>NC_142644.1:12745326-14082990 GCF_053813885.1 Theobroma cacao | reverse complement strand
CTCGGGAAACGTGGAGCGAAAGCCATCCATTGTCAAGAAAAGATCATTTATAGTCACTCACGCCTAGAAAAGCCTTATTACTCGGTTTAAATGCCTTTATAACCCCATAATTGAATTTGTTTTGAATTTTTTTTCCATTTTTTTATTAAAACAGATTGTAATTGATTGTTTACCTCGGGAAACATGGAGCAAAAGCCATCCATTGTCAAGAAAAGTTCATTTATTGTCAATCAAGCCTAGAAAAGCCTTATTACTCGGTTTAAATGCCTTTATAATCCCATTATTGAATTTATTTTGAATTGTTTTTACATTTTTTGATTAAAACAGATTGTAATTGATTGTTTGCCTCGGGAAACGTGGAGCGAAAGCCATCCATTGTCAAGAAAAGTTCATTTATAGTCACTCATGCCTAGAAAAGCCTTATTACTCGGTTTAAATGCCTTTATAATCCCATTATTGAATTTATTTTGAATTTTTTTTTTACATTTTCTGATTAAAACATATTGTAATTGAATGTTTACCTCTAGAAACATGGAGCAAAAGCCATCCATTGTCAAGAAAAGTTCATTTATAGTCACTCAAGCCTAGAAAAGCCTTATTACTCAGTTTAAATGCCTTTATAATCCCATTATTGAATTTATTTTGAATTTTTTTTACATTTTTTGAATAAAACAGATTGTAATTGATTGTTTGCCTCGGGAAACGTGGAGCGAAAGCCATCCATTGTCAAGAAAAGATCATTTATAGTCACTCACGCCTAGAAAAGCCTTATTACTCGGTTTAAATGCCTTTATAACCCCATAATTGAATTTGTTTTGAATTTTTTTTCCATTTTTTTATTAAAACAGATTGTAATTGATTGTTTACCTCGGGAAACATGGAGCAAAAGCCATCCATTGTCAAGAAAAGTTCATTTATAGTCACTCAAGCCTAGAAAAGCCTTATTACTCGGTTTAAATGCCTTTATAATCCCATTATTGAATTTATTTTGAATTGTTTTTATATTTTTTGATTAAAACAGATTGTAATTGATTGTTTGCCTCGGGAAACGTGGAGCGAAAGCCATCCATTGTCAAGAAAAGATCATTTATAGTCACTCATGCCTAGAAAAGCCTTATTACTCGGTTTAAATGCCTTTATAATCCCATTATTGAATTTATGTTGAATTTTTTTTACATTTTTTGATTAAAACATATTGTAAGTGAATGTTTACCTCTAGAAACATGGAGCAAAAGCCATCCATTGTCAAGAAAAGTTCATTTATAGTCACTCAAGCCTAGAAAAGCCTTATTACTCGGTTTAACTGCCTTTATAATCCCATTATTGAATTTATTTTGAATTTTTTTTACATTTTTTGATTAAAACAGATTGTAATTGATTGTTTGCCACGGGAAACGTGGAGCGAAAGCCATCCATTGTCAAGAAAAGTTCATTTATAGTCACTCATGCCTAGAAAAGCCTTATTACTCGGTTTAAATGCCTTTATAATCCCATTATTGAATTTATTTTGAATTGTTTTTACATTTTTTGATTAAAACATATTGTAATTGAATGTTGACCTCTAGAAACATGGAGCAAAAGCCATCCATTGTCAAGAAAAGTTCATTTATAGTCACTGAAGCCTAGAAAAGCCTTATTACTCAGTTTAAATGCCTTTATAATCCCATTATTGAATTTATTTTGAATTTTTTTTACATTTTTTGATTAAAACAGATTGTAATTGATTGTTTGCCTCGGGAAACGTGGAGCGAAAGCCATCCATTGTCAAGAAAAGATTATTTATAGTCACTCATGCCTAGAAAAGCCTTATTACTCGGTTTTAAATGCCTTTATAACCCCATAATTCAATTTATTTTGAATTTTTTTTACATTTTTTTATTAAAACAGATTGTAATTGATTGTTTACCTCGGGAAACATGGAGCAAAAGCCATCCATTGTCAAGAAAAGTTCATTTATAGTCACTCATGCCTAGAAAAGCCTTATTACTCGGTTTAAATGCCTTTATAATCCCATTATTGAATTTATTTTGAATTTTTTTTACATTTTTTGATTAAAACAGATTGTAATTGATTGTTTGCCTCGGGAAACGTGGCGCGAAAGCCATCCATTGTCAAGAAAAGTTCATTTATAGTCACTCATGCCTAGAAAAGCCTTATTACTCGGTTTAAATGCCTTTATAATCCCATTATTGAATTTATTTTGAATTTTTTTTTACATTTTTTGATTAAAACAGATTGTAATTGATTGTTTGCCTCGGGAAACGTGGAGCGAAAGCCATCCATTGTCAAGAAAAGTTCATTTATAGTCACTCATGCCTAGAAAAGCCTTATTACTCGGTTTAAATGCCTTTATAATCCCATTATTGAATTTATTTTGAATTTTTTTTACATTTTTTGATTAAAACATATTGTAATAGATTGTTTACCTCTAGAAACATGGAGCAAAAGCCATCCATTGTCAAGAAAAGTTCATTTATAGTCAATCAAGCCTAGAAAAGCCTTATTACTCGGTTTAAATGCCTTTATAATCCCATTATTGAATTTATTTTGAATTGTTTTTACATTTTTTGTTTAAAACAGATTGTAATTGATTGTTTGCCTCGGGAAACGTGGAGCGAAAGCCATCCATTGTCAAGAAAAGTTCATTTATAGTCACTCATGCCTAGAAAAGCCTTATTACTCGGTTTAAATGCCTTTATAATCCCATTATTGAATTTATTTTGAATTTTTTTTTTACATTTTCTGATTAAAACATATTGTAATTGAATGTTTACCTCTAGAAACATGGAGCAAAAGCCATCCATTGTCAAGAAAAGTTCATTTATAGTCACTCAAGCCTAGAAAAGCCTTATTACTCAGTTTAAATGCCTTTATAATCCCATTATTGAATTTATTTTGAATTTTTTTTACATTTTTTGAATAAAACAGATTGTAATTGATTGTTTGCCTCGGGAAACGTGGAGCGAAAGCCATCCATTGTCAAGAAAAGATCATTTATAGTCACTCACGCCTAGAAAAGCCTTATTACTCGGTTTAAATGCCTTTATAACCCCATAATTGAATTTGTTTTGAATTTTTTTTCCATTTTTTTATTAAAACAGATTGTAATTGATTGTTTACCTCGGGAAACATGGAGCAAAAGCCATCCATTGTCAAGAAAAGTTCATTTATAGTCACTCAAGCCTAGAAAAGCCTTATTACTCGGTTTAAATGCCTTTATAATCCCATTATTGAATTTATTTTGAATTGTTTTTACATTTTTTGATTAAAACAGATTGTAATTGATTGTTTGCCTCGGGAAACGTGGAGCGAAAGCCATCCATTGTCAAGAAAAGTTCATTTATAGTCACTCATGCCTAGAAAAGCCTTATTACTCGGTTTAAATGCCTTTATAATCCCATTATTGAATTTCTTTTGAATTTTTTTTACATTTTTTGATTAAAACATATTGTAATTGAATGTTGACCTCTAGAAACATGGAGCAAAAGCCATCCATTGTCAAGAAAAGTTCATTTATAGTCACTCAAGCCTAGAAAAGCCTTATTACTCAGTTTA
Organism: Theobroma cacao; assembly: GCF_053813885.1. NCBI lineage: Eukaryota > Viridiplantae > Streptophyta > Magnoliopsida > Malvales > Malvaceae > Theobroma > Theobroma cacao. The sequence continues at coordinate 14,079,435 of NC_142644.1, read as the reverse complement.
AATGCCTTTATAATCCCATTATTGAATTTATTTTGAATTTTTTTTACATTTTTTGATTAAAACAGATTGTAATTGATTGTTTGCCTCGGGAAACGTGGAGCGAAAGCCATCCATTGTCAAGAAAAGTTCATTTATAGTCACTCATGCCTAGAAAAGCCTTATTACTCGGTTTAAATGCCTTTATAATCCCATTATTGAATTTATTTTGAATTTTTTTTACATTTTTTGATTAAAACATATTGTAAGTGAATGTTTACCTCTAGAAACATGGAGCAAAAGCCATCCATTGTCAAGAAAAGTTCATTTATAGTCAGTCAAGCCTAGAAAAGCCTTATTACTCGGTTTAAATGCCTTTATAATCCCATTATTGAATTTATTTTGAATTTTTTTTACATTTTTTGATTAAAACAGATTGTAATTGATTGTTTGCCACGGGAAACGTGGAGCGAAAGCCATCCATTGTCAAGAAAAGTTCATTTATAGTCACTCATGCCTAGAAAAGCCTTATTACTCGGTTTAAATGCCTTTATAATCCCATTATTGAATTTATTTTGAATTGTTTTTACATTTTTTGATTAAAACATATTGTAATTGAATGTTGACCTCTAGAAACATGGAGCAAAAGCCATCCATTGTCAAGAAAAGTTCATTTATAGTCACTCAAGCCTAGAAAAGCCTTATTACTCAGTTTAAATGCCTTTATAATCCCATTATTGAATTTATTTTGAATTTTTTTTACATTTTTTGATTAAAACAGATTGTAATTGATTGTTTGCCTCGGGAAACGTGGAGCGAAAGCCATCCATTGTCAAGAAAAGATTATTTATAGTCACTCATGCCTAGAAAAGCCTTATTACTCGGTTTAAATGCCTTTATAACCCCATAATTCAATTTATTTTGAATTTTTTTTACATTTTTTTATTAAAACAGATTGTAATTGATTGTTTACCTCGGGAAACATGGAGCAAAAGCCATCCATTGTCAAGAAAAGTTCATTTATAGTCACTCATGCCTAGAAAAGCCTTATTACTCGGTTTAAATGCCTTTATAATCCCATTATTGAATTTATTTTGAATTTTTTTTACATTTTTTGATTAAAACAGATTGTAATTGATTGTTTGCCTCGGGAAACGTGGCGCGAAAGCCATCCATTGTCAAGAAAAGTTCATTTATAGTCACTCATGCCTAGAAAAGCCTTATTACTCGGTTTAAATGCCTTTATAATCCCATTATTGAATTTATTTTGAATTTTTTTTTACATTTTTTGATTAAAACAGATTGTATTTGATTGTTTGCCTCGGGAAACGTGGAGCGAAAGCCATCCATTGTCAAGAAAAGTTCATTTATAGTCACTCATGCCTAGAAAAGCCTTATTACTCGGTTTAAATGCCTTTATAATCCCATTATTGAATTTATTTTGAATTTTTTTTACATTTTTTGATTAAAACATATTGTAATAGATTGTTTACCTCTAGAAACATGGAGCAAAACCCATCCATTGTCAAGAAAAGTTCATTTATAGTCAATCAAGCCTAGAAAAGCCTTATTACTCGGTTTAAATGCCTTTATAATCCCATTATTGAATTTATTTTGAATTTTTTTTTTACATTTTCTGATTAAAACATATTGTAATTGAATGTTTACCTCTAGAAACATGGAGCAAAAGCCATCCATTGTCAAGAAAAGTTCATTTATAGTCACTCAAGCCTAGAAAAGCCTTATTACTCAGTTTAAATGCCTTTATAATCCCATTATTGAATTTATTTTGAATTTTTTTTACATTTTTTGAATAAAACAGATTGTAATTGATTGTTTGCCTCGGGAAACGTGGAGCGAAAGCCATCCATTGTCAAGAAAAGATCATTTATAGTCACTCACGCCTAGAAAAGCCTTATTACTCGGTTTAAATGCCTTTATAACCCCATAATTGAATTTGTTTTGAATTTTTTTTCCATTTTTTTATTAAAACAGATTGTAATTGATTGTTTACCTCGGGAAACATGGAGCAAAAGCCATCCATTGTCAAGAAAAGTTCATTTATAGTCACTCAAGCCTAGAAAAGCCTTATTACTCGGTTTAAATGCCTTTATAATCCCATTATTGAATTTATTTTGAATTGTTTTTACATTTTTTGATTAAAACAGATTGTAATTGATTGTTTGCCTCGGGAAACGTGGAGCGAAAGCCATCCATTGTCAAGAAAAGTTCATTTATAGTCACTCATGCCTAGAAAAGCCTTATTACTCGGTTTAAATGCCTTTATAATCCCATTATTGAATTTATTTTGAATTTTTTTTACATTTTTTGATTAAAACATATTGTAATAGATTGTTTGCCTCGGGAAACGTGGCGCGAAAGCCATCCATTGTCAAGAAAAGTTCATTTATAGTCACTCATGCCTAGAAAAGCCTTATTACTCGGTTTAAATGCCTTTATAATCCCATTATTGAATTTATTTTGAATTTTTTTTTACATTTTTTGATTAAAACAGATTGTATTTGATTGTTTGCCTCGGGAAACGTGGAGCGAAAGCCATCCATTGTCAAGAAAAGTTCATTTATAGTCACTCATGCCTAGAAAAGCCTTATTACTCGGTTTAAATGCCTTTATAATCCCATTATTGAATTTATTTTGAATTTTTTTTACATTTTTTGATTAAAACATATTGTAATAGATTGTTTACCTCTAGAAACATGGAGCAAAACCCATCCATTGTCAAGAAAAGTTCATTTATAGTCAATCAAGCCTAGAAAAGCCTTATTACTCGGTTTAAATGCCTTTATAATCCCATTATTGAATTTATTTTGAATTTTTTTTTTACATTTTCTGATTAAAACATATTGTAATTGAATGTTTACCTCTAGAAACATGGAGCAAAAGCCATCCATTGTCAAGAAAAGTTCATTTATAGTCACTCAAGCCTAGAAAAGCCTTATTACTCAGTTTAAATGCCTTTATAATCCCATTATTGAATTTATTTTGAATTTTTTTTACATTTTTTGAATAAAACAGATTGTAATTGATTGTTTGCCTCGGGAAACGTGGAGCGAAAGCCATCCATTGTCAAGAAAAGATCATTTATAGTCACTCACGCCTAGAAAAGCCTTATTACTCGGTTTAAATGCCTTTATAACCCCATAATTGAATTTGTTTTGAATTTTTTTTCCATTTTTTTATTAAAACAGATTGTAATTGATTGTTTTCCTCGGGAAACATGGAGCAAAAGCCATCCATTGTCAAGAAAAGTTCATTTATAGTCACTCAAGCCTAGAAAAGCCTTATTACTCGGTTTAAATGCCTTTATAATCCCATTATTGAATTTATTTTGAATTGTTTTTACATTTTTTGATTAAAACAGATTGTAATTGATTGTTTGCCTCGGGAAACGTGGAGCGAAAGCCATCCATTGTCAAGAAAAGTTCATTTATAGTCACTCATGCCTAGAAAAGCCTTATTACTCGGTTTAAATGCCTTTATAATCCCATTATTGAATTTATTTTGAATTGTTTTTACATTTTTTGATTAAAACATATTGTAATTGAATGTTGACCTCTAGAAACATGGAGCAAAAGCCATCCATTGTCAAGAAAAGTTCATTTATAGTCACTCATGCCTAGAAAAGCCTTATTACTCGGTTTAAATGCCTTTATAATCCCATTATTGAATTTATTTTGAATTTTTTTTACATTTTTTGATTAAAACAGATTGTAATTGATTGTTTACCTCGGGAAACGTGGCGCGAAAGCCATCCATTGTCAAGAAAAGTTCATTTATAGTCACTCACGCCTAGAAAAGCCTTATTACTCGGTTTAAATGCCTTTATAACCCCATAATTGAATTTGTTTTGAATTTTTTTTCCATTTTTTTATTAAAACAGATTGTAATTGATTGTTTACCTCGGGAAACATGGAGCAAAAGCCATCCATTGTCAAGAAAAGTTCATTTATAGTCACTCAAGCCTAGAAAAGCCTTATTACTCGGTTTAAATGCCTTTATAATCCCATTATTGAATTTATTTTGAATTGTTTTTACATTTTTTGATTAAAACAGATTGTAATTGATTGTTTGCCTCGGGAAATGTGGAGCGAAAGCCATCCATTGTCAAGAAAAGTTCATTTATAGTCACTCATGCCTAGAAAAGCCTTATTACTCGGTTTAAATGCCTTTATAATCCCATTATTGAATTTATTTTGAATTTTTTTTACATTTTTTGATTAAAACATATTGTAATTGAATGTTTACCTCTAGAAACATGGAGCAAAAGCCATCCATTGTCAAGAAAAGTTCATTTATAGTCACTCAAGCCTAGAAAAGCCTTATTACTCAGTTTAAATGCCTTTATAATCCCATTATTGAATTTATTTTGAATTTTTTTTACATTTTTTGATTAAAACAGATTGTAATTGATTGTTTGCCTCGGGAAACGTGGAGCGAAAGCCATCCATTGTCAAGAAAAGTTCATTTATAGTCACTCATGCCTAGAAAAGCCTTATTACTCGGTTTAAATGCCTTTATAATCCCATTATTGAATTTATTTTGAATTTTTTTTTTATATTTTTTGATTAAAACATATTGTAATTGAATGTTTACCTCTAGAAACATGGAGCAAAAGCCATCCATTGTCAAGAAAAGTTCATTTATAGTCACTCAAGCCTAGAAAAGCCTTATTACTCAGTTTAAATGCCTTTATAATCCCATTATTGAATTTATTTTGAATTTTTTTTACATGTTTTGAATAAAACAGATTGTAATTGATTGTTTGCCTCGGGAAAGGTGGAGCGAAAGCCATCCATTGTCAAGAAAAGTTCATTTATAGTCACTCAAGCCTAGAAAAGCCTTATTACTCGGTTTAAATGCCTTTATAATCCCATTATTGAATTTATTTTGAATTTTTTTTACATTTTTTGATTAAAACAGATTGTAATTGATTGTTTGCCTCGGGAAACGTGGAGCGAAAGCCATCCATTGTCAAGAAAAGTTCATTTATAGTCACTCATGCCTAGAAAAGCCTTATTACTCGGTTTAAATGCCTTTATAATCCCATTATTGAATTTATTTTGAATTGTTTTTACATTTTTTGATTAAAACATATTGTAATTGAATGTTGACCTCTAGAAACATGGAGCAAAAGCCATCCATTGTCAAGAAAAGTTCATTTATAGTCACTCAAGCCTAGAAAAGCCTTATTACTCAGTTTAAATGCCTTTATAATCCCATTATTGAATTTATTTTGAATTTTTTTTACATTTTTTGATTAAAACAGATTGTAATTGATTGTTTGCCTCGGGAAACGTGGAGCGAAAGACATCCATTGTCAAGAAAAGATCATTTATAGTCACTCATGCCTAGAAAAGCCTCATTACTCGGTTTAAATGCCTTTATAACCCCATTATTGAATTTCTTTTGAATTTTTTTTACATTTTTTGATTAAAACATATTGTAATTGAATGTTTACCTCTAGAAACATGGAGCAAAAGCCATCCATTGTCAAGAAAAGTTCATTTATAGTCACTCAAGCCTAGAAAAGCCTTATTACTCAGTTTAAATGCCTTTATAATCCCATTATTGAATTTATTTTGAATTTTTTTTACATTTTTTGAGTAAAACAGATTGTAATTGATTGTTTGCCTCGGGAAACGTGGAGCGAAAGCCATCCATTGTCAAGAAAAGTTCATTTATAGTCACTCATGCCTAGAAAAGCCTTATTACTCGGTTTAAATGCCTTTATAACCCCATAATTGAATTGGTTTTGAATTTTTTTTACATTTTTTGATTAAAACAGATTGTAATTGATTGTTTGCCTCGGGAAACGTGGAGCGAAAGCCATCCATTGTCAAGAAAAGTTCATTTATAGTCACTCATGCCTAGAAAAGCCTTATTACTCGGTTTAAATGCCTTTATAATCCCATTATTGAATTTATTTTGAATTTTTTTTACATTTTTTGATTAAAACATATTGTAAGTGAATGTTTACCTCTAGAAACATGGAGCAAAAGCCATCCATTGTCAAGAAAAGTTCATTTATAGTCACTCATGCCTAGAAAAGCCTTATTACTCGGTTTAAATGCCTTTATAATCCCATTATTGAATTTATTTTGAATTTTTTTTACATTTTTTGATTAAAACAGATTGTAATTGATTGTTTGCCTCGGGAAACGTGGAGCGAAAGCCATCCATTGTCAAGAAAAGTTCATTTATAGTCACTCATGCCTAGAAAAGCCTTATTACTCGGTTTAAATGCCTTTATAATCCCATTATTGAATTTATTTTGAATTGTTTTTACATTTTTTGATTAAAACATATTGTAATTGAATGTTGACCTCTAGAAACATGGAGCAAAAGCCATCCATTGTCAAGAAAAGTTCATTTATAGTCACTCAAGCCTAGAAAAGCCTTATTACTCAGTTTAAATGCCTTTATAATCCCATTATTGAATTTATTTTGAATTTTTTTTACATTTTTTGATTAAAACAGATTGTAATTGATTGTTTGCCTCGGGAAACGTGGAGCGAAAGACATCCATTGTCAAGAAAAGATCATTTATAGTCACTCATGCCTAGAAAAGCCTCATTACTCGGTTTAAATGCCTTTATAACCCCATAATTCAATTTATTTTGAATTTTTTTTACATTTTTTTATTAAAACAGATTGTAATTGATTGTTTACCTCGGGAAACATGGAGCAAAAGCCATCCATTGTCAAGAAAAGTTCATTTATAGTCACTCATGCCTAGAAAAGCCTTATTACTCGGTTTAAATGCCTTTATAATCCCATTATTGAATTTATTTTGAATTTTTTTTACATTTTTTGATTAAAACAGATTGTAATTGATTGTTTGCCTCGGGAAACGTGGCGCGAAAGCCATCCATTGTCAAGAAAAGTTCATTTATAGTCACTCACGCCTAGAAAAGCCTTATTACTCGGTTTAAATGCCTTTATAACCCCATAATTGAATTGGTTTTGAATTTTTTTTCCATTTTTTTATTAAAACAGATTGTAATTGATTGTTTACCTCGGGAAACATGGAGCAAAAGCCATCCATTGTCAAGAAAAGTTCATTTATAGTCACTCAAGCCTAGAAAAGCCTTATTACTCGGTTTAAATGCCTTTATAATCCCATTATTGAATTTATTTTGAATTGTTTTTACATTTTTTGATTAAAACAGATTGTAATTGATTGTTTGCCTCGGGAAACGTGGAGCGAAAGCCATCCATTGTCAAGAAAAGTTCATTTATAGTCACTCATGCCTAGAAAAGCCTTATTACTCGGTTTAAATGCCTTTATAATCCCATTATTGAATTTCTTTTGAATTTTTTTTACATTTTTTGATTAAAACATATTGTAATTGAATGTTTACCTCTAGAAACATGGAGCAAAAGCCATCCATTGTCAAGAAAAGTTCATTTATAGTCACTCAAGCCTAGAAAAGCCTTATTACTCAGTTTAAATGCCTTTATAATCCCATTATTGAATTTATTTTGAATTTTTTTTACATTTTTTGATTAAAACAGATTGTAATTGATTGTTTGCCTCGGGAAACGTGGAGCGAAAGCCATCCATTGTCAAGAAAAGTTCATTTATAGTCACTCATGCCTAGAAAAGCCTTATTACTCGGTTTAAATGCCTTTATAATCCCATTATTGAATTTATTTTGAATTTTTTTTACATTTTTTGATTAAAACATATTGTAAGTGAATGTTTACCTCTAGAAACATGGAGCAAAAGCCATCCATTGTCAAGAAAAGTTCATTTATAGTCACTCAAGCCTAGAAAAGCCTTATTACTCAGTTTAAATGCCTTTATAATCCCATTATTGAATTTATTTTGAATTTTTTTTACATTTTTTGATTAAAACAGATTGTAATTGATTGTTTGCCTCGGGAAACGTGGAGCGAAAGCCATCCATTGTCAAGAAAAGTTCATTTATAGTCACTCATGCCTAGAAAAGCCTTATTACTCGGTTTAAATGCCTTTATAATCCCATTATTGAATTTATTTTGAATTTTTTTTACATTTTTTGATTAAAACATATTGTAAGTGAATGTTTACCTCTAGAAACATGGAGCAAAAGCCATCCATTGTCAAGAAAAGTTCATTTATAGTCACTCAAGCCTAGAAAAGCCTTATTACTCGGTTTAAATGCCTTTATAATCCCATTATTGAATTTATTTTGAATTTTTTTTACATTTTTTGATTAAAACAGATTGTAATTGATTGTTTGCCACGGGAAACGTGGAGCGAAAGCCATCCATTGTCAAGAAAAGTTCATTTATAGTCACTCATGCCTAGAAAAGCCTTATTACTCGGTTTAAATGCCTTTATAATCCCATTATTGAATTTATTTTGAATTGTTTTTACATTTTTTGATTAAAACATATTGTAATTGAATGTTGACCTCTAGAAACATGGAGCAAAAGCCATCCATTGTCAAGAAAAGTTCATTTATAGTCACTCAAGCCTAGAAAAGCCTTATTACTCAGTTTAAATGCCTTTATAATCCCATTATTGAATTTATTTTGAATTTTTTTTACATTTTTTGATTAAAACAGATTGTAATTGATTGTTTGCCTCGGGAAACGTGGAGCGAAAGCCATCCATTGTCAAGAAAAGATTATTTATAGTCACTCATGCCTAGAAAAGCCTTATTACTCGGTTTAAATGCCTTTATAATCCCATTATTGAATTTATTTTGAATTTTTTTTACAGTTTTTGATTAAAACAGATTGTAATTGATTGTTTACCTCGGGAAACGTGGAGCGAAAGCCATCCATTGTCAAGAAAAGTTCATTTATAGTCACTCATGCCTAGAAAAGCCTTATTACTCGGTTTAAATGCCTTTATAACCCCATAATTCAATTTATTTTGAATTTTTTTTACATTTTTTGAATAAAACAGATTGTAATTGATTGTTTGCCTCGGGAAACGTGGAGCGAAAGCCATCCATTGTCAAGAAAAGATCATTTATAGTCACTCACGCCTAGAAAAGCCTTATTACTCGGTTTAAATGCCTTTATAACCCCATAATTGAATTTGTTTTGAATTTTTTTTCCATTTTTTTATTAAAACAGATTGTAATTGATTGTTTACCTCGGGAAACATGGAGCAAAAGCCATCCATTGTCAAGAAAAGTTCATTTATAGTCAATCAAGCCTAGAAAAGCCTTATTACTCGGTTTAAATGCCTTTATAATCCCATTATTGAATTTATTTTGAATTGTTTTTACATTTTTTGATTAAAACAGATTGTAATTGATTGTTTGCCTCGGGAAACGTGGAGCGAAAGCCATCCATTGTCAAGAAAAGTTCATTTATAGTCACTCATGCCTAGAAAAGCCTTATTACTCGGTTTAAATGCCTTTATAATCCCATTATTGAATTTATTTTGAATTTTTTTTTTACATTTTCTGATTAAAACATATTGTAATTGAATGTTTACCTCTAGAAACATGGAGCAAAAGCCATCCATTGTCAAGAAAAGTTCATTTATAGTCACTCAAGCCTAGAAAAGCCTTATTACTCAGTTTAAATGCCTTTATAATCCCATTATTGAATTTATTTTGAATTTTTTTTACATTTTTTGAATAAAACAGATTGTAATTGATTGTTTGCCTCGGGAAACGTGGAGCGAAAGCCATCCATTGTCAAGAAAAGATCATTTATAGTCACTCACGCCTAGAAAAGCCTTATTACTCGGTTTAAATGCCTTTATAACCCCATAATTGAATTTGTTTTGAATTTTTTTTCCATTTTTTTATTAAAACAGATTGTAATTGATTGTTTACCTCGGGAAACATGGAGCAAAAGCCATCCATTGTCAAGAAAAGTTCATTTATAGTCACTCAAGCCTAGAAAAGCCTTATTACTCGGTTTAAATGCCTTTATAATCCCATTATTGAATTTATTTTGAATTGTTTTTACATTTTTTGATTAAAACAGATTGTAATTGATTGTTTGCCTCGGGAAACGTGGAGCGAAAGCCATCCATTGTCAAGAAAAGTTCATTTATAGTCACTCATGCCTAGAAAAGCCTTATTACTCGGTTTAAATGCCTTTATAATCCCATTATTGAATTTCTTTTGAATTTTTTTTACATTTTTTGATTAAAACATATTGTAATTGAATGTTTACCTCTAGAAACATGGAGCAAAAGCCATCCATTGTCAAGAAAAGTTCATTTATAGTCACTCAAGCCTAGAAAAGCCTTATTACTCAGTTTAAATGCCTTTATAATCCCATTATTGAATTTATTTTGAATTTTTTTTACATTTTTTGGTTAAAACAGATTGTAATTGATTGTTTGCCTCGGGAAACGTGGAGCGAAAGCCATCCATTGTCAAGAAAAGTTCATTTATAGTCACTCATGCCTAGAAAAGCCTTATTACTCGGTTTAAATGCCTTTATAATCCCATTATTGAATTTATTTTGAATTTTTTTTACATTTTTTGATTAAAACATATTGTAAGTGAATGTTTACCTCTAGAAACATGGAGCAAAAGCCATCCATTGTCAAGAAAAGTTCATTTATAGTCACTCAAGCCTAGAAAAGCCTTATTACTCGGTTTAAATGCCTTTATAATCCCATTATTGAATTTATTTTGAATTTTTTTTACATTTTTTGATTAAAACAGATTGTAATTGATTGTTTGCCACGGGAAACGTGGAGCGAAAGCCATCCATTGTCAAGAAAAGTTCATTTATAGTCACTCATGCCTAGAAAAGCCTTATTACTCGGTTTAAATGCCTTTATAATCCCATTATTGAATTTATTTTGAATTGTTTTTACATTTTTTGATTAAAACATATTGTAATTGAATGTTGACCTCTAGAAACATGGAGCAAAAGCCATCCATTGTCAAGAAAAGTTCATTTATAGTCACTCATGCCTAGAAAAGCCTTATTACTCGGTTTAAATGCCTTTATAATCCCATTATTGAATTTATTTTGAATTTTTTTTACATTTTTTGATTAAAACAGATTGTAATTGATTGTTTGCCTCGGGAAACGTGGCGCGAAAGCCATCCATTGTCAAGAAAAGTTCATTTATAGTCACTCACGCCTAGAAAAGCCTTATTACTCGGTTTAAATGCCTTTATAACCCCATAATTGAATTTGTTTTGAATTTTTTTTCCATTTTTTTATTAAAACAGATTGTAATTGATTGTTTACCTCGGGAAACATGGAGCAAAAGCCATCCATTGTCAAGAAAAGTTCATTTATAGTCACTCAAGCCTAGAAAAGCCTTATTACTCGGTTTAAATGCCTTTATAATCCCATTATTGAATTTATTTTGAATTGTTTTTACATTTTTTGATTAAAACAGATTGTAATTGATTGTTTGCCTCGGGAAACGTGGAGCGAAAGCCATCCATTGTCAAGAAAAGTTCATTTATAGTCACTCATGCCTAGAAAAGCCTTATTACTCGGTTTAAATGCCTTTATAATCCCATTATTGAATTTATTTTGAATTTTTTTTACATTTTTTGATTAAAACATATTGTAATTGAATGTTTACCTCTAGAAACATGGAGCAAAAGCCATCCATTGTCAAGAAAAGTTCATTTATAGTCACTCAAGCCTAGAAAAGCCTTATTACTCAGTTTAAATGCCTTTATAATCCCATTATTGAATTTATTTTGAATTTTTTTTACATTTTTTGATTAAAACAGATTGTAATTGATTGTTTGCCTCGGGAAACGTGGAGCGAAAGCCATCCATTGTCAAGAAAAGTTCATTTATAGTCACTCATGCCTAGAAAAGCCTTATTACTCGGTTTAAATGCCTTTATAATCCCATTATTGAATTTATTTTGAATTTTTTTTTTATATTTTTTGATTAAAACATATTGTAATTGAATGTTTACCTCTAGAAACATGGAGCAAAAGCCATCCATTGTCAAGAAAAGTTCATTTATAGTCACTCAAGCCTAGAAAAGCCTTATTACTCAGTTTAAATGCCTTTATAATCCCATTATTGAATTTATTTTGAATTTTTTTTACATGTTTTGAATAAAACAGATTGTAATTGATTGTTTGCCTCGGGAAAGGTGGAGCGAAAGCCATCCATTGTCAAGAAAAGTTCATTTATAGTCACTCAAGCCTAGAAAAGCCTTATTACTCGGTTTAAATGCCTTTATAATCCCATTATTGAATTTATTTTGAATTTTTTTTACATTTTTTGATTAAAACAGATTGTAATTGATTGTTTGCCTCGGGAAACGTGGAGCGAAAGCCATCCATTGTCAAGAAAAGTTCATTTATAGTCACTCATGCCTAGAAAAGCCTTATTACTCGGTTTAAATGCCTTTATAATCCCATTATTGAATTTATTTTGAATTGTTTTTACATTTTTTGATTAAAACATATTGTAATTGAATGTTGACCTCTAGAAACATGGAGCAAAAGCCATCCATTGTCAAGAAAAGTTCATTTATAGTCACTCAAGCCTAGAAAAGCCTTATTACTCAGTTTAAATGCCTTTATAATCCCATTATTGAATTTATTTTGAATTTTTTTTACATTTTTTGATTAAAACAGATTGTAATTGATTGTTTGCCTCGGGAAACGTGGAGCGAAAGACATCCATTGTCAAGAAAAGATCATTTATAGTCACTCATGCCTAGAAAAGCCTCATTACTCGGTTTAAATGCCTTTATAACCCCATTATTGAATTTCTTTTGAATTTTTTTTACATTTTTTGATTAAAACATATTGTAATTGAATGTTTACCTCTAGAAACATGGAGCAAAAGCCATCCATTGTCAAGAAAAGTTCATTTATAGTCACTCAAGCCTAGAAAAGCCTTATTACTCAGTTTAAATGCCTTTATAATCCCATTATTGAATTTATTTTGAATTTTTTTTACATTTTTTGATTAAAACAGATTGTAATTGATTGTTTGCCTCGGGAAACGTGGAGCGAAAGCCATCCATTGTCAAGAAAAGTTCATTTATAGTCACTCATGCCTAGAAAAGCCTTATTACTCGGTTTAAATGCCTTTATAATCCCATTATTGAATTTATTTTGAATTTTTTTTACATTTTTTGATTAAAACAGATTGTAATTGATTGTTTGCCTCGGGAAACGTGGAGCGAAAGCCATCCATTGTCAAGAAAAGTTCATTTATAGTCACTCATGCCTAGAAAAGCCTTATTACTCGGTTTAAATGCCTTTATAATCCCATTATTGAATTTATTTTGAATTTTTTTTACATTTTTTGATTAAAACATATTGTAAGTGAATGTTTACCTCTAGAAACATGGAGCAAAAGCCATCCATTGTCAAGAAAAGTTCATTTATAGTCACTCATGCCTAGAAAAGCCTTATTACTCGGTTTAAATGCCTTTATAATCCCATTATTGAATTTATTTTGAATTTTTTTTACATTTTTTGATTAAAACAGATTGTAATTGATTGTTTGCCTCGGGAAACGTGGAGCGAAAGCCATCCATTGTCAAGAAAAGTTCATTTATAGTCACTCATGCCTAGAAAAGCCTTATTACTCGGTTTAAATGCCTTTATAATCCCATTATTGAATTTATTTTGAATTGTTTTTACATTTTTTGATTAAAACATATTGTAATTGAATGTTGACCTCTAGAAACATGGAGCAAAAGCCATCCATTGTCAAGAAAAGTTCATTTATAGTCACTCAAGCCTAGAAAAGCCTTATTACTCAGTTTAAATGCCTTTATAATCCCATTATTGAATTTATTTTGAATTTTTTTTACATTTTTTGATTAAAACAGATTGTAATTGATTGTTTGCCTCGGGAAACGTGGAGCGAAAGACATCCATTGTCAAGAAAAGATCATTTATAGTCACTCATGCCTAGAAAAGCCTCATTACTCGGTTTAAATGCCTTTATAACCCCATAATTCAATTTATTTTGAATTTTTTTTACATTTTTTTATTAAAACAGATTGTAATTGATTGTTTACCTCGGGAAACATGGAGCAAAAGCCATCCATTGTCAAGAAAAGTTCATTTATAGTCACTCATGCCTAGAAAAGCCTTATTACTCGGTTTAAATGCCTTTATAATCCCATTATTGAATTTATTTTGAATTTTTTTTACATTTTTTGATTAAAACAGATTGTAATTGATTGTTTGCCTCGGGAAACGTGGCGCGAAAGCCATCCATTGTCAAGAAAAGTTCATTTATAGTCACTCACGCCTAGAAAAGCCTTATTACTCGGTTTAAATGCCTTTATAACCCCATAATTGAATTGGTTTTGAATTTTTTTTCCATTTTTTTATTAAAACAGATTGTAATTGATTGTTTACCTCGGGAAACATGGAGCAAAAGCCATCCATTGTCAAGAAAAGTTCATTTATAGTCACTCAAGCCTAGAAAAGCCTTATTACTCGGTTTAAATGCCTTTATAATCCCATTATTGAATTTATTTTGAATTGTTTTTACATTTTTTGATTAAAACAGATTGTAATTGATTGTTTGCCTCGGGAAACGTGGAGCGAAAGCCATCCATTGTCAAGAAAAGTTCATTTATAGTCACTCATGCCTAGAAAAGCCTTATTACTCGGTTTAAATGCCTTTATAATCCCATTATTGAATTTCTTTTGAATTTTTTTTACATTTTTTGATTAAAACATATTGTAATTGAATGTTTACCTCTAGAAACATGGAGCAAAAGCCATCCATTGTCAAGAAAAGTTCATTTATAGTCAATCAAGCCTAGAAAAGCCTTATTACTCGGTTTAAATGCCTTTATAATCCCATTATTGAATTTATTTTGAATTGTTTTTACATTTTTTGATTAAAACAGATTGTAATTGATTGTTTGCCTCGGGAAACGTGGAGCGAAAGCCATCCATTGTCAAGAAAAGTTCATTTATAGTCACTCATGCCTAGAAAAGCCTTATTACTCGGTTTAAATGCCTTTATAATCCCATTATTGAATTTATTTTGAATTTTTTTTACATTTTTTGATTAAAACATATTGTAAGTGAATGTTTACCTCTAGAAACATGGAGCAAAAGCCATCCATTGTCAAGAAAAGTTCATTTATAGTCACTCAAGCCTAGAAAAGCCTTATTACTCAGTTTAAATGCCTTTATAATCCCATTATTGAATTTATTTTGAATTTTTTTTACATTTTTTGATTAAAACAGATTGTAATTGATTGTTTGCCTCGGGAAACGTGGAGCGAAAGCCATCCATTGTCAAGAAAAGTTCATTTATAGTCACTCATGCCTAGAAAAGCCTTATTACTCGGTTTAAATGCCTTTATAATCCCATTATTGAATTTATTTTGAATTTTTTTTACATTTTTTGATTAAAACATATTGTAAGTGAATGTTTACCTCTAGAAACATGGAGCAAAAGCCATCCATTGTCAAGAAAAGTTCATTTATAGTCACTCAAGCCTAGAAAAGCCTTATTACTCGGTTTAAATGCCTTTATAATCCCATTATTGAATTTATTTTGAATTTTTTTTACATTTTTTGATTAAAACAGATTGTAATTGATTGTTTGCCACGGGAAACGTGGAGCGAAAGCCATCCATTGTCAAGAAAAGTTCATTTATAGTCACTCATGCCTAGAAAAGCCTTATTACTCGGTTTAAATGCCTTTATAATCCCATTATTGAATTTATTTTGAATTGTTTTTACATTTTTTGATTAAAACATATTGTAATTGAATGTTGACCTCTAGAAACATGGAGCAAAAGCCATCCATTGTCAAGAAAAGTTCATTTATAGTCACTCAAGCCTAGAAAAGCCTTATTACTCAGTTTAAATGCCTTTATAATCCCATTATTGAATTTATTTTGAATTTTTTTTACATTTTTTGATTAAAACAGATTGTAATTGATTGTTTGCCTCGGGAAACGTGGAGCGAAAGCCATCCATTGTCAAGAAAAGATTATTTATAGTCACTCATGCCTAGAAAAGCCTTATTACTCGGTTTAAATGCCTTTATAATCCCATTATTGAATTTATTTTGAATTTTTTTTACAGTTTTTGATTAAAACAGATTGTAATTGATTGTTTACCTCGGGAAACGTGGAGCGAAAGCCATCCATTGTCAAGAAAAGTTC
This sequence comes from Theobroma cacao, assembly GCF_053813885.1. NCBI lineage: Eukaryota > Viridiplantae > Streptophyta > Magnoliopsida > Malvales > Malvaceae > Theobroma > Theobroma cacao. Next base: position 14,063,378 of record NC_142644.1, on the reverse strand, counting down.
ATTTATAGTCACTCATGCCTAGAAAAGCCTTATTACTCGGTTTAAATGCCTTTATAACCCCATAATTCAATTTATTTTGAATTTTTTTTACATTTTTTGAATAAAACAGATTGTAATTGATTGTTTGCCTCGGGAAACGTGGAGCGAAAGCCATCCATTGTCAAGAAAAGATCATTTATAGTCACTCACGCCTAGAAAAGCCTTATTACTCGGTTTAAATGCCTTTATAACCCCATAATTGAATTTGTTTTGAATTTTTTTTCCATTTTTTTATTAAAACAGATTGTAATTGATTGTTTACCTCGGGAAACATGGAGCAAAAGCCATCCATTGTCAAGAAAAGTTCATTTATAGTCAATCAAGCCTAGAAAAGCCTTATTACTCGGTTTAAATGCCTTTATAATCCCATTATTGAATTTATTTTGAATTGTTTTTACATTTTTTGATTAAAACAGATTGTAATTGATTGTTTGCCTCGGGAAACGTGGAGCGAAAGCCATCCATTGTCAAGAAAAGTTCATTTATAGTCACTCATGCCTAGAAAAGCCTTATTACTCGGTTTAAATGCCTTTATAATCCCATTATTGAATTTATTTTGAATTTTTTTTTTACATTTTCTGATTAAAACATATTGTAATTGAATGTTTACCTCTAGAAACATGGAGCAAAAGCCATCCATTGTCAAGAAAAGTTCATTTATAGTCACTCAAGCCTAGAAAAGCCTTATTACTCAGTTTAAATGCCTTTATAATCCCATTATTGAATTTATTTTGAATTTTTTTTACATTTTTTGAATAAAACAGATTGTAATTGATTGTTTGCCTCGGGAAACGTGGAGCGAAAGCCATCCATTGTCAAGAAAAGATCATTTATAGTCACTCACGCCTAGAAAAGCCTTATTACTCGGTTTAAATGCCTTTATAACCCCATAATTGAATTTGTTTTGAATTTTTTTTCCATTTTTTTATTAAAACAGATTGTAATTGATTGTTTACCTCGGGAAACATGGAGCAAAAGCCATCCATTGTCAAGAAAAGTTCATTTATAGTCACTCAAGCCTAGAAAAGCCTTATTACTCGGTTTAAATGCCTTTATAATCCCATTATTGAATTTATTTTGAATTGTTTTTACATTTTTTGATTAAAACAGATTGTAATTGATTGTTTGCCTCGGGAAACGTGGAGCGAAAGCCATCCATTGTCAAGAAAAGTTCATTTATAGTCACTCATGCCTAGAAAAGCCTTATTACTCGGTTTAAATGCCTTTATAATCCCATTATTGAATTTCTTTTGAATTTTTTTTACATTTTTTGATTAAAACATATTGTAATTGAATGTTTACCTCTAGAAACATGGAGCAAAAGCCATCCATTGTCAAGAAAAGTTCATTTATAGTCACTCAAGCCTAGAAAAGCCTTATTACTCAGTTTAAATGCCTTTATAATCCCATTATTGAATTTATTTTGAATTTTTTTTACATTTTTTGATTAAAACAGATTGTAATTGATTGTTTGCCTCTGGAAACGTGGAGCGAAAGCCATCCATTGTCAAGAAAAGTTCATTTATAGTCACTCATGCCTAGAAAAGCCTTATTACTCGTTTTAAATGCCTTTATAATCCCATTATTGAATTTATTTTGAATTTTTTTTACATTTTTTGATTAAAACATATTGTAAGTGAATGTTTACCTCTAGAAACATGGAGCAAAAGCCATCCATTGTCAAGAAAAGTTCATTTATAGTCACTCAAGCCTAGAAAAGCCTTATTACTCGGTTTAAATGCCTTTATAATCCCATTATTGAATTTATTTTGAATTTTTTTTACATTTTTTGATTAAAACAGATTGTAATTGATTGTTTGCCACGGGAAACGTGGAGCGAAAGCCATCCATTGTCAAGAAAAGTTCATTTATAGTCACTCATGCCTAGAAAAGCCTTATTACTCGGTTTAAATGCCTTTATAATCCCATTATTGAATTTATTTTGAATTGTTTTTACATTTTTTGATTAAAACATATTGTAATTGAATGTTGACCTCTAGAAACATGGAGCAAAAGCCATCCATTGTCAAGAAAAGTTCATTTATAGTCACTCAAGCCTAGAAAAGCCTTATTACTCAGTTTAAATGCCTTTATAATCCCATTATTGAATTTATTTTGAATTTTTTTTACATTTTTTGATTAAAACAGATTGTAATTGATTGTTTGCCTCGGGAAACGTGGAGCGAAAGCCATCCATTGTCAAGAAAAGTTCATTTATAGTCACTCAAGCCTAGAAAAGCCTTATTACTCGGTTTAAATGCCTTTATAATCCCATTATTGAATTTATTTTGAATTTTTTTTACATTTTTTGATTAAAACAGATTGTAATTGATTGTTTGCCTCGGGAAACGTGGAGCGAAAGACATCCATTGTCAAGAAAAGATCATTTATAGTCACTCATGCCTAGAAAAGCCTCATTACTCGGTTTAAATGCCTTTATAACCCCATAATTCAATTTATTTTGAATTTTTTTTACATTTTTTTATTAAAACAGATTGTAATTGATTGTTTACCTCGGGAAACATGGAGCAAAAGCCATCCATTGTCAAGAAAAGTTCATTTATAGTCACTCATGCCTAGAAAAGCCTTATTACTCGGTTTAAATGCCTTTATAATCCCATTATTGAATTTATTTTGAATTTTTTTTACATTTTTTGATTAAAACAGATTGTAATTGATTGTTTGCCTCGGGAAACGTGGCGCGAAAGCCATCCATTGTCAAGAAAAGTTCATTTATAGTCACTCACGCCTAGAAAAGCCTTATTACTCGGTTTAAATGCCTTTATAACCCCATAATTGAATTGGTTTTGAATTTTTTTTCCATTTTTTTATTAAAACAGATTGTAATTGATTGTTTACCTCGGGAAACATGGAGCAAAAGCCATCCATTGTCAAGAAAAGTTCATTTATAGTCACTCAAGCCTAGAAAAGCCTTATTACTCGGTTTAAATGCCTTTATAATCCCATTATTGAATTTATTTTGAATTGTTTTTACATTTTTTGATTAAAACAGATTGTAATTGATTGTTTGCCTCGGGAAACGTGGAGCGAAAGCCATCCATTGTCAAGAAAAGGTCATTTATAGTCACTCATGCCTAGAAAAGCCTTATTACTCGGTTTAAATGCCTTTATAATCCCATTATTGAATTTATGTTGAATTTTTTTTACATTTTTTGATTAAAACATATTGTAAGTGAATGTTTACCTCTAGAAACATGGAGCAAAAGCCATCCATTGTCAAGAAAAGTTCATTTATAGTCACTCAAGCCTAGAAAAGCCTTATTACTCGGTTTAAATGCCTTTATAATCCCATTATTGAATTTATTTTGAATTTTTTTTACATTTTTTGATTAAAACAGATTGTAATTGATTGTTTGCCACGGGAAACGTGGAGCGAAAGCCATCCATTGTCAAGAAAAGTTCATTTATAGTCACTCATGCCTAGAAAAGCCTTATTACTCGGTTTAAATGCCTTTATAATCCCATTATTGAATTTATTTTGAATTGTTTTTACATTTTTTGATTAAAACATATTGTAATTGAATGTTGACCTCTAGAAACATGGAGCAAAAGCCATCCATTGTCAAGAAAAGTTCATTTATAGTCACTGAAGCCTAGAAAAGCCTTATTACTCAGTTTAAATGCCTTTATAATCCCATTATTGAATTTATTTTGAATTTTTTTTACATTTTTTGATTAAAACAGATTGGAATTGATTGTTTGCCTCGGGAAACGTGGAGCGAAAGCCATCCATTGTCAAGAAAAGATTATTTATAGTCACTCATGCCTAGAAAAGCCTTATTACTCGGTTTAAATGCCTTTATAACCCCATAATTCAATTTATTTTGAATTTTTTTTACATTTTTTTATTAAAACAGATTGTAATTGATTGTTTACCTCGGGAAACATGGAGCAAAAGCCATCCATTGTCAAGAAAAGTTCATTTATAGTCACTCATGCCTAGAAAAGCCTTATTACTCGGTTTAAATGCCTTTATAATCCCATTATTGAATTTATTTTGAATTTTTTTTACATTTTTTGATTAAAACAGATTGTAATTGATTGTTTGCCTCGGGAAACGTGGCGCGAAAGCCATCCATTGTCAAGAAAAGTTCATTTATAGTCACTCATGCCTAGAAAAGCCTTATTACTCGGTTTAAATGCCTTTATAATCCCATTATTGAATTTATTTTGAATTTTTTTTTACATTTTTTGATTAAAACAGATTGTAATTGATTGTTTGCCTCGGGAAACGTGGAGCGAAAGCCATCCATTGTCAAGAAAAGTTCATTTATAGTCACTCATGCCTAGAAAAGCCTTATTACTCGGTTTAAATGCCTTTATAATCCCATTATTGAATTTATTTTGAATTTTTTTTACATTTTTTGATTAAAACATATTGTAATAGATTGTTTACCTCTAGAAACATGGAGCAAAAGCCATCCATTGTCAAGAAAAGTTCATTTATAGTCAATCAAGCCTAGAAAAGCCTTATTACTCGGTTTAAATGCCTTTATAATCCCATTATTGAATTTATTTTGAATTGTTTTTACATTTTTTGATTAAAACAGATTGTAATTGATTGTTTGCCTCGGGAAACGTGGAGCGAAAGCCATCCATTGTCAAGAAAAGTTCATTTATAGTCACTCATGCCTAGAAAAGCCTTATTACTCGGTTTAAATGCCTTTATAATCCCATTATTGAATTTATTTTGAATTTTTTTTTTACATTTTCTGATTAAAACATATTGTAATTGAATGTTTACCTCTAGAAACATGGAGCAAAAGCCATCCATTGTCAAGAAAAGTTCATTTATAGTCACTCAAGCCTAGAAAAGCCTTATTACTCAGTTTAAATGCCTTTATAATCCCATTATTGAATTTATTTTGAATTTTTTTTACATTTTTTGAATAAAACAGATTGTAATTGATTGTTTGCCTCGGGAAAGGTGGAGCGAAAGCCATCCATTGTCAAGAAAAGATCATTTATAGTCACTCACGCCTAGAAAAGCCTTATTACTCGGTTTAAATGCCTTTATAACCCCATAATTGAATTTGTTTTGAATTTTTTTTCCATTTTTTTATTAAAACAGATTGTAATTGATTGTTTACCTCGGGAAACATGGAGCAAAAGCCATCCATTGTCAAGAAAAGTTCATTTATAGTCACTCAAGCCTAGAAAAGCCTTATTACTCGGTTTAAATGCCTTTATAATCCCATTATTGAATTTATTTTGAATTGTTTTTAGATTTTTTGATTAAAACAGATTGTAATTGATTGTTTGCCTCGGGAAACGTGGAGCGAAAGCCATCCATTGTCAAGAAAAGTTCATTTATAGTCACTCATGCCTAGAAAAGCCTTATTACTCGGTTTAAATGCCTTTATAATCCCATTATTGAATTTCTTTTGAATTTTTTTTACATTTTTTGATTAAAACATATTGTAATTGAATGTTTACCTCTAGAAACATGGAGCAAAAGCCATCCATTGTCAAGAAAAGTTCATTTATAGTCACTCAAGCCTAGAAAAGCCTTATTACTCAGTTTAAATGCCTTTATAATCCCATTATTGAATTTATTTTGAATTTTTTTTACATTTTTTGATTAAAACAGATTGTAATTGATTGTTTGCCTCGGGAAACGTGGAGCGAAAGCCATCCATTGTCAAGAAAAGATCATTTATAGTCACTCACGCCTAGAAAAGCCTTATTACTCGGTTTAAATGCCTTTATAACCCCATAATTGAATTTGTTTTGAATTTTTTTTCCATTTTTTTATTAAAACAGATTGTAATTGATTGTTTACCTCGGGAAACATGGAGCAAAAGCCATCCATTGTCAAGAAAAGTTCATTTATAGTCACTCAAGCCTAGAAAAGCCTTATTACTCGGTTTAAATGCCTTTATAATCCCATTATTGAATTTATTTTGAATTGTTTTTACATTTTTTGATTAAAACAGATTGTAATTGATTGTTTGCCTCGGGAAACGTGGAGCGAAAGCCATCCATTGTCAAGAAAAGTTCATTTATAGTCACTCATGCCTAGAAAAGCCTTATTACTCGGTTTAAATGCCTTTATAATCCCATTATTGAATTTATTTTGAATTGTTTTTACATTTTTTGATTAAAACATATTGTAATTGAATGTTGACCTCTAGAAACATGGAGCAAAAGCCATCCATTGTCAAGAAAAGTTCATTTATAGTCACTCATGCCTAGAAAAGCCTTATTACTCGGTTTAAATGCCTTTATAATCCCATTATTGAATTTATTTTGAATTTTTTTTACATTTTTTGATTAAAACAGATTGTAATTGATTGTTTGCCTCGGGAAACGTGGCGCGAAAGCCATCCATTGTCAAGAAAAGTTCATTTATAGTCACTCACGCCTAGAAAAGCCTTATTACTCGGTTTAAATGCCTTTATAACCCCATAATTGAATTTGTTTTGAATTTTTTTTCCATTTTTTTATTAAAACAGATTGTAATTGATTGTTTACCTCGGGAAACATGGAGCAAAAGCCATCCATTGTCAAGAAAAGTTCATTTATAGTCACTCAAGCCTAGAAAAGCCTTATTACTCGGTTTAAATGCCTTTATAATCCCATTATTGAATTTATTTTGAATTGTTTTTACATTTTTTGATTAAAACAGATTGTAATTGATTGTTTGCCTCGGGAAACGTGGAGCGAAAGCCATCCATTGTCAAGAAAAGTTCATTTATAGTCACTCATGCCTAGAAAAGCCTTATTACTCGGTTTAAATGCCTTTATAATCCCATTATTGAATTTATTTTGAATTTTTTTTACATTTTTTGATTAAAACATATTGTAATTGAATGTTTACCTCTAGAAACATGGAGCAAAAGCCATCCATTGTCAAGAAAAGTTCATTTATAGTCACTCAAGCCTAGAAAAGCCTTATTACTCAGTTTAAATGCCTTTATAATCCCATTATTGAATTTATTTTGAATTTTTTTTACATTTTTTGATTAAAACAGATTGTAATTGATTGTTTGCCTCGGGAAACGTGGAGCGAAAGCCATCCATTGTCAAGAAAAGTTCATTTATAGTCACTCATGCCTAGAAAAGCCTTATTACTCGGTTTAAATGCCTTTATAATCCCATTATTGAATTTATTTTGAATTTTTTTTTATATTTTTTGATTAAAACATATTGTAATTGAATGTTTACCTCTAGAAACATGGAGCAAAAGCCATCCATTGTCAAGAAAAGTTCATTTATAGTCACTCAAGCCTAGAAAAGCCTTATTACTCAGTTTAAATGCCTTTATAATCCCATTATTGAATTTATTTTGAATTTTTTTTACATTTTTTGAATAAAACAGATTGTAATTGATTGTTTGCCTCGGGAAAGGTGGAGCGAAAGCCATCCATTGTCAAGAAAAGTTCATTTATAGTCACTCAAGCCTAGAAAAGCCTTATTACTCGGTTTAAAAGCCTTTATAATCCCATTATTGAATTTATTTTGAATTTTTTTTACATTTTTTGATTAAAACAGATTGTAATTGATTGTTTGCCTCGGGAAACGTGGAGCGAAAGCCATCCATTGTCAAGAAAAGTTCATTTATAGTCACTCATGCCTAGAAAAGCCTTATTACTCGGTTTAAATGCCTTTATAATCCCATTATTGAATTTATTTTGAATTGTTTTTACATTTTTTGATTAAAACATATTGTAATTGAATGTTGACCTCTAGAAACATGGAGCAAAAGCCATCCATTGTCAAGAAAAGTTCATTTATAGTCACTCAAGCCTAGAAAAGCCTTATTACTCAGTTTAAATGCCTTTATAATCCCATTATTGAATTTATTTTGAATTTTTTTTACATTTTTTGATTAAAACAGATTGTAATTGATTGTTTGCCTCGGGAAACGTGGAGCGAAAGACATCCATTGTCAAGAAAAGATCATTTATAGTCACTCATGCCTAGAAAAGCCTCATTACTCGGTTTAAATGCCTTTATAACCCCATAATTCAATTTATTTTGAATTTTTTTTACATTTTTTTATTAAAACAGATTGTAATTGATTGTTTACCTCGGGAAACATGGAGCAAAAGCCATCCATTGTCAAGAAAAGTTCATTTATAGTCACTCATGCCTAGAAAAGCCTTATTACTCGGTTTAAATGCCTTTATAATCCCATTATTGAATTTATTTTGAATTTTTTTTACATTTTTTGATTAAAACAGATTGTAATTGATTGTTTGCCTCGGGAAACGTGGCGCGAAAGCCATCCATTGTCAAGAAAAGTTCATTTATAGTCACTCACGCCTAGAAAAGCCTTATTACTCGGTTTAAATGCCTTTATAACCCCATAATTGAATTGGTTTTGAATTTTTTTTCCATTTTTTTATTAAAACAGATTGTAATTGATTGTTTACCTCGGGAAACATGGAGCAAAAGCCATCCATTGTCAAGAAAAGTTCATTTATAGTCACTCAAGCCTAGAAAAGCCTTATTACTCGGTTTAAATGCCTTTATAATCCCATTATTGAATTTATTTTGAATTGTTTTTACATTTTTTGATTAAAACAGATTGTAATTGATTGTTTGCCTCGGGAAACGTGGAGCGAAAGCCATCCATTGTCAAGAAAAGTTCATTTATAGTCACTCATGCCTAGAAAAGCCTTATTACTCGGTTTAAATGCCTTTATAATCCCATTATTGAATTTCTTTTGAATTTTTTTTACATTTTTTGATTAAAACATATTGTAATTGAATGTTTACCTCTAGAAACATGGAGCAAAAGCCATCCATTGTCAAGAAAAGTTCATTTATAGTCACTCAAGCCTAGAAAAGCCTTATTACTCAGTTTAAATGCCTTTATAATCCCATTATTGAATTTATTTTGAATTTTTTTTACATTTTTTGATTAAAACAGATTGTAATTGATTGTTTGCCTCGGGAAACGTGGAGCGAAAGCCATCCATTGTCAAGAAAAGATTATTTATAGTCACTCATGCCTAGAAAAGCCTTATTACTCGGTTTAAATGCCTTTATAATCCCATTATTGAATTTATTTTGAATTTTTTTTACAGTTTTTGATTAAAACAGATTGTAATTGATTGTTTACCTCGGGAAACGTGGAGCGAAAGCCATCCATTGTCAAGAAAAGTTCATTTATAGTCACTCATGCCTAGAAAAGCCTTATTACTCGGTTTAAATGCCTTTATAACCCCATAATTCAATTTATTTTGAATTTTTTTTACATTTTTTGAATAAAACAGATTGTAATTGATTGTTTGCCTCGGGAAACGTGGAGCGAAAGCCATCCATTGTCAAGAAAAGATCATTTATAGTCACTCACGCCTAGAAAAGCCTTATTACTCGGTTTAAATGCCTTTATAACCCCATAATTGAATTTGTTTTGAATTTTTTTTCCATTTTTTTATTAAAACAGATTGTAATTGATTGTTTACCTCGGGAAACATGGAGCAAAAGCCATCCATTGTCAAGAAAAGTTCATTTATAGTCAATCAAGCCTAGAAAAGCCTTATTACTCGGTTTAAATGCCTTTATAATCCCATTATTGAATTTATTTTGAATTGTTTTTACATTTTTTGATTAAAACAGATTGTAATTGATTGTTTGCCTCGGGAAACGTGGAGCGAAAGCCATCCATTGTCAAGAAAAGTTCATTTATAGTCACTCATGCCTAGAAAAGCCTTATTACTCGGTTTAAATGCCTTTATAATCCCATTATTGAATTTATTTTGAATTTTTTTTTTACATTTTCTGATTAAAACATATTGTAATTGAATGTTTACCTCTAGAAACATGGAGCAAAAGCCATCCATTGTCAAGAAAAGTTCATTTATAGTCACTCAAGCCTAGAAAAGCCTTATTACTCAGTTTAAATGCCTTTATAATCCCATTATTGAATTTATTTTGAATTTTTTTTACATTTTTTGAATAAAACAGATTGTAATTGATTGTTTGCCTCGGGAAACGTGGAGCGAAAGCCATCCATTGTCAAGAAAAGATCATTTATAGTCACTCACGCCTAGAAAAGCCTTATTACTCGGTTTAAATGCCTTTATAACCCCATAATTGAATTTGTTTTGAATTTTTTTTCCATTTTTTTATTAAAACAGATTGTAATTGATTGTTTACCTCGGGAAACATGGAGCAAAAGCCATCCATTGTCAAGAAAAGTTCATTTATAGTCACTCAAGCCTAGAAAAGCCTTATTACTCGGTTTAAATGCCTTTATAATCCCATTATTGAATTTATTTTGAATTGTTTTTACATTTTTTGATTAAAACAGATTGTAATTGATTGTTTGCCTCGGGAAACGTGGAGCGAAAGCCATCCATTGTCAAGAAAAGTTCATTTATAGTCACTCATGCCTAGAAAAGCCTTATTACTCGGTTTAAATGCCTTTATAATCCCATTATTGAATTTCTTTTGAATTTTTTTTACATTTTTTGATTAAAACATATTGTAATTGAATGTTTACCTCTAGAAACATGGAGCAAAAGCCATCCATTGTCAAGAAAAGTTCATTTATAGTCACTCAAGCCTAGAAAAGCCTTATTACTCAGTTTAAATGCCTTTATAATCCCATTATTGAATTTATTTTGAATTTTTTTTACATTTTTTGATTAAAACAGATTGTAATTGATTGTTTGCCTCGGGAAACGTGGAGCGAAAGCCATCCATTGTCAAGAGAAGTTCATTTATAGTCACTCATGCCTAGAAAAGCCTTATTACTCGGTTTAAATGCCTTTATAATCCCATTATTGAATTTATTTTGAATTTTTTTTACATTTTTTGATTAAAACATATTGTAAGTGAATGTTTACCTCTAGAAACATGGAGCAAAAGCCATCCATTGTCAAGAAAAGTTCATTTATAGTCACTCAAGCCTAGAAAAGCCTTATTACTCGGTTTAAATGCCTTTATAATCCCATTATTGAATTTATTTTGAATTTTTTTTACATTTTTTGATTAAAACAGATTGTAATTGATTGTTTGCCACGGGAAACGTGGAGCGAAAGCCATCCATTGTCAAGAAAAGTTCATTTATAGTCACTCATGCCTAGAAAAGCCTTATTACTCGGTTTAAATGCCTTTATAATCCCATTATTGAATTTATTTTGAATTGTTTTTACATTTTTTGATTAAAACATATTGTAATTGAATGTTGACCTCTAGAAACATGGAGCAAAAGCCATCCATTGTCAAGAAAAGTTCATTTATAGTCACTCAAGCCTAGAAAAGCCTTATTACTCCGTTTAAATGCCTTTATAATCCCATTATTGAATTTATTTTGAATTTTTTTTACATTTTTTGATTAAAACAGATTGTAATTGATTGTTTGCCTCGGGAAACGTGGAGCGAAAGCCATCCATTGTCAAGAAAAGATTATTTATAGTCACTCATGCCTAGAAAAGCCTTATTACTCGGTTTAAATGCCTTTATAACCCCATAATTCAATTTATTTTGAATTTTTTTTACATTTTTTTATTAAAACAGATTGTAATTGATTGTTTACCTCGGGAAACATGGAGCAAAAGCCATCCATTGTCAAGAAAAGTTCATTTATAGTCACTCATGCCTAGAAAAGCCTTATTACTCGGTTTAAATGCCTTTATAATCCCATTATTGAATTTATTTTGAATTTTTTTTACATTTTTTGATTAAAACAGATTGTAATTGATTGTTTGCCTCGGGAAACGTGGCGCGAAAGCCATCCATTGTCAAGAAAAGTTCATTTATAGTCACTCATGCCTAGAAAAGCCTTATTACTCGGTTTAAATGCCTTTATAATCCCATTATTGAATTTATTTTGAATTTTTTTTTACATTTTTTGATTAAAACAGATTGTAATTGATTGTTTGCCTCGGGAAACGTGGAGCGAAAGCCATCCATTGTCAAGAAAAGTTCATTTATAGTCACTCATGCCTAGAAAAGCCTTATTACTCGGTTTAAATGCCTTTATAATCCCATTATTGAATTTATTTTGAATTTTTTTTACATTTTTTGATTAAAACATATTGTAATAGATTGTTTACCTCTAGAAACATGGAGCAAAAGCCATCCATTGTCAAGAAAAGTTCATTTATAGTCAATCAAGCCTAGAAAAGCCTTATTACTCGGTTTAAATGCCTTTATAATCCCATTATTGAATTTATTTTGAATTTTTTTTTTACATTTTCTGATTAAAACATATTGTAATTGAATGTTTACCTCTAGAAACATGGAGCAAAAGCCATCCATTGTCAAGAAAAGTTCATTTATAGTCACTCAAGCCTAGAAAAGCCTTATTACTCAGTTTAAATGCCTTTATAATCCCATTATTGAATTTATTTTGAATTTTTTTTACATTTTTAGAATAAAACAGATTGTAATTGATTGTTTGCCTCGGGAAACGTGGAGCGAAAGCCATCCATTGTCAAGAAAAGATCATTTATAGTCACTCACGCCTAGAAAAGCCTTATTACTCGGTTTAAATGCCTTTATAACCCCATAATTGAATTTGTTTTGAATTTTTTTTCCATTTTTTTATTAAAACAGATTGTAATTGATTGTTTACCTCGGGAAACATGGAGCAAAAGCCATCCATTGTCAAGAAAAGTTCATTTATAGTCACTCAAGCCTAGAAAAGCCTTATTACTCGGTTTAAATGCCTTTATAATCCCATTATTGAATTTATTTTGAATTGTTTTTACATTTTTTGATTAAAACAGATTGTAATTGATTGTTTGCCTCGGGAAACGTGGAGCGAAAGCCATCCATTGTCAAGAAAAGTTCATTTATAGTCACTCATGCCTAGAAAAGCCTTATTACTCGGTTTAAATGCCTTTATAATCCCATTATTGAATTTATTTTGAATTGTTTTTACATTTTTTGATTAAAACATATTGTAATTGAATGTTGACCTCTAGAAACATGGAGCAAAAGCCATCCATTGTCAAGAAAAGTTCATTTATAGTCACTCATGCCTAGAAAAGCCTTATTACTCGGTTTAAATGCCTTTATAATCCCATTATTGAATTTATTTTGAATTTTTTTTACATTTTTTGATTAAAACAGATTGTAATTGATTGTTTGCCTCGGGAAACGTGGCGCGAAAGCCATCCATTGTCAAGAAAAGTTCATTTATAGTCACTCACGCCTAGAAAAGCCTTATTACTCGGTTTAAATGCCTTTATAACCCCATAATTGAATTTGTTTTGAATTTTTTTTCCATTTTTTTATTAAAACAGATTGTAATTGATTGTTTACCTCGGGAAACATGGAGCAAAAGCCATCCATTGTCAAGAAAAGTTCATTTATAGTCACTCAAGCCTAGAAAAGCCTTATTACTCGGTTTAAATGCCTTTATAATCCCATTATTGAATTTATTTTGAATTGTTTTTACATTTTTTGATTAAAACAGATTGTAATTGATTGTTTGCCTCGGGAAACGTGGAGCGAAAGCCATCCATTGTCAAGAAAAGTTCATTTATAGTCACTCATGCCTAGAAAAGCCTTATTACTCGGTTTAAATGCCTTTATAATCCCATTATTGAATTTATTTTGAATTTTTTTTACATTTTTTGATTAAAACATATTGTAATTGAATGTTTACCTCTAGAAACATGGAGCAAAAGCCATCCATTGTCAAGAAAAGTTCATTTATAGTCACTCAAGCCTAGAAAAGCCTTATTACTCAGTTTAAATGCCTTTATAATCCCATTATTGAATTTATTTTGAATTTTTTTTACATTTTTTGATTAAAACAGATTGTAATTGATTGTTTGCCTCGGGAAACGTGGAGCGAAAGCCATCCATTGTCAAGAAAAGTTCATTTATAGTCACTCATGCCTAGAAAAGCCTTATTACTCGGTTTAAATGCCTTTATAATCCCATTATTGAATTTATTTTGAATTTTTTTTTTATATTTTTTGATTAAAACATATTGTAATTGAATGTTTACCTCTAGAAACATGGAGTAAAAGCCATCCATTGTCAAGAAAAGTTCATTTATAGTCACTCAAGCCTAGAAAAGCCTTATTACTCAGTTTAAATGCCTTTATAATCCCATTATTGAATTTATTTTGAATTTTTTTTACATTTTTTGAATAAAACAGATTGTAATTGATTGTTTGCCTCGGGAAAGGTGGAGCGAAAGCCATCCATTGTCAAGAAAAGTTCATTTATAGTCACTCAAGCCTAGAAAAGCCTTATTACTCGGTTTAAATGCCTTTATAATCCCATTATTGAATTTATTTTGAATTTTTTTTACATTTTTTGATTAAAACAGATTGTAATTGATTGTTTGCCTCGGGAAACGTGGAGCGAAAGCCATCCATTGTCAAGAAAAGTTCATTTATAGTCACTCATGCCTAGAAAAGCCTTATTACTCGGTTTAAATGCCTTTATAATCCCATTATTGAATTTATTTTGAATTTTTTTTACATTTTTTGATTAAAACATATTGTAAGTGAATGTTTACCTCTAGAAACATGGAGCAAAAGCCATCCATTGTCAAGAAAAGTTCATTTATAGTCACTCAAGCCTAGAAAAGCCTTATTACTCGGTTTAAATGCCTTTATAATCCCATTATTGAATTTATTTTGATTTTTTTTTACATTTTTTGATTAAAACAGATTGTAATTGATTGTTTGCCACGGGAAACGTGGAGCGAAAGCCATCCATTGTCAAGAAAAGTTCATTTATAGTCACTCATGCCTAGAAAAGCCTTATTACTCGGTTTAAATGCCTTTATAATCCCATTATTGAATTTATTTTGAATTGTTTTTACATTTTTTGATTAAAACATATTGTAATTGAATGTTGACCTCTAGAAACATGGAGCAAAAGCCATCCATTGTCAAGAAAAGTTCATTTATAGTCACTCAAGCCTAGAAAAGCCTTATTACTCCGTTTAAATGCCTTTATAATCCCATTATTGAATTTATTTTGAATTTTTTTTACATTTTTTGATTAAAACAGATTGTAATTGATTGTTTGCCTCGGGAAACGTGGAGCGAAAGCCATCCATTGTCAAGAAAAGATTATTTATAGTCACTCATGCCTAGAAAAGCCTTATTACTCGGTTTAAATGCCTTTATAACCCCATAATTCAATTTATTTTGAATTTTTTTTACATTTTTTTATTAAAACAGATTGTAATTGATTGTTTACCTCGGGAAACATGGAGCAAAAGCCATCCATTGTCAAGAAAAGTTCATTTATAGTCACTCATGCCTAGAAAAGCCTTATTACTCGGTTTAAATGCCTTTATAATCCCATTATTGAATTTATTTTGAATTTTTTTTACATTTTTTGATTAAAACAGATTGTAATTGATTGTTTGCCTCGGGAAACGTGGCGCGAAAGCCATCCATTGTCAAGAAAAGTTCATTTATAGTCACTCATGCCTAGAAAAGCCTTATTACTCGGTTTAAATGCCTTTATAATCCCATTATTGAATTTATTTTGAATTTTTTTTTACATTTTTTGATTAAAACAGATTGTAATTGATTGTTTGCCTCGGGAAACGTGGAGCGAAAGCCATCCATTGTCAAGAAAAGTTCATTTATAGTCACTCATGCCTAGAAAAGCCTTATTACTCGGTTTAAATGCCTTTATAATCCCATTATTGAATTTATTTTGAATTTTTTTTACATTTTTTGATTAAAACATATTGTAATAGATTGTTTACCTCTAGAAACATGGAGCAAAAGCCATCCATTGTCAAGAAAAGTTCATTTATAGTCAATCAAGCCTAGAAAAGCCTTATTACTCGGTTTAAATGCCTTTATAATCCCATTATTGAATTTATTTTGAATTGTTTTTACATTTTTTGATTAAAACAGATTGTAATTGATTGTTTGCCTCGGGAAACGTGGAGCGAAAGCCATCCATTGTCAAGAAAAGTTCATTTATAGTCACTCATGCCTAGAAAAGCCTTATTACTCGGTTTAAATGCCTTTATAATCCCATTATTGAATTTATTTTGAATTTTTTTTTTACATTTTCTGATTAAAACATATTGTAATTGAATGTTTACCTCTAGAAACATGGAGCAAAAGCCATCCATTGTCAAGAAAAGTTCATTTATAGTCACTCAAGCCTAGAAAAGCCTTATTACTCAGTTTAAATGCCTTTATAATCCCATTATTGAATTTATTTTGAATTTTTTTTACATTTTTTGAATAAAACAGATTGTAATTGATTGTTTGCCTCGGGAAACGTGGAGCGAAAGCCATCCATTGTCAAGAAAAGATCATTTATAGTCACTCACGCCTAGAAAAGCCTTATTACTCGGTTTAAATGCCTTTATAACCCCATAATTGAATTTGTTTTGAATTTTTTTTCCATTTTTTTATTAAAACAGATTGTAATTGATTGTTTACCTCGGGAAACATGGAGCAAAAGCCATCCATTGTCAAGAAAAGTTCATTTATAGTCACTCAAGCCTAGAAAAGCCTTATTACTCGGTTTAAATGCCTTTATAATCCCATTATTGAATTTATTTTGAATTGTTTTTACATTTTTTGATTAAAACAGATTGTAATTGATTGTTTGCCTCGGGAAACGTGGAGCGAAAGCCATCCATTGTCAAGAAAAGTTCATTTATAGTCACTCATGCCTAGAAAAGCCTTATTACTCGGTTTAAATGCCTTTATAATCCCATTATTGAATTTCTTTTGAATTTTTTTTACATTTTTTGATTAAAACATATTGTAATTGAATGTTTACCTCTAGAAACATGGAGCAAAAGCCATCCATTGTCAAGAAAAGTTCATTTATAGTCACTCAAGCCTAGAAAAGCCTTATTACTCAGTTTAAATGCCTTTATAATCCCATTATTGAATTTATTTTGAATTTTTTTTACATTTTTTGAATAAAACAGATTGTAATTGATTGTTTGCCTCGGGAAACATGGAGCGAAAGCCATCCATTGTCAAGAAAAGATCATTTATAGTCACTCACGCCTAGAAAAGCCTTATTACTCGGTTTAAATGCCTTTATAACCCCATAATTGAATTTGTTTTGAATTTTTTTTCCATTTTTTTATTAAAACAGATTGTAATTGATTGTTTACCTCGGGAAACATGGAGCAAAAGCCATCCATTGTCAAGAAAAGTTCATTTATAGTCACTCAAGCCTAGAAAAGCCTTATTACTCGGTTTAAATGCCTTTATAATCCCATTATTGAATTTATTTTGAATTGTTTTTATATTTTTTAATTAAAACAGATTGTAATTGATTGTTTGCCTCGGGAAACGTGGAGCGAAAGCCATCCATTGTCAAGAAAAGTTCATTTATAGTCACTCATGCCTAGAAAAGCCTTATTACTCGGTTTAAATGCCTTTATAATCCCATTATTGAATTTATTTTGAATTTTTTTTTATATTTTTTGATTAAAACATATTGTAATTGAATGTTTACCTCTAGAAACATGGAGCAAAAGCCATCCATTGTCAAGAAAAGTTCATTTATAGTCACTCATGCCTAGAAAAGCCTTATTACTCGGTTTAAATGCCTTTATAATCCCATTATTGAATTTATTTTGAATTGTTTTTACATTTTTTGATTAAAACAGATTGTAATTGATTGTTTGCCTCGGGAAACGTGGAGCGAAAGCCATCCATTGTCAAGAAAAGTTCATTTATAGTCACTCAAGCCTAGAAAAGCCTTATTACTCGGTTTAAATGCCTTTATAATCCCATTATTGAATTTATTTTGAATTTTTTTTACATTTTTTGATTAAAACATATTGTAATTGAATGTTTACCTCTAGAAACATGGAGCAAAAGCCATCCATTGTCAAGAAAAGTTCATTTATAGTCACTCAAGCCTAGAAAAGCCTTATTACTCAGTTTAAATGCCTTTATAATCCCATTATTGAATTTATTTTGAATTTTTTTTACATTTTTTGATTAAAACAGATTGTAATTGATTGTTTGCCTCGGGAAACGTGGAGCGAAAGCCATCCATTGTCAAGAAAAGTTCATTTATAGTCACTCATGCCTAGAAAAGCCTTATTACTCGGTTTAAATGCCTTTATAATCCCATTATTGAATTTATTTTGAATTTTTTTTTTATATTTTTTGATTAAAACATATTGTAATTGAATGTTTACCTCTAGAAACATGGAGCAAAAGCCATCCATTGTCAAGAAAAGTTCATTGATAGTCACTCATGCCTAGAAAAGCCTTATTACTCGGTTTAAATGCCTTTATAATCCCATTATTGAATTTATTTTGAATTGTTTTTACATTTTTTGATTAAAACAGATTGTAATTGATTGTTTGCCTCGGGAAACGTGGAGCGAAAGCCATCCATTGTCAAGAAAAGTTCATTTATAGTCACTCAAGCCTAGAAAAGCCTTATTACTCGGTTTAAATGCCTTTATAATCCCATTATTGAATTTATTTTGAATTTTTTTTACATTTTTTGATTAAAACAGATTGTAATTGATTGTTTGCCTCGGGAAACGTGGAGCGAAAGCCATCCATTGTCAAGAAAAGTTCATTTATAGTCACTCATGCCTAGAAAAGCCTTATTACTCGGTTTAAATGCCTTTATAATCCCATTATTGAATTTATTTTGAATTGTTTTTACATTTTTTGATTAAAACATATTGTAATTGAATGTTGACCTCTAGAAACATGGAGCAAAAGCCATCCATTGTCAAGAAAAGTTCATTTATAGTCACTCAAGCCTAGAAAAGCCTTATTACTCAGTTTAAATGCCTTTATAATCCCATTATTGAATTTATTTTGAATTTTTTTTACATTTTTTGATTAAAACAGATTGTAATTGATTGTTTGCCTCGGGAAACGTGGAGCGAAAGACATCCATTGTCAAGAAAAGATCATTTATAGTCACTCATGCCTAGAAAAGCCTCATTACTCGGTTTAAATGCCTTTATAACCCCATAATTCAATTTATTTTGAATTTTTTTTACATTTTTTTATTAAAACAGATTGTAATTGATTGTTTACCTCGGGAAACATGGAGCAAAAGCCATCCATTGTCAAGAAAAGTTCATTTATAGTCACTCATGCCTAGAAAAGCCTTATTACTCGGTTTAAATGCCTTTATAATCCCATTATTGAATTTATTTTGAATTTTTTTTACATTTTTTGATTAAAACAGATTGTAATTGATTGTTTGCCTCGGGAAACGTGGCGCGAAAGCCATCCATTGTCAAGAAAAGTTCATTTATAGTCACTCACGCCTAGAAAAGCCTTATTACTCGGTTTAAATGCCTTTATAACCCCATAATTGAATTTGTTTTGAATTTTTTTTCCATTTTTTTATTAAAACAGATTGTAATTGATTGTTTACCTCGGGAAACATGGAGCAAAAGCCATCCATTGTCAAGAAAAGTTCATTTATAGTCACTCAAGCCTAGAAAAGCCTTATTACTCGGTTTAAATGCCTTTATAATCCCATTATTGAATTTATTTTGAATTGTTTTTACATTTTTTGATTAAAACAGATTGTAATTGATTGTTTGCCTCGGGAAACGTGGAGCGAAAGCCATCCATTGTCAAGAAAAGTTCATTTATAGTCACTCAAGCCTAGAAAAGCCTTATTACTCGGTTTAAATGCCTTTATAATCCCATTATTGAATTTATTTTGAATTTTTTTTACATTTTTTGATTAAAACAGATTGTACTTCATTGTTTGCCTCGGGAAACGTGGAGCGAAAGCCATCCATTGTCAAGAAAAGTTCATTTATAGTCACTCATGCCTAGAAAAGCCTTATTACTCGGTTTAAATGCCTTTATAATCCCATTATTGAATTTATTTTGAATTGTTTTTACATTTTTTGATTAAAACATATTGTAATTGAATGTTGACCTCTAGAAACATGGAGCAAAAGCCATCCATTGTCAAGAAAAGATCATTTATAGTCACTCAAGCCTAGAAAAGCCTTATTACTCAGTTTAAATGCCTTTATAATCCCATTATTGAATTTATTTTGAATTTTTTTTACATTTTTTGATTAAAACAGATTGTAATTGATTGTTTGCCTCGGGAAACGTGGAGCGAAAGACATCCATTGTCAAGAAAAGATCATTTATAGTCACTCATGCCTAGAAAAGCCTCATTACTCGGTTTAAATGCCTTTATAACCCCATAATTCAATTTATTTTGAATTTTTTTTACATTTTTTTATTAAAACAGATTGTAATTGATTGTTTACCTCGGGAAACATGGAGCAAAAGCCATCCATTGTCAAGAAAAGTTCATTTATAGTCACTCATGCCTAGAAAAGCCTTATTACTCGGTTTAAATGCCTTTATAATCCCATTATTGAATTTATTTTGAATTTTTTTTACATTTTTTGATTAAAACAGATTGTAATTGATTGTTTGCCTCGGGAAACGTGGCGCGAAAGCCATCCATTGTCAAGAAAAGTTCATTTATAGTCACTCACGCCTAGAAAAGCCTTATTACTCGGTTTAAATGCCTTTATAACCCCATAATTGAATTTGTTTTGAATTTTTTTTCCATTTTTTTATTAAAACAGATTGTAATTGATTGTTTACCTCGGGAAACATGGAGCAAAAGCCATCCATTGTCAAGAAAAGTTCATTTATAGTCACTCAAGCCTAGAAAAGCCTTATTACTCGGTTTAAATGCCTTTATAATCCCATTATTGAATTTATTTTGAATTGTTTTTACATTTTTTGATTAAAACAGATTGTAAATGATTGTTTGCCTCGGGAAACGTGGAGCGAAAGCCATCCATTGTCAAGAAAAGTTCATTTATAGTCACTCATGCCTAGAAAAGCCTTATTACTCGGTTTAAATGCCTTTATAATCCCATTATTGAATTTATTTTGAATTTTTTTTACATTTTTTGATTAAAACATATTGTAATTGAATGTTTACCTCTAGAAACATGGAGCAAAAGCCATCCATTGTCAAGAAAAGTTCATTTATAGTCACTCAAGCCTAGAAAAGCCTTATTACTCGGTTTAAATGCCTTTATAATCCCATTATTGAATTTATTTTGAATTTTTTTTACATTTTTTGATTAAAACAGATTGTAATTGATTGTTTGCCTCGGGAAACGTGGAGCGAAAGCCATCCATTGTCAAGAAAAGTTCATTTATAGTCACTCATGCCTAGAAAAGCCTTATTACTCGGTTTAAATGCCTTTATAATCCCATTATTGAATTTATTTTGAATTGTTTTTACATTTTTTGATTAAAACATATTGTAATTGAATGTTGACCTCTAGAAACATGGAGCAAAAGCCATCCATTGTCAAGAAAAGTTCATTTATAGTCACTCAAGCCTAGAAAAGCCTTATTACTCAGTTTAAATGCCTTTATAATCCCATTATTGAATTTATTTTGAATTTTTTTTACATTTTTTGATTAAAACAGATTGTAATTGATTGTTTGCCTCGGGAAACGTGGAGCGAAAGCCATCCATTGTCAAGAAAAGATCATTTATAGTCACTCATGCCTAGAAAAGCCTTATTACTCGGTTTAAATGCCTTTATAACCCCATAATTCAATTTATTTTGAATTTTTTTTACATTTTTTTATTAAAACAGATTCTAATTGATTGTTTACCTCGGGAAACATGGAGCAAAAGCCATCCATTGTCAAGAAAAGTTCATTTATAGTCACTCATGCCTAGAAAAGCCTTATTACTCGGTTTAAATGCCTTTATAATCCCATTATTGAATTTATTTTGAATTTTTTTTACATTTTTTGATTAAAACAGATTGTAATTGATTGTTTGCCTCGGGAAAAGTGGCGCGAAAGCCATCCATTGTCAAGAAAAGTTCATTTATAGTCAATCAAGCCTAGAAAAGCCTTATTACTCGGTTTAAATGCCTTTATAATCCCATTATTGAATTTATTTTGAATTGTTTTTACATTTTTTGATTAAAACAGATTGTAATTGATTGTTTGCCTCGCGAAACGTGGAGCGAAAGCCATCCATTGTCAAGAAAAGTTCATTTATAGTCACTCATGCCTAGAAAAGCCTTATTACTCGGTTTAAATGCCTTTATAATCCCATTATTGAATTTATTTTGAATTTTTTTTACATTTTTTGATTAAAACAGATTGTAATTGATTGTTTGCCTCGGGAAACGTGGCGCGAAAGCCATCCATTGTCAAGAAAAGTTCATTTATAGTCACTCATGCCTAGAAAAGCCTTATTACTCGGTTTAAATGCCTTTATAATCCCATTATTGAATTTATTTTGAATTTTTTTTACATTTTTTGATTAAAACAGACTGTAATTGATTGTTTACCTCGGGAAACGTGGAGCGAAAGCCATCCATTGTCAAGAAAAGTTCATTTATAGTCACTCATGCCTAGAAAAGCCTTATTACTCGGTTTAAATGCCTTTATAATCCCATTATTGAATTTATTTTGAATTTTTTTTACATTTTTTGATTAAAACATATTGTAATAGATTGTTTACCTCTAGAAACATGGAGCAAAAGCCATCCATTGTCAAGAAAAGTTCATTTATAGTCACTCAAGCCTAGAAAAGCCTTATTACTCAGTTTAAATGCCTTTATAATCCCATTATTGAATTTATTTTGAATTTTTTTTTTACATTTTCTGATTAAAACATATTGTAATTAAATGTTTACCTCTAGAAACATGGAGCAAAAGCCATCCATTGTCAAGAAAAGTTCATTTATAGTCACTCAAGCCTAGAAAAGCCTTATTACTCAGTTTAAATGCCTTTATAATCCCATTATTGAATTTATTTTGAATTTTTTTTACATTTTTTGATTAAAACAGATTGTAATTGATTGTTTGCCTCGGGAAACGTGGAGCGAAAGCCATCCATTGTCAAGAAAAGTTCATTTATAGTCACTCATGCCTAGAAAAGCCTTATTACTCGGTTTAAATGCCTTTATAATCCCATTATTGAATTTATTTTGAATTTTTTTTACATTTTTTGATTAAAACAGATTGTAATTGATTGTTTGCCTCGGGAAACGTGGAGCGAAAGCCATCCATTGTCAAGAAAAGTTCATTTATAGTCACTCATGCCTAGAAAAGCCTTATTACTCGGTTTAAATGCCTTTATAATCCCATTATTGAATTTATTTTGAATTGTTTTTACATTTTTTGATTAAAACAAATTGTAATTGAATGTTGACCTCTAGAAACATGGAGCAAAAGCCATCCATTGTCAAGAAAAGTTCATTTATAGTCACTCAAGCCTAGAAAAGCCTTATTACTCAGTTTAAATGCCTTTATAATCCCATTATTGAATTTATTTTGAATTTTTTTTACATTTTTTGATTAAAACAGATTGTAATTGATTGTTTGCCTCGGGAAACGTGGAGCGAAAGCCATCCATTGTCAAGAAAAGTTCATTTATAGTCACTCATGCCTAGAAAAGCCTTATTACTCGGTTTAAATGCCTTTATAATCCAATTATTGAATTTATTTTGAATTTTTTTTTTACATTTTTTGATTAAAACATATTGTAATTGAATGTTTACCTCTAGAAACATGGAGCAAAAGCCATCCATTGTCAAGAAAAGTTCATTTATAGTCACTCAAGCCTAGAAAAGCCTTATTACTCAGTTTAAATGCCTTTATAATCCCATTATTGAATTTATTTTGAATTTTTTTTACATTTTTTGAATAAAACAGATTGTAATTGATTGTTTGCCTCGGGAAAGGTGGAGCGAAAGCCATCCATTGTCAAGAAAATTTCATTTATAGTCACTCAAGCCTAGAAAAGCCTTATTACTCGGTTTAAATGCCTTTATAATCCCATTATTGAATTTATTTTGAATTTTTTTTACAATTTTTGATTAAAACAGATTGTAATTGATTGTTTGCCTCGGGAAACGTGGAGCGAAAGCCATCCATTGTCAAGAAAAGTTCATTTATAGTCACTCATGCCTAGAAAAGCCTTATTACTCGGTTTAAATGCCTTTATAATCCCATTATTGAGTTTATTTTGAATTGTTTTTACATTTTTTGATTAAAACATATTGTAATTGATTGTTGACCTCTAGAAACATGGAGCAAAAGCCATCCATTGTCAAGAAAAGTTCATTTATAGTCACTCAAGCCTAGAAAAGCCTTATTACTCAGTTTAAATGCCTTTATAATCCCATTATTGAATTTATTTTGAATTTTTTTTACATTTTTTGATTAAAACAGATTGTAATTGATTGTTTGCCTCGGGAAACGTGGAGCGAAAGCCATCCATTGTCAAGAAAAGATCATTTATAGTCACTCATGCCTAGAAAAGCCATATTACTCGGTTTAAATGCCTTTATAACCCCATAATTCAATTTATTTTGAATTTTTTTTACATTTTTTTATTAAAACAGATTGTAATTGATTGTTTACCTCGGGAAACATGGAGCAAAAGCCATCCATTGTCAAGAAAAGTTCATTTATAGTCACTCATGCCTAGAAAAGCCTTATTACTCGGTTTAAATGCCTTTATAATCCCATTATTGAATTTATTTTGAATTTTTTTTACATTTTTTGATTAAAATAGATTGTAATTGATTGTTTGCCTCGGGAAACGTGGAGCGAAAGCCATCCATTGTCAAGAAAAGTTCATTTATAGTCACTCATGCCTAGAAAAGCCTTATTACTCGGTTTAAATGCCTTTATAATCCCATTATTGAATTTATTTTGAATTTTTTTTTTACATTTTTTGATTAAAACATATTGTAATTGAATGTTTACCTCTAGAAACATGGAGCAAAAGCCATCCATTGTCAAGAAAAGCTCATTTATAGTCACTCAAGCCTAGAAAAGCCTTATTACTCAGTTTAAATGCCTTTATAATCCCATTATTGAATTTATTTTGAATTTTTTTTACATTTTTTGAATAAAACAGATTGTAATTGATTGTTTGCCTCGGGAAAGGTGGAGCGAAAGCCATCCATTGTCAAGAAAAGATCATTTATAGTCACTCACGCCTAGAAAAGCCTTATTACTCGGTTTAAATGCCTTTATAACCCCATAATTGAATTTGTTTTGAATTTTTTTTTCCATTTTTTTATTAAAACAGATTGTAATTGATTGTTTACCTCGGGAAACATGGAGCAAAAGCCATCCATTGTCAAGAAAAGTTCATTTATAGTCACTCAAGCCTAGAAAAGCCTTATTACTCAGTTTAAATGCCTTTATAATCCCATTATTGAATTTATTTTGAATTGTTTTTACATTTTTTGATTAAAACAGATTGTAATTGATTGTTTGCCTCGGGAAACGTGGAGCGAAAGCCATCCATTTTCAAGAAAAGTTCATTTATAGTCACTCATGCCTAGAAAAGCCTTATTACTCGGTTTAAATGCCTTTATAATCCTATTATTGAATTTATTTTGAATTTTTTTTACATTTTTTGATTAAAACATATTGTAATTGAATGTTTACCTCTAGAAACATGGAGCAAAAGCCATCCATTGTCAAGAAAAGTTCATTTATAGTCACTCAAGCCTAGAAAAGCCTTATTACTCGGTTTAAATGCCTTTATAATCCCATTATTGAATTTATTTTGAATTTTTTTTACATTTTTTGATTAAAACAGATTGTAATTGATTGTTTGCCTCGGGAAACGTGGAGCGAAAGCCATCCATTGTCAAGAAAAGTTCATTTATAGTCACTCATGCCTAGAAAAGCCTTATTACTCGGTTTAAATGCCTTTATAATCCCATTATTGAATTTATTTTGAATTGTTTTTACATTTTTTGATTAAAACATATTGTAATTGAATGTTGACCTCTAGAAACATGGAGCAAAAGCCATCCATTGTCAAGAAAAGTTCATTTATAGTCACTCAAGCCTAGAAAAGCCTTATTACTCAGTTTAAATGCCTTTATAATCCCATTATTGAATTTATTTTGAATTTTTTTTACATTTTTTGATTAAAACAGACTGTAATTGATTGTTTGCCTCCGGAAACGTGGAGCGAAAGCCATCCATTGTCAAGAAAAGATCATTTATAGTCACTCATGCCTAGAAAAGCCTTATTACTCGGTTTAAATGCCTTTATAACCCCATAATTCAATTTATTTTGAATTTTTTTTACATTTTTTTATTAAAACAGATTGTAATTGATTGTTTACCTCGGGAAACATGGAGCAAAAGCCATCCATTGTCAAGAAAAGATCATTTATAGTCACTCATGCCTAGAAAAGCCTTATTACTCGGTTTAAATGCCTTTATAATCCCATTATTGAATTTATTTTGAATTTTTTTTACATTTTTTGATTAAAACAGATTGTAATTGATTGTTTGCCTCGGGAAACGTGGCGCGAAAGCCATCCATTGTCAAGAAAAGTTCATTTATAGTCACTCATGCCTAGAAAAGCCTTATTACTCGGTTTAAATGCCTTTATAATCCCATTATTGAATTTATTTTGAATTTTTTTTACATTTTTTGATTAAAACATATTGTAATAGATTGTTTACCTCTAGAAACATGGAGCAAAAGCCATCCATTGTCAAGAAAAGTTCATTTATAGTCAATCAAGCCTAGAAAAGCCTTATTACTCGGTTTAAATGCCTTTATAATCCCATTATTGAATTTATTTTGAATTGTTTTTACATTTTTTGATTAAAACAGATTGTAATTGATTGTTTGCCTCAGGAAACGTGGAGCGAAAGCCATCCATTGTCAAGAAAAGTTCATTTATAGTCACTCATGCCTAGAAAAGCATTATTACTCGGTTTAGATGCCTTTATAATCCCATTATTGAATTTATTTTGATTTTTTTTTTTACATTTTCTGATTAAAACATATTGTAATTGAATGTTTGCCTCTAGAAACATGGAGCACAAGCCATCCATTGTCAAGAAAAGTTCATTTATAGTCACTCAAGCCTAGAAAAGCCTTATTACTCGGTTTAAATGCCTTTATAATCCCATTATTGAATTTATTTTGAATTGTTTTTACATTTTTTGAATAAAACAGATTGTAATTGATTGTTTGCCTCGGGAAACGTGGAGCGAAAGCCATCCATTGTCAAGAAAAGATCATTTATAGTCACTCATGCCTAGAAAAACCTTATTACTCGGTTTAAATGCCTTTATAATCCCATTATTGAATTTATTTTGAATTTTTTTTACATTTTTTGATTAAAACAGATTGTAATTGATTGTTTGCCTCGGGAAACGTGGAGCGAAAGCCATCCATTGTCAAGAAAAGTTCATTTATAGTCACTCATGCCTAGAAAAGCCTTATTACTCGGTTTAAATGCCTTTATAATCCTATTATTGAATTTATTTTGAATTTTTTTTACATTTTTTGATTAAAACATATTGTAATTGAATGTTTACCTCTAGAAACATGGAGCAAAAGCCATCCATTGTCAAGAAAAGTTCATTTATAGTCACTCAAGCCTAGAAAAGCCTTATTACTCGGTTTAAATGCCTTTATAATCCCATTATTGAATTTATTTTGAATTTTTTTTACATTTTTTGATTAAAACAGATTGTAATTGATTGTTTGCCTCGGGAAACGTGGAGCGAAAGCCATCCATTGTCAAGAAAAGTTCATTTATAGTCACTCATGCCTAGAAAAGCCTTATTACTCGGTTTAAATGCCTTTATAATCCCATTATTGAATTTATTTTGAATTGTTTTTACATTTTTTGATTAAAACATATTGTAATTGAATGTTGACCTCTAGAAACATGGAGCAAAAGCCATCCATTGTCAAGAAAAGTTCATTTATAGTCACTCAAGCCTAGAAAAGCCTTATTACTCAGTTTAAATGCCTTTATAATCCCATTATTGAATTTATTTTGAATTTTTTTTACATTTTTTGATTAAAACAGACTGTAATTGATTGTTTGCCTCCGGAAACGTGGAGCGAAAGCCATCCATTGTCAAGAAAAGATCATTTATAGTCACTCATGCCTAGAAAAGCCTTATTACTCGGTTTAAATGCCTTTATAACACCATAATTCAATTTATTTTGAATTTTTTTTACATTTTTTTATTAAAACAGATTGTAATTGATTGTTTACCTCGGGAAACATGGAGCAAAAGCCATCCATTGTCAAGAAAAGATCATTTATAGTCACTCATGCCTAGAAAAGCCTTATTACTCGGTTTAAATGCCTTTATAATCCCATTATTGAATTTATTTTGAATTTTTTTTACATTTTTTGATTAAAACAGATTGTAATTGATTGTTTGCCTCGGGAAACGTGGCGCGAAAGCCATCCATTGTCAAGAAAAGTTCATTTATAGTCACTCATGCCTAGAAAAGCCTTATTACTCGGTTTAAATGCCTTTATAATCCCATTATTGAATTTATTTTGAATTGTTTTTACATTTTTTGATTAAAACAGATTGTAACTGATTGTTTGCCTCGGGAAACGTGGAGCGAAAGCCATCCATTGTCAAGAAAAGATCATTTATAGTCACTCATGCCTAGAAAAGCCTTATTACTCGGTTTAAATGCCTTTATAACCCCATAATTCAATTTATTTTGAATTTTTTTTACATTTTTTTATTAAAACAGATTGTAATTGATTGTTTACCTCGGGAAACATGGAGCAAAAGCCATCCATTGTCAAGAAAAGATCATTTATAGTCACTCATGCCTAGAAAAGCCTTATTACTCGGTTTAAATGCCTTTATAATCCCATTATTGAATTTATTTTGAATTTTTTTTACATTTTTTGATTAAAACAGATTGTAATTGATTGTTTGCCTCGGGAAACGTGGCGCGAAAGCCATCCATTGTCAAGAAAAGTTCATTTATAGTCACTCATGCCTAGAAAAGCCTTATTACTCGGTTTAAATGCCTTTATAATCCCATTATTGAATTTATTTTGAATTTTTTTTACATTTTTTGATTAAAACATATTGTAATAGATTGTTTACCTCTAGAAACATGGAGCAAAAGCCATCCATTGTCAAGAAAAGTTCATTTATAGTCAATCAAGCCTAGAAAAGCCTTATTACTCGGTTTAAATGCCTTTATAATCCCATTATTGAATTTATTTTGAATTGTTTTTACATTTTTTGATTAAAACAGATTGTAATTGATTGTTTGCCTCAGGAAACGTGGAGCGAAAGCCATCCATTGTCAAGAAAAGTTCATTTATAGTCACTCATGCCTAGAAAAGCATTATTACTCGGTTTAGATGCCTTTATAATCCCATTATTGAATTTATTTTGATTTTTTTTTTTACATTTTCTGATTAAAACATATTGTAATTGAATGTTTGCCTCTAGAAACATGGAGCACAAGCCATCCATTGTCAAGAAAAGTTCATTTATAGTCACTCAAGCCTAGAAAAGCCTTATTACTCGGTTTAAATGCCTTTATAATCCCATTATTGAATTTATTTTGAATTGTTTTTACATTTTTTGAATAAAACAGATTGTAATTGATTGTTTGCCTCGGGAAACGTGGAGCGAAAGCCATCCATTGTCAAGAAAAGATCATTTATAGTCACTCATGCCTAGAAAAACCTTATTACTCGGTTTAAATGCCTTTATAATCCCATTATTGAATTTATTTTGAATTTTTTTTACATTTTTTGATTAAAACAGATTGTAATTGATTGTTTGCCTCGCGAAACGTGGAGCGAAAGCCATCCATTGTCAAGAAAAGTTCATTTATAGTCACTCATGCCTAGAAAAGCCTTATTACTCGGTTTAAATGCCTTTATAATCCCATTATTGAATTTATTTTGAATTTTTTTTTTACATTTTTTGATTAAAACATATTGTAATTGAATGTTTACCTCTAGAAACATGGAGCAAAAGCCATCCATTGTCAAGAAAAGTTCATTTATAGTCACTCAAGCCTAGAAAAGCCTTATTACTCGGTTTAAATGCCTTTATAATCCCATTATTGAATTTATTTTGAATTTTTTTTTCATTTTTTGATTAAAACAGATTGTAATTGATTGTTTGCCTCGGGAAACGTGGAGCGAAAGCCATCCATTGTCAAGAAAAGTTCATTTATAGTCACTCATGCCTAGAAAAGCCTTATTACTCGGTTTAAATGCCTTTATAATCCCATTATTGAATTTATTTTGAATTGTTTTTACATTTTTTGATTAAAACATATTGTAATTGAATGTTGACCTCTAGAAACATGGAGCAAAAGCCATCCATTGTCAAGAAAAGTTCATTTATAGTCACTCAAGCCTAGAAAAGCCTTATTACTCAGTTTAAATGCCTTTATAATCCCATTATTGAATTTATTTTGAATTTTTTTTACATTTTTTGATTAAAACAGACTGTAATTGATTGTTTGCCTCCGGAAACGTGGAGCGAAAGCCATCCATTGTCAAGAAAAGATCATTTATAGTCACTCATGCCTAGAAAAGCCTTATTACTCGGTTTAAATGCCTTTATAACCCCATAATTCAATTTATTTTGAATTTTTTTTACATTTTTTTATTAAAACAGATTGTAATTGATTGTTTACCTCGGGAAACATGGAGCAAAAGCCATCCATTGTCAAGAAAAGATCATTTATAGTCACTCATGCCTAGAAAAGCCTTATTACTCGGTTTAAATGCCTTTATAATCCCATTATTGAATTTATTTTGAATTTTTTTTACATTTTTTGATTAAAACAGATTGTAATTGATTGTTTGCCTCGGGAAACGTGGCGCGAAAGCCATCCATTGTCAAGAAAAGTTCATTTATAGTCACTCATGCCTAGAAAAGCCTTATTACTCGGTTTAAATGCCTTTATAATCCCATTATTGAATTTATTTTGAATTTTTTTTACATTTTTTGATTAAAACATATTGTAATAGATTGTTTACCTCTAGAAACATGGAGCAAAAGCCATCCATTGTCAAGAAAAGTTCATTTATAGTCAATCAAGCCTAGAAAAGCCTTATTACTCGGTTTAAATGCCTTTATAATCCCATTATTGAATTTATTTTGAATTGTTTTTACATTTTTTGATTAAAACAGATTGTAATTGATTGTTTGCCTCAGGAAACGTGGAGCGAAAGCCATCCATTGTCAAGAAAAGTTCATTTATAGTCACTCATGCCTAGAAAAGCATTATTACTCGGTTTAGATGCCTTTATAATCCCATTATTGAATTTATTTTGATTTTTTTTTTTACATTTTCTGATTAAAACATATTGTAATTGAATGTTTGCCTCTAGAAACATGGAGCACAAGCCATCCATTGTCAAGAAAAGTTCATTTATAGTCACTCAAGCCTAGAAAAGCCTTATTACTCGGTTTAAATGCCTTTATAATCCCATTATTGAATTTATTTTGAATTGTTTTTACATTTTTTGAATAAAACAGATTGTAATTGATTGTTTGCCTCGGGAAACGTGGAGCGAAAGCCATCCATTGTCAAGAAAAGATCATTTATAGTCACTCATGCCTAGAAAAACCTTATTACTCGGTTTAAATGCCTTTATAATCCCATTATTGAATTTATTTTGAATTTTTTTTACATTTTTTGATTAAAACAGATTGTAATTGATTGTTTGCCTCGCGAAACGTGGAGCGAAAGCCATCCATTGTCAAGAAAAGTTCATTTATAGTCACTCATGCCTAGAAAAGCCTTATTACTCGGTTTAAATGCCTTTATAATCCCATTATTGAATTTATTTTGAATTTTTTTTTTACATTTTTTGATTAAAACATATTGTAATTGAATGTTTACCTCTAGAAACATGGAGCAAAAGCCATCCATTGTCAAGAAAAGTTCATTTATAGTCACTCAAGCCTAGAAAAGCCTTATTACTCAGTTTAAATGCCTTTATAATCCCATTATTGAATTTATTTTGAATTTTTTTTACATTTTTTGAATAAAACAGATTGTAATTGATTGTTTGCCTCGGGAAAGGTGGAGCGAAAGCCATCCATTGTCAAGAAAAGATCATTTATAGTCACTCACGCCTAGAAAAGCCTTATTACTCGGTTTAAATGCCTTTATAACCGCATAATTGAATTTGTTTTGAATTTTTTTTCCATTTTTTTATTAAAACAGATTGTAATTGATTGTTTACCTCGGGAAACATGGAGCAAAAGCCATCCATTGTCAAGAAAAGTTCATTTATAGTCACTCAAGCCTAGAAAAGCCTTATTACTCGGTTTAAATGCCTTTATAATCCCATTATTGAATTTATTTTGAATTTTTTTTACATTTTTTGATTAAAACAGATTGTAATTGATTGTTTGCCTCGGGAAACGTGGAGCGAAAGCCATCCATTGTCAAGAAAAGTTCATTTATAGTCACTCATGCCTAGAAAAGCCTTATTACTCGGTTTAAATGCCTTTATAATCCCATTATTGAATTTATTTTGAATTGTTTTTACATTTTTTGATTAAAACATATTGTAATTGAATGTTGACCTCTAGAAACATGGAGCAAAAGCCATCCATTGTCAAGAAAAGTTCATTTATAGTCACTCAAGCCTAGAAAAGCCTTATTACTCAGTTTAAATGCCTTTATAATCCCATTATTGAATTTATTTTGAATTTTTTTTACATTTTTTGATTAAAACAGACTGTAATTGATTGTTTGCCTCCGGAAACGTGGAGCGAAAGCCATCCATTGTCAAGAAAAGATCATTTATAGTCACTCATGCCTAGAAAAGCCTTATTACTCGGTTTAAATGCCTTTATAACCCCATAATTCAATTTATTTTGAATTTTTTTTACATTTTTTTATTAAAACAGATTGTAATTGATTGTTTACCTCGGGAAACATGGAGCAAAAGCCATCCATTGTCAAGAAAAGATCATTTATAGTCACTCATGCCTAGAAAAGCCTTATTACTCGGTTTAAATGCCTTTATAATCCCATTATTGAATTTATTTTGAATTTTTTTTACATTTTTTGATTAAAACAGATTGTAATTGATTGTTTGCCTCGGGAAACGTGGAGCGAAAGCCATCCATTGTCAAGAAAAGTTCATTTATAGTCACTCATGCCTAGAAAAGCCTTATTACTCGGTTTAAATGCCTTTATAATCCCATTATTGAATTTATTTTGAATTTTTTTTACATTTTTTGATTAAAACATATTGTAATAGATTGTTTACCTCTAGAAACATGGAGCAAAAGCCATCCATTGTCAAGAAAAGTTCATTTATAGTCAATCAAGCCTAGAAAAGCCTTATTACTCGGTTTAAATGCCTTTATAATCCCATTATTGAATTTATTTTGAATTGTTTTTACATTTTTTGATTAAAACAGATTGTAATTGATTGTTTGCCTCAGGAAACGTGGAGCGAAAGCCATCCATTGTCAAGAAAAGTTCATTTATAGTCACTCATGCCTAGAAAAGCATTATTACTCGGTTTAGATGCCTTTATAATCCCATTATTGAATTTATTTTGATTTTTTTTTTTACATTTTCTGATTAAAACATATTGTAATTGAATGTTTGCCTCTAGAAACATGGAGCACAAGCCATCCATTGTCAAGAAAAGTTCATTTATAGTCACTCAAGCCTAGAAAAGCCTTATTACTCGGTTTAAATGCCTTTATAATCCCATTATTGAATTTATTTTGAATTGTTTTTACATTTTTTGAATAAAACAGATTGTAATTGATTGTTTGCCTCGGGAAACGTGGAGCGAAAGCCATCCATTGTCAAGAAAAGATCATTTATAGTCACTCATGCCTAGAAAAACCTTATTACTCGGTTTAAATGCCTTTATAATCCCATTATTGAATTTATTTTGAATTTTTTTTACATTTTTTGATTAAAACAGATTGTAATTGATTGTTTGCCTCGGGAAACGTGGAGCGAAAGCCATCCATTGTCAAGAAAAGTTCATTTATAGTCACTCATGCCTAGAAAAGCCTTATTACTCGGTTTAAATGCCTTTATAATCCCATTATTGAATTTATTTTGAATTTTTTTTTTACATTTTTTGATTAAAACATATTGTAATTGAATGTTTACCTCTAGAAACATGGAGCAAAAGCCATCCATTGTCAAGAAAAGTTCATTTATAGTCACTCAAGCCTAGAAAAGCCTTATTACTCAGTTTAAATGCCTTTATAATCCCATTATTGAATTTATTTTGAATTTTTTTTACATTTTTTGAATAAAACAGATTGTAATTGATTGTTTGCCTCGGGAAAGGTGGAGCGAAAGCCATCCATTGTCAAGAAAAGATCATTTATAGTCACTCACGCCTAGAAAAGCCTTATTACTCGGTTTAAATGCCTTTATAACCGCATAATTGAATTTGTTTTGAATTTTTTTTCCATTTTTTTATTAAAACAGATTGTAATTGATTGTTTACCTCGGGAAACATGGAGCAAAAGCCATCCATTGTCAAGAAAAGTTCATTTATAGTCACTCAAGCCTAGAAAAGCCTTATTACTCGGTTTAAATGCCTTTATAATCCCATTATTGAATTTATTTTGAATTGTTTTTACATTTTTTGATTAAAACAGATTGTAATTGATTGTTTGCCTCGGGAAACGTGGAGCGAAAGCCATCCATTGTCAAGAAAAGTTCATTTATAGTCACTCATGCCTAGAAAAGCCTTATTACTCGGTTTAAATGCCTTTATAATCCCATTATTGAATTTATTTTGAATTTTTTTTACATTTTTTGATTAAAACATATTGTAATTGAATGTTTACCTCTAGAAACATGGAGCAAAAGCCATCCATTGTCAAGAAAAGTTCATTTATAGTCACTCAAGCCTAGAAAAGCCTTATTACTCGGTTTAAATGCCTTTATAATCCCATTATTGAATTTATTTTGAATTTTTTTTACATTTTTTGAATAAAACAGATTGTAATTGATTGTTTGCCTCGGGAAACGTGGAGCGAAAGCCATCCATTGTCAAGAAAAGTTCATTTATAGTCACTCATGCCTAGAAAAGCCTTATTACTCGGTTTAAATGCCTTTATAATCCCATTATTGAATTTATTTTGAATTGTTTTTACATTTTTTGAATAAAACATATTGTAATTGAATGTTGACCTCTAGAAACATGGAGCAAAAGCCATCCATTGTCAAGAAAAGTTCATTTATAGTCACTCAAGCCTAGAAAAGCCTTATTACTCAGTTTAAATGCCTTTATAATCCCATTATTGAATTTATTTTGAATTTTTTTTACATTTTTTGATTAAAACAGACTGTAATTGATTGTTTGCCTCGGGAAACGTGGAGCGAAAGCCATCCATTGTCAAGAAAAGATCATTTATAGTCACTCATGCCTAGAAAAGCCTTATTACTCGGTTTAAATGCCTTTATAACCCCATAATTCAATTTATTTTGAATTTTTTTTACATTTTTTTATTAAAACAGATTGTAATTGATTGTTTACCTCGGGAAACATGGAGCAAAAGCCATCCATTGTCAAGAAAAGATCATTTATAGTCACTCATGCCTAGAAAAGCCTTATTACTCGGTTTAAATGCCTTTATAATCCCATTATTGAATTTATTTTGAATTTTTTTTACATTTTTTGATTAAAACAGATTGTAATTGATTGTTTGCCTCGGGAAACGTGGCGCGAAAGCCATCCATTGTCAAGAAAAGTTCATTTATAGTCACTCATGCCTAGAAAAGCCTTATTACTCGGTTTAAATGCCTTTATAATCCCATTATTGAATTTATTTTGAATTTTTTTTACATTTTTTGATTAAAACAGATTGTAATTGATTGTTTGCCTCGGGAAACGTGGAGCGAAAGCCATCCATTGCCAAGAAAAGTTCATTTATAGTCACTCATGCCTAGAAAAGCCTTATTACTCAGTTTAAATGCCTTTATAATCCCATTATTGAATTTATTTTGAATTTTTTTTACATTTTTTGATTAAAACATATTGTAATAGATTGTTTACCTCTAGAAATATGGAGCAAAAGCCATCCTTTGTCAAGAAAAGTTCATTTATAGTCAATCAAGCCTAGAAAAGCCTGATTACTCGGTTTAAATGCCTTTATAATCCCATTATTGAATTTATTTTGAATTGTTTTTACATTTTTTGATTAAAACAGATTGTAATTGATTGTTTGCCTCGGGAAACGTGGAGCGAAAGCCATCCATTGTCAAGAAAAGTTCATTTATAGTCACTCATGCCTAGAAAAGCCTTATTACTCGGTTTAAATGCCTTTATAATCCCATTATTGAATTTATTTTGAATTTTTTTTTTACATTTTCTGATTAAAACATATTGTAATTAAATGTTTACCTCTAGAAACATGGAGCAAAAGCCATCCATTGTCAAGAAAAGTTCATTTATAGTCACTCAAGCCTAGAAAAGCCTTATTACTCGGTTTAAATGCCTTTATAATCCCATTATTGAATTTATTTTGAATTGTTTTTACATTTTTTGATTAAAACAGATTGTAATTGATTGTTTGCCTCGGGAAACGTGGAGCGAAAGCCATCCATTGTCAAGAAAAGTTCATTTATAGTCACTCATGCCTAGAAAAGCATTATTACTCGGTTTAGATGCCTTTATAATCCCATTATTGAATTTATTTTGATTTTTTTTTTTACATTTTCTGATTAAAACATATTGTAATTGAATGTTTGCCTCTAGAAACATGGAGCACAAGCCATCCATTGTCAAGAAAAGTTCATTTATAGTCACTCAAGCCTAGAAAAGCCTTATTACTCGGTTTAAATGCCTTTATAATCCCATTATTGAATTTATTTTGAATTGTTTTTACATTTTTTGAATAAAACAGATTGTAATTGATTGTTTGCCTCGGGAAACGTGGAGCGAAAGCCATCCATTGTCAAGAAAAGATCATTTATAGTCACTCATGCCTAGAAAAACCTTATTACTCGGTTTAAATGCCTTTATAATCCCATTATTGAATTTATTTTGAATTTTTTTTACATTTTTTGATTAAAACATATTGTAATTGAATGTTTACCTCTAGAAACATGGAGCAAAAGCCATCCATTGTCAAGAAAAGTTCATTTATAGTCACTCAAGCCTAGAAAAGCCTTATTACTCGGTTTAAATGCCTTTATAATCCCATTATTGAATTTATTTTGAATTGTTTTTACATTTTTTGATTAAAACAGATTGTAATTGATTGTTTGCCTCGGGAAACGTGGAGCGAAAGCCATCCATTGTCAAGAAAAGTTCATTTATAGTCACTCATGCCTAGAAAAGCATTATTACTCGGTTTAAATGCCTTTATAATCCCATTATTGAATTTATTTTGAATGTTTTTTACATTTTTTGATTAAAACATATTGTAATAGATTGTTTACCTCTAGAAACATGGAGCAAAAGCCATCCATTGTCAAGAAAAGTTCATTTATAGTCAATCAAGCCTAGAAAAGCCTTATTACTCGGTTTAAATGCCTTTATAATCCCATTATTGAATTTATTTTGAATTGTTTTTACATTTTTTGATTAAAACAGATTGTAATTGATTGTTTGCCTCGGGAAACGTGGAGCGAAAGCCATCCATTGTCAAGAAAAGTTCATTTATAGTCACTCATGCCTAGAAAAGCATTATTACTCGGTTTAGATGCCTTTATAATCCCATTATTGAATTTATTTTGATTTTTTTTTTTACATTTTCTGATTAAAACATATTGTAATTGAATGTTTGCCTCTAGAAACATGGAGCACAAGCCATCCATTGTCAAGAAAAGTTCATTTATAGTCACTCAAGCCTAGAAAAGCCTTATTACTCGGTTTAAATGCCTTTATAATCCCATTATTGAATTTATTTTGAATTGTTTTTACATTTTTTGAATAAAACAGATTGTAATTGATTGTTTGCCTCGGGAAACGTGGAGCGAAAGCCATCCATTGTCAAGAAAAGATCATTTATAGTCACTCATGCCTAGAAAAACCTTATTACTCGGTTTAAATGCCTTTATAATCCCATTATTGAATTTATTTTGAATTTTTTTTACATTTTTTGATTAAAACATATTGTAATTGAATGTTTACCTCTAGAAACATGGAGCAAAAGCCATCCATTGTCAAGAAAAGTTCATTTATAGTCACTCAAGCCTAGAAAAGCCTTATTACTCGGTTTAAATGCCTTTATAATCCCATTATTGAATTTATTTTGAATTGTTTTTACATTTTTTGATTAAAACAGATTGTAATTGATTGTTTGCCTCGGGAAACGTGGAGCGAAAGCCATCCATTGTCAAGAAAAGTTCATTTATAGTCACTCATGCCTAGAAAAGCATTATTACTCGGTTTAGATGCCTTTATAATCCCATTATTGAATTTATTTTGATTTTTTTTTTTACATTTTCTGATTAAAACATATTGTAATTGAATGTTTGCCTCTAGAAACATGGAGCACAAGCCATCCATTGTCAAGAAAAGTTCATTTATAGTCACTCAAGCCTAGAAAAGCCTTATTACTCGGTTTAAATGCCTTTATAATCCCATTATTGAATTTATTTTGAATTGTTTTTACATTTTTTGAATAAAACAGATTGTAATTGATTGTTTGCCTCGGGAAACGTGGAGCGAAAGCCATCCATTGTCAAGAAAAGATCATTTATAGTCACTCATGCCTAGAAAAACCTTATTACTCGGTTTAAATGCCTTTATAATCCCATTATTGAATTTATTTTGAATTTTTTTTACATTTTTTGATTAAAACATATTGTAATTGAATGTTTACCTCTAGAAACATGGAGCAAAAGCCATCCATTGTCAAGAAAAGTTCATTTATAGTCACTCAAGCCTAGAAATGCCTTATTACTCGGTTTAAATGCCTTTATAATCCCATTATTGAATTTATTTTGAATTTTTTTTACATTTTTTGATTAAAACAGATTGTAATTGATTGTTTGCCTCGGGAAACGTGGAGCGAAAGCCATCCATTGTCAAGAAAAGTTCATTTATAGTCACTCATGCCTAGAAAAGCCTTATTACTCGGTTTAAATGCCTTTATAATCCCATTATTGAATTTATTTTGAATTTTTTTTACATTTTTTGATTAAAACAGATTGTAATAGATTGTTTACCTCTAGAAACATGGAGCAAAAGCCATCCATTGTCAAGAAAAGTTCATTTATAGTCAATAAAGCCTAGAAAAGCCTTATTACTCGGTTTAAATGCCTTTATAATCCCATTATTGAATTTATTTTGAATTGTTTTTACATTTTTGATTAAAACAGATTGTAATTGATTGTTTGCCTCGGGAAACGTGGAGCGAAAGCCATCCATTGTCAAGAAAAGTTCATTTATAGTCACTCATGCGTAGAAAAGCCTTATTACTCGGTTTCAATGCCTTTATAATCCCATTATTGAATTTATTTTGAATTTTTTTTACATTTTTTGATTAAAACATATTGTAATAGATTGTTTACCTCTAGAAACATGGAGCAAAAGCCATCCATTGTCAAGAAAAGTTCATTTATAGTCAATCAAGCCTAGAAAAGCCTTATTACTCGGTTTAAATGCCTTTATAATCCCATTATTGAATTTATTTTGAATTGTTTTTACATTTTTTGATTAAAACAGATTGTAATTGATTGTTTTCCTCGGGAAACGTGGAGCGAAAGCCATCCATTGTCAAGAAAAGTTCATTTATAGTCACTCATGCCTAGAAAAGCCTTATTACTCGGTTTAAATGCCTTTATAATCCCATTATTGAATTTATTTTGAATTGTTTTTACATTTTTTGATTAAAACATATTGTAATTGAATGTTGACCTTTAGAAACATGGAGCAAAAGCCATCCATTGTCAAGAAAAGTTCATTTATAGTCACTCAAGCCTAGAAAAGCCTTATTACTCAGTTTAAATGCCTTCATAATCCCATTATTGAATTTATTTTGAATTTTTTTTACATTTTTTGATTAAAACATATTGTAATTGAATGTTTACCTCTAGAAACATGGAGCAAAAGCCATCCATTGTCAAGAAAAGTTCATTTATAGTCAATCAAGCCTAGAAAAGCCTTATTACTCGGTTTAAATGCCTTTATAATCCCATTATTGAATTTATTTTGAATTGTTTTTACATTTTTTGATTAAAACAGATTGTAATTGATTGTTTACCTCGGGAAACGTGGACCGAAAGCCATCCATTGTCAAGAAAAGTTCATTTATAGTCACTCATGCCTAGAAAAGCCTTATTACTCGGTTTAAATGCCTTTATAATCCCATTATTGAATTTATTTTGAATTTTTTTTTTACATTTTTTGATTAAAACATATTGTAATTGAATGTTTACCTCTAGAAACATGGAGCAAAAGCCATCCATTGTCAAGAAAAGTTCATTTATAGTCACTCAAGCCTAGAAAAGCCTTATTACTCAGTTTAAATGCCTTTATAATCCCATTATTGAATTTATTTTGAATTTTTTTTTACATTTTTTGATTAAAACAGATTGTAATTGATTGTTTACCTCGGGAAACGTGGAGCGAAAGCCATCCATTGTCAAGAAAAGATCATTTATAGTCACTCATGCCTAGAAAAGCCTTATTACTCGATTTAAATGCCTTTATAACCCCATAATTGAATTTGTTTTGAATTTTTTTTACATTTTTTATTAAAACAGATTGTAATTGATTGTTTACTTCGGGAAACATGGAGCAAAAGCCATCCATTGTCAAGAAAAGTTCATTTATAGTCACTCAAGCCTAGAAAAGCCTTATTACTCAGTTTAAATGCCTTTATAATCCCATTATTGAATTTATTTTGAATTTTTTTTACATTTTTTGATTAAAACATATTGTAATTGAATGTTTACCTCTAGAAACATGGAGCAAAAGCCATCCATTGTCAAGAAAAGTTCGTTTATAGTCAATCAAGCCTAGAAAAGCCTTATTACTCGGTTTAAATGCCTTTATAATCCCATTATTGAATTTATTTTGAATTGTTTTTACATTTTTTGATTAAAACATATTGTAATAGATTGTTTACCTCTAGAAACATGGAGCAAAAGCCATCCATTGTCAAGAAAAGTTCATTTATAGTCACTCATGCCTAGAAAAGCCTTATTACTCGGTTTAAATGCCTTTATAATCCCATTATTGAATTTATTTTGAATTGTTTTTACATTTTTTGATTAAAACAGATTGTAATTGATTGTTTGCCTCGGGAAACGTGGAGCGAAAGCCATCCATTGTCAAGAAAAGTTCATTTATAGTCACTCATGCCTAGAAAAGCCTTATTACTCGATTTAAATGCATTTATAATCCCATTATTGAATTTATTTTGAATTTTTTTTACATTTTTTGATTAAAACATATTGTAATTGAATGTTTACCTCTAGAAACATGGAGCAAAAGCCATCCATTGTCAAGAAAAGTTCATTTATAGTCACTCAAGCCTAGAAAAGCCTTATTACTCAGTTTAAATGCCTTTATAATCCCATTATTGAATTTATTTTGAATTTTTTTTACATTTTTTGATTAAAACATATTGTAATAGATTGTTTGCCTCGGGAAACGTGGAGCGAAAGCCATCCATTGTCAAGAAAAGATCATTTATAGTCACTCATGCCTAGAAAAGCCTTATTACTCGGTTTAAATGCCTTTATAACCCCATAATTGAATTTATTTTGAATTTTTTTTGCATTTTTTAATTAAAACAGATTGTAATTGATTGTTTACCTCGGGAAACATGGAGCAAAAGCCATCCATTGTCAAGAAAAGTTCATTTATAGTCACTCATGCCTAGAAAAGCCTTATTACTCGGTTTAAATGCCTTTATAATCCCATTATTGAATTTATTTTGAATTTTTTTTACATTTTTTGATTAAAACAGATTGTAATTGATTGTTTGCCTCGGGAAACGTGGAGCGAAAGCCATCCATTGTCAAGAAAAGATCATTTATAGTCACTCATGCCTAGAAAAGCCCTATTACTCGGTTTAAATGCCTTTATAATCCCATTATTGAATTTATTTTGAATATTTTTTACATT
This sequence comes from Theobroma cacao, assembly GCF_053813885.1. Taxonomy (NCBI): domain Eukaryota; kingdom Viridiplantae; phylum Streptophyta; class Magnoliopsida; order Malvales; family Malvaceae; genus Theobroma; species Theobroma cacao. The sequence continues at coordinate 14,021,542 of NC_142644.1, read as the reverse complement.
TTTTGATTAAAACAGATTGCTATTGATTGTTTGCCTCGAGAAACGTGGAGCGAAAGCCATCCATTGTCAGGAAAAGTTCATTTATAGTCACTCAAGCCTAGAAAAGCCTTATTACTCGGTTTAAATGCCTTTATAATCCCATTATTGAGATTATTTTGAATTTTTTTTACATTTTTTGATTAAAACAGATTGTAATTGATTGTTTGCCTCGGGAAACGTGGAGCGAAAGCCATCCATTGTCAAGAAAAGTTCATTTATAGTCACTCATGCCTAGAAAAGCCTTATTACTCGGTTTAAATGCCTTTATAATCCCATTATTGAATTTATTTTGAATTGTTTTTACATTTTTTGATTAAAACAGATTGTAATTGATTGTTTGCCTCGAGAAACGTGGAGCGAAAGCCATCCATTGTCAAGAAAAGTTCATTTATAGTCACTCAAGCCTAGAAAAGCCTTATTACTCGGTTTAAATGCCTTTATAATCCCATTATTGAATTTATTTTGAATTTTTTTACATTTTTTGATTAAAACAGATTGTAATTGATTGTTTGCCTCGGGAAACGTGGAGCGAAAGCCATCCATTGTCAAGAAAAGTTCATTTATAGTCACTCATGCCTAGAAAAGCCTTATTACTCGGTTTCAATGCCTTTATAATCCCATTATTGAATTTATTTTGAATTTTTTTTACATTTTTTGATTAAAACATATTGTAATAGATTGTTTACCTCTAGAAACATGGAGCAAAAGCCATCCATTGTCAAGAAAAGTTCATTTATAGTCAATCAAGCCTAGAAAAGCCTTATTACTCGGTTTAAATGCCTTTATAATCCCATTATTGAATTTATTTTGAATTGTTTTTACATTTTTGATTAAAACAGTTTGTAATTGATTGTTTGCCTCGGGAAACGTGGAGCGAAAGCCATCCATTGTCAAGAAAAGTTCATTTATAGTCACTCATGCCTAGACAAGCCTTATTACTCGGTTTAAATGCCTTTATAATCCCATTATTGAATTTATTTTGAATTTTTTTTACATTTTTTGATTAAAACATATTGTAATAGATTGTTTACCTCTAGAAACATGGAGCAAAAGCCATCCATTGTCAAGAAAAGTTCATTTATAGTCAATCAAGCCTAGAAAAGCCTTATTACTCGGTTTAAATGCCTTTATAATCCCATTATTGAATTTATTTTGAATTGTTTTTACATTTTTTGATTAAAACAGATTGTAATTGATTGTTTGCCTCGGGAAACGTGGAGCGAAAGCCATCCATTGTCAAGAAAAGTTCATTTATAGTCACTCATGCCTAGAAAAGCCTTATTACTCGATTTAAATGCATTTATAATCCCATTATTGAATTTATTTTGAATTTTTTTTACATTTTTTGATTAAAACATATTGTAATTGAATGTTTACCTCTAGAAACATGGAGCAAAAGCCATCCATTGTCAAGAAAAGTTCATTTATAGTCACTCAAGCCTAGAAAAGCCTTAGTACTCAGTTTAAATGCCTTTATAATCCCATTATTGAATTTATTTTGAATTTTTTTTACATTTTTTGATTAAAACATATTGTAATAGATTGTTTGCCTCGGGAAACGTGGAGCGAAAGCCATCCATTGTCAAGAAAAGATCATTTATAGTCACTCATGCCTAGAAAAGACTTATTACTCGGTTTAAATGCCTTTATAACCCCATAATTGAATTTATTTTGAATTTTTTTTGCATTTTTTAATTAAAACAGATTGTAATTGATTGTTTACCTCGGGAAACATGGAGCAAAAGCCATCCATTGTCAAGAAAAGTTCATTTATAGTCACTCATGCCTAGAAAAGCCTTATTACTCGGTTTAAATGCCTTTATAATCCCATTATTGAATTTATTTTGAATTTTTTTTACATTTTTTGATTAAAACAGATTGTAATTGATTGTTTGCCTCGGGAAACGTGGAGCGAAAGCCATCCATTGTCAAGAAAAGATCATTTATAGTCACTCATGCCTAGAAAAGCCCTATTACTCGGTTTAAATGCCTTTATAATCCCATTATTGAATTTATTTTGAATATTTTTTACATTTTTTGATTAAAACAGATTGCTATTGATTCTTTGCCTCGAGAAACGTGGAGCGAAAGCCATCCATTGTCAGGAAAAGTTCATTTATAGTCACTCAAGCCTAGAAAAGCCTTATTACTCGGTTTAAATGCCTTTATAATCCCATTATTGAGATTATTTTGAATTTTTTTTACATTTTTTGATTAAAACAGATTGTAATTGATTGTTTGCCTCGGGAAACGTGGAGCGAAAGCCATCCATTGTCAAGAAAAGTTCATTTATAGTCACTCATGCCTAGAAAAGCCTTATTACTCGGTTTAAATGCCTTTATAATCCCATTATTGAATTTATTTTGAATTTTTTTTACATTTTTTGATTAAAACAGATTGTAATTGATTGTTTGCCTCGGGAAACGTGGAGCGAAAGCCATCCATTGTCAAGAAAAGATCATTTATAGTCACTCATGCCTAGAAAAGCCCTATTACTCGGTTTAAATGCCTTTATAATCCCATTATTGAATTTATTTTGAATATTTTTTACATTTTTTGATTAAAACAGATTGCTATTGATTGTTTGCCTCGAGAAACGTGGAGCGAAAGCCATCCATTGTCAGGAAAAGTTCATTTATAGTCACTCAAGCCTAGAAAAGCCTTATTACTCGGTTTAAATGCCTTTATAATCCCATTATTGAGATTATTTTGAATTTTTTTTACATTTTTTGATTAAAACAGATTGTAATTGATTGTTTGCCTCGAGAAACGTGGAGCGAAAGCCATCCATTGTCAAGAAAAGTTCATTTATAGTCACTCAAGCCTAGAAAAGCCTTATTACTCGGTTTAAATGCCTTTATAATCCCATTATTGAATTTATTTTGAATTTTTTTACATTTTTTGATTAAAACAGATTGTAATTGATTGTTTGCCTCGGGAAACGTGGAGCGAAAGCCATCCATTGTCAAGAAAAGTTCATTTATAGTCACTCATGCCTAGAAAAGCCTTATTACTCGGTTTCAATGCCTTTATAATCCCATTATTGAATTTATTTTGAATTTTTTTTACATTTTTTGATTAAAACATATTGTAATAGATTGTTTACCTCTAGAAACATGGAGCAAAAGCCATCCATTGTCAAGAAAAGTTCATTTATAGTCAATCAAGCCTAGAAAAGCCTTATTACTCGGTTTAAATGCCTTTATAATCCCATTATTGAATTTATTTTGAATTGTTTTTACATTTTTGATTAAAACAGTTTGTAATTGATTGTTTGCCTCGGGAAACGTGGAGCGAAAGCCATCCATTGTCAAGAAAAGTTCATTTATAGTCACTCATGCCTAGACAAGCCTTATTACTCGGTTTAAATGCCTTTATAATCCCATTATTGAATTTATTTTGAATTTTTTTTACATTTTTTGATTAAAACATATTGTAATAGATTGTTTACCTCTAGAAACATGGAGCAAAAGCCATCCATTGTCAAGAAAAGTTCATTTATAGTCAATCAAGCCTAGAAAAGCCTTATTACTCGGTTTAAATGCCTTTATAATCCCATTATTGAATTTATTTTGAATTGTTTTTACATTTTTTGATTAAAACAGATTGTAATTGATTGTTTGCCTCGGGAAACGTGGAGCGAAAGCCATCCATTGTCAAGAAAAGTTCATTTATAGTCACTCATGCCTAGAAAAGCCTTATTACTCGATTTAAATGCATTTATAATCCCATTATTGAATTTATTTTGAATTTTTTTTACATTTTTTGATTAAAACATATTGTAATTGAATGTTTACCTCTAGAAACATGGAGCAAAAGCCATCCATTGTCAAGAAAAGTTCATTTATAGTCACTCAAGCCTAGAAAAGCCTTAGTACTCAGTTTAAATGCCTTTATAATCCCATTATTGAATTTATTTTGAATTTTTTTTACATTTTTTGATTAAAACATATTGTAATAGATTGTTTGCCTCGGGAAACGTGGAGCGAAAGCCATCCATTGTCAAGAAAAGATCATTTATAGTCACTCATGCCTAGAAAAGACTTATTACTCGGTTTAAATGCCTTTATAACCCCATAATTGAATTTATTTTGAATTTTTTTTGCATTTTTTAATTAAAACAGATTGTAATTGATTGTTTACCTCGGGAAACATGGAGCAAAAGCCATCCATTGTCAAGAAAAGTTCATTTATAGTCACTCATGCCTAGAAAAGCCTTATTACTCGGTTTAAATGCCTTTATAATCCCATTATTGAATTTATTTTGAATTTTTTTTACATTTTTTGATTAAAACAGATTGTAATTGATTGTTTGCCTCGGGAAACGTGGAGCGAAAGCCATCCATTGTCAAGAAAAGATCATTTATAGTCACTCATGCCTAGAAAAGCCCTATTACTCGGTTTAAATGCCTTTATAATCCCATTATTGAATTTATTTTGAATATTTTTTACATTTTTTGATTAAAACAGATTGCTATTGATTCTTTGCCTCGAGAAACGTGGAGCGAAAGCCATCCATTGTCAGGAAAAGTTCATTTATAGTCACTCAAGCCTAGAAAAGCCTTATTACTCGGTTTAAATGCCTTTATAATCCCATTATTGAGATTATTTTGAATTTTTTTTACATTTTTTGATTAAAACAGATTGTAATTGATTGTTTGCCTCGGGAAACGTGGAGCGAAAGCCATCCATTGTCAAGAAAAGTTCATTTATAGTCACTCATGCCTAGAAAAGCCTTATTACTCGGTTTAAATGCCTTTATAATCCCATTATTGAATTTATTTTGAATTTTTTTTACATTTTTTGATTAAAACAGATTGTAATTGATTGTTTGCCTCGGGAAACGTGGAGCGAAAGCCATCCATTGTCAAGAAAAGATCATTTATAGTCACTCATGCCTAGAAAAGCCCTATTACTCGGTTTAAATGCCTTTATAATCCCATTATTGAATTTATTTTGAATATTTTTTACATTTTTTGATTAAAACAGATTGCTATTGATTCTTTGCCTCGAGAAACGTGGAGCGAAAGCCATCCATTGTCAGGAAAAGTTCATTTATAGTCACTCAAGCCTAGAAAAGCCTTATTACTCGGTTTAAATGCCTTTATAATCCCATTATTGAGATTATTTTGAATTTTTTTTACATTTTTTGATTAAAACAGATTGTAATTGATTGTTTGCCTCGGGAAACGTGGAGCGAAAGCCATCCATTGTCAAGAAAAGTTCATTTATAGTCACTCATGCCTAGAAAAGCCTTATTACTCGGTTTAAATGCCTTTATAATCCCATTATTGAATTTATTTTGAATTGTTTTTACATTTTTTGATTAAAACAGATTGTAATTGATTGTTTGCCTCGAGAAACGTGGAGCGAAAGCCATCCATTGTCAAGAAAAGTTCATTTATAGTCACTCAAGCCTAGAAAAGCCTTATTACTCGGTTTAAATGCCTTTATAATCCCATTATTGAATTTATTTTGAATTTTTTTACATTTTTTGATTAAAACAGATTGTAATTGATTGTTTGCCTCGGGAAACGTGGAGCGAAAGCCATCCATTGTCAAGAAAAGTTCATTTATAGTCACTCATGCCTAGAAAAGCCTTATTACTCGGTTTCAATGCCTTTATAATCCCATTATTGAATTTATTTTGAATTTTTTTTACATTTTTTGATTAAAACAGATTGTAATTGATTGTTTGCCTCGAGAAACGTGGAGCGAAAGCCATCCATTGTCAAGAAAAGTTCATTTATAGTCACTCAAGCCTAGAAAAGCCTTATTACTCGGTTTAAATGCCTTTATAATCCCATTATTGAGATTATTTTGAATTTTTTTTACATTTTTTGATTAAAACAGATTGTAATTGATTGTTTGCCTCGGGAAACGTGGAGCGAAAGCCATCCATTGTCAAGAAAAGTTCATTTATAGTCACTCATGCCTAGAAAAGCCTTATTACTCGGTTTAAATGCCTTTATAATCCCATTATTGAATTTATTTTGAATTGTTTTTACATTTTTTGATTAAAACAGATTGTAATTGATTGTTTGCCTCGAGAAACGTGGAGCGAAAGCCATCCATTGTCAAGAAAAGTTCATTTATAGTCACTCAAGCCTAGAAAAGCCTTATTACTCGGTTTAAATGCCTTTATAATCCCATTATTGAATTTATTTTGAATTTTTTTACATTTTTTGATTAAAACAGATTGTAATTGATTGTTTGCCTCGGGAAACGTGGAGCGAAAGCCATCCATTGTCAAGAAAAGTTCATTTATAGTCACTCATGCCTAGAAAAGCCTTATTACTCGGTTTCAATGCCTTTATAATCCCATTATTGAATTTATTTTGAATTTTTTTTACATTTTTTGATTAAAACATATTGTAATAGATTGTTTACCTCTAGAAACATGGAGCAAAAGCCATCAATTGTCAAGAAAAGTTCATTTATAGTCAATCAAGCCTAGAAAAGCCTTATTACTCGGTTTAAATGCCTTTATAATCCCATTATTGAATTTATTTTGAATTGTTTTTACATTTTTGATTAAAACAGTTTGTAATTGATTGTTTGCCTCGGGAAACGTGGAGCGAAAGCCATCCATTGTCAAGAAAAGTTCATTTATAGTCACTCATGCCTAGACAAGCCTTATTACTCGGTTTAAATGCCTTTATAATCCCATTATTGAATTTATTTTGAATTTTTTTTACATTTTTTGATTAAAACATATTGTAATAGATTGTTTACCTCTAGAAACATGGAGGAAAAGCCATCCATTGTCAAGAAAAGTTCATTTATAGTCAATCAAGCCTAGAAAAGCCTTATTACTCGGTTTAAATGCCTTTATAATCCCATTATTGAATTTATTTTGAATTGTTTTTACATTTTTTGATTAAAACAGATTGTAATTGATTGTTTGCCTCGGGAAACGTGGAGCGAAAGCAATCCATTGTCAAGAAAAGTTCATTTATAGTCACTCATGCCTAGAAAAGCCTTATTACTCGATTTAAATGCATTTATAATCCCATTATTGAATTTATTTTGAATTTTTTTTACATTTTTTGATTAAAACATATTGTAATTGAATGTTTACCTCTAGAAACATGGAGCAAAAGCCATCCATTGTCAAGAAAAGTTCATTTATAGTCACTCAAGCCTAGAAAAGCCTTATTACTCAGTTTAAATGCCTTTATAATCCCATTATTGAATTTATTTTGAATTTTTTTTACATTTTTTGATTAAAACATATTGTAATAGATTGTTTGCCTCGGGAAACGTGGAGCGAAAGCCATCCATTGTCAAGAAAAGATCATTTATAGTCACTCATGCCTAGAAAAGACTTATTACTCGGTTTAAATGCCTTTATAACCCCATAATTGAATTTATTTTGAATTTTTTTTGCATTTTTTTCATTAAAACAGATTGTAATTGATTGTTTACCTCGGGAAACATGGAGCAAAAGCCATCCATTGTCAAGAAAAGTTCATTTATAGTCACTCATGCCTAGAAAAGCCTTATTACTCGGTTTAAATGCCTTTATAATCCCATTATTGAATTTATTTTGAATTTTTTTTACATTTTTTGATTAAAACAGATTGTAATTGATTGTTTGCCTCGGGAAACGTGGAGCGAAAGCCATCCATTGTCAAGAAAAGATCATTTATAGTCACTCATGCCTAGAAAAGCCCTATTACTCGGTTTAAATGCCTTTATAATCCCATTATTGAATTTATTTTGAATATTTTTTACATTTTTTGATTAAAACAGATTGCTATTGATTGTTTGCCTCGAGAAACGTGGAGCGAAAGCCATCCATTGTCAGGAAAAGTTCATTTATAGTCACTCAAGCCTAGAAAAGCCTTATTACTCGGTTTAAATGCCTTTATAATCCCATTATTGAGATTATTTTGAATTTTTTTTACATTTTTTGATTAAAACAGATTGTAATTGATTGTTTGCCTCGGGAAACGTGGAGCGAAAGCCATCCATTGTCAAGAAAAGTTCATTTATAGTCACTCATGCCTAGAAAAGCCTTATTACTCGGTTTAAATGCCTTTATAATCCCATTATTGAATTTATTTTGAATTGTTTTTACATTTTTTGATTAAAACAGATTGTAATTGATTGTTTGCCTCGAGAAACGTGGAGCGAAAGCCATCCATTGTCAAGAAAAGTTCATTTATAGTCACTCATGCCTAGAAAAGCCTTATTACTCGGTTTAAATGCATTTATAATCCCATTATTGAATTTATTTTGAATTTTTTTTACATTTTTTTATTAAAACAGATTGTAATTGATTTTTTGCCTCGAGAAACGTGGAGCGAAAGCCATCCATTGTCAAGAAAAGTTCATTTATAGTCACTCATGCCTAGAAAAGCCTTATTACTCGGTTTAAATGCATTTATAATCCCATTATTGAATTTATTTTGAATTTTTTTTACATTTTTTTATTAAAACAGATTGTAATTGATTGTTTGCCTCGGGAAACGTGGAGCGAAAGCCATCCATTGTCAAGAAAAGATCATTTATAGTCACTCATGCCTAGAAAAGCCTTATTACTCGGTTTAAATGCCTTTATAACCCCATAATTGAATTTGTTTTGAATTTTTTTTACATTTTTTTATTAAAACAGATTGTAATTGATTGTTTACCTCGGGAAACATGGAGCAAAAGCCATCCATTGCCAAGAAAAGATCATTTATAGTCACTCATGCCTAGAAAAGCCTTATTACTCGGTTTAAATGCCTTTATAACCCCATAATTGAATTTGTTTTGAATTTTTTTTACATTTTTTTATTAAAACAGATTGTAATTGATTGTTTACCTCGGGAAACATGGAGCAAAAGCCATTCATTGCCAAGAAAAGTTCATTTATAGTCACTCAAGCCTAGAAAAGCCTTATTACTCGGTTTAAATGCCTTTATAATCTCATTATTGAATTTATTTTGAATTGTTTTTACATTTTTTGACTAAAACAGATTGTAATTGATTGTTTGCCTCGGGAAACGTGGAGCGAAAGCCATCCATTGTCACGAAAAGTTCATTTATAGTCACTCATGCCTAGAAAAGCCTTATTACTCGGTTTAAATGCCTTTATAATCCCATTATTGAATTTATTTTGAATTGTTTTTACATTTTTTGATTAAAACAGATTGTAATTGATTGTTTGCCTCGAGAAATGTGGAGCGAAAGCCATCCATTGTCAAGAAAAGTTCATTTATAGTCACTCATGCCTAGAAAAGCCTTATTACTCGGTTTAAATGCATTTATAATCCCATTATTGAATTTATTTTGAATGTTTTTTACATTTTTTGATTAAAACAGATTGCTATTGATTGTTTGTCTCGAGAAACGTGGAGCGAAAGCCATCCATTGTCAACAAAAGTTCATTTATAGTCACTCATGCCTAGAAAAGCTTTGTTACTCGGTTTAAATGCCTTTATAATCCCATTATTGAGTTTATTTTGAATTTTTTTTGCATTTTTTGATTAAATTAGATTATAATTGATTGTTTACCTCGGGAAACTTGAGCGAAAGCCATCCATTGTCAAGAAAAGTTCATTTATAGTCACTCAAGCCTAGAAAAGCCTTATTACTCGGTTTAAATGCCTTTATAATCCCATTATTGAGTTTATTTTGAATTTTTTTTACATTTTTTGATTAAAACAGATTGTAATTGATTGTTTACCTCGGGAAACTTGGAGCGAAAGCCATCCATTGTCAAGAAAAGTTCATATATAGTCACTCAAGCCTAGAAAAGCCTTATTACTCGGTTTAAATGCCTTTATAATCTCATTATTGAATTTATTTTGAATTGTTTTTACATTTTTTGATTAAAACAGATTGTAATTGATTGTTTGCCTCGGGAAACGTGGAGCGAAAGCCATCCGTTGTCAAGAAAAGTTCATTTATAGTCACTCATGCCTAGAAAAGCCTTATTACTCGATTTAAATGCATTTATAATCCCATTATTGAATTTTTTTTGAATTTTTTTTACATTTTTTGATTAAAACATATTGTAATTGAATGTTTACCTCTATAAACATGGAGCCAAAGCCATCCATTGTCAAGAAAAGTTCATTTATAGTCACTCAAGCCTAGAAAAGCCTTATTACTCAGTTTAAATGCCTTTATAATCCCATTATTGTATTTATTTTGAATTTTTTTTACATTTTTTGATTAAAACAGATTGTAATTGATTGTTTGCCTCGGGAAATGTGGAGCGAAAGCCATCCATTGTCAAGAAAAGATCATTTATAGTCACTCATGCCTAGAAAAGCCTTATTACCCGGTTTAAATGCCTTTATAATCCCATTATTGAATTTATTTTGAATTGTTTTTATATTTTTTGATTAAAACAGATTGTAACTGATTGTTTGCCTCGGGAAACGTGGAGCGAAAGCCATCCATTGTCAAGAAAAGTTCATTTATAGTCACTCATGCCTAGAAAAGCCTTATTACTCGGTTTAAATGCCTTTATAATCCCATTATTGAATTTATTTTGAATTTTTTTTACATTTTTTGATTAAAACAGATTGTAATTGATTGTTTGCCTCGGGAAACGTGGAGCGAAAGCCATCCATTGTCAAGAAAAGTTCATTTATAGTCATTCATGCCTAGAAAACCTTATTACTCGGTTTAAATGCCTTTATAATCCCATTATTGAATTTATTTTGAATTGTTTTTATATTTTTTGATTAAAACAGATTGTAACTGATTGTTTGCCTCGGGAAACGTGGAGCGAAAGCCATCCATTGTCAAGAAAAGTTCATTTATAGTCACTCATGCCTAGAAAAGCCTTATTACTCGGTTTAAATGCCTTTATAATCCCATTATTGAATTTATTTTGAATTTTTTTTACATTTTTTGATTAAAACAGATTGTAATTGATTGTTTGCCTTGGGAAACGTGGAGCGAAAGCCATCCATTGTCAAGAAAAGTTCATTTATAGTCACTCATGCCTAGAAAAGCCTTATTACTCAGTTTAAATGCCTTTATAATCCCATTATTGAATTTGTTTTGAATTTTTTTTACATTTTTTGATTAAAACATATTGTAATAGATTGTTTACCTCTAGAAACATGGAGCAAAAGCCATCCATTGTCAAGAAAAGTTCATTTATAGTCAATCAAGCCTAGAAAAGCCTTATTACTCGGTTTAAATGCCTTTATAATCCCATTATTGAATTTATTTTGAATTGTTTTTACATTTTTTGATTAAAACAGATTGTAATTGATTGTTTTCCTTGGGAAACGTGGAGCGAAAGCCATCCATTGTCAAGAAAAGTTCATTTATAGTCACTCATGCCTAGAAAAGCCTTATTACTCGGTTTAAATGCCTTTATAATCCCATTATTGAATTTATTTTGAATTGTTTTTACATTTTTTGATTAAAACATATTGTAATTGAATGTTGACCTCTAGAAACATGGAGCAAAACCCATCCATTGTCAAGAAAAGTTCATTTATAGTCACTCAAGCCTAGAAAAGCCTTATTACTCAGTTTAAATGCCTTTATAATCCCATTATTGAATTTATTTTGAATTTTTTTTACATTTTTTGATTAAAACATATTGTAATAGATTGTTTACCTCTAGAAACATGGAGCAAAAGCCATCCATTGTCAAGAAAAGTTCATTTATAGTCAATCAAGCCTAGAAAAGCCTTATTACTCGGTTTAAATGCCTTTATAATCCCATTATTGAATTTATTTTGAATTTTTTTTACATTTTTTGATTAAAACAGATTGTAATTGATTGTTTGCCTTGGGAAACGTGGAGCGAAAGCCATCCATTGTCAAGAAAAGTTCATTTATAGTCACTCATGCCTAGAAAAGCCTTATTACTCAGTTTAAATGCCTTTATAATCCCATTATTGAATTTGTTTTGAATTTTTTTTACATTTTTTGATTAAAACATATTGTAATAGATTGTTTACCTCTAAAAACATGGAGCAAAAGCCATCCATTGTCAAGAAAAGTTCATTTATAGTCAATCAAGCCTAGAAAAGCCTTATTACTCGGTTTAAATGCCTTTATAATCCCATTATTGAATTTATTTTGAATTGTTTTTACATTTTTTGATTAAAACAGATTGTAATTGATTGTTTGCCTTGGGAAACGTGGAGCGAAAGCCATCCATTGTCAAGAAAAGTTCATTTATAGTCACTCATGCCTAGAAAAGCCTTATTACTCGGTTTAAATGCCTTTATAATCCCATTATTGAATTTATTTTGAATTGTTTTTACATTTTTTGATTAAAACATATTGTAATTGAATGTTGACCTCTAGAAACATGGAGCAAAAGCCATCCATTGTCAAGAAAAGTTCATTTATAGTCACTCAAGCCTAGAAAAGCCTTATTACTCAGTTTAAATGCCTTTATAATCCCATTATTGAATTTATTTTGAATTTTTTTTACATTTTTTGATTAAAACATATTGTAATAGATTGTTTACCTCTAGAAACATGGAGCAAAAGCCATCCATTGTCAAGAAAAGTTCATTTATAGTCAATCAAGCCTAGAAAAGCCTTACTACTCGGTTTAAATGCCTTTATAATCCCATTATTGAATTTATTTTGAATTGTTTTTACATTTTTTGATTAAAACAGATTGTAATTGATTGTTTGCCTCGGGAAACGTGGAGCGAAAGCTATCCATTGTCAAGAAAAGTTCATTTATAGTCACTCATGCCTAGAAAAGCCTTATTATACGGTTTAAATGCCTTTATAATCCCATTATTGAATTTATTTTGAATTTTTTTTTTTACATTTTTTGATTAAAACATATTGTAATTGAATGTTTACCTCTAGAAACATGGAGCAAAAGCCATCCATTGTCAAGAAAAGTTCATTTATAGTCACTCAAGCCTAGAAAAGCCTTATTACTTAGTTTAAATGCCTTTATAATCCCATTATTGAATTTATTTTGAATTTTTTTTACATTTTTTGATTAAAACAGATTGCTATTGATTGTTTGCCTCGAGAAACGTGGAGCGAAAGCCATCCATTGTCAAGAAAAGTTCATTTATAGTCACTCAAGCCTAGAAAAGCCTTATTACTCGGTTTAATAGCCTTTATAATCCCATTATTGAGTATATTTTGAATTTTTTTTACATTTTTTGATTAAAACAGATTGTAATTGATTGTTTGCCTTGGGAAACGTGGAGCGAAAGCCATCCATTGTCAAGAAAAGTTCATTTATAGTCACTCATGCCTAGAAAAGCCTTATTACTCGGTTTAAATGCCTTTATAATCCCATTATTGAATTTATTTTGAATTGTTTTTACATTTTTTGATTAAAACATATTGTAATTGAATGTTGACCTCTAGAAACATGGAGCAAAAGCCATCCATTGTCAAGAAAAGTTCATTTATAGTCACTCAAGCCTAGAAAAGCCTTATTACTCAGTTTAAATGCCTTTATAATCCCATTATTGAATTTATTTTGAATTGTTTTTACATTTTTTGATTAAAACAGATTGTAACTGATTGTTTGCCTCGGGAAACGTGGAGCGAAAGCCATCCATTGTCATGAAAAGTTCATTTATAGTCACTGATGCCTAGAAAAGCCTTATTACTCGATTTAAATGCCTTTATAATCCCATTATTGAATTTATTTTGAATGGTTTTTACATTTTTTGATTAAAACAGATTGCTATTGATTGTTTGTCTCGAGAAACGTGGAGCGAAAGCCATCCATTGTCAACAAAAGTTCATTTATAGTCACTCATGCCTAGAAAAGCTTTGTTACTCGGTTTAAATGCATTTATAATCCCATTATTGAATTTATTTTGAATTTTTTTTACATTTTTTGATTAAAACATATTGTAATTGAATGTTTACCTCTAGAAACATGGAGCAAAAGCCATCCATTGTCAAGAAAAGTTCATTTATAGTCACTCAAGCCTAGAAAAGCCTTATTACTCAGTTTAAATGCCTTTATAATCCCATTATTGAATTTATTTTGAATTTTTTTTACATTTTTTGATTAAAACAGATTGTAATTGATTGTTTGCCTCGGGAAACGTGGGGCGAAAGCCATCCATTGTCAAGAAAAGTTCATTTATAGTCACTCATGCCTAGAAAAGCCTTATTACTCGGTTTAAATGCCTTTATAATCCCATTATTGAATTTATTTTGAATTGTTTTTACATTTTTTGATTAATACAGATTGTAATTGATTGTTTGCCTCGGGAAACGTGGAGCGAAAGCCATCCATTGTCAAGAAAAGTTCATTTATAGTCATTCATGCCTAGAAAAGCCTTATTACTCGGTTTAAATGCCTTTATAATCCCATTATTGAATTTATTTTGAATTTTTTTTACATTTTTTGATTAAAACATATTGTAATAGCTTGTTTACCTCTAGAAACATGGAGCAAAAGCCATCCTTTGTCAAGAAAAGTTCATTTATAGTCAATCAAGCCTAGAAAAGTTTTATTACTCGGTTTAAATGCCTTTATAATCCCATTATTGAATTTATTTTGAATTGTTTTTACATTTTTTGATTAAAACAGATTGTAATTGTTTGTTTGCCTTGGGAAACGTGGAGCGAAAGCCATCCATTGTAAAGAAAAGTTCATTTATAGTCACTCATGCCTAGAAAAGCCTTATTACTCGGTTTAAATGCCTTTATAATCCCATTATTGAATTTATTTTGAATTGTTTTTACATTTTTTGATTAAAACATATTGTAATTGAATGTTGACCTCTAGAAACATGGAGCAAAAGCCATCCATTGTCAAGAAAAGTTCATTTATAGTCACTCAAGCCTAGAAAAGCCTTATTACTCAGTTTAAATGCCTTTATAATCCCATTATTGAATTTATTTTGAATTTTTTTTACATTTTTTGATTAAAACATATTGTAATTGAATGTTTACCTCTAGAAACATGGACCAAAAGCCATCCATTGTCAAGAAAAGTTCATTTATATTCAATCAAGCCTAGAAAAGCCTTATTACTCGGTTTAAATGCCTTTATAATCCCATTATTGAGTTTATTTTGAATTGTTTTTACATTTTTTGATTAAAACAGATTGTAATTGATTGTTTGCCTTGGGAAACGTGGAGCGAAAGCCATCCATTGTCAAGAAAAGTTCATTTATAGTCACTCATGCCTAGAAAAGCCTTATTACTCGGTTTAAATGCCTTTATAATCCCATTATTGAATTTATTTTGAATTGTTTTTACATTTTTTGATTAAAACATATTGTAATTGAATGTTGACCTCTAGAAACATGGAGCAAAAGCCATCCATTGTCAAGAAAAGTTCATTTATAGTCACTCAAGCCTAGAAAAGCCTTATTACTCAGTTTAAATGCCTTTATAATCCCATTATTGAATTTATTTTGAATTGTTTTTACATTTTTTGATTAAAACAGATTGTAACTGATTGTTTGCCTCGGGAAACGTGGAGCGAAAGCCATCCATTGTCATGAAAAGTTCATTTATAGTCACTGATGCCTAGAAAAGCCTTATTACTCGATTTAAATGCCTTTATAATCCCATTATTGAATTTATTTTGAATGGTTTTTACATTTTTTGATTAAAACAGATTGCTATTGATTGTTTGTCTCGAGAAACGTGGAGCGAAAGCCATCCATTGTCAACAAAAGTTCATTTATAGTCACTCATGCCTAGAAAAGCTTTGTTACTCGGTTTAAATGCATTTATAATCCCATTATTGAATTTATTTTGAATTTTTTTTACATTTTTTGATTAAAACATATTGTAATTGAATGTTTACCTCTAGAAACATGGAGCAAAAGCCATCCATTGTCAAGAAAAGTTCATTTATAGTCACTCAAGCCTAGAAAAGCCTTATTACTCAGTTTAAATGCCTTTATAATCCCATTATTGAATTTATTTTGAATTTTTTTTACATTTTTTGATTAAAACAGATTGTAATTGATTGTTTGCCTCGGGAAACGTGGGGCGAAAGCCATCCATTGTCAAGAAAAGTTCATTTATAGTCACTCATGCCTAGAAAAGCCTTATTACTCGGTTTAAATGCCTTTATAATCCCATTATTGAATTTATTTTGAATTGTTTTTACATTTTTTGATTAATACAGATTGTAATTGATTGTTTGCCTCGGGAAACGTGGAGCGAAAGCCATCCATTGTCAAGAAAAGTTCATTTATAGTCATTCATGCCTAGAAAAGCCTTATTACTCGGTTTAAATGCCTTTATAATCCCATTATTGAATTTATTTTGAATTTTTTTTACATTTTTTGATTAAAACATATTGTAATAGCTTGTTTACCTCTAGAAACATGGAGCAAAAGCCATCCTTTGTCAAGAAAAGTTCATTTATAGTCAATCAAGCCTAGAAAAGTTTTATTACTCGGTTTAAATGCCTTTATAATCCCATTATTGAATTTATTTTGAATTGTTTTTACATTTTTTGATTAAAACAGATTGTAATTGATTGTTTGCCTTGGGAAACGTGGAGCGAAAGCCATCCATTGTAAAGAAAAGTTCATTTATAGTCACTCATGCCTAGAAAAGCCTTATTACTCGGTTTAAATGCCTTTATAATCCCATTATTGAATTTATTTTGAATTGTTTTTACATTTTTTGATTAAAACATATTGTAATTGAATGTTGACCTCTAGAAACATGGAGCAAAAGCCATCCATTGTCAAGAAAAGTTCATTTATAGTCACTCAAGCCTAGAAAAGCCTTATTACTCAGTTTAAATGCCTTTATAATCCCATTATTGAATTTATTTTGAATTTTTTTTACATTTTTTGATTAAAACATATTGTAATTGAATGTTTACCTCTAGAAACATGGACCAAAAGCCATCCATTGTCAAGAAAAGTTCATTTATAGTCAATCAAGCCTAGAAAAGCCTTATTACTCGGTTTAAATGCCTTTATAATCCCATTATTGAGTTTATTTTGAATTGTTTTTACATTTTTTGATTAAAACAGATTGTAATTGATTGTTTGCCTTGGGAAACGTGGAGCGAAAGCCATCCATTGTCAAGAAAAGTTCATTTATAGTCACTCATGCCTAGAAAAGCCTTATTACTCGGTTTAAATGCCTTTATAATCCCATTATTGAATTTATTTTGAATTGTTTTTACATTTTTTGATTAAAACATATTGTAATTGAATGTTGACCTCTAGAAACATGGAGCAAAAGCCATCCATTGTCAAGAAAAGTTCATTTATAGTCACTCAAGCCTAGAAAAGCCTTATTACTCAGTTTAAATGCCTTTATAATCCCATTATTGAATTTATTTTGAATTGTTTTTACATTTTTTGATTAAAACAGATTGTAACTTATTGTTTGCCTCGGGAAACGTGGAGCGAAAGCCATCCATTGTCATGAAAAGTTCATTTATAGTCACTGATGCCTAGAAAAGCCTTATTACTCGATTTAAATGCCTTTATAATCCCATTATTGAATTTATTTTGAATGTTTTTTACATTTTTTGATTAAAACAGATTGCTATTGATTGTTTGTCTCGAGAAACGTGGAGCGAAAGCCATCCATTGTCAACAAAAGTTCATTTATAGTCACTCATGCCTAGAAAAGCTTTGTTACTCGGTTTAAATGCATTTATAATCCCATTATTGAATTTATTTTGAATTTTTTTTACATTTTTTGATTAAAACATATTGTAATTGAATGTTTACCTCTAGAAACATGGAGCAAAAGCCATCCATTGTCAAGAAAAGTTCATTTATAGTCACTCAAGCCTAGAAAAGCCTTATTACTCAGTTTAAATGCCTTTATAATCCCATTATTGAATTTATTTTGAATTTTTTTTACATTTTTTGATTAAAACAGATTGTAATTGATTGTTTGCCTCGGGAAACGTGGGGCGAAAGCCATCCATTGTCAAGAAAAGTTCATTTATAGTCACTCATGCCTAGAAAAGCCTTATTACTCGGTTTAAATGCCTTTATAATCCCATTATTGAATTTATTTTGAATTGTTTTTACATTTTTTGATTAATACAGATTGTAATTGATTGTTTGCCTCGGGAAACGTGGAGCGAAAGCCATCCATTGTCAAGAAAAGTTCATTTATAGTCATTCATGCCTAGAAAAGCCTTATTACTCGGTTTAAATGCCTTTATAATCCCATTATTGAATTTATTTTGAATTTTTTTTACATTTTTTGATTAAAACATATTGTAATAGCTTGTTTACCTCTAGAAACATGGAGCAAAAGCCATCCTTTGTCAAGAAAAGTTCATTTATAGTCAATCAAGCCTAGAAAAGTTTTATTACTCGGTTTAAATGCCTTTATAATCCCATTATTGAATTTATTTTGAATTGTTTTTACATTTTTTGATTAAAACAGATTGTAATTGATTGTTTGCCTTGGGAAACGTGGAGCGAAAGCCATCCATTGTAAAGAAAAGTTCATTTATAGTCACTCATGCCTAGAAAAGCCTTATTACTCGGTTTAAATGCCTTTATAATCCCATTATTGAATTTATTTTGAATTGTTTTTACATTTTTTGATTAAAACATATTGTAATTGAATGTTGACCTCTAGAAACATGGAGCAAAAGCCATCCATTGTCAAGAAAAGTTCATTTATAGTCACTCAAGCCTAGAAAAGCCTTATTACTCAGTTTAAATGCCTTTATAATCCCATTATTGAATTTATTTTGAATTTTTTTTACATTTTTTGATTAAAACATATTGTAATTGAATGTTTACCTCTAGAAACATGGACCAAAAGCCATCCATTGTCAAGAAAAGTTCATTTATAGTCAATCAAGCCTAGAAAAGCCTTATTACTCGGTTTAAATGCCTTTATAATCCCATTATTGAGTTTATTTTGAATTGTTTTTACATTTTTTGATTAAAATAGATTGTAATTGATTGTTTGCCTTGGGAAACGTGGAGCGAAAGCCATCCATTGTCAAGAAAAGTTCATTTATAGTCACTCATGCCTAGAAAAGCCTTATTACTCGGTTTAAATGCCTTTATAATCCCATTATTGAATTTATTTTGAATTGTTTTTACATTTTTTGATTAAAACATATTGTAATTGAATGTTTACCTCTAGAAACATGGAGCAAAAGCCATCCATTGTCAAGAAAAGTTCATTTATAGTCACTCAAGCCTAGAAAAGCCTTATTACTCAGTTTAAATGCCTTTATAATCCCATTATTGAATTTATTTTGAATTGTTTTTACATTTTTTGATTAAAACAGATTGTAACTGATTGTTTGCCTCGGGAAACGTGGAGCGAAA
This sequence comes from Theobroma cacao, assembly GCF_053813885.1. NCBI lineage: Eukaryota > Viridiplantae > Streptophyta > Magnoliopsida > Malvales > Malvaceae > Theobroma > Theobroma cacao. Next base: position 14,002,289 of record NC_142644.1, on the reverse strand, counting down.
GCCATCCATTGTCATGAAAAGTTCATTTATAGTCACTGATGCCTAGAAAAGCCTTATTACTCGATTTAAATGCCTTTATAATCCCATTATTGAATTTATTTTGAATGTTTTTTACATTTTTTGATTAAAACAGATTGCTATTGATTGTTTGTCTCGAGAAACGTGGAGCGAAAGCCATCCATTGTCAACAAAAGTTCATTTATAGTCACTCATGCCTAGAAAAGCTTTGTTACTCGGTTTAAATGCATTTATAATCCCATTATTGAATTTATTTTGAATTTTTTTTACATTTTTTGATTAAAACATATTGTAATTGAATGTTTACCTCTAGAAACATGGAGCAAAAGCCATCCATTGTCAAGAAAAGTTCATTTATAGTCACTCAAGCCTAGAAAAGCCTTATTACTCAGTTTAAATGCCTTTATAATCCCATTATTGAATTTATTTTGAATTTTTTTTACATTTTTTGATTAAAACAGATTGTAATTGATTGTTTGCCTCGGGAAACGTGGGGCGAAAGCCATCCATTGTCAAGAAAAGTTCATTTATAGTCACTCATGCCTAGAAAAGCCTTATTACTCGGTTTAAATGCCTTTATAATCCCATTATTGAATTTATTTTGAATTGTTTTTACATTTTTTGATTAATACAGATTGTAATTGATTGTTTGCCTCGGGAAACGTGGAGCGAAAGCCATCCATTGTCAAGAAAAGTTCATTTATAGTCATTCATGCCTAGAAAAGCCTTATTACTCGGTTTAAATGCCTTTATAATCCCATTATTGAATTTATTTTGAATTTTTTTTACATTTTTTGATTAAAACATATTGTAATAGCTTGTTTACCTCTAGAAACATGGAGCAAAAGCCATCCTTTGTCAAGAAAAGTTCATTTATAGTCAATCAAGCCTAGAAAAGTTTTATTACTCGGTTTAAATGCCTTTATAATCCCATTATTGAATTTATTTTGAATTGTTTTTACATTTTTTGATTAAAACAGATTGTAATTGATTGTTTGCCTTGGGAAACGTGGAGCGAAAGCCATCCATTGTAAAGAAAAGTTCATTTATAGTCACTCATGCCTAGAAAAGCCTTATTACTCGGTTTAAATGCCTTTATAATCCCATTATTGAATTTATTTTGAATTGTTTTTACATTTTTTGATTAAAACATATTGTAATTGAATGTTGACCTCTAGAAACATGGAGCAAAAGCCATCCATTGTCAAGAAAAGTTCATTTATAGTCACTCAAGCCTAGAAAAGCCTTATTACTCAGTTTAAATGCCTTTATAATCCCATTATTGAATTTATTTTGAATTTTTTTTACATTTTTTGATTAAAACATATTGTAATTGAATGTTTACCTCTAGAAACATGGACCAAAAGCCATCCATTGTCAAGAAAAGTTCATTTATAGTCAATCAAGCCTAGAAAAGCCTTATTACTCGGTTTAAATGCCTTTATAATCCCATTATTGAGTTTATTTTGAATTGTTTTTACATTTTTTGATTAAAACAGATTGTAATTGATTGTTTGCCTTGGGAAACGTGGAGCGAAAGCCATCCATTGTCAAGAAAAGTTCATTTATAGTCACTCATGCCTAGAAAAGCCTTATTACTCGGTTTAAATGCCTTTATAATCCCATTATTGAATTTATTTTGAATTGTTTTTACATTTTTTGATTAAAACATATTGTAATTGAATGTTTACCTCTAGAAACATGGAGCAAAAGCCATCCATTGTCAAGAAAAGTTCATTTATAGTCACTCAAGCCTAGAAAAGCCTTATTACTCAGTTTAAATGCCTTTATAATCCCATTATTGAATTTATTTTGAATTGTTTTTACATTTTTTGATTAAAACAGATTGTAACTGATTGTTTGCCTCGGGAAACGTGGAGCGAAAGCCATCCATTGTCATGAAAAGTTCATTTATAGTCACTGATGCCTAGAAAAGCCTTATTACTCGATTTAAATGCCTTTATAATCCCATTATTGAATTTATTTTGAATGTTTTTTACATTTTTTGATTAAAACAGATTGCTATTGATTGTTTGTCTCGAGAAACGTGGAGCGCAAGCCATCCATTGTCAACAAAAGTTCATTTATAGTCACTCATGCCTAGAAAAGCTTTGTTACTCGGTTTAAATGCATTTATAATCCCATTATTGAATTTATTTTGAATTTTTTTTACATTTTTTGATTAAAACATATTGTAATTGAATGTTTACCTCTAGAAACATGGAGCAAAAGCCATCCATTGTCAAGAAAAGTTCATTTATAGTCACTCAAGCCTAGAAAAGCCTTATTACTCAGTTTAAATGCCTTTATAATCCCATTATTGAATTTATTTTGAATTTTTTTTACATTTTTTGATTAAAACAGATTGTAATTGATTGTTTGCCTCGGGAAACTTGGGGCGAAAGCCATCCATTGTCAAGAAAAGTTCATTTATAGTCACTCATGCCTAGAAAAGCCTTATTACTCGGTTTAAATGCCTTTATAATCCCATTATTGAATTTATTTTGAATTGTTTTTACATTTTTTGATTAAAACATATTGTAATTGAATGTTGACCTCTAGAAACATGGAGCAAAAGCCATCCATTGTCAAGAAAAGTTCATTTATAGTCACTCAAGCCTAGAAAAGCCTTATTACTCAGTTTAAATGCCTTTATAATCCCATTATTGAATTTATTTTGAATTTTTTTTACATTTTTTGATTAAAACATATTGTAATTGAATGTTTACCTCTAGAAACATGGACCAAAAGCCATCCATTGTCAAGAAAAGTTCATTTATAGTCAATCAAGCCTAGAAAAGCCTTATTACTCGGTTTAAATGCCTTTATAATCCCATTATTGAGTTTATTTTGAATTGTTTTTACATTTTTTGATTAAAACAGATTGTAATTGATTGTTTGCCTTGGGAAACGTGGAGCGAAAGCCATCCATTGTCAAGAAAAGTTCATTTATAGTCACTCATGCCTAGAAAAGCCTTATTACTCGGTTTAAATGCCTTTATAATCCCATTATTGAATTTATTTTGAATTGTTTTTACATTTTTTGATTAAAACATATTGTAATTGAATGTTTACCTCTAGAAACATGGAGCAAAAGCCATCCATTGTCAAGAAAAGTTCATTTATAGTCACTCAAGCCTAGAAAAGCCTTATTACTCAGTTTAAATGCCTTTATAATCCCATTATTGAATTTATTTTGAATTGTTTTTACATTTTTTGATTAAAACAGATTGTAACTGATTGTTTGCCTCGGGAAACGTGGAGCGAAAGCCATCCATTGTCATGAAAAGTTCATTTATAGTCACTGATGCCTAGAAAAGCCTTATTACTCGATTTAAATGCCTTTATAATCCCATTATTGAATTTATTTTGAATGTTTTTTACATTTTTTGATTAAAACAGATTGCTATTGATTGTTTGTCTCGAGAAACGTGGAGCGCAAGCCATCCATTGTCAACAAAAGTTCATTTATAGTCACTCATGCCTAGAAAAGCTTTGTTACTCGGTTTAAATGCATTTATAATCCCATTATTGAATTTATTTTGAATTTTTTTTACATTTTTTGATTAAAACATATTGTAATTGAATGTTTACCTCTAGAAACATGGAGCAAAAGCCATCCATTGTCAAGAAAAGTTCATTTATAGTCACTCAAGCCTAGAAAAGCCTTATTACTCAGTTTAAATGCCTTTATAATCCCATTATTGAATTTATTTTGAATTTTTTTTACATTTTTTGATTAAAACAGATTGTAATTGATTGTTTGCCTCGGGAAACTTGGGGCGAAAGCCATCCATTGTCAAGAAAAGTTCATTTATAGTCACTCATGCCTAGAAAAGCCTTATTACTCGGTTTAAATGCCTTTATAATCCCATTATTGAATTTATTTTGAATTGTTTTTACATTTTTTGATTAAAACATATTGTAATTGAATGTTGACCTCTAGAAACATGGAGCAAAAGCCATCCATTGTCAAGAAAAGTTCATTTATAGTCACTCAAGCCTAGAAAAGCCTTATTACTCAGTTTAAATGCCTTTATAATCCCATTATTGAATTTATTTTGAATTTTTTTTACATTTTTTGATTAAAACATATTGTAATTGAATGTTTACCTCTAGAAACATGGACCAAAAGCCATCCATTGTCAAGAAAAGTTCATTTATAGTCAATCAAGCCTAGAAAAGCCTTATTACTCGGTTTAAATGCCTTTATAATCCCATTATTGAGTTTATTTTGAATTGTTTTTACATTTTTTGATTAAAACAGATTGTAATTGATTGTTTGCCTTGGGAAACGTGGAGCGAAAGCCATCCATTGTCAAGAAAAGTTCATTTATAGTCACTCATGCCTAGAAAAGCCTTATTACTCGGTTTAAATGCCTTTATAATCCCATTATTGAATTTATTTTGAATTGTTTTTACATTTTTTGATTAAAACATATTGTAATTGAATGTTTACCTCTAGAAACATGGAGCAAAAGCCATCCATTGTCAAGAAAAGTTCATTTATAGTCACTCAAGCCTAGAAAAGCCTTATTACTCAGTTTAAATGCCTTTATAATCCCATTATTGAATTTATTTTGAATTGTTTTTACATTTTTTGATTAAAACAGATTGTAACTGATTGTTTGCCTCGGGAAACGTGGAGCGAAAGCCATCCATTGTCATGAAAAGTTCATTTATAGTCACTGATGCCTAGAAAAGCCTTATTACTCGATTTAAATGCCTTTATAATCCCATTATTGAATTTATTTTGAATGTTTTTTACATTTTTTGATTAAAACAGATTGCTATTGATTGTTTGTCTCGAGAAACGTGGAGCGCAAGCCATCCATTGTCAACAAAAGTTCATTTATAGTCACTCATGCCTAGAAAAGCTTTGTTACTCGGTTTAAATGCATTTATAATCCCATTATTGAATTTATTTTGAATTTTTTTTACATTTTTTGATTAAAACATATTGTAATTGAATGTTTACCTCTAGAAACATGGAGCAAAAGCCATCCATTGTCAAGAAAAGTTCATTTATAGTCACTCAAGCCTAGAAAAGCCTTATTACTCAGTTTAAATGCCTTTATAATCCCATTATTGAATTTATTTTGAATTTTTTTTACATTTTTTGATTAAAACAGATTGTAATTGATTGTTTGCCTCGGGAAACTTGGGGCGAAAGCCATCCATTGTCAAGAAAAGTTCATTTATAGTCACTCATGCCTAGAAAAGCCTTATTACTCGGTTTAAATGCCTTTATAATCCCATTATTGAATTTATTTTGAATTGTTTTTACATTTTTTGATTAAAACATATTGTAATTGAATGTTGACCTCTAGAAACATGGAGCAAAAGCCATCCATTGTCAAGAAAAGTTCATTTATAGTCACTCAAGCCTAGAAAAGCCTTATTACTCAGTTTAAATGCCTTTATAATCCCATTATTGAATTTATTTTGAATTCTTTTTACATTTTTTGATTAAAACATATTGTAATTGAATGTTTACCTCTAGAAACATGGACCAAAAGCCATCCATTGTCAAGAAAAGTTCATTTATAGTCAATCAAGCCTAGAAAAGCCTTATTACTCGGTTTAAATGCCTTTATAATCCCATTATTGAATTTATTTTGAATTGTTTTTACATTTTTTGATTAAAACAGATTGTAATTGATTGTTTGCCTCGAAAAACGTGGAGCGAAAGCCATCCATTGTCAAGAAAAGTTCATTTATAGTCACTCATGCCTAGAAAAGCCTTATTACTCGGTTTAAATGCCTTTATAATCCCATTATTGAATTTATTTTGAATTTTTTTTTTTACATTTTTTGATTAAAACATATTGTAATTGAATGTTTACCTCTAGAAACATGGAGCAAAAGCCATCCATTGTCAAGAAAAGTTCATTTATAGTCACTCAAGCCTAGAAAAGCCTTATTACTCAGTTTAAATGCCTTTATAATCCCATTATTGAATTTATTTTGAATTGTTTTTACATTTTTTGATTAAAACAGATTGTAACTGATTGTTTGCCTCGGGAAACGTGGAGCGAAAGCCATCCATTGTCATGAAAAGTTCATTTATAGTCACTGATGCCTAGAAAAGCCTTATTACTCGATTTAAATGCCTTTATAATCCCATTATTGAATTTATTTTGAATGTTTTTTACATTTTTTGATTAAAACAGATTGCTATTGATTGTTTGTCTCGAGAAACGTGGAGCGAAAGCCATCCATTGTCAAGAAAAGTTCATTTATAGTCACTCATGCCTAGAAAAGCTTTGTTACTCGGTTTAAATGCATTTATAATCCCATTATTGAATTTATTTTGAATTTTTTTTACATTTTTTGATTAAAACATATTGTAATTGAATGTTTACCTCTAGAAACATGGAGCAAAAGCCATCCATTGTCAAGAAAAGTTCATTTATAGTCACTCAAGCCTAGAAAAGCCTTATTACTCAGGTTAAATGCCTTTATAATCCCATTATTGAATTTATTTTGAATTTTTTTTACATTTTTTGATTAAAACAGATTGTAATTGATTGTTTGCCTCGGGAAACGTGGGGCGAAAGCCATCCATTGTCAAGAAAAGTTCATTTATAGTCACTCATGCCTAGAAAAGCCTTATTACTCGGTTTAAATGCCTTTATAATCCCATTATTGAATTTATTTTGAATTGTTTTTACATTTTTTGATTAATACAGATTGTAATTGATTGTTTGCCTCGGGAAACGTGGAGCGAAAGCCATCCATTGTCAAGAAAAGTTCATTTATAGTCATTCATGCCTAGAAAAGCCTTATTACTCGGTTTAAATGCCTTTATAATCCCATTATTGAATTTATTTTGAATTTTTTTTACATTTTTTGATTAAAACATATTGTAATAGCTTGTTTACCTCTAGAAACATGGAGCAAAAGCCATCCTTTGTCAAGAAAAGTTCATTTATAGTCAATCAAGCCTAGAAAAGCCTTATTACTCGGTTTAAATGCCTTTATAATCCCATTATTGAATTTATTTTGAATTGTTTTTACATTTTTTGATTAAAACAGATTGTAATTGATTGTTTGCCTTGGGAAACGTGGAGCGAAAGCCATCCATTGTCAAGAAAAGTTCATTTATAGTCACTCATGTCTAGAAAAGCCTTATTACTCGGTTTAAATGCCTTTATAATCCCATTATTGAATTTATTTTGAATTGTTTTTACATTTTTTAATTAAAACATGTTGTAATTGAATGTTGACCTCTAGAAACATGGAGCAAAAGCCATCCATTGTCAAGAAAAGTTCATTTATAGTCACTCAAGCCTAGAAAAGCCTTATTACTCAGTTTAAATGCCTTTATAATCCCATTATTGAATTTATTTTGAATTTTTTTTACATTTTTTGATTAAAACATATTGTAATTGAATGTTTACCTCTAGAAACATGGACCAAAAGCCATCCATTGTCAAGAAAAGTTCATTTATAGTCAATCAAGCCTAGAAAAGCCTTATTACTCGGTTTAAATGCCTTTTATAATCCCATTATTGAATTTATTTTGAATTGTTTTTACATTTTTTGATTAAAACAGATTGTAATTGATTGTTTGCCTTGGGAAACGTGGAGCGAAAGCCATCCATTGTCAAGAAAGGTTCATTTATAGTCACTCATGCCTAGAAAAGCCTTATTACTCGGTTTAAATGCCTTTATAATCCCATTATTGAATTTACTTTGAATTGTTTTTACATTTTTTGATTAAAACATATTGTAATTGAATGTTGACCTCTAGAAACATGGAGCAAAAGCCATCCATTGTCAAGAAAAGTTCATTTATAGTCACTCAAGCCTAGAAAAGCCTTATTACTCAGTTTAAATGCCTTTATAATCCCATTATTGAATTTATTTTGAATTTTTTTTACATTTTTTGATTAAAACATATTGTAATTGAATGTTTACCTCTAGAAACATGGACCAAAAGCCATCCATTGTCAAGAAAAGTTCATTTATAGTCAATCAAGCCTAGAAAAGCCTTATTACTCGGTTTAAATGCCTTTATAATCCCATTATTGAGTTTATTTTGAATTGTTTTTACATTTTTTGATTAAAACAGATTGTAATTGATTGTTTGCCTTGGGAAACGTGGAGCGAAAGCCATCCATTGTCAAGAAAAGTTCATTTATAGTCACTCATGCCTAGAAAAGCCTTATTACTCGGTTTAAATGCCTTTATAATCCCATTATTGAATTTATTTTGAATTGTTTTTACATTTTTTGATTAAAACATATTGTAATTGAATGTTGACCTCTAGAAACATGGAGCAAAAGCCATCCATTGTCAAGAAAAGTTCATTTATAGTCACTCAAGCCTAGAAAAGCCTTATTACTCAGTTTAAATGCCTTTATAATCCCATTATTGAATTTATTTTGAATTGTTTTTACATTTTTTGATTAAAACAGATTGTAACTGATTGTTTGCCTCGGGAAACGTGGAGCGAAAGCCATCCATTGTCATGAAAAGTTCATTTATAGTCACTGATGCCTAGAAAAGCCTTATTACTCGATTTAAATGCCTTTATAATCCCATTATTGAATTTATTTTGAATGTTTTTTACATTTTTTGATTAAAACAGATTGCTATTGATTGTTTGTCTCGAGAAACGTGGAGCGCAAGCCATCCATTGTCAACAAAAGTTCATTTATAGTCACTCATGCCTAGAAAAGCTTTGTTACTCGGTTTAAATGCATTTATAATCCCATTATTGAATTTATTTTGAATTTTTTTTACATTTTTTGATTAAAACATATTGTAATTGAATGTTTACCTCTAGAAACATGGAGCAAAAGCCATCCATTGTCAAGAAAAGTTCATTTATAGTCACTCAAGCCTAGAAAAGCCTTATTACTCAGTTTAAATGCCTTTATAATCCCATTATTGAATTTATTTTGAATTTTTTTTACATTTTTTGATTAAAACAGATTGTAATTGATTGTTTGCCTCGGGAAACTTGGGGCGAAAGCCATCCATTGTCAAGAAAAGTTCATTTATAGTCACTCATGCCTAGAAAAGCCTTATTACTCGGTTTAAATGCCTTTATAATCCCATTATTGAATTTATTTTGAATTGTTTTTACATTTTTTGATTAAAACATATTGTAATTGAATGTTGACCTCTAGAAACATGGAGCAAAAGCCATCCATTGTCAAGAAAAGTTCATTTATAGTCACTCAAGCCTAGAAAAGCCTTATTACTCAGTTTAAATGCCTTTATAATCCCATTATTGAATTTATTTTGAATTTTTTTTACATTTTTTGATTAAAACATATTGTAATTGAATGTTTACCTCTAGAAACATGGACCAAAAGCCATCCATTGTCAAGAAAAGTTCATTTATAGTCAATCAAGCCTAGAAAAGCCTTATTACTCGGTTTAAATGCCTTTATAATCCCATTATTGAATTTATTTTGAATTGTTTTTACATTTTTTGATTAAAACAGATTGTAATTGATTGTTTGCCTCGAAAAACGTGGAGCGAAAGCCATCCATTGTCAAGAAAAGTTCATTTATAGTCACTCATGCCTAGAAAAGCCTTATTACTCGGTTTAAATGCCTTTATAATCCCATTATTGAATTTATTTTGAATTTTTTTTTTTACATTTTTTGATTAAAACATATTGTGATTGAATGTTTACCTCTAGAAACATGGAGCAAAAGCCATCCATTGTCAAGAAAAGTTCATTTATAGTCACTCAAGCCTAGAAAAGCCTTATTACTCAGTTTAAATGCCTTTATAATCCCATTATTGAATTTATTTTGAATTTTTTTTACATTTTTTGATTAAAACAGATTGTAATTGATTGTTTGCCTCGGGAAACGTGGAGCGAAAGCCATCCATTGTCAAGAAAAGATCATTTATAGTCACTCATGCCTAGAAAAGCCTTATTACTCGGTTTAAATGCCTTTATAACCCCATAATTGAATTTATTTTGAATTTTTTTTGCATTTTTTAATTAAAACAGATTGTAATTGATTGTTTACCTCGGGAAACTTGGAGCGAAAGCCATCCATTGTCAAGAAAAGTTCATATATAGTCACTCAAGCCTAGAAAAGCCTTATTACTCGGTTTAAATGCCTTTATAATCTCATTATTGAATTTATTTTGAATTGTTTTTACATTTTTTGATTAAAACAGATTGTAATTGATTGTTTACCTCGGGAAACTTGGAGCGAAAGCCATCCATTGTCAAGAAAAGTTCATATATAGTCACTCAAGCCTAGAAAAGCCTTATTACTCGGTTTAAATGCCTTTATAATCTCATTATTGAATTTATTTTGAATTGTTTTTACATTTTTTGATTAAAACAGATTGTAATTGATTGTTTGGCTCGGGAAACGTGGAGCGAAAGCCATCCATTGTCAAGAAAAGTTCATTTATAGTCACTCATGCCTAGAAAAGCCTTATTACTCGGTTTAAATGCCTTTATAATCCCATTATTGAATTTATTTTGAATGTTTTTTACATTTTTTGATTAAAACAGATTGCTATTGATTGTTTGCCTCGAGAAACGTGGAGCGAAAGCCATCCATTGTCAAGAAAAGTTCATTTATAGTCACTCAAGCCTAGAAAAGCCTTATTACTCGGTTTAATAGCCTTTATAATCCCATTATTGAGTTTATTTTGAATTTTTTTTTATATTTTTTGATTAAAACAGATTGTAATTGATTGTTTACCTCGGGAAACTTGGAGCGAAAGCCATCCATTGTCAAGAAAAGTTCATATATAGTCACTCAAGCCTAGAAAAGCCTTATTACTCGGTTTAAATGCCTTTATAATCTCATTATTGAATTTATTTTGAATTGTTTTTACATTTTTTGATTAAAACAGATTGTAATTGATTGTTTGCCTCGGGAAACGTGGAGCGAAAGCCATCCATTGTCAAGAAAAGTTCATTTATAGTCACTCATGCCTAGAAAAGCCTTATTACTCGGTTTAAATGCCTTTATAATCCCATTATTGAATTTATTTTGAATGTTTTTTACATTTTTTGATTAAAACAGATTGCTATTGATTGTTTGCCTCGAGAAACGTGGAGCGAAAGCCATCCATTGTCAAGAAAAGTTCATTTATAGTCACTCAAGCCTAGAAAAGCCTTATTACTCGGTTTAATAGCCTTTATAATCCCATTATTGAGTTTATTTTGAATTTTTTTTACATTTTTTGATTAAAACAGATTGTAATTGATTGTTTACCTCGGGAAACTTGGAGCGAAAGCCATCCATTGTCAAGAAAAGTTCATATATAGTCACTCAAGCCTAGAAAAGCCTTATTACTCGGTTTAAATGCCTTTATAATCTCATTATTGAATTTATTTTGAATTGTTTTTACATTTTTTGATTAAAACAGATTGTAATTGATTGTTTGCCTCGGGAAACGTGGAGCGAAAGCCATCCATTGTCAAGAAAAGTTCATTTATAGTCACTCATGCCTAGAAAAGCCTTATTACTCGGTTTAAATGCCTTTATAATCCCATTATTGAATTTATTTTGAATTTTTTTTACATTTTTTGATTAAAACAGATTGTAATTGATTGTTTGCCTCGGGAAACGTGGAGCGAAAGCCATCCATTGTCAAGAAAAGATCATTTATAGTCACTCATGCCTAGAAAAGCCTTATTACTCGGTTTAAATGCCTTTATAACCCCATAATTGAATTTATTTTGAATTTTTTTTGCATTTTTTAGTTAAAACAGATTGTAATTGATTGTTTACCTCGGGAAACATGGAGCAAAAGCCATCCATTGTCACGAAAAGTTCATTTATAGTCACTCATGCCTAGAAAAGCCTTATTACTCGGTTTAAATGCCTTTATAATCCCATTATTGAATTTATTTTGAATTTTTTTTACATTTTTTGATTAAAACAGATTGTAATTGATTGTTTGCCTCGGGAAACGTGGAGCGAAAGCCATCCATTGTCAAGAAAAGATCATTTATAGTCACTCATGCCTAGAAAAGCCTTATTACTCGGTTTAAATGCCTTTATAATCCCATTATTGAATTTATTTTGAATGTTTTTTACATTTTTTTATTAAAACAGATTGCTATTGATTGTTTGCCTCGAGAAACTTGGAGCGAAAGCCATCCATTGTCAAGAAAAGTTCATTTATAGTCACTCAAGCCTAGAAAAGCCTTATTACTCGGTTTAAATGCCTTTATAATCCCATTATTGAGTTTATTTTGAATTTTTTTTACATTTTTTGATTAAAACAGATTGTAATTGATTGTTTACCTCGGGAAACTTGGAGCGAAAGCCATCCATTGTCAAGAAAAGTTCATATATAGTCACTCAAGCCTAGAAAAGCCTTATTACTCGGTTTAAATGCCTTTATAATCTCATTATTGAATTTATTTTGAATTGTTTTTACATTTTTTGATTAAAACAGATTGTAATTGATTGTTTGCCTCGGGAAACGTGGAGCGAAAGCCATCCATTGTCAAGAAAAGTTCATTTATAGTCACTCATGCCTAGAAAAGCCTTATTACTCGGTTTAAATGCCTTTATAATCCCATTATTGAATTTATTTTGAATGTTTTTTACATTTTTTGATTAAAACAGATTGCTATTGATTGTTTGCCTCGAGAAACGTGGAGCGAAAGCCATCCATTGTCAAGAAAAGTTCATTTATAGTCACTCAAGCCTAGAAAAGCCTTATTACTCGGTTTAATAGCCTTTATAATCCCATTATTGAGTTTATTTTGAATTTTTTTTTATATTTTTTGATTAAAACAGATTGTAATTGATTGTTTACCTCGGGAAACTTGGAGCGAAAGCCATCCATTGTCAAGAAAAGTTCATATATAGTCACTCAAGCCTAGAAAAGCCTTATTACTCGGTTTAAATGCCTTTATAATCTCATTATTGAATTTATTTTGAATTGTTTTTACATTTTTTGATTAAAACAGATTGTAATTGATTGTTTGCCTCGGGAAACGTGGAGCGAAAGCCATCCATTGTCAAGAAAAGTTCATTTATAGTCACTCATGCCTAGAAAAGCCTTATTACTCGGTTTAAATGCCTTTATAATCCCATTATTGAATTTATTTTGAATGTTTTTTACATTTTTTGATTAAAACAGATTGCTATTGATTGTTTGCCTCGAGAAACGTGGAGCGAAAGCCATCCATTGTCAAGAAAAGTTCATTTATAGTCACTCAAGCCTAGAAAAGCCTTATTACTCGGTTTAAATGCCTTTATAATCCCATTATTGAATTTATTTTGAATTTTTTTTACATTTTTTGATTAAAACAGATTGTAATTGATTGTTTGCCTCGGGAAACGTGGAGCGAAAGCCATCCATTGTCAAGAAAAGATCATTTATAGTCACCCATGCCTAGAAAAGCCTTATTACTCGGTTTAAATGCCTTTATAACCCCATAATTGAATTTATTTTGAATTTTTTTTGCATTTTTTAATTAAAACAGATTGTAATTGATTGTTTGCCTTGGGAAACGTGGAGCGAAAGCCATCCATTGTCAAGAAAAGTTCATTTATAGTCACTCATGCCTAGAAAAGCCTTATTACTCGGTTTAAATGCCTTTATAATCCCATTATTGAATTTATTTTGAATGTTTTTTACATTTTTTGATTAAAACAGATTGCTATTGATTGTTTGCCTCGAGAAACGTGGAGCGAAAGCCATCCATTGTCAAGAAAAGTTCATTTATAGTCACTCAAGCCTAGAAAAGCCTTATTACTCGGTTTAAATGCCTTTTATAATCCCATTATTGAATTTATTTTGAATTGTTTTTACATTTTTTGATTAAAACAGATTGTAATTGATTGTTTGCCTTGGGAAACGTGGAGCGAAAGCCATCCATTGTCAAGAAAAGTTCATTTATAGTCACTCATGCCTAGAAAAGCCTTATTACTCGGTTTAAATGCCTTTATAATCCCATTATTGAATTTATTTTGAATTGTTTTTACATTTTTTGATTAAAACATATTGTAATTGAATGTTGACCTCTAGAAACATGGAGCAAAAGCCATCCATTGTCAAGAAAAGTTCATTTATAGTCACTCAAGCCTAGAAAAGCCTTATTACTCAGTTTAAATGCCTTTATAATCCCATTATTGAATTTATTTTGAATTTTTTTTACATTTTTTGATTAAAACATATTGTAATTGAATGTTTACCTCTAGAAACATGGACCAAAAGCCATCCATTGTCAAGAAAAGTTCATTTATAGTCAATCAAGCCTAGAAAAGCCTTATTACTCGGTTTAAATGCCTTTATAATCCCATTATTGAATTTATTTTGAATTGTTTTTACATTTTTTGATTAAAACAGATTGTAATTGATTGTTTGCCTCGAAAAACGTGGAGCGAAAGCCATCCATTGTCAAGAAAAGTTCATTTATAGTCACTCATGCCTAGAAAAGCCTTATTACTCGGTTTAAATGCCTTTATAATCCCATTATTGAATTTATTTTGAATTTTTTTTTTTACATTTTTTGATTAAAACATATTGTAATTGAATGTTTACCTCTAGAAACATGGAGCAAAAGCCATCCATTGTCAAGAAAAGTTCATTTATAGTCACTCAAGCCTAGAAAAGCCTTATTACTCAGTTTAAATGCCTTTATAATCCCATTATTGAATTTATTTTGAATTTTTTTTACATTTTTTGATTAAAACAGATTGTAATTGATTGTTTGCCTCGGGAAACGTGGAGCGAAAGCCATCCATTGTCAAGAAAAGATCATTTATAGTCACTCATGCCTAGAAAAGCCTTATTACTCGGTTTAAATGCCTTTATAACCCCATAATTGAATTTATCTTGAATTTTTTTTGCATTTTTTAATTAAAACAGATTGTAATTGATTGTTTACCTCGGGAAACTTGGAGCGAAAGCCATCCATTGTCAAGAAAAGTTCATATATAGTCACTCAGGCCTAGAAAAGCCTTATTACTCGGTTTAAATGCCTTTATAATCTCATTATTGAATTTATTTTGAATTGTTTTTACATTTTTTGATTAAAACAGATATTAATTGATTGTTTACCTCGGGAAACTTGGAGCGAAAGCCATCCATTGTCAAGAAAAGTTCATATATAGTCACTCAAGCCTAGAAAAGCCTTATTACTCGGTTTAAATGCCTTTATAATCTCATTATTGAATTTATTTTGAATTGTTTTTACATTTTTTGATTAAAACAGATTGTAATTGATTGTTTGCCTCGGGAAACGTGGAGCGAAAGCCATCCATTGTCAAGAAAAGTTCATTTATAGTCACTCATGCTTAGAAAAGCCTTATTACTCGGTTTAAATGCCTTTATAATCCCATTATTGAATTTATTTTGAATGTTTTTTACATTTTTTGATTAAAACAGATTGCTATTGATTGTTTGCCTCGAGAAACGTGGAGCGAAAGCCATCCATTGTCAAGAAAAGTTCATTTATAGTCACTCAAGCCTAGAAAAGCCTTATTACTCGGTTTAAATGCCTTTATAATCCCATTATTGAATTTATTTTGAATTTTTTTTACATTTTTTGATTAAAACAGATTGTAATTGATTGTTTGCCTCGGGAAACGTGGAGCGAAAGCCATCCATTGTCAAGAAAAGATCATTTATAGTCACTCATGCCTAGAAAAGCCTTATTACTCGGTTTAAATGCCTTTATAACCCCATAATTGAATTTATTTTGAATTTTTTTTGCATTTTTTAATTAAAACAGATTGTAATTGATTGTTTGCCTTGGGAAACGTGGAGCGAAAGCCATCCATTGTCAAGAAAAGTTCATTTATAGTCACTCATGCCTAGAAAAGCCTTATTACTCGGTTTAAATGCCTTTATAATCCCATTATTGAATTTATTTTGAATGTTTTTTACATTTTTTGATTAAAACAGATTGCTATTGATTGTTTGCCTCGAGAAACGTGGAGCGAAAGCCATCCATTGTCAAGAAAAGTTCATTTATAGTCACTCAAGCCTAGAAAAGCCTTATTACTCGGTTTAAATGCCTTTTATAATCCCATTATTGAATTTATTTTGAATTGTTTTTACATTTTTTGATTAAAACAGATTGTAATTGATTGTTTGCCTTGGGAAACGTGGAGCGAAAGCCATCCATTGTCAAGAAAAGTTCATTTATAGTCACTCATGCCTAGAAAAGCCTTATTACTCGGTTTAAATGCCTTTATAATCCCATTATTGAATTTATTTTGAATTGTTTTTACATTTTTTGATTAAAACATATTGTAATTGAATGTTGACCTCTAGAAACATGGAGCAAAAGCCATCCATTGTCAAGAAAAGTTCATTTATAGTCACTCAAGCCTAGAAAAGCCTTATTACTCAGTTTAAATGCCTTTATAATCCCATTATTGAATTTATTTTGAATTTTTTTTACATTTTTTGATTAAAACATATTGTAATTGAATGTTTACCTCTAGAAACATGGACCAAAAGCCATCCATTGTCAAGAAAAGTTCATTTATAGTCAATCAAGCCTAGAAAAGCCTTATTACTCGGTTTAAATGCCTTTATAATCCCATTATTGAATTTATTTTGAATTGTTTTTACATTTTTTGATTAAAACAGATTGTAATTGATTGTTTGCCTCGAAAAACGTGGAGCGAAAGCCATCCATTGTCAAGAAAAGTTCATTTATAGTCACTCATGCCTAGAAAAGCCTTATTACTCGGTTTAAATGCCTTTATAATCCCATTATTGAATTTATTTTGAATTTTTTTTTTTACATTTTTTGATTAAAACATATTGTAATTGAATGTTTACCTCTAGAAACATGGAGCAAAAGCCATCCATTGTCAAGAAAAGTTCATTTATAGTCACTCAAGCCTAGAAAAGCCTTATTACTCAGTTTAAATGCCTTTATAATCCCATTATTGAATTTATTTTGAATTTTTTTTACATTTTTTGATTAAAACAGATTGTAATTGATTGTTTGCCTCGGGAAACGTGGAGCGAAAGCCATCCATTGTCAAGAAAAGATCATTTATAGTCACTCATGCCTAGAAAAGCCTTATTACTCGGTTTAAATGCCTTTATAACCCCATAATTGAATTTATTTTGAATTTTTTTTGCATTTTTTAATTAAAACAGATTGTAATTGATTGTTTACCTCGGGAAACTTGGAGCGAAAGCCATCCATTGTCAAGAAAAGTTCATATATAGTCACTCAGGCCTAGAAAAGCCTTATTACTCGGTTTAAATGCCTTTATAATCTCATTATTGAATTTATTTTGAATTGTTTTTACATTTTTTGATTAAAACAGATATTAATTGATTGTTTACCTCGGGAAACTTGGAGCGAAAGCCATCCATTGTCAAGAAAAGTTCATATATAGTCCCTCAAGCCTAGAAAAGCCTTATTACTCGGTTTAAATGCCTTTATAATCTCATTATTGAATTTATTTTGAATTGTTTTTACATTTTTTGATTAAAACAGATTGTAATTGATTGTTTGCCTCGGGAAACGTGGAGCGAAAGCCATCCATTGTCAAGAAAAGTTCATTTATAGTCACTCATGCCTAGAAAAGCCTTATTACTCGGTTTAAATGCCTTTATAATCCCATTATTGAATTTATTTTGAATGTTTTTTACATTTTTTGATTAAAACAGATTGCTATTGATTGTTTGCCTCGAGAAACGTGGAGCGAAAGCCATCCATTGTCAAGAAAAGTTCATTTATAGTCACTCATGCCTAGAAAAGCCTTATTACTCGGTTTAAATGCCTTTATAATCTCATTATTGAATTTATTTTGAATTGTTTTTACATTTTTTGATTAAAACAGATTGCTATTGATTGTTTGCCTCGAGAAACGTGGAGCGAAAGCCATCCATTGTCAAGAAAAGTTCATTTATAGTCACTCAAGCCTAGAAAAGCCTTATTACTCGGTTTAATAGCCTTTATAATCCCATTATTGAGTTTATTTTGAATTTTTTTTACATTTTTTGATTAAAACAGATTGTAATTGATTGTTTACCTCGGGAAACTTGGAGCGAAAGCCATCCATTGTCAAGAAAAGTTCATATATAGTCACTCAAGCCTAGAAAAGCCTTATTACTCGGTTTAAATGCCTTTATAATCTCATTATTGAATTTATTTTGAATTGTTTTTACATTTTTTGATTAAAACAGATTGTAATTGATTGTTTGCCTCGGGAAACGTGGAGCGAAAGCCATCCATTGTCACGAAAAGTTCATTTATAGTCACTCATGCCTAGAAAAGCCTTATTACTCGGTTTAAATGCCTTTATAATCCCATTATTGAATTTATTTTGAATTTTTTTTACATTTTTTGATTAAAACAGATTGTAATTGATTGTTTGCCTCGGGAAACGTGGAGCGAAAGCCATCCATTGTCAAGAAAAGATCATTTATAGTCACTCATGCCTAGAAAAGCCTTATTACTCGGTTTAAATGCCTTTATAACCCCATAATTGAATTTATTTTGAATTTTTTTTGCATTTTTTAATTAAAACAGATTGTAATTGATTGTTTACCTCGGGAAACATGGAGCAAAAGCCATCCATTGTCACGAAAAGTTCATTTATAGTCACTCATGCCTAGAAAAGCCTTATTACTCGGTTTAAATGCCTTTATAATCCCATTATTGAATTTATTTTGAATTTTTTTTACATTTTTTGATTAAAACAGATTGTAATTGATTGTTTGCCTCGGGAAACGTGGAGCGAAAGCCATCCATTGTCAAGAAAAGATCATTTATAGTCACTCATGCCTAGAAAAGCCTTATTACTCGGTTTAAATGCCTTTATAATCCCATTATTGAATTTATTTTGAATGTTTTTTACATTTTTTGATTAAAACAGATTGCTATTGATTGTTTGCCTCGAGAAACTTGGAGCGAAAGCCATCCATTGTCAAGAAAAGTTCATTTATAGTCACTCAAGCCTAGAAAAGCCTTATTACTCGGTTTAAATGCCTTTATAATCCCATTATTGAGTTTATTTTGAATTTTTTTTACATTTTTTGATTAAAACAGATTGTAATTGATTGTTTACCTCGGGAAACTTGGAGCGAAAGCCATCCATTGTCAAGAAAAGTTCATATATAGTCACTCAAGCCTAGAAAAGCCTTATTACTCGGTTTAAATGCCTTTATAATCTCATTATTGAATTTATTTTGAATTGTTTTTACATTTTTTGATTAAAACAGATTGTAATTGATTGTTTGCCTCGGGAAACGTGGAGCGAAAGCCATCCATTGTCAAGAAAAGTTCATTTATAGTCACTCATGCCTAGAAAAGCCTTATTACTCGGTTTAAATGCCTTTATAATCCCATTATTGAATTTATTTTGAATTGTTTTTACATTTTTTGATTAAAACATATTGTAATTGAATGTTGACCTCTAGAAACACGGAGCAAAAGCCATCCATTGTCAAGAAAAGTTCATTTATAGTCACTCAAGCCTAGAAAAGCCTTATTACTCAGTTTAAATGCCTTTATAATCCCATTATTGAATTTATTTTGAATTTTTTTTACATTTTTTGATTAAAACATATTGTAATTGAATGTTTACCTCTAGAAACATGGACCAAAAGCCATCCATTGTCAAGAAAAGTTCATTTATAGTCAATCAAGCCTAGAAAAGCCTTATTACTCGGTTTAAATGCCTTTATAATCCCATTATTGAATTTATTTTGAATTGTTTTTACATTTTTTGATTAAAACAGATTGTAATTGATTGTTTGCCTCGAAAAACGTGGAGCGAAAGCCATCCATTGTCAAGAAAAGTTCATTTATAGTCACTCATGCCTAGAAAAGCCTTATTACTCGGTTTAAATGCCTTTATAATCCCATTATTGAATTTATTTTGAATTTTTTTTTTTACATTTTTTGATTAAAACATATTGTAATTGAATGTTTACCTCTAGAAACATGGAGCAAAAGCCATCCATTGTCAAGAAAAGTTCATTTATAGTCACTCAAGCCTAGAAAAGCCTTATTACTCAATTTAAATGCCTTTATAATCCCATTATTGAATTTATTTTGAATTTTTTTTACATTTTTTGATTAAAACAGATTGTAATTGATTGTTTGCCTCGGGAAACGTGGAGCGAAAGCCATCCATTGTCAAGAAAAGATCATTTATAGTCACTCATGCCTAGAAAAGCCTTATTACTCTGTTTAAATGCCTTTATAACCCCATAATTGAATTTATTTTGAATTTTTTTTGCATTTTTTAATTAAAACAGATTGTAATTGATTGTTTACCTCGGGAAACATGGAGCAAAAGCCATCCATTGTCACGAAAAGTTCATTTATAGTCACTCATGCCTAGAAAAGCCTTATTACTCGGTTTAAATGCCTTTATAATCTCATTATTGAATTTATTTTGAATTGTTTTTACATTTTTTGATTAAAACAGATTGTAATTGATTGTTTGCCTCGGGAAACGTGGAGCGAAAGCCATCCATTGTCACGAAAAGTTCATTTATAGTCACTCATGCCTAGAAAAGCCTTATTACTCGGTTTAAATGCCTTTATAATCCCATTATTGAATTTATTTTGAATTTTTTTTACATTTTTTGATTAAAACAGATTGTAATTGATTGTTTGCCTCGGGAAACGTGGAGCGAAAGCCATCCATTGTCAAGAAAAGATCATTTATAGTCACTCATGCCTAGAAAAGCCTTATTACTCGGTTTAAATGCCTTTATAACCCCATAATTGAATTTATTTTGAATTTTTTTTGCATTTTTTAATTAAAACAGATTGTAATTGATTGTTTACCTCGGGAAACATGGAGCAAAAGCCATCCATTGTCACGAAAAGTTCATTTATAGTCACTCATGCCTAGAAAAGCCTTATTACTCGGTTTAAATGCCTTTATAATCCCATTATTGAATTTATTTTGAATTTTTTTTACATTTTTTGATTAAAACAGATTGTAATTGATTGTTTGCCTCGGGAAACGTGGAGCGAAAGCCATCCATTGTCAAGAAAAGATCATTTATAGTCACTCATGCCTAGAAAAGCCTTATTACTCGGTTTAAATGCCTTTATAATCCCATTATTGAATTTATTTTGAATGTTTTTTACATTTTTTGATTAAAACAGATTGCTATTGATTGTTTGCCTCGAGAAACTTGGAGCGAAAGCCATCCATTGTCAAGAAAAGTTCATTTATAGTCACTCAAGCCTAGAAAAGCCTTATTACTCGGTTTAAATGCCTTTATAATCCCATTATTGAGTTTATTTTGAATTTTTTTTACATTTTTTGATTAAAACAGATTGTAATTGATTGTTTACCTCGGGAAACTTGGAGCGAAAGCCATCCATTGTCAAGAAAAGTTCATATATAGTCACTCAAGCCTAGAAAAGCCTTATTACTCGGTTTAAATGCCTTTATAATCTCATTATTGAATTTATTTTGAATTGTTTTTACATTTTTTGATTAAAACAGATTGTAATTGATTGTTTGGCTCGGGAAACGTGGAGCGAAAGCCATCCATTGTCAAGAAAAGTTCATTTATAGTCACTCATGCCTAGAAAAGCCTTATTACTCGGTTTAAATGCCTTTATAATCCCATTATTGAATTTATTTTGAATGTTTTTTACATTTTTTGATTAAAACAGATTGCTATTGATTGTTTGCCTCGAGAAACGTGGAGCGAAAGCCATCCATTGTCAAGAAAAGTTCATTTATAGTCACTCAAGCCTAGAAAAGCCTTATTACTCGGTTTAATAGCCTTTATAATCCCATTATTGAGTTTATTTTGAATTTTTTTTTATATTTTTTGATTAAATTAGATTGTAATTGATTGTTTACCTCGGGAAACTTGGAGCGAAAGCCATCCATTGTCAAGAAAAGTTCATATATAGTCACTCAAGCCTAGAAAAGCCTTATTACTCGGTTTAAATGCCTTTATAATCTCATTATTGAATTTATTTTGAATTGTTTTTACATTTTTTGATTAAAACAGATTGTAATTGATTGTTTGCCTCGGGAAACGTGGAGCGAAAGCCATCCATTGTCAAGAAAAGTTCATTTATAGTCACTCATGCCTAGAAAAGCCTTATTACTCGGTTTAAATGCCTTTATAATCCCATTATTGAATTTATTTTGAATGTTTTTTACATTTTTTGATTAAAACAGATTGCTATTGATTGTTTGCCTCGAGAAACGTGGAGCGAAAGCCATCCATTGTCAAGAAAAGTTCATTTATAGTCACTCAAGCCTAGAAAAGCCTTATTACTCGGTTTAAATGCCTTTATAATCCCATTATTGAATTTATTTTGAATTTTTTTTACATTTTTTGATTAAAACAGATTGTAATTGATTGTTTGCCTCGGGAAACGTGGAGCGAAAGCCATCCATTGTCAAGAAAAGATCATTTATAGTCACTCATGCCTAGAAAAGCCTTATTACTCGGTTTAAATGCCTTTATAACCCCATAATTGAATTTATTTTGAATTTTTTTTGCATTTTTTAATTCAAACAGATTGTAATTGATTGTTTACCTCGGGAAACATGGAGCAAAAGCCATCCATTGTCACGAAAAGTTCATTTATAGTCACTCATGCCTAGAAAAGCCTTATTACTCGGTTTAAATGCCTTTATAATCCCATTATTGAATTTATTTTGAATTTTTTTTACATTTTTTGATTAAAACAGATTGTAATTGATTGTTTGCCTCGGGAAACGTGGAGCGAAAGCCATCCATTGTCAAGAAAAGATCATTTATAGTCACTCATGCCTAGAAAAGCCTTATTACTCGGTTTAAATGCCTTTATAATCTCATTATTGAATTTATTTTGAATTGTTTTTACATTTTTTGATTAAAACAGATTGTAATTGATTGTTTGCCTCGGGAAACGTGGAGCGAAAGCCATCCATTGTCAAGAAAAGTTCATTTATAGACACTCATGCCTAGAAAAGCCTTATTACTCGGTTTAAATGCCTTTATAACCCCATAATTGAATTTATTTTGAATTTTTTTTGCATTTTTTAATTAAAACAGATTGTAATTGATTGTTTACCTCGGGAAACATGGAGCAAAAGCCATCCATTGTCACGAAAAGTTCATTTATAGTCACTCATGCCTAGAAAAGCCTTATTACTCGGTTTAAATGCCTTTATAATCCCATTATTGAATTTATTTTGAATTTTTTTTACATTTTTTGATTAAAACAGATTGTAATTGATTGTTTGCCTCGGGAAACGTGGAGCGAAAGCCATCCATTGTCAAGAAAAGATCATTTATAGTCACTCATGCCTAGAAAAGCCTTATTACTCGGTTTAAATGCCTTTATAATCTCATTATTGAATTTATTTTGAATTGTTTTTACATTTTTTGATTAAAACAGATTGTAATTGATTGTTTGCCTCGGGAAACGTGGAGCGAAAGCCATCCATTGTCAAGAAAAGTTCATTTATAGTCACTCATGCCTAGAAAAGCCTTATTACTCGGTTTAAATGCCTTTATAATCCCATTATTGAATTTATTTTGAATTGTTTTTACATTTTTTGATTAAAACAGATTGTAATTGATTGTTTGCCTCGAGAAACGTGGAGCGAAAGCCATCCATTGTCAAGAAAAGTTCATTTATAGTCACTCATGCCTAGAAAAGCCTTATTACTCGGTTTAAATGCCTTTATAATCCCATTATTGAATTTATTTTGAATTTTTTTTGCATTTTTTAATTAAAACAGATTGTAATTGATTGTTTACCTCGGGAATCATGGAGCAAAAGCCATCCATTGTCACGAAAAGTTCATTTATAGTCACTCATGCCTAGAAAAGCCTTATTACTCGGTTTAAATGCCTTTATAATCCCATTATTGAATTTATTTTGAATTTTTTTTACATTTTTTGATTAAAACAGATTGTAATTGATTGTTTGCCTCGGGAAACGTGGAGCGAAAGCCATCCATTGTCAAGAAAAGATCATTTATAGTCACTCATGCCTAGAAAAGCCTTATTACTCGGTTTAAATGCCTTTATAATCTCATTATTGAATTTATTTTGAATTGTTTTTACATTTTTTGATTAAAACAGATTGTAATTGATTGTTTGCCTCGGGAAACGTGGAGCGAAAGCCATCCATTGTCAAGAAAAGTTCATTTATAGTCACTCATGCCTAGAAAAGCCTTATTACTCGGTTTAAATGCCTTTATAATCCCATTATTGAATTTATTTTGAATTGTTTTTACATTTTTTGATTAAAACAGATTGTAATTGATTGTTTGCCTCGAGAAACGTGGAGCGAAAGCCATCCATTGTCAAGAAAAGTTCATTTATAGTCACTCATGCCTAGAAAAGCCTTATTACTCGGTTTAAATGCCTTTATAATCCCATTATTGAATTTATTTTGAATTGTTTTTACATTTTTTGATTAAAACATATTGTAATTGAATGTTGACCTCTAGAAACATGGAGCAAAAGCCATCCATTGTCAAGAAAAGTTCATTGATAGTCACTCAAGCCTAGAAAAGCCTTATTACTCAGTTTAAATGCCTTTATAATCCCATTATTGAATTTATTTTGAATTTTTTTTACATTTTTTGATTAATACATATTGTAATTGAATGTTTACCTCTAGAAACATGGAGCAAAAGCCATCCATTGTCAAGAAAAGTTATTTTATAGTCAATCAAGCCTAGAAAAGCCTTATTACTCGGTTTAAATGCCTTTATAATCCCATTATTGAATTTATTTTGAATTGTTTTTACATTTTTTGATTAAAACAGATTGTAATTGATTGTTTGCCTTGGGAAACGTGGAGCGAAAGCCATCCATTGTCAAGAAAAGTTCATTTATAGTCACTCATGCCTAGAAAAGCCTTATTACTCGGTTTAAATGCCTTTATAATCCCATTATTGAATTTATTTTGAATTGTTTTTACATTTTTTGATTAAAACATATTGTAATTGAATGTTGACCTCTAGAAACATGGAGCAAAAGCCATCCATTGTCAAGAAAAGTTCATTTATAGTCACTCAAGCCTAGAAAAGCCTTATTACTCAGTTTAAATGCCTTTATAATCCCATTATTGAATTTATTTTGAATTTTTTTTCCATTTTTTGATTAAAACAGATTGTAATTGATTGTTTGCCTCGGGAAACGTGGAGCGAAAGCCATCCATTGTCAAGAAAAGTTCATTTATAGTCACTCATGCCTAGAAAAGCCTTATTACTCGGTTTAAATGCCTTTATAATCCCATTATTGAATTTATTTTGAATTGTTTTTACATTTTTTGATTAAAACATATTGTAATTGAATGTTGACCTCTAGAAACATGGAGCAAAAGCCATCCATTGTCAAGAAAAGTTCATTTATAGTCACTCAAGCCTAGAAAAGCCTTATTACTCAGTTTAAATGCCTTTATAATCCCATTATTGAATTTATTTTGAATTTTTTTTACATTTTTTGATTAAAACATATTGTAATTGAATGTTTACCTCTAGAAACATGGACCAAAAGCCATCCATTGTCAAGAAAAGTTCATTTATAGTCACTCAAGCCTAGAAAAGCCTTATTACTCGGTTTAAATGCCTTTATAATCCCATTATTGAATTTATTTTGAATTTTTTTTACATTTTTTGATTAAAACATATTGTAATAGATTGTTTACCTCTAGAAACATGGAGCAAAAGCCATCCATTGTCAAGAAAAGTTATTTTATAGTCAATCAAGCCTAGAAAAGCCTTATTACTCGGTTTAAATGCCTTTATAATCCCATTATTGAATTTATTTTGAATTGTTTTTACATTTTTTGATTAAAACAGATTGTAATTGATTGTTTGCCTCGGGAAACGTGGAGCGAAAGCCATCCGTTGTCAAGAAATGTTCATTTATAGTCACTCATGCCTAGAAAAGCCTTATTACTCGGTTTAAATGCCTTTATAATCCCATTATTGAATTTATTTTGAATTTTTTTTTTCCATTTTTTGATTAAAACATATTGTAATTGAATGTTTACCTCTAGAAACATGGAGCAAAATCCATCCATTGTCAAGAAAAGTTCATTTATAGTCACTCAAGCCTAGAAAAGCCTTATTACTCAGTTTAAATGCCTTTATAATCCCATTATTGAATTTATTTTGAATTTTTTTTCCATTTTTTGATTAAAACAGATTGTAATTGATTGTTTGCCTCGGGAAACGTGGAGCGAAAGCCATCCATTGTCAAGAAAAGTTCATTTATAGTCACTCATGCCTAGAAAAGCCTTATTACTCGGTTTAAATGCCTTTATAATCCCATTATTGAATTTATTTTGAATTGTTTTTACATTTTTTGATTAAAACATATTGTAATTGAATGTTGACCTCTAGAAACATGGAGCAAAAGCCATCCATTGTCAAGAAAAGTTCATTGATAGTCACTCAAGCCTAGAAAAGCCTTATTACTCAGTTTAAATGCCTTTATAATCCCATTATTGAATTTATTTTGAATTTTTTTTACATTTTTTGATTAATACATATTGTAATTGAATGTTTACCTCTAGAAACATGGACCAAAAGCCATCCATTGTCAAGAAAAGTTTATTTATAGTCAATCAAGCCTAGAAAAGCCTTATTACTCGGTTTAAATGCCTTTATAATCCCATTATTGAATTTATTTTGAATTGTTTTTACATTTTTTGATTAAAACAGATTGTAATTGATTGTTTGCCTCGGGAAACGTGGAGCGAAAGCCATCCGTTGTCAAGAAATGTTCATTTATAGTCACTCATGCCTAGAAAAGCCTTATTACTCGGTTTAAATGCCTTTATAATCCCATTATTGAATTTATTTTGAATTGTTTTTACATTTTTTGATTAAAACAGATTGTATTTGATTGTTTTCCTTGGGAAACGTGGAGCGAAAGCCATCCATTGTCAAGAAAAGTTCATTTATAGTCACTCATGCCTAGAAAAGCCTTATTACTCGGTTTAAATGCCTTTATAATCCCATTATTGAATTTATTTTGAATTGTTTTTACATTTTTTGATTAAAACATATTGTAATTGAATGTTGACCTCTAGAAACATGGAGCAAAAGCCATCCATTGTCAAGAAAAGTTCATTGATAGTCACTCAAGCCTAGAAAAGCCTTATTACTCAGTTTAAATGCCTTTATAATCCCATTATTGAATTTATTTTGAATTTTTTTTACATTTTTTGATTAATACATATTGTAATTGAATGTTTACCTCTAGAAACATGGAGCAAAAGCCATCCATTGTCAAGAAAAGTTTATTTATAGTCAATCAAGCCTAGAAAAGCCTTATTACTCGGTTTAAATGCCTTTATAATCCCATTATTGAATTTATTTTGAATTGTTTTTACATTTTTTGATTAAAACAGATTGTAATTGATTGTTTGCCTCGGGAAACGTGGAGCGAAAGCCATCCGTTGTCAAGAAATGTTCATTTATAGTCACTCATGCCTAGAAAAGCCTTATTACTCGGTTTAAATGCCTTTATAATCCCATTATTGAATTTATTTTGAATTGTTTTTACATTTTTTGATTAAAACAGATTGTATTTGATTGTTTTCCTTGGGAAACGTGGAGCGAAAGCCATCCATTGTCAAGAAAAGTTCATTTATAGTCACTCATGCCTAGAAAAGCCTTATTACTCGGTTTAAATGCCTTTATAATCCCATTATTGAATTTATTTTGAATTGTTTTTACATTTTTTGATTAAAACATATTGTAATTGAATGTTGACCTCTAGAAACATGGAGCAAAAGCCATCCATTGTCAAGAAAAGTTCATTGATAGTCACTCAAGCCTAGAAAAGCCTTATTACTCAGTTTAAATGCCTTTATAATCCCATTATTGAATTTATTTTGAATTTTTTTTACATTTTTTGATTAATACATATTGTAATTGAATGTTTACCTCTAGAAACATGGAGCAAAAGCCATCCATTGTCAAGAAAAGTTTATTTATAGTCAATCAAGCCTAGAAAAGCCTTATTACTCGGTTTAAATGCCTTTATAATCCCATTATTGAATTTATTTTGAATTGTTTTTACATTTTTTGATTAAAACAGATTGTAATTGATTGTTTGCCTCGGGAAACGTGGAGCGAAAGCCATCCGTTGTCAAGAAATGTTCATTTATAGTCACTCATGCCTAGAAAAGCCTTATTACTCGGTTTAAATGCCTTTATAATCCCATTATTGAATTTATTTTGAATTTTTTTGTTACATTTTTTGATTAAAACATATTGTAATTGAATGTTTACCTCTAGAAACATGGAGCAAAATCCATCCATTGTCAAGAAAAGTTCATTTATAGTCACTCAAGCCTAGAAAAGCCTTATTACTCAGTTTAAATGCCTTTATAATCCCATTATTGAATTTATTTTGAATTTTTTTTCCATTTTTTGATTAAAACAGATTGTAATTGATTGTTTGCCTCGGGAAACGTGGAGCGAAAGCCATCCATTGTCAAGAAAAGTTCATTTATAGTCACTCATGCCTAGAAAAGCCTTATTACTCGGTTTAAATGCCTTTATAATCCCATTATTGAATTTATTTTGAATTGTTTTTACATTTTTTGATTAAAACATATTGTAATTGAATGTTGACCTCTAGAAACATGGAGCAAAAGCCATCCATTGTCAAGAAAAGTTCATTTATAGTCACTCAAGCCTAGAAAAGCCTTATTACTCAGTTTAAATGCCTTTATAATCCCATTATTGAATTTATTTTGAATTTTTTTTACATTTTTTGATTAAAACATATTGTAATTGAATGTTTACCTCTAGAAACATGGACCAAAAGCCATCCATTGTCAAGAAAAGTTCATTTATAGTCACTCAAGCCTAGAAAAGCCTTATTACTCGGTTTAAATGCCTTTATAATCCCATTATTGAATTTATTTTGAATTTTTTTTACATTTTTTGATTAAAACATATTGTAATAGATTGTTTACCTCTAGAAACATGGAGCAAAAGCCATCCATTGTCAAGAAAAGTTATTTTATAGTCAATCAAGCCTAGAAAAGCCTTATTACTCGGTTTAAATGCCTTTATAATCCCATTATTGAATTTATTTTGAATTGTTTTTACATTTTTTGATTAAAACAGATTGTAATTGATTGTTTGCCTCGGGAAACGTGGAGCGAAAGCCATCCGTTGTCAAGAAATGTTCATTTATAGTCACTCATGCCTAGAAAAGCCTTATTACTCGGTTTAAATGCCTTTATAATCCCATTATTGAATTTATTTTGAATTTTTTTTTTACATTTTTTGATTAAAACATATTGTAATTGAATGTTTACCTCTAGAAACATGGAGCAAAATCCATCCATTGTCAAGAAAAGTTCATTTATAGTCACTCAAGCCTAGAAAAGCCTTATTACTCAGTTTAAATGCCTTTATAATCCCATTATTGAATTTATTTTGAATTTTTTTTCCATTTTTTGATTAAAACAGATTGTAATTGATTGTTTGCCTCGGGAAACGTGGAGCGAAAGCCATCCATTGTCAAGAAAAGTTCATTTATAGTCACTCATGCCTAGAAAAGCCTTATTACTCGGTTTAAATGCCTTTATAATCCCATTATTGAATTTATTTTGAATTGTTTTTACATTTTTTGATTAAAACATATTGTAATTGAATGTTGACCTCTAGAAACATCGAGCAAAAGCCATCCATTGTCAAGAAAAGTTCATTTATAGTCACTCAAGCCTAGAAAAGCCTTATTACTCGGTTTAAATGCCTTTATAATCCCATTATTGAATTTATTTTGAATTTTTTTTACATTTTTTGATTAAAACATATTGTAATTGAATGTTTACCTCTAGAAACATGGACCAAAAGCCATCCATTGTCAAGAAAAGTTCATTTATAGTCACTCAAGCCTAGAAAAGCCTTATTACTCGGTTTAAATGCCTTTATAATCCCATTATTGAATTTATTTTGAATTTTTTTTACATTTTTTGATTAAAACATATTGTAATAGATTGTTTACCTCTAGAAACATGGAGCAAAAGCCATCCATTGTCAAGAAAAGTTATTTTATAGTCAATCAAGCCTAGAAAAGCCTTATTACTCGGTTTAAATGCCTTTATAATCCCATTATTGAATTTATTTTGAATTGTTTTTACATTTTTTGATTAAAACAGATTGTAATTGATTGTTTGCCTTGGGAAACGTGGAGCGAAAGCCATCCATTGTCAAGAAAAGTTCATTTATAGTCACTCATGCCTAGAAAAGCCTTATTACTCGGTTTAAATGCCTTTATAATCCCATTATTGAATTTATTTTGAATTGTTTTTACATTTTTTGATTAAAACATATTGTAATTGAATGTTGACCTCTAGAAACATGGAGCAAAAGCCATCCATTGTCAAGAAAAGTTCATTTATAGTCACTCATGCCTAGAAAAGCCTTATTACTCGGTTTAAATGCCTTTATAATCCCATTATTGAATTTATTTTGAATTGTTTTTACATTTTTTGATTAAAACATATTGTAATTGAATGTTGACCTCTAGAAACATGGAGCAAAAGCCATCCATTGTCAAGAAAAGTTCATTTATAGTCACTCAAGCCTAGAAAAGCCTTATTACTCGGTTTAAATGCCTTTATAATCCCATTATTGAATTTATTTTGAATTTTTTTTACATTTTTTGATTAAAACATATTGTAATAGATTGTTTACCTCTAGAAACATGGAGCAAAAGCCATCCATTGTCAAGAAAAGTTATTTTATAGTCAATCAAGCCTAGAAAAGCCTTATTACTCGGTTTAAATGCCTTTATAATCCCATTATTGAATTTATTTTGAATTGTTTTTACATTTTTTGATTAAAACAGATTGTATTTGATTGTTTTCCTTGGGAAACGTGGAGCGAAAGCCATCCATTGTCAAGAAAAGTTCATTTATAGTCACTCATGCCTAGAAAAGCCTTATTACTCGGTTTAAATGCCTTTATAATCCCATTATTGAATTTATTTTGAATTGTTTTTACATTTTTTGATTAAAACATATTGTAATTGAATGTTGACCTCTAGAAACATGGAGCAAAAGCCATCCATTGTCAAGAAAAGTTCATTGATAGTCACTCAAGCCTAGAAAAGCCTTATTACTCAGTTTAAATGCCTTTATAATCCCATTATTGAATTTATTTTGAATTTTTTTTACATTTTTTGATTAATACATATTGTAATTGAATGTTTACCTCTAGAAACATGGAGCAAAAGCCATCCATTGTCAAGAAAAGTTTATTTATAGTCAATCAAGCCTAGAAAAGCCTTATTACTCGGTTTAAATGCCTTTATAATCCCATTATTGAATTTATTTTGAATTGTTTTTACATTTTTTGATTAAAACAGATTGTAATTGATTGTTTGCCTCGGGAAACGTGGAGCGAAAGCCATCCGTTGTCAAGAAATGTTCATTTATAGTCACTCATGCCTAGAAAAGCCTTATTACTCGGTTTAAATGCCTTTATAATCCCATTATTGAATTTATTTTGAATTTTTTTTTTACATTTTTTGATTAAAACATATTGTAATTGAATGTTTACCTCTAGAAACATGGAGCAAAATCCATCCATTGTCAAGAAAAGTTCATTTATAGTCACTCAAGCCTAGAAAAGCCTTATTACTCAGTTTAAATGCCTTTATAATCCCATTATTGAATTTATTTTGAATTTTTTTTCCATTTTTTGATTAAAACAGATTGTAATTGATTGTTTGCCTCGGGAAACGTGGAGCGAAAGCCATCCATTGTCAAGAAAAGTTCATTTATAGTCACTCATGCCTAGAAAAGCCTTATTACTCGGTTTAAATGCCTTTATAATCCCATTATTGAATTTATTTTGAATTGTTTTTACATTTTTTGATTAAAACATATTGTAATTGAATGTTGACCTCTAGAAACATGGAGCAAAAGCCATCCATTGTCAAGAAAAGTTCATTTATAGTCACTCAAGCCTAGAAAAGCCTTATTACTCAGTTTAAATGCCTTTATAATCCCATTATTGAATTTATTTTGAATTTTTTTTACATTTTTTGATTAAAACATATTGTAATTGAATGTTTACCTCTAGAAACATGGACCAAAAGCCATCCATTGTCAAGAAAAGTTCATTTATAGTCACTCAAGCCTAGAAAAGCCTTATTACTCGGTTTAAATGCCTTTATAATCCCATTATTGAATTTATTTTGAATTTTTTTTACATTTTCTGATTAAAACATATTGTAATAGATTGTTTACCTCTAGAAACATGGAGCAAAAGCCATCCATTGTCAAGAAAAGTTATTTTATAGTCAATCAAGCCTAGAAAAGCCTTATTACTCGGTTTAAATGCCTTTATAATCCCATTATTGAATTTATTTTGAATTGTTTTTACATTTTTTGATTAAAACAGATTGTAATTGATTGTTTGCCTTGGGAAACGTGGAGCGAAAGCCATCCATTGTCAAGAAAAGTTCATTTATAGTCACTCATGCCTAGAAAAGCCTTATTACTCGGTTTAAATGCCTTTATAATCCCATTATTGAATTTATTTTGAATTGTTTTTACATTTTTTGATTAAAACATATTGTAATTGAATGTTGACCTCTAGAAACATGGAGCAAAAGCCATCCATTGTCAAGAAAAGTTCATTTATAGTCACTCATGCCTAGAAAAGCCTTATTACTCGGTTTAAATGCCTTTATAATCCCATTATTGAATTTATTTTGAATTGTTTTTACATTTTTTGATTAAAACATATTGTAATTGAATGTTGACCTCTAGAAACATGGAGCAAAAGCCATCCATTGTCAAGAAAAGTTCATTTATAGTCACTCAAGCCTAGAAAAGCCTTATTACTCGGTTTAAATGCCTTTATAATCCCATTATTGAATTTATTTTGAATTTTTTTTACATTTTTTGATTAAAACATATTGTAATAGATTGTTTACCTCTAGAAACATGGAGCAAAAGCCATCCATTGTCAAGAAAAGTTATTTTATAGTCAATCAAGCCTAGAAAAGCCTTATTACTCGGTTTAAATGCCTTTATAATCCCATTATTGAATTTATTTTGAATTGTTTTTACATTTTTTGATTAAAACAGATTGTAATTGATTGTTTGCCTTGGGAAACGTGGAGCGAAAGCCATCCATTGTCAAGAAAAGTTCATTTATAGTCACTCATGCCTAGAAAAGCCTTATTACTCGGTTTAAATGCCTTTATAATCCCATTATTGAATTTATTTTGAATTGTTTTTACATTTTTTGATTAAAACATATTGTAATTGAATGTTGACCTCTAGAAACATGGAGCAAAAGCCATCCATTGTCAAGAAAAGTTCATTGATAGTCACTCAAGCCTAGAAAAGCCTTATTACTCAGTTTAAATGCCTTTATAATCCCATTATTGAATTTATTTTGAATTTTTTTTACATTTTTTGATTAATACATATTGTAATTGAATGTTTACCTCTAGAAACATGGAGCAAAAGCCATCCATTGTCAAGAAAAGTTTATTTATAGTCAATCAAGCCTAGAAAAGCCTTATTACTCGGTTTAAATGCCTTTATAATCCCATTATTGAATTTATTTTGAATTGTTTTTACATTTTTTGATTAAAACAGATTGTAATTGATTGTTTGCCTCGGGAAACGTGGAGCGAAAGCCATCCGTTGTCAAGAAATGTTCATTTATAGTCACTCATGCCTAGAAAAGCCTTATTACTCGGTTTAAATGCCTTTATAATCCCATTATTGAATTTATTTTGAATTTTTTTTTTACATTTTTTGATTAAAACATATTGTAATTGAATGTTTACCTCTAGAAACATGGAGCAAAATCCATCCATTGTCAAGAAAAGTTCATTTATAGTCACTCAAGCCTAGAAAAGCCTTATTACTCAGTTTAAATGCCTTTATAATCCCATTATTGAATTTATTTTGAATTTTTTTTCCATTTTTTGATTAAAACAGATTGTAATTGATTGTTTGCCTCGGGAAACGTGGAGCGAAAGCCATCCATTGTCAAGAAAAGTTCATTTATAGTCACTCATGCCTAGAAAAGCCTTATTACTCGGTTTAAATGCCTTTATAATCCCATTATTGAATTTATTTTGAATTGTTTTTACATTTTTTGATTAAAACATATTGTAATTGAATGTTGACCTCTAGAAACATGGAGCAAAAGCCATCCATTGTCAAGAAAAGTTCATTTATAGTCACTCAAGCCTAGAAAAGCCTTATTACTCAGTTTAAATGCCTTTATAATCCCATTATTGAATTTATTTTGAATTTTTTTTACATTTTTTGATTAAAACATATTGTAATTGAATGTTTACCTCTAGAAACATGGACCAAAAGCCATCCATTGTCAAGAAAAGTTCATTTATAGTCAATCAAGCCTAGAAAAGCCTTATTACTCGGTTTAAATGCCTTTATAATCCCATTATTGAATTTATTTTGAATTGTTTTTACATTTTTTGATTAAAACAGATTGTAATTGATTGTTTGCCTCGAAAAACGTGGAGCGAAAGCCATCCATTGTCAAGAAAAGTTCATTTATAGTCACTCATGCCTAGAAAAGCCTTATTACTCGGTTTAAATGCCTTTATAATCCCATTATTGAATTTATTTTGAATTTTTTTTTTTACATTTTTTGATTAAAACATATTGTAATTGAATGTTTACCTCTAGAAACATGGAGCAAAAGCCATCCATTGTCAAGAAAAGTTCATTTATAGTCACTCAAGCCTAGAAAAGCCTTATTACTCAGTTTAAATGCCTTTATAATCCCATTATTGAATTTATTTTGAATTTTTTTTACATTTTTTGATTAAAACAGATTGTAATTGATTGTTTGCCTCGGGAAACGTGGAGCGAAAGCCATCCATTGTCAAGAAAAGATCATTTATAGTCACTCATGCCTAGAAAAGCCTTATTACTCGGTTTAAATGCCTTTATAACCCCATAATTGAATTTATTTTGAATTTTTTTTGCATTTTTTAATTAAAACAGATTGTAATTGATTGTTTACCTCGGGAAACATGGAGCAAAAGTCATCCATTGTCACGAAAAGTTCATTTATAGTCACTCATGCCTAGAAAAGCCTTATTACTCGGTTTAAATGCCTTTATAATCCCATTATTGAATTTATTTTGAATTGTTTTTACATTTTTTGATTAAAACATATTGTAATTGAATGTTTACCTCTAGAAACATGGAGCAAAAGTCATCCATTGTCACGAAAAGTTCATTTATAGTCACTCATGCCTAGAAAAGCCTTATTACTCGGTTTAAATGCCTTTATAATCCCATTATTGAATTTATTTTGAATGTTTTTTACATTTTTTGATTAAAACAGATTGCTATTGATTGTTTGCCTCGAGAAACTTGGAGCGAAAGCCATCCATTGTCAAGAAAAGTTCATTTATAGTCACTCAAGCCTAGAAAAGCCTTATTACTCGGTTTAAATGCCTTTATAATCCCATTATTGAGTTTATTTTGAATTTTTTTTACATTTTTTGATTAAAACAGATTGTAATTGATTGTTTACCTCGGGAAACTTGGAGCGAAAGCCATCCATTGTCAAGAAAAGTTCATATATAGTCACTCAAGCCTAGAAAAGCCTTATTACTCGGTTTAAATGCCTTTATAATCTCATTATTGAATTTATTTTGAATTGTTTTTACATTTTTTGATTAAAACAGATTGTAATTGATTGTTTGCCTCGGGAAACGTGGAGCGAAAGCCATCCATTGTCAAGAAAAGTTCATTTATAGTCACTCATGCCTAGAAAAGCCTTATTACTCGGTTTAAATGCCTTTATAATCCCATTATTGAATTTATTTTGAATGTTTTTTACATTTTTTGATTAAAACAGATTGCTATTGATTGTTTGCCTCGAGAAACGTGGAGCGAAAGCCATCCATTGTCAAGAAAAGTTCATTTATAGTCACTCAAGCCTAGAAAAGCCTTATTACTCGGTTTAATAGCCTTTATAATCCCATTATTGAGTTTATTTTGAATTTTTTTTTATATTTTTTGATTAAAACAGATTGTAATTGATTGTTTACCTCGGGAAACTTGGAGCGAAAGCCATCCATTGTCAAGAAAAGTTCATATATAGTCACTCAAGCCTAGAAAAGCCTTATTACTCGGTTTAAATGCCTTTATAATCTCATTATTGAATTTATTTTGAATGTTTTTACATTTTTTGATTAAAACAGATTGTAATTGATTGTTTGCCTCGAGAAACGTGGAGCGAAAGCCATCCATTGTCAAGAAAAGATCATTTATAGTCACTCATGCCTAAAAAAGCCTTATTAATCGGTTTAAATGCCTTTATAACCCCATAATTGAATTTATTTTGAATTTTTTTTGCATTTTTTAATTAAAACAGATTGTAATTGATTGTTTACCTCGGGAAACATGGAGCAAAAGCCATCCATTGTCACGAAAAGTTCATTTATAGTCACTCATGCCTAGAAAAGCCTTATTACTCGGTTTAAATGCCTTTATAATCCCATTATTGAATTTATTTTGAATTTTTTTTACATTTTTTGATTAAAACAGATTGTAATTGATTGTTTGCCTCGGGAAACGTGGAGCGAAAGCCATCCATTGTCAAGAAAAGATCATTTATAGTCACTCATGCCTAGAAAAGCCTTATTACTCGGTTTAAATGCCTTTATAATCCCATTATTGAATTTATTTTGAATGTTTTTTACATTTTTTGATTAAAACAGATTGCTATTGATTGTTTGCCTCGAGAAACTTGGAGCGAAAGCCATCCATTGTCAAGAAAAGTTCATTTATAGTCACTCAAGCCTAGAAAAGCCTTATTACTCGGTTTAAATGCCTTTATAATCCCATTATTGAGTTTATTTTGAATTTTTTTTACATTTTTTGATTAAAACAGATTGTAATTGATTGTTTACCTCGGGAAACTTGGAGCGAAAGCCATCCATTGTCAAGAAAAGTTCATATATAGTCACTCAAGCCTAGAAAAGCCTTATTACTCGGTTTAAATGCCTTTATAATCTCATTATTGAATTTATTTTGAATTGTTTTTACATTTTTTGATTAAAACAGATTGTAATTGATTGTTTGCCTCGGGAAACGTGGAGCGAAAGCCATCCATTGTCAAGAAAAGTTCATTTATAGTCACTCATGCCTAGAAAGGCCTTATTACTCGGTTTAAATGCCTTTATAATCCCATTATTGAATTTATTTTGAATGTTTTTTACATTTTTTGATTAAAACAGATTGCTATTGATTGTTTGCCTCGAGAAACGTGGAGCGAAAGCCATCCATTGTCAAGAAAAGTTCATTTATAGTCACTCAAGCCTAGAAAAGCCTTATTACTCGGTTTAATAGCCTTTATAATCCCATTATTGAGTTTATTTTGAATTTTTTTTTATATTTTTTGATTAAAACAGATTGTAATTGATTGTTTACCTCGGGAAACTTGGAGCGAAAGCCATCCATTGTCAAGAAAAGTTCATATATAGTCACTCAAGCCTAGAAAAGCCTTATTACTCGGTTTAAATGCCTTTATAATCTCATTATTGAATTTATTTTGAATGTTTTTACATTTTTTGATTAAAACAGATTGTAATTGATTGTTTGCCTCGAGAAACGTGGAGCGAAAGCCATCCATTGTCAAGAAAAGATCATTTATAGTCACTCATGCCTAAAAAAGCCTTATTAATCGGTTTAAATGCCTTTATAACCCCATAATTGAATTTATTTTGAATTTTTTTTGCATTTTTTAATTAAAACAGATTGTAATTGATTGTTTACCTCGGGAAACATGGAGCAAAAGCCATCCATTGTCACGAAAAGTTCATTTATAGTCACTCATGCCTAGAAAAGCCTTATTACTCGGTTTAAATGCCTTTATAATCCCATTATTGAATTTATTTTGAATTTTTTTTACATTTTTTGATTAAAACAGATTGTAATTGATTGTTTGCCTCGGGAAACGTGGAGCGAAAGCCATCCATTGTCAAGAAAAGATCATTTATAGTCACTCATGCCTAGAAAAGCCTTATTACTCGGTTTAAATGCCTTTATAATCCCATTATTGAATTTATTTTGAATGTTTTTTACATTTTTTGATTAAAACAGATTGCTATTGATTGTTTGCCTCGAGAAACTTGGAGCGAAAGCCATCCATTGTCAAGAAAAGTTCATTTATAGTCACTCAAGCCTAGAAAAGCCTTATTACTCGGTTTAAATGCCTTTATAATCCCATTATTGAGTTTATTTTGAATTTTTTTTACATTTTTTGATTAAAACAGATTGTAATTGATTGTTTACCTCGGGAAACGTGGAGCGAAAGCCATCCATTGTCAAGAAAAGTTCATATATAGTCACTCAAGCCTAGAAAAGCCTTATTACTCGGTTTAAATGCCTTTATAATCTCATTATTGAATTTATTTTGAATTGTTTTTACATTTTTTGATTAAAACAGATTGTAATTGATTGTTTGCCTCGGGAAACGTGGAGCGAAAGCCATCCATTGTCAAGAAAAGTTCATTTATAGTCACTCATGCCTAGAAAAGCCTTATTACTCGGTTTAAATGCCTTTATAATCCCATTATTGAATTTATTTTGAATGTTTTTTACATTTTTTGATTAAAACAGATTGCTATTAATTGTTTGCCTCGAGAAACGTGGAGCGAAAGCCATCCATTGTCAAGAAAAGTTCATTTATAGTCACTCAAGCCTAGAAAAGCCTTATTACTCGGTTTAATAGCCTTTATAATCCCATTATTGAGTTTATTTTGAATTTTTTTTTATATTTTTTGATTAAAACAGATTGTAATTGATTGTTTACCTCGGGAAACTTGGAGCGAAAGCCATCCATTGTCAAGAAAAGTTCATATATAGTCACTCAAGCCTAGAAAAGCCTTATTACTCGGTTTAAATGCCTTTATAATCTCATTATTGAATTTATTTTGAATGTTTTTACATTTTTTGATTAAAACATATTGTAATAGATTGTTTACCTCTAGAAACATGGAGCAAAAGCCATCCATTGTCAAGAAAAGTTCATTTATAGTCAATCAAGCCTAGAAAAGCCTTATTACTCGGTTTAAATGCCTTTATAATCCCATTATTGAATTTATTTTGAATTGTTTTTACATTTTTTGATTAAAACAGATTGTAATTGATTGTTTGCCTTGGGAAACGTGGAGCGAAAGCCATCCATTGTCAAGAAAAGTTCATTTATAGTCACTCATGCCTAGAAAAGCCTTATTACTCGGTTTAAATGCCTTTATAATCCCATTATTGAATTTATTTTGAATTGTTTTTACATTTTTTGATTAAAACATATTGTAATTGAATGTTGACCTCTAGAAACATGGAGCAAAAGCCATCCATTGTCAAGAAAAGTTCATTGATAGTCACTCAAGCCTAGAAAAGCCTTATTACTCAGTTTAAATGCCTTTATAATCCCATTATTGAATTTATTTTGAATTTTTTTTACATTTTTTGATTAAAACATATTGTAATTGAATGTTTACCTCTAGAAACATGGAGCAAAAGCCATCCATTGTCAAGAAAAGTTTATTTATAGTCAATCAAGCCTAGAAAAGCCTTATTACTCGGTTTAAATGCCTTTATAATCCCATTATTGAATTTATTTTGAATTGTTTTTACATTTTTTGATTAAAACAGATTGTAATTGATTGTTTGCCTCGGGAAACGTGGAGCGAAAGCCATCCGTTGTCAAGAAAAGTTCATTTATAGTCACTCATGCCTAGAAAAGCCTTATTACTCGGTTTAAATGCCTTTATAATCCCATTATTGAATTTATTTTGAATTTTTTTTTTACATTTTTTGATTAAAACATATTGTAATTGAATGTTTACCTCTAGAAACGTGGAGCAAAAGCCATCCATTGTCAAGAAAAGTTCATTTATAGTCACTCAAGCCTAGAAAAGCCTTATTACTCAGTTTAAATGCCTTTATAATCCCATTATTGAATTTATTTTGAATTTTTTTTACATTTTTTGATTAAAACAGATTGTAATTGATTGTTTGCCTCGGGAAACGTGGAGCGAAAGCCATCCATTGTCAAGAAAAGTTCATTTATAGTCACTCATGCCTAGAAAAGCCTTATTACCCGGTTTAAATGCCTTTATAATCCCATTATTGAATTTATTTTGAATTGTTTTTACATTTTTTGATTAAAACATATTGTAATTGAATGTTGACCTCTAGAAACATGGAGCAAAAGCCATCCATTGTCAAGAAAAGTTCATTTATAGTCAATCAAGCCTAGAAAAGCCTTATTACTCGGTTTAAATGCCTTTATAATCCCATTATTGAATTTATTTTGAATTGTTTTTACATTTTTTGATTAAAACAGATTGTAATTGATTGTTTGCCTTGGGAAACGTGGAGCGAAAGCCATCCATTGTCAAGAAAAGTTCATTTATAGTCACTCATGCCTAGAAAAGCCTTATTACTCGGTTTAAATGCCTTTATAATCCCATTATTGAATTTATTTTGAATTGTTTTTACATTTTTTGATTAAAACA
This sequence comes from Theobroma cacao, assembly GCF_053813885.1. Lineage (NCBI taxonomy): Eukaryota > Viridiplantae > Streptophyta > Magnoliopsida > Malvales > Malvaceae > Theobroma > Theobroma cacao. Next base: position 13,961,812 of record NC_142644.1, on the reverse strand, counting down.
TATTGTAATTGAATGTTGACCTCTAGAAACATGGAGCAAAAGCCATCCATTGTCAAGAAAAGTTCATTGATAGTCACTCAAGCCTAGAAAAGCCTTATTACTCAGTTTAAATGCCTTTATAATCCCATTATTGAATTTATTTTGAATTTTTTTTACATTTTTTGATTAAAACATATTGTAATTGAATGTTTACCTCTAGAAACATGGAGCAAAAGCCATCCATTGTCAAGCAAAGTTTATTTATAGTCAATCAAGCCTAGAAAAGCCTTATTACTCGGTTTAAATGCCTTTATAATCCCATTATTGAATTTATTTTGAATTGTTTTTACATTTTTTGATTAAAACAGATTGTAATTGATTGTTTGCCTCGGGAAACGTGGAGCGAAAGCCATCCGTTGTCAAGAAAAGTTCATTTATAGTCACTCATGCCTAGAAAAGCCTTATTACTCGGTTTAAATGCCTTTATAATCCCATTATTGAATTTATTTTGAATTTTTTTTTTACATTTTTTGATTAAAACATATTGTAATTGAATGTTTACCTCTAGAAACGTGGAGCAAAAGCCATCCATTGTCAAGAAAAGTTCATTTATAGTCACTCAAGCCTAGAAAAGCCTTATTACTCAGTTTAAATGCCTTTATAATCCCATTATTGAATTTATTTTGAATTTTTTTTACATTTTTTGATTAAAACAGATTGTAATTGATTGTTTGCCTCGGGAAACGTGGAGCGAAAGCCATCCATTGTCAAGAAAAGTTCATTTATAGTCACTCATGCCTAGAAAAGCCTTATTACCCGGTTTAAATGCCTTTATAATCCCATTATTGAATTTATTTTGAATTTTTTTTACATTTTTTGATTAAAACATATTGTAAGTGAATGTTGACCTCTAGAAACATGGAGCAAAAGCCATCCATTGTCAAGAAAAGTTCATTTATAGTCACTCAAGCCTAGAAAAGCCTTATTACTCAGTTTAAATGCCTTTATAATCCCATTATTGAATTTATTTTGAATTTTTTTTACATTTTTTGATTAAAACATATTGTAATTGAATGTTTACCTCTAGAAACATGGACCAAAAGCCATCCATTGTCAAGAAAAGTTCATTTATAGTCAATCAAGCCTAGAAAAGCCTTATTACTCGGTTTAAATGCCTTTATAATCCCATTATTGAATTTATTTTGAAATGTTTTTACATTTTTTGATTAAAACAGATTGTAATTGATTGTTTGCCTCGAAAAACGTGGAGCGAAAGCCATCCATTGTCAAGAAAAGTTCATTTATAGTCACTCATGCCTAGAAAAGCCTTATTACTCGGTTTAAATGCCTTTATAATCCCATTATTGAATTTATTTTGAATTTTTTTTTTTACATTTTTTGATTAAAACATATTGTAATTGAATGTTTACCTCTAGAAACATGGAGCAAAAGCCATCCATTGTCAAGAAAAGTTCATTTATAGTCACTCAAGCCTAGAAAAGCCTTATTACTCAGTTTAAATGCCTTTATAATCCCATTATTGAATTTATTTTGAATTTTTTTTACATTTTTTGATTAAAACAGATTGTAATTGATTGTTTGCCTCGGGAAACGTGGAGCGAAAGCCATCCATTGTCAAGAAAAGATCATTTATAGTCACTCATGCCTAGAAAAGCCTTATTACTCGGTTTAAATGCCTTTATAACCCCATAATTGAATTTATTTTGCATTTTTTAATTAAAACAGATTGTAATTGATTGTTTACCTCGGGAAACATGGAGCAAAAGCCATCCATTGTCACGAAAAGTTCATTTATAGTCACTCATGCCTAGAAAAGCCTTATTACTCGGTTTAAATGCCTTTATAATCCCATTATTGAATTTATTTTGAATTTTTTTTTACATTTTTTGATTAAAACAGATTGTAATTGATTGTTTACCTCGGGAAACGTGTAGCGAAAGCCATCCATTGTCAAGAAAAGATCATTTATAGTCACTCAAGCCTAGAAAAGCCTTGTTACTCGGTTTAAATGCCTTTATAATCTCATTATTGAATTTATTTTGAATTGTTTTTACATTTTTTGATTAAAACATATTGTAATTGATTGTTTGCCTCGGGAAACGTGGAGCGAAAGCCATCCATTGTCAAGAAAAGTTCATTTATAGTCACTCATGCCTAGAAAAGCCTTATTACTCGGTTTAAATGCCTTTATAATCCCATTATTGAATTTATTTTGAATGTTTTTTACATTTTTTGATTAAAACAGATTGCTATTGATTGTTTGCCTCGAGAAACGTGGAGCGAAAGCCATCCATTGTCAAGAAAAGTTCATTTATAGTCACTCAAGCCTAGAAAAGCCTTATTACTCGGTTTAATAGCCTTTATAATCCCATTATTGAGTTTATTTTGAATTTTTTTTACATTTTTTGATTAAAACAGATTGTAATTGATTGTTTACCTCGGGAAACTTGGAGCGAAAGCCATCCATTGTCAAGAAAAGTTCATATATAGTCACTCAAGCCTAGAAAAGCCTTATTACTCGGTTTAAATGCCTTTATAATCTCATTATTGAATTTATTTTGAATTGTTTTTACATTTTTTGATTAAAACAGATTGTAATTGATTGTTTGCCTCGGGAAACGTGGAGCGAAAGCCATCCATTGTCAAGAAAAGTTCATTTATAGTCACTCATGCCTAGAAAAGCCTTATTACTCGGTTTAAATGCCTTTATAATCCCATTATTGAATTTATTTTGAATTGTTTTTACATTTTTTGATTAAAACAGATTGTAATTGATTGTTTGCCTCGAGAAACGTGGAGCGAAAGCCATCCATTGTCAAGAAAAGTTCATTTATAGTCACTCATGCCTAGAAAAGCCTTATTACTCGGTTTAAATGCCTTTATAATCCCATTATTGAATTTATTTTGAATTTTTTTTACATTTTTTGATTAAAACATATTGTAATAGATTGTTTACCTCTAGAAACATGGAGCAAAAGCCATCCATTGTCAAGAAAAGTTCATTTATAGTCAATCAAGCCTAGAAAAGCCTTATTACTCGGTTTAAATGCCTTTATAATCCCATTATTGAATTTATTTTGAATTGTTTTTACATTTTTTGATTAAAACAGATTGTAATTGATTGTTTGCCTTGGGAAACGTGGAGCGAAAGCCATCCATTGTCAAGAAAAGTTCATTTATAGTCACTCATGCCTAGAAAAGCCTTATTACTCGGTTTAAATGCCTTTATAATCCCATTATTGAATTTATTTTGAATTGTTTTTACATTTTTTGATTAAAACATATTGTAATTGAATGTTGACCTCTAGAAACATGGAGCAAAAGCCATCCATTGTCAAGAAAAGTTCATTGATAGTCACTCAAGCCTAGAAAAGCCTTATTACTCAGTTTAAATGCCTTTATAATCCCATTATTGAATTTATTTTGAATTTTTTTTACATTTTTTGATTAAAACATATTGTAATTGAATGTTTACCTCTAGAAACATGGAGCAAAAGCCATCCATTGTCAAGAAAAGTTTATTTATAGTCAATCAAGCCTAGAAAAGCCTTATTACTCGGTTTAAATGCCTTTATAATCCCATTATTGAATTTATTTTGAATTGTTTTTACATTTTTTGATTAAAACAGATTGTAATTGATTGTTTGCCTCGGGAAACGTGGAGCGAAAGCCATCCGTTGTCAAGAAAAGTTCATTTATAGTCACTCATGCCTAGAAAAGCCTTATTACTCGGTTTAAATGCCTTTATAATCCCATTATTGAATTTATTTTGAATTTTTTTTTTACATTTTTTGATTAAAACATATTGTAATTGAATGTTTACCTCTAGAAACGTGGAGCAAAAGCCATCCATTGTCAAGAAAAGTTCATTTATAGTCACTCAAGCCTAGAAAAGCCTTATTACTCAGTTTAAATGCCTTTATAATCCCATTATTGAATTTATTTTGAATTTTTTTTACATTTTTTGATTAAAACAGATTGTAATTGATTGTTTGCCTCGGGAAACGTGGAGCGAAAGCCATCCATTGTCAAGAAAAGTTCATTTATAGTCACTCATGCCTAGAAAAGCCTTATTACCCGGTTTAAATGCCTTTATAATCCCATTATTGAATTTATTTTGAATTGTTTTTACATTTTTTGATTAAAACATATTGTAATTGAATGTTGACCTCTAGAAACATGGAGCAAAAGCCATCCATTGTCAAGAAAAGTTCATTTATAGTCACTCAAGCCTAGAAAAGCCTTATTACTCAGTTTAAATGCCTTTATAATCCCATTATTGAATTTATTTTGAATTTTTTTTACATTTTTTGATTAAAACATATTGTAATTGAATGTTTACCTCTAGAAACATGGACCAAAAGCCATCCATTGTCAAGAAAAGTTCATTTATAGTCAATCAAGCCTAGAAAAGCCTTATTACTCGGTTTAAATGCCTTTATAATCCCATTATTGAATTTATTTTGAAATGTTTTTACATTTTTTGATTAAAACAGATTGTAATTGATTGTTTGCCTCGAAAAACGTGGAGCGAAAGCCATCCATTGTCAAGAAAAGTTCATTTATAGTCACTCAAGCCTAGAAAAGCCTTATTACTAAGTTTAAATGCCTTTATAATCCCATTATTGAATTTATTTTGAATTTTTTTTACATTTTTTGATTAAAACAGATTGTAATTGATTGTTTGCCTCGGGAAACGTGGAGCGAAAGCCATCCATTGTCAAGAAAAGTTCATTTATAGTCACTCATGCCTAGAAAAGCCTTATTACCCGGTTTAAATGCCTTTATAATCCCATTATTGAATTTATTTTGAATTGTTTTTACATTTTTTGATTAAAACATATTGTAATTGAATGTTGACCTCTAGAAACATGGAGCAAAAGCCATCCATTGTCAAGAAAAGTTCATTTATAGTCACTCAAGCCTAGAAAAGCCTTATTACTCAGTTTAAATGCCTTTATAATCCCATTATTGAATTTATTTTGAGTTTTTTTTACATTTTTTGATTAAAACATATTGTAATTGAATGTTTACCTCTAGAAACATGGACCAAAAGCCATCCATTGTCAAGAAAAGTTCATTTATAGTCAATCAAGCCTAGAAAAGCCTTATTACTCGGTTTAAATGCCTTTATAATCCCATTATTGAATTTATTTTGAAATGTTTTTACATTTTTTGATTAAAACAGATTGTAATTGATTGTTTGCCTCGAAAAACGTGGAGCGAAAGCCATCCTTTGTCAAGAAAAGTTCATTTATAGTCACTCATGCCTAGAAAAGCCTTATTACTCGGTTTAAATGCCTTTATAATCCCATTATTGAATTTATTTTGAATTTTTTTTTTTACATTTTTTGATTAAAACATATTGTAATTGAATGTTTACCTCTAGAAACATGGAGCAAAAGCCATCCATTGTCAAGAAAAGTTCATTTATAGTCACTCAAGCCTAGAAAAGCCTTATTACTCAGTTTAAATGCCTTTATAATCCCATTATTGAATTTATTTTGAATTTTTTTTACATTTTTTGATTAAAACAGATTGTAATTGATTGTTTGCCTCGGGAAACGTGGAGCGAAAGCCATCCATTGTCAAGAAAAGATCATTTATAGTCACTCATGCCTAGAAAAGCCTTATTACCCGGTTTAAATGCCTTTATAATCCCATTATTGAATTTATTTTGAATTGTTTTTACATTTTTTGATTAAAACATATTGTAATTGAATGTTGACCTCTAGAAACATGGAGCAAAAGCCATCCATTGTCAAGAAAAGTTCATTTATAGTCACTCAAGCCTAGAAAAGCCTTATTACTCAGTTTAAATGCCTTTATAATCCCATTATTGAATTTATTTTGAATTTTTTTTACATTTTTTGATTAAAACATATTGTAATTGAATGTTTACCTCTAGAAACATGGACCAAAAGCCATCCATTGTCAAGAAAAGTTCATTTATAGTCAATCAAGCCTAGAAAAGCCTTATTACTCGGTTTAAATGCCTTTATAACCCCATAATTGAATTTATTTTGAATTTTTTTTGCATTTTTTAATTAAAACAGATTGTAATTGATTGTTTACCTCGGGAAACATGGAGCAAAAGCCATCCATTGTCACGAAAAGTTCATTTATAGTCACTCATGCCTAGAAAAGCCTTATTACTCGGTTTAAATGCCTTTATAATCCCATTATTGAATTTATTTTGAATTTTTTTTACATTTTTTGATTAAAACAGATTGTAATTGATTGTTTACCTCGGGAAACGTGGAGCGAAAGCCATCCATTGTCAAGAAAAGATCATTTATAGTCACTCATGCCTAGAAAAGACTTATTACTCGGTTTAAATGCCTTTATAATCCCATTATTGAATTTATTTTGAATGTTTTTTACATTTTTTGATTAAAACAGATTGCTATTGATTGTTTGCCTCGAGAAACTTGGAGCGAAAGCCATCCATTGTCAAGAAAAGTTCATTCATAGTCACTCAAGCCTAGAAAAGCCTTATTACTCGGTTTAAATGCCTTTATAATCCCATTATTGAGTTTATTTTGAATTTTTTTTACATTTTTTGATTAAAACAGATTGTAATTGATTGTTTACCTCGGGAAACTTGGAGCGAAAGCCATCCATTGTCAAGAAAAGTTCATATATAGTCACTCAAGCCTAGAAAAGCCTTATTACTCGGTTTAAATGCCTTTATAATCTCATTATTGAATTTATTTTGAATTGTTTTTACATTTTTTGATTAAAACATATTGTAATTGATTGTTTGCCTCGGGAAACTTGGAGCGAAAGCCATCCATTGTCAAGAAAAGTTCATTTATAGTCACTCATGCCTAGAAAAGCCTTATTACTCGGTTTAAATGCCTTTATAATCCCATTATTGAATTTATTTTGAATGTTTTTTACATTTTTTGATTAAAACAGATTGCTATTGATTGTTTGCCTCGAGAAACGTGGAGCGAAAGCCATCCATTGTCAAGAAAAGTTCATTTATAGTCACTCAAGCCTAGAAAAGCCTTATTACTCGGTTTAATAGCCTTTATAATCCCATTATTGAGTTTATTTTGAATTTTTTTTTATATTTTTTGATTAAAACAGATTGTAATTGATTGTTTACCTCGGGAAACTTGGAGCGAAAGCCATCCATTGTCAAGAAAAGTTCATTTATAGTCACTCAAGCCTAGAAAAGCCTTATTACTAAGTTTAAATGCCTTTATAATCCCATTATTGAATTTATTTTGAATTTTTTTTACATTTTTTGATTAAAACAGATTGTAATTGATTGTTTGCCTCGGGAAACGTGGAGCGAAAGCCATCCATTGTCAAGAAAAGTTCATTTATAGTCACTCATGCCTAGAAAAGCCTTATTACTCGGTTTAAATGCCTTTATAATCCCATTATTGAATTTATTTTGAATTTTTTTTACATTTTTTGATTAAAACAGATTGTAATTGATTGTTTGCCTCGGGAAACGTGGAGCGAAAGCCATCCATTGTCAAGAAAAGTTCATTTATAGTCACTCATGCCTAGAAAAGCCTTATTACTCGGTTTAAATGCCTTTATAATCCCATTATTGAATTTATTTTGAATTTTTTTTTTACATTTTTTGATTAAAACATATTGTAATTGAATGTTTACCTCTAGAAACATGGAGCAAAAGCCATCCATTGTCAAGAAAAGTTTATTTATAGTCAATCAAGCCTAGAAAAGCCTTATTACTCGGTTTAAATGCCTTTATAATCCCATTATTGAATTTATTTTGAATTTTTTTTACATTTTTTGATTAAAACAGATTGTAATTGATTGTTTGCCTCGGGAAACGTGGAGCGAAAGCCATCCATTGTCAAGAAAAGTTCATTTATAGTCACTCATGCCTAGAAAAGCCTTATTACTCGGTTTAAATGCCTTTATAATCCCATTATTGAATTTATTTTGAATTTTTTTTTTACATTTTTTGATTAAAACATATTGTAATTGAATGTTTACCTCTAGAAACATGGAGCAAAAGCCATCCATTGTCAAGAAAAGTTTATTTATAGTCAATCAAGCCTAGAAAAGCCTTATTACTCGGTTTAAATGCCTTTATAATCCCATTATTGAATTTATTTTGAAATGTTTTTACATTTTTTGATTAAAACAGATTGTAATTGATTGTTTGCCTCGAAAAACGTGGAGCGAAAGCCATCCTTTGTCAAGAAAAGTTCATTTATAGTCACTCATGCCTAGAAAAGCCTTATTACTCGGTTTAAATGCCTTTATAATCCCATTATTGAATTTATTTTGAATTTTTTTTTTTACATTTTTTGATTAAAACATATTGTAATTGAATGTTTACCTCTAGAAACATGGAGCAAAAGCCATCCATTGTCAAGAAAAGTTCATTTATAGTCACTCAAGCCTAGAAAAGCCTTATTACTCAGTTTAAATGCCTTTATAATCCCATTATTGAATTTATTTTGAATTTTTTTTACATTTTTTGATTAAAACAGATTGTAATTGATTGTTTGCCTCGGGAAACGTGGAGCGAAAGCCATCCATTGTCAAGAAAAGATCATTTATAGTCACTCATGCCTAGAAAAGCCTTATTACTCGGTTTAAATGCCTTTATAACCCCATAATTGAATTTATTTTGAATTTTTTTTGCATTTTTTAATTAAAACAGATTGTAATTGATTGTTTACCTCGGGAAACATGGAGCAAAAGCCATCCATTGTCACGAAAAGTTCATTTATAGTCACTCATGCCTAGAAAAGCCTTATTACTCGGTTTAAATGCCTTTATAATCCCATTATTGAATTTATTTTGAATTTTTTTTACATTTTTTGATTAAAACATATTGTAATTGAATGTTTGCCTCGGGAAACGTGGAGCGAAAGCCATCCATTGTCAAGAAAAGTTCATTTATAGTCACTCATGCCTAGAAAAGCCTTATTACTCGGTTTAAATGCCTTTATAATCCCATTATTGAATTTATTTTGAATGTTTTTACATTTTTTGATTAAAACATATTGTAATTGATTGTTTGCCTCGGGAAACGTGGAGCGAAAGCCATCCATTGTCAAGAAAAGTTCATTTATAGTCACTCATGCCTAGAAAAGCCTTATTACTCGGTTTAAATGCCTTTATAATCCCATTATTGAATTTATTTTGAATGTTTTTTACATTTTTTGATTAAAACAGATTGCTATTGATTGTTTGCCTCGAGAAACGTGGAGCGAAAGCCATCCATTGTCAAGAAAAGTTCATTTATAGTCACTCAAGCCTAGAAAAGCCTTATTACTCGGTTTAATAGCCTTTATAATCCCATTATTGAGTTTATTTTGAATTTTTTTTTATATTTTTTGATTAAAACAGATTGTAATTGATTGTTTACCTCGGGAAACTTGGAGCGAAAGCCATCCATTGTCAAGAAAAGTTCATATATAGTCACTCAAGCCTAGAAAAGCCTTATTACTCGGTTTAAATGCCTTTATAATCTCATTATTTAATTTATTTTGAATTGTTTTTACATTTTTTGATTAAAACAGATTGTAATTGATTGTTTGCCTCGGGAAACGTGGAGCGAAAGCCATCCATTGTCAAGAAAAGTTCATTTATAGTCACTCATGCCTAGAAAAGCCTTATTACTCGGTTTAAATGCCTTTATAATCCCATTATTGAATTTATTTTGAATGTTTTTTACATTTTTTGATTAAAACAGATTGCTATTGATTGTTTGCCTCGAGAAACGTGGAGCGAAAGCCATCCATTGTCAAGAAAAGTTCATTTATAGTCACTCAAGCCTAGAAAAGCCTTATTACTCGGTTTAATAGCCTTTATAATCCCATTATTGAGTTTATTTTGAATTTTTTTTACATTTTTTGATTAAAACAGATTGTAATTGATTGTTTACCTCGGGAAACTTGGAGCGAAAGCCATCCATTGTCAAGAAAAGTTCATATATAGTCACTCAAGCCTAGAAAAGCCTTATTACTCGGTTTAAATGCCTTTATAATCTCATTATTGAATTTATTTTGAATTGTTTTTACATTTTTTGATTAAAACAGATTGTAATTGATTGTTTGCCTCGGGAAACGTGGAGCGAAAGCCATCCATTGTCAAGAAAAGTTCATTTATAGTCACTCATGCCTAGAAAAGCCTTATTACTCGGTTTAAATGCCTTTATAATCCCATTATTGAATTTATTTTGAATTGTTTTTACATTTTTTGATTAAAACATATTGTAATTGAATGTTGACCTCTAGAAACATGGAGCAAAAGCCATCCATTGTCAAGAAAAGTTCATTGATAGTCACTCAAGCCTAGAAAAGCCTTATTACTCAGTTTAAATGCCTTTATAATCCCATTATTGAATTTATTTTGAATTTTTTTTACATTTTTTGATTAAAACATACTGTAATTGAATGTTTACCTCTAGAAACATGGACCAAAAGCCATCCATTGTCAAGAAAAGTTTATTTATAGTCAATCAAGCCTAGAAAAGCCTTATTACTCGGTTTAAATGCCTTTATAATCCCATTATTGAATTTATTTTGAATTGTTTTTACATTTTTTGATTAAAACAGATTGTAATTGATTGTTTGCCTCGGGAAACGTGGAGCGAAAGCCATCCATTGTCAAGAAAAGTTCATTTATAGTCACTCATGCCTAGAAAAGCCTTATTACTCGGTTTAAATGCCTTTATAATCCCATTATTGAATTTATTTTGAATTGTTTTTACATTTTTTGATTAAAACATATTGTAATTGAATGTTGACCTCTAGAAACATGGACCAAAAGCCATCCATTGTCAAGAAAAGTTCATTGATAGTCACTCAAGCCTAGAAAAGCCTTATTACTCAGTTTAAATGCCTTTATAATCCCATTATTGAATTTATTTTGAATTTTTTTTACATTTTTTGATTAAAACATATTGTAATTGAATGTTTACCTCTAGAAACATGGAGCAAAAGCCATCCATTGTCAAGAAAAGTTTATTTATAGTCAATCAAGCCTAGAAAAGCGTTATTACTCGGTTTAAATGCCTTTATAATCCCATTATTGAATTTATTTTGAATTGTTTTTACATTTTTTGATTAAAACAGATTGTAATTGATTGTTTGCCTCGGGAAACGTGGAGCGAAAGCCATCCGTTGTCAAGAAAAGTTCATTTATAGTCACTCATGCCTAGAAAAGCCTTATTACTCGGTTTAAATGCCTTTATAATCCCATTATTGAATTTATTTTGAATTTTTTTTTTACATTTTTTGATTAAAACATATTGTAATTGAATGTTTACCTCTAGAAACATGGAGCAAAAGCCATCCATTGTCAAGAAAAGTTCATTTATAGTCACTCAAGCCTAGAAAAGCCTTATTACTCAGTTTAAATGCCTTTATAATCCCATTATTGAATTTATTTTGAATTTTTTTTACATTTTTTGATTAAAACAGATTGTAATTGATTGTTTGCCTCGGGAAACGTGGAGCGAAAGCCATCCATTGTCAAGAAAAGTTCATTTATAGTCACTCATGCCTAGAAAAGCCTTATTACCCGGTTTAAATGCCTTTATAATCCCATTATTGAATTTATTTTGAATTGTTTTTACATTTTTTGATTAAAACATATTGTAATTGAATGTTGACCTCTAGAAACATGGAGCAAAAGCCATCCATTATCAAGAAAAGTTCATTTATAGTCACTCAAGCCTAGAAAAGCCTTATTACTCAGTTTAAATGCCTTTATAATCCCATTATTGAATTTATTTTGAATTTTTTTTACATTTTTTGATTAAAACATATTGTAATTGAATGTTTACCTTTAGAAACATGGACCAAAAGCCATCCATTGTCAAGAAAAGTTCATTTATAGTCAATCAAGCCTAGAAAAGCCTTATTACTCGGTTTAAATGCCTTTATAATCCCATTATTGAATTTATTTTGAAATGTTTTTACATTTTTTGATTAAAACAGATTGTAATTGATTGTTTGCCTCGAAAAACGTGGAGCGAAAGCCATCCATTGTCAAGAAAAGTTCATTTATAGTCACTCATGCCTAGAAAAGCCTTATTACTCGGTTTAAATGCCTTTATAATCCCATTATTGAATTTATTTTGAATTTTTTTTTTTACATTTTTTGATTAAAACATATTGTAATTGAATGTTTACCTCTAGAAACATGGAGCAAAAGCCATCCATTGTCAAGAAAAGTTCATTTATAGTCACTCAAGCCTAGAAAAGCCTTATTACTAAGTTTAAATGCCTTTATAATCCCATTATTGAATTTATTTTAAATTTTTTTTACATTTTTTGATTAAAACAGATTGTAATTGATTGTTTGCCTCGGGAAACGTGGAGCGAAAGCCATCCATTGTCAAGAAAAGATCATTTATAGTCACTCATGCCTAGAAAAGCCTTATTACTCGGTTTAAATGCCTTTATAACCCCATAATTGAATTTATTTTGAATTTTTTTTGCATTTTTTAATTAAAACAGATTGTAATTGATTGTTTACCTCGGGAAACATGGAGCAAAAGCCATCCATTGTCACAAAAAGTTCATTTATAGTCACTCATGCCTAGAAAAGCCTTATTACTCGGTTTAAATGCCTTTATAATCCCATTATTGAATTTATTTTGAATTGTTTTTACATTTTTTGATTAAAACAGATTGTAATTGATTGTTTACCTCGGGAAACGTGGAGCGAAAGCCATCCATTGTCAAGAAAGGATCATTTATAGTCACTCATGCCTAGAAAAGACTTATTACTCGGTTTAAATGCCTTTATAATCCCATTATTGAATATATTTTGAATGTTTTTTACATTTTTTGATTAAAACAGATTGCTATTGATTGTTTGCCTCGAGAAACTTGGAGCGAAAGCCATCCATTGTCAAGAAAAGTTCATTTATAGTCACTCAAGCCTAGAAAAGCCTTATTACTCGGTTTAAATGCCTTTATAATCCCATTATTGAGTTTATTTTGAATTTTTTTTACATTTTTTGATTAAAACAGATTGTAATTGATTGTTTACCTCGGGAAACTTGGAGCGAAAGCCATCCATTGTCAAGAAAAGTTCATATATAGTCACTCAAGCCTAGAAAAGCCTTATTACTCGGTTTAAATGCCTTTATAATCTCATTATTGAATTTATTTTGAATTGTTTTTACATTTTTTGATTAAAACAGATTGTAATTGATTGTTTGCCTCGGGAAACGTGGAGCGAAAATCATCCATTGTCAAGAAAAGTTCATTTATAGTCACTCATGCCTAGAAAAGCCTTATTACTCGGTTTAAATGCCTTTATAATCCCATTATTGAATTTATTTTGAATGTTTTTTACATTTTTTGATTAAAACAGATTGCTATTGATTGTTTGCCTCGAGAAACGTGGAGCGAAAGCCATCCATTGTCAAGAAAAGTTCATTTATAGTCACTCAAGCCTAGAAAAGCCTTATTACTCGGTTTAATAGCCTTTATAATCCCATTATTGAGTTTATTTTGAATTTTTTTTTATATTTTTTGATTAAAACAGATTGTAATTGATTGTTTACCTCGGGAAACTTGGAGCGAAAGCCATCCATTGTCAAGAAAAGTTCATATATAGTCACTCAAGCCTAGAAAAGCCTTATTACTCGGTTTAAATGCCTTTATAATCTCATTATTGAATTTATTTTGAATTGTTTTTACATTTTTTGATTAAAACAGATTGTAATTGATTGTTTGCCTCGGGAAACGTGGAGCGAAAGCCATCCATTGTCAAGAAAAGTTCATTTATAGTCACTCATGCCTAGAAAAGCCTTATTACTCGGTTTAAATGCCTTTATAATCCCATTATTGAATTTATTTTGAATTTTTTTTACATTTTTTGATTAAAACAGATTGCTATTGATTGTTTGCCTCGAGAAACGTGGAGCGAAAGCCATCCATTGTCAAGAAAAGTTCATTTATAGTCACTCAAGCCTAGAAAAGCCTTATTACTCGGTTTAATAGCCTTTATAATCCCATTATTGAGTTTATTTTGAATTTTTTTTACATTTTTTGATTAAAACAGATTGTAATTGATTGTTTACCTCGGGAAACTTGGAGCGAAGGCCATCCATTGTCAAGAAAAGTTCATTTATAGTCACTCATGCCTAGAAAAGCCTTATTACTCGGTTTAAATGCCTTTATAATCTCATTATTGAATTTATTTTGAATTGTTTTTACATTTTTTGATTAAAACAGATTGTAATTGATTGTTTGCCTCGGGAAACGTGGAGCGAAAGCCATCCATTGTCAAGAAAAGTTCATTTATAGTCACTCATGCCTAGAAAAGCCTTATTACTCGGTTTAAATGCCTTTATAATCCCATTATTGAATTTATTTTGAATTGTTTTTACATTTTTTGATTAAAACAGATTGTAATTGATTGTTTGCCTCGAGAAACGTGGAGCGAAAGCCATCCATTGTCAAGAAAAGTTCATTTATAGTCACTCATGCCTAGAAAAGCCTTATTACTCGGTTTAAATGCCTTTATAATCCCATTATTGAATTTATTTTGAATTTTTTTTTTACATTTTTTGATTAAAACATATTGTAATTGAATGTTTACCTCTAGAAACATGGAGCAAAAGCCATCCATTGTCAAGAAAAGTTCATTTATAGTCACTCAAGCCTAGAAAAGCCTTATTACTCAGTTTAAATGCCTTTATAATCCCATTATTGAATTTATTTTGAATTTTTTTTAAATTTTTTGATTAAAACAGATTGTAATTGATTGTTTGCCTCGGGAAACGTGGAGCGAAAGCCATCCATTGTCAAGAAAAGTTCATTTATAGTCACTCATGCCTAGAAAAGCCTTATTACTCGGTTTAAATGCCTTTATAATCCCATTATTGAATTTATTTTGAATTTTTTTTACATTTTTTGATTAAAACAGATTGTAATTGATTGTTTGCCTCGGGAAACGTGGAGCGAAAGCCATCCATTGTCAAGAAAAGATCATTTATATTCACTCATGCCTAGAAAATCCTTATTACTCGGTTTAAATGCCTTTATAATCCCATTATTGAATTTATTTTGAATGTTTTTTACATTTTTTGATTAAACCAGATTGCTATTGATTGTTTGCCTCGAGAAACGTGGAGCGAAAGCCATCCATTGTCAAGAAAAGTTCATTTATAGTCACTCAAGCCTAGAAAAGCCTTATTACTCGGTTTAAATGCCTTTATAATCCCATTATTGAGTTTATTTTGATTTTTTTTTACATTTTTTGATTAAAACAGATTGTAATTGATTGTTTACCTCGGGAAACTTGGAGCGAAAGCCATCCATTGTCAAGAAAAGTTCATATATAGTCACTCAAGCCTAGAAAAGCCTTATTACTCGGTTTAAATGCCTTTATAATCTCATTATTGAATTTATTTTGAATTGTTTTTACATTTTTTGATTAAAACAGATTGTAATTGATTTTTTGCCTCGGGAAACGTGGAGCGAAAGCCATCCATTGTCAAGAAAAGTTCATTTATAGTCACTCATGCCTAGAAAAGCCTTATTACTCGGTTTAAATGCCTTTATAATCTCATTATTGAATTTATTTTGAATTGTTTTTACATTTTTTGATTAAAACAGATTGTAATTGATTGTTTGCCTCGGGAAACGTGGAGCGAAAGCCATCCATTGTCAAGAAAAGTTCATTTATAGTCACTCATGCCTAGAAAAGCCTTATTACTCGGTTTAAATGCCTTTATAATCCCATTATTGAATTTATTTTGAATTGTTTTTACATTTTTTGATTAAAACAGATTGTAATTGATTGTTTGCCTCGAGAAACGTGGAGCGAAAGCCATCCATTGTCAAGAAAAGTTCATTTATAGTCACTCATGCCTAGAAAAGCCTTATTACTCGGTTTAAATGCCTTTATAATCCCATTATTGAATTTATTTTGAATTTTTTTTACATTTTTTGATTAAAACAGATTGTAATTGATTGTTTGCCTCGGGAAACGTGGAGCGAAAGCCATCCATTGTCAAGAAAAGTTCATTTATAGTCACTCATGCCTAGAAAAGCCTTATTACTCGGTTTAAATGCCTTTATAATCCCATTATTGAATTTATTTTGAATTTTTTTTACATTTTTTGATTAAAACATATTGTAATAGATTGTTTACCTCTAGAAACATGGAGCAAAAGCCATCCATTGTCAAGAAAAGTTAATTTATAGTCAATCAAGCTTAGAAAAGCCTTATTACTCGGTTTAAATGCCTTTATAATCCCATTACTGAATTTATTTTGAATTGTTTTTACATTTTTTGATTAAAACAGATTGTAATTGATTGTTTGCCTTGGGAAACGTGGAGCGAAAGCCATCCATTGTCAAGAAAAGTTCATTTATAGTCACTCATGCCTAGAAAAGCCTTATTACTCGGTTTAAATGCCTTTATAATCCCATTATTGAATTTATTTTGAATTGTTTTTACATTTTTTGATTAAAACATATTGTAATTGAATGTTGACCTCTAGAAATATGGAGCAAAAGCCATCCATTGTCAAGAAAAGTTCATTTATAGTTACTCAAGCCTAGAAAAGCCTTATTACTCAGTTTAAATGCCTTGATAATCCCATTATTGAATTTCTTTTGAATTTTTTTTACATTTTTTGATTAAAACATACTGTAATTGAATGTTTACCTCTAGAAACATGGACCAAAAGCCATCCATTGTCAAGAAAAGTTCATTTATAGTCACTCATGCCTAGAAAAGCCTTATTACTCGGTTTAAATGCCTTTATAATCCCATTATTGAATTTATTTTGAATTGTTTTTACATTTTTTGATTAAAACATATTGTAATTGAATGTTGACCTCTAGAAATATGGAGCAAAAGCCATCCATTGTCAAGAAAAGTTCATTTATAGTTACTCAAGCCTAGAAAAGCCTTATTACTCAGTTTAAATGCCTTGATAATCCCATTATTGAATTTATTTTGAATTTTTTTTACATTTTTTGATTAAAACAGATTGTAATTGATTGTTTACCTCGGGAAACTTGGAGCGAAAGCCATCCATTGTCAAGAAAAGTTCATATATAGTCACTCAAGCCTAGAAAAGCCTTATTACTCGGTTTAAATGCCTTTATAATCTCATTATTGAATTTATTTTGAATTGTTTTTACATTTTTTGATTAAAACAGATTGTAATTGATTGTTTGCCTCGGGAAACGTGGAGCGAAAATCATCCATTGTCAAGAAAAGTTCATTTATAGTCACTCATGCCTAGAAAAGCCTTATTACTCGGTTTAAATGCCTTTATAATCCCATTATTGAATTTATTTTGAATGTTTTTTACATTTTTTGATTAAAACAGATTGCTATTGATTGTTTGCCTCGAGAAACGTGGAGTGAAAGCCATCCATTGTCAAGAAAAGTTCATTTATAGTCACTCAAGCCTAGAAAAGCCTTATTACTCGGTTTAATAGCCTTTATAATCCCATTATTGAGTTTATTTTGAATTTTTTTTTATATTTTTTGATTAAAACAGATTGTAATTGATTGTTTACCTCGGGAAACTTGGAGCGAAAGCCATCCATTGTCAAGAAAAGTTCATATATAGTCACTCAAGCCTAGAAAAGCCTTATTACTCGGTTTAAATGCCTTTATAATCTCATTATTGAATTTATTTTGAATTGTTTTTACATTTTTTGATTAAAACAGATTGTAATTGATTGTTTGCCTCGGGAAACGTGGAGCGAAAGCCATCCATTGTCAAGAAAAGTTCATTTATAGTCACTCATGCCTAGAAAAGCCTTATTACTCGGTTTAAATGCCTTTATAATCCCATTATTGAATTTATTTTGAATTTTTTTTACATTTTTTGATTAAAACAGATTGCTATTGATTGTTTGCCTCGAGAAACGTGGAGCGAAAGCCATCCATTGTCAAGAAAAGTTCATTTATAGTCACTCAAGCCTAGAAAAGCCTTATTACTCGGTTTAATAGCCTTTATAATCCCATTATTGAGTTTATTTTGAATTTTTTTTACATTTTTTGATTAAAACAGATTGTAATTGATTGTTTACCTCGGGAAACTTGGAGCGAAGGCCATCCATTGTCAAGAAAAGTTCATTTATAGTCACTCATGCCTAGAAAAGCCTTATTACTCGGTTTAAATGCCTTTATAATCTCATTATTGAATTTATTTTGAATTGTTTTTACATTTTTTGATTAAAACAGATTGTAATTGATTGTTTGCCTCGGGAAACGTGGAGCGAAAGCCATCCATTGTCAAGAAAAGTTCATTTATAGTCACTCATGCCTAGAAAAGCCTTATTACTCGGTTTAAATGCCTTTATAATCCCATTATTGAATTTATTTTGAATTGTTTTTACATTTTTTGATTAAAACAGATTGTAATTGATTGTTTGCCTCGAGAAACGTGGAGCGAAAGCCATCCATTGTCAAGAAAAGTTCATTTATAGTCACTCATGCCTAGAAAAGCCTTATTACTCGGTTTAAATGCCTTTATAATCCCATTATTGAATTTATTTTGAATTTTTTTTTTACATTTTTTGATTAAAACATATTGTAATTGAATGTTTACCTCTAGAAACATGGAGCAAAAGCCATCCATTGTCAAGAAAAGTTCATTTATAGTCACTCAAGCCTAGAAAAGCCTTATTACTCAGTTTAAATGCCTTTATAATCCCATTATTGAATTTATTTTGAATTTTTTTTAAATTTTTTGATTAAAACAGATTGTAATTGATTGTTTGCCTCGGGAAACGTGGAGCGAAAGCCATCCATTGTCAAGAAAAGTTCATTTATAGTCACTCATGCCTAGAAAAGCCTTATTACTCGGTTTAAATGCCTTTATAATCCCATTATTGAATTTATTTTGAATTTTTTTTACATTTTTTGATTAAAACAGATTGTAATTGATTGTTTGCCTCGGGAAACGTGGAGCGAAAGCCATCCATTGTCAAGAAAAGATCATTTATATTCACTCATGCCTAGAAAATCCTTATTACTCGGTTTAAATGCCTTTATAATCCCATTATTGAATTTATTTTGAATGTTTTTTACATTTTTTGATTAAACCAGATTGCTATTGATTGTTTGCCTCGAGAAACGTGGAGCGAAAGCCATCCATTGTCAAGAAAAGTTCATTTATAGTCACTCAAGCCTAGAAAAGCCTTATTACTCGGTTTAAATGCCTTTATAATCCCATTATTGAGTTTATTTTGAATTTTTTTTACATTTTTTGATTAAAACAGATTGTAATTGATTGTTTACCTCGGGAAACTTGGAGCGAAAGCCATCCATTGTCAAGAAAAGTTCATATATAGTCACTCAAGCCTAGAAAAGCCTTATTACTCGGTTTAAATGCCTTTATAATCTCATTATTGAATTTATTTTGAATTGTTTTTACATTTTTTGATTAAAACAGATTGTAATTGATTTTTTGCCTCGGGAAACGTGGAGCGAAAGCCATCCATTGTCAAGAAAAGTTCATTTATAGTCACTCATGCCTAGAAAAGCCTTATTACTCGGTTTAAATGCCTTTATAATCTCATTATTGAATTTATTTTGAATTGTTTTTACATTTTTTGATTAAAACAGATTGTAATTGATTGTTTGCCTCGGGAAACGTGGAGCGAAAGCCATCCATTGTCAAGAAAAGTTCATTTATAGTCACTCATGCCTAGAAAAGCCTTATTACTCGGTTTAAATGCCTTTATAATCCCATTATTGAATTTATTTTGAATTGTTTTTACATTTTTTGATTAAAACAGATTGTAATTGATTGTTTGCCTCGAGAAACGTGGAGCGAAAGCCATCCATTGTCAAGAAAAGTTCATTTATAGTCACTCATGCCTAGAAAAGCCTTATTACTCGGTTTAAATGCCTTTATAATCCCATTATTGAATTTATTTTGAATTTTTTTTACATTTTTTGATTAAAACAGATTGTAATTGATTGTTTGCCTCGGGAAACGTGGAGCGAAAGCCATCCATTGTCAAGAAAAGTTCATTTATAGTCACTCATGCCTAGAAAAGCCTTATTACTCGGTTTAAATGCCTTTATAATCCCATTATTGAATTTATTTTGAATTTTTTTTACATTTTTTGATTAAAACATATTGTAATAGATTGTTTACCTCTAGAAACATGGAGCAAAAGCCATCCATTGTCAAGAAAAGTTAATTTATAGTCAATCAAGCTTAGAAAAGCCTTATTACTCGGTTTAAATGCCTTTATAATCCCATTACTGAATTTATTTTGAATTGTTTTTACATTTTTTGATTAAAACAGATTGTAATTGATTGTTTGCCTTGGGAAACGTGGAGCGAAAGCCATCCATTGTCAAGAAAAGTTCATTTATAGTCACTCATGCCTAGAAAAGCCTTATTACTCGGTTTAAATGCCTTTATAATCCCATTATTGAATTTATTTTGAATTGTTTTTACATTTTTTGATTAAAACATATTGTAATTGAATGTTGACCTCTAGAAATATGGAGCAAAAGCCATCCATTGTCAAGAAAAGTTCATTTATAGTTACTCAAGCCTAGAAAAGCCTTATTACTCAGTTTAAATGCCTTGATAATCCCATTATTGAATTTCTTTTGAATTTTTTTTACATTTTTTGATTAAAACATACTGTAATTGAATGTTTACCTCTAGAAACATGGACCAAAAGCCATCCATTGTCAAGAAAAGTTCATTTATAGTCACTCATGCCTAGAAAAGCCTTATTACTCGGTTTAAATGCCTTTATAATCCCATTATTGAATTTATTTTGAATTGTTTTTACATTTTTTGATTAAAACATATTGTAATTGAATGTTGACCTCTAGAAATATGGAGCAAAAGCCATCCATTGTCAAGAAAAGTTCATTTATAGTTACTCAAGCCTAGAAAAGCCTTATTACTCAGTTTAAATGCCTTGATAATCCCATTATTGAATTTATTTTGAATTTTTTTTACATTTTTTGATTAAAACATACTGTAATTGAATGTTTACCTCTAGAAACATGGACCAAAAGCCATCCATTGTCAAGAAAAGTTTATTTCTAGTCAATCAAGCCTAGAAAAGCCTTATTACTCGGTTTAAATGCCTTTATAATCCCATTATTGAATTTATTTTGAATTGTTTTTACATTTTTTGATTAAAACAGATTGTAATTGATTGTTTGCCTCGAGAAACGTGGAGCGAAAGCCATCCATTGTCAAGAAAAGTTCATTTATAGTCACTCATGCCTAGAAAGGCCTTATTACTCGGTTTAAATGCCTTTATAATCCCATTATTGAATTTATTTTGAATTTTTTTTTTACATTTTTTGATTAAAACATATTGTAATTGAATGTTTACCTCTAGAAACATGGAGCAAAAGCCATCCATTGTCAAGAAAAGTTCATTTATAGTCACTCAAGCCTAGAAAAGCCTTATTACTCAGTTTAAATGCCTTTATAATCCCATTATTGAATTTATTTTGAATTTTTTTTACATTTTTTGATTAAAACAGATTGTAATTGATTGTTTGCCTCGGGAAACGTGGAGCGAAAGCCATCAATTGTCAAGAAAAGATCATTTATAGTCACTCATGCCTAGAAAAGCCTTATTACTCGGTTTAAATGCCTTTATAACCCCATAATTGAATTTATTTTGAATTTTTTTTGCATTTTTTAATTAAAACAGATTGTAATTGATTGTTTACCTCGGGAAACATGGAGCAAAAGCCATCCATTGTCAAGAAAAGTTCATTTATAGTCACTCATGCCTAGAAAAGCCTTATTACTCGGTTTAAATGCCTTTATAATCCCATTATTGAATTTATTTTGAATTTTTTTTACATTTTTTGATTAAAACAGATTGTAATTGATTGTTTGCCTCGGGAAACGTGGAGCGAAAGCCATCAATTGTCAAGAAAAGATCATTTATAGTCACTCATGCCTAGAAAAGCCTTATTACTCGGTTTAAATGCCTTTATAACCCCATAATTGAATTTGTTTTGAATTTTTTTTACATTTTTTTATTAAAACAGATTGTAATTGATTGTTTACCTCGGGAAACATGGAGCAAAAGCCATCCATTGCCAAGAAAAGTTCATTTATAGTCACTCAAGCCTAGAAAAGCCTTATTACTCGGTTTAAATGCCTTTATAATCCCATTATTGAATTTATTTTGAATTGTTTTTACATTTTTTGATTAAAACAGATTGTAACTGATTGTTTGCCTTGGGAAACGTGGAGCGAAAGCCATCCATTGTCAAGAAAAGTTCATTTATAGTCACTCATGACTAGAAAAGCCTTATTACTCGGTTTAAATGCCTTTATAATCCCATTATTGAATTTATTTTGAATTGTTTTTACATTTTTGATTAAAACAGATTGTAATTGATTGTTTGCCTCGAGAAACGTGGAGCGAAAGCCATCCATTGTCAAGAAAAGTTCATTTATAGTCACTCATGCCTAGAAAAGCCTTATTACTCGGTTTAAATGCATTTATAATCCCATTATTGAATTTATTTTGAATTTTTTTTACATTTTTTAATTAAAACAGATTGTAATTGATTGTTTGCCTCGGGAAACGTGGAGCGAAAGCCATCAATTGTCAAGAAAAGATCATTTATAGTCACTCATGCCTAGAAAAGCCTTATTACTCGGTTTAAATGCCTTTATAACCCCATAATTGAATTTGTTTTGAATTTTTTTTACATTTTTTTATTAAAACAGATTGTAATTGATTGTTTACCTCGGGAAACATGGAGCAAAAGCCATCCATTGCCAAGAAAAGTTCATTTATAGTCACTCAAGCCTAGAAAAGCCTTATTACTCGGTTTAAATGCCTTTATAATCCCATTATTGAATTTATTTTGAATTGTTTTTACATTTTTTGATTAAAATAGATTGTAACTGATTGTTTTCCTCGGGAAACGTGGAGCGAAAGCCATCCATTGTCATGAAAAGTTCATTTATAGTCACTCATGCCTAGAAAAGCCTTATTACTCGGTTTAAATGCCTTTATAATCCCATTATTGAATTTATTTTGAATGTTTTTTACATTTTTTGATTAAAACAGATTGCTATTGATTGTTTGTCTCGAGAAACGTGGAGCGAAAGCCATCCATTGTCAACAAAAGTTCATTTATAGTCACTCATGCCTAGAAAAGCTTTGTTACTCGGTTTAAATGCCTTTATAATACCATTATTGAGTTTATTTTGAATTTTTTTTACATTTTTTGATTAAAACAGATTGTAATTGATTGTTTACCTCGGGAAACTTGAGCGAAAGCCATCCATTGTCAAGAAAAGTTCATTTATAGTCACTCAAGCCTAGAAAAGCCTTATTACTCGGTTTAAATGCCTTTATAATCCCATTATTGAGTTTATTTTGAATTTTTTTTACATTTTTTGATTAAAACATATTGTAATTGATTGTTTACCTCCAGAAACATGGAGCAAAAGCCATCCATTGTCAAGAAAAGTTCATTTATACTCACTCAAGCCTAGAAAAGCCTTATTACTCAGTTTAAATGCCTTTATAATCCCATTATTGAATTTATTTTGAATTTTTTTTACATTTTTTGATTAAAACAGATTGTAATTGATTGTTTGCCTCGGGAAATGTGGAGCGAAAGCCATCCATTGTCAAGAAAAGATCATTTATAGTCACTCAAGCCTAGAAAAGCCTTATTACTCGGTTTAAATGCCTTTATAATCCCATTATTGAATTTATTTTGAATTGTTTTTACATTTTTTGATTAAAACAGATTGTAAATGATTGTTTGCCTCGGGAAACGTGGAGCGAAAGCCATCCATTGTCAAGAAAAGTTCATTTATAGTCACTCATGCCTAGAAAAGCCTTATTACTCGGTTTAAATGCCTTTATAATCCCATTATTGAATTTATTTTGAATTTTTTTTACATTTTTTGATTAAAACAGATTGTAATTGATTGTTTGCCTCGGGAAATGTGGAGCGAAAGCCATCCATTGTCAAGAAAAGATCATTTATAGTCACTCATGCCTAGAAAAGCCTTATTACCCGGTTTAAATGCCTTTATAACCCCATAATTGAATTTATTTTGAATGTTTTTTGCATTTTTTTATTAAAACAGATTGTAATTGATTGTTTACCTCGGGAAACATGGAGCAAAAGCCATCCATTGTCAAGAAAAGTTCATTTATAGTCACTCATGCCTAGAAAAGCCTTATTACTCAGTTTAAATGCCTTTATAATCCCATTATTGAATTTATTTTGAATTTTTTTTACATTTTTTGATTAAAACAGATTGTAATTGATTGTTTGCCTCGGGAAACGTGGAGCGAAAGCCATCCATTGTCAAGAAAAGATCATTTATAGTCACTCATGCCTAGAAAAGCCTTATTACCCGGTTTAAATGCCTTTATAACCCCATAATTGAATTTATTTTGAATTTTTTTTACATTTTTTGATTAAAACATATTGTAATTGATTGTTTACCTCCAGAAACATGGAGCAAAAGCCATCCATTGTCAAGAAAAGTTCATTTATAGTCACTCAAGCCTAGAAAAGCATTATTACTCAGTTTAAATGCCTTTATAATCCCATTATTGAATTTATTTTGAATTTTTTTTACATTTTTTAATTAAAACAGATTGTAATTGATTGTTTGCCTCGGGAAACGTGGAGCGAAAGCCATCAATTGTCAAGAAAAGATCATTTATAGTCACTCAAGCCTAGAAAAGCCTTATTACTCGGTTTAAATGCCTTTATAATCCCATTTTTGAGTTTATTTTGAATTTTTTTTACATTTTTTGATTAAAACATATTGTAATTGATTGTTTACCTCCAGAAACATGGAGCAAAAGCCATCCATTGTCAAGAAAAGTTCATTTATAGTCACTCAAGCCTAGAAAAGCCTTATTACTCAGTTTAAATGCCTTTATAATCCCATTATTGAATTTATTTTGAATTTTTTTTTTTTTACATTTTTTGATTAAAACAGATTGTAATTGATTGTTTGCCTCGGGAAACGTGGAGCGAAAGCCATCCGTTGTCAAGAAAAGTTCATTTATAGTCACTCATGCCTAGAAAAGCCTTATTACTCGATTTAAATGCATTTATAGTCCCATTATTGAATTTATTTTGAATTTTTTTTACATTTTTTGATTAAAACATATTGTAATTGAATGTTTACCTCCAGAAACATGGAGCAAAAGCCATCCATTGTCAAGAAAAGTTCATTTATAGTCACTCAAGGCTAGAAAAGCCTTATTACTCAGTTTAAATGCCTTTATAATCCCATTATTGAATTTATTTTGAATTTTTTTTACATTTTTTGATTAAAACAGATTGTAATTGATTGTTTGCCTCGGGAAATGTGGAGCGAAAGCCATCCATTGTCAAGAAAAGATCATTTATAGTCACTCATGCCTAGAAAAGCCTTATTACCCGGTTTAAATGCCTTTATAACCCCATAATTGAATTTATTTTGAATTTTTTTTACATTTTTTGATTAAAACAGATTGTAATTGATTGTTTGCCTCGGGAAACGTGGAGCGAAAGCCATCCATTGTCAAGAAAAGATCATTTATATTCACTCATGCCTAGAAAAGCCTTATTACTCGGTTTAAATGCCTTTATAATCCCATTATTGAATTTATTTTGAATGTTTTTTACATTTTTTGATTAAACCAGATTGCTATTGATTGTTTGCCTCGAGAAACGTGGAGCGAAAGCCATCCATTGTCAAGAAAAGTTCATTTATAGTCACTCAAGCCTAGAAAAGCCTTATTACTCGGTTTAAATGCCTTTATAATCCCATTATTGAGTTTATTTTGAATTTTTTTTGCATTTTTTGATTAAAACAGATTGTAATTGATTGTTTACCTCGGGAAACTTGGAGCGAAAGCCATCCATTGTCAAGAAAAGTTCATATATAGTCACTCAAGCCTAGAAAAGCCTTATTACTCGGTTTAAATGCCTTTATAATCTCATTATTGAATTTATTTTGAATTGTTTTTACATTTTTTGATTAAAACAGATTGTAATTGATTTTTTGCCTCGGGAAACGTGGAGCGAAAGCCATCCATTGTCAAGAAAAGTTCATTTATAGTCACTCATGCCTAGAAAAGCCTTATTACTCGGTTTAAATGCCTTTATAATCTCATTATTGAATTTATTTTGAATTGTTTTTACATTTTTTGATTAAAACAGATTGTAATTGATTGTTTGCCTCGGGAAACGTGGAGCGAAAGCCATCCATTGTCAAGAAAAGTTCATTTATAGTCACTCATGCCTAGAAAAGCCTTATTACTCGGTTTAAATGCCTTTATAATCCCATTATTGAATTTATTTTGAATTGTTTTTACATTTTTTGATTAAAACAGATTGTAATTGATTGTTTGCCTCGAGAAACGTGGAGCGAAAGCCATCCATTGTCAAGAAAAGTTCATTTATAGTCACTCATGCCTAGAAAAGCCTTATTACTCGGTTTAAATGCCTTTATAATCCCATTATTGAATTTATTTTGAATTTTTTTTACATTTTTTGATTAAAACATATTGTAATAGATTGTTTACCTCTAGAAACATGGAGCAAAAGCCATCCATTGTCAAGAAAAGTTCATTTATAGTCAATCAAGCCTAGAAAAGCCTTATTACTCGGTTTAAATGCCTTTATAATCCCATTATTGAATTTATTTTGAATTGTTTTTACATTTTTTGATTAAAACAGATTGTAATTGATTGTTTGCCTTGGGAAACGTGGAGCGAAAGCCATCCATTGTCAAGAAAAGTTCATTTATAGTCACTCATGCCTAGAAAAGCCTTATTACTCGGTTTAAATGCCTTTATAATCCCATTATTGAATTTATTTTGAATTGTTTTTACATTTTTTGATTAAAACATATTGTAATTGAATGTTGACCTCTAGAAACATGGAGCAAAAGCCATCCATTGTCAAGAAAAGTTCATTGATAGTCACTCAAGCCTAGAAAAGCCTTATTACTCAGTTTAAATGCCTTTATAATCCCATTATTGAATTTATTTTGAATTTTTTTTACATTTTTTGATTAAAACATATTGTAATTGAATGTTTACCTCTAGAAACATGGAGCAAAAGCCATCCATTGTCAAGAAAAGTTTATTTATAGTCAATCAAGCCTAGAAAAGCCTTATTACTCGGTTTAAATGCCTTTATAATCCCATTATTGAATTTATTTTGAATTGTTTTTACATTTTTTGATTAAAACAGATTGTAATTGATTGTTTGCCTCGGGAAACGTGGAGCGAAAGCCATCCGTTGTCAAGAAAAGTTCATTTATAGTCACTCATGCCTAGAAAAGCCTTATTACTCGGTTTAAATGCCTTTATAATCCCATTATTGAATTTATTTTGAATTTTTTTTTTACATTTTTTGATTAAAACATATTGTAATTGAATGTTTACCTCTAGAAACATGGAGCAAAAGCCATCCATTGTCAAGAAAAGTTCATTTATAGTCACTCAAGCCTAGAAAAGCCTTATTACTCAGTTTAAATGCCTTTATAATCCCATTATTGAATTTATTTTGAATTTTTTTTACATTTTTTGATTAAAACAGATTGTAATTGATTGTTTGCCTCGGGAAACGTGGAGCGAAAGCCATCCATTGTCAAGAAAAGTTCATTTATAGTCACTCATGCCTAGAAAAGCCTTATTACTCGGTTTAAATGCCTTTATAATCCCATTATTGAATTTATTTTGAATTTTTTTTACATTTTTTGATTAAAACAGATTGTAATTGATTGTTTGCCTCGGGAAACGTGGAGCGAAAGCCATCCATTGTCAAGAAAAGTTCATTTATAGTCACTCATGCCTAGAAAAGCCTTATTACTCGGTTTAAATGCCTTTATAATCCCATTATTGAATTTATTTTGAATTTTTTTTACATTTTTTGATTAAAACATATTGTAATAGATTGTTTACCTCTAGAAACATGGAGCAAAAGCCATCCATTGTCAAGAAAAGTTAATTTATAGTCAATCAAGCTTAGAAAAGCCTTATTACTCGGTTTAAATGCCTTTATAATCCCATTACTGAATTTATTTTGAATTGTTTTTACATTTTTTGATTAAAACAGATTGTAATTGATTGTTTGCCTTGGGAAACGTGGAGCGAAAGCCATCCATTGTCAAGAAAAGTTCATTTATAGTCACTCATGCCTAGAAAAGCCTTATTACTCGGTTTAAATGCCTTTATAATCCCATTATTGAATTTATTTTGAATTGTTTTTACATTTTTTGATTAAAACATATTGTAATTGAATGTTGACCTCTAGAAATATGGAGCAAAAGCCATCCATTGTCAAGAAAAGTTCATTTATAGTTACTCAAGCCTAGAAAAGCCTTATTACTCAGTTTAAATGCCTTGATAATCCCATTATTGAATTTATTTTGAATTTTTTTTACATTTTTTGATTAAAACATACTGTAATTGAATGTTTACCTCTAGAAACATGGACCAAAAGCCATCCATTGTCAAGAAAAGTTTATTTATAGTCAATCAAGCCTAGAAAAGCCTTATTACTCGGTTTAAATGCCTTTATAATCCCATTATTGAATTTATTTTGAATTGTTTTTACATTTTTTGATTAAAACAGATTGTAATTGATTGTTTGCCTCGGGAAACGTGGAGCGAAAGCCATCCCTTGTCAAGAAAAGTTCATTTATAGTCACTCATGCCTAGAAAAGCCTTATTACTCGGTTTAAATGCCTTTATAATCCCATTATTGAATTTATTTTGAATTTTTTTTTTACATTTTTTGATTAAAACATATTGTAATTGAATGTTTACCTCTAGAAACATGGAGCAAAAGCCATCCATTGTCAAGAAAAGTTCATTTATAGTCACTCAAGCCTAGAAAAGCCTTATTACTCAGTTTAAATGCCTTTATAATCCCATTATTGAATTTATTTTGAATTTTTTTTACATTTTTTGATTAAAACAGATTGTAATTGATTGTTTGCCTCGGGAAACGTGGAGCGAAAGCCATCCATTGTCAAGAAAAGATCATTTATAGTCACTCATGCCTAGAAAAGCCTTATTACTCGGTTTAAATGCCTTTATAACCCCATAATTGAATTTATTTTGAATTTTTTTTGCATTTTTTAATTAAAACAGATTGTAATTGATTGTTTACCTCGGGAAACATGGAGCAAAAGCCATCCATTGTCAAGAAAAGTTCATTTATAGTCACTCATGCCTAGAAAAGCCTTATTACTCGGTTTAAATGCCTTTATAATCCCATTATTGAATTTATTTTGAATTTTTTTTACATTTTTTGATTAAAACAGATTGTAATTGATTGTTTGCCTCGGGAAACGTGGAGCGAAAGCCATCAATTGTCAAGAAAAGATCATTTATAGTCACTCATGCCTAGAAAAGCCTTATTACTCGGTTTAAATGCCTTTATAACCCCATAATTGAATTTGTTTTGAATTTTTTTTACATTTTTTTATTAAAACAGATTGTAATTGATTGTTTACCTCGGGAAACATGGAGCAAAAGCCATCCATTGCCAAGAAAAGTTCATTTATAGTCACTCAAGCCTAGAAAAGCCTTATTACTCGGTTTAAATGCCTTTATAATCCCATTATTGAATTTATTTTGAATTGTTTTTACATTTTTTGATTAAAATAGATTGTAACTGATTGTTTGCCTTGGGAAACGTGGAGCGAAAGCCATCCATTGTCAAGAAAAGTTCATTTATAGTCACTCATGACTAGAAAAGCCTTATTACTCGGTTTAAATGCCTTTATAATCCCATTATTGAATTTATTTTGAATTGTTTTTACATTTTTGATTAAAACAGATTGTAATTGATTGTTTGCCTCGAGAAACGTGGAGCGAAAGCCATCCATTGTCAAGAAAAGTTCATTTATAGTCACTCATGCCTAGAAAAGCCTTATTACTCGGTTTAAATGCATTTATAATCCCATTATTGAATTTATTTTGAATTTTTTTTACATTTTTTAATTAAAACAGATTGTAATTGATTGTTTGCCTCGGGAAACGTGGAGCGAAAGCCATCAATTGTCAAGAAAAGATGATTTATAGTCACTCATGCCTAGAAAAGCCTTATTACTCGGTTTAAATGCCTTTATAACCCCATAATTGAATTTATTTTGAATTTTTTTTACATTTTTTTATTAAAACAGATTGTAATTGATTGTTTACCTCGGGAAACATGGAGCAAAAGCCATCCATTGCCAAGAAAAGTTCATTTATAGTCACTCAAGCCTAGAAAAGCCTTATTACTCGGTTTAAATGCCTTTATAATCCCATTATTGAATTTATTTTGAATTGTTTTTACATTTTTTGATTAAAACAGATTGTAACTGATTGTTTTCCTCGGGAAACGTGGAGCGAAAGCCATCCATTGTCATGAAAAGTTCATTTATAGTCACTCATGCCTAGAAAAGCCTTATTACTCGGTTTAAATGCCTTTATAATCCCATTATTGAATTTATTTTGAATGTTTTTTACATTTTTTGATTAAAACAGATTGCTATTGATTGTTTGTCTCGAGAAACGTGGAGCGAAAGCCATCCATTGTCAACAAAAGTTCATTTATAGTCACTCATGCCTAGAAAAGCTTTGTTACTCGGTTTAAATGCCTTTATAATCCCATTATTGAGTTTATTTTGAATTTTTTTTACATTTTTTGATTAAAACAGATTGTAATTGATTGTTTACCTCGGGAAACTTGAGCGAAAGCCATCCATTGTCAAGAAAAGTTCATTTATAGTCACTCAAGCCTAGAAAAGCCTTATTACTCGGTTTAAATGCCTTTATAATCCCATTATTGAGTTTATTTTGAATTTTTTTTACATTTTTTGATTAAAACATATTGTAATTGATTGTTTACCTCCAGAAACATGGAGCAAAAGCCATCCATTGTCAAGAAAAGTTCATTTATACTCACTCAAGCCTAGAAAAGCCTTATTACTCAGTTTAAATGCCTTTATAATCCCATTATTGAATTTATTTTGAATTTTTTTTACATTTTTTGATTAAAACAGATTGTAATTGATTGTTTGCCTCGGGAAATGTGGAGCGAAAGCCATCCATTGTCAAGAAAAGATCATTTATAGTCACTCATGCCTAGAAAAGCCTTATTACCCGGTTTAAATGCCTTTATAACCCCATAATTGAATTTATTTTGAATGTTTTTTGCATTTTTTTATTAAAACAGATTGTAATTGATTGTTTACCTCGGGAAACATGGAGCAAAAGCCATCCATTGTCAAGAAAAGTTCATTTATAGTCACTCATGCCTAGAAAAGCCTTATTACTCAGTTTAAATGCCTTTATAATCCCATTATTGAATTTATTTTGAATTTTTTTTACATTTTTTGATTAAAACAGATTGTAATTGATTGTTTGCCTCGGGAAACGTGGAGCGAAAGCCATCCATTGTCAGGAAAAGATCATTTATAGTCACTCATGCCTAGAAAAGCCTTATTACCCGGTTTAAATGCCTTTATAACCCCATAATTGAATTTATTTTGAATTTTTTTTACATTTTTTGATTAAAACATATTGTAATTGATTGTTTACCTCCAGAAACATGGAGCAAAAGCCATCCATTGTCAAGAAAAGTTCATTTATAGTCACTCAAGCCTAAAAAAGCCTTATTACTCAGTTTAAATGCCTTTATAATCCCATTATTGAATTTATTTTGAATTTTTTTTACATTTTTTAATTAAAACAGATTGTAATTGATTGTTTGCCTCGGGAAACGTGGAGCGAAAGCCATCAATTGTCAAGAAAAGATCATTTATAGTCACTCAAGCCTAGAAAAGCCTTATTACTCGGTTTAAATGCCTTTATAATCCCATTATTGAGTTTATTTTGAATTTTTTTTACATTTTTTGATTAAAACATATTGTAATTGATTGTTTACCTCCAGAAACATGGAGCAAAAGCCATCCATTGTCAAGAAAAGTTCATTTATAGTCACTCAAGCCTAGAAAAGCCTTATTACTCAGTTTAAATGCCTTTATAATCCCATTATTGAATTTATTTTGAATTTTTTTTTTTTTACATTTTTTGATTAAAACAGATTGTAATTGATTGTTTGCCTCGGGAAACGTGGAGCGAAAGCCATCCGTTGTCAAGAAAAGTTCATTTATAGTCACTCATGCCTAGAAAAGCCTTATTACTCGATTTAAATGCATTTATAATCCCATTATTGAATTTATTTTGAATTTTTTTTACATTTTTTGATTAAAACATATTGTAATTGAATGTTTACCTCCAGAAACATGGAGCAAAAGCCATCCATTGTCAAGAAAAGTTCATTTATAGTCACTCAAGGCTAGAAAAGCCTTATTACTCAGTTTAAATGCCTTTATAATCCCATTATTGAATTTATTTTGAATTTTTTTTACATTTTTTGATTAAAACAGATTGTAATTGATTGTTTGCCTCGGGAAATGTGGAGCGAAAGCCATCCATTGTCAAGAAAAGATCATTTATAGTCACTCATGCCTAGAAAAGCCTTATTACCCGGTTTAAATGCCTTTATAACCCCATAATTGAATTTATTTTGAATTTTTTTTACATTTTTTGATTAAAACAGATTGTAATTGATTGTTTGCCTCGGGAAACGTGGAGCGAAAGCCATCCATTGTCAAGAAAAGTTCATTTATAGTCAATCAAGCCTAGAAAAGCCTTAATACTCGGTTTAAATGCCTTTATAATCCCATTATTGAATTTATTTTGAATTGTTTTTACATTTTTTGATTAAAACAGATTGTAATTGATTGTTTACCTCGGGAAACGTGGAGCGAAAGCCATCCATTGTCAAGAAAAGTTCATTTATAGTCACTCATGCCTAGAAAAGCCTTATTACTCGGTTTAAATGCCTTTATAATCCCATTATTGAATTTATTTTGAATTGTTTTTACATTTTTTGATTAAAACAGATTGTAATTGATTGTTTGCCTCGGAAAACGTGGGGGGAAAGCCATCCATTGTCAAGAAAAGTTCATTTATAGTCACTCATGCCTAGAAAAGCCTTATTACTCGGTTTAAATGCCTTTATAATCCCATTATTGAATTTATTTTCAATTTTTTTTACATTTTTTGATTAAAACAAATTGTAATGGATTGTTTGCCTCGGGAAACGTGGAGCGAAAGCCATCCATTGTCAAGAAAAGTTCATTTATAGTCACTCATGCCTAGAAAAGCCTTATTACTCGGTTTAAATGCCTTTATAATCCCATTATTGAATTTATTTTGAATTGTTTTTACATTTTTTGATTAAAACAGATTGTAATTGATTGTTTGCCTCGGAAAACGTGGGGGGAAAGCCATCCATTGTCAAGAAAAGTTCATTTATAGTCACTCATGCCTAGAAAAGCCTTATTACTCGGTTTAAATGCCTATATAATCCCATTATTGAATTTATTTTGAATTGTTTTTACATTTTTTGATTAAAACAGATTGTAATTGATTGTTTGCCTCGGAAAACGTGGGGGGAAAGCCATCCATTGTCAAGAAAAGTTCATTTATAGTCACTCATGCCTAGAAAAGCCTTATTACTCGGTTTAAATGCCTTTATAATCCCATTATTGAATTTATTTTGAATTTTTTTTTTACATTTTTTGATTAAAACATATTGTAATTGAATGTTTACCTCTAGAAACATGGAGCAAAAGCCATCCATTGTCAAGAAAAGTTCATTTATAGTCACTCAAGCCTAGAAAAGCCTTATTACTCAGTTTAAATGCCTTTATAATCCCATTATTGAATTTATTTTGAATTTTTTTTACATTTTTTGATTAAAACAGATTGTAATTGATTTTTTGCCTCAGGAAACGTGGAGCGAAAGCCATCCATTGTCAAGAAAAGATCATTTATAGTCACTCATGCCTAGAAAAGCCTTATTACTCGGTTTAAATGCCTTTATAACCCCATAATTGAATTTATTTTGAATTTTTTTTGCATTTTTTAATTAAAACAGATTGTAATTGATTGTTTACCTCGGGAAACATGGAGCAAAAGCCATCCATTGTCAAGAAAAGTTCATTTATAGTCACTCATGCCTAGAAAAGCCTTATTACTCGGTTTAAATGCCTTTATAATTCCATTATTGAATTTATTTTGAATTTTTTTTACATTTTTTGATTAAAACAGATTGTAATGGATTGTTTGCCTCGGGAAACGTGGAGCGAAAGCCATCCATTGTCAAGAAAAGATCATTTATAGTCACTCATGCCTAGAAAAGCCTTATTACTCGGTTTAAATGCCTTTATAATCCCATTATTGAATTTATTTTGAATGTTTTTTACATTTTTTGATTAAAACAGATTGCTATTGATTGTTTGCCTCGAGAAACGTGGAGCGAAAGCCATCCATTGTCAAGAAAAGTTCATTTATAGTCACTCAAGCCTAGAAAAGCCTTATTACTCGGTTTAAATGCCTTTATAATCCCATTATTGAGTTTATTTTGAATTTTTTTTACATTTTTTGATTAAAACGGATTGTAATTGATTGTTTACCTCGGGAAACTTGGAGCGAAAGCCATCCATTGTCAAGAAA
The DNA here is from genome assembly GCF_053813885.1 of Theobroma cacao. NCBI lineage: Eukaryota > Viridiplantae > Streptophyta > Magnoliopsida > Malvales > Malvaceae > Theobroma > Theobroma cacao. The sequence continues at coordinate 13,927,292 of NC_142644.1, read as the reverse complement.
AGTTCATATATAGTCACTCAAGCCTAGAAAAGCCTTATTACTCGGTTTAAATGCCTTTATAATCTCATTATTGAATTTATTTTGAATTGTTTTTACATTTTTTGATTAAAACAGATTGTAATTGATTGTTTGCCTCGGGAAATGTGGAGCGACAGCCATCCGTTGTCAAGAAAAGTTCATTTATAGTCACTCATGCCTAGAAAAGCCTTATTACTTGGTTTAAATGCCTTTATAATCCCATTATTGAATTTATTTTGAATTGTTTTTACATTTTTTGATTAAAACAGATTGTAATTGATTGTTTGCCTCGAGAAACGTGGAGCGAAAGCCATCCATTGTCAAGAAAAGTTCATTTATAGTCACTCATGCCTAGAAAAGCCTTATTACTCGGTTTAAATGCATTTATAATCCCATTATTGAATTTATTTTGAATTTTTTTTACATTTTTTTATTAAAACAGATTGTAATTGATTGTTTGCCTCGGGAAACGTGGAGCGAAAGCCATCCATTGTTAAGAAAAGATCATTTATAGTCACTCATGCCTAGAAAAGCCTTATTACTCGGTTTAAATGCCTTTATAACCCCATAATTAAATTTGTTTTGAATTTTTTTTACATTTTTTTATTAAAACAGATTGTAATTGATTGTTTACCTCGGGAAACATGGAGCAAAAGCCATCCATTGCCAAGAAAAGTTCATTTATAGTCACTCAAGCCTAGAAAAGCCTTATTACTCGGTTTAAATGCCTTTATAATCCCATTATTGAATTTATTTTGAATTGTTTTTACATTTTTTGATTAAAACAGATTGTAACTGATTGTTTGCCTCGGGAAACGTGGAGCGAAAGCCATCCATTGTCATGAAAAGTTCATTTATAGTCACTGATGCCTAGAAAAGCCTTATTACTCGATTTAAATGCCTTTATAATCCCATTATTGAATTTATTTTGAATGTTTTTTACATTTTTTGATTAAAACAGATTGCTATTTTTTTTTGTCTCGAGAAACGTGGAGCGAAAGCCATCCATTGTCAACAAAAGTTCATTTATAGTCACTCATGCCTAGAAAAGCTTTGTTACTCGGTTTAAATGCCTTTATAATCCCATTATTGAGTTTATTTTGAATTTTTTTTACATTTTTTGATTAAAACAGATTGTAATTGATTGTTTACCTCGGGAAACTTGAGCGAAAGCCATCCATTGTCAAGAAAAGTTCATTTATAGTCACTCAAGCCTAGAAAAGCCTTATTACTCGGTTTAAATGCCTTTATAATCCCATTATTGAGTTTATTTTGAATTTTTTTTACATTTTTTGATTAAAACAGATTGTAATTGATTGTTTACCTCGGGAAACTTGGAGCGAAAGCCATCCATTGTCAAGAAAAGTTCATATATAGTCACTCAAGCCTAGAAAAGCCTTATTACTCGGTTTAAATGCCTTTATAATCTCATTATTGAATTTATTTTGAATTGTTTTTACATTTTTTGATTAAAACAGATTGTAATTGATTGTTTGCCTCGGGAAACGTGGAGCGAAAGCCATCCATTGTCAAGAAAAGTTCATTTATAGTCATTCATGCCTAGAAAACCCTTATTACTCGGTTTAAATGCCTTTATAATCCCATTATTGAATTTATTTTGAATTTTTTTTACATTTTTTGATTAAAACATATTGTAATAGCTTGTTTACCTCTAGAAACATGGAGCAAAAGCCATCCTTTGTCAAGAAAAGTTCATTTATAGTCAATCAAGCCTAGAAAAGCCTTATTACTCGGTTTAAATGCCTTTATAATCCCATTATTGAATTTATTTTGAATTGTTTTTACATTTTTTGATTAAAACAGATTGTAATTGATTGTTTGCCTTGGGAAACGTGGAGCGAAAGCCATCCATTGTCAAGAAAATTTCATTTATAGTCACTCATGCCTAGAAAAGCCTTATTACTCGGTTTAAATGCCTTTATAATCCCATTATTGAATTTATTTTGAATTGTTTTTACATTTTTTGATTAAAACACATTGTAATTGAATGTTGACCTCTAGAAACATGGAGCAAAAGCCATCCATTGTCAAGAAAAGTTCATTTATAGTCACTCAAGCCTAGAAAAGCCTTATTACTCGGTTTAAATGCCTTTATAATCCCATTATTGAATTTATTTTGAATTTTTTTTACATTTTTTGATTAAAACATATTTTAATTGAATGTTTACCTCTAGAAACATGGACCAAAAGCCATCCATTGTCAAGAAAAGTTCATTTATAGTCAATCAAGCCTAGAAAAGCCTTAATACTCGGTTTAAATGCCTTTATAATCCCATTATTGAATTTATTTTGAATTGTTTTTACATTTTTTGATTAAAACAGATTGTAATTGATTGTTTACCTCGGGAAACGTGGAGCGAAAGCCATCCATTGTCAAGAAAAGTTCATTTATAGTCACTCATGCCTAGAAAAGCCTTATTACTCGGTTTAAATGCCTTTATAATCCCATTATTGAATTTATTTTGAATTGTTTTTACATTTTTTGATTAAAACAGATTGTAATTGATTGTTTGCCTCGGAAAACGTGGGGGGAAAGCCATCCATTGTCAAGAAAAGTTCATTTATAGTCACTCATGCCTAGAAAAGCCTTATTACTCGGTTTAAATGCCTTTATAATCCCATTATTGAATTTATTTTCAATTTTTTTTACATTTTTTGATTAAAACAAATTGTAATGGATTGTTTGCCTCGGGAAACGTGGAGCGAAAGCCATCCATTGTCAAGAAAAGTTCATTTATAGTCACTCATGCCTAGAAAAGCCTTATTACTCGGTTTAAATGCCTTTATAATCCCATTATTGAATTTATTTTGAATTGTTTTTACATTTTTTGATTAAAACAGATTGTAATTGATTGTTTGCCTCGGAAAACGTGGGGGGAAAGCCATCCATTGTCAAGAAAAGTTCATTTATAGTCACTCATGCCTAGAAAAGCCTTATTACTCGGTTTAAATGCCTATATAATCCCATTATTGAATTTATTTTGAATTGTTTTTACATTTTTTGATTAAAACAGATTGTAATTGATTGTTTGCCTCGGAAAACGTGGGGGGAAAGCCATCCATTGTCAAGAAAAGTTCATTTATAGTCACTCATGCCTAGAAAAGCCTTATTACTCGGTTTAAATGCCTTTATAATCCCATTATTGAATTTATTTTGAATTTTTTTTTTACATTTTTTGATTAAAACATATTGTAATTGAATGTTTACCTCTAGAAACATGGAGCAAAAGCCATCCATTGTCAAGAAAAGTTCATTTATAGTCACTCAAGCCTAGAAAAGCCTTATTACTCAGTTTAAATGCCTTTATAATCCCATTATTGAATTTATTTTGAATTTTTTTTACATTTTTTGATTAAAACAGATTGTAATTGATTTTTTGCCTCGGGAAACGTGGAGCGAAAGCCATCCATTGTCAAGAAAAGATCATTTATAGTCACTCATGCCTAGAAAAGCCTTATTACTCGGTTTAAATGCCTTTATAATTCCATTATTGAATTTATTTTGAATTTTTTTTACATTTTTTGATTAAAACAGATTGTAATGGATTGTTTGCCTCGGGAAACGTGGAGCGAAAGCCATCCATTGTCAAGAAAAGATCATTTATAGTCACTCATGCCTAGAAAAGCCTTATTACTCGGTTTAAATGCCTTTATAATCCCATTATTGAATTTATTTTGAATGTTTTTTACATTTTTTGATTAAAACAGATTGCTATTGATTGTTTGCCTCGAGAAACGTGGAGCGAAAGCCATCCATTGTCAAGAAAAGTTCATTTATAGTCACTCAAGCCTAGAAAAGCCTTATTACTCGGTTTAAATGCGTTTATAATCCCATTATTGAGTTTATTTTGAATTTTTTTTACATTTTTTGATTAAAACAGATTGTAATTGATTGTTTACCTCGGGAAACTTGGAGCGAAAGCCATCCATTGTCAAGAAAAGTTCATATATAGTCACTCAAGCCTAGAAAAGCCTTATTACTCGGTTTAAATGCCTTTATAATCTCATTATTGAATTTATTTTGAATTGTTTTTACATTTTTTGATTAAAACAGATTGTAATTGATTGTTTGCCTCGGGAAACGTGGAGCGACAGCCATCCGTTGTCAAGAAAAGTTCATTTATAGTCACTCATGCCTAGAAAAGCCTTATTACTTGGTTTAAATGCCTTTATAATCCCATTATTGAATTTATTTTGAATTGTTTTTACATTTTTTGATTAAAACAGATTGTAATTGATTGTTTGCCTCGAGAAACGTGGAGCGAAAGCCATCCATTGTCAAGAAAAGTTCATTTATAGTCACTCATGCCTAGAAAAGCCTTATTACTCGGTTTAAATGCATTTATAATCCCATTATTGAATTTATTTTGAATTTTTTTTACATTTTTTTATTAAAACAGATTGTAATTGATTGTTTGCCTCGGGAAACGTGGAGCGAAAGCCATCCATTGTTAAGAAAAGATCATTTATAGTCACTCATGCCTAGAAAAGCCTTATTACTCGGTTTAAATGCCTTTATAACCCCATAATTAAATTTGTTTTGAATTTTTTTTACATTTTTTTATTAAAACAGATTGTAATTGATTGTTTACCTCGGGAAACATGGAGCAAAAGCCATCCATTGCCAAGAAAAGTTCATTTATAGTCACTCAAGCCTAGAAAAGCCTTATTACTCGGTTTAAATGCCTTTATAATCCCATTATTGAATTTATTTTGAATTGTTTTTACATTTTTTGATTAAAACAGATTGTAACTGATTGTTTGCCTCGGGAAACGTGGAGCGAAAGCCATCCATTGTCATGAAAAGTTCATTTATAGTCACTGATGCCTAGAAAAGCCTTATTACTCGATTTAAATGCCTTTATAATCCCATTATTGAATTTATTTTGAATGTTTTTTACATTTTTTGATTAAAACAGATTGCTATTTTTTTTTGTCTCGAGAAATGTGGAGCGAAAGCCATCCATTGTCAACAAAAGTTCATTTATAGTCACTCATGCCTAGAAAAGCTTTGTTACTCGGTTTAAATGCCTTTATAATCCCATTATTGAGTTTATTTTGAATTTTTTTTACATTTTTTGATTAAAACAGATTGTAATTGATTGTTTACCTCGGGAAACTTGAGCGAAAGCCATCCATTGTCAAGAAAAGTTCATTTATAGTCACTCAAGCCTAGAAAAGCCTTATTACTCGGTTTAAATGCCTTTATAATCCCATTATTGAGTTTATTTTGAATTTTTTTTACATTTTTTGATTAAAACAGATTGTAATTGATTGTTTACCTCGGGAAACTTGGAGCGAAAGCCATCCATTGTCAAGAAAAGTTCATATATAGTCACTCAAGCCTAGAAAAGCCTTATTACTCGGTTTAAATGCCTTTATAATCTCATTATTGAATTTATTTTGAATTGTTTTTACATTTTTTGATTAAAACATATTGTAATTGAATGTTTACCTCTAGAAACATGGAGCAAAAGCCATCCATTGTCAAGAAAAGTTCATTTATAGTCACTCAAGCCTAGAAAAGCCTTATTACTCGGTTTAAATGCCTTTATAATCCCATTATTGAATTTATTTTGAATTTTTTTTACATTTTTTGATTAAAACAGATTGTAATTGATTGTTTGCCTCGGGATATGTGGAGCGAAAGCCATCCATTGTCAAGAAAAGATCATTTACAGTCACTCATGCCTAGAAAAGCCTTATTACCCGGTTTAAATGCCTTTATAACCCCATAATTGAATTTATTTTGAATTTTTTTTGCCTTTTTTTATTAAAACAGATTGTAATTGATTGTTTACCTCGGGAAACATGGAGCGAAAGCCATCCATTGTCAAGAAAAGTTCATTTATAGTCACTCATGCCTAGAAAAGCCTTATTACTCGGTTTAAATGCCTTTATAATCCCATTATTGAATTTATTTTGAATTGTTTTTACATTTTTTGATTAAAACAGATTGTAATTGATTGTTTGCCTCGGGAAACGTGGAGCGAAAGCCATCCATTGTCAAGAAAAGTTCATTTATAGTCACTCATGCCTAGAAAAGCCTTATTACTCGATTTAAATGCATTTATAATCCCATTATTGAATTTATTTTGAATTTTTTTTACATTTTTTGATTAAAACATATTGTAATTGAATGTTTACCTCTAGAAACATGGAGCAAAAGCCATCCATTGTCAAGAAAAGTTCATTTATAGTCACTCAAGCCTAGAAAAGCCTTATTACTCAGTTTAAATGCCTTTATAATCCCATTATTGAATTTATTTTGAATTTTTTTTACATTTTTTGATTAAAACAGATTGTAATTGATTGTTTGCCTCGGGAAACGTGGAGCGAAAGCCATCCATTGTCAAGAAAAGTTCATTTATAGTCACTCATGCCTAGAAAAGCCTTATTACTCGGTTTAAATGCCTTTATAATCCCATTATTGAATTTATTTTGAATTGTTTTTACATTTTTTGATTAAAACAGATTGTAATTGATTGTTTGCCTCGGGAAACGTGGAGCGAAAGCCATCCATTGTCAAGAAAAGTTCATTTATAGTCATTCATGCCTAGAAAAGCCTTATTACTCGGTTTAAATGCCTTTATAATCCCATTATTGAATTTATTTTGAATTTTTTTAACATTTTTTGATTAAAACATATTGTAATAGATTGTTTACCTCTAGAAACATGGAGCAAAAGCCATCCATTGTCAAGAAAAGTTCATTTATAGTCAATCAAGCCTAGAAAAGCTTTATTACTCGGTTTAAATGCCTTTATAATCCCATTATTGAATTTATTTTGAATTGTTTTTACATTTTTTGATTAAAACAGATTGTAATTCATTGTTTGCCTTGGGAAACGTGGAGCGAAAGCCATCCATTGTCAAGAAAAGTTCATTTATAGTCACTCATGCCTATAAAAGCCTTATTACTCGGTTTAAATGCCTTTATAACCCCATAATTGAATTTATTTTGAATTTTTTTTGCATTTTTTTATTAAAACAGATTGTAATTGATTGTTTACCTCGGGAAACATGGAGCAAAAGCCATCCATTGTCAACAAAAGTTCATTTATAGTCACTCATGCCTAGAAAAGCCTTATTACTCGGTTTAAATGCCTTTATAATCCCATTATTGAATTTATTTTGAATTGTTTTTACATTTTCTGATTAAAACAGATTGTAATTGATTGTTTGCCTCGGGAAACGTGGAGCGAAAGCCATCCATTGTCAAGAAAAGTTCATTTATAGTCACTCATGCCTAGAAAAGCCTTATTACTCGGTTTAAATGCCTTTATAATCCCATTATTGAATTTATTTTGAATTTTTTTTACATTTTTTGATTAAAACATATTGTAATTGAATGTTTACCTCTAGAAACATGGAGCAAAAGCCATCCATTGTCAAGAAAAGTTCATTTATAGTCACTCAAGCCTAGAAAAGCCTTATTACTCGGTTTAAATGCCTTTATAATCCCATTATTGAATTTATTTTGAATTTTTTTTACATTTTTTGATTAAAACAGATTGTAATTGATTGTTTGCCTCGGGAAACGTGGAGCGAAAGCCATCCATTGTCAAGAAAAGTTCATTTATAGTCACTCATGCCTAGAAAAGCCTTATTACTCGGTTTAAATGCCTTTATAATCCCATTATTGAATTTATTTTGAATTGTTTTTACATTTTTTGATTAAAACATACTGTAATTGAATGTTGACCTCTAGAAACATGGAGCAAAAGCCATCCATTGTCAAGAAAAGTTCATTTATAGTCACTCAAGCCTAGAAAAGCCTTATTACTCAGTTTAAATGCCTTTATAATCCCATTATTGAATTTATTTTGAATATTTTTTACATTTTTTGATTAAAACAGATTGTAATTGATTGTTTGCCTCGGGAAACGTGGAGCGAAAGCCATCCATTGTCAAGAAAAGTTCATTTATAGTCATTCATGCCTAGAAAAGCCTTATTACTCGGTTTAAATGCCTTTATAATCCCATTATTGAATTTATTTTGAATTTTTTTTACATTTTTTGATTAAAACATATTGTAATAGATTGTTTACCTCTAGAAACATGGAGCAAAAGCCATCCATTGTCAAGAAAAGTTCATTTATAGTCAATCAAGCCTAGAAAAGCTTTATTACTCGGTTTAAATGCCTTTATAATCCCATTATTGAATTTATTTTGAATTGTTTTTACATTTTTTGATTAAAACAGATTGTAATTGATTGTTTGCCTTGGAAAACGTGGAGCGAAAGCCATCCATTGTCAAGAAAAGTTCATTTATAGTCACTCATGCCTATAAAAGCCTAATTACTCGGTTTAAATGCCTTTATAACCCCATAATTGAATTTATTTTGAATTTTTTTTGCATTTTTTTATTAAAACAGATTGTAATTGATTGTTTACCTCGGGAAACATGGAGCAAAATCCATCCATTGTCAAGAAAAGTTCATTTATAGTCACTCAAGCCTAGAAAAGCCTTATTACTCGGTTTAAATGCCTTTATAATCCCATTATTGAATTTATTTTGAATTGTTTTTACATTTTTTGATTAAAACAGGTTGTAATTGATTGTTTGCCTCGGGAAACGTGGAGCGAAAGCCATCCATTGTCAAGAAAAGTTCATTTATAGTCATTCATGCCTAGAAAAGCCTTATTACTCGGTTTAAATGCCTTTATAATCCCATTATTGAATTTATTTTGAATTTTTTTTACATTTTTTGATTAAAACATATTGTAATAGATTGTTTACCTCTAGAAACATGGAGCAAAAGCCATCCATTGTCAAGAAAAGTTCATTTATAGTCAATCAAGCCTAGAAAAGCCTTATTACTCGGTTTAAATGCCTTTATAATCCCATTATTGAATTTATTTTGAATTGTTTTTACATTTTTTGATTAAAACAGATTGTAATTGATTGTTTGCCTCGGGAAACGTGGAGCGAAAGCCATCCATTGTCAAGAAAAGTTCATTTATAGTCACTCATGCCTAGAAAAGCCTTATTACTCGGTTTAAATGCCTTTATAATCCCATTATTGAATTTATTTTGAATTTTTTTTACATTTTTTTATTAAAACATATTGTAATTGAATGTTTACCTCTAGAAACATGGAGCAAAAGCCATCCATTGTCAAGAAAAGTTCATTTATAGTCACTCAAGCCTAGAAAAGCCTTATTACTCGGTTTAAATGCCTTTATAATCCCATTATTGAATTTATTTTGAATTTTTTTTACATTTTTTGATTAAAACAGATTGTAATTGATTGTTTGCCTCGGGAAACGTGGAGCGAAAGCCATCCATTGTCAAGAAAAGTTCATTTATAGTCACTCATGCCTAGAAAAGCCTTATTACTCGGTTTAAATGCCTTTATAATCCCATTATTGAATTTATTTTGAATTTTTTTTACATTTTTTGATTAAAACAGATTGTAATTGATTGTTTGCCTCGGGATATGTGGAGCGAAAGCCATCCATTGTCAAGAAAAGATCATTTACAGTCACTCATGCCTAGAAAAGCCTTATTACCCGGTTTAAATGCCTTTATAACCCCATAATTGAATTTATTTTGAATTTTTTTTGCCTTTTTTTATTAAAACAGATTGTAATTGATTGTTTACCTCGGGAAACATGGAGCGAAAGCCATCCATTGTCAAGAAAAGTTCATTTATAGTCACTCATGCCTAGAAAAGCCTTATTACTCGGTTTAAATGCCTTTATAATCCCATTATTGAATTTATTTTGAATTGTTTTTACATTTTTTGATTAAAACAGATTGTAATTGATTGTTTGCCTCGGGAAACGTGGAGCGAAAGCCATCCATTGTCAAGAAAAGTTCATTTATAGTCACTCATGCCTAGAAAAGCCTTATTACTCGATTTAAATGCATTTATAATCCCATTATTGAATTTATTTTGAATTTTTTTTACATTTTTTGATTAAAACATATTGTAATTGAATGTTTACCTCTAGAAACATGGAGCAAAAGCCATCCATTGTCAAGAAAAGTTCATTTATAGTCACTCAAGCCTAGAAAAGCCTTATTACTCAGTTTAAATGCCTTTATAATCCCATTATTGAATTTATTTTGAATTTTTTTTACATTTTTTGATTAAAACAGATTGTAATTGATTGTTTGCCTCGGGAAACGTGGAGCGAAAGCCATCCATTGTCAAGAAAAGTTCATTTATAGTCACTCATGCCTAGAAAAGCCTTATTACTCGGTTTAAATGCCTTTATAATCCCATTATTGAATTTATTTTGAATTGTTTTTACATTTTTTGATTAAAACAGATTGTAATTGATTGTTTGCCTCGGGAAACGTGGAGCGAAAGCCATCCATTGTCAAGAAAAGTTCATTTATAGTCATTCATGCCTAGAAAAGCCTTATTACTCGGTTTAAATGCCTTTATAATCCCATTATTGAATTTATTTTGAATTTTTTTAACATTTTTTGATTAAAACATATTGTAATAGATTGTTTACCTCTAGAAACATGGAGCAAAAGCCATCCATTGTCAAGAAAAGTTCATTTATAGTCAATCAAGCCTAGAAAAGCTTTATTACTCGGTTTAAATGCCTTTATAATCCCATTATTGAATTTATTTTGAATTGTTTTTACATTTTTTGATTAAAACAGATTGTAATTCATTGTTTGCCTTGGGAAACGTGGAGCGAAAGCCATCCATTGTCAAGAAAAGTTCATTTATAGTCACTCATGCCTATAAAAGCCTTATTACTCGGTTTAAATGCCTTTATAACCCCATAATTGAATTTATTTTGAATTTTTTTTGCATTTTTTTATTAAAACAGATTGTAATTGATTGTTTACCTCGGGAAACATGGAGCAAAAGCCATCCATTGTCAACAAAAGTTCATTTATAGTCACTCATGCCTAGAAAAGCCTTATTACTCGGTTTAAATGCCTTTATAATCCCATTATTGAATTTATTTTGAATTGTTTTTACATTTTCTGATTAAAACAGATTGTAATTGATTGTTTGCCTCGGGAAACGTGGAGCGAAAGCCATCCATTGTCAAGAAAAGTTCATTTATAGTCACTCATGCCTAGAAAAGCCTTATTACTCGGTTTAAATGCCTTTATAATCCCATTATTGAATTTATTTTGAATTTTTTTTACATTTTTTGATTAAAACATATTGTAATTGAATGTTTACCTCTAGAAACATGGAGCAAAAGCCATCCATTGTCAAGAAAAGTTCATTTATAGTCACTCAAGCCTAGAAAAGCCTTATTACTCGGTTTAAATGCCTTTATAATCCCATTATTGAATTTATTTTGAATTTTTTTTACATTTTTTGATTAAAACAGATTGTAATTGATTGTTTGCCTCGGGAAACGTGGAGCGAAAGCCATCCATTGTCAAGAAAAGTTCATTTATAGTCACTCATGCCTAGAAAAGCCTTATTACTCGGTTTAAATGCCTTTATAATCCCATTATTGAATTTATTTTGAATTGTTTTTACATTTTTTGATTAAAACATACTGTAATTGAATGTTGACCTCTAGAAACATGGAGCAAAAGCCATCCATTGTCAAGAAAAGTTCATTTATAGTCACTCAAGCCTAGAAAAGCCTTATTACTCAGTTTAAATGCCTTTATAATCCCATTATTGAATTTATTTTGAATATTTTTTACATTTTTTGATTAAAACAGATTGTAATTGATTGTTTGCCTCGGGAAACGTGGAGCGAAAGCCATCCATTGTCAAGAAAAGTTCATTTATAGTCATTCATGCCTAGAAAAGCCTTATTACTCGGTTTAAATGCCTTTATAATCCCATTATTGAATTTATTTTGAATTTTTTTTACATTTTTTGATTAAAACATATTGTAATAGATTGTTTACCTCTAGAAACATGGAGCAAAAGCCATCCATTGTCAAGAAAAGTTCATTTATAGTCAATCAAGCCTAGAAAAGCTTTATTACTCGGTTTAAATGCCTTTATAATCCCATTATTGAATTTATTTTGAATTGTTTTTACATTTTTTGATTAAAACAGATTGTAATTGATTGTTTGCCTTGGAAAACGTGGAGCGAAAGCCATCCATTGTCAAGAAAAGTTCATTTATAGTCACTCATGCCTATAAAAGCCTAATTACTCGGTTTAAATGCCTTTATAACCCCATAATTGAATTTATTTTGAATTTTTTTTGCATTTTTTTATTAAAACAGATTGTAATTGATTGTTTACCTCGGGAAACATGGAGCAAAATCCATCCATTGTCAAGAAAAGTTCATTTATAGTCACTCAAGCCTAGAAAAGCCTTATTACTCGGTTTAAATGCCTTTATAATCCCATTATTGAATTTATTTTGAATTGTTTTTACATTTTTTGATTAAAACAGGTTGTAATTGATTGTTTGCCTCGGGAAACGTGGAGCGAAAGCCATCCATTGTCAAGAAAAGTTCATTTATAGTCATTCATGCCTAGAAAAGCCTTATTACTCGGTTTAAATGCCTTTATAATCCCATTATTGAATTTATTTTGAATTTTTTTTACATTTTTTGATTAAAACAGATTGCAATTGATTGTTTGCCTCGAGAAACGTGGAGTGAAAGCCATCCATTGTCAAGAAAAGTTCATTTATAGTCACTCATGCCTAGAAAAGCCTTATTACTCGGTTTAAATGCCTTTATAATCCCATTATTGAATTTATTTTGAATTGTTTTTACATTTTCTGATTAAAACAGATTGTAATTGATTGTTTGCCTCGGGAAACGTGGAGCGAAAGCCATCCATTGTCAAGAAAAGTTCATTTATAGTCACTCATGCCTAGAAAAGCCTTATTACTCGGTTTAAATGCCTTTATAATCCCATTATTGAATTTATTTTGAATTTTTTTTACATTTTTTGATTAAAACATATTGTAATTGAATGTTTACCTCTAGAAACATGGAGCAAAAGCCATCCATTGTCAAGAAAAGTTCATTTATAGTCACTCAAGCCTAGAAAAGCCTTATTACTCGGTTTAAATGCCTTTATAATCCCATTATTGAATTTATTTTGAATTTTTTTTACATTTTTTGATTAAAACAGATTGTAATTGATTGTTTGCCTCGGGAAACGTGGAGCGAAAGCCATCCATTGTCAAGAAAAGTTCATTTATAGTCACTCATGCCTAGAAAAGCCTTATTACTCGGTTTAAATGCCTTTATAATCCCATTATTGAATTTATTTTGAATTGTTTTTACATTTTTTGATTAAAACATACTGTAATTGAATGTTGACCTCTAGAAACATGGAGCAAAAGCCATCCATTGTCAAGAAAAGTTCATTTATAGTCACTCAAGCCTAGAAAAGCCTTATTACTCAGTTTAAATGCCTTTATAATCCCATTATTGAATTTATTTTGAATATTTTTTACATTTTTTGATTAAAACAGATTGTAATTGATTGTTTGCCTCGGGAAACGTGGAGCGAAAGCCATCCATTGTCAAGAAAAGTTCATTTATAGTCATTCATGCCTAGAAAAGCCTTATTACTCGGTTTAAATGCCTTTATAATCCCATTATTGAATTTATTTTGAATTTTTTTTACATTTTTTGATTAAAACATATTGTAATAGATTGTTTACCTCTAGAAACATGGAGCAAAAGCCATCCATTGTCAAGAAAAGTTCATTTATAGTCAATCAAGCCTAGAAAAGCTTTATTACTCGGTTTAAATGCCTTTATAATCCCATTATTGAATTTATTTTGAATTGTTTTTACATTTTTTGATTAAAACAGATTGTAATTGATTGTTTGCCTTGGAAAACGTGGAGCGAAAGCCATCCATTGTCAAGAAAAGTTCATTTATAGTCACTCATGCCTATAAAAGCCTAATTACTCGGTTTAAATGCCTTTATAACCCCATAATTGAATTTATTTTGAATTTTTTTTGCATTTTTTTATTAAAACAGATTGTAATTGATTGTTTACCTCGGGAAACATGGAGCAAAATCCATCCATTGTCAAGAAAAGTTCATTTATAGTCACTCAAGCCTAGAAAAGCCTTATTACTCGGTTTAAATGCCTTTATAATCCCATTATTGAATTTATTTTGAATTGTTTTTACATTTTTTGATTAAAACAGGTTGTAATTGATTGTTTGCCTCGGGAAACGTGGAGCGAAAGCCATCCATTGTCAAGAAAAGTTCATTTATAGTCATTCATGCCTAGAAAAGCCTTATTACTCGGTTTAAATGCCTTTATAATCCCATTATTGAATTTATTTTGAATTTTTTTTACATTTTTTGATTAAAACATATTGTAATAGATTGTTTACCTCTAGAAACATGGAGCAAAAGCCATCCATTGTCAAGAAAAGTTCATTTATAGTCAATCAAGCCTAGAAAAGCCTTATTACTCGGTTTAAATGCCTTTATAATCCCATTATTGAATTTATTTTGAATTGTTTTTACATTTTTTGATTAAAACAGATTGTAATTGATTGTTTGCCTCGGGAAACGTGGAGCGAAAGCCATCCATTGTCAAGAAAAGTTCATTTATAGTCACTCATGCCTAGAAAAGCCTTATTACTCGGTTTAAATGCCTTTATAATCCCATTATTGAATTTATTTTGAATTTTTTTTACATTTTTTGATTAAAACATATTGTAATTGAATGTTTACCTCTAGAAACATGGAGCAAAAGCCATCCATTGTCAAGAAAAGTTCATTTATAGTCACTCAAGCCTAGAAAAGCCTTATTACTCGGTTTAAATGCCTTTATAATCCCATTATTGAATTTATTTTGAATTTTTTTTACATTTTTTGATTAAAACAGATTGTAATTGATTGTTTGCCTCGGGAAACGTGGAGCGAAAGCCATCCATTGTCAAGAAAAGTTCATTTATAGTCACTCATGCCTAGAAAAGCCTTATTACTCGGTTTAAATGCCTTTATAATCCCATTATTGAATTTATTTTGAATTGTTTTTACATTTTTTGATTAAAACATACTGTAATTGAATGTTGACCTCTAGAAACATGGAGCAAAAGCCATCCATTGTCAAGAAAAGTTCATTTATAGTCACTCAAGCCTAGAAAAGCCTTATTACTCAGTTTAAATGCCTTTATAATCCCATTATTGAATTTATTTTGAATATTTTTTACATTTTTTGATTAAAACAGATTGTAATTGATTGTTTGCCTCGGGAAACGTGGAGCGAAAGCCATCCATTGTCAAGAAAAGTTCATTTATAGTTATTCATGCCTAGAAAAGCCTTATTACTCGGTTTAAATGCCTTTATAATCCCATTATTGAATTTATTTTGAATTTTTTTTACATTTTTTGATTAAAACATATTGTAATAGATTGTTTACCTCTAGAAACATGGAGCAAAAGCCATCCATTGTCAAGAAAAGTTCATTTATAGTCAATCAAGCCTAGAAAAGCTTTATTACTCGGTTTAAATGCCTTTATAATCCCATTATTGAATTTATTTTGAATTGTTTTTACATTTTTTGATTAAAACAGATTGTAATTGATTGTTTGCCTTGGGAAACGTGGAGCGAAAGCCATCCATTGTCAAGAAAAGTTCATTTATAGTCACTCATGCCTATAAAAGCCTAATTACTCGGTTTAAATGCCTTTATAACCCCATAATTGAATTTTTTTTGAATTTTTTTTGCATTTTTTTATTAAAACAGATTGTAATTGATTGTTTACCTCGGGAAACATGGAGCAAAAGCCATCCATTGTCAAGAAAAGTTCATTTATAGTCACTCAAGCCTAGAAAAGCCTTATTACTCGGTTTAAATGCCTTTATAATCCCATTATTGAATTTATTTTGAATTGTTTTTACATTTTTTGATTAAAACAGGTTGTAATTGATTGTTTGCCTCGGGAAACGTGGAGCGAAAGCCATCCATTGTCAAGAAAAGTTCATTTATAGTCACTCATGCCTAGAAAAGCCTTATTACTCGGTTTAAATGCCTTTATAATCCCATTATTGAATTTATTTTGAATTGTTTTTACATTTTTTGATTAAAACATACTGTAATTGAATGTTGACCTCTAGAAACATGGAGCAAAAGCCATCCATTGTCAAGAAAAGTTCATTTATAGTCACTCAAGCCTAGAAAAGCCTTATTACTCAGTTTAAATGCCTTTATAATCCCATTATTGAATTTATTTTGAATATTTTTTACATTTTTTGATTAAAACAGATTGTAATTGATTGTTTGCCTCGGGAAACGTGGAGCGAAAGCCATCCATTGTCAAGAAAAGTTCATTTATAGTCATTCATGCCTAGAAAAGCCTTATTACTCGGTTTAAATGCCTTTATAATCCCATTATTGAATTTATTTTGAATTTTTTTTACATTTTTTGATTAAAACAGATTGTAATTGATTGTTTGCCTCGGGAAACGTGGAGCGAAAGCCATCCATTGTCAAGAAAAGTTCATTTATAGTCACTCATGCCTAGAAAAGCCTTATTACTCGGTTTAAATGCCTTTATAATCCCATTATTGAATTTATTTTGAATTGTTTTTACATTTTTTGATTAAAACATACTGTAATTGAATGTTGACCTCTAGAAACATGGAGCAAAAGCCATCCATTGTCAAGAAAAGTTCATTTATAGTCACTCAAGCCTAGAAAAGCCTTCTTACTCAGTTTAAATGCCTTTATAATCCCATTATTGAATTTATTTTGAATATTTTTTACATTTTTTGATTAAAACAGATTGTAATTGATTGTTTGCCTCGGGAAACGTGGAGCGAAAGCCATCCATTGTCAAGAAAAGTTCATTTATAGTCATTCATGCCTAGAAAAGCCTTATTACTCGGTTTAAATGCCTTTATAATCCCATTATTGAATTTATTTTGAATTTTTTTTACATTTTTTGATTAAAACATATTGTAATAGATTGTTTACCTCTAGAAACATGGAGCAAAAGCCATCCATTGTCAAGAAAAGTTCATTTATAGTCAATCAAGCCTAGAAAAGCCTTATTACTCGGTTTAAATGCCTTTATAATCCCATTATTGAATTTATTTTGAATTGTTTTTACATTTTTTGATTAAAACAGATTGTAATTGATTGTTTGCCTCGGGAAACGTGGAGCGAAAGCCATCCATTGTCAAGAAAAGTTCATTTATAGTCACTCATGCCTAGAAAAGCCTTATTACTCGGTTTAAATGCCTTTATAATCCCATTATTGAATTTATTTTGAATTTTTTTTACATTTTTTGATTAAAACATATTGTAATTGAATGTTTACCTCTAGAAACATGGAGCAAAAGCCATCCATTGTCAAGAAAAGTTCATTTATAGTCACTCAAGCCTAGAAAAGCCTTATTACTCGGTTTAAATGCCTTTATAATCCCATTATTGAATTTATTTTGAATTTTTTTTACATTTTTTGATTAAAACAGATTGTAATTGATTGTTTGCCTCGGGAAACGTGGAGCGAAAGCCATCCATTGTCAAGAAAAGTTCATTTATAGTCACTCATGCCTAGAAAAGCCTTATTACTCGGTTTAAATGCCTTTATAATCCCAGTATTGAATTTATTTTGAATTGTTTTTACATTTTTTGATTAAAACATATTGTAATTGAATGTTGACCTCTAGAAACATGGAGCAAAAGCCATCCATTGTCAAGAAAAGTTCATTTATAGTCACTCAAGCCTAGAAAAGCCTTATTACTCGGTTTAAATGCCTTTATAATCCCATTATTGAGTTTATTTTGAATTTTTTTTTACATTTTTTGATTAAAACAGATTGTAATTGATTGTTTACCTCGGGAAACTTGGAGCGAAAGCCATCCATTGTCAAGAAAAGTTCATATATAGTCACTCAAGCCTAGAAAAGCCTTATTACTCGGTTTAAATGCCTTTATAATCTCATTATTGAATTTATTTTGAATTGTTTTTACATTTTTTGATTAAAACAGATTGTAATTGATTGTTTGCCTCGAAAAACGTGGAGCGAAAGCCATCCATTGTCAAGAAAAGTTCATTTATAGTCACTCATGCCTAGAAAAGCCTTATTACTCGGTTTAAATGCCTTTATAATCCCATTATTGAATTTATTTTGAATTGTTTTTACATTTTTTGATTAAAACAGATTGTAATTGATTTTTTGCCTCGGGAAACGTGGAGCGAAAGCCATCCGTTGTCAAGAAAAGTTCATTTATAGTCACTCATGCCTAGAAAAGCCTTATTACTCGATTTAAATGCATTTATAATCCCATTATTGAATTTATTTTGAATATTTTTTACATTTTTTGATTAAAACATATTGTAATTGAATGTTTACCTCTAGAAACATGAAGCAAAAGCCATCCATTGTCAAGAAAAGTTCATTTATAGTCACTCAAGCCTAGAAAAGCCTTATTACTCAGTTTAAATCCCTTTATAATCCCATTATTGAATTTATTTTGAATTTTTTTTACATTTTTTGATTAAAACAGATTGTAATTGATTGTTTGCCTCGGGAAACGTGGAGCGAAAGCCATCCATTGTCAAGAAAAGTTCATTTATAGTCACTCATGCCTAGAAAAGCCTTATTACTCGGTTTAAATGCCTTTATAATCCCATTATTGAATTTATTTTGAATTGTTTTTACATTTTTTGATTAAAACAGATTGTAATTGATTGTTTGCCTCGGGAAACGTGGAGCGAAAGCCATCCATTGTCAAGAAAAGTTCATTTATAGTCATTCATGCCTAGAAAAGCCTTATTACTCGGTTTAAATGCCTTTATAATCCCATTATTGAATTTATTTTGAATTTTTTTAACATTTTTTGATTAAAACATATTGTAATAGATTGTTTACCTCTAGAAACATGGAGCAAAAGCCATCCATTGTCAAGAAAAGTTCATTTATAGTCAATCAAGCCTAGAAAAGCTTTATTACTCGGTTTAAATGCCTTTATAATCCCATTATTGAATTTATTTTGAATTGTTTTTACATTTTTTGATTAAAACAGATTGTAATTGATTGTTTGCCTCTAGAAACATGGAGCAAAAGCCATCCATTGTCAAGAAAAGTTCATTTATAGTCAATCAAGCTTAGAAAAGCCTTATTACTCGGTTTAAATGCCTTTATAATCCCATTATTGAATTTATTTTGAATTGTTTTTACATTTTTTGATTAAAACAGATTGTAATTGATTGTTTGCCTCGGGAAACGTGGAGCGAAAGCCATCCATTGTGAACAAAAGTTCATTTATAGTCACTCATGCCTAGAAAAGCCTTATTACTCGGTTTAAATGCCTTTATAATCCCATTATTGAATTTATTTTGAATTTTTTTTCCATTTTTTGATTAAAACATATTGTAATTGAATGTTTACCTCTAGAAACATGGAGCAAAAGCCATCCATTGTCAAGAAAAGTTCATTTATAGTCACTCAAGCCTAGAAAAGCCTTATTACTCGGTTTAAATGCCTTTATAATCCCAGTATTGAATTTATTTTGAATTGTTTTTACATTTTTTGATTAAAACATATTGTAATTGAATGTTGACCTCTAGAAACATGGAGCAAAAGCCATCCATTGTCAAGAAAAGTTCATTTATAGTCACTCAAGCCTAGAAAAGCCTTATTACTCAGTTTAAATGCCTTTATAATCCCATTATTGAATTTATTTTGAATTTTTTTTACATTTTTTGATTAAAACAGATTTTAATTGATTGTTTGCCTCGGGAAACGTGGAGCGAAAGTCATCCATTGTCAAGAAAAGATCATTTATAGTCACTCATGCCTAGAAAAGCCTTATTAGTCGGTTTAAATGCCTTTATAACCCCATAATTCAATTTATTTTGAATTTTTTTTGCATCTTTTTAGTAAAACAGATTGTAATTAATTGTTTACCTCGGGAAACATGGAGCAAAAGCCATCCATTGCCAAGAAAAGTTCATTTATAGTCACTCATGCCTAGAAAAGCCTTATTACTCGGTTTAAATGCCTTTATAATCCCATTATTGAATTTATTTTGAATTGTTTTTACATTTTTTGATTAAAACAGATTGTAACTGATTGTTTGCGTCGGGAAACGTGGAGCGAAAGCCATCCATTGTCAAGAAAAGTTCATTTATAGTCACTCATGCCTAGAAAAGCCTTATTACTCGGTTTAAATGCCTTTATAATCCCAGTATTGAATTTATTTTGAATTGTTTTTACATTTTTTGATTAAAACATATTGTAATTGAATGTTGACCTCTAGAAACATGGAGCAAAAGCCATCCATTGTCAAGAAAAGTTCATTTATAGTCACTCAAGCCTAGAAAAGCCTTATTACTCAGTTTAAATGCCTTTATAATCCCATTATTGAATTTATTTTGAATTTTTTTTACATTTTTTGATTAAAACAGATTTTAATTGATTGTTTGCCTCGGGAAACGTGGAGCGAAAGTCATCCATTGTCAAGAAAAGATCATTTATAGTCACTCATGCCTAGAAAAGCCTTATTAATCGGTTTAAATGCCTTTATAACCCCATAATTCAATTTATTTTGAATTTTTTTTGCATCTTTTTAGTAAAACAGATTGTAATTAATTGTTTACCTCGGGAAACATGGAGCAAAAGCCATCCATTGCCAAGAAAAGTTCATTTATAGTCACTCATGCCTAGAAAAGCCTTATTACTCGGTTTAAATGCCTTTATAATCCCATTATTGAATTTATTTTGAATTGTTTTTACATTTTTTGATTAAAACAGATTGTAACTGATTGTTTGCGTCGGGAAACGTGGAGCGAAAGCCATCCATTGTCAAGAAAAGTTCATTTATAGTCACTCATGCCTAGAAAAGCCTTATTACTCGGTTTAAATGCCTTTATAATCCCAGTATTGAATTTATTTTGAATTGTTTTTACATTTTTTGATTAAAACATATTGTAATTGAATGTTGACCTCTAGAAACATGGAGCAAAAGCCATCCATTGTCAAGAAAAGTTCATTTATAGTCACTCAAGCCTAGAAAAGCCTTATTACTCGGTTTAAATGCCTTTATAATCCCATTATTGAGTTTATTTTGAATTTTTTTTACATTTTTTGATTAAAACAGATTGTAATTGATTGTTTACCTCGGGAAACTTGGAGCGAAAGCCATCCATTGTCAAGAAAAGTTCATATATAGTCACTCAAGCCTAGAAAAGCCTTATTACTCGGTTTAAATGCCTTTATAATCTCATTATTGAATTTATTTTGAATTGTTTTTACATTTTTTGATTAAAACAGATTGTAATTGATTGTTTGCCTCGAAAAACGTGGAGCGAAAGCCATCCATTGTCAAGAAAAGTTCATTTATTGTCACTCATGCCTAGAAAAGCCTTATTACTCGGTTTAAATGCCTTTATAATCCCATTATTGAATTTATTTTGAATTGTTTTTACATTTTTTGATTAAAACAGATTGTAATTGATTGTTTGCCTCGGGAAACGTGGAGCGAAAGCCATCCGTTGTCAAGAAAAGTTCATTTATAGTCACTCATGCCTAGAAAAGCCTTATTACTCGATTTAAATGCATTTATAATCCCATTATTGAATTTATTTTGAATTTTTTTTACATTTTTTGATTAAAACATATTGTAATTGAATGTTTACCTCTAGAAACATGGAGCAAAAGCCATCCATTGTCAAGAAAAGTTCATTTATAGTCACTCAAGCCTAGAAAAGCCTTATTACTCAGTTTAAATGCCTTTATAATCCCATTATTGAATTTATTTTGAATTTTTTTTACATTTTTTGATTAAAACAGATTGTAATTGATTGTTTGCCTCGGGAAACGTGGAGCGAAAGCCATCCATTGTCAAGAAAAGTTCATTTATAGTCACTCATGCCTAGAAAAGCCTTATTACTCGGTTTAAATGCCTTTATAATCCCATTATTGAATTTATTTTGAATTGTTTTTACATTTTTTGATTAAAACAGGTTGTAATTGATTGTTTGCCTCGGGAAACGTGGAGCGAAAGCCATCCATTATCAAGAAAAGTTCATTTATAGTCATTCATGCCTAGAAAAGCCTTATTACTCGGTTTAAATGCCTTTATAATCCCATTATTGAATTTATTTTGAATTTTTTTTACATTTTTTGATTAAAACATATTGTAATAGATTGTTTACCTCTAGAAACATGGAGCAAAAGCCATCCATTGTCAAGAAAAGTTCATTTATAGTCAATCAAGCCTAGAAAAGCTTTATTACTCGGTTTAAATGCCTTTATAATCCCATTATTGAATTTATTTTGAATTGTTTTTACATTTTTTGATTAAAACAGATTGTAATTGATTGTTTGCCCTGGGAAACGTGGAGCGAAAGCCATCCATTGTCAAGAAAAGTTCATTTATAGTCACTCATGCCTATAAAAGCCTTATTACTCGGTTTAAATGCCTTTATAACCCCATAATTGAATTTATTTTGAATTTTTTTTGCATTTTTTTATTAAAACAGATTGTAATTGATTGTTTACCTCGGGAAACATGGAGCAAAAGCCATCCATTGTCAAGAAAAGTTCATTTATAGTCACTCATGCCTAGAAAAGCCTTATTACTCGGTTTAAATGCCTTTATAATCCCATTATTGAATTTATTTTGAATTGTTTTTACATTTTTTGATTAAAACAGGTTGTAATTGATTGTTTGCCTCGGGAAACGTGGAGCGAAAGCCATCCATTGTCAAGAAAAGTTCATTTATAGTCATTCATGCCTAGAAAAGCCTTATTACTCGGTTTAAATGCCTTTATAATCCCATTATTGAATTTATTTTGAATTTTTTTTACATTTTTTGATTAAAATATATTGTAATAGATTGTTTACCTCTAGAAACATGGAGCAAAAGCCATCCATTGTCAAGAAAAGTTCATTTATAGTCAATCAAGTCTAGAAAAGCCTTATTACTCGGTTTAAATGCCTTTATAATCCCATTATTGAATTTATTTTGAATTGTTTTTACATTTTTTGATTAAAACATACTGTAATTGAATGTTGACCTCTAGAAACATGGAGCAAAAGCCATCCATTGTCAAGAAAAGTTCATTTATAGTCACTCAAGCCTAGAAAAGCCTTATTACTCAGTTTAAATGCCTTTATAATCCCATTATTGAATTTATTTTGAATTTTTTTTACATTTTTTGATTAAAACATATTGTAATTGAATGTTTACCTCTAGAAACATGGAGCAAAAGCCATCCATTGTCAAGAAAAGTTCATTTATAGTCACTCAAGCCTAGAAAAGCCTTATTACTCGGTTTAAATGCCTTTATAATCCCATTATTGAATTTATTTTGAATTTTTTTTACATTTTTTGATTAAAACAGATTGTAATTGATTGTTTGCCTCGGGAAACGTGGAGCGAAAGCCATCCATTGTCAAGAAAAGTTCATTTATAGTCACTCATGCCTAGAAAAGCCTTATTACTCGGTTTAAATGCCTTTATAATCCCATTATTGAATTTATTTTGAATTGTTTTTACATTTTTTGATTAAAACATACTGTAATTGAATGTTGACCTCTAGAAACATGGAGCAAAAGCCATCCATTGTCAAGAAAAGTTCATTTATAGTCACTCAAGCCTAGAAAAGCCTTATTACTCAGTTTAAATGCCTTTATAATCCCATTATTGAATTTATTTTGAATTTTTTTTTACATTTTTTGATTAAAACAGATTGTAATTGATTGTTTGCCTCGGGAAACGTGGAGCGAAAGCCATCCATTGTCAAGAAAAGTTCATTTATAGTCATTCATGCCTAGAAAAGCCTTATTACTCGGTTTAAATGCCTTTATAATCCCATTATTGAATTTATTTTGAATTTTTTTTACATTTTTTGATTAAAACATATTGTAATAGATTGTTTACCTCTAGAAACATGGAGCAAAAGCCATCCATTGTCAAGAAAAGTTCATTTATAGTCAATCAAGCCTAGAAAAGCTTTATTACTCGGTTTAAATGCCTTTATAATCCCATTATTGAATTTATTTTGAATTGTTTTTACATTTTTTGATTAAAACAGATTGTAATTGATTGTTTGCCTTGGGAAACGTGGAGCGAAAGCCATCCATTGTCAAGAAAAGTTCATTTATAGTCACTCATGCCTATAAAAGCCTAATTACTCGGTTTAAATGCCTTTATAACCCCATAATTGAATTTATTTTGAATTTTTTTTGCATTTTTTTATTAAAACAGATTGTAATTGATTGTTTACCTCGGGAAACATGGAGCAAAAGCCATCCATTGTCAAGAAAAGTTCATTTATAGTCACTCATGCCTAGAAAAGCCTTATTACTCGGTTTAAATGCCTTTATAATCCCATTATTGAATTTATTTTGAATTGTTTTTACATTTTTTGATTAAAACAGGTTGTAATTGATTGTTTGCCTCGGGAAACGTGGAGCGAAAGCCATCCATTGTCAAGAAAAGTTCATTTATAGTCATTCATGCCTAGAAAAGCCTTATTACTCGGTTTAAATGCCTTTATAATCCCATTATTGAATTTATTTTGAATTTTTTTTACATTTTTTGATTAAAATATATTGTAATAGATTGTTTACCTCTAGAAACATGGAGCCAAAGCCATCCATTGTCAAGAAAAGTTCATTTATAGTCACTCAAGCCTAGAAAAGCCTTATTACTCGGTTTAAATGCCTTTATAATCCCATTATTGAATTTATTTTGAATTGTTTTTACATTTTTTGATTAAAACATACTGTAATTGAATGTTGACCTCTAGAAACATGGAGCAAAAGCCATCCATTGTCAAGAAAAGTTCATTTATAGTCACTCAAGCCTAGAAAAGCCTTATTACTCAGTTTAAATGCCTTTATAATCCCATTATTGAATTTATTTTGAATTTTTTTTACATTTTTTGATTAAAACATATTGTAATTGAATGTTTACCTCTAGAAACATGGAGCAAAAGCCATCCATTGTCAAGAAAAGTTCATTTATAGTCACTCAAGCCTAGAAAAGCCTTATTACTCGGTTTAAATGCCTTTATAATCCCATTATTGAATTTATTTTGAATTTTTTTTACATTTTTTGATTAAAACAGATTGTAATTGATTGTTTGCCTCGGGAAACGTGGAGCGAAAGCCATCCATTGTCAAGAAAAGTTCATTTATAGTCACTCATGCCTAGAAAAGCCTTATTACTCGGTTTAAATGCCTTTATAATCCCATTATTGAATTTATTTTGAATTGTTTTTACATTTTTTGATTAAAACATACTGTAATTGAATGTTGACCTCTAGAAACATGGAGCAAAAGCCATCCATTGTCAAGAAAAGTTCATTTATAGTCACTCAAGCCTAGAAAAGCCTTATTACTCAGTTTAAATGCCTTTATAATCCCATTATTGAATTTATTTTGAATTTTTTTTTACATTTTTTGATTAAAACAGATTGTAATTGATTGTTTGCCTCGGGAAACGTGGAGCGAAAGCCATCCATTGTCAAGAAAAGTTCATTTATAGTCATTCATGCCTAGAAAAGCCTTATTACTCGGTTTAAATGCCTTTATAATCCCATTATTGAATTTATTTTGAATTTTTTTTACATTTTTTGATTAAAACATATTGTAATAGATTGTTTACCTCTAGAAACATGGAGCAAAAGCCATCCATTGTCAAGAAAAGTTCATTTATAGTCAATCAAGCCTAGAAAAGCTTTATTACTCGGTTTAAATGCCTTTATAATCCCATTATTGAATTTATTTTGAATTGTTTTTACATTTTTTGATTAAAACAGATTGTAATTGATTGTTTGCCTTGGGAAACGTGGAGCGAAAGCCATCCATTGTCAAGAAAAGTTCATTTATAGTCACTCATGCCTATAAAAGCCTAATTACTCGGTTTAAATGCCTTTATAACCCCATAATTGAATTTATTTTGAATTTTTTTTGCATTTTTTTATTAAAACAGATTGTAATTGATTGTTTACCTCGGGAAACATGGAGCAAAAGCCATCCATTGTCAAGAAAAGTTCATTTATAGTCACTCATGCCTAGAAAAGCCTTATTACTCGGTTTAAATGCCTTTATAATCCCATTATTGAATTTATTTTGAATTGTTTTTACATTTTTTGATTAAAACAGGTTGTAATTGATTGTTTGCCTCGGGAAACGTGGAGCGAAAGCCATCCATTGTCAAGAAAAGTTCATTTATAGTCATTCATGCCTAGAAAAGCCTTATTACTCGGTTTAAATGCCTTTATAATCCCATTATTGAATTTATTTTGAATTTTTTTTACATTTTTTGATTAAAACATATTGTAATAGATTGTTTACCTCTAGAAACATGGAGCAAAAGCCATCCATTGTCAAGAAAAGTTCATTTATAGTCAATCAAGCCTAGAAAA
The DNA here is from genome assembly GCF_053813885.1 of Theobroma cacao. Classification (NCBI taxonomy): domain Eukaryota; kingdom Viridiplantae; phylum Streptophyta; class Magnoliopsida; order Malvales; family Malvaceae; genus Theobroma; species Theobroma cacao. Next base: position 13,900,964 of record NC_142644.1, on the reverse strand, counting down.
GCCTTATTACTCGGTTTAAATGCCTTTATAATCCCATTATTGAATTTATTTTGAATTGTTTTTACATTTTTTGATTAAAACAGATTGTAATTGATTGTTTGCCTCGGGAAACGTGGAGCGAAAGCCATCCATTGTCAAGAAAAGTTCATTTATAGTCACTCATGCCTAGAAAAGCCTTATTACTCGGTTTAAATGCCTTTATAATCCCATTATTGAATTTATTTTGAATTTTTTTTACATTTTTTGATTACAACATATTGTAATTGAATGTTTACCTCTAGAAACATGGAGCAAAAGCCATCCATTGTCAAGAAAAGTTCATTTATAGTCAATCAAGCCTAGAAAAGCTTTATTACTCGGTTTAAATGCCTTTATAATCCCATTATTGAATTTATTTTGAATTGTTTTTACATTTTTTGATTAAAACAGATTGTAATTGATTGTTTGCCTTGGGAAACGTGGAGCAAAAGCCATCCATTGCCAAGAAAAGTTCATTTATAGTCATTCATGCCTAGAAAAGCCTTATTACTCGGTTTAAATGCCTTTATAATCCCATTATTGAATTTATTTTGAATTTTTTTTACATTTTTTGATTAAAACATATTGTAATAGATTGTTTACCTCTAGAAACATGGAGCAAAAGCCATCCATTGTCAAGAAAAGTTCATTTATAGTCAATCAAGCCTAGAAAAGCTTTATTACTCGGTTTAAATGCCTTTATAATCCCATTATTGAATTTATTTTGAATTGTTTTTACATTTTTTGATTAAAACAGATTGTAATTGATTGTTTGCCTTGGGAAACGTGGAGCGAAAGCCATCCATTGTCAAGAAAAGTTCATTTATAGTCACTCATGCCTATAAAAGCCTAATTACTCGGTTTAAATGCCTTTATAACCCCATAATTGAATTTATTTTGAATTTTTTTTGCATTTTTTTATTAAAACAGATTGTAATTGATTGTTTACATCGGGAAACATGGAGCAAAAGCCATCCATTGTCAAGAAAAGTTCATTTATAGTCACTCAAGCCTAGAAAAGCCTTATTACTCGGTTTAAATGCCTTTATAATCCCATTATTGAATTTATTTTGAATTGTTTTTACAGTTTTTGATTAAAACAGGTTGTAATTGATTGTTTGCCTCGGGAAACGTGGAGCGAAAGCCATCCATTGTCAAGAAAAGTTCATTTATAGTCATTCATGCCTAGAAAAGCCTTATTACTCGGTTTAAATGCCTTTATAATCCCATTATTGAATTTATTTTGAATTTTTTTTACATTTTTTGATTAAAACATATTGTAATAGATTGTTTACCTCTAGAAACATGGAGCAAAAGCCATCCATTGTGAAGAAAAGTTCATTTATAGTCAATCAAGCCTAGAAAAGCCTTATTACTCGGTTTAAATGCCTTTATAATCCCATTATTGAATTTATTTTGAATTGTTTTTACATTTTTTGATTAAAACAGATTGTAATTGATTGTTTGCCTCGGGAAACGTGGAGCGAAAGCCATCCATTGTCAAGAAAAGTTCATTTATAGTCACTCATGCCTAGAAAAGCCTTATTACCCGGTTTAAATGCCTTTATAATCCAATTATTGAATTTATTTTGAATTTTTTTTACATTTTTTGATTAAAACATATTGTAATTGAATGTTTACCTCTAGAAACATGGAGCAAAAGCCATCCATTGTCAAGAAAAGTTCATTTATAGTCACTCAAGCCTAGAAAAGCCTTATTACTCGGTTTAAATGCCTTTATAATTCCATTATTGAATTTATTTTGAATTTTTTTTATATTTTTTGATTAAAACAGATTGTAATTGATTGTTTGCCTCGGGAAACGTGGAGCGAAAGCCATCCATTGTCAAGAAAAGTTCATTTATAGTCACTCATGCCTAGAAAAGCCTTATTACTCGGTTTAAATGCCTTTATAATCCCAGTATTGAATTTATTTTGAATTGTTTTTACATTTTTTGATTAAAACATATTGTAATTGAATGTTGACCTCTAGAAACATCGAGCAAAAGCCATCCATTGTCAAGAAAAGTTCATTTATAGTCACTCAAGCCTAGAAAAGCCTTATTACTCAGTTTAAATGCCTTTATAATCCCATTATTGAATTTATTTTGAATTTTTTTTACATTTTTTGATTAAAACAGATTTTAATTGATTGTTTGCCTCGGGAAACGTGGAGCGAAAGCCATCCATTGTCAAGAAAAGATCATTTATAGTCACTCATGCCTAGAAAAGCCTTATTAGTCGGTTTAAATGCCTTTATAACCCCATAATTCAATTTATTTTGAATTTTTTTTGCATTTTTTTAGTAAAACAGATTGTAATTAATTGTTTACCTCGGGAAACATGGAGCAAAAGCCATCCATTGCCAAGAAAAGTTCATTTATAGTCACTCATGCCTAGAAAAGCCTTATTACTCGTTTTAAATGCCTTTATAATCCCATTATTGAATTTATTTTGAATTGTTTTTACATTTTTTGAATAAAATAGATTGCAACTGATTGTTTGCGTCGGGAAACGTGGAGCGAAAGCCATCCATTGTCAAGAAAAGTTCATTTATAGTCACTCATGCCTAGAAAAGCCTTATTACTCGGTTTAAATGCCTTTATAATCCCAGTATTGAATTTATTTTGAATTGTTTTTACATTTTTTGATTAAAACAGATTGTAATTGATTGTTTGCCTCGGGAAACGTGGAGCGAAAGCCATCCATTGTCAAGAAAAGTTCATTTATAGTCATTCATGCCTAGAAAAGCCTTATTACTCGGTTTAAATGCCTTTATAATCCCATTATTGAATTTATTTTGAATTTTTTTTACATTTTTTGATTAAAATATATTGTAATAGATTGTTTACCTCTAGAAACATGGAGCCAAAGCCATCCATTGTCAAGAAAAGTTCATTTATAGTCACTCAAGCCTAGAAAAGCCTTATTACTCGGTTTAAATGCCTTTATAATCCCATTATTGAATTTATTTTGAATTGTTTTTACATTTTTTGATTAAAACATACTGTAATTGAATGTTGACCTCTAGAAACATGGAGCAAAAGCCATCCATTGTCAAGAAAAGTTCATTTATAGTCACTCAAGCCTAGAAAAGCCTTATTACTCAGTTTAAATGCCTTTATAATCCCATTATTGAATTTATTTTGAATTTTTTTTACATTTTTTGATTAAAACATATTGTAATTGAATGTTTACCTCTAGAAACATGGAGCAAAAGCCATCCATTGTCAAGAAAAGTTCATTTATAGTCACTCAAGCCTAGAAAAGCCTTATTACTCGGTTTAAATGCCTTTATAATCCCATTATTGAATTTATTTTGAATTGTTTTTACATTTTTTGATTAAAACAGATTGTAATTGATTGTTTGCCTCGGGAAACGTGGAGCGAAAGCCATCCATTGTCAAGAAAAGTTCATTTATAGTCACTCATGCCTAGAAAAGCCTTATTACTCGGTTTAAATGCCTTTATAATCCCATTATTGAATTTATTTTGAATTTTTTTTACATTTTTTGATTACAACATATTGTAATTGAATGTTTACCTCTAGAAACATGGAGCAAAAGCCATCCATTGTCAAGAAAAGTTCATTTATAGTCAATCAAGCCTAGAAAAGCTTTATTACTCGGTTTAAATGCCTTTATAATCCCATTATTGAATTTATTTTGAATTGTTTTTACATTTTTTGATTAAAACAGATTGTAATTGATTGTTTGCCTTGGGAAACGTGGAGCAAAAGCCATCCATTGCCAAGAAAAGTTCATTTATAGTCATTCATGCCTAGAAAAGCCTTATTACTCGGTTTAAATGCCTTTATAATCCCATTATTGAATTTATTTTGAATTTTTTTTACATTTTTTGATTAAAACATATTGTAATAGATTGTTTACCTCTAGAAACATGGAGCAAAAGCCATCCATTGTCAAGAAAAGTTCATTTATAGTCAATCAAGCCTAGAAAAGCTTTATTACTCGGTTTAAATGCCTTTATAATCCCATTATTGAATTTATTTTGAATTGTTTTTACATTTTTTGATTAAAACAGATTGTAATTGATTGTTTGCCTTGGGAAACGTGGAGCGAAAGCCATCCATTGTCAAGAAAAGTTCATTTATAGTCACTCATGCCTATAAAAGCCTAATTACTCGGTTTAAATGCCTTTATAACCCCATAATTGAATTTATTTTGAATTTTTTTTGCATTTTTTTATTAAAACAGATTGTAATTGATTGTTTACATCGGGAAACATGGAGCAAAAGCCATCCATTGTCAAGAAAAGTTCATTTATAGTCACTCAAGCCTAGAAAAGCCTTATTACTCGGTTTAAATGCCTTTATAATCCCATTATTGAATTTATTTTGAATTGTTTTTACAGTTTTTGATTAAAACAGGTTGTAATTGATTGTTTGCCTCGGGAAACGTGGAGCGAAAGCCATCCATTGTCAAGAAAAGTTCATTTATAGTCATTCATGCCTAGAAAAGCCTTATTACTCGGTTTAAATGCCTTTATAATCCCATTATTGAATTTATTTTGAATTTTTTTTACATTTTTTGATTAAAACATATTGTAATAGATTGTTTACCTCTAGAAACATGGAGCAAAAGCCATCCATTGTGAAGAAAAGTTCATTTATAGTCAATCAAGCCTAGAAAAGCCTTATTACTCGGTTTAAATGCCTTTATAATCCCATTATTGAATTTATTTTGAATTGTTTTTACATTTTTTGATTAAAACAGATTGTAATTGATTGTTTGCCTCGGGAAACGTGGAGCGAAAGCCATCCATTGTCAAGAAAAGTTCATTTATAGTCACTCATGCCTAGAAAAGCCTTATTACCCGGTTTAAATGCCTTTATAATCCAATTATTGAATTTATTTTGAATTTTTTTTACATTTTTTGATTAAAACATATTGTAATTGAATGTTTACCTCTAGAAACATGGAGCAAAAGCCATCCATTGTCAAGAAAAGTTCATTTATAGTCACTCAAGCCTAGAAAAGCCTTATTACTCGGTTTAAATGCCTTTATAATTCCATTATTGAATTTATTTTGAATTTTTTTTATATTTTTTGATTAAAACAGATTGTAATTGATTGTTTGCCTCGGGAAACGTGGAGCGAAAGCCATCCATTGTCAAGAAAAGTTCATTTATAGTCACTCATGCCTAGAAAAGCCTTATTACTCGGTTTAAATGCCTTTATAATCCCAGTATTGAATTTATTTTGAATTGTTTTTACATTTTTTGATTAAAACATATTGTAATTGAATGTTGACCTCTAGAAACATCGAGCAAAAGCCATCCATTGTCAAGAAAAGTTCATTTATAGTCACTCAAGCCTAGAAAAGCCTTATTACTCAGTTTAAATGCCTTTATAATCCCATTATTGAATTTATTTTGAATTTTTTTTACATTTTTTGATTAAAACAGATTTTAATTGATTGTTTGCCTCGGGAAACGTGGAGCGAAAGCCATCCATTGTCAAGAAAAGATCATTTATAGTCACTCATGCCTAGAAAAGCCTTATTAGTCGGTTTAAATGCCTTTATAACCCCATAATTCAATTTATTTTGAATTTTTTTTGCATTTTTTTAGTAAAACAGATTGTAATTAATTGTTTACCTCGGGAAACATGGAGCAAAAGCCATCCATTGCCAAGAAAAGTTCATTTATAGTCACTCATGCCTAGAAAAGCCTTATTACTCGTTTTAAATGCCTTTATAATCCCATTATTGAATTTATTTTGAATTGTTTTTACATTTTTTGAATAAAATAGATTGTAACTGATTGTTTGCGTCGGGAAACGTGGAGCGAAAGCCATCCATTGTCAAGAAAAGTTCATTTATAGTCACTCATGCCTAGAAAAGCCTTATTACTCGGTTTAAATGCCTTTATAATCCCATTATTGAATTTATTTTGAATTTTTTTTACATTTTTTGATTAAAACAGATTATAATTGATTGTTTGCCTCGGGAAACGTGGAGCGAAAGCCATCCATTGTCAAGAAAAGTTCATTTATAGTCACTCATGCCTAGAAAAGCCTTATTACTCGGTTTAAATGCCTTTATAACCCCATAATTGAATTTGTTTTGAATTTTTTTTCCATTTTTTTATTAAAACAGATTGTAACTGATTGTTTGCCTCGGGAAACGTGGAGCGAAAGCCATCCATTGTCATGAAAAGTTCATTTATAGTCACTCATGCCTAGAAAAGCCTTATTACTCGGTTTAAATGCCATTATAATCCCATTATTGAATTTATTTTGAATTTTTTTTACATTTTTTGATTAAAACAGATTATAATTGATTGTTTGCCTCGGGAAACGTGGAGCAAAAGCCATCCATTGCCAAGAAAAGTTCATTTATAGTCACTCAAGCCTAGAAAAGCCTTATTACTCGGTTTAAATGCCTTTATAATCCCATTATTGAATTTATTTTGAATTGTTTTTACATTTTTTGATTAAAACAGATTGTAATTGATTGTTTGCCTCGGGAAACGTGGAGCGAAAGCTATCCATTGTCAAGAAAAGTTCATTTATAGTCACTCATGCCTAGAAAAGCCTTATTACTCGGTTTAAATGCCTTTATAATCCCATTATTGAATTTATTTTGAATTATTTTTACATTTTTTGATTAAAACATATTGTAATTGAATGTTGACCTCTAGAAACATGGAGCAAAAGCCATCCATTGTCAAGAAAAGTTCATTTATAGTCACTCATGCCTAGAAAAGCCTTATTACTCGGTTTAAATGCCTTTATAATCCCATTATTGAATTTATTTTGCATTGTTTTTACATTTTTTGATTAAAACAGATTGTAATTGATTGTTTGCCTCGGGAAACATGGAGCGAAAGCCATCCATTGTCAAGAAAAGTTCATTTATAGTCACTCATGCCTAGAAAAGCCTTATTACTCGGTTTAAATGCCTTTATAATCCCATTATTGAATTTATTTTGAATTGTTTTTACATTTTTTGATTAAAACAGGTTGTTATTGATTGTTTGCCTCGGGAAACGTGGAGCGAAAGCCATCCATTGTCAAGAAAAGTTCATTTATAGTCATTCATGCCTAGAAAAGCCTTATTACTCGGTTTAAATGCCTTTATAATCCCATTATTGAATTTATTTTGAATTTTTTTTACATTTTTTGATTAAAACATATTGTAATAGATTGTTTACCTCTAGAAACATGGAGCAAAAGCCATCCATTGTCAAGAAAAGTTCATTTATAGTCAATCAAGCCTAGAAAAGCTTTATTACTCGGTTTAAATGCCTTTATAATCCCATTATTGAATTTATTTTGAATTGTTTTTACATTTTTTGATTAAAACAGATTGTAATTGATTGTTTGCCTTGGGAAACGTGGAGCGAAAGCCATCCATTGTCAAGAAAAGTTCATTTATAGTCACTCATGCCTATAAAAGCCTTATTACTCGGTTTAAATGCCTTTATAACCCCATAATTGAATTTATTTTGAATTTTTTTTGCATTTTTTTATTAAAACAGATTGTAATTGATTGTTTACCTCGGGAAACATGGAGCAAAAGCCATCCATTGTCAAGAAAAGTTCATTTATAGTCACTCATGCCTAGAAAAGCCTTATTACTCGGTTTAAATGCCTTTATAATCCCATTATTGAATTTATTTTGAATTGTTTTTACATTTTTTGATTAAAACAGGTTGTAATTGATTGTTTGCCTCGGGAAACGTGGAGTGAAAGCCATCCATTGTCAAGAAAAGTTCATTTATAGTCATTCATGCCTAGAAAAGCCTTATTACTCGGTTTAAATGCCTTTATAATCCCATTATTGAATTTATTTTGAATTTTTTTACATTTTTTGATTAAAATATATTGTAATAGATTGTTTACCTCTAGAAACATGGAGCAAAAGCCATCCATTGTCAAGAAAAGTTCATTTATAGTCAATCAAGCCTAGAAAAGCCTTATTACTCGGTTTAAATGCCTTTATAATCCCATTATTGAATTTATTTTGAATTGTTTTTACATTTTTTGATTAAAACATACTGTAATTGAATGTTGACCTCTAGAAACATGGAGCAAAAGCCATCCATTGTCAAGAAAAGTTCATTTATAGTCACTCAAGCCTAGAAAAGCCTTATTACTCAGTTTAAATGCCTTTATAATCCCATTATTGAATTTATTTTGAATTTTTTTTACATTTTTTGATTAAAACATATTGTAATTGAATGTTTACCTCTAGAAACATGGAGCAAAAGCCATCCATTGTCAAGAAAAGTTCATTTATAGTCACTCAAGCCTAGAAAAGCCTTATTACTCGGTTTAAATGCCTTTATAATCCCATTATTGAATTTATTTTGAATTTTTTTTACATTTTTTGATTAAAACAGATTGTAATTGATTGTTTGCCTCGGGAAACGTGGAGCGAAAGCCATCCATTGTCAAGAAAAGTTCATTTATAGTCACTCATGCCTAGAAAAGCCTTATTACTCGGTTTAAATGCCTTTATAATCCCATTATTGAATTTATTTTGAATTGTTTTTACATTTTTTGATTAAAACATACTGTAATTGAATGTTGACCTCTAGAAACATGGAGCAAAAGCCATCCATTGTCAAGAAAAGTTCATTTATAGTCACTCAAGCCTAGAAAAGCCTTATTACTCAGTTTAAATGCCTTTATAATCCCATTATTGAATTTATTTTGAATTTTTTTTTACATTTTTTGATTAAAACAGATTGTAATTGATTGTTTGCCTCGGGAAACGTGGAGCGAAAGCCATCCATTGTCAAGAAAAGTTCATTTATAGTCACTCATGCCTAGAAAAGCCTTATTACTCGGTTTAAATGCCTTTATAATCCCATTATTGAATTTATTTTGAATTGTTTTTACATTTTTTGATTAAAACAGATTGTAATTGATTGTTTGCCTCGGGAAACGTGGAGCGAAAGCCATCCATTGTCAAGAAAAGTTCATATATAGTCACTCAAGCCTAGAAAAGCCTTATTACTCGGTTTAAATGCCTTTATAATCTCATTATTGAATTTATTTTGAATTGTTTTTACATTTTTTGATTAAAACAGATTGTAATTGATTGTTTGCCTCGGGAAACGTGGAGCGAAAGCCATCCATTGTCAAGAAAATTTCATTTATAGTCACTCATGCCTAGAAAAGCCTTATTACTCGGTTTAAATGCCTTTATAATCCCATTATTGAATTTATTTTGAATTGTTTTTACATTTTTTGATTAAAACAGATTGTAATTGATTGTTTGCCTCGGGAAACGTGGAGCGAAAGCCATCCATTGTCAAGAAAAGTTCATTTATAGTCACTCATGCCTAGAAAAGCCTTATTAATCGATTTAAATGCATTTATAATCCCATTATTGAATTTATTTTGAATTTTTTTTACATTTTTTGATTAAAACATATTGTAATTGAATGTTTACCTCTAGAAACATGGAGCAAAAGCCATCCATTGTCAAGAAAAGTTCATTTATAGTCACTCAAGCCTAGAAAAGCCTTATTACTCAGTTTAAATGCCTTTATAATCCCATTATTGAATTTATTTTGAATTTTTTTTACATTTTTTGATTAAAACAGATTGTAATTGATTGTTTGCCTCGGGAAACGTGGAGCGAAAGCCATCCATTGTCAAGAAAAGTTCATTTATAGTCACTCATGCCTAGAAAAGCCTTATTACTCGGTTTAAATGCCTTTATAATCCCATTATTGAATTTATTTTGAATTTTTTTTACATTTTTTGATTAAAACATATTGTAATAGCTTGTTTACCTCTAGAAACATGGAGCAAAAGCCATCCTTTGTCAAGAAAAGTTCATTTATAGTCAATCAAGCCTAGAAAAGCCTTATTACTCGGTTTAAATGCCTTTATAATCCCATTATTGAATTTATTTTGAATTGTTTTTACATTTTTTGATTAAAACAGATTGTAATTGATTGTTTGCCTTGGGAAACGTGGAGCGAAAGCCATCCATTGTCAAGAAAAGTTCATTTATAGTCACTCATGCCTAGAAAAGCCTTATTACTCGGTTTAAATGCCTTTATAATCCCATTATTGAATTTATTTTGAATTATTTTTACATTTTTTGATTAAAACATATTGTAATTGAATGTTGACCTCTAGAAACATGGAGCAAAAGCCATCCATTGTCAAGAAAAGTTCATTTATAGTCACTCATGCCTAGAAAAGCCTTATTACTCGGTTTAAATGCCTTTATAATCCCATTATTGAATTTATTTTGAATTGTTTTTACATTTTTTGATTAAAACAGATTGTAATTGATTGTTTGCCTCGGGAAACATGGAGCGAAAGCCATCCATTGTCAAGAAAAGTTCATTTATAGTCACTCATGCCTAGAAAAGCCTTATTACTCGGTTTAAATGCCTTTATAATCCCATTATTGAATTTATTTTGAATTGTTTTTACATTTTTTGATTAAAACAGATTGTAATTGATTGTTTGCCTTGGGAAACGTGGAGCGAAAGCCATCCATTGTCAAGAAAAGTTCATTTATAGTCACTCATGCCTAGAAAAGCCTTATTACTCGGTTTAAATGCCTTTATAATCCCATTATTGAATTTATTTTGAATTATTTTTACATTTTTTGATTAAAACATATTGTAATTGAATGTTGACCTCTAGAAACATGGAGCAAAAGCCATCCATTGTCAAGAAAAGTTCATTTATAGTCACTCATGCCTAAAAAAGCCTTATTACTCGGTTTAAATGCCTTTATAATCCCATTATTGAATTTATTTTGAATTGTTTTTACATTTTTTGATTAAAACAGATTGTAATTGATTGTTTGCCTCGGGAAACATGGAGCGAAAGCCATCCATTGTCAAGAAAAGTTCATTTATAGTCACTCATGCCTAGAAAAGCCTTATTACTCGGTTTAAATGCCTTTATAATCCCATTATTGAATTTATTTTGAATTGTTTTTACATTTTTTGATTAAAACAGGTTGTTATTGATTGTTTGCCTCGGGAAACGTGGAGCGAAAGCCATCCATTGTCAAGAAAAGTTCATTTATAGTCATTCATGCCTAGAAAAGCCTTATTACTCAGTTTAAATGCCTTTATAATCCCATTATTGAATTTATTTTGAATTTTTTTTACATTTTTTGATTAAAACATATTGTAATAGATTGTTTACCTCTAGAAACATGGAGCAAAAGCCATCCATTGTCAAGAAAAGTTCATTTATAGTCAATCAAGCCTAGAAAAGCTTTATTACTCGGTTTAAATGCCTTTATAATCCCATTATTGAATTTATTTTGAATTGTTTTTACATTTTTTGATTAAAACAGATTGTAATTGATTGTTTGCCTTGGGAAACGTGGAGCGAAAGCCATCCATTGTCAAGAAAAGTTCATTTATAGTCACTCATGCCTATAAAAGCCTTATTACTCGGTTTAAATGCCTTTATAACCCCATAATTGAATTTATTTTGAATTTTTTTTGCATTTTTTTATTAAAACAGATTGTAATTGATTGTTTACCTCGGGAAACATGGAGCAAAAGCCATCCATTGTCAAGAAAAGTTCATTTATAGTCACTCATGCCTAGAAAAGCCTTATTACTCGGTTTAAATGCCTTTATAATCCCATTATTGAATTTATTTTGAATTGTTTTTACATTTTTTGATTAAAACAGGTTGTAATTGATTGTTTGCCTCGGGAAACGTGGAGCGAAAGCCATCCATTGTCAAGAAAAGTTCATTTATAGTCATTCATGCCTAGAAAAGCCTTATTACTCGGTTTAAATGCCTTTATAATCCCATTATTGAATTTATTTTGAATTTTTTTTACATTTTTTGATTAAAATATATTGTAATAGATTGTTTACCTCTAGAAACATGGAGCAAAAGCCATCCATTGTCAAGAAAAGTTCATTTATAGTCAATCAAGCCTAGAAAAGCCTTATTACTCGGTTTAAATGCCTTTATAATCCCATTATTGAATTTATTTTGAATTGTTTTTACATTTTTTGATTAAAACATACTGTAATTGAATGTTGACCTCTAGAAAGATGGAGCAAAAGCCATCCATTGTCAAGAAAAGTTCATTTATAGTCACTCAAGCCTAGAAAAGCCTTATTACTCAGTTTAAATGCCTTTATAATCCCATTATTGAATTTATTTTGAATTTTTTTTACATTTTTTGATTAAAACATATTGTAATTGAATGTTTACCTCTAGAAACATGGAGCAAAAGCCATCCATTGTCAAGAAAAGTTCATTTATAGTCACTCAAGCCTAGAAAAGCCTTATTACTCGGTTTAAATGCCTTTATAATCCCATTATTGAATTTATTTTGAATTTTTTTTACATTTTTTGATTAAAACAGATTGTAATTGATTGTTTGCCTCGGGAAACGTGGAGCGAAAGCCATCCATTGTCAAGAAAAGTTCATTTATAGTCACTCATGCCTAGAAAAGCCTTATTACTCGGTTTAAATGCCTTTATAATCCCATTATTGAATTTATTTTGAATTGTTTTTACATTTTTTGATTAAAACATACTGTAATTGAATGTTGACCTCTAGAAACATGGAGCAAAAGCCATCCATTGTCAAGAAAAGTTCATTTATAGTCACTCAAGCCTAGAAAAGCCTTATTACTCAGTTTAAATGCCTTTATAATCCCATTATTGAATTTATTTTGAATTGTTTTTACATTTTTTGATTAAAACAGATTGTAATTGATTGTTTGCCTTGGGAAACGTGGAGCGAAACCCATCCATTGTCAAGAAAAGTTCATTTATAGTCACTCATGCCTAGAAAAGCCTTATTACTCGGTTTAAATGCCTTTATAATCCCATTATTGAATTTATTTTGAATTATTTTTACATTTTTTGATTAAAACATATTGTAATTGAATGTTGACCTCTAGAAACATGGAGCAAAAGCCATCCATTGTCAAGAAAAGTTCATTTATAGTCACTCAAGCCTAGAAAAGCCTTATTACTCAGTTTAAATGCCTTTATAATCCCATTATTGAATTTATTTTGAATTGTTTTTACATTTTTTGATTAAAACAGATTGTAATTGATTGTTTGCCTTGGGAAACGTGGAGCGAAAGCCATCCATTGTCAAGAAAAGTTCATTTATAGTCAGTCATGCCTAGAAAAGCCTTATTACTCGGTTTAAATGCCTTTATAATCCCATTATTGAATTTATTTTGAATTATTTTTACATTTTTTGATTAAAACATATTGTAATTGAATGTTGACCTCTAGAAACATGGAGCAAAAGCCATCCATTGTCAAGAAAAGTTCATTTATAGTCACTCATGCCTAGAAAAGCCTTATTACTCGGTTTAAATGCCTTTATAATCCCATTATTGAATTTATTTTGAATTGTTTTTACATTTTTTGATTAAAACATATTGTAATTGAATGTTGACCTCTAGAAACATGGAGCAAAAGCCATCCATTGTCAAGAAAAGTTCATTTATAGTCACTCAAGCCTAGAAAAGCCTTATTACTCGGTTTAAATGCCTTTATAATCCCATTATTGAGTTTATTTTGAATTTTTTTTACATTTTTTGATTAAAACATATTGTAATTGATTGTTTACCTCGGGAAACTTGGAGCGAAAGCCATCCATTGTCAAGAAAAGTTCATATATAGTCACTCAAGCCTAGAAAAGCCTTATTACTCGGTGTAAATGCCTTTATAATCTCATTATTGAATTTATTTTGAATTGTTTTTACATTTTTTGATTAAAACAGATTGTAATTGATTGTTTGCCTCGGGAAACGTGGAGCGAAAGCCATCCATTGTCAAGAAAATTTCATTTATAGTCACTCATGCCTAGAAAAGCCTTATTACTCGGTTTAAATGCCTTTATAATCCCATTATTGAATTTATTTTGAATTGTTTTTACATTTTTTGATTAAAACAGATTGTAATTGATTGTTTGCCTCGGGAAACTTGGAGCGAAAGCCATCCATTGTCAAGAAAAGTTCATATATAGTCACTCAAGCCTAGAAAAGCCTTATTACTCGGTTTAAATGCCTTTATAATCTCATTATTGAATTTATTTTGAATTGTTTTTACATTTTTTGATTAAAACAGATTGTAATTGATTGTTTGCCTCGGGAAACGTGGAGCGAAAGCCATCCATTGTCAAGAAAATTTCATTTATAGTCACTCATGCCTAGAAAAGCCTTATTACTCGGTTTAAATGCCTTTATAATCCCATTATTGAATTTATTTTGAATTGTTTTTACATTTTTTGATTAAAACAGATTGTAATTGATTGTTTGCCTCGGGAAACGTGGAGCGAAAGCCATCCATTGTCAAGAAAAGTTCATTTATAGTCACTCATGCCTAGAAAAGCCTTATTACTCGATTTAAATGCATTTATAATCCCATTATTGAATTTATTTTGAATTTTTTTTACATTTTTTGATTAAAACATATTGTAATTGAATGTTTACCTCTAGAAACATGGAGCAAAAGCCATCCATTGTCAAGAAAAGTTCATTTATAGTCACTCAAGCCTAGAAAAGCCTTATTACTCAGTTTAAATGCCTTTATAATCCCATTATTGAATTTATTTTGAATTTTTTTTACATTTTTTGATTAAAACAGATTGTAATTGATTGTTTGCCTCGGGAAACGTGGAGCGAAAGCCATCCATTGTCAAGAAAAGTTCATTTATAGTCACTCATGCCTAGAAAAGCCTTATTACTCGGTTTAAATGCCTTTATAATCCCATTATTGAATTTATTTTGAATTGTTTTTACCTTTTTTGATTAAAACAGATTGTAATTGATTGTTTGCCTCGGGAAACGTGGAGCGAAAGCCATCCATTATCAAGAAAAGTTCATTTATAGTCATTCATGCCTAGAAAAGCCTTATTACTCGGTTTAAATGCCTTTATAATCCCATTATTGAATTTATTTTGAATTGTTTTTACATTTTTTGATTAAAACAGATTGTAATTGATTGTTTGCCTCGGGAAACTTGGAGCGAAAGCCATCCATTGTCAAGAAAAGTTCATATATAGTCACTCAAGCCTAGAAAAGCCTTATTACTCGGTTTAAATGCCTTTATAATCTCATTATTGAATTTATTTTGAATTGTTTTTACATTTTTTGATTAAAACAGATTGTAATTGATTGTTTGCCTCGGGAAACGTGGAGCGAAAGCCATCCATTGTCAAGAAAATTTCATTTATAGTCACTCATGCCTAGAAAAGCCTTATTACTCGGTTTAAATGCCTTTATAATCCCATTATTGAATTTATTTTGAATTGTTTTTACATTTTTTGATTAAAACAGATTGTAATTGATTGTTTGCCTCGGGAAACGTGGAGCGAAAGCCATCCATTGTCAAGAAAAGTTCATTTATAGTCACTCATGCCTAGAAAAGCCTTATTACTCGATTTAAATGCATTTATAATCCCATTATTGAATTTATTTTGAATTTTTTTTACATTTTTTGATTAAAACATATTGTAATTGAATGTTTACCTCTAGAAACATGGAGCAAAAGCCATCCATTGTCAAGAAAAGTTCATTTATAGTCACTCAAGCCTAGAAAAGCCTTATTACTCAGTTTAAATGCCTTTATAATCCCATTATTGAATTTATTTTGAATTTTTTTTACATTTTTTGATTAAAACAGATTGTAATTGATTGTTTGCCTCGGGAAACGTGGAGCGAAAGCCATCCATTGTCAAGAAAAGTTCATTTATAGTCACTCATGCCTAGAAAAGCCTTATTACTCGGTTTAAATGCCTTTATAATCCCATTATTGAATTTATTTTGAATTGTTTTTACCTTTTTTGATTAAAACAGATTGTAATTGATTGTTTGCCTCGGGAAACGTGGAGCGAAAGCCATCCATTATCAAGAAAAGTTCATTTATAGTCATTCATGCCTAGAAAAGCCTTATTACTCGGTTTAAATGCCTTTATAATCCCATTATTGAATTTATTTTGAATTTTTTTTACATTTTTTGATTAAAACATATTGTAATAGCTTGTTTACCTCTAGAAACATGGAGCAAAAGCCATCCTTTGTCAAGAAAAGTTCATTTATAGTCAATCAAGCCTAGAAAAGCCTTATTACTCGGTTTAAATGCCTTTATAATCCCATTATTGAATTTATTTTGAATTGTTTTTACATTTTTTGATTAAAACAGATTGTAATTGATTGTTTGCCTTGGGAAACGTGGAGCGAAAGCCATCCATTGTCAAGAAAAGTTCATTTATAGTCACTCATGCCTAGAAAAGCCTTATTACTCGGTTTAAATGCCTTTATAATCCCATTATTGAATTTATTTTGAATTGTTTTTACATTGTTTGATTAAAACATATTGTAATTGAATGTTGACCTCTAGAAACATGGAGCAAAAGCCATCCATTGCCAAGAAAAGTTCATTTATAGTCACTCAAGCCTAGAAAAGCCTTATTACTCGGTTTAAATGCCTTTATAATCCCATTATTGAATTTATTTTGAATTTTTTTTACATTTTTTGATTCAAACATATTGTAATAGATTGTTTACCTCTAGAAACATGGACCAAAAGCCATCCATTGTCAAGAAAAGTTCATTTATAGTCAATCAAGCCTAGAAAAGCCTTATTACTCGGTTTAAATGCCTTTATAATCCCATTATTGAATTTATTTTGAATGTTTTTTACATTTTTTGATTAAAACAGATTGCTATTGATTGTTTGCCTCGAGAAACGTGGAGCGAAAGCCATCCATTGTCAAGAAAAGTTCATTTATAGTCACTCAAGCCTAGAAAAGCCTTATTACTCGGTTTAAATGCCTTTATAATCCCATTATTGAGTTTATTTTGAATTTTTTTTACATTTTTTGATTAAAACAGATTGTAATTGATTGTTTACCTCGGGAAACTTGGAGCGAAAGCCATCCATTGTCAAGAAAAGTTCATATATAGTCGCTCAAGCCTAGAAAAGCCTTATTACTCGGTTTAAATGCCTTTATAATCTCATTATTGAATTTATTTTGAATTGTTTTTACATTTTTTGATTAAAACAGATTGTAATTGATTGTTTGCCTCGGGAAACGTGGAGCGACAGCCATCCGTTGTCAAGAAAAGTTCATTTATAGTCACTCATGCCTAGAAAAGCCTTATTACTCGGTTTAAATGCCTTTATAATCCCATTATTGAATTTATTTTGAATTGTTTTTACATTTTTTGATTAAAACAGATTGTAATTGATTGTTTGCCTCGGGAAACGTGGAGCGAAAGCCATCCATTGTCAAGAAAAGTTCATTTATAGTCATTCATGCCTCGAAAAGCCTTATTACTCGGTTTAAATGCCTTTATAATCCCATTATTGAATTTATTTTGAATTTTTTTTACATTTTTTGATTAAAACATAATGTAATAGCTTGTTTACCTCTAGAAACATGGAGCAAAAGCCATCCTTTGTCAAGAAAAGTTCATTTATAGTCAATCAAGCCTAGAAAAGCCTTATTACTCGGTTTAAATGCCTTTATAATCCCATTATTGAATTTATTTTGAATTGTTTTTACATTTTTTGATTAAAACAGATTGTAATTGATTGTTTGCCTTGGGAAACGTGGAGCGAAAGCCATCCATTGTCAAGAAAAGTTCATTTATAGTCACTCATGCCTAGAAAAGCCTTATTACTCGGTTTAAATGCCTTTATAATCCCATTATTGAATTTATTTTGAATTGTTTTTACATTTTTTGATTAAAACATATTGTAATTGAATGTTGACCTCTAGAAACATGGAGCAAAAGCCATCCATTGTCAAGAAAAGTTCATTTATAGCCACTCAAGCCTAGAAAAGCCTTATTACTCGGTTTAAATGCCTTTATAATCCCATTATTGAGTTTATTTTGAATTTTTTTTACATTTTTTGATTAAAACATATTGTAATTGATTGTTTACCTCGGGAAACTTGGAGCGAAAGCCATCCACTGTCAAGAAAAGTTCATATATAGTCACTCAAGCCTAGAAAAGCCTTATTACTCGGTTTAAATGCCTTTATAATCTCATTATTGAATTTATTTTGAATTGTTTTTACATTTTTTGGTTAAAACAGATTGTAATTGATTGTTTGCCTCGGGAAACGTGGAGCGAAAGCCATCCGTTGTCAAGAAAAGTTCATTTATAGTCACTCATGCCTAGAAAAGCCTTATTACTCGATTTAAATGCATTTATAATCCCATTATTGAATTTATTTTGAATTTTTTTTACATTTTTTGATTAAAACATATTGTAATTGAATATTTACCTCCAGAAACATGGAGCAAAAGCCATCCATTGTCAAGAAAAGTTCATTTATAGTCACTCAAGCCTAGAAAAGCCTTATTACTCAGTTTAAATGCCTTTATAATCCCATTATTGAATTTATTTTGAATTTTTTTTACATTTTTTGATTAAAACAGATTCTAATTGATTGTTTGCCTCGGGAAATGTGGAGCGAAAGCCATCCATTGTCAAGAAAAGATCATTTATAGTCACTCATGCCTAGAAAAGCCTTATTACCCGGTTTAAATGCCTTTATAACCCCATAATTGAATTTATTTTGAATTTTTTTTGCATTTTTTTATTAAAACAGATTGTAATTGATTGTTTACCTCGGGAAACATGGAGCAAAAGCCATCCATTGTCAAGAAAAGTT
This sequence comes from Theobroma cacao, assembly GCF_053813885.1. Classification (NCBI taxonomy): domain Eukaryota; kingdom Viridiplantae; phylum Streptophyta; class Magnoliopsida; order Malvales; family Malvaceae; genus Theobroma; species Theobroma cacao. The sequence goes on along the minus strand of NC_142644.1, from coordinate 13,882,307 downwards.
CATTTATAGTCACTCATGCCTAGAAAAGCCTTATTACTCGGTTTAAATGCCTTTATAATCCCATTATTGAATTTATTTTGAATTTTTTTTACATTTTTTGATTAAAACAGATTGTAATGGATTGTTTGCCTCGGGAAACGTGGAGCGAAAGCCATCCATTGTCAAGAAAAGATCATTTATAGTCACTCATGCCTAGAAAAGCCTTATTACTCGGTTTAAATGCCTTTATAATCCCATTATTGAATTTATTTTGAATGTTTTTTACATTTTTTGATTAAAACAGATTGCTATTGATTGTTTGCCTCGAGAAACGTGGAGCGAAAGCCATCCATTGTCAAGAAAAGTTCATTTATAGTCACTCAAGCCTAGAAAAGCCTTATTACTCGGTTTAAATGCCTTTATAATCCCATTATTGAGTTTATTTTGAATTTTTTTTACATTTTTTGATTAAAACAGATTGTAATTGATTGTTTACCTCGGGAAACTTGGAGCGAAAGCCATCCATTGTCAAGAAAAGTTCATATATAGTCACTCAAGCCTAGAAAAGCCTTATTACTCGGTTTAAATGCCTTTATAATCTCATTATTGAATTTATTTTGAATTGTTTTTACATTTTTTGATTAAAACAGATTGTAATTGATTGTTTGCCTCGAGAAACGTGGAGCGACAGCCATCCGTTGTCAAGAAAAGTTCATTTATAGTCACTCAAGCCTAGAAAAGCCTTATTACTCGGTTTAAATGCCTTTATAATCCCATTATTGAATTTATTTTGAATTGTTTTTACATTTTTTGATTAAAACAGATTGTAATTGATTGTTTGCCTCAAGAAACGTGGAGCGAAAGCCATCCATTGTCAAGAAAAGTTCATTTATAGTCACTCATGCCTAGAAAAGCCTTATTACTCGGTTTAAATGCATTTATAATCCCATTATTGAATTTATTTTGAATTTTTTTTACATTTTTTATTAAAACAGATTGTAATTGATTGTTTACCTCGGGAAACGTGGAGCGAAAGCCATCCATTGTCAAGAAAAGATCATTTATAGTCACTCATGCCTAGAAAAGCCTTATTACTCGGTTTAAATGCCTTTATAACCCCATAATTAAATTTGTTTTGAATTTGTTTTACATTTTTTTATTAAAACAGATTGTAATTGATTGTTTACCTCGGGAAACATGGAGCAAAAGCCATCCATTGCCAAGAAAAGTTCATTTATAGTCACTCAAGCCTAGAAAAGCCTTATTACTCGGTTTAAATGCCTTTATAATCCCATTATTGAATTTATTTTGAATTGTTTTTACATTTTTTGATTAAAACAGATTGTAACTGATTGTTTGCCTCGGGAAACGTGGAGCGAAAGCCATCCATTGTCATGAAAAGTTCATTTATAGTCACTGATGCCTAGAAAAGCCTTATTACTCGATTTAAATGCCTTTATAATCCCATTATTGAATTTATTTTGAATGTTTTTTACATTTTTTGATTAAAACAGATTGCTATTTTTTTTGGTCTCGAGAAACGTGGAGCGAAAGCCATCCATTGTCAACAAAAGTTCATTTATAGTCACTCATGCCTAGAAAAGCTTTGTTACTCGGTTTAAATGCCTTTATAATCCCATTATTGAGTTTATTTTGAATTTTTTTTACATTTTTTGATTAAAACAGATTGTAATTGATTGTTTACCTCGGGAAACTTGAGCGAAAGCCATCCATTGTCAAGAAAAGTTCATTTATAGTCACTCAAGCCTAGAAAAGCCTTATTACTCGGTTTAAATGCCTTTACAATCCCATTATTGAGTTTATTTTGAATTTTTTTTACATTTTTTGATTAAAACAGATTGTAATTGATTGTTTACCTCGGGAAACTTGGAGCGAAAGCCATCCATTGTCAAGAAAAGTTCATATATAGTCACTCAAGCCTAGAAAAGCCTTATTACTCGGTTTAAATGCCTTTATAATCGCATTATTGAATTTATTTTGAATTGTTTTTACATTTTTTGATTAAAACAGATTGTAATTGATTGTTTGCCTCGAAAAACGTGGTGCGAAAGCCATCCATTGTCAAGAAAAGTTCATTTATAGTCACTCATGCCTAGAAAAGCCTTATTACTCGGTTTAAATGCCTTTATAATCCCATTATTGAATTTATTTTGAATTGTTTTTACATTTTTTGATTAAAACAGATTGTAATTGATTGTTTGCCTCGGGAAACGTGGAGCGAAAGCCATCGGTCGTCAAGAAAAGTTCATTTATAGTCATTCATGCCTAGAAAAGCCTTATTACTCGGTTTAAATGCCTTTATAATCCCATTATTGAATTTATTTTGAATTTTTTTTACATTTTTTGATTAAAACAGATTGTAATTGATTGTTTGCCTCGGGATATGTGGAGCGAAAGCCATCCGTTGTCAAGAAAAGTTCATTTATAGTCACTCATGCCAAGAAAAGCCTTATTACCCGGTTTAAATGCCTTTATAACCCCATAATTGAATTTATTTTGAATTTTTTTTGCATTTTTTTATTAAAACAGATTGTAATTGATTGTTTACCTCGGGAAACATGGAGCGAAAGCCATCCATTGTCAAGAAAAGTTCATTTATAGTCACTCATGCCTAGAAAAGCCTTATTACTCGGTTTAAATGCCTTTATAATCCCATTATTGAATTTATTTTGAATTGTTTTTACATTTTTTGATTAAAACAGATTGTAATTGATTGTTTGCCTCGGGAAACGTGGAGCGAAAGCCATCCATTGTCAAGAAAAGTTCATTTATAGTCACTCATGCCTAGAAAAGCCTTATTACTCGATTTAAATGCATTTATAATCCCATTATTGAATTTATTTTGAATTTTTTTTACATTTTTTGATTAAAACATATTGTAATTGAATGTTTACCTCTAGAAACATGGAGCAAAAGCCATCCATTGTCAAGAAAAGTTCATTTATAGTCACTCAAGCCTAGAAAAGCCTTATTACTCAGTTTAAATGCCTTTATAATCCCATTATTGAATTTATTTTAAATTTTTTTTACATTTTTTGATTAAAACAGATTGTAATTGATTGTTTGCCTCGGGAAACGTGGAGCGAAAGCCATCCATTGTCAAGAAAAGATCATTTATAGTCACTCATGCCTAGAAAAGCCTTATTAGTCGGTTTAAATGCCTTTATAACCCCATAATTCAATTTATTTTGAATTTTTTTTGCATTTTTTTAGTAAAACAGATTGTAATTAATTGTTTACCTCGGGAAACATGGAGCAAAAGCCATCCATTGCCAAGAAAAGTTCATTTATAGTCACTCATGCCTAGAAAAGCCTTATTACTCGGTTTAAATGCCTTTATAATCCCATTATTGAATTTATTTTGAATTGTTTTTACATTTTTTGATTAAAACAGATTGTAACTAATTGTTTGCGTCGAGAAACGTGGAGCGAAAGCCATCCATTGTCAAGAAAAGTTCATTTATAGTCACTCATGCCTAGAAAAGCCTTATTACTCGGTTTAAATGCCTTTATAATCCCATTATTGAATTTATTTTGAATTTTTTTTACATTTTTTGATTAAAACAGATTATAATTGATTGTTTGCCTCGGGAAACGTGGAGCGAAAGCCATCCATTGTCAAGAAAAGTTCATTTATAGTCACTCATGCCTAGAAAAGCCTTATTACTCGGTTTAAATGCCTTTATAACCCCATAATTGAATTTGTTTTGAATTTTTTTTCCATTTTTTTATTAAAACAGATTGTAATTGATTGTTTACCTCGGGAAACATGGAGCAAAACCCATCCATTGCCAAGAAAAGTTCGTTTATAGTCACTCAAGCCTAGAAAAGCCTTATTACTCGGTTTAAATGCCTTTATAATCCCATTATTGAATTTATTTTGAATTGTTTTTACATTTTTTGATTAAAACAGATTGTAACTGATTGTTTGCCTCGGGAAACGTGGAGCGAAAGCCATCCATTGTCATGAAAAGTTCATTTATAGTCACTCATGCCTAGAAAAGCCTTATTACTCGGTTTAAATGCCTTTATAATCCCATTATTGAATTTATTTTGAATGTTTTTTACATTTTTTGATTAAAACAGATTGCTATTGATTGTTTGTCTCGAGAAACGTGGAGCGAAAGCCATCCATTGTCAACAAAAGTTCATTTATAGTCACTCATGCCTAGAAAAGCTTTGTTACTCGGTTTAAATGCCTTTATAATCCCATTATTGAGTTTATTTTGAATTTTTTTTACATTTTTTGATTAAAACAGATTGTAATTGATTGTTTACCTCGGGAAACTTGAGCGAAAGCCATCCATTGTCAAGAAAAGTTCATTTATAGTCACTCAAGCCTAGAAAAGCCTTATTACTCGGTTTAAATGCCTTTACAATCCCATTATTGAGTTTATTTTGAATTTTTTTTACATTTTTTGATTAAAACAGATTGTAATTGATTGTTTACCTCGGGAAACTTGGAGCGAAAGGCATCCATTGTCAAGAAAAGTTCATATATAGTCACTCAAGCCTAGAAAAGCCTTATTACTCGGTTTAAATGCCTTTATAATCGCATTATTGAATTTATTTTGAATTGTTTTTACATTTTTTGATTAAAACAGATTGTAATTGATTGTTTGCCTCGAAAAACGTGGAGCGAAAGCCATCCATTGTCAAGAAAAGTTCATTTATAGTCACTCATGCCTAGAAAAGCCTTATTACTCGGTTTAAATGCCTTTATAATCCCATTATTGAATTTATTTTGAATTGTTTTTACATTTTTTGATTAAAACATATTGTAATTGATTGTTTGCCTCGGGAAACGTGGAGCGAAAGCCATCGGTCGTCAAGAAAAGTTCATTTATAGTCATTCATGCCTAGAAAAGCCTTATTACTCGGTTTAAATGCCTTTATAATCCCATTATTGAATTTATTTTGAATTTTTTTTACATTTTTTGATTAAAACAGATTGTAATTGATTGTTTGCCTCGGGATATGTGGAGCGAAAGCCATCCGTTGTCAAGAAAAGTTCATTTATAGTCACTCATGCCTAGAAAAGCCTTATTACCCGGTTTAAATGCCTTTATAACCCCATAATTGAATTTATTTTGAATTTTTTTTGCATTTTTTTATTAAAACAGATTGTAATTGATTGTTTACCTCGGGAAACATGGAGCGAAAGCCATCCATTGTCAAGAAAAGTTCATTTATAGTCACTCATGCCTAGAAAAGCCTTATTACTCGGTTTAAATGCCTTTATAATCCCATTATTGAATTTATTTTGAATTGTTTTTACATTTTTTGATTAAAACAGATTGTAATTGATTGTTTGCCTCGGGAAACGTGGAGCGAAAGCCATCCATTGTCAAGAAAAGTTCATTTATAGTCACTCATGCCTAGAAAAGCCTTATTACTCGATTTAAATGCATTTATAATCCCATTATTGAATTTATTTTGAATTTTTTTTACATTTTTTGATTAAAACATATTGTAATTGAATGTTTACCTCTAGAAACATGGAGCAAAAGCCATCCATTGTCAAGAAAAGTTCATTTATAGTCACTCAAGCCTAGAAAAGCCTTATTACTCAGTTTAAATGCCTTTATAATCCCATTATTGAATTTATTTTGAATTTTTTTTACATTTTTTGATTAAAACAGATTGTAATTGATTGTTTGCCTCGGGAAACGTGGAGCGAAAGCCATCCATTGTCAAGAAAAGATCATTTATAGTCACTCATGCCTAGAAAAGCCTTATTAGTCGGTTTAAATGCCTTTATAACCCCATAATTCAATTTATTTTGAATTTTTTTTGCATTTTATTAGTAAAACAGATTGTAATTAATTGTTTACCTCGGGAAACATGGAGCAAAAGCCATCCATTGCCAAGAAAAGTTCATTTATAGTCACTCATGCCTAAAAAAGCCTTATTACTCGGTTTAAATGCCTTTATAATCCCATTATTGAATTTATTTTGAATTGTTTTTACATTTTTTGATTAAAACAGATTGTAACTGATTGTTTGCGTCGGGAAACGTGGAGCGAAAGCCATCCATTGTCAAGAAAAGTTCATTTATAGTCACTCATGCCTAGAAAAGCCTTATTACTCGGTTTAAATGCCTTTATAATCCCATTATTGAATTTATTTTGAATTTTTTTTACATTTTTTGATTAAAACAGATTATAATTGATTGTTTGCCTCGGGAAACGTGGAGCGAAAGCCATCCATTGTCAAGAAAAGTTCATTTATAGTCACTCATGCCTAGAAAAGCCTTATTACTCGGTTTAAATGCCTTTATAACCCCATAATTGAATTTGTTTTGAATTTTTTTTCCATTTTTTTATTAAAACAGATTGTAATTGATTGTTTACCTCGGGAAACATGGAGCAAAACCCATCCATTGCCAAGAAAAGTTCATTTATAGTCACTCAAGCCTAGAAAAGCCTTATTACTCGGTTTAAATGCCTTTATAATCCCATTATTGAATTTATTTTGAATTGTTTTTACATTTTTTGATTAAAACAGATTGTAACTGATTGTTTGCCTCGGGAAACGTGGAGCGAAAGCCATCCATTGTCATGAAAAGTTCATTTATAGTCACTCATGCCTAGAAAAGCCTTATTACTCGGTTTAAATGCCTTTATAATCCCATTATTGAATTTATTTTGAATGTTTTTTACATTTTTTGATTAAAACAGATTGCTATTGATTGTTTGTCTCGAGAAACGTGGAGCGAAAGCCATCCATTGTCAACAAAAGTTCATTTATAGTCACTCATGCCTAGAAAAGCTTTGTTACTCGGTTTAAATGCCTTTATAATCCCATTATTGAGTTTATGTTGAATTTTTTTTACATTTTTTGATTAAAACAGATTGTAATTGATTGTTTACCTCGGGAAACTTGAGCGAAAGCCATCCATTGTCAAGAAAAGTTCATTTATAGTCACTCAAGCCTAGAAAAGCCTTATTACTCGGTTTAAATGCCTTTACAATCCCATTATTGAGTTTATTTTGAATTTTTTTTACATTTTTTGATTAAAACAGATTGTAATTGATTGTTTACCTCGGGAAACTTGGAGCGAAAGCCATCCATTGTCAAGAAAAGTTCATATATAGTCACTCAAGCCTAGAAAAGCCTTATTACTCGGTTTAAATGCCTTTATAATCGCATTATTGAATTTATTTTGAATTGTTTTTACATTTTTTGATTAAAACAGATTGTAATTGATTGTTTGCCTCGAAAAACGTGGAGCGAAAGCCATCCATTGTCAAGAAAAGTTCATTTATAGTCACTCATGCCTAGAAAAGCCTTATTACTCGGTTTAAATGCCTTTATAATCCCATTATTGAATTTATTTTGAATTGTTTTTACATTTTTTGAGTAAAACAGATTGTAATTGATTGTTTGCCTCGGGAAACGTGGAGCGAAAGCCATCGGTCGTCAAGAAAAGTTCATTTATAGTCATTCATGCCTAGAAAAGCCTTATTACTCGGTTTAAATGCCTTTATAATCCCATTATTGAATTTATTTTGAATTTTTTTTACATTTTTTGATTAAAACAGATTGTAATTGATTGTTTGCCTCGGGATATGTGGAGCGAAAGCCATCCATTGTCAAGAAAAGTTCATTTATAGTCACTCATGCCTAGAAAAGCCTTATTACTCGATTTAAATGCATTTATAATCCCATTATTGAATTTATTTTGAATTTTTTTTACATTTTTTGATTAAAACATATTGTAATTGAATGTTTACCTCTAGAAACATGGAGCAAAAGCCATCCATTGTCAAGAAAAGTTCATTTATAGTCACTCAAGCCTAGAAAAGCCTTATTACTCAGTTTAAATGCCTTTATAATCCCATTATTGAATTTATTTTGAATTTTTTTTACATTTTTTGATTAAAACAGATTGTAATTGATTGTTTGCCTCGGGAAACGTGGAGCGAAAGCCATCCATTGTCAAGAAAAGATCATTTATAGTCACTCATGCCTAGAAAAGCCTTATTAGTCGGTTTAAATGCCTTTATAACCCCATAATTCAATTTATTTTGAATTTTTTTTGCATTTTTTTAGTAAAACAGATTGTAATTAATTGTTTACCTCGGCAAACATGGAGCAAAAGCCATCCATTGCCAAGAAAAGTTCATTTATAGTCACTCATGCCTAGAAAAGCCTTATTACTCGGTTTAAATGCCTTTATAATCCCATTATTGAATTTATTTTGAATTGTTTTTACATTTTTTGATTAAAACAGATTGTAACTGATTGTTTGCGTCGGGAAACGTGGAGCGAAAGCCATCCATTGTCAAGAAAAGTTCATTTATAGTCACTCATGCCTAGAAAAGCCTTATTACTCGGTTTAAATGCCTTTATAATCCCATTATTGAATTTATTTTGAATTTTTTTTACATTTTTTGATTAAAACAGATTATAATTGATTGTTTGCCTCGGGAAACGTGGAGCGAAAGCCATCCATTGTCAAGAAAAGTTCATTTATAGTCACTCATGCCTAGAAAAGCCTTATTACTCGGTTTAAATGCCTTTATAACCCCATAATTGAATTTGTTTTGAATTTTTTTTCCATTTTTTTATTAAAACAGATTGTAATTGATTGTTTACCTCGGGAAACATGGAGCAAAACCCATCCATTGCCAAGAAAAGTTCATTTATAGTCACTCAAGCCTAGAAAAGCCTTATTACTCGGTTTAAATGCCTTTATAATCCCATTATTGAATTTATTTTGAATTGTTTTTACATTTTTTGATTAAAACAGATTGTAACTGATTGTTTGCCTCGGGAAACGTGGAGCGAAAGCCATCCATTGTCATGAAAAGTTCATTTATAGTCACTCATGCCTAGAAAAGCCTTATTACTCGGTTTAAATGCCTTTATAATCCCATTATTGAATTTATTTTGAATGTTTTTTACATTTTTTGATTAAAACAGATTGCTATTGATTGTTTGTCTCGAGAAACGTGGAGCGAAAGCCATCCATTGTTAACAAAAGTTCATTTATAGTCACTCATGCCTAGAAAAGCTTTGTTACTCGGTTTAAATGCCTTTATAATCCCATTATTGAGTTTATTTTGAATTTTTTTTACATTTTTTGATTAAAACAGATTGTAATTGATTGTTTACCTCGGGAAACTTGAGCGAAAGCCATCCATTGTCAAGAAAAGTTCATTTATAGTCACTCAAGCCTAGAAAAGCCTTATTACTCGGTTTAAATGCCTTTATAATCCCATTATTGAGTTTATTTTGAATTTTTTTTACATTTTTTGATTAAAACATATTGTAATTGATTGTTTACCTCGGGAAACGTGGAGCGAAAGCCATCCATTGTCAAGAAAAGTTCATATATAGTCACTCAAGCCTAGAAAAGCCTTATTACTCGGTTTAAATGCCTTTATAATCTCATTATTGAATTTATTTTGAATTGTTTTTACATTTTTTGATTAAAACAGATTGTAATTGATTGTTTGCCTCGGGAAACGTGGAGCGAAAGCCATCCGTTGTCAAGAAAAGTTCATTTATAGTCACTCATGCCTAGAAAAGCCTTATTACTCGATTTAAATGCATTTATAATCCCATTATTGAATTTATTTTGAATTTTTTTTACATTTTTTGATTAAAACATATTGTAATTGAATGTTTACCTCCAGAAACATGGAGCAAAAGCCATCCATTGTCAAGAAAAGTTCATTTATAGTCACTCAAGCCTAGAAAAGCCTTATTACTCAGTTTAAATGCCTTTATAATCCCATTATTGAATTTATTTTGAATTTTTTTTACATTTTTGATTAAAACAGATTGTAATTGATTGTTTGCCTCGGGAAATGTGGAGCGAAAGCCATCCATTGTCAAGAAAAGATCATTTATAGTCACTCATGCCTGGAAAAGCCTTATTACCCGGTTTAAATGCCTTTATAACCCCATAATTGAATTTATTTTGAATTTTTTTTGCATTTTTTTATTAAAACAGATTGTAATTGATTGTTTACCTCGGGAAACATGGAGCAAAAGCCATCCATTGTCAAGAAAAGTTCATTTATAGTCACTCATGCCTAGAAAAGCCTTATTACTCGGTTTAAATGCATTTATAATCCCATTATTGAATTTATTTTGAATTTTTTTTACATTTTTTTATTAAAACAGATTGTAATTGATTGTTTGCCTCGGGAAACGTGGAGCGAAAGCCATCCATTGTCAAGAAAAGATCATTTATAGTCACTCATGCCTAGAAAAGCCTTATTAGTCGGTTTAAATGCCTTTATAACCCCATAATTCAATTTATTTTGAATTTTTTTTGCATTTTTTTAGTAAAACAGATTGTAATTAATTGTTTACCTCGGGAAACATGGAGCAAAAGCCATCCATTGCCAAGAAAAGTTCATTTATAGTCACTCATGCCTAGAAAAGCCTTATTACTCGGTTTAAATGCCTTTATAATCCCATTATTGAATTTATTTTGAATTGTTTTTACATTTTTTGATTAAAACAGATTGTAACTGATTGTTTGCGTCGGGAAACGTGGAGCGAAAGCCATCCATTGTCAAGAAAAGTTCATTTATAGTCACTCATGCCTAGAAAAGCCTTATTACTCGGTTTAAATGCCTTTATAATCCCATTATTGAATTTATTTTGAATTTTTTTTACATTTTTTGATTAAAACAGATTATAATTGATTGTTTGCCTCGGGAAACGTGGAGCGAAAGCCATCCATTGTCAAGAAAAGTTCATTTATAGTCACTCATGCCTAGAAAAGCCTTATTACTCGGTTTAAATGCCTTTATAACCCCATAATTGAATTTGTTTTGAATTTTTTTTCCATTTTTTTATTAAAACAGATTGTAATTGATTGTTTACCTCGGGAAACATGGAGCAAAACCCATCCATTGCCAAGAAAAGTTCATTTATAGTCACTCAAGCCTAGAAAAGCCTTATTACTCGGTTTAAATGCCTTTATAATCCCATTATTGAATTTATTTTGAATTGTTTTTACATTTTTTGATTAAAACAGATTGTAACTGATTGTTTGCCTCGGGAAACGTGGAGCGAAAGCCATCCATTGTCATGAAAAGTTCATTTATAGTCACTCATGCCTAGAAAAGCCTTATTACTCGGTTTAAATGCCTTTATAATCCCATTATTGAATTTATTTTGAATGTTTTTTACATTTTTTGATTAAAACAGATTGCTATTGATTGTTTGTCTCGAGAAACGTGGAGCGAAAGCCATCCATTGTTAACAAAAGTTCATTTATAGTCACTCATTCCTAGAAAAGCTTTGTTACTCGGTTTAAATGCCTTTATAATCCCATTATTGAGTTTATTTTGAATTTTTTTTACATTTTTTGATTAAAACAGATTGTAATTGATTGTTTACCTCGGGAAACTTGAGCGAAAGCCATCCATTGTCAAGAAAAGTTCATTTATAGTCACTCAAGCCTAGAAAAGCCTTATTACTCGGTTTAAATGCCTTTATAATCCCATTATTGAGTTTATTTTGAATTTTTTTTACATTTTTTGATTAAAACATATTGTAATTGATTGTTTACCTCGGGAAACGTGGAGCGAAAGCCATCCATTGTCAAGAAAAGTTCATATATAGTCACTCAAGCCTAGAAAAGCCTTATTACTCGGTTTAAATGCCTTTATAATCTCATTATTGAATTTATTTTGAATTGTTTTTACATTTTTTGATTAAAACAGATTGTAATTGATTGTTTGCCTCGGGAAACGTGGAGCGAAAGCCATCCGTTGTCAAGAAAAGTTCATTTATAGTCACTCATGCCTAGAAAAGCCTTATTACTCGATTTAAATGCATTTATAATCCCATTATTGAATTTATTTTGAATTTTTTTTACATTTTTTGATTAAAACATATTGTAATTGAATGTTTACCTCCAGAAACATGGAGCAAAAGCCATCCATTGTCAAGAAAAGTTCATTTATAGTCACTCAAGCCTAGAAAAGCCTTATTACTCAGTTTAAATGCCTTTATAATCCCATTATTGAATTTATTTTGAATTTTTTTTACATTTTTGATTAAAACAGATTGTAATTGATTGTTTGCCTCGGGAAATGTGGAGCGAAAGCCATCCATTGTCAAGAAAAGATCATTTATAGTCACTCATGCCTGGAAAAGCCTTATTACCCGGTTTAAATGCCTTTATAACCCCATAATTGAATTTATTTTGAATTTTTTTTGCATTTTTTTATTAAAACAGATTGTAATTGATTGTTTACCTCGGGAAACTTGAGCGAAAGCCATCCATTGTCAAGAAAAGTTCATTTATAGTCACTCAAGCCTAGAAAAGCCTTATTACTCGGTTTAAATGCCTTTATAATCCCATTATTGAGTTTATTTTGAATTTTTTTTACATTTTTTGATTAAAACAGATTGTAATTGATTGTTTGCCTCGGGAAACGTGGAGCGAAAGCCATCCATTGTCAAGAAAAGATCATTTATAGTCACTCATGCCTAGAAAAGCCTTATTAGTCGGTTTAAATGCCTTTATAACCCCATAATTCAATTTATTTTGAATTTTTTTTGCATTTTTTTAGTAAAACAGATTGTAATTAATTGTTTACCTCGGGAAACATGGAGCAAAAGCCATCCATTGCCAAGAAAAGTTCATTTATAGTCACTCATGCCTAGAAAAGCCTTATTACTCGGTTTAAATGCCTTTATAATCCCATTATTGAATTTATTTTGAATTGTTTTTACATTTTTTGATTAAAACAGATTGTAACTGATTGTTTGCGTCGGGAAACGTGGAGCGAAAGCCATCCATTGTCAAGAAAAGTTCATTTATAGTCACTCATGCCTAGAAAAGCCTTATTACTCGGTTTAAATGCCTTTATAATCCCATTATTGAATTTATTTTGAATTTTTTTTACATTTTTTGATTAAAACAGATTATAATTGATTGTTTGCCTCGGGAAACGTGGAGCGAAAGCCATCCATTGTCAAGAAAAGTTCATTTATAGTCACTCATGCCTAGAAAAGCCTTATTACTCGGTTTAAATGCCTTTATAACCCCATAATTGAATTTGTTTTGAATTTTTTTTCCATTTTTTTATTAAAACAGATTGTAATTGATTGTTTACCTCGGGAAACATGGAGCAAAACCCATCCATTGCCAAGAAAAGTTCATTTATAGTCACTCAAGCCTAGAAAAGCCTTATTACTCGGTTTAAATGCCTTTATAATCCCATTATTGAATTTATTTTGAATTGTTTTTACATTTTTTGATTAAAACAGATTGTAATTGATTGTTTGCCTCGGAAAACGTGGGGGGAAAGCCATCCATTGTCAAGAAAAGTTCATTTATAGTCACTCATGCCTAGAAAAGCCTTATTACTCGGTTTAAATGCCTTTATAATCCCATTATTGAATTTATTTTGAATTTTTTTTACATTTTTTGATTAAAACAGATTATAATTGATTGTTTGCCTCGGGAAACGTGGAGCGAAAGCCATCCATTGTCAAGAAAAGTTCATTTATAGTCACTCATGCCTAGAAAAGCCTTATTACTCGGTTTAAATGCCTTTATAACCCCATAATTGAATTTGTTTTGAATTGTTTTTCCATTTTTTTATTAAAACAGATTGTAATTGATTGTTTACCTCGGGAAACATGGAGCAAAAGCCATCCATTGCCAAGAAAAGTTCATTTATAGTCACTCAAGCCTAGAAAAGCCTTATTACTCGGTTTAAATGCCTTTATAATCCCATTATTGAATTTATTTTGAATTGTTTTTACATTTTTTGATTAAAACAGATTGTAACTGATTGTTTGCCTCGGGAAACGTGGAGCGAAAGCCATCCATTGTCATGAAAAGTTCATTTATAGTCACTGATGCCTAGAAAAGCCTTATTACTCGATTTAAATGCCTTTATAATCCCATTATTGAATTTATTTTGAATGTTTTTTACATTTTTTGATTAAAACAGATTGCTATTTTTTTTGGTCTCGAGAAACGTGGAGCGAAAGCCATCCATTGTCAACAAAAGTTCATTTATAGTCACTCATGCCTAGAAAAGCTTTGTTACTCGGTTTAAATGCCTTTATAATCCCATTATTGAGTTTATTTTGAATTTTTTTTACATTTTTTGATTAAAACAGATTGTAATTGATTGTTTACCTCGGGAAACTTGAGCGAAAGCCATCCATTGTCAAGAAAAGTTCATTTATAGTCACTCAAGCCTAGAAAAGCCTTATTACTCGGTTTAAATGCCTTTATAATCCCATTATTGAGTTTATTTTGAATTTTTTTTACATTTTTTGATTAAAACAGATTGTAATTGATTGTTTACCTCGGGAAACGTGGAGCGAAAGCCATCCATTGTCAAGAAAAGTTCATATATAGTCACTCAAGCCTAGAAAAGCCTTATTACTCGGTTTAAATGCCTTTATAATCGCATTATTGAATTTATTTTGAATTGTTTTTACATTTTTTGATTAAAACAGATTGTAATTGATTGTTTGCCTCGAAAAACGTGGAGCGAAAGCCATCCATTGTCAAGAAAAGTTCATTTATAGTCACTCATGCCTAGAAAAGCCTTATTACTCGGTTTAAATGCCTTTATAATCCCATTATTGAATTTATTTTGAATTGTTTTTACATTTTTTGATTAAAACAGATTGTAATTGATTGTTTGCCTCGGGAAACGTGGAGCGAAAGCCATCCGTTGTCAAGAAAAGTTCATTTATAGTCATTCATGCCTAGAAAAGCCTTATTACTCGGTTTAAATGCCTTTATAATCCCATTATTGAATTTATTTTGAATTTTTTTTACATTTTTTGATTAAAACAGATTGTAATTGATTGTTTGCCTCGGGATATGTGGAGCGAAAGCCATCCGTTGTCAAGAAAAGATCATTTATAGTCACTCATGCCTGGAAAAGCCTTATTACCCGGTTTAAATGCCTTTATAACCCCATAATTGAATTTATTTTGAATTTTTTTTGCATTTTTTTATTAAAACAGATTGTAATTGATTGTTTACCTCGGGAAACATGGAGCAAAAGCCATCCATTGTCAAGAAAAGTTCATTTATAGTCACTCATGCCTAGAAAAGCCTTATTACTCGGTTTAAATGCATTTATAATCCCATTATTGAATTTATTTTGAATTTTTTTTACATTTTTTTATTAAAACAGATTGTAATTGATTGTTTGCCTCGGGAAACGTGGAGCGAAAGCCATCCATTGTCAAGAAAAGATCATTTATAGTCACTCATGCCTAGAAAAGCCTTATTAGTCGGTTTAAATGCCTTTATAACCCCATAATTCAATTTATTTTGAATTTTTTTTGCATTTTTTTAGTAAAACAGATTGTAATTAATTGTTTACCTCGGGAAACATGGAGCAAAAGCCATCCATTGCCAAGAAAAGTTCATTTATAGTCACTCATGCCTAGAAAAGCCTTATTACTCGGTTTAAATGCCTTTATAATCCCATTATTGAATTTATTTTGAATTGTTTTTACATTTTTTGATTAAAACAGATTGTAACTGATTGTTTGCGTCGGGAAACGTGGAGCGAAAGCCATCCATTGTCAAGAAAAGTTCATTTATAGTCACTCATTCCTAGAAAAGCCTTATTACTCGGTTTAAATGCCTTTATAATCCCATTATTGAATTTATTTTGAATTTTTTTTACATTTTTTGATTAAAACAGATTATAATTGATTGTTTGCCTCGGGAAACGTGGAGCGAAAGCCATCCATTGTCAAGAAAAGTTCATTTATAGTCACTCATGCCTAGAAAAGCCTTATTACTCGGTTTAAATGCCTTTATAACCCCATAATTGAATTTGTTTTGAATTTTTTTTCCATTTTTTTATTAAAACAGATTGTAATTGATTGTTTACCTCGGGAAACATGGAGCAAAACCCATCCATTGCCAAGAAAAGTTCATTTATAGTCACTCAAGCCTAGAAAAGCCTTATTACTCGGTTTAAATGCCTTTATAATCCCATTATTGAATTTATTTTGAATTGTTTTTACATTTTTTGATTAAAACAGATTGTAACTGATTGTTTGCCTCGGGAAACGTGGAGCGAAAGCCATCCATTGTCATGAAAAGTTCATTTATAGTCACTCATGCCTAGAAAAGCCTTATTACTCGGTTTAAATGCCTTTATAATCCCATTATTGAATTTATTTTGAATGTTTTTTACATTTTTTGATTAAAACAGATTGCTATTGATTGTTTGTCTCGAGAAACGTGGAGCGAAAGCCATCCATTGTTAACAAAAGTTCATTTATAGTCACTCATTCCTAGAAAAGCTTTGTTACTCGGTTTAAATGCCTTTATAATCCCATTATTGAGTTTATTTTGAATTTTTTTTACATTTTTTGATTAAAACAGATTGTAATTGATTGTTTACCTCGGGAAACTTGAGCGAAAGCCATCCATTGTCAAGAAAAGTTCATTTATAGTCACTCAAGCCTAGAAAAGCCTTATTACTCGGTTTAAATGCCTTTATAATCCCATTATTGAGTTTATTTTGAATTTTTTTTACATTTTTTGATTAAAACATATTGTAATTGATTGTTTACCTCGGGAAACGTGGAGCGAAAGCCATCCATTGTCAAGAAAAGTTCATATATAGTCACTCAAGCCTAGAAAAGCCTTATTACTCGGTTTAAATGCCTTTATAATCTCATTATTGAATTTATTTTGAATTGTTTTTACATTTTTTGATTAAAACAGATTGTAATTGATTGTTTGCCTCGGGAAACGTGGAGCGAAAGCCATCCGTTGTCAAGAAAAGTTCATTTATAGTCACTCATGCCTAGAAAAGCCTTATTACTCGATTTAAATGCATTTATAATCCCATTATTGAATTTATTTTGAATTTTTTTTACATTTTTTGATTAAAACATATTGTAATTGAATGTTTACCTCCAGAAACATGGAGCAAAAGCCATCCATTGTCAAGAAAAGT
This sequence comes from Theobroma cacao, assembly GCF_053813885.1. Classification (NCBI taxonomy): domain Eukaryota; kingdom Viridiplantae; phylum Streptophyta; class Magnoliopsida; order Malvales; family Malvaceae; genus Theobroma; species Theobroma cacao. Next base: position 13,865,367 of record NC_142644.1, on the reverse strand, counting down.
TCATTTATAGTCACTCAAGCCTAGAAAAGCCTTATTACTCAGTTTAAATGCCTTTATAATCCCATTATTGAATTTATTTTGAATTTTTTTTACATTTTTGATTAAAACAGATTGTAATTGATTGTTTGCCTCGGGAAATGTGGAGCGAAAGCCATCCATTGTCAAGAAAAGATCATTTATAGTCACTCATGCCTGGAAAAGCCTTATTACCCGGTTTAAATGCCTTTATAACCCCATAATTGAATTTATTTTGAATTTTTTTTGCATTTTTTTATTAAAACAGATTGTAATTGATTGTTTACCTCGGGAAACTTGAGCGAAAGCCATCCATTGTCAAGAAAAGTTCATTTATAGTCACTCAAGCCTAGAAAAGCCTTATTACTCGGTTTAAATGCCTTTATAATCCCATTATTGAGTTTATTTTGAATTTTTTTTACATTTTTTGATTAAAACAGATTGTAATTGATTGTTTGCCTCGGGAAACGTGGAGCGAAAGCCATCCATTGTCAAGAAAAGATCATTTATAGTCACTCATGCCTAGAAAAGCCTTATTAGTCGGTTTAAATGCCTTTATAACCCCATAATTCAATTTATTTTGAATTTTTTTTGCATTTTTTTAGTAAAACAGATTGTAATTAATTGTTTACCTCGGGAAACATGGAGCAAAAGCCATCCATTGCCAAGAAAAGTTCATTTATAGTCACTCATGCCTAGAAAAGCCTTATTACTCGGTTTAAATGCCTTTATAATCCCATTATTGAATTTATTTTGAATTGTTTTTACATTTTTTGATTAAAACAGATTGTAACTGATTGTTTGCGTCGGGAAACGTGGAGCGAAAGCCATCCATTGTCAAGAAAAGTTCATTTATAGTCACTCATGCCTAGAAAAGCCTTATTACTCGGTTTAAATGCCTTTATAATCCCATTATTGAATTTATTTTGAATTTTTTTTACATTTTTTGATTAAAACAGATTATAATTGATTGTTTGCCTCGGGAAACGTGGAGCGAAAGCCATCCATTGTCAAGAAAAGTTCATTTATAGTCACTCATGCCTAGAAAAGCCTTATTACTCGGTTTAAATGCCTTTATAACCCCATAATTGAATTTGTTTTGAATTTTTTTTCCATTTTTTTATTAAAACAGATTGTAATTGATTGTTTACCTCGGGAAACATGGAGCAAAACCCATCCATTGCCAAGAAAAGTTCATTTATAGTCACTCAAGCCTAGAAAAGCCTTATTACTCGGTTTAAATGCCTTTATAATCCCATTATTGAATTTATTTTGAATTGTTTTTACATTTTTTGATTAAAACAGATTGTAATTGATTGTTTGCCTCGGAAAACGTGGGGGGAAAGCCATCCATTGTCAAGAAAAGTTCATTTATAGTCACTCATGCCTAGAAAAGCCTTATTACTCGGTTTAAATGCCTTTATAATCCCATTATTGAATTTATTTTGAATTTTTTTTACATTTTTTGATTAAAACAGATTATAATTGATTGTTTGCCTCGGGAAACGTGGAGCGAAAGCCATCCATTGTCAAGAAAAGTTCATTTATAGTCACTCATGCCTAGAAAAGCCTTATTACTCGGTTTAAATGCCTTTATAACCCCATAATTGAATTTGTTTTGAATTGTTTTTCCATTTTTTTATTAAAACAGATTGTAATTGATTGTTTACCTCGGGAAACATGGAGCAAAAGCCATCCATTGCCAAGAAAAGTTCATTTATAGTCACTCAAGCCTAGAAAAGCCTTATTACTCGGTTTAAATGCCTTTATAATCCCATTATTGAATTTATTTTGAATTGTTTTTACATTTTTTGATTAAAACAGATTGTAACTGATTGTTTGCCTCGGGAAACGTGGAGCGAAAGCCATCCATTGTCATGAAAAGTTCATTTATAGTCACTGATGCCTAGAAAAGCCTTATTACTCGATTTAAATGCCTTTATAATCCCATTATTGAATTTATTTTGAATGTTTTTTACATTTTTTGATTAAAACAGATTGCTATTTTTTTTGGTCTCGAGAAACGTGGAGCGAAAGCCATCCATTGTCAACAAAAGTTCATTTATAGTCACTCATGCCTAGAAAAGCTTTGTTACTCGGTTTAAATGCCTTTATAATCCCATTATTGAGTTTATTTTGAATTTTTTTTACATTTTTTGATTAAAACAGATTGTAATTGATTGTTTACCTCGGGAAACTTGAGCGAAAGCCATCCATTGTCAAGAAAAGTTCATTTATAGTCACTCAAGCCTAGAAAAGCCTTATTACTCGGTTTAAATGCCTTTATAATCCCATTATTGAGTTTATTTTGAATTTTTTTTACATTTTTTGATTAAAACAGATTGTAATTGATTGTTTACCTCGGGAAACGTGGAGCGAAAGCCATCCATTGTCAAGAAAAGTTCATATATAGTCACTCAAGCCTAGAAAAGCCTTATTACTCGGTTTAAATGCCTTTATAATCGCATTATTGAATTTATTTTGAATTGTTTTTACATTTTTTGATTAAAACAGATTGTAATTGATTGTTTGCCTCGAAAAACGTGGAGCGAAAGCCATCCATTGTCAAGAAAAGTTCATTTATAGTCACTCATGCCTAGAAAAGCCTTATTACTCGGTTTAAATGCCTTTATAATCCCATTATTGAATTTATTTTGAATTGTTTTTACATTTTTTGATTAAAACAGATTGTAATTGATTGTTTGCCTCGGGAAACGTGGAGCGAAAGCCATCCGTTGTCAAGAAAAGTTCATTTATAGTCATTCATGCCTAGAAAAGCCTTATTACTCGGTTTAAATGCCTTTATAATCCCATTATTGAATTTATTTTGAATTTTTTTTACATTTTTTGATTAAAACAGATTGTAATTGATTGTTTGCCTCGGGATATGTGGAGCGAAAGCCATCCGTTGTCAAGAAAAGTTCATTTATAGTCACTCATGCCTAGAAAAGCCTTATTACCCGGTTTAAATGCCTTTATAACCCCATAATTGAATTTTTTTTGAATTTTTTTTGCATTTTTTTATTAAAACAGATTGTAATTGATTGTTTACCTCGGGAAACATGGAGCGAAAGCCATCCATTGTCAAGAAAAGTTCATTTATAGTCACTCATGCCTAGAAAAGCCTTATTACTCGGTTTAAATGCCTTTATAATCCCATTATTGAATTTATTTTGAATTGTTTTTACATTTTTTGATTAAAACAGATTGTAATTGATTGTTTGCCTCGGGAAACGTGGAGCGAAAGCCATCCATTGTCAAGCAAAGTTCATTTATAGTCACTCATGCCTAGAAAAGCCTTATTACTCGATTTAAATGCATTTATAATCCCATTATTGAATTTATTTTGAATTTTTTTTACATTTTTTGATTAAAACATATTGTAATTGAATGTTTACCTCTAGAAACATGGAGCAAAAGCCATCCATTGTCAAGAAAAGTTCATTTATAGTCATTCAAGCCTAGAAAAGCCTTATTACTCAGTTTAAATGCCTTTATAATCCCATTATTGAATTTATTTTGAATTTTTTTTACATTTTTTGATTAAAACAGATTGTAATTGATTGTTTGCCTCGGGAAACGTGGAGCGAAAGCCATCCATTGTCAAGAAAAGATCATTTATAGTCACTCATGCCTAGAAAAGCCTTATTAGTCGGTTTAAATGCCTTTATAACCCCATAATTCAATTTATTTTGAATTTTTTTTGCATTTTTTTAGTAAAACAGATTGTAATTAATTGTTTACCTCGGGAAACATGGAGCAAAAGCCATCCATTGCCAAGAAAAGTTCATTTATAGTCACTCATGCCTAGAAAAGCCTTATTACTCGGTTTAAATGCCTTTATAATCCCATTATTGAATTTATTTTGAATTGTTTTTACATTTTTTGATTAAAACAGATTGTAACTGATTGTTTGCGTCGGGAAACGTGGAGCGAAAGCCATCCATTGTCAAGAAAAGTTCATTTATAGTCACTCATGCCTAGAAAAGCCTTATTACTCGGTTTAAATGCCTTTATAATCCCATTATTGAATTTATTTTGAATTTTTTTTACATTTTTTGATTAAAACAGATTATAATTGATTGTTTGCCTCGGGAAACGTGGAGCGAAAGCCATCCATTGTCAAGAAAAGTTCATTTATAGTCACTCATGCCTAGAAAAGCCTTATTACTCGGTTTAAATGCCTTTATAACCCCATAATTGAATTTGTTTTGAATTTTTTTTCCATTTTTTTATTAAAACAGATTGTAATTGATTGTTTACCTCGGGAAACATGGAGCAAAAGCCATCCATTGCCAAGAAAAGTTCATTTATAGTCACTCAAGCCTAGAAAAGCCTTATTACTCGGTTTAAATGCCTTTATAATCCCATTATTGAATTTATTTTGAATTGTTTTTACATTTTTTGATTAAAACAGATTGTAACTGATTGTTTGCCTCGGGAAACGTGGAGCGAAAGCCATCCATTGTCATGAAAAGTTCATTTATAGTCACTCATGCCTAGAAAAGCCTTATTACTCGGTTTAAATGCCTTTATAATCCCATTATTGAATTTATTTTGAATGTTTTTTACATTTTTTGATTAAAACAGATTGCTATTGATTGTTTGTCTCGAGAAACGTGGAGCGAAAGCCATCCATTGTCAACAAAAGTTCATTTATAGTCACTCATGCCTAGAAAAGCTTTGTTACTCGGTTTAAATGCCTTTATAATCCCATTATTGAGTTTATTTTCAATTTTTTTTACATTTTTTGATTAAAACAGATTGTAATTGATTGTTTACCTCGGGAAACTTGAGCGAAAGCCATCCATTGTCAAGAAAAGTTCATTTATAGTCACTCAAGCCTAGAAAAGCCTTATTACTCGGTTTAAATGCCTTTATAATCCCATTATTGAGTTTATTTTGAATTTTTTTTACATTTTTTGATTAAAACATATTGTAATTGATTGTTTACCTCGGGAAACGTGGAGCGAAAGCCATCCATTGTCAAGAAAAGTTCATATATAGTCACTCAAGCCTAGAAAAGCCTTATTACTCGGTTTAAATGCCTTTATAATCTCATTATTGAATTTATTTTGAATTGTTTTTACATTTTTTGATTAAAACAGATTGTAATTGATTGTTTGCCTCGAGAAACGTGGAGCGAAAGCCATCCGTTGTCAAGAAAAGTTCATTTATAGTCACTCATGCCTAGAAAAGCCTTATTACTCGATTTAAATGCATTTATAATCCCATTATTGAATTTATTTTGAATTTTTTTTACATTTTTTGATTAAAACATATTGTAATTGAATGTTTACCTCCAGAAACATGGAGCAAAAGCCATCCATTGTCAAGAAAAGTTCATTTATAGTCACTCAAGCCTAGAAAAGCCTTATTACTCAGTTTAAATGCCTTTATAATCCCATTATTGAATTTATTTTGAATTTTTTTTACATTTTTGATTAAAACAGATTGTAATTGATTGTTTGCCTCGGGAAATGTGGAGCGAAAGCCATCCATTGTCAAGAAAAGATCATTTATAGTCACTCATGCCTAGAAAAGCCTTATTACCCGGTTTAAATGCCTTTATAACCCCATAATTGAATTTATTTTGAATTTTTTTTGCATTTTTTTATTAAAACAGATTGTAATTGATTGTTTACCTCGGGAAACATGGAGCAAAAGCCATCCATTGTCAAGAAAAGTTCATTTATAGTCACTCATGCCTAGAAAAGCCTTATTACTCGGTTTAAATGCCTTTATAATCCCATTATTGAATTTATTTTGAATTGTTTTTACATTTTTTGATTAAAACAGATTGTAATTGATTGTTTGCCTTGGGAAACGTGGAGCGAAAGCCATCCGTTGTCAAGAAAAGTTCATTTATAGTCATTCATGCCTAGAAAAGCCTTATTACTCGGTTTAAATGCCTTTATAATCCCATTATTGAATTTATTTTGAATTTTTTTTACATTTTTTGATTAAAACATATTGTAATAGCTTGTTTACCTCTAGAAACATGGAGCAAAAGCCATCCTTTGTCAAGAAAAGTTCATTTATAGTCAATCAAGCCTAGAAAAGCCTTATTACTCGGTTTAAATGCCTTTATAATCCCATTATTGAATTTATTTTGAATTGTTTTTACATTTTTTGATTAAAACAGATTGTAATTGATTGTTTGCCTTGGGAAACGTGGAGCGAAAGCCATCCATTGTCAAGAAAAGTTCATTTATAGTCACTCAAGCCTAGAGAAGCCTTATTACTCGGTTTAAATGCCTTTATAATCCCATTATTGAGTTTATTTTGAATTTTTTTTACATTTTTTGATTAAAACAGATTGTAATTGATTGTTTACCTCGGGAAACTTGGAGCGAAAGCCATCCATTGTCAAGAAAAGTTCATATATAGTCACTCAAGCCTAGAAAAGCCTTATTACTCGGTTTAAATGCCTTTATAATCGCATTATTGAATTTATTTTGAATTGTTTTTACATTTTTTGATTAAAACAGATTGTAATTGATTGTTTGCCTCGAAAAACGTGGAGCGAAAGCCATCCATTGTCAAGAAAAGTTCATTTATAGTCACTCATGCCTAGAAAAGCCTTATTACTCGGTTTAAATGCCTTTATAATCCCATTATTGAATTTATTTTGAATTGTTTTTACATTTTTTGATTAAAACAGATTGTAATTGATTGTTTGCCTCGGGAAACGTGGAGCGAAAGCCATCCGTTGTCAAGAAAAGTTCATTTATAGTCATTCATGCCTAGAAAAGTCTTATTACTCGGTTTAAATGCCTTTATAATCCCATTATTGAATTTATTTTGAATTTTTTTTACATTTTTTGATTAAAACAGATTGTAATTGATTGTTTGCCTCGGGATATGTGGAGCGAAAGCCATCCGTTGTCAAGAAAAGTTCATTTATAGTCACTCATGCCTAGAAAAGCCTTATTACCCGGTTTAAATGCCTTTATAACCCCATAATTGAATTTATTTTGAATTTTTTTTGCATTTTTTTATTAAAACAGATTGTAATTGATTGTTTACCTCGGGAAACATGGAGCGAAAGCCATCCATTGTCAAGAAAAGTTCATTTATAGTCACTCATGCCTAGAAAAGCCTTATTACTCGGTTTAAATGCCTTTATAATCCCATTATTGAATTTATTTTGAATTGTTTTTACATTTTTTGATTAAAACAGATTGTAATTGATTGTTTGCCTCGGGAAACGTGGAGCGAAAGCCATCCATTGTCAAGAAAAGTTCATTTATAGTCACTCATGCCTAGAAAAGCCTTATTACTCGATTTAAATGCATTTATAATCCCATTATTGAATTTATTTTGAATTTTTTTTACATTTTTTGATTAAAACATATTGTAATTGAATGTTTACCTCTAGAAACATGGAGCAAAAGCCATCCATTGTCAAGAAAAGTTCATTTATAGTCACTCAAGCCTAGAAAAGCCTTATTACTCAGTTTAAATGCCTTTATAATCCCATTATTGAATTTATTTTGAATTTTTTTTGCATTTTTTGATTAAAACAGATTGTAATTGATTGTTTGCCTCGGGAAACGTGGAGCGAAAGCCATCCATTGTCAAGAAAAGATCATTTATAGTCACTCATGCCTAGAAAAGCCTTATTAGTCGGTTTAAATGCCTTTATAACCCCATAATTCAATTTATTTTGAATTTTTTTTGCATTTTTTTAGTAGAACAGATTGTAATTAATTGTTTACCTCGGGAAACATGGAGCAAAAGCCATCCATTGCCAAGAAAAGTTCATTTATAGTCACTCATGCCTAGAAAAGCCTTATTACTCGGTTTAAATGCCTTTATAATCCCATTATTGAATTTATTTTGAATTGTTTTTACATTTTTTGATTAAAACAGATTGTAACTGATTGTTTGCGTCGGGAAACGTGGAGCGAAAGCCATCCATTGTCAAGAAAAGTTTATTTATAGTCACTCATGCCTAGAAAAGCCTTATTACTCGGTTTAAATGCCTTTATAATCCCATTATTGAATTTATTTTGAATTTTTTTTACATTTTTTGCTTAAAACAGATTATAATTGATTGTTTGCCTCGGGAAACGTGGAGCGAAAGCCATCCATTGTCAAGAAAAGTTCATTTATAGTCACTCATGCCTAGAAAAGCCTTATTACTCGGTTTAAATGCCTTTATAACCCCATAATTGAATTTGTTTTGAATTTTTTTTCCATTTTTTTATTAAAACAGATTGTAATTGATTGTTTACCTCGGGAAACATGGAGCAAAAGCCATCCATTGCCAAGAAAAGTTCATTTATAGTCACTCAAGCCTAGAAAAGCCTTATTACTCGGTTTAAATGCCTTTATAATCCCATTATTGAATTTATTTTGAATTGTTTTTACATTTTTTGATTAAAACAGATTGTAACTGATTGTTTGCCTCGGGAAACGTGGAGCGAAAGCCATCCATTGTCATGAAAAGTTCATTTATAGTCACTCATGCCTAGAAAAGCCTTATTACTCGGTTTAAATGCCTTTATAATCCCATTATTGAATTTATTTTGAATGTTTTTTACATTTTTTGATTAAAACAGATTGCTATTGATTGTTTGTCTCGAGAAACGTGGAGCGAAAGCCATCCATTGTCAACAAAAGTTCATTTATAGTCACTCATGCCTAGAAAAGCTTTGTTACTCGGTTTAAATGCCTTTATAATCCCATTATTGAGTTTATTTTCAATTTTTTTTACATTTTTTGATTAAAACAGATTGTAATTGATTGTTTACCTCGGGAAACTTGAGCGAAAGCCATCCATTGTCAAGAAAAGTTCATTTATAGTCACTCAAGCCTAGAAAAGCCTTATTACTCGGTTTAAATGCCTTTATAATCCCATTATTGAGTTTATTTTGAATTTTTTTTACATTTTTTGATTAAAACATATTGTAATTGATTGTTTACCTCGGGAAACGTGGAGCGAAAGCCATCCATTGTCAAGAAAAGTTCATATATAGTCACTCAAGCCTAGAAAAGCCTTATTACTCGGTTTAAATGCCTTTATAATCTCATTATTGAATTTATTTTGAATTGTTTTTACATTTTTTGATTAAAACAGATTGTAATTGATTGTTTGCCTCGGGAAACGTGGAGCGAAAGCCATCCGTTGTCAAGAAAAGTTCATTTATAGTCACTCATGCCTAGAAAAGCCTTATTACTCGATTTAAATGCATTTATAATCCCATTATTGAATTTATTTTGAATTTTTTTTACATTTTTTGATTAAAACATATTGTAATTGAATGTTTACCTCCAGAAACATGGAGCAAAAGCCATCCATTGTCAAGAAAAGTTCATTTATAGTCACTCAAGCCTAGAAAAGCCTTATTACTCAGTTTAAATGCCTTTATAATCCCATTATTGAATTTATTTTGAATTTTTTTTACATTTTTGATTAAAACAGATTGTAATTGATTGTTTGCCTCAGGCAATGTGGAGCGAAAGCCATCCATTGTCAAGAAAAGATCATTTATAGTCACTCATGCCTGGAAAAGCCTTATTACCCGGTTTAAATGCCTTTATAACCCCATAATTGAATTTATTTTGAATTTTTTTTGCATTTTTTTATTAAAACAGATTGTAATTGATTGTTTACCTCGGGAAACATGGAGCAAAAGCCATCCATTGTCAAGAAAAGTTCATTTATAGTCACTCATGCCTAGAAAAGCCTTATTACTCGGTTTAAATGCATTTATAATCCCATTATTGAATTTATTTTGAATTTTTTTTACATTTTTTTATTAAAACAGATTGTAATTGATTGTTTGCCTCGGGAAACGTGGAGCGAAAGCCATCCATTGTCAAGAAAAGATCATTTATAGTCACTCATGCCTAGAAAAGCCTTATTACTCGGTTTAAATGCCTTTATAACCCCATAATTAAATTTGTTTTGAATTTTTTTTACATTTTTTTATTAAAACAGATTGTAATTGATTGTTTACCTCGGGAAACATGGAGCAAAAGCCATCCATTGCCAAGAAAAGTTCATTTATAGTCACTCAAGCCTAGAAAAGCCTTATTACTCGGTTTAAATGCCTTTATAATCCCATTATTGAATTTATTTTGAATTGTTTTTACATTTTTTGATTAAAACAGATTGTAACTGATTGTTTGCCTCGGGAAACGTGGAGCGAAAGCCATCCATTGTCATGAAAAGTTCATTTATAGTCACTGATGCCTAGAAAAGCCTTATTACTCGATTTAAATGCCTTTATAATCCCATTATTGAATTTATTTTGAATTGTTTTTACATTTTTTGATTAAAACAGATTGTAATTGATTGTTTGCCTCGGGAAACGTGGAGCGAAAGCCATCCATTGTCAAGAAAAGTTCATTTATAGTCACTCATGCCTAGAAAAGCCTTATTACTCGGTTTAAATGCCTTTATAATCCCATTATTGAATTTATTTTGAATTGTTTTTACATTTTTTGATTAAAACAGATTGTAATTGATTGTTTGCCTCGGGAAACGTGGAGCGAAAGCCATCCATTGTCAAGAAAAGTTCATTTATAGTCACTCATGCCTAGAAAAGCCTTATTACTCGGTTTAAATGCCTTTATAATCCCATTATTGAATTTATTTTGAATTGTTTTTACATTTTTTGATTAAAACAGATTGTAATTGATTATTTGCCTCGGGAAACGTGGAGCGAAAGCCATCCATTGTCAAGAAAAGTTCATTTATAGTCATTCATGCCTAGAAAAGCCTTATTACTCGGTTTAAATGCCTTTATAATCCCATTATTGAATTTATTTTGAATTTTTTTTACATTTTTTGATTAAAACATATTGTAATAGCTTGTTTACCTCTAGAAACATGGAGCAAAAGCCATCCTTTGTCAAGAAAAGTTCATTTATAGTCAATCAAGCCTAGAAAAGCCTTATTACTCGGTTTCAATGCCTTTATAATCCCATTATTGAATTTATTTTGAATTGTTTTTACATTTTTTGATTAAAACAGATTGTAATTGATTGTTTGCCTTGGGAAACGTGGAGCGAAAGCCATCCATTGTCAAGAAAAGTTCATTTATAGTCACTCATGCCTAGAAAAGCCTTATTACTCGGTTTAAATGCCTTTATAATCCCATTATTGAATTTATTTTGAATTGTTTTTACATTTTTTGATTAAAACATATTGTAATTGAATGTTGACCTCTAGAAACATGGAGCAAAAGCCATCCATTGTCAAGAAAAGTTCATTTATAGTCTCTCAAGCCTAGAAAAGCCTTATTACTCGGTTTAAATGCCTTTATAATCCCATTATTGAATTTATTTTGAATTTTTTTTCCATTTTTTGATTAAAACATATTGTAATAGATTGTTTACCTCTAGAAACATGGACCAAAAGCCATCCATTGCCAAGAAAAGTTCATTTATAGTCAATCAAGCCTAGAAAAGCCTTATTACTCGGTTTAAATGGCTTTATAATCCCATTATTGAATTTATTTTGAATTGTTTTTACATTTTTTGATTAAAACAGATTGTAATTGATTGTTTGCCTCGGAAAACGTGGGGGGAAAGCCATCCATTGTCAAGAAAAGTTCATTTATAGTCACTCATGCCTAGAAAAGCCTTATTACTCGGTTTAAATGCCTTTATAATCCCATTATTGAATTTATTTTGAATTTTTTTTTTACATTTTTTGATTAAAACATATTGTAATTGAATGTTTACCTCTAGAAACATGGAGCAAAAGCCATCCATTGTCAAGAAAAGTTCATTTATAGTCACTCAAGCCTAGAAAAGCCTTATTACTCAGTTTAAATGCCTTTATAATCCCATTATTGAATTTATTTTGAATTTTTTTTACATTTTTTGATTAAAACAGATTGTAATTGATTGTTTGCCTCGGGAAACGTGGAGCGAAAGCCATCCATTGTCAAGAAAAGATCATTTATAGTCACTCATGCCTAGAAAAGCCTTATTACTCGGTTTAAATGCCTTTATAACCCCATAATTGAATTTATTTTGAATTTTTTTTTGCATTTTTTAATTAAAACAGATTGTAATTGATTGTTTACCTCGGGAAACATGGAGCAAAAGCCATCCATTGTCAAGAAAAGTTCATTTATAGTCACTCATGCCTAGAAAAGCCTTATTACTCGGTTTAAATGCCTTTATAATCCCATTATTGAATTTATTTTGAATTTTTTTTACAGTTTTTGATTAAAACAGATTGTAATGGATTGTTTGCCTCGGGAAACGTGGAGCGAAAGCCATCCATTGTCAAGAAAAGATCATTTATAGTCACTCATGCCTAGAAAAGCCTTATTACTCGGTTTAAATGCCTTTATAATCCCATTATTGAATTTATTTTGAATGTTTTTTTACATTTTTTGATTAAAACAGATTGCTATTGATTGTTTGCCTCGAGAAACGTGGAGCGAAAGCCATCCATTGTCAAGAAAAGTTCATTTATAGTCACTGAAGCCTAGAAAAGCCTTATTACTCGGTTTAAATGCCTTTATAATCCCATTATTGAGTTTATTTTGAATTTTTTTTACATTTTTTGATTAAAACAGATTGTAATTGATTGTTTACCTCGGGAAACTTGGAGCGAAAGCCATCCATTGTCAAGAAAAGTTCATATATAGTCACTCAAGCCTAGAAAAGCCTTATTACTCGGTTTAAATGCCTTTATAATCTCATTATTGAATTTATTTTGAATTGTTTTTACATTTTTTGATTAAAACAGATTGTAATTGATTGTTTGCCTCGGGAAACGTGGAGCGACAACCATCCGTTGTCAAGAAAAGTTCATTTATAGTCACTCATGCTTAGAAAAGCCTTATTACTCGGTTTAAATGCCTTTATAATCCCATTATTGAATTTATTTTGAATTGTTTTTACATTTTTTGATTAAAACAGATTGTAATTGATTGTTTGCCTCGGGAAACGTGGAGCGAAAGCCATCCATTGTCAAGAAAAGTTCATTTATAGTCATTCATGCCTAGAAAAGCCTTAATACTCGGTTTAAATGCCTTTATAATCCCATTATTGAATTTATTTTGAATTTTTTTTACATTTTTTGATTAAAACAGATTGTAATTGATTGTTTGCCTCGGGAAACGTGGAGCGAAAGCCATCCATTGTCAAGAAAAGTTCATTTATAGTCACTCATGCCTAGAAAAGCCTTATTACTCGGTTTAAATGCCTTTATAATCCCAGTATTGAATTTATTTTGAATTGTTTTTACATTTTTTGATTAAAACATATTGTAATTGAATGTTGACCTCTAGAAACATGGAGCAAAAGCCATCCATTGTCAAGAAAAGTTCATTTATAGTCACTCAAGCCTAGAAAAGCCTTATTACTCAGTTTAAATGCCTTTATAATCCCATTATTGAATTTATTTTGAATTTTTTTTACATTTTTTGATTAAAACAGATTGTAATTGATTGTTTGCCTCGGGAAACGTGGAGCGAAAGCCATCCATTGTCAAGAAAAGATCATTTATAGTCACTCATGCCTAGAAAAGCCTTATTAGTCGGTTTAAATGCCTTTATAACCCCATAATTCAATTTATTTTGAATTTTTTTTGCATTTTTTTAGTAAAACAGATTGTAATTAATTGTTTACCTCGGGAAACATGGAGCAAAAGCCATCCATTGTCAAGAAAAGTTCATTTATAGTCACTCATGCCTAGAAAAGCCTTATTACTCGGTTTAAATGCCTTTATAATCCCATTATTGAATTTATTTTGAATTGTTTTTACATTTTTTGATTAAAACAGATTGTAACTGATTGTTTGCGTCGGGAAACGTGGAGCGAAAGCCATCCATTGTCAAGAAAAGTTCATTTATAGTCACTCATGCCTAGAAAAGCCTTATTACTCGGTTTAAATGCCTTTATAATCCCATTATTGAATTTATTTTGAATTGTTTTTACATTTTCTGATTAAAACATATTGTAATAGATTGTTTACCTCTAGAAACATGGAGCAAAAGCCATCCATTGTCAAGAAAAGTTCATTTATAGTCAATCAAGCCTAGAAAAGCCTTATTACTCAGTTTAAATGCCTTTATAATCCCATTATTGAATTTATTTTGAATTTTTTTTACATTTTTTGATTAAAACAGATTGTAATTGATTGTTTGCCTCAGGAAACGTGGAGCGAAAGCCATCCATTGTCAAGAAAAGTTCATTTATAGTCATTCATGCCTAGAAAAGCCTTATTACTCGGTTTAAATGCCTTTATAATCCCATTATTGAATTTATTTTGAATTTTTTTTACATTTTTTGATTAAAACAGATTGTAATTGATTGTTTGCCTTGGGAAACGTGGAGCGAAAGCCATCCATTGTCAAGAAAAGTTCATTTATAGTCACTCATGCCTAGAAAAGCCTTATTACTCGGTTTAAATGCCTTTATAATCCCATTATTGAATTTATTTTGAATTTTTTTTACATTTTTTGATTAAAACATATTGTAATAGATTGTTTACCTCTAGAAACATGGAGCAAAAGCCATCCATTGTCAAGAAAAGTTCATTTATAGTCAATCAAGCCTAGAAAAGCCTTATTACTCGGTTTAAATGCCTTTATAATCCCATTATTGAATTTATTTTGAATTGTTTTTACATTTTTTGATTAAAACAGATTGTAATTGATTGTTTGCCTCCGGAAACGTGGAGCGAAAGCCATCCATTGTTAAGAAAAGTTCATTTATAGTCACTCATGCCTAGAAAAGCCTTATTACTCGGTTTAAATGCCTTTATAATCCCATTATTGAATTTATTTTCAATTTTTTTTACATTTTCTGATTAAAACATATTGTAATAGATTGTTTACCTCTAGAAACATGGAGCAAAAGCCATCCATTGTCAAGAAAAGTTCATTTATACTCAATCAAGCCTAGAAAAGCCTTATTACTCAGTTTAAATGCCTTTATAATCCCATTATTGAATTTATTTTGAATTGTTTTTACATTTTTTGATTAAAACAGATTGTAATTGATTGTTTGCCTTGGGAAACGTGGAGCGAAAGCCATCCATTGTCAAGAAAAGTTCATTTATAGTCACTCATGCCTAGAAAAGCCTTATTGCTCGGTTTAAATGCCTTTATAATCCCATTATTGAATTTATTTTGAATTTTTTTTACATTTTCTGATTAAAACATATTGTAATAGATTGTTTACCTCTAGAAACATGGAGCAAAAGCCATCCATTGTCAAGAAAAGTTCATTTATAGTCAGTCAAGCCTAGAAAAGCCTTATTACTCAGTTTAAATGCCTTTATAATCCCATTATTGAATTTATTTTGAATTTTTTTTACATTTTTTGATTAAAACAGATTGTAATTGATTGTTTGCCTCGGGAAACGTGGAGCGAAAGCCATCCATTGTCAAGAAAAGTTGATTTATAGTCATTCATGCCTAGAAAAGCCTTATTACTCGGTTTAAATGCCTTTATAATCCCATTATTGAATTTATTTTGAATTTTTTTTACATTTTTTGATTAAAACAGATTGTAATTGATTGTTTGCCTCGGGAAACGTGGAGCGAAAGCCATCCATTGTCAAGAAAAGTTCATTTATAGTCACTCATGCCTAGAAAAGCCTTATTACTCGGTTTAAATGCCTTTATAATCCCATTATTGAATTTATTTTGAATTTTTTTTACATTTTTTGATTAAAACATATTGTAATAGATTGTTTACCTCTAGAAACATGGAGCAAAAGCCATCCATTGTCAAGAAAAGTTCATTTATAGTCAATCAAGCCTAGAAAAGCTTTATTACTCGGTTTAAATGCCTTTATAATCCCATTATTGAATTTATTTTGAATTGTTTTTACATTTTTTGATTAAAACAGATTGTAATTGATTGTTTGCCTTGGGAAACGTGGAGCGAAAGCCATCCATTGTCAAGAAAAGTTCATTTATAGTCACTCATGCCTAGAAAAGCCTTATTACTCGGTTTAAATGCCTTTATAATCCCATTATTGAATTTATTTTGAATTGTTTTTACATTTTTTGATTAAAACATATTGTAATTGAATGTTGACCTCTAGAAACATGGAGCAAAAGCCATCCATTGTCAAGAAAAGTTCATTTATAGTCTCTCAAGCCTAGAAAAGCCTTATTACTCGGTTTAAATGCCTTTATAATCCCATTATTGAATTTATTTTGAATTTTTTTTCCATTTTTTGATTAAAACATATTGTAATAGATTGTTTACCTCTAGAAACATGGACCAAAAGCCATCCATTGCCAAGAAAAGTTCATTTATAGTCAATCAAGCCTAGAAAAGCCTTATTACTCGGTTTAAATGGCTTTATAATCCCATTATTGAATTTATTTTGAATTGTTTTTACATTTTTTGATTAAAACAGATTGTAATTGATTGTTTGCCTCGGAAAACGTGGGGGGAAAGCCATCCATTGTCAAGAAAAGTTCATTTATAGTCACTCATGCCTAGAAAAGCCTTATTACTCGGTTTAAATGCCTTTATAATCCCATTATTGAATTTATTTTGAATTTTTTTTTTACATTTTTTGATTAAAACATATTGTAATTGAATGTTTACCTCTAGAAACATGGAGCAAAAGCCATCCATTGTCAAGAAAAGTTCATTTATAGTCACTCAAGCCTAGAAAAGCCTTATTACTCAGTTTAAATGCCTTTATAATCCCATTATTGAATTTATTTTGAATTTTTTTTACATTTTTTGATTAAAACAGATTGTAATTGATTGTTTGCCTCGGGAAACGTGGAGCGAAAGCCATCCATTGTCAAGAAAAGATCATTTATAGTCACTCATGCCTAGAAAAGCCTTATTACTCGGTTTAAATGCCTTTATAACCCCATAATTGAATTTATTTTGAATTTTTTTTTGCATTTTTTAATTAAAACAGATTGTAATTGATTGTTTACCTCGGGAAACATGGAGCAAAAGCCATCCATTGTCAAGAAAAGTTCATTTATAGTCACTCATGCCTAGAAAAGCCTTATTACTCGGTTTAAATGCCTTTATAATCCCATTATTGAATTTATTTTGAATTTTTTTTACAGTTTTTGATTAAAACAGATTGTAATGGATTGTTTGCCTCGGGAAACGTGGAGCGAAAGCCATCCATTGTCAAGAAAAGATCATTTATAGTCACTCATGCCTAGAAAAGCCTTATTACTCGGTTTAAATGCCTTTATAATCCCATTATTGAATTTATTTTGAATGTTTTTTTACATTTTTTGATTAAAACAGATTGCTATTGATTGTTTGCCTCGAGAAACGTGGAGCGAAAGCCATCCATTGTCAAGAAAAGTTCATTTATAGTCACTGAAGCCTAGAAAAGCCTTATTACTCGGTTTAAATGCCTTTATAATCCCATTATTGAGTTTATTTTGAATTTTTTTTACATTTTTTGATTAAAACAGATTGTAATTGATTGTTTACCTCGGGAAACTTGGAGCGAAAGCCATCCATTGTCAAGAAAAGTTCATATATAGTCACTCAAGCCTAGAAAAGCCTTATTACTCGGTTTAAATGCCTTTATAATCTCATTATTGAATTTATTTTGAATTGTTTTTACATTTTTTGATTAAAACAGATTGTAATTGATTGTTTGCCTCGGGAAACGTGGAGCGACAGCCATCCGTTGTCAAGAAAAGTTCATTTATAGTCACTCATGCTTAGAAAAGCCTTATTACTCGGTTTAAATGCCTTTATAATCCCATTATTGAATTTATTTTGAATTGTTTTTACATTTTTTGATTAAAACAGATTGTAATTGATTGTTTGCCTCGGGAAACGTGGAGCGAAAGCCATCCATTGTCAAGAAAAGTTCATTTATAGTCATTCATGCCTAGAAAAGCCTTAATACTCGGTTTAAATGCCTTTATAATCCCATTATTGAATTTATTTTGAATTTTTTTTACATTTTTTGATTAAAACAGATTGTAATTGATTGTTTGCCTCGGGAAACGTGGAGCGAAAGCCATCCATTGTCAAGAAAAGTTCATTTATAGTCACTCATGCCTAGAAAAGCCTTATTACTCGGTTTAAATGCCTTTATAATCCCAGTATTGAATTTATTTTGAATTGTTTTTACATTTTTTGATTAAAACATATTGTAATTGAATGTTGACCTCTAGAAACATGGAGCAAAAGCCATCCATTGTCAAGAAAAGTTCATTTATAGTCACTCAAGCCTAGAAAAGCCTTATTACTCAGTTTAAATGCCTTTATAATCCCATTATTGAATTTATTTTGAATTTTTTTTACATTTTTTGATTAAAACAGATTGTAATTGATTGTTTGCCTCGGGAAACGTGGAGCGAAAGCCATCCATTGTCAAGAAAAGATCATTTATAGTCACTCATGCCTAGAAAAGCCTTATTAGTCGGTTTAAATGCCTTTATAACCCCATAATTCAATTTATTTTGAATTGTTTTTACATTTTTTGATTAAAACAGATTGTAACTGATTGTTTGCGTCGGGAAACGTGGAGCGAAAGCCATCCATTGTCAAGAAAAGTTCATTTATAGTCACTCATGCCTAGAAAAGCCTTATTACTCGGTTTAAATGCCTTTATAATCCCATTATTGAATTTATTTTGAATTGTTTTTACATTTTCTGATTAAAACATATTGTAATAGATTGTTTACCTCTAGAAACATGGAGCAAAAGCCATCCATTGTCAAGAAAAGTTCATTTATAGTCAATCAAGCCTAGAAAAGCCTTATTACTCAGTTTAAATGCCTTTATAATCCCATTATTGAATTTATTTTGAATTTTTTTTACATTTTTTGATTAAAACAGATTGTAATTGATTGTTTGCCTCAGGAAACGTGGAGCGAAAGCCATCCATTGTCAAGAAAAGTTCATTTATAGTCATTCATGCCTAGAAAAGCCTTATTACTCGGTTTAAATGCCTTTATAATCCCATTATTGAATTTATTTTGAATTTTTTTTACATTTTTTGATTAAAACAGATTGTAATTGATTGTTTGCCTCGGGAAACGTGGAGCGAAAGCCATCCATTGTCAAGAAAAGTTCATTTATAGTCACTCATGCCTAGAAAAGCCTTATTACTCGGTTTAAATGCCTTTATAATCCCATTATTGAATTTATTTTGAATTTTTTTTACATTTTTTGATTAAAACATATTGTAATAGATTGTTTACCTCTAGAAACATGGAGCAAAAGCCATCCATTGTCAAGAAAAGTTCATTTATAGTCAATCAAGCCTAGAAAAGCCTTATTACTCGGTTTAAATGCCTTTATAATCCCATTATTGAATTTATTTTGAATTGTTTTTACATTTTTTGATTAAAACAGATTGTAATTGATTGTTTGCCTCCGGAAACGTGGAGCGAAAGCCATCCATTGTTAAGAAAAGTTCATTTATAGTCACTCATGCCTAGAAAAGCCTTATTACTCGGTTTAAATGCCTTTATAATCCCATTATTGAATTTATTTTCAATTTTTTTTACATTTTCTGATTAAAACATATTGTAATAGATTGTTTACCTCTAGAAACATGGAGCAAAAGCCATCCATTGTCAAGAAAAGTTCATTTATACTCAATCAAGCCTAGAAAAGCCTTATTACTCAGTTTAAATGCCTTTATAATCCCATTATTGAATTTATTTTGAATTGTTTTTACATTTTTTGATTAAAACAGATTGTAATTGATTGTTTGCCTTGGGAAACGTGGAGCGAAAGCCATCCATTGTCAAGAAAAGTTCATTTATAGTCACTCATGCCTAGAAAAGCCTTATTGCTCGGTTTAAATGCCTTTATAATCCCATTATTGAATTTATTTTGAATTTTTTTTACATTTTCTGATTAAAACATATTGTAATAGATTGTTTACCTCTAGAAACATGGAGCAAAAGCCATCCATTGTCAAGAAAAGTTCATTTATAGTCAGTCAAGCCTAGAAAAGCCTTATTACTCAGTTTAAATGCCTTTATAATCCCATTATTGAATTTATTTTGAATTTTTTTTACATTTTTTGATTAAAACAGATTGTAATTGATTGTTTGCCTCGGGAAACGTGGAGCGAAAGCCATCCATTGTCAAGAAAAGTTGATTTATAGTCATTCATGCCTAGAAAAGCCTTATTACTCGGTTTAAATGCCTTTATAATCCCATTATTGAATTTATTTTGAATTTTTTTTACATTTTTTGATTAAAACAGATTGTAATTGATTGTTTGCCTCGGGAAACGTGGAGCGAAAGCCATCCATTGTCAAGAAAAGTTCATTTATAGTCACTCATGCCTAGAAAAGCCTTATTACTCGGTTTAAATGCCTTTATAATCCCATTATTGAATTTATTTTGAATTTTTTTTACATTTTTTGATTAAAACATATTGTAATAGATTGTTTACCTCTAGAAACATGGAGCAAAAGCCATCCATTGTCAAGAAAAGTTCATTTATAGTCAATCAAGCCTAGAAAAGCTTTATTACTCGGTTTAAATGCCTTTATAATCCCATTATTGAATTTATTTTGAATTGTTTTTACATTTTTTGATTAAAACAGATTGTAATTGATTGTTTGCCTTGGGAAACGTGGAGCGAAAGCCATCCATTGTCAAGAAAAGTTCATTTATAGTCACTCATGCCTAGAAAAGCCTTATTACTCGGTTTAAATGCCTTTATAATCCCATTATTGAATTTATTTTGAATTTTTTTTACATTTTTTGATTAAAACAGATTGTAATTGATTGTTTGCCTCGGGAAACGTGGAGCGAAAGCCATCCATTGTCAAGAAAAGTTCATTTATAGTCACTCATGCCTAGAAAAGCCTTATTACTCGGTTTAAATGCCTTTATAATCCCATTATTGAATTTATTTTGAATTGTTTTTACATTTTTTGATTAAAACATACTGTAATTGAATGTTGACCTCTAGAAACATGGAGCAAAAGCCATCCATTGTCAAGAAAAGTTCATTTATAGTCACTCAAGCCTAGAAAAGCCTTATTACTCAGTTTAAATGCATTTATAATCCCATTATTGAATTTATTTTGAATTTTTTTTACATTTTTTGATTAAAACAGATTGTAATTGATTGTTTGCCTCGGGAAACGTGGAGCGAAAGCCATCCATTGTCAAGAAAAGTTCATTTATAGTCATTCATGCCTAGAAAAGCCTTATTACTCGGTTTAAATGCCTTTATAATCCCATTATTGAATTTATTTTGAATTTTTTTTACATTTTTTGATTAAAACAGATTGTAATTGATTGTTTGCCTTGGGAAACGTGGAGCGAAAGCCATCCATTGTCAAGAAAAGTTCATTTATAGTCACTCATGCCTATAAAAGCCTAATTACTCGGTTGAAATGCCTTTATAACCCCATAATTGAATTTATTTTGAATTTTTTTTGCATTTTTTTATTAAAAAAGATTGTAATTGATTGTTTACCTCGGGAAACATGGAGCAAAAGCCATCCATTGTCAAGAAAAGTTCATTTATAGTCACTCAAGCCTAGAAAAGCCTTATTACTCGGTTTAAATGCCTTTATAATCCCATTATTGAATTTATTTTGAATTGTTTTTACATTTTTTGATTAAAACAGGTTGTAATTGATTGTTTGCCTCGGGAAACATGGAGCGAAAGCCATCCATTGTCAAGAAAAGTTCATTTATAGTCATTCATGCCTAGAAAAGCCTTATTACTCGGTTTAAATGCCTTTATAATCCCATTATTGAATTTATTTTGAATTTTTTTTACATTTTTTGATTAAAACATATTGTAATAGATTGTTTACCTCTAGAAACATGGAGCAAAAGCCATCCATTGTCAAGAAAAGTTCATTTATAGTCAATCAAGCCTAGAAAAGCCTTATTACTCGGTTTAAATGCCTTTATAATCCCATTATTGAATTTATTTTGAATTGTTTTTACATTTTTTGATTAAAACAGATTGTAATTGATTGTTTGCCTCCGGAAACGTGGAGCGAAAGCCATCCATTGTTAAGAAAAGTTCATTTATAGTCACTCATGCCTAGAAAAGCCTTATTACTCGGTTTAAATGCCTTTATAATCCCATTATTGAATTTTTTTTGAATTTTTTTTACATTTTTTGATTAAAACATATTGTAATTGAATGTTTACCTCTAGAAACATGGAGCAAAAGCCATCCATTGTCAAGAAAAGTTCATTTATAGTCACTCAAGCCTAGAAAAGCTTTATTACTCGGTTTAAATGCCTTTATAATCCCATTATTGAATTTATTTTGAATTGTTTTTACATTTTTTGATTAAAACAGATTGTAATTGATTGTTTGCCTTGGGAAACGTGGAGCGAAAGCCATCCATTGTCAAGAAAAGTTCATTTATAGTCACTCATGCCTAGAAAAGCCTTATTACTCGGTTTAAATGCCTTTATAATCCCATTATTGAATTTATTTTGAATTGTTTTTACATTTTTTGATTAAAACAGATTGTAACTGATTGTTTGCCTCGGGAAACGTGGAGCGAAAGCCATCAATTGTCATGAAAAGTTCATTTATAGTCATTCATGCCTAGAAAAGACTTATTACTCGGTTTAAATGCCTTTATAATCCCATTATTGAATTTATTTTGAATTTTTTTAACATTTTTTGATTAAAACATATTGTAATAGATTGTTTACCTCTAGAAACATGGAGCAAAAGCCATCCATTGTCAAGAAAAGTTCATTTATAGTCAATCAAGCCTAGAAAAGCTTTATTACTCGGTGTAAATGCCTTTATAATCCCATTATTGAATTTATTTTGAATTGTTTTTACATTTTTTGATTAAAACAGATTGTAATTGATTGTTTGCCTTGGGAAACGTGGAGCGAAAGCCATCCATTGTCAAGAAAAGTTCATTTATAGTCACTCATGCCTAGAAAAGCCTTATTGCTCGGTTTAAATGCCTTTATAATCCCATTATTGAATTTATTTTGAATTTTTTTTACATTTTCTGATTAAAACATATTGTAATAGATTGTTTACCTCTAGAAACATGGAGCAAAAGCCATCCATTGTCAAGAAAAGTTCATTTATAGTCAATCAAGCCTAGAAAAGCCTTATTACTCAGTTGAAATGCCTTTATAATCCCATTATTGAATTTATTTTGAATTTTTTTTACATTTTTTGATTAAAACAGATTGTAATTGATTGTTTGCCTCGGGAAACGTGGAGCGAAAGCCATCCATTGTCAAGAAAAGTTCATTTATAGTCATTCATGCCTAGAAAAGCCTTATTACTCGGTTTAAATGCCTTTATAATCCCATTATTGAATTTATTTTGAATTTTTTTTACATTTTTTGATTAAAACAGATTGTAATTGATTGTTTGCCTTGGGAAACGTGGAGCGAAAGCCATCCATTGTCAAGAAAAGTTCATTTATAGTCACTCATGCCTAGAAAAGCCTTATTACTCGGTTTAAATGCCTTTATAATCCCATTATTGAATTTATTTTGAATTTTTTTTACATTTTTTGATTAAAACATATTGTAATAGATTGTTTACCTCTAGAAACATGGAGCAAAAGCCATCCATTGTCAAGAAAAGTTCATTTATAGTCAATCAAGCCTAGAAAAGCTTTATTACTCGGTTTAAATGCCTTTATAATCCCATTATTGAATTTATTTTGAATTGTTTTTACATTTTTTGATTAAAACAGATTGTAATTGATTGTTTGCCTTGGGAAACGTGGAGCGAAAGCCATCCATTGTCAAGAAAAGTTCATTTATAGTCACTCATGCCTAGAAAAGCCTTATTACTCGGTTTAAATGCCTTTATAATCCCATTATTGAATTTATTTTGAATTGTTTTTACATTTTTTGATTAAAACATACTGTAATTGAATGTTGACCTCTAGAAACATGGAGCAAAAGCCATCCATTGTCAAGAAAAGTTCATTTATAGTCACTCAAGCCTAGAAAAGCCTTATTACTCAGTTTAAATGCCTTTATAATCCCATTATTGAATTTATTTTGAATTGTTTTTACATTTTTTGATTAAAACAGATTGTAATTGATTGTTTGCCTTGGGAAACGTGGAGCGAAAGCCATCCATTGTCAAGAAAAGTTCATTTATAGTCACTCATGCCTAGAAAAGCCTTATTGCTCGGTTTAAATGCCTTTATAATCCCATTATTGAATTTATTTTGAATTTTTTTTACATTTTCTGATTAAAACATATTGTAATAGATTGTTTACCTCTAGAAACATGGAGCAAAAGCCATCCATTGTCAAGAAAAGTTCATTTATAGTCAGTCAAGCCTAGAAAAGCCTTATTACTCAGTTTAAATGCCTTTATAATCCCATTATTGAATTTATTTTGAATTTTTTTTACATTTTTTGATTAAAACAGATTGTAATTGATTGTTTGCCTCGGGAAACGTGGAGCGAAAGCCATCCATTGTCAAGAAAAGTTGATTTATAGTCATTCATGCCTAGAAAAGCCTTATTACTCGGTTTAAATGCCTTTATAATCCCATTATTGAATTTATTTTGAATTTTTTTTACATTTTTTGATTAAAACAGATTGTAATTGATTGTTTGCCTCGGGAAACGTGGAGCGAAAGCCATCCATTGTCAAGAAAAGTTCATTTATAGTCACTCATGCCTAGAAAAGCCTTATTACTCGGTTTAAATGCCTTTATAATCCCATTATTGAATTTATTTTGAATTTTTTTTACATTTTTTGATTAAAACATATTGTAATAGATTGTTTACCTCTAGAAACATGGAGCAAAAGCCATCCATTGTCAAGAAAAGTTCATTTATAGTCAATCAAGCCTAGAAAAGCTTTATTACTCGGTTTAAATGCCTTTATAATCCCATTATTGAATTTATTTTGAATTGTTTTTACATTTTTTGATTAAAACAGATTGTAATTGATTGTTTGCCTTGGGAAACGTGGAGCGAAAGCCATCCATTGTCAAGAAAAGTTCATTTATAGTCACTCATGCCTAGAAAAGCCTTATTACTCGGTTTAAATGCCTTTATAATCCCATTATTGAATTTATTTTGAATTTTTTTTACATTTTTTGATTAAAACAGATTGTAATTGATTGTTTGCCTCGGGAAACGTGGAGCGAAAGCCATCCATTGTCAAGAAAAGTTCATTTATAGTCACTCATGCCTAGAAAAGCCTTATTACTCGGTTTAAATGCCTTTATAATCCCATTATTGAATTTATTTTGAATTGTTTTTACATTTTTTGATTAAAACATACTGTAATTGAATGTTGACCTCTAGAAACATGGAGCAAAAGCCATCCATTGTCAAGAAAAGTTCATTTATAGTCACTCAAGCCTAGAAAAGCCTTATTACTCAGTTTAAATGCCTTTATAATCCCATTATTGAATTTATTTTGAATTTTTTTTACATTTTTTGATTAAAACAGATTGTAATTGATTGTTTGCCTCGGGAAACGTGGAGCGAAAGCCATCCATTGTCAAGAAAAGTTCATTTATAGTCATTCATGCCTAGAAAAGCCTTATTACTCGGTTTAAATGCCTTTATAATCCCATTATTGAATTTATTTTGAATTTTTTTTACATTTTTTGATTAAAACATATTGTAATAGATTGTTTACCTCTAGAAACATGGAGCAAAAGCCATCCATTGTCAAGAAAAGTTCATTTATAGTCAATCAAGCCTAGAAAAGCTTTATTACTCGGTTTAAATGCCTTTATAATCCCATTATTGAATTTATTTTGAATTGTTTTTACATTTTTTGATTAAAACAGATTGTAATTGATTGTTTGCCTTGGGAAACGTGGAGCGAAAGCCATCCATTGTCAAGAAAAGTTCATTTATAGTCACTCATGCCTATAAAAGCCTAATTACTCGGTTGAAATGCCTTTATAACCCCATAATTGAATTTATTTTGAATTTTTTTTGCATTTTTTTATTAAAAAAGATTGTAATTGATTGTTTACCTCGGGAAACATGGAGCAAAAGCCATCCATTGTCAAGAAAAGTTCATTTATAGTCACTCAAGCCTAGAAAAGCCTTATTACTCGGTTTAAATGCCTTTATAATCCCATTATTGAATTTATTTTGAATTGTTTTTACATTTTTTGATTAAAACAGGTTGTAATTGATTGTTTGCCTCGGGAAACATGGAGCGAAAGCCATCCATTGTCAAGAAAAGTTCATTTATAGTCATTCATGCCTAGAAAAGCCTTATTACTCGGTTTAAATGCCTTTATAATCCCATTATTGAATTTATTTTGAATTTTTTTTACATTTTTTGATTAAAACATATTGTAATAGATTGTTTACCTCTAGAAACATGGAGCAAAAGCCATCCATTGTCAAGAAAAGTTCATTTATAGTCAATCAAGCCTAGAAAAGCCTTATTACTCGGTTTAAATGCCTTTATAATCCCATTATTGAATTTATTTTGAATTGTTTTTACATTTTTTGATTAAAACAGATTGTAATTGATTGTTTGCCTCCGGAAACGTGGAGCGAAAGCCATCCATTGTTAAGAAAAGTTCATTTATAGTCACTCATGCCTAGAAAAGCCTTATTACTCGGTTTAAATGCCTTTATAATCCCATTATTGAATTTTTTTTGAATTTTTTTTACATTTTTTGATTAAAACATATTGTAATTGAATGTTTACCTCTAGAAACATGGAGCAAAAGCCATCCATTGTCAAGAAAAGTTCATTTATAGTCACTCAAGCCTAGAAAAGCTTTATTACTCGGTTTAAATGCCTTTATAATCCCATTATTGAATTTATTTTGAATTGTTTTTACATTTTTTGATTAAAACAGATTGTAATTGATTGTTTGCCTTGGGAAACGTGGAGCGAAAGCCATCCATTGTCAAGAAAAGTTCATTTATAGTCACTCATGCCTAGAAAAGCCTTATTACTCGGTTTAAATGCCTTTATAATCCCATTATTGAATTTATTTTGAATTGTTTTTACATTTTTTGATTAAAACAGATTGTAACTGATTGTTTGCCTCGGGAAACGTGGAGCGAAAGCCATCAATTGTCATGAAAAGTTCATTTATAGTCATTCATGCCTAGAAAAGACTTATTACTCGGTTTAAATGCCTTTATAATCCCATTATTGAATTTATTTTGAATTTTTTTAACATTTTTTGATTAAAACATATTGTAATAGATTGTTTACCTCTAGAAACATGGAGCAAAAGCCATCCATTGTCAAGAAAAGTTCATTTATAGTCAATCAAGCCTAGAAAAGCTTTATTACTCGGTGTAAATGCCTTTATAATCCCATTATTGAATTTATTTTGAATTGTTTTTACATTTTTTGATTAAAACAGATTGTAATTGATTGTTTGCCTTGGGAAACGTGGAGCGAAAGCCATCCATTGTCAAGAAAAGTTCATTTATAGTCACTCATGCCTAGAAAAGCCTTATTGCTCGGTTTAAATGCCTTTATAATCCCATTATTGAATTTATTTTGAATTTTTTTTACATTTTCTGATTAAAACATATTGTAATAGATTGTTTACCTCTAGAAACATGGAGCAAAAGCCATCCATTGTCAAGAAAAGTTCATTTATAGTCAATCAAGCCTAGAAAAGCCTTATTACTCAGTTGAAATGCCTTTATAATCCCATTATTGAATTTATTTTGAATTTTTTTTACATTTTTTGATTAAAACAGATTGTAATTGATTGTTTGCCTCGGGAAACGTGGAGCGAAAGCCATCCATTGTCAAGAAAAGTTCATTTATAGTCATTCATGCCTAGAAAAGCCTTATTACTCGGTTTAAATGCCTTTATAATCCCATTATTGAATTTATTTTGAATTTTTTTTACATTTTTTGATTAAAACAGATTGTAATTGATTGTTTGCCTTGGGAAACGTGGAGCGAAAGCCATCCATTGTCAAGAAAAGTTCATTTATAGTCACTCATGCCTAGAAAAGCCTTATTACTCGGTTTAAATGCCTTTATAATCCCATTATTGAATTTATTTTGAATTTTTTTTACATTTTTTGATTAAAACATATTGTAATAGATTGTTTACCTCTAGAAACATGGAGCAAAAGCCATCCATTGTCAAGAAAAGTTCATTTATAGTCAATCAAGCCTAGAAAAGCTTTATTACTCGGTTTAAATGCCTTTATAATCCCATTATTGAATTTATTTTGAATTGTTTTTACATTTTTTGATTAAAACAGATTGTAATTGATTGTTTGCCTTGGGAAACGTGGAGCGAAAGCCATCCATTGTCAAGAAAAGTTCATTTATAGTCACTCATGCCTAGAAAAGCCTTATTACTCGGTTTAAATGCCTTTATAATCCCATTATTGAATTTATTTTGAATTGTTTTTACATTTTTTGATTAAAACATACTGTAATTGAATGTTGACCTCTAGAAACATGGAGCAAAAGCCATCCATTGTCAAGAAAAGTTCATTTATAGTCACTCAAGCCTAGAAAAGCCTTATTACTCAGTTTAAATGCCTTTATAATCCCATTATTGAATTTATTTTGAATTTTTTTTACATTTTTTGATTAAAACAGATTGTAATTGATTGTTTGCCTCGGGAAACGTGGAGCGAAAGCCATCCATTGTCAAGAAAAGTTCATTTATAGTCATTCATGCCTAGAAAAGCCTTATTACTCGGTTTAAATGCCTTTATAATCCCATTATTGAATTTATTTTGAATTTTTTTTACATTTTTTGATTAAAACATATTGTAATAGATTGTTTACCTCTAGAAACATGGAGCAAAAGCCATCCATTGTCAAGAAAAGTTTATTTATAGTCAATCAAGCCTAGAAAAGCTTTATTACTCGGTTTAAATGCCTTTATAATCCCATTATTGAATTTATTTTGAATTGTTTTTACATTTTTTGATTAAAACAGATTGTAATTGATTGTTTGCCTTGGGAAACGTGGAGCGAAAGCCATCCATTGTCAAGAAAAGTTCATTTATAGTCACTCATGCCTATAAAAGCCTAATTACTCGGTTGAAATGCCTTTATAACCCCATAATTGAATTTATTTTGAATTTTTTTTGCATTTTTTTATTAAAAAAGATTGTAATTGATTGTTTACCTCGGGAAACATGGAGCAAAAGCCATCCATTGTCAAGAAAAGTTCATTTATAGTCACTCAAGCCTAGAAAAGCCTTATTACTCGGTTTAAATGCCTTTATAATCCCATTATTGAATTTATTTTGAATTATTTTTACATTTTTTGATTAAAACAGGTTGTAATTGATTGTTTGCCTCGGGAAACATGGAGCGAAAGCCATCCATTGTCAAGAAAAGTTCATTTATAGTCATTCATGCCTAGAAAAGCCTTATTACTCGGTTTAAATGCCTTTATAATCCCATTATTGAATTTATTTTGAATTTTTTTTACATTTTTTGATTAAAACATATTGTAATAGATTGTTTACCTCTAGAAACATGGAGCAAAAGCCATCCATTGTCAAGAAAAGTTCATTTATAGTCAATCAAGCCTAGAAAAGCCTTATTACTCGGTTTAAATGCCTTTATAATCCCATTATTGAATTTATTTTGAATTGTTTTTACATTTTTTGATTAAAACAGATTGTAATTGATTGTTTGCCTCCGGAAACGTGGAGCGAAAGCCATCCATTGTTAAGAAAAGTTCATTTATAGTCACTCATGCCTAGAAAAGCCTTATTACTCGGTTTAAATGCCTTTATAATCCCATTATTGAATTTATTTTGAATTTTTTTTACATTTTTTGATTAAAACATATTGTAATTGAATGTTTACCTCTAGAAACATGGAGCAAAAGCCATCCATTGTCAAGAAAAGTTCATTTATAGTCACTCAAGCCTAGAAAAGCTTTATTACTCGGTTTAAATGCCTTTATAATCCCATTATTGAATTTATTTTGAATTGTTTTTACATTTTTTGATTAAAACAGATTGTAATTGATTGTTTGCCTTGGGAAACGTGGAGCGAAAGCCATCCATTGTCAAGAAAAGTTCATTTATAGTCACTCATGCCTAGAAAAGCCTTATTACTCGGTTTAAATGCCTTTATAATCCCATTATTGAATTTATTTTGAATTGTTTTTACATTTTTTGATTAAAACAGATTGTAACTGATTGTTTGCCTCGGGAAACGTGGAGCGAAAGCCATCCATTGTCATGAAAAGTTCATTTATAGTCATTCATGCCTAGAAAAGCCTTATTACTCGGTTTAAATGCCTTTATAATCCCATTATTGAATTTATTTTGAATTTTTTTAACATTTTTTGATTAAAACATATTGTAATAGATTGTTTACCTCTAGAAACATGGAGCAAAAGCCATCCATTGTCAAGAAAAGTTCATTTATAGTCAATCAAGCCTAGAAAAGCTTTATTACTCGGTTTAAATGCCTTTATAATCCCATTATTGAATTTATTTTGAATTTTTTTTACATTTTTTGATTAAAACAGATTGTAATTGATTGTTTGCCTCGGGAAACGTGGAGCGAAAGCCATCCATTGTCAAGAAAAGTTCATTTATAGTCACTCATG
Organism: Theobroma cacao; assembly: GCF_053813885.1. NCBI lineage: Eukaryota > Viridiplantae > Streptophyta > Magnoliopsida > Malvales > Malvaceae > Theobroma > Theobroma cacao. The sequence continues at coordinate 13,834,900 of NC_142644.1, read as the reverse complement.
CCTAGAAAAGCCTTATTACTCGGTTTAAATGCCTTTATAATCCCATTATTGAATTTATTTTGAATTTTTTTTACATATTTTTATTAAAACATATTGTAATAGATTGTTTACCTCTAGAAACATGGAGCAAAAGCCATCCATTGTCAAGAAAAGTTCATTTATAGTCAATCAAGCCTAGAAAAGCTTTATTACTCGGTTTAAATGCCTTTATAATCCCATTATTGAATTTATTTTGAATTGTTTTTACATTTTTTGATTAAAACAGATTGTAATTGATTGTTTGCCTTGGGAAACGTGGAGCGAAAGCCATCCATTGTCAAGAAAAGTTCATTTATAGTCACTCATGCCTAGAAAAGCCTTATTACTCGGTTTAAATGCCTTTATAATCCCATTATTGAATTTATTTTGAATTGTTTTTACATTTTTTGATTAAAACAGATTGTAACTGATTGTTTGCCTCGGGAAACGTGGAGCGAAAGCCATCCATTGTCATGAAAAGTTCATTTATAGTCACTCATGCCTAGAAAAGCCTTATTACTCGATTTAAATGCCTTTATAATCCCATTATTGAATTTATTTTGAATGTTTTTTACATTTTTTGATTAAAACAGATTGCTATTTTTTTTTGTCTCGAGAAACGTGGAGCGAAAGCCATCCATTGTCAACAAAAGTTCATTTATAGTCACTCATGCCTAGAAAAGCTTTGTTACTCGGTTTAAATGCCTTTATAATTCCATTATTGAGTTTATTTTGAATTTTTTTTACATTTTTTGATTAAAACAGATTGTAATTGATTGTTTACCTCGGGAAACTTGAGCGAAAGCCATCCATTGTCAAGAAAAGTTCATTTATAGTCACTCAAGCCTAGAAAAGCCTTATTATTCGGTTTAAATGCCTTTATAATCCCATTATTGAGTTTATTTTGAATTTTTTTTACATTTTTTGATTAAAACAGATTGTAATTGATTGTTTACCTCGGGAAACGTGGAGCGAAAGCCATCCATTGTCAAGAAAAGTTCATATATAGTCACTCAAGCCTAGAAAAGCCTTATTACTCGGTTTAAATGCCTTTATAATCACATTATTGAATTTATTTTGAATTGTTTTTACATTTTTTGATTAAAACAGATTGTAATTGATTGTTTGCCTCGAAAAACGTGGAGCGAAAGCCATCCATTGTCAAGAAAAGTTCATTTATAGTCACTCATGCCTAGAAAAGCCTTATTACTCGGTTTAAATGCCTTTATAATCCCATTATTGAATTTATTTTGAATTGTTTTTACATTTTTTGATTAAAACAGATTGTAATTGATTGTTTGCCTCGGGAAACGTGGAGCGAAAGCCATCCGTTGTCAAGAAAAGTTCATTTATAGTCATTCATGCCTAGAAAAGCCTTATTACTCGGTTTAAATGCCTTTATAATCCCATTATTGAATTTATTTTGAATTTTTTTTACATTTTTTGATTAAAACAGATTGTAATTGATTGTTTGCCTCGGGATATGTGGAGCGAAAGCCATCCGTTGTCAAGAAAAGATCATTTATAGTCACTCATGCCTAGAAAAGCCTTATTACCCGGTTTAAATGCCTTTATAACCCCATAATTGAATTTATTTTGAATTTTTTTTGCATTTTTTTATTAAAACAGATTGTAATTGATTGTTTACCTCGGGAAACATGGAGCGAAAGCCATCCATTGTCAAGAAAAGTTCATTTATAGTCACTCATGCCTAGAAAAGCCTTATTACTCGGTTTAAATGCCTTTATAATCCCATTATTGAATTTATTTTGAATTGTTTTTACATTTTTTGATTAAAACAGATTGTAATTGATTGTTTGCCTCGGGAAACGTGGAGCGAAAGCCATCCATTGTCAAGAAAAGTTCATTTATAGTCACTCATGCCTAGAAAAGCCTTATTACTCGATTTAAATGCATTTATAATCCCATTATTGAATTTATTTTGAATTTTTTTTACATTTTTTGACTAAAACATATTGTAATTGAATGTTTACCTCTAGAAACATGGAGCAAAAGCCATCCATTGTCAAGAAAAGTTCATTTATAGTCACTCAAGCCTAGAAAAGCCTTATTACTCAGTTTAAATGCCTTTATAATCCCATTATTGAATTTATTTTGAATTTTTTTTACATTTTTTGATTAAAACAGATTGTAATTGATTGTTTGCCTCGGGAAACGTGGAGCGAAAGCCATCCATTGTCAAGAAAAGTTCATTTATAGTCACTCATGCCTAGAAAAGCCTTATTACTCGGTTTAAATGCCTTTATAATCCCAGTATTGAATTTATTTTGAATTGTTTTTACATTTTTTGATTAAAACATATTGTAATTGAATATTGACCTCTAGAAACATGGAGCAAAAGCCATCCATTGTCAAGAAAAGTTCATTTATAGTCACTCAAGCCTAGAAAAGCCTTATTACTCAGTTTAAATGCCTTTATAATCCCATTATTGAATTTATTTTGAATTGTTTTTACATTTTTTGATTAAAACATACTGTAATTGAATGTTGACCTCTAGAAACATGGAGCAAAAGCCATCCATTGTCAAGAAAAGTTCATTTATAGTCACTCAAGCCTAGAAAAGCCTTATTACTCAGTTTAAATGCCTTTATAATCCCATTATTGAATTTATTTTGAATTTTTTTTACATTTTTTGATTAAAACAGATTGTAATTGATTGTTTGCCTCGGGAAACGTGGAGCGAAAGCCATCCATTGTCAAGAAAAGTTCATTTATAGTCATTCATGCCTAGAAAAGCCTTATTACTCGGTTTAAATGCCTTTATAATCCCATTATTGAATTTATTTTGAATTTTTTTTACATTTTTTGATTAAAACATATTGTAATAGATTGTTTACCTCTAGAAACATGGAGCAAAAGCCATCCCTTGTCAAGAAAAGTTCATTTATAGTCAATCAAGCCTAGAAAAGCTTTATTACTCGGTTTAAATGCCTTTATAATCCCATTATTGAATTTATTTTGAATTGTTTTTACATTTTTTGATTAAAACAGATTGTAATTGATTGTTTGCCTTGGGAAACGTGGAGCGAAAGCCATCCATTGTCAAGAAAAGTTCATTTATAGTCACTCATGCCTATAAAAGCCTAATTACTCGGTTTAAATGCCTTTATAACCCCATAATTGAATTTATTTTGAATTTTTTTTGCATTTTTTTATTAAAACAGATTGTAATTGATTGTTTACCTCGGGAAACATGGAGCAAAAGCCATCCATTGTCAAGAAAAGTTCATTTATAGTCACTCAAGCCTAGAAAAGCCTTATTACTCGGTTTAAATGCCTTTATAATCCCATTATTGAATTTATTTTGAATTGTTTTTACATTTTTTGATTAAAACAGGTTGTAATTGATTGTTTGCCTCGGGAAACGTGGAGCGAAAGCCATCCATTGTCAAGAAAAGTTCATTTATAGTCATTCATGCCTAGAAAAGCCTTATTACTCGGTTTAAATGCCTTTATAATCCCATTATTGAATTTATTTTGAATTTTTTTTACATTTTTTGATTAAAACATATTGTAATAGATTGTTTACCTCTAGAAACATGGAGCAAAAGCCATCCATTGTCAAGAAAAGTTCATTTATAGTCAATGAAGCCTAGAAAAGCCTTATTACTCGGTTTAAATGCCTTTATAATCCCATTATTGAATTTATTTTGAATTGTTTTTACATTTTTTGATTAAAACAGATTGTAATTGATTGTTTGCCTCCGGAAACGTGGAGCGAAAGCCATCCATTGTCAAGAAAAGTTCATTTATAGTCACTCATGCCTAGAAAAGCCTTATTACTCGGTTTAAATGCCTTTATAATCCCATTATTGAATTTATTTTGAATTTTTTTTACATTTTTTGATTAAAACAGATTGTAATTGAATGTTTACCTCTAGAAACATGGAGCAAAAGCCATCCATTGTCAAGAAAAGTTCATTTATAGTCACTCAAGCCTAGAAAAGCCTTATTACTCGGTTTAAATGCCTTTATAATCCCATTATTGAATTTATTTTGAATTTTTTTTACATTTTTTGATTAAAACAGATTGTAATTGATTGTTTGCCTCGGGAAACGTGGAGCGAAAGCCATCCATTGTCAAGAAAAGTTCATTTATAGTCACTCATGCCTAGAAAAGCCTTATTACTCGGTTTAAATGCCTTTATAATCCCAGTATTGAATTTATTTTGAATTGTTTTTACATTTTTTGATTAAAACATATTGTAATTGAATATTGACCTCTAGAAACATGGAGCAAAAGCCATCCATTGTCAAGAAAAGTTCATTTATAGTCACTCAAGCCTAGAAAAGCCTTATTACTCAGTTTAAATGCCTTTATAATCCCATTATTGAATTTATTTTGAATTGTTTTTACATTTTTTGATTAAAACATACTGTAATTGAATGTTGACCTCTAGAAACATGGAGCAAAAGCCATCCATTGTCAAGAAAAGTTCATTTATAGTCACTCAAGCCTAGAAAAGCCTTATTACTCAGTTTAAATGCCTTTATAATCCCATTATTGAATTTATTTTGAATTTTTTTTACATTTTTTGATTAAAACAGATTGTAATTGATTGTTTGCCTCGGGAAACGTGGAGCGAAAGCCATCCATTGTCAAGAAAAGTTCATTTATAGTCATTCATGCCTAGAAAAGCCTTATTACTCGGTTTAAATGCCTTTATAATCCCATTATTGAATTTATTTTGAATTTTTTTTACATTTTTTGATTAAAACATATTGTAATAGATTGTTTACCTCTAGAAACATGGAGCAAAAGCCATCCCTTGTCAAGAAAAGTTCATTTATAGTCAATCAAGCCTAGAAAAGCTTTATTACTCGGTTTAAATGCCTTTATAATCCCATTATTGAATTTATTTTGAATTGTTTTTACATTTTTTGATTAAAACAGATTGTAATTGATTGTTTGCCTTGGGAAACGTGGAGCGAAAGCCATCCATTGTCAAGAAAAGTTCATTTATAGTCACTCATGCCTATAAAAGCCTAATTACTCGGTTTAAATGCCTTTATAACCCCATAATTGAATTTATTTTGAATTTTTTTTGCATTTTTTTATTAAAACAGATTGTAATTGATTGTTTACCTCGGGAAACATGGAGCAAAAGCCATCCATTGTCAAGAAAAGTTCATTTATAGTCACTCAAGCCTAGAAAAGCCTTATTACTCGGTTTAAATGCCTTTATAATCCCATTATTGAATTTATTTTGAATTGTTTTTACATTTTTTGATTAAAACAGGTTGTAATTGATTGTTTGCCTCGGGAAACGTGGAGCGAAAGCCATCCATTGTCAAGAAAAGTTCATTTATAGTCATTCATGCCTAGAAAAGCCTTATTACTCGGTTTAAATGCCTTTATAATCCCATTATTGAATTTATTTTGAATTTATTTTACATTTTTTGATTAAAACATATTGTAATAGATTGTTTACCTCTAGAAACATGGAGCAAAAGCCATCCATTGTCAAGAAAAGTTCATTTATAGTCAATGAAGCCTAGAAAAGCCTTATTACTCGGTTTAAATGCCTTTATAATCCCATTATTGAATTTATTTTGAATTGTTTTTACATTTTTTGATTAAAACAGATTGTAATTGATTGTTTGGCTCCGGAAACGTGGAGCGAAAGCCATCCATTGTCAAGAAAAGTTCATTTATAGTCACTCATGCCTAGAAAAGCCTTATTACTCGGTTTAAATGCCTTTATAATCCCATTATTGAATTTATTTTGAATTTTTTTTACATTTTTTGATTAAAACAGATTGTAATTGAATGTTTACCTCTAGAAACATGGAGCAAAAGCCATCCATTGTCAAGAAAAGTTCATTTATAGTCACTCAAGCCTAGAAAAGCCTTATTACTCGGTTTAAATGCCTTTATAATCCCATTATTGAATTTATTTTGAATTTTTTTTACATTTTTTGATTAAAACAGATTGTAATTGATTGTTTGCCTCGGGAAACGTGGAGCGAAAGCCATCCATTGTCAAGAAAAGTTCATTTATAGTCACTCATGCCTAGAAAAGCCTTATTACTCGGTTTAAATGCCTTTATAATCCCAGTATTGAATTTATTTTGAATTGTTTTTACATTTTTTGATTAAAACATATTGTAATTGAATATTGACCTCTAGAAACATGGAGCAAAAGCCATCCATTGTCAAGAAAAGTTCATTTATAGTCACTCAAGCCTAGAAAAGCCTTATTACTCAGTTTAAATGCCTTTATAATCCCATTATTGAATTTATTTTGAATTGTTTTTACATTTTTTGATTAAAACATACTGTAATTGAATGTTGACCTCTAGAAACATGGAGCAAAAGCCATCCATTGTCAAGAAAAGTTCATTTATAGTCACTCAAGCCTAGAAAAGCCTTATTACTCAGTTTAAATGCCTTTATAATCCCATTATTGAATTTATTTTGAATTTTTTTTACATTTTTTGATTAAAACAGATTGTAATTGATTGTTTGCCTCGGGAAACGTGGAGCGAAAGCCATCCATTGTCAAGAAAAGTTCATTTATAGTCATTCATGCCTAGAAAAGCCTTATTACTCGGTTTAAATGCCTTTATAATCCCATTATTGAATTTATTTTGAATTTTTTTTACATTTTTTGATTAAAACATATTGTAATAGATTGTTTACCTCTAGAAACATGGAGCAAAAGCCATCCCTTGTCAAGAAAAGTTCATTTATAGTCAATCAAGCCTAGAAAAGCTTTATTACTCGGTTTAAATGCCTTTATAATCCCATTATTGAATTTATTTTGAATTGTTTTTACATTTTTTGATTAAAACAGATTGTAATTGATTGTTTGCCTTGGGAAACGTGGAGCGAAAGCCATCCATTGTCAAGAAAAGTTCATTTATAGTCACTCATGCCTATAAAAGCCTAATTACTCGGTTTAAATGCCTTTATAACCCCATAATTGAATTTATTTTGAATTTTTTTTGCATTTTTTTATTAAAACAGATTGTAATTGATTGTTTACCTCGGGAAACATGGAGCAAAAGCCATCCATTGTCAAGAAAAGTTCATTTATAGTCACTCAAGCCTAGAAAAGCCTTATTACTCGGTTTAAATGCCTTTATAATCCCATTATTGAATTTATTTTGAATTGTTTTTACATTTTTTGATTAAAACAGGTTGTAATTGATTGTTTGCCTCGGGAAACGTGGAGCGAAAGCCATCCATTGTCAAGAAAAGTTCATATATAGTCATTCATGCCTAGAAAAGCCTTATTACTCGGTTTAAATGCCTTTATAATCCCATTATTGAATTTATTTTGAATTTATTTTACATTTTTTGATTAAAACATATTGTAATAGATTGTTTACCTCTAGAAACATGGAGCAAAAGCCATCCATTGTCAAGAAAAGTTCATTTATAGTCAATGAAGCCTAGAAAAGCCTTATTACTCGGTTTAAATGCCTTTATAATCCCATTATTGAATTTATTTTGAATTGTTTTTACATTTTTTGATTAAAACAGATTGTAATTGATTGTTTGGCTCCGGAAACGTGGAGCGAAAGCCATCCATTGTCAAGAAAAGTTCATTTATAGTCACTCATGCCTAGAAAAGCCTTATTACTCGGTTTAAATGCCTTTATAATCCCATTATTGAATTTATTTTGAATTTTTTTTACATTTTTTGATTAAAACAGATTGTAATTGAATGTTTACCTCTAGAAACATGGAGCAAAAGCCATCCATTGTCAAGAAAAGTTCATTTATAGTCACTCAAGCCTAGAAAAGCCTTATTACTCGGTTTAAATGCCTTTATAATCCCATTATTGAATTTATTTTGATTTTTTTTTACATTTTTTGATTAAAACAGATTGTAATTGATTGTTTGCCTCGGGAAACGTGGAGCGAAAGCCATCCATTGTCAAGAAAAGTTCATTTATAGTCACTCATGCCTAGAAAAGCCTTATTACTCGGTTTAAATGCCTTTATAATCCCAGTATTGAATTTATTTTGAATTGTTTTTACATTTTTTGATTAAAACATATTGTAATTGAATATTGACCTCTAGAAACATGGAGCAAAAGCCATCCATTGTCAAGAAAAGTTCATTTATAGTCACTCAAGCCTAGAAAAGCCTTATTACTCGGTTTAAATGCCTTTATAATCCCATTATTGAATTTATTTTGAATTTTTTTTACATTTTTTGATTAAAACAGATTGTAATTGATTGTTTACCTCGGGAAACTTGGATCGAAAGCCATCCATTGTCAAGAAAAGTTCATATATAGTCACTCAAGCCTAGAAAAGCCTTATTACTCGGTTTAAATGCCTTTATAATCGCATTATTGAATTTATTTTGAATTATTTTTACATTTTTTGATTAAAACAGATTGTAATTGATTGTTTGCCTCGAAAAACGTGGAGCGAAAGCCATCCATTGTCAAGAAAAGTTCATATATAGTCACTCAAGCCTAGAAAAGCCTTATTACTCGGTTTAAATGCCTTTATAATCCCATTATTGAGTTTATTTTGAATTTTTTTTACATTTTTTGATTAAAACAGATTGTAATTGATTGTTTACCTCGGGAAACTTGGAGCGAAAGCCATCCATTGTCAAGAAAAGTTCATATATAGTCACTCAAGCCTAGAAAAGCCTTATTACTCGGTTTAAATGCCTTTATAATCGCATTATTGAATTTATTTTGAATTATTTTTACATTTTCTGATTAAAACAGATTGTAATTGATTGTTTGCCTCGAAAAACGTGGAGCGAAAGCCATCCATTGTCAAGAAAAGTTCATTTATAGTCACTCATGCCTAGAAAAGCCTTATTACTCGGTTTAAATGCCTTTATAATCCCATTATTGAATTTATTTTGAATTGTTTTTACATTTTTTGATTAAAACAGATTGTAATTGATTGTTTGCCTCGGGAAACGTGGAGCGAAAGCCATCCGTTGTCAAGAAAAGTTCATTTATAGTCATTCATGCCTAGAAAAGCCTTATTACTCGGTTTAAATGCCTTTATAATCCCATTATTGAATTTATTTTGAATTTTTTTTACATTTATTGATTAAAACAGATTGTAATTGATTGTTTGCCTCGGGATATGTGGAGCGAAAGCCATCCATTGTCAAGAAAAGATCATTTATAGTCACTCATGCCTAGAAAAGCCTTATTACCCGGTTTAAATGCCTTTATAACCCCATAATTGAATTTATTTTGAATTTTTTTTACATTTTTTGATTAAAACAGATTGTAATTGATTGTTTGCCTCGAGATATGTGGAGCGAAAGCCATCCATTGTCAAGAAAAGATCATTTATAGTCACTCATGCCTAGAAAAGCCTTATTACCCGGTTTAAATGCCTTTATAACCCCATAATTGAATTTATTTTGAATTTTTTTTGCATTTTTTTATTAAAACAGATTGTAATTGATTGTTTACCTCGGGAAACATGGAGCGAAAGCCATCCATTGTCAAGAAAAGTTCATTTATAGTCACTCATGCCTAGAAAAGCTTTGTTACTCGGTTTAAATGCCTTTATAATCCCATTATTGAGTTTATTTTGAATTTTTTTTACATTTTTTGATTAAAACAGATTGTAATTGATTGTTTACCTCGGGAAACTTGAGCGAAAGCCATCCATTGTCAAGAAAAGTTCATTTATAGTCACTCAAGCCTAGAAAAGCCTTATTACTCGGTTTAAATGCCTTTATAATCCCATTATTGAGTTTATTTTGAATTTTTTTTACATTTTTTGATTAAAACAGATTGTAATTGATTGTTTACCTCGGGAAACTTGGAGCGAAAGCCATCCATTGTCAAGAAAAGTTCATATATAGTCACTCAAGCCTAGAAAAGCCTTATTACTCGGTTTAAATGCCTTTATAATCGCATTATTGAATTTATTTTGAATTATTTTTACATTTTTTGATTAAAATAGATTGTAATTGATTGTTTGCCTCCAAAAACGTGGAGCGAAAGCCATCCATTGTCAAGAAAAGTTCATTTATAGTCACTCATGCCTAGAAAAGCCTTATTACTCGGTTTAAATGCCTTTATAATCCCATTATTGAATTTATTTTGAATTGTTTTTACATTTTTTGATTAAAACAGATTGTAATTGATTGTTTGCCTCGGGAAACGTGGAGCGAAAGCCATCCGTTGTCAAGAAAAGTTCATTTATTGTCACTCATGCCTAGAAAAGCCTTATTACTCGGTTTAAATGCCTTTATAATCCCATTATTGAGTTTATTTTGAATTTTTTTTACATTTTTTGATTAAAACAGATTGTAATTGATTGTTTACCTCGGGAAACTTGGAGCGAAAGCCATCCATTGTCAAGAAAAGTTCATATATAGTCACTCAAGCCTAGAAAAGCCTTATTACTCGGTTTAAATGCCTTTATAATCGCATTATTGAATTTATTTTGAATTATTTTTACATTTTTTGATTAAAATAGATTGTAATTGATTGTTTGCCTCGAAAAACGTGGAGCGAAAGCCATCCATTGTCAAGAAAAGTTCATTTATAGTCACTCATGCCTAGAAAAGCCTTATTACTCGGTTTAAATGCCTTTATAATCCCATTATTGAATTTATTTTGAATTGTTTTTACATTTTTTGATTAAAACAGATTGTAATTGATTGTTTGCCTCGGGAAACGTGGAGCGAAAGCCATCCGTTGTCAAGAAAAGTTCATTTATAGTCATTCATGCCTAGAAAAGCCTTATTACTCGGTTTAAATGCCTTTATAATCCCATTATTGAATTTATTTTGAATTGTTTTTACATTTTTTGATTAAAACAGATTGTAATTGATTGTTTGCCTCGGGATATGTGGAGCGAAAGCCATCCATTGTCAAGAAAAGATCATTTATAGTCACTCATGCCTAGAAAAGCCTTATTACCCGGTTTAAATGCCTTTATAACCCCATAATTGAATTTATTTTGAATTTTTTTTGCATTTTTTTATTAAAACAGATTGTAATTGATTGTTTACCTCGGGAAACATGGAGCGAAAGCCATCCATTGTCAAGAAAAGTTCATTTATAGTCACTCATGCCTAGAAAAGCTTTGTTACTCGGTTTAAATGCCTTTATAATCCCATTATTGAGTTTATTTTGAATTTTTTTTACATTTTTTGATTAAAACAGATTGTAATTGATTGTTTACCTCGGGAAACTTGAGCGAAAGCCATCCATTGTCAAGAAAAGTTCATTTATAGTCACTCAAGCCTAGAAAAGCCTTATTACTCGGTTTAAATGCCTTTATAATCCCATTATTGAGTTTATTTTGAATTTTTTTTACATTTTTTGATTAAAACAGATTGTAATTGATTGTTTACCTCGGGAAACTTGGAGCGAAAGCCATCCATTGTCAAGAAAAGTTCATATATAGTCACTCAAGCCTAGAAAAGCCTTATTACTCGGTTTAAATGCCTTTATAATCGCATTATTGATTTTATTTTGAATTATTTTTACATTTTTTGATTAAAATAGATTGTAATTGATTGTTTGCCTCCAAAAACGTGGAGCGAAAGCCATCCATTGTCAAGAAAAGTTCATTTATAGTCACTCATGCCTAGAAAAGCCTTATTACTCGGTTTAAATGCCTTTATAATCCCATTATTGAATTTATTTTGAATTGTTTTTACATTTTTTGATTAAAACAGATTGTAATTGATTGTTTGCCTCGGGAAACGTGGAGCGAAAGCCATCCGTTGTCAAGAAAAGTTCATTTATTGTCACTCATGCCTAGAAAAGCCTTATTACTCGGTTTAAATGCCTTTATAATCCCATTATTGAGTTTATTTTGAATTTTTTTTACATTTTTTGATTAAAACAGATTGTAATTGATTGTTTACCTCGGGAAACTTGGAGCGAAAGCCATCCATTGTCAAGAAAAGTTCATATATAGTCACTCAAGCCTAGAAAAGCCTTATTACTCGGTTTAAATGCCTTTATAATCGCATTATTGAATTTATTTTGAATTATTTTTACATTTTTTGATTAAAATAGATTGTAATTGATTGTTTGCCTCGAAAAACGTGGAGCGAAAGCCATCCATTGTCAAGAAAAGTTCATTTATAGTCACTCATGCCTAGAAAAGCCTTATTACTCGGTTTAAATGCCTTTATAATCCCATTATTGAATTTATTTTGAATTGTTTTTACATTTTTTGATTAAAACAGATTGTAATTGATTGTTTGCCTCGGGAAACGTGGAGCGAAAGCCATCCGTTGTCAAGAAAAGTTCATTTATAGTCATTCATGCCTAGAAAAGCCTTATTACTCGGTTTAAATGCCTTTATAATCCCATTATTGAATTTATTTTGAATTTTTTTTACATTTTTTGATTAAAACAGATTGTAATTGATTGTTTGCCTCGGGATATGTGGAGCGAAAGCCATCCATTGTCAAGAAAAGATCATTTATAGTCACTCATGCCTAGAAAAGCCTTATTACCCGGTTTAAATGCCTTTATAACCCCATAATTGAATTTATTTTGAATTTTTTTTGCATTTTTTTATTAAAACAGATTGTAATTGATTGTTTACCTCGGGAAACATGGAGCGAAAGCCATCCATTGTCAAGAAAAGTTCATTTATAGTCACTCATGCCTAGAAAAGCTTTGTTACTCGGTTTAAATGCCTTTATAATCCCATTATTGAGTTTATTTTGAATTTTTTTTACATTTTTTGATTAAAACAGATTGTAATTGATTGTTTACCTCGGGAAACTTGAGCGAAAGCCATCCATTGTCAAGAAAAGTTCATTTATAGTCACTCAAGCCTAGAAAAGCCTTATTACTCGGTTTAAATGCCTTTATAATCCCATTATTGAGTTTATTTTGAATTTTTTTTACATTTTTTGATTAAAACAGATTGTAATTGATTGTTTACCTCGGGAAACTTGGAGCGATAGCCATCCATTGTCAAGAAAAGTTCATATATAGTCACTCAAGCCTAGAAAAGCCTTATTACTCGGTTTAAATGCCTTTATAATCGCATTATTGAATTTATTTTGAATTATTTTTACATTTTTTGATTAAAATAGATTGTAATTGATTGTTTGCCTCAAAAAACGTGGAGCGAAAGCCATCCATTGTCAAGAAAAGTTCATTTATAGTCACTCATGCCTAGAAAAGCCTTATTACTCGGTTTAAATGCCTTTATAATCCCATTATTGAATTTATTTTGAATTGTTTTTACATTTTTTGATTAAAACAGATTGTAATTGATTGTTTGCCTCGGGAAACGTGGAGCGAAAGCCATCCGTTGTCAAGAAAAGTTCATTTATAGTCATTCATGCCTAGAAAAGCCTTATTACTCGGTTTAAATGCCTTTATAATCCCATTATTGAATTTATTTTGAATTTTTTTTACATTTTTTGATTAAAACAGATTGTAATTGATTGTTTGCCTCGGGATATGTGGAGCGAAAGCCATCCATTGTCAAGAAAAGATCATTTATAGTCACTCATGCCTAGAAAAGCCTTATTACCCGGTTTAAATGCCTTTATAACCCCATAATTGAATTTATTTTGAATTTTTTTTGTATTTTTTTATTAAAACAGATTGTAATTGATTGTTTACCTCGAGAAACATGGAGCGAAAGCCATCCATTGTCAAGAAAAGTTCATTTATAGTCACTCATGCCTAGAAAAGCCTTATTACTCGGTTTAAATGCCTTTATAATCCCATTATTGAATTTATTTTGAATTGTTTTTACATTTTTTGATTAAAACAGATTGTAATTGATTGTTTGCCTCGGGAAACGTGGAGCGAAAGCCATCCATTGTCAAGAAAAGTTCATTTATAGTCACTCATGCCTAGAAAAGCCTTATTACTCGATTTAAGTGCATTTATAATCCCATTATTGAATTTATTTTGAATTTTTTTTACATTTTTTGATTAAAACATATTGTATTTGAATGTTTACCTCTAGAAACATGGAGCAAAAGCCATCCATTGTCAAGAAAAGTTCATTTATAGTCACTCAAGCCTAGAAAAGCCTTATTACTCAGTTTAAATGCCTTTATAATCCCATTATTGAATTTATTTTGAATTTTTTTACATTTTTTGATTAAAACATATTGTAATAGATTGTTTACCTCTAGAAACATGGAGCAAAAGCCATCCATTGTCAAGAAAAGTTCATTTATAGTCACTCAAGCCTAGAAAAGCCTTATTACTCGGTTTAAATGCCTTTATAATCCCATTATTGAATTTATTTTGAATTTTTTTACATTTTTTGATTAAAACAGATTGTAATTGATTGTTTGCCTCGGGAAACGTGGAGCGAAAGCCATCCATTGTCAAGAAAAGTTCATTTATAGTCACTCATGCCTAGAAAAGCCTTATTACTCGGTTTAAATGCCTTTATAATCCCATTATTGAATTTATTTTGAATTTTTTTTACATTTTTTGATTAAAACAGATTGTAATTGATTGTTTGCCTCGGGATATGTGGAGCGAAAGCCATCCGTTGTCAAGAAAAGATCATTTATAGTCACTCATGCCTAGAAAAGCCTTATTACCCGGTTTAAATGCCTTTATAACCCCATAATTGAATTTATGTTGAATTTTTTTTGCATTTTTTTATTAAAACAGATTGTAATTGATTGTTTACCTCGGGAAACATGGAGCGAAAGCCATCCATTGTCAAGAAAAGTTCATTTATAGTCACTCATGCCTAGAAAAGCCTTATTACTCGGTTTAAATGCCTTTATAATCCCATTATTGAATTTATTTTGAATTGTTTTTACATTTTTTGATTAAAACAGATTGTAATTGATTGTTTGCCTCGGGAAACGTGGAGCGAAAGCCATCCATTGTCAAGAAAAGTTCATTTATAGTCACTCATGCCTAGAAAAGCCTTATTACTCGATTTAAGTGCATTTATAATCCCATTATTGAATTTATTTTGAATTTTTTTTACATTTTTTGATTAAAACATATTGTAATTGAATGTTTACCTCTAGAAACATGGAGCAAAAGCCATCCATTGTCAAGAAAAGTTCATTTATAGTCACTCAAGCCTAGAAAAGCCTTATTACTCAGTTTAAATGCCTTTATAATCCCATTATTGAATTTATTTTGAATTTTTTTTACATTTTTTGATTAAAACAGATTGTAATTGATTGTTTGCCTCGGGAAACGTGGAGCGAAAGCCATCCATTGTCAAGAAAAGTTCATTTATAGTCACTCATGCCTAGAAAAGCCTTATTACTCGGTTTAAATGCCTTTATAATCCCATTATTGAATTTATTTTGAATTGTTTTTACATTTTTTGATTAAAACAGATTGTAATTGATTGTTTGCCTCGGGAAACGTGGAGCGAAAGCCATCCATTGTCAAGAAAAGTTCATTTATAGTCATTCATGCCTAGAAAAGCCTTATTACTCGGTTTAAATGCCTTTATAATCCCTTTATTGAATTTATTTTGAATTTTTTTAACATTTTTTGATTAAAACATATTGTAATAGATTGTTTACCTCTAGAAACATGGAGCAAAAGCCATCCATTGTCAAGAAAAGTTCATTTATAGTCAATCAAGCCTAGAAAAGCTTTATTACTCGGTTTAAATGCCTTTATAATCCCATTATTGAATTTATTTTGAATTTTTTTTACATTTTTTGATTAAAACAGATTGTAATTGATTGTTTGCCTCGGGATATGTGGAGCGAAAGCCATCCGTTGTCAAGAAAAGATCATTTATAGTCACTCATGCCTAGAAAAGGCTTATTACCCGGTTTAAATGCCTTTATAACCCCATAATTGAATTTATTTTGAATTTTTTTTGCATTTTTTTATTAAAACAGATTGTAATTGATTGTTTACCTCGGGAAACATGGAGCGAAAGCCATCCATTGTCAAGAAAAGTTCATTTATAGTCACTCATGCCTAGAAAAGCCTTATTACTCGGTTTAAATGCCTTTATAATCCCATTATTGAATTTATTTTGAATTGTTTTTACATTTTTTGATTAAAACAGATTGTAATTGATTGTTTGCCTCGGGAAACGTGGAGCGAAAGCCATCCATTGTCAAGAAAAGTTCATTTATAGTCACTCATGCCTAGAAAAGCCTTATTACTCGATTTAAGTGCATTTATAATCCCATTATTGAATTTATTTTGAATTTTTTTTACATTTTTTGATTAAAACATATTGTAATTGAATTTTTACCTCTAGAAACATGGAGCAAAAGCCATCCATTGTCAAGAAAAGTTCATTTATAGTCACTCAAGCCTAGAAAAGCCTTATTACTCAGTTTAAATGCCTTTATAATCCCATTATTGAATTTATTTTGAATTTTTTTTACATTTTTTGATTAAAACAGATTGTAATTGATTGTTTGCCTCGGGAAACGTGGAGCGAAAGCCATCCATTGTCAAGAAAAGTTCATTTATAGTCACTCATGCCTAGAAAAGCCTTATTACTCGGTTTAAATGCCTTTATAATCCCATTATTGAATTTATTTTGAATTGTTTTTACATTTTTTGATTAAAACAGATTGTAATTGATTGTTTGCCTCGGGAAACGTGGAGCGAAAGCCATCCATTGTCAAGAAAAGTTCATTTATAGTCATTCATGCCTAGAAAAGCCTTATTACTCGGTTTAAATGCCTTTATAATCCCATTATTGAATTTATTTTGAATTTTTTTAACATTTTTTGATTAAAACATATTGTAATAGATTGTTTACCTCTAGAAACATGGAGCAAAAGCCATCCATTGTCAAGAAAAGTTCATTTATAGTCAATCAAGCCTAGAAAAGCTTTATTACTCGGTTTAAATGCCTTTATAATCCCATTATTGAATTTATTTTGAATTTTTTTTACATTTTTTGATTAAAACAGATTGTAATTGATTGTTTGCCTCGGGATATGTGGAGCGAAAGCCATCCGTTGTCAAGAAAAGATCATTTATAGTCACTCATGCCTAGAAAAGCCTTATTACCCGGTTTAAATGCCTTTATAACCCCATAATTGAATTTATTTTGAATTTTTTTTTGCATTTTTTTATTAAAACAGATTGTAATTGATTGTTTACCTCGGGAAACATGGAGCGAAAGCCATCCATTGTCAAGAAAAGTTCATTTATAGTCACTCATGCCTAGAAAAGCCTTATTACTCGGTTTAAATGCCTTTATAATCCCATTATTGAATTTATTTTGAATTGTTTTTACATTTTTTGATTAAAACAGATTGTAATTGATTGTTTGCCTCGGGAAACGTGGAGCGAAAGCCATCCATTGTCAAGAAAAGTTCATTTATAGTCACTCATGCCTAGAAAAGCCTTATTACTCGATTTAAGTGCATTTATAATCCCATTATTGAATTTATTTTGAATTTTTTTTACATTTTTTGATTAAAACATATTGTAATTGAATGTTTACCTCTAGAAACATGGAGCAAAAGCCATCCATTGTCAAGAAAAGTTCATTTATAGTCACTCAAGCCTAGAAAAGCCTTATTACTCAGTTTAAATGCCTTTATAATCCCATTATTGAATTTATTTTGAATTTTTTTTAAATTTTTTGATTAAAACAGATTGTAATTGATTGTTTGCCTCGGGAAACGTGGAGCGAAAGCCATCCATTGTCAAGAAACGTTCATTTATAGTCACTCATGCCTAGAAAAGCCTTATTACTCGGTTTAAATGCCTTTATAATCCCATTATTGAATTTATTTTGAATTGTTTTTACATTTTTTGATTAAAACAGATTGTAATTGATTGTTTGCCTCGGGAAACGTGGAGTGAAAGCCATCCATTGTCAAGAAAAGTTCATTTATAGTCATTCATGCCTAGAAAAGCCTTATTACTCGGTTTAAATGCCTTTATAATCCCATTATTGAATTTATTTTGAATTTTTTTAACATTTTTTGATTAAAACATATTGTAATAGATTGTTTACCTCTAGAAACATGGAGCAAAAGCCATCCATTGTCAAGAAAAGTTCATTTATAGTCAATCAAGCCTAGAAAAGCTTTATTACTCGGTTTAAATGCCTTTATAATCCCATTATTGAATTTATTTTGAATTTTTTTTACATTTTTTGATTAAAACAGATTGTAATTGATTGTTTGCCTCGGGAAACGTGGAGCGAAAGCCATCCATTGTCAAGAAAAGTTCATTTATAGTCACTCATGCCTAGAAAAGCCTTATTACTCGGTTTAAATGCCTTTATAATCCCATTATTGAATTTATTTTGAATTTTTTTTACATTTTTTGATTAAAACATATTGTAATAGATTGTTTACCTCTAGAAACATGGAGCAAAAGCCATCCATTGTCAAGAAAAGTTCATTTATAGTCAATCAAGCCTAGAAAAGCTTTATTACTCGGTTTAAATGCCTTTATAATCCCATTATTGAATTTATTTTGAATTGTTTTTACATTTTTTGATTAAAACAGATTGTAATTGATTGTTTGCCTTGGGAAACGTGGAGCGAAAGCCATCCATTGTCAAGAAAAGTTCATTTATAGTCACTCATGCCTAGAAAAGCCTTATTACTCGGTTTAAATGCCTTTATAATCCCATTATTGAATTTATTTTGAATTGTTTTTACATTTTTTGATTAAAACAGATTGTAACTGATTGTTTGCCTCGGGAAACGTGGAGCGAAAGCCATCCATTGTCATGAAAAGTTCATTTATAGTCACTCATGCCTAGAAAAGCCTTATTACTCGATTTAAATGCCTTTATAATCCCATTATTGAATTTATTTTGAATGTTTTTTACATTTTTTGATTAAAACAGATTGCTATTTTTTTTTGTCTCGAGAAACGTGGAGCGAAAGCCATCCATTGTCAACAAAAGTTCATTTATAGTCACTCATGCCTAGAAAAGCTTTGTTACTCGGTTTAAATGCCTTTATAATTCCATTATTGAGTTTATTTTGAATTTTTTTTACATTTTTTGATTAAAACAGATTGTAATTGATTGTTTACCTCGGGAAACTTGAGCGAAAGCCATCCATTGTCAAGAAAAGTTCATTTATAGTCACTCAAGCCTAGAAAAGCCTTATTATTCGGTTTAAATGCCTTTATAATCCCATTATTGAGTTTATTTTGAATTTTTTTTACATTTTTTGATTAAAACAGATTGTAATTGATTGTTTACCTCGGGAAACGTGGAGCGAAAGCCATCCATTGTCAAGAAAAGTTCATATATAGTCACTCAAGCCTAGAAAAGCCTTATTACTCGGTTTAAATGCCTTTATAATCACATTATTGAATTTATTTTGAATTGTTTTTACATTTTTTGATTAAAACAGATTGTAATTGATTGTTTGCCTCGAAAAACGTGGAGCGAAAGCCATCCATTGTCAAGAAAAGTTCATTTATAGTCACTCATGCCTAGAAAAGCCTTATTACTCGGTTTAAATGCCTTTATAATCCCATTATTGAATTTATTTTGAATTGTTTTTACATTTTTTGATTAAAACAGATTGTAATTGATTGTTTGCCTCGGGAAACGTGGAGCGAAAGCCATCCGTTGTCAAGAAAAGTTCATTTATAGTCATTCATGCCTAGAAAAGCCTTATTACTCGGTTTAAATGCCTTTATAATCCCATTATTGAATTTATTTTGAATTTTTTTTACATTTTTTGATTAAAACAGATTGTAATTGATTGTTTGCCTCGGGATATGTGGAGCGAAAGCCATCCGTTGTCAAGAAAAGATCATTTATAGTCACTCATGCCTAGAAAAGCCTTATTACCCGGTTTAAATGCCTTTATAACCCCATAATTGAATTTATTTTGAATTTTTTTTGCATTTTTTTATTAAAACAGATTGTAATTGATTGTTTACCTCGGGAAACATGGAGCGAAAGCCATCCATTGTCAAGAAAAGTTCATTTATAGTCACTCATGCCTAGAAAAGCCTTATTACTCGGTTTAAATGCCTTTATAATCCCATTATTGAATTTATTTTGAATTGTTTTTACATTTTTTGATTAAAACAGATTGTAATTGATTGTTTGCCTCGGGAAACGTGGAGCGAAAGCCATCCATTGTCAAGAAAAGTTCATTTATAGTCACTCATGCCTAGAAAAGCCTTATTACTCGATTTAAATGCATTTATAATCCCATTATTGAATTTATTTTGAATTGTTTTTACATTTTTTGATTAAAACAGATTGTAATTGATTGTTTGCCTCGGGAAACGTGGAGCGAAAGCCATCCATTGTCAAGAAAAGTTCATTTATAGTCATTCATGCCTAGAAAAGCCTTATTACTCGGTTTAAATGCCTTTATAATCCCTTTATTGAATTTATTTTGAATTTTTTTAACATTTTTTGATTAAAACATATTGTAATAGATTGTTTACCTCTAGAAACATGGAGCAAAAGCCATCCATTGTCAAGAAAAGTTCATTTATAGTCAATCAAGCCTAGAAAAGCTTTATTACTCGGTTTAAATGCCTTTATAATCCCATTATTGAATTTATTTTGAATTTTTTTTACATTTTTTGATTAAAACAGATTGTAATTGATTGTTTGCCTCGGGATATGTGGAGCGAAAGCCATCCGTTGTCAAGAAAAGATCATTTATAGTCACTCATGCCTAGAAAAGGCTTATTACCCGGTTTAAATGCCTTTATAACCCCATAATTGAATTTATTTTGAATTTTTTTTGCATTTTTTTATTAAAACAGATTGTAATTGATTGTTTACCTCGGGAAACATGGAGCGAAAGCCATCCATTGTCAAGAAAAGTTCATTTATAGTCACTCATGCCTAGAAAAGCCTTATTACTCGGTTTAAATGCCTTTATAATCCCATTATTGAATTTATTTTGAATTGTTTTTACATTTTTTGATTAAAACAGATTGTAATTGATTGTTTGCCTCGGGAAACGTGGAGCGAAAGCCATCCATTGTCAAGAAAAGTTCATTTATAGTCACTCATGCCTAGAAAAGCCTTATTACTCGATTTAAGTGCATTTATAATCCCATTATTGAATTTATTTTGAATTTTTTTTACATTTTTTGATTAAAACATATTGTAATTGAATTTTTACCTCTAGAAACATGGAGCAAAAGCCATCCATTGTCAAGAAAAGTTCATTTATAGTCACTCAAGCCTAGAAAAGCCTTATTACTCAGTTTAAATGCCTTTATAATCCCATTATTGAATTTATTTTGAATTTTTTTTACATTTTTTGATTAAAACAGATTGTAATTGATTGTTTGCCTCGG
The DNA here is from genome assembly GCF_053813885.1 of Theobroma cacao. NCBI lineage: Eukaryota > Viridiplantae > Streptophyta > Magnoliopsida > Malvales > Malvaceae > Theobroma > Theobroma cacao. Next base: position 13,813,686 of record NC_142644.1, on the reverse strand, counting down.
GAAACGTGGAGCGAAAGCCATCCATTGTCAAGAAAAGTTCATTTATAGTCACTCATGCCTAGAAAAGCCTTATTACTCGGTTTAAATGCCTTTATAATCCCATTATTGAATTTATTTTGAATTGTTTTTACATTTTTTGATTAAAACAGATTGTAATTGATTGTTTGCCTTGGGAAACGTGGAGCGAAAGCCATCCATTGTCAAGAAAAGTTCATTTATAGTCATTCATGCCTAGAAAAGCCTTATTACTCGGTTTAAATGCCTTTATAATCCCATTATTGAATTTATTTTGAATTTTTTTAACATTTTTTGATTAAAACATATTGTAATAGATTGTTTACCTCTAGAAACATGGAGCAAAAGCCATCCATTGTCAAGAAAAGTTCATTTATAGTCAATCAAGCCTAGAAAAGCTTTATTACTCGGTTTAAATGCCTTTATAATCCCATTATTGAATTTATTTTGAATTTTTTTTACATTTTTTGATTAAAACAGATTGTAATTGATTGTTTGCCTCGGGATATGTGGAGCGAAAGCCATCCGTTGTCAAGAAAAGATCATTTATAGTCACTCATGCCTAGAAAAGCCTTATTACCCGGTTTAAATGCCTTTATAACCCCATAATTGAATTTATTTTGAATTTTTTTTTGCATTTTTTTATTAAAACAGATTGTAATTGATTGTTTACCTCGGGAAACATGGAGCGAAAGCCATCCATTGTCAAGAAAAGTTCATTTATAGTCACTCATGCCTAGAAAAGCCTTATTACTCGGTTTAAATGCCTTTATAATCCCATTATTGAATTTATTTTGAATTGTTTTTACATTTTTTGATTAAAACAGATTGTAATTGATTGTTTGCCTCGGGAAACGTGGAGCGAAAGCCATCCATTGTCAAGAAAAGTTCATTTATAGTCATTCATGCCTAGAAAAGCCTTATTACTCGGTTTAAATGCCTTTATAATCCCTTTATTGAATTTATTTTGAATTTTTTTAACATTTTTTGATTAAAACATATTGTAATAGATTGTTTACCTCTAGAAACATGGAGCAAAAGCCATCCATTGTCAAGAAAAGTTCATTTATAGTCAATCAAGCCTAGAAAAGCTTTATTACTCGGTTTAAATGCCTTTATAATCCCATTATTGAATTTATTTTGAATTTTTTTTACATTTTTTGATTAAAACAGATTGTAATTGATTGTTTGCCTCGGGAAACGTGGAGCGAAAGCCATCCATTGTCAAGAAAAGTTCATTTATAGTCACTCATGCCTAGAAAAGCCTTATTACTCGATTTAAGTGCATTTATAATCCCATTATTGAATTTATTTTGAATTTTTTTTACATTTTTTGATTAAAACATATTGTAATTGAATTTTTACCTCTAGAAACATGGAGCAAAAGCCATCCATTGTCAAGAAAAGTTCATTTATAGTCACTCAAGCCTAGAAAAGCCTTATTACTCAGTTTAAATGCCTTTATAATCCCATTATTGAATTTATTTTGAATTTTTTTTACATTTTTTGATTAAAACAGATTGTAATTGATTGTTTGCCTCGGGAAACGTGGAGCGAAAGCCATCCATTGTCAAGAAAAGTTCATTTATAGTCACTCATGCCTAGAAAAGCCTTATTACTCGGTTTAAATGCCTTTATAATCCCATTATTGAATTTATTTTGAATTGTTTTTACATTTTTTGATTAAAACAGATTGTAATTGATTGTTTGCCTCGGGAAACGTGGAGCGAAAGCCATCCATTGTCAAGAAAAGTTCATTTATAGTCATTCATGCCTAGAAAAGCCTTATTACTCGGTTTAAATGCCTTTATAATCCCATTATTGAATTTATTTTGAATTTTTTTAACATTTTTTGATTAAAACATATTGTAATAGATTGTTTACCTCTAGAAACATGGAGCAAAAGCCATCCATTGTCAAGAAAAGTTCATTTATAGTCAATCAAGCCTAGAAAAGCTTTATTACTCGGTTTAAATGCCTTTATAATCCCATTATTGAATTTATTTTGAATTTTTTTTACATTTTTTGATTAAAACAGATTGTAATTGATTGTTTGCCTCGGGATATGTGGAGCGAAAGCCATCCGTTGTCAAGAAAAGATCATTTATAGTCACTCATGCCTAGAAAAGCCTTATTACCCGGTTTAAATGCCTTTATAACCCCATAATTGAATTTATTTTGAATTTTTTTTTGCATTTTTTTATTAAAACAGATTGTAATTGATTGTTTACCTCGGGAAACATGGAGCGAAAGCCATCCATTGTCAAGAAAAGTTCATTTATAGTCACTCATGCCTAGAAAAGCCTTATTACTCGGTTTAAATGCCTTTATAATCCCATTATTGAATTTATTTTGAATTGTTTTTACATTTTTTGATTAAAACATATTGTAATTGATTGTTTGCCTCGGGAAACGTGGAGCGAAAGCCATCCATTGTCAAGAAAAGTTCATTTATAGTCATTCATGCCTAGAAAAGCCTTATTACTCGGTTTAAATGCCTTTATAATCCCTTTATTGAATTTATTTTGAATTTTTTTAACATTTTTTGATTAAAACATATTGTAATAGATTGTTTACCTCTAGAAACATGGAGCAAAAGCCATCCATTGTCAAGAAAAGTTCATTTATAGTCAATCAAGCCTAGAAAAGCTTTATTACTCGGTTTAAATGCCTTTATAATCCCATTATTGAATTTATTTTGAATTTTTTTTACATTTTTTGATTAAAACAGATTGTAATTGATTGTTTGCCTCGGGATATGTGGAGCGAAAGCCATCCGTTGTCAAGAAAAGATCATTTATAGTCACTCATGCCTAGAAAAGCCTTATTACCCGGTTTAAATGCCTTTATAACCCCATAATTGAATTTATTTTGAATTTTTTTTTGCATTTTTTTATTAAAACAGATTGTAATTGATTGTTTACCTCGGGAAACATGGAGCGAAAGCCATCCATTGTCAAGAAAAGTTCATTTATAGTCACTCATGCCTAGAAAAGCCTTATTACTCGGTTTAAATGCCTTTATAATCCCATTATTGAATTTATTTTGAATTGTTTTTACATTTTTTGATTAAAACAGATTGTAATTGATTGTTTGCCTCGGGAAACGTGGAGCGAAAGCCATCCATTGTCAAGAAAAGTTCATTTATAGTCATTCATGCCTAGAAAAGCCTTATTACTCGGTTTAAATGCCTTTATAATCCCTTTATTGAATTTATTTTGAATTTTTTTAACATTTTTTGATTAAAACATATTGTAATAGATTGTTTACCTCTAGAAACATGGAGCAAAAGCCATCCATTGTCAAGAAAAGTTCATTTATAGTCAATCAAGCCTAGAAAAGCTTTATTACTCGGTTTAAATGCCTTTATAATCCCATTATTGAATTTATTTTGAATTTTTTTTACATTTTTTGATTAAAACAGATTGTAATTGATTGTTTGCCTCGGGATATGTGGAGCGAAAGCCATCCGTTGTCAAGAAAAGATCATTTATAGTCACTCATGCCTAGAAAAGGCTTATTACCCGGTTTAAATGCCTTTATAACCCCATAATTGAATTTATTTTGAATTTTTTTTGCATTTTTTTATTAAAACAGATTGTAATTGATTGTTTACCTCGGGAAACATGGAGCGAAAGCCATCCATTGTCAAGAAAAGTTCATTTATAGTCACTCATGCCTAGAAAAGCCTTATTACTCGGTTTAAATGCCTTTATAATCCCATTATTGAATTTATTTTGAATTGTTTTTACATTTTTTGATTAAAACAGATTGTAATTGATTGTTTGCCTCGGGAAACGTGGAGCGAAAGCCATCCATTGTCAAGAAAAGTTCATTTATAGTCACTCATGCCTAGAAAAGCCTTATTACTCGATTTAAGTGCATTTATAATCCCATTATTGAATTTATTTTGAATTTTTTTTACATTTTTTGATTAAAACATATTGTAATTGAATTTTTACCTCTAGAAACATGGAGCAAAAGCCATCCATTGTCAAGAAAAGTTCATTTATAGTCACTCAAGCCTAGAAAAGCCTTATTACTCAGTTTAAATGCCTTTATAATCCCATTATTGAATTTATTTTGAATTTTTTTTACATTTTTTGATTAAAACAGATTGTAATTGATTGTTTGCCTCGGGAAACGTGGAGCGAAAGCCATCCATTGTCAAGAAAAGTTCATTTATAGTCACTCATGCCTAGAAAAGCCTTATTACTCGGTTTAAATGCCTTTATAATCCCATTATTGAATTTATTTTGAATTGTTTTTACATTTTTTGATTAAAACAGATTGTAATTGATTGTTTGCCTCGGGAAACGTGGAGCGAAAGCCATCCATTGTCAAGAAAAGTTCATTTATAGTCATTCATGCCTAGAAAAGCCTTATTACTCGGTTTAAATGCCTTTATAATCCCATTATTGAATTTATTTTGAATTTTTTTAACATTTTTTGATTAAAACATATTGTAATAGATTGTTTACCTCTAGAAACATGGAGCAAAAGCCATCCATTGTCAAGAAAAGTTCATTTATAGTCAATCAAGCCTAGAAAAGCTTTATTACTCGGTTTAAATGCCTTTATAATCCCATTATTGAATTTATTTTGAATTTTTTTTACATTTTTTGATTAAAACAGATTGTAATTGATTGTTTGCCTCGGGATATGTGGAGCGAAAGCCATCCGTTGTCAAGAAAAGATCATTTATAGTCACTCATGCCTAGAAAAGCCTTATTACCCGGTTTAAATGCCTTTATAACCCCATAATTGAATTTATTTTGAATTTTTTTTTGCATTTTTTTATTAAAACAGATTGTAATTGATTGTTTACCTCGGGAAACATGGAGCGAAAGCCATCCATTGTCAAGAAAAGTTCATTTATAGTCACTCATGCCTAGAAAAGCCTTATTACTCGGTTTAAATGCCTTTATAATCCCATTATTGAATTTATTTTGAATTGTTTTTACATTTTTTGATTAAAACAGATTGTAATTGATTGTTTGCCTCGGGAAACGTGGAGCGAAAGCCATCCATTGTCAAGAAAAGTTCATTTATAGTCACTCATGCCTAGAAAAGCCTTATTACTCGATTTAAGTGCATTTATAATCCCATTATTGAATTTATTTTGAATTTTTTTTACATTTTTTGATTAAAACATATTGTAATTGAATGTTTACCTCTAGAAACATGGAGCAAAAGCCATCCATTGTCAAGAAAAGTTCATTTATAGTCACTCAAGCCTAGAAAAGCCTTATTACTCAGTTTAAATGCCTTTATAATCCCATTATTGAATTTATTTTGAATTTTTTTTAAATTTTTTGATTAAAACAGATTGTAATTGATTGTTTGCCTCGGGAAACGTGGAGCGAAAGCCATCCATTGTCAAGAAACGTTCATTTATAGTCACTCATGCCTAGAAAAGCCTTATTACTCGGTTTAAATGCCTTTATAATCCCATTATTGAATTTATTTTGAATTGTTTTTACATTTTTTGATTAAAACAGATTGTAATTGATTGTTTGCCTCGGGAAACGTGGAGCGAAAGCCATCCATTGTCAAGAAAAGTTCATTTATAGTCATTCATGCCTAGAAAAGCCTTATTACTCGGTTTAAATGCCTTTATAATCCCATTATTGAATTTATTTTGAATTTTTTTAACATTTTTTGATTAAAACATATTGTAATAGATTGTTTACCTCTAGAAACATGGAGCAAAAGCCATCCATTGTCAAGAAAAGTTCATTTATAGTCAATCAAGCCTAGAAAAGCTTTATTACTCGGTTTAAATGCCTTTATAATCCCATTATTGAATTTATTTTGAATTTTTTTTACATTTTTTGATTAAAACAGATTGTAATTGATTGTTTGCCTCGGGAAACGTGGAGCGAAAGCCATCCATTGTCAAGAAAAGTTCATTTATAGTCACTCATGCCTAGAAAAGCCTTATTACTCGGTTTAAATGCCTTTATAATCCCATTATTGAATTTATTTTGAATTGTTTTTACATTTTTTGATTAAAACAGATTGTAATTGATTGTTTGCCTCGGGAAACGTGGAGCGAAAGCCATCCATTGTCAAGAAAAGTTCATTTATAGTCACTCATGCCTAGAAAAGCCTTATTACTCGATTTAAGTGCATTTATAATCCCATTATTGAATTTATTTTGAATTTTTTTTACATTTTTTGATTAAAACATATTGTAATTGAATGTTTACCTCTAGAAACATGGAGCAAAAGCCATCCATTGTCAAGAAAAGTTCATTTATAGTCACTCAAGCCTAGAAAAGCCTTATTACTCAGTTTAAATGCCTTTATAATCCCATTATTGAATTTATTTTGAATTTTTTTTAAATTTTTTGATTAAAACAGATTGTAATTGATTGTTTGCCTCGGGAAACGTGGAGCGAAAGCCATCCATTGTCAAGAAACGTTCATTTATAGTCACTCATGCCTAGAAAAGCCTTATTACTCGGTTTAAATGCCTTTATAATCCCATTATTGAATTTATTTTGAATTGTTTTTACATTTTTTGATTAAAACAGATTGTAATTGATTGTTTGCCTCGGGAAACGTGGAGCGAAAGCCATCCATTGTCAAGAAAAGTTCATTTATAGTCATTCATGCCTAGAAAAGCCTTATTACTCGGTTTAAATGCCTTTATAATCCCATTATTGAATTTATTTTGAATTTTTTTAACATTTTTTGATTAAAACATATTGTAATAGATTGTTTACCTCTAGAAACATGGAGCAAAAGCCATCCATTGTCAAGAAAAGTTCATTTATAGTCAATCAAGCCTAGAAAAGCTTTATTACTCGGTTTAAATGCCTTTATAATCCCATTATTGAATTTATTTTGAATTTTTTTTACATTTTTTGATTAAAACAGATTGTAATTGATTGTTTGCCTCGGGAAACGTGGAGCGAAAGCCATCCATTGTCAAGAAAAGTTCATTTATAGTCACTCATGCCTAGAAAAGCCTTATTACTCGGTTTAAATGCCTTTATAATCCCATTATTGAATTTATTTTGAATTTTTTTTACATTTTTTGATTAAAACATATTGTAATAGATTGTTTACCTCTAGAAACATGGAGCAAAAGCCATCCATTGTCAAGAAAAGTTCATTTATAGTCAATCAAGCCTAGAAAAGCTTTATTACTCGGTTTAAATGCCTTTATAATCCCATTATTGAATTTATTTTGAATTGTTTTTACATTTTTTGATTAAAACAGATTGTAATTGATTGTTTGCCTTGGGAAACGTGGAGCGAAAGCCATCCATTGTCAAGAAAAGTTCATTTATAGTCACTCATGCCTAGAAAAGCCTTATTACTCGGTTTAAATGCCTTTATAATCCCATTATTGAATTTATTTTGAATTGTTTTTACATTTTTTGATTAAAACAGATTGTAACTGATTGTTTGCCTCGGGAAACGTGGAGCGAAAGCCATCCATTGTCATGAAAAGTTCATTTATAGTCACTCATGCCTAGAAAAGCCTTATTACTCGATTTAAATGCCTTTATAATCCCATTATTGAATTTATTTTGAATGTTTTTTACATTTTTTGATTAAAACAGATTGCTATTTTTTTTTGTCTCGAGAAACGTGGAGCGAAAGCCATCCATTGTCAACAAAAGTTCATTTATAGTCACTCATGCCTAGAAAAGCTTTGTTACTCGGTTTAAATGCCTTTATAATTCCATTATTGAGTTTATTTTGAATTTTTTTTACATTTTTTGATTAAAACAGATTGTAATTGATTGTTTACCTCGGGAAACTTGAGCGAAAGCCATCCATTGTCAAGAAAAGTTCATTTATAGTCACTCAAGCCTAGAAAAGCCTTATTATTCGGTTTAAATGCCTTTATAATCCCATTATTGAGTTTATTTTGAATTTTTTTTACATTTTTTGATTAAAACAGATTGTAATTGATTGTTTACCTCGGGAAACGTGGAGCGAAAGCCATCCATTGTCAAGAAAAGTTCATATATAGTCACTCAAGCCTAGAAAAGCCTTATTACTCGGTTTAAATGCCTTTATAATCACATTATTGAATTTATTTTGAATTGTTTTTACATTTTTTGATTAAAACAGATTGTAATTGATTGTTTGCCTCGAAAAACGTGGAGCGAAAGCCATCCATTGTCAAGAAAAGTTCATTTATAGTCACTCATGCCTAGAAAAGCCTTATTACTCGGTTTAAATGCCTTTATAATCCCATTATTGAATTTATTTTGAATTGTTTTTACATTTTTTGATTAAAACAGATTGTAATTGATTGTTTGCCTCGGGAAACGTGGAGCGAAAGCCATCCGTTGTCAAGAAAAGTTCATTTATAGTCATTCATGCCTAGAAAAGCCTTATTACTCGGTTTAAATGCCTTTATAATCCCATTATTGAATTTATTTTGAATTTTTTTTACATTTTTTGATTAAAACAGATTGTAATTGATTGTTTGCCTCGGGATATGTGGAGCGAAAGCCATCCGTTGTCAAGAAAAGATCATTTATAGTCACTCATGCCTAGAAAAGCCTTATTACCCGGTTTAAATGCCTTTATAACCCCATAATTGAATTTATTTTGAATTTTTTTTGCATTTTTTTATTAAAACAGATTGTAATTGATTGTTTACCTCGGGAAACATGGAGCGAAAGCCATCCATTGTCAAGAAAAGTTCATTTATAGTCACTCATGCCTAGAAAAGCCTTATTACTCGGTTTAAATGCCTTTATAATCCCATTATTGAATTTATTTTGAATTGTTTTTACATTTTTTGATTAAAACAGATTGTAATTGATTGTTTGCCTCGGGAAACGTGGAGCGAAAGCCATCCATTGTCAAGAAAAGTTCATTTATAGTCACTCATGCCTAGAAAAGCCTTATTACTCGATTTAAATGCATTTATAATCCCATTATTGAATTTATTTTGAATTTTTTTTACATTTTTTGACTAAAACATATTGTAATTGAATGTTTACCTCTAGAAACATGGAGCAAAAGCCATCCATTGTCAAGAAAAGTTCATTTATAGTCACTCAAGCCTAGAAAAGCCTTATTACTCAGTTTAAATGCCTTTATAATCCCATTATTGAATTTATTTTGAATTTTTTTTACATTTTTTGATTAAAACAGATTGTAATTGATTGTTTGCCTCGGGAAACGTGGAGCGAAAGCCATCCATTGTCAAGAAAAGTTCATTTATAGTCACTCATGCCTAGAAAAGCCTTATTACTCGGTTTAAATGCCTTTATAATCCCAGTATTGAATTTATTTTGAATTGTTTTTACATTTTTTGATTAAAACATATTGTAATTGAATATTGACCTCTAGAAACATGGAGCAAAAGCCATCCATTGTCAAGAAAAGTTCATTTATAGTCACTCAAGCCTAGAAAAGCCTTATTACTCAGTTTAAATGCCTTTATAATCCCATTATTGAATTTATTTTGAATTGTTTTTACATTTTTTGATTAAAACATACTGTAATTGAATGTTGACCTCTAGAAACATGGAGCAAAAGCCATCCATTGTCAAGAAAAGTTCATTTATAGTCACTCAAGCCTAGAAAAGCCTTATTACTCAGTTTAAATGCCTTTATAATCCCATTATTGAATTTATTTTGAATTTTTTTTACATTTTTTGATTAAAACAGATTGTAATTGATTGTTTGCCTCGGGAAACGTGGAGCGAAAGCCATCCATTGTCAAGAAAAGTTCATTTATAGTCATTCATGCCTAGAAAAGCCTTATTACTCGGTTTAAATGCCTTTATAATCCCATTATTGAATTTATTTTGAATTTTTTTTACATTTTTTGATTAAAACATATTGTAATAGATTGTTTACCTCTAGAAACATGGAGCAAAAGCCATCCCTTGTCAAGAAAAGTTCATTTATAGTCAATCAAGCCTAGAAAAGCTTTATTACTCGGTTTAAATGCCTTTATAATCCCATTATTGAATTTATTTTGAATTGTTTTTACATTTTTTGATTAAAACAGATTGTAATTGATTGTTTGCCTTGGGAAACGTGGAGCGAAAGCCATCCATTGTCAAGAAAAGTTCATTTATAGTCACTCATGCCTATAAAAGCCTAATTACTCGGTTTAAATGCCTTTATAACCCCATAATTGAATTTATTTTGAATTTTTTTTGCATTTTTTTATTAAAACAGATTGTAATTGATTGTTTACCTCGGGAAACATGGAGCAAAAGCCATCCATTGTCAAGAAAAGTTCATTTATAGTCACTCAAGCCTAGAAAAGCCTTATTACTCGGTTTAAATGCCTTTATAATCCCATTATTGAATTTATTTTGAATTGTTTTTACATTTTTTGATTAAAACAGGTTGTAATTGATTGTTTGCCTCGGGAAACGTGGAGCGAAAGCCATCCATTGTCAAGAAAAGTTCATTTATAGTCATTCATGCCTAGAAAAGCCTTATTACTCGGTTTAAATGCCTTTATAATCCCATTATTGAATTTATTTTGAATTTTTTTTACATTTTTTGATTAAAACATATTGTAATAGATTGTTTACCTCTAGAAACATGGAGCAAAAGCCATCCATTGTCAAGAAAAGTTCATTTATAGTCAATGAAGCCTAGAAAAGCCTTATTACTCGGTTTAAATGCCTTTATAATCCCATTATTGAATTTATTTTGAATTGTTTTTACATTTTTTGATTAAAACAGATTGTAATTGATTGTTTGCCTCCGGAAACGTGGAGCGAAAGCCATCCATTGTCAAGAAAAGTTCATTTATAGTCACTCATGCCTAGAAAAGCCTTATTACTCGGTTTAAATGCCTTTATAATCCCATTATTGAATTTATTTTGAATTTTTTTTACATTTTTTGATTAAAACAGATTGTAATTGAATGTTTACCTCTAGAAACATGGAGCAAAAGCCATCCATTGTCAAGAAAAGTTCATTTATAGTCACTCAAGCCTAGAAAAGCCTTATTACTCGGTTTAAATGCCTTTATAATCCCATTATTGAATTTATTTTGAATTTTTTTTACATTTTTTGATTAAAACAGATTGTAATTGATTGTTTGCCTCGGGAAACGTGGAGCGAAAGCCATCCATTGTCAAGAAAAGTTCATTTATAGTCACTCATGCCTAGAAAAGCCTTATTACTCGGTTTAAATGCCTTTATAATCCCAGTATTGAATTTATTTTGAATTGTTTTTACATTTTTTGATTAAAACATATTGTAATTGAATATTGACCTCTAGAAACATGGAGCAAAAGCCATCCATTGTCAAGAAAAGTTCATTTATAGTCACTCAAGCCTAGAAAAGCCTTATTACTCAGTTTAAATGCCTTTATAATCCCATTATTGAATTTATTTTGAATTGTTTTTACATTTTTTGATTAAAACATACTGTAATTGAATGTTGACCTCTAGAAACATGGAGCAAAAGCCATCCATTGTCAAGAAAAGTTCATTTATAGTCACTCAAGCCTAGAAAAGCCTTATTACTCAGTTTAAATGCCTTTATAATCCCATTATTGAATTTATTTTGAATTTTTTTTACATTTTTTGATTAAAACAGATTGTAATTGATTGTTTGCCTCGGGAAACGTGGAGCGAAAGCCATCCATTGTCAAGAAAAGTTCATTTATAGTCATTCATGCCTAGAAAAGCCTTATTACTCGGTTTAAATGCCTTTATAATCCCATTATTGAATTTATTTTGAATTTTTTTTACATTTTTTGATTAAAACATATTGTAATAGATTGTTTACCTCTAGAAACATGGAGCAAAAGCCATCCCTTGTCAAGAAAAGTTCATTTATAGTCAATCAAGCCTAGAAAAGCTTTATTACTCGGTTTAAATGCCTTTATAATCCCATTATTGAATTTATTTTGAATTGTTTTTACATTTTTTGATTAAAACAGATTGTAATTGATTGTTTGCCTTGGGAAACGTGGAGCGAAAGCCATCCATTGTCAAGAAAAGTTCATTTATAGTCACTCATGCCTATAAAAGCCTAATTACTCGGTTTAAATGCCTTTATAACCCCATAATTGAATTTATTTTGAATTTTTTTTGCATTTTTTTATTAAAACAGATTGTAATTGATTGTTTACCTCGGGAAACATGGAGCAAAAGCCATCCATTGTCAAGAAAAGTTCATTTATAGTCACTCAAGCCTAGAAAAGCCTTATTACTCGGTTTAAATGCCTTTATAATCCCATTATTGAATTTATTTTGAATTGTTTTTACATTTTTTGATTAAAACAGGTTGTAATTGATTGTTTGCCTCGGGAAACGTGGAGCGAAAGCCATCCATTGTCAAGAAAAGTTCATTTATAGTCATTCATGCCTAGAAAAGCCTTATTACTCGGTTTAAATGCCTTTATAATCCCATTATTGAATTTATTTTGAATTTATTTTACATTTTTTGATTAAAACATATTGTAATAGATTGTTTACCTCTAGAAACATGGAGCAAAAGCCATCCATTGTCAAGAAAAGTTCATTTATAGTCAATGAAGCCTAGAAAAGCCTTATTACTCGGTTTAAATGCCTTTATAATCCCATTATTGAATTTATTTTGAATTGTTTTTACATTTTTTGATTAAAACAGATTGTAATTGATTGTTTGGCTCCGGAAACGTGGAGCGAAAGCCATCCATTGTCAAGAAAAGTTCATTTATAGTCACTCATGCCTAGAAAAGCCTTATTACTCGGTTTAAATGCCTTTATAATCCCATTATTGAATTTATTTTGAATTTTTTTTACATTTTTTGATTAAAACAGATTGTAATTGAATGTTTACCTCTAGAAACATGGAGCAAAAGCCATCCATTGTCAAGAAAAGTTCATTTATAGTCACTCAAGCCTAGAAAAGCCTTATTACTCGGTTTAAATGCCTTTATAATCCCATTATTGAATTTATTTTGATTTTTTTTTACATTTTTTGATTAAAACAGATTGTAATTGATTGTTTGCCTCGGGAAACGTGGAGCGAAAGCCATCCATTGTCAAGAAAAGTTCATTTATAGTCACTCATGCCTAGAAAAGCCTTATTACTCGGTTTAAATGCCTTTATAATCCCAGTATTGAATTTATTTTGAATTGTTTTTACATTTTTTGATTAAAACATATTGTAATTGAATATTGACCTCTAGAAACATGGAGCAAAAGCCATCCATTGTCAAGAAAAGTTCATTTATAGTCACTCAAGCCTAGAAAAGCCTTATTACTCGGTTTAAATGCCTTTATAATCCCATTATTGAATTTATTTTGAATTTTTTTTACATTTTTTGATTAAAACAGATTGTAATTGATTGTTTACCTCGGGAAACTTGGATCGAAAGCCATCCATTGTCAAGAAAAGTTCATATATAGTCACTCAAGCCTAGAAAAGCCTTATTACTCGGTTTAAATGCCTTTATAATCGCATTATTGAATTTATTTTGAATTATTTTTACATTTTTTGATTAAAACAGATTGTAATTGATTGTTTGCCTCGAAAAACGTGGAGCGAAAGCCATCCATTGTCAAGAAAAGTTCATATATAGTCACTCAAGCCTAGAAAAGCCTTATTACTCGGTTTAAATGCCTTTATAATCCCATTATTGAGTTTATTTTGAATTTTTTTTACATTTTTTGATTAAAACAGATTGTAATTGATTGTTTACCTCGGGAAACTTGGAGCGAAAGCCATCCATTGTCAAGAAAAGTTCATATATAGTCACTCAAGCCTAGAAAAGCCTTATTACTCGGTTTAAATGCCTTTATAATCGCATTATTGAATTTATTTTGAATTATTTTTACATTTTCTGATTAAAACAGATTGTAATTGATTGTTTGCCTCGAAAAACGTGGAGCGAAAGCCATCCATTGTCAAGAAAAGTTCATTTATAGTCACTCATGCCTAGAAAAGCCTTATTACTCGGTTTAAATGCCTTTATAATCCCATTATTGAATTTATTTTGAATTGTTTTTACATTTTTTGATTAAAACAGATTGTAATTGATTGTTTGCCTCGGGAAACGTGGAGCGAAAGCCATCCGTTGTCAAGAAAAGTTCATTTATAGTCATTCATGCCTAGAAAAGCCTTATTACTCGGTTTAAATGCCTTTATAATCCCATTATTGAATTTATTTTGAATTTTTTTTACATTTTTTGATTAAAACAGATTGTAATTGATTGTTTGCCTCGGGATATGTGGAGCGAAAGCCATCCATTGTCAAGAAAAGATCATTTATAGTCACTCATGCCTAGAAAAGCCTTATTACCCGGTTTAAATGCCTTTATAACCCCATAATTGAATTTATTTTGAATTTTTTTTACATTTTTTGATTAAAACAGATTGTAATTGATTGTTTGCCTCGAGATATGTGGAGCGAAAGCCATCCATTGTCAAGAAAAGATCATTTATAGTCACTCATGCCTAGAAAAGCCTTATTACCCGGTTTAAATGCCTTTATAACCCCATAATTGAATTTATTTTGAATTTTTTTTGCATTTTTTTATTAAAACAGATTGTAATTGATTGTTTACCTCGGGAAACATGGAGCGAAAGCCATCCATTGTCAAGAAAAGTTCATTTATAGTCACTCATGCCTAGAAAAGCTTTGTTACTCGGTTTAAATGCCTTTATAATCCCATTATTGAGTTTATTTTGAATTTTTTTTACATTTTTTGATTAAAACAGATTGTAATTGATTGTTTACCTCGGGAAACTTGAGCGAAAGCCATCCATTGTCAAGAAAAGTTCATTTATAGTCACTCAAGCCTAGAAAAGCCTTATTACTCGGTTTAAATGCCTTTATAATCCCATTATTGAGTTTATTTTGAATTTTTTTTACATTTTTTGATTAAAACAGATTGTAATTGATTGTTTACCTCGGGAAACTTGGAGCGAAAGCCATCCATTGTCAAGAAAAGTTCATATATAGTCACTCAAGCCTAGAAAAGCCTTATTACTCGGTTTAAATGCCTTTATAATCGCATTATTGAATTTATTTTGAATTATTTTTACATTTTTTGATTAAAATAGATTGTAATTGATTGTTTGCCTCCAAAAACGTGGAGCGAAAGCCATCCATTGTCAAGAAAAGTTCATTTATAGTCACTCATGCCTAGAAAAGCCTTATTACTCGGTTTAAATGCCTTTATAATCCCATTATTGAATTTATTTTGAATTGTTTTTACATTTTTTGATTAAAACAGATTGTAATTGATTGTTTGCCTCGGGAAACGTGGAGCGAAAGCCATCCGTTGTCAAGAAAAGTTCATTTATTGTCACTCATGCCTAGAAAAGCCTTATTACTCGGTTTAAATGCCTTTATAATCCCATTATTGAGTTTATTTTGAATTTTTTTTACATTTTTTGATTAAAACAGATTGTAATTGATTGTTTACCTCGGGAAACTTGGAGCGAAAGCCATCCATTGTCAAGAAAAGTTCATATATAGTCACTCAAGCCTAGAAAAGCCTTATTACTCGGTTTAAATGCCTTTATAATCGCATTATTGAATTTATTTTGAATTATTTTTACATTTTTTGATTAAAATAGATTGTAATTGATTGTTTGCCTCGAAAAACGTGGAGCGAAAGCCATCCATTGTCAAGAAAAGTTCATTTATAGTCACTCATGCCTAGAAAAGCCTTATTACTCGGTTTAAATGCCTTTATAATCCCATTATTGAATTTATTTTGAATTGTTTTTACATTTTTTGATTAAAACAGATTGTAATTGATTGTTTGCCTCGGGAAACGTGGAGCGAAAGCCATCCGTTGTCAAGAAAAGTTCATTTATAGTCATTCATGCCTAGAAAAGCCTTATTACTCGGTTTAAATGCCTTTATAATCCCATTATTGAATTTATTTTGAATTGTTTTTACATTTTTTGATTAAAACAGATTGTAATTGATTGTTTGCCTCGGGATATGTGGAGCGAAAGCCATCCATTGTCAAGAAAAGATCATTTATAGTCACTCATGCCTAGAAAAGCCTTATTACCCGGTTTAAATGCCTTTATAACCCCATAATTGAATTTATTTTGAATTTTTTTTGCATTTTTTTATTAAAACAGATTGTAATTGATTGTTTACCTCGGGAAACATGGAGCGAAAGCCATCCATTGTCAAGAAAAGTTCATTTATAGTCACTCATGCCTAGAAAAGCTTTGTTACTCGGTTTAAATGCCTTTATAATCCCATTATTGAGTTTATTTTGAATTTTTTTTACATTTTTTGATTAAAACAGATTGTAATTGATTGTTTACCTCGGGAAACTTGAGCGAAAGCCATCCATTGTCAAGAAAAGTTCATTTATAGTCACTCAAGCCTAGAAAAGCCTTATTACTCGGTTTAAATGCCTTTATAATCCCATTATTGAGTTTATTTTGAATTTTTTTTACATTTTTTGATTAAAACAGATTGTAATTGATTGTTTACCTCGGGAAACTTGGAGCGAAAGCCATCCATTGTCAAGAAAAGTTCATATATAGTCACTCAAGCCTAGAAAAGCCTTATTACTCGGTTTAAATGCCTTTATAATCGCATTATTGATTTTATTTTGAATTATTTTTACATTTTTTGATTAAAATAGATTGTAATTGATTGTTTGCCTCCAAAAACGTGGAGCGAAAGCCATCCATTGTCAAGAAAAGTTCATTTATAGTCACTCATGCCTAGAAAAGCCTTATTACTCGGTTTAAATGCCTTTATAATCCCATTATTGAATTTATTTTGAATTGTTTTTACATTTTTTGATTAAAACAGATTGTAATTGATTGTTTGCCTCGGGAAACGTGGAGCGAAAGCCATCCGTTGTCAAGAAAAGTTCATTTATTGTCACTCATGCCTAGAAAAGCCTTATTACTCGGTTTAAATGCCTTTATAATCCCATTATTGAGTTTATTTTGAATTTTTTTTACATTTTTTGATTAAAACAGATTGTAATTGATTGTTTACCTCGGGAAACTTGGAGCGAAAGCCATCCATTGTCAAGAAAAGTTCATATATAGTCACTCAAGCCTAGAAAAGCCTTATTACTCGGTTTAAATGCCTTTATAATCGCATTATTGAATTTATTTTGAATTATTTTTACATTTTTTGATTAAAATAGATTGTAATTGATTGTTTGCCTCGAAAAACGTGGAGCGAAAGCCATCCATTGTCAAGAAAAGTTCATTTATAGTCACTCATGCCTAGAAAAGCCTTATTACTCGGTTTAAATGCCTTTATAATCCCATTATTGAATTTATTTTGAATTGTTTTTACATTTTTTGATTAAAACAGATTGTAATTGATTGTTTGCCTCGGGAAACGTGGAGCGAAAGCCATCCGTTGTCAAGAAAAGTTCATTTATAGTCATTCATGCCTAGAAAAGCCTTATTACTCGGTTTAAATGCCTTTATAATCCCATTATTGAATTTATTTTGAATTTTTTTTACATTTTTTGATTAAAACAGATTGTAATTGATTGTTTGCCTCGGGATATGTGGAGCGAAAGCCATCCATTGTCAAGAAAAGATCATTTATAGTCACTCATGCCTAGAAAAGCCTTATTACCCGGTTTAAATGCCTTTATAACCCCATAATTGAATTTATTTTGAATTTTTTTTGCATTTTTTTATTAAAACAGATTGTAATTGATTGTTTACCTCGGGAAACATGGAGCGAAAGCCATCCATTGTCAAGAAAAGTTCATTTATAGTCACTCATGCCTAGAAAAGCTTTGTTACTCGGTTTAAATGCCTTTATAATCCCATTATTGAGTTTATTTTGAATTTTTTTTACATTTTTTGATTAAAACAGATTGTAATTGATTGTTTACCTCGGGAAACTTGAGCGAAAGCCATCCATTGTCAAGAAAAGTTCATTTATAGTCACTCAAGCCTAGAAAAGCCTTATTACTCGGTTTAAATGCCTTTATAATCCCATTATTGAGTTTATTTTGAATTTTTTTTACATTTTTTGATTAAAACAGATTGTAATTGATTGTTTACCTCGGGAAACTTGGAGCGATAGCCATCCATTGTCAAGAAAAGTTCATATATAGTCACTCAAGCCTAGAAAAGCCTTATTACTCGGTTTAAATGCCTTTATAATCGCATTATTGAATTTATTTTGAATTATTTTTACATTTTTTGATTAAAATAGATTGTAATTGATTGTTTGCCTCAAAAAACGTGGAGCGAAAGCCATCCATTGTCAAGAAAAGTTCATTTATAGTCACTCATGCCTAGAAAAGCCTTATTACTCGGTTTAAATGCCTTTATAATCCCATTATTGAATTTATTTTGAATTGTTTTTACATTTTTTGATTAAAACAGATTGTAATTGATTGTTTGCCTCGGGAAACGTGGAGCGAAAGCCATCCGTTGTCAAGAAAAGTTCATTTATAGTCATTCATGCCTAGAAAAGCCTTATTACTCGGTTTAAATGCCTTTATAATCCCATTATTGAATTTATTTTGAATTTTTTTTACATTTTTTGATTAAAACAGATTGTAATTGATTGTTTGCCTCGGGATATGTGGAGCGAAAGCCATCCATTGTCAAGAAAAGATCATTTATAGTCACTCATGCCTAGAAAAGCCTTATTACCCGGTTTAAATGCCTTTATAACCCCATAATTGAATTTATTTTGAATTTTTTTTGTATTTTTTTATTAAAACAGATTGTAATTGATTGTTTACCTCGAGAAACATGGAGCGAAAGCCATCCATTGTCAAGAAAAGTTCATTTATAGTCACTCATGCCTAGAAAAGCCTTATTACTCGGTTTAAATGCCTTTATAATCCCATTATTGAATTTATTTTGAATTGTTTTTACATTTTTTGATTAAAACAGATTGTAATTGATTGTTTGCCTCGGGAAACGTGGAGCGAAAGCCATCCATTGTCAAGAAAAGTTCATTTATAGTCACTCATGCCTAGAAAAGCCTTATTACTCGATTTAAGTGCATTTATAATCCCATTATTGAATTTATTTTGAATTTTTTTTACATTTTTTGATTAAAACATATTGTATTTGAATGTTTACCTCTAGAAACATGGAGCAAAAGCCATCCATTGTCAAGAAAAGTTCATTTATAGTCACTCAAGCCTAGAAAAGCCTTATTACTCAGTTTAAATGCCTTTATAATCCCATTATTGAATTTATTTTGAATTTTTTTACATTTTTTGATTAAAACATATTGTAATAGATTGTTTACCTCTAGAAACATGGAGCAAAAGCCATCCATTGTCAAGAAAAGTTCATTTATAGTCACTCAAGCCTAGAAAAGCCTTATTACTCGGTTAAAATGCCTTTATAATCCCATTATTGAATTTATTTTGAATTTTTTTACATTTTTTGATTAAAACAGATTGTAATTGATTGTTTGCCTCGGGAAACGTGGAGCGAAAGCCATCCATTGTCAAGAAAAGTTCATTTATAGTCACTCATGCCTAGAAAAGCCTTATTACTCGGTTTAAATGCCTTTATAATCCCATTATTGAATTTATTTTGAATTTTTTTTACATTTTTTGATTAAAACAGATTGTAATTGATTGTTTGCCTCGGGATATGTGGAGCGAAAGCCATCCGTTGTCAAGAGAAGATCATTTATAGTCACTCATGCCTAGAAAAGCCTTATTACCCGGTTTAAATGCCTTTATAACCCCATAATTGAATTTATGTTGAATTTTTTTTGCATTTTTTTATTAAAACAGATTGTAATTGATTGTTTACCTCGGGAAACATGGAGCGAAAGCCATCCATTGTCAAGAAAAGTTCATTTATAGTCACTCATGCCTAGAAAAGCCTTATTACTCGGTTTAAATGCCTTTATAATCCCATTATTGAATTTATTTTGAATTGTTTTTACATTTTTTGATTAAAACAGATTGTAATTGATTGTTTGCCTCGGGAAACGTGGAGCGAAAGCCATCCATTGTCAAGAAAAGTTCATTTATAGTCACTCATGCCTAGAAAAGCCTTATTACTCGATTTAAGTGCATTTATAATCCCATTATTGAATTTATTTTGAATTTTTTTTACATTTTTTGATTAAAACATATTGTAATTGAATGTTTACCTCTAGAAACATGGAGCAAAAGCCATCCATTGTCAAGAAAAGTTCATTTATAGTCACTCAAGCCTAGAAAAGCCTTATTACTCAGTTTAAATGCCTTTATAATCCCATTATTGAATTTATTTTGAATTTTTTTTACATTTTTTGATTAAAACAGATTGTAATTGATTGTTTGCCTCTAGAAACATGGAGCGAAAGCCATCCATTGTCAAGAAAAGTTCATTTATAGTCACTCAAGCCTAGAAAAGCCTTATTACTCGGTTTAAATGCCTTTATAATCCCATTATTGAATTTATTTTGAATTTTTTTTACATTTTTTGATTAAAACAGATTGTAATTGATTGTTTGCCTCGGGAAACGTGGAGCGAAAGCCATCCATTGTCAAGAAAAGTTCATTTATAGTCACTCATGCCTAGAAAAGCCTTATTACTCGGTTTAAATGCCTTTATAATCCCATTATTGAATTTATTTTGAATTGTTTTTACATTTTTTGATTAAAACAGATTGTAATTGATTGTTTGCCTCGGGAAACGTGGAGCGAAAGCCATCCATTGTCAAGAAAAGTTCATTTATAGTCATTCATGCCTAGAAAAGCCTTATTACTCGGTTTAAATGCCTTTATAATCCCTTTATTGAATTTATTTTGAATTTTTTTAACATTTTTTGATTAAAACATATTGTAATAGATTGTTTACCTCTAGAAACATGGAGCAAAAGCCATCCATTGTCAAGAAAAGTTCATTTATAGTCAATCAAGCCTAGAAAAGCTTTATTACTCGGTTTAAATGCCTTTATAATCCCATTATTGAATTTATTTTGAATTTTTTTTACATTTTTTGATTAAAACAGATTGTAATTGATTGTTTGCCTCGGGATATGTGGAGCGAAAGCCATCCGTTGTCAAGAAAAGATCATTTATAGTCACTCATGCCTAGAAAAGGCTTATTACCCGGTTTAAATGCCTTTATAACCCCATAATTGAATTTATTTTGAATTTTTTTTGCATTTTTTTATTAAAACAGATTGTAATTGATTGTTTACCTCGGGAAACATGGAGCGAAAGCCATCCATTGTCAAGAAAAGTTCATTTATAGTCACTCATGCCTAGAAAAGCCTTATTACTCGGTTTAAATGCCTTTATAATCCCATTATTGAATTTATTTTGAATTGTTTTTACATTTTTTGATTAAAACAGATTGTAATTGATTGTTTGCCTCGGGAAACGTGGAGCGAAAGCCATCCATTGTCAAGAAAAGTTCATTTATAGTCACTCATGCCTAGAAAAGCCTTATTACTCGATTTAAGTGCATTTATAATCCCATTATTGAATTTATTTTGAATTTTTTTTACATTTTTTGATTAAAACATATTGTAATTGAATTTTTACCTCTAGAAACATGGAGCAAAAGCCATCCATTGTCAAGAAAAGTTCATTTATAGTCACTCAAGCCTAGAAAAGCCTTATTACTCAGTTTAAATGCCTTTATAATCCCATTATTGAATTTATTTTGAATTTTTTTTACATTTTTTGATTAAAACAGATTGTAATTGATTGTTTGCCTCGGGAAACGTGGAGCGAAAGCCATCCATTGTCAAGAAAAGTTCATTTATAGTCACTCATGCCTAGAAAAGCCTTATTACTCGGTTTAAATGCCTTTATAATCCCATTATTGAATTTATTTTGAATTGTTTTTACATTTTTTGATTAAAACAGATTGTAATTGATTGTTTGCCTCGGGAAACGTGGAGCGAAAGCCATCCATTGTCAAGAAAAGTTCATTTATAGTCATTCATGCCTAGAAAAGCCTTATTACTCGGTTTAAATGCCTTTATAATCCCATTATTGAATTTATTTTGAATTTTTTTAACATTTTTTGATTAAAACATATTGTAATAGATTGTTTACCTCTAGAAACATGGAGCAAAAGCCATCCATTGTCAAGAAAAGTTCATTTATAGTCAATCAAGCCTAGAAAAGCTTTATTACTCGGTTTAAATGCCTTTATAATCCCATTATTGAATTTATTTTGAATTTTTTTTACATTTTTTGATTAAAACAGATTGTAATTGATTGTTTGCCTCGGGATATGTGGAGCGAAAGCCATCCGTTGTCAAGAAAAGATCATTTATAGTCACTCATGCCTAGAAAAGCCTTATTACCCGGTTTAAATGCCTTTATAACCCCATAATTGAATTTATTTTGAATTTTTTTTTGCATTTTTTTATTAAAACAGATTGTAATTGATTGTTTACCTCGGGAAACATGGAGCGAAAGCCATCCATTGTCAAGAAAAGTTCATTTATAGTCACTCATGCCTAGAAAAGCCTTATTACTCGGTTTAAATGCCTTTATAATCCCATTATTGAATTTATTTTGAATTGTTTTTACATTTTTTGATTAAAACAGATTGTAATTGATTGTTTGCCTCGGGAAACGTGGAGCGAAAGCCATCCATTGTCAAGAAAAGTTCATTTATAGTCACTCATGCCTAGAAAAGCCTTATTACTCGATTTAAGTGCATTTATAATCCCATTATTGAATTTATTTTGAATTTTTTTTACATTTTTTGATTAAAACATATTGTAATTGAATGTTTACCTCTAGAAACATGGAGCAAAAGCCATCCATTGTCAAGAAAAGTTCATTTATAGTCACTCAAGCCTAGAAAAGCCTTATTACTCAGTTTAAATGCCTTTATAATCCCATTATTGAATTTATTTTGAATTTTTTTTAAATTTTTTGATTAAAACAGATTGTAATTGATTGTTTGCCTCGGGAAACGTGGAGCGAAAGCCATCCATTGTCAAGAAACGTTCATTTATAGTCACTCATGCCTAGAAAAGCCTTATTACTCGGTTTAAATGCCTTTATAATCCCATTATTGAATTTATTTTGAATTGTTTTTACATTTTTTGATTAAAACAGATTGTAATTGATTGTTTGCCTCGGGAAACGTGGAGCGAAAGCCATCCATTGTCAAGAAAAGTTCATTTATAGTCATTCATGCCTAGAAAAGCCTTATTACTCGGTTTAAATGCCTTTATAATCCCATTATTGAATTTATTTTGAATTTTTTTAACATTTTTTGATTAAAACATATTGTAATAGATTGTTTACCTCTAGAAACATGGAGCAAAAGCCATCCATTGTCAAGAAAAGTTCATTTATAGTCAATCAAGCCTAGAAAAGCTTTATTACTCGGTTTAAATGCCTTTATAATCCCATTATTGAATTTATTTTGAATTTTTTTTACATTTTTTGATTAAAACAGATTGTAATTGATTGTTTGCCTCGGGAAACGTGGAGCGAAAGCCATCCATTGTCAAGAAAAGTTCATTTATAGTCACTCATGCCTAGAAAAGCCTTATTACTCGGTTTAAATGCCTTTATAATCCCATTATTGAATTTATTTTGAATTTTTTTTACATTTTTTGATTAAAACATATTGTAATAGATTGTTTACCTCTAGAAACATGGAGCAAAAGCCATCCATTGTCAAGAAAAGTTCATTTATAGTCAATCAAGCCTAGAAAAGCTTTATTACTCGGTTTAAATGCCTTTATAATCCCATTATTGAATTTATTTTGAATTGTTTTTACATTTTTTGATTAAAACAGATTGTAATTGATTGTTTGCCTTGGGAAACGTGGAGCGAAAGCCATCCATTGTCAAGAAAAGTTCATTTATAGTCACTCATGCCTAGAAAAGCCTTATTACTCGGTTTAAATGCCTTTATAATCCCATTATTGAATTTATTTTGAATTTTTTTTACATTTTTTGATTAAAACAGATTGTAATTGATTGTTTGCCTCGGGAAACGTGGAGCGAAAGCCATCCATTGTCAAGAAAAGTTCATTTATAGTCACTCATGCCTAGAAAAGCCTTATTACTCGGTTTAAATGCCTTTATAATCCCATTATTGAATTTATTTTGAATTGTTTTTACATTTTTTGATTAAAACATACTGTAATTGAATGTTGACCTCTAGAAACATGGAGCAAAAGCCATCCATTGTCAAGAAAAGTTCATTTATAGTCACTCAAGCCTAGAAAAGCCTTATTACTCAGTTTAAATGCCTTTATAATCCCATTATTGAATTTATTTTGAATTTTTTTTACATTTTTTGATTAAAACAGATTGTAATTGATTGTTTGCCTCGGGAAACGTGGAGCGAAAGCCATCCATTGTCAAGAAAAGTTCATTTATAGTCATTCATGCCTAGAAAAGCCTTATTACTCGGTTTAAATGCCTTTATAATCCCATTATTGAATTTATTTTGAATTTTTTTTACATTTTTTGATTAAAACATATTGTAATAGATTGTTTACCTCTAGAAACATGGAGCAAAAGCCATCCCTTGTCAAGAAAAGTTCATTTATAGTCAATCAAGCCTAGAAAAGCTTTATTACTCGGTTTAAATGCCTTTATAATCCCATTATTGAATTTATTTTGAATTGTTTTTACATTTTTTGATTAAAACAGATTGTAATTGATTGTTTGCCTCGGGAAACGTGGAGCGAAAGCCATCCATTGTCAAGAAAAGTTCATTTATAGTCACTCATGCCTATAAAAGCCTAATTACTCGGTTTAAATGCCTTTATAACCCCATAATTGAATTTATTTTGAATTTTTTTTGCATTTTTTTATTAAAACAGATTGTAATTGATTGTTTACCTCGGGAAACATGGAGCAAAAGCCATCCATTGTCAAGAAAAGTTCATTTATAGTCACTCAAGCCTAGAAAAGCCTTATTACTCGGTTTAAATGCCTTTATAATCCCATTATTGAATTTATTTTGAATTGTTTTTACATTTTTTGATTAAAATAGGTTGTAATTGATTGTTTGCCTCGGGAAACGTGGAGCGAAAGCCATCCATTGTCAAGAAAAGTTCATTTATAGTCATTCATGCCTAGAAAAGCCTTATTACTCGGTTTAAATGCCTTTATAATCCCATTATTGAATTTATTTTGAATTTTTTTTACATTTTTTGATTAAAACATATTGTAATAGATTGTTTACCTCTAGAAACATGGAGCAAAAGCCATCCATTGTCAAGGAAAGTTCATTTATAGTCAATCAAGCCTAGAAAAGCCTTATTACTCGGTTTAAATGCCTTTATAATCCCATTATTGAATTTATTTTGAATTGTTTTTACATTTTTTGATTAAAACAGATTGTAATTGATTGTTTGCCTCAGGAAACGTGGAGCCAAAGCCATCCATTGTCAAGAAAAGTTCATTTATAGTCACTCATGCCTAGAAAAGCCTTATTACTCGGTTTAAATGCCTTTATAATCCCATTATTGAATTTATTTTGAATTTTTTTTACATTTTTTGATTAAAACATATTGTAATTGAATGTTTACCTCTAGAAACATGGAGCAAAAGCCATCCATTGTCAAGAAAAGTTCATTTATAGTCACTCAAGCCTAGAAAAGCATTATTACTCGGTTTAAATGCCTTTATAATCCCATTATTGAATTTATTTTGAATTTTTTTTACATTTTTTGATTAAAACAGATTGTAATTGATTGTTTGCCTCGGGAAACGTGGAGCGAAAGCCATCCCTTGTCAAGAAAAGTTCATTTATAGTCACTCATGCCTAGAAAAGCCTTATTACTCGGTTTAAATGCCTTTATAATCCCAGTATTGAATTTATTTTGAATTGTTTTTACATTTTTTGATTAAAACATATTGTAATTGAATGTTGACCTCTAGAAACATGGAGCAAAAGCCATCCATTGTCAAGAAAAGTTCATTTATAGTCAATCAAGCCTAGAAAAGCCTTATTACTCGGTTTAAATGCCTTTATAATCCCATTATTGAATTTATTTTGAATTGTTTTTACATTTTTTGATTAAAACAGATTGTAATTGATTGTTTGCCTCAGGAAACGTGGAGCCAAAGCCATCCATTGTCAAGAAAAGTTCATTTATAGTCACTCATGCCTAGAAAAGCCTTATTACTCGGTTTAAATGCCTTTATAATCCCATTATTGAATTTATTTTGAATTTTTTTTACATTTTTTGATTAAAACATATTGTAATTGAATGTTGACCTCTAGAAACATGGAGCAAAAGCCATCCATTGTCAAGAAAAGTTCATTTATAGTCACTCAAGCCTAGAAAAGCATTATTACTCGGTTTAAATGCCTTTATAATCCCATTATTGAATTTATTTTGAATTTTTTTTGCATTTTTTTAGTAAAACAGATTGTAATTAATTGTTTACCTCGGGAAACATGGAGCAAAAGCCATCCATTGTCAAGAAAAGTTCATTTATAGTCACTCATGCCTAGAAAAGCCTTATTACTCGGTTTAAATGCCTTTATAATCCCATTATTGAATTTATTTTGAATTGTTTTTACATTTTTTGATTAAAACAGATTGTAACTGATTGTTTGCATCGGGAAACGTGGAGCGAAAGCCATCCATTGTCAAGAAAAGTTCATTTATAGTCACTCATGCCTAGAAAAGCCTTATTACTCGGTTTAAATGCCTTTATAATCCCATTATTGAATTTATTTTGAATTTTTTTTACATTTTTTGATTAAAACAGATTGTAATTGATTGTTTGCCTTGGAAAACGTGGAGCGAAAGCCATCCATTGTCAAGAAAAGTTCATTTATAGTCACTCATGCCTAGAAAAGCCTTATTACTCGGTTTAAATGCCTTTATAATCCCATTATTGAATTTATTTTGAATTTTTTTTACATTTTTTGATTAAAACATATTGTAATAGATTGTTTACCTCTAGAAACATGGAGCAAAAGCAATCCATTGTCAAGAAAAGTTCATTTATAGTCAATCAAGCCTAGAAAAGCTTTATTACTCGGTTTAAATGCCTTTATAATCCCATTATTGAATTTATTTTGAATTGTTTTTACATTTTTTGATTAAAACAGATTGTAATTGATTGTTTGCCTTGGGAAACTTGGAGCGAAAGCCATCCATTGTCAAGAAAAGTTCATTTATAGTCACTCATGCCTAGAAAAGCCTTATTACTCGGTTTAAATGCCTTTATAATCCCATTATTGAATTTATTTTGAATTTTTTTTTACATTTTTTGATTAAAACAGATTGTAATTGATTGTTTGCCTCGGGAAACGTGGAGCGAAAGCCATCCATTGTCAAGAAAAGTTCATTTATAGTCACTCATGCCTAGAAAAACCTTATTACTCGGTTTAAATGCCTTTATAATCCCATTATTGAATTTATTTTGAATTGTTTTTACATTTTTTGATTAAAACATACTGTAATTGAATGTTGACCTCTAGAAACATGGAGCAAAAGCCATCCATTGTCAAGAAAAGTTCATTTATAGTCACTCAAGCCTAGAAAAGCCTTATTACTCAGTTTAAATGCCTTTATAATCCCATTATTGAATTTATTTTGAATTTTTTTTACATTTCTTTATTAAAACAGGTTGTAATTGATTGTTTGCCTCGGGAAACGTGGAGCGAAAGCCATCCATTGTCAAGAAAAGTTCATTTATAGTCACTCATGCCTAGAAAAGCCTTATTAATCGGTTTAAATGCCTTTATAATCCCATTATTGAATTTATTTTCAATTTTTTTTACATTTTTTGATTAAAACATATTGTAATTGAATGTTTACCTCTAGAAACATGGAGCAAAAGCCATCCATTGTCAAGAAAAGTTCATTTATAGTCACTCAAGCCTAGAAAAGCCTTATTACTCGGTTTAAATGCCTTTATAATCCCATTATTGAATTTATTTTGAATTTTTTTTGCAATTTTTTAGTAAAACAGATTGTAATTAATTGTTTACCTCGGGAAACATGGAGCAAAAGCCATCCATTGTCAAGAAAAGTTCATTTATAGTCACTCATGCCTAGAAAAGCCTTATTACTCGGTTTAAATGCCTTTATAATCCCATTATTGAATTTATTTTGAATTGTTTTTACATTTTTTGATTAAAACAGATTGTAACTGATTGTTTGCGTCGGGAAACATGGAGCGAAAGCCATCCATTGTCAACAAAAGTTCATTTATAGTCACTCATGCCTAGAAAAGCCTTATTACTCGGTTTAAATGCCTTTATAATCCCATTATTGAATTTATTTTGAATTTTTTTTACATTTTTTGATTAAAACAGATTGTAATTGATTGTTTGCCTCGGGAAACGTGGAGCGAAAGCCATCCATTGTCAAGAAAAGTTCATTTATAGTCACTCATGCCTAGAAAAGGCTTATTACTCGGTTTAAATGCCTTTATAATCCCAGTATTGAATTTATTTTGAATTGTTTTTACATTTTTTGATTAAAACATATTGTAATTGAATGTTGACCTCTAGAAACATGGAGCAAAAGCCATCCATTGTCAAGAAAAGTTCATTTATAGTCACTCAAGCCTAGAAAAGCCTTATTACTCAGTTTAAATGCCTTTATAATCCCATTATTGAATTTATTTTGAATTTTTTTTACATTTTTTGATTAAAACAGATTGTAATTGATTGTTTGCCTCGGGAAACGTGGAGCGAAAGCCATCCATTTTTAAGAAAAGTTCATTTATAGTCATTCATGCCTAGAAAAGCCTTATTACTCGGTTTAAATGCCTTTATAATCCCATTATTGAATTTATTTTGAATTGTTTTTACATTTTTTGATTAAAACAGGTTGTAATTGATTGTTTGCCTCGGGAAACGTGGAGCGAAAGCCATCCATTGTCAAGAAAAGTTCATTTATAGTCAATCATGCCTAGAAAAGCCTTATTACTCGGTTTAAATGCCTTTATAATCCCATTATTGAATTTATTTTGATTTTTTTTTACATTTTTTGATTAAAACATATTGTAATAGATTGTTTACCTCTAGAAACATGGAGCAAAAGCCATCCATTGTCAAGAAAAGTTCATTTATAGTCAATCAAGCCTAGAAAAGCCTTATTACTCGGTTTAAATGCCTTTATAATCCCATTATTGAATTTATTTTGAATTGTTTTTACATTTTTTGATTAAAACAGATTGTAATTGATTGTTTGCCTCGGGAAACGTGGAGCGAAAGCCATCCATTGTCAAGAAAAGTTCATTTATAGTCACTCATGCCTAGAAAAGCCTTATTACTCGGTTTAAATGCCTTTATAATCCCATTATTGAATTTATTTTGAATTTTTTTTACATTTTTTGATAAAACATATTGTAATTGAATGTTTACCTCTAGAAACATGGAGCAAAAGCCATCCATTGTCAAGAAAAGTTCATTTATAGTCACTCAAGCCTAGAAAAGCCTTATTACTCGGTTTAAATGCCTTTATAATCCCATTATTGAATTTATTTTGAATTTTTTTTACATTTTTTGATTAAAACAGATTGTAATTGATTGTTTGCCTCGAGAAACGTGGAGCGAAAGCCATCCATTGTCAAGAAAAGTTCATTTATAGTCACTCATGCCTAGAAAAGCCTTATTACTCGGTTTAAATGCCTTTATAATCCCAGTATTGAATTTATTTTGAATTGTTTTTACATTTTTTGATTAAAACATATTGTAATTGAATGTTGACCTCTAGAAACATGGAGCAAAAGCCATCCATTGTGAAGAAAAGTTCATTTATAGTCACTCAAGCCTAGAAAAGCCTTATTACTCAGTTTAAATGCCTTTATAATCCCATTATTGAATTTATTTTGAATTTGTTTTACATTTTTTGATTAAAACAGATTGTAATTGATTGTTTGCCTCGGGAAACGTGGAGCGAAAGCCATCCATTGTCAAGAAAAGATCATTTATAGTCACTCATGCCTAGAAAAGCCTTATTAGTCGGTTTAAATGCCTTTATAACCCCATAATTCAATTTATTTTGAATTTTTTTTGCATTTTTTTAGTAAAACAGATTGTAATTAATTGTTTACCTCAGGAAACATGGAGCAAAAGCCATCCATTGTCAAGAAAAGTTCATTTATAGTCACTCATGCCTAGAAAAGCCTTATTACTCGGTTTAAATGCCTTTATAATCCCATTATTGAATTTATTTTGAATTGTTTTTACATTTTTTGATTAAAACAGATTGTAACTGATTGTTTGCGTCGGGAAACGTGAAGCGAAAGCCATCCATTGTCAAGAAAAGTTCATTTATAGTCACTCATGCCTAGAAAAGCCTTATTACTCGGTTTAAATGCCTTTATAATCCCATTATTGAATTTATTTTGAATTTTTTTTACATTTTTTGATTAAAACAGATTGTAATTGATTGTTTGCCTCGGGAAACGTGGAGCGAAAGCCATCCATTGTCAAGAAAAGTTCATTTATAGTCACTCATGCCTAGAAAAGCCTTATTACTCGGTTTAAATGCCTTTATAATCCCATTATTGAATTTATTTTGAATTTTTTTTACATTTTCTGATTAAAACATATTGTAATAGATTGTTTACCTCTAGAAACATGGAGGAAAAGCCATCCATTGTCAAGAAAAGTTCATTTATAGTCAATCAAGCCTAGAAAAGCCTTATTACTCGGTTTAAATGCCTTTATAATCCCATTATTGAATTTATTTTGAATTGTTTTTACATTTTTTGATTAAAACAGATTGTAATTGATTGTTTGCCTCGGGAAACGTGGAGCGAAAGCGATCCATTGTCAAGAAAAGTTCATTTATAGTCACTCATGCCTAGAAAAGCCTTATTACTCGGTTTAAATGCCTTTATAATCCCATTATTGAATTTATTTTGAAATTTTTTTACATTTTTTGATTAAAACATATTGTAATAGATTGTTTACCTCTAGAAACATGGTGCAAAAGCCATCCATTGTCAAGAAAAGTTCATTTATAGTCACTCATGCCTAGAAAAGCCTTATTACTCGGTTTAAATGCCTTTATAATCCCATTATTGAATTTATTTTGAATTGTTTTTACATTTTTTGATTAAAACAGATTGTAATTGATTGTTTGCCTCGGGAAACGTGGAGCGAAAGCCATCCATTGTCAAGAAAAGTTCATTTATAGTCACTCATGCCTAGAAAAGCCTTATTACTCGGATTAAATGCCTTTATAATCCCATTATTGAATTTATTTTGAATTGTTTTTACATTTTTTGATTAAAACATATTGTAATTGAATGTTGACCTCTAGAAACATGGAGCAAAAGCCATCCATTGTCAAGAAAAGTTCATTTATAGTCACTCAAGCCTAGAAAAGCCTTATTACTCAGTTTAAATGCCTTTATAATCCCATTATTGAATTTATTTTGAATTTTTTTTACATTTTTTGATTAAAACATATTGTAATTGAATGTTTACCTCTAGAAACATGGAGCGAAAGCCATCCATTGTCAAGAAAAGTTCATTTATAGTCAATCAAGCCTAAAAAAGCCTTATTACTCGGTTTAAATGCCTTTATAATCCCATTATTGAATTTATTTTGAATTGTTTTTACATTTTTTGATTAAAACAGATTGTAATTGATTGTTTGCCTCGGGAAACGTGGAGCGAAAGCCATCCATTGTCAAGAAAAGTTCATTTATAGTCACTCATGCCTAGAAAAGCCTTATTACTCGGTTTAAATGCCTTTATAATCCCATTATTGAATTTATTTTGAATTTTTTTTACATTTTTTGATAAAACATATTGTAATTGAATGTTTACCTCTAGAAACATGGAGCAAAAGCCATCCATTGTCAAGAAAAGTTCATTTATAGTCACTCAAGCCTAGAAAAGCCTTATTACTCGGTTTAAATGCCTTTATAATCCCATTATTGAATTTATTTTGAATTTTTTTTGCAATTTTTTAGTAAAACAGATTGTAATTAATTGTTTACCTCGGGAAACATGGAGCAAAAGCCATCCATTGTCAAGAAAAGTTCATTTATAGTCACTCATGCCTAGAAAAGCCTTATTACTCGGTTTAAATGCCTTTATAATCCCATTATTGAATTTATTTTGAATTGTTTTTACATTTTTTGATTAAAACAGATTGTAACTGATTGTTTGCGTCGGGAAACATGGAGCGAAAGCCATCCATTGTCAACAAAAGTTCATTTATAGTCACTCATGCCTAGAAAAGCCTTATTACTCGGTTTAAATGCCTTTATAATCCCATTATTGAATTTATTTTGAATTTTTTTTACATTTTTTGATTAAAACAGATTGTAATTGATTGTTTGCCTCGGGAAACGTGGAGCGAAAGCCATCCATTGTCAAGAAAAGTTCATTTATAGTCACTCATGCCTAGAAAAGCCTTATTACTCGGTTTAAATGCCTTTATAATCCCAGTATTGAATTTATTTTGAATTGTTTTTACATTTTTTGATTAAAACATATTGTAATTGAATGTTGACCTCTAGAAACATGGAGCAAAAGCCATCCATTGTCAAGAAAAGTTCATTTATAGTCACTCAAGCCTAGAAAAGCCTTATTACTCAGTTTAAATGCCTTTATAATCCCATTATTGAATTTATTTTGAATTTTTTTTACATTTTTTGATTAAAACAGATTGTAATTGATTGTTTGCCTCGGGAAACGTGGAGCGAAAGCCATCCATTTTTAAGAAAAGTTCATTTATAGTCATTCATGCCTAGAAAAGCCTTATTACTCGGTTTAAATGCCTTTATAATCCCATTATTGAATTTATTTTGAATTGTTTTTACATTTTTTGATTAAAACAGGTTGTAATTGATTGTTTGCCTCGGGAAACGTGGAGCGAAAGCCATCCATTGTCAAGAAAAGTTCATTTATAGTCATTCATGCCTAGAAAAGCCTTATTACTCGGTTTAAATGCCTTTATAATCCCATTATTGAATTTATTTTGATTTTTTTTTACATTTTTTGATTAAAACATATTGTAATAGATTGTTTACCTCTAGAAACATGGAGCAAAAGCCATCCATTGTCAAGAAAAGTTCATTTATAGTCAATCAAGCCTAGAAAAGCCTTATTACTCGGTTTAAATGCCTTTATAATCCCATTATTGAATTTATTTTGAATTGTTTTTACATTTTTTGATTAAAACAGATTGTAATTGATTGTTTGCCTCGGGAAACGTGGAGCGAAAGCCATCCATTGTCAAGAAAAGTTCATTTATAGTCACTCATGCCTAGAAAAGCCTTATTACTCGGTTTAAATGCCTTTATAATCCCATTATTGAATTTATTTTGAATTTTTTTTACATTTTTTGATAAAACATATTGTAATTGAATGTTTACCTCTAGAAACATGGAGCAAAAGCCATCCATTGTCAAGAAAAGTTCATTTATAGTCACTCAAGCCTAGAAAAGCCTTATTACTCGGTTTAAATGCCTTTATAATCCCATTATTGAATTTATTTTGAATTTTTTTTACATTTTTTGATTAAAACAGATTGTAATTGATTGTTTGCCTCGAGAAACGTGGAGCGAAAGCCATCCATTGTCAAGAAAAGTTCATTTATAGTCACTCATGCCTAGAAAAGCCTTATTACTCGGTTTAAATGCCTTTATAATCCCAGTATTGAATTTATTTTGAATTGTTTTTACATTTTTTGATTAAAACATATTGTAATTGAATGTTGACCTCTAGAAACATGGAGCAAAAGCCATCCATTGTGAAGAAAAGTTCATTTATAGTCACTCAAGCCTAGAAAAGCCTTATTACTCAGTTTAAATGCCTTTATAATCCCATTATTGAATTTATTTTGAATTTGTTTTACATTTTTTGATTAAAACAGATTGTAATTGATTGTTTGCCTCGGGAAACGTGGAGCGAAAGCCATCCATTGTCAAGAAAAGATCATTTATAGTCACTCATGCCTAGAAAAGCCTTATTAGTCGGTTTAAATGCCTTTATAACCCCATAATTCAATTTATTTTGAATTTTTTTTGCATTTTTTTAGTAAAACAGATTGTAATTAATTGTTTACCTCGGGAAACATGGAGCAAAAGCCATCCATTGTCAAGAAAAGTTCATTTATAGTCACTCATGCCTAGAAAAGCCTTATTACTCGGTTTAAATGCCTTTATAATCCCATTATTGAATTTATTTTGAATTGTTTTTACATTTTTTGATTAAAACAGATTGTAACTGATTGTTTGCGTCGGGAAACGTGAAGCGAAAGCCATCCATTGTCAAGAAAAGTTCATTTATAGTCACTCATGCCTAGAAAAGCCTTATTACTCGGTTTAAATGCCTTTATAATCCCATTATTGAATTTATTTTGAATTTTTTTTACATTTTTTGATTAAAACAGATTGTAATTGATTGTTTGCCTCGGGAAACGTGGAGCGAAAGCCATCCATTGTCAAGAAAAGTTCATTTATAGTCACTCATGCCTAGAAAAGCCTTATTACTCGGTTTAAATGCCTTTATAATCCCATTATTGAATTTATTTTGAATTTTTTTTACATTTTCTGATTAAAACATATTGTAATAGATTGTTTACCTCTAGAAACATGGAGGAAAAGCCATCCATTGTCAAGAAAAGTTCATTTATAGTCAATCAAGCCTAGAAAAGCCTTATTACTCGGTTTAAATGCCTTTATAATCCCATTATTGAATTTATTTTGAATTGTTTTTACATTTTTTGATTAAAACAGATTGTAATTGATTGTTTGCCTCGGGAAACGTGGAGCGAAAGCGATCCATTGTCAAGAAAAGTTCATTTATAGTCACTCATGCCTAGAAAAGCCTTATTACTCGGTTTAAATGCCTTTATAATCCCATTATTGAATTTATTTTGAAATTTTTTTACATTTTTTGATTAAAACATATTGTAATAGATTGTTTACCTCTAGAAACATGGTGCAAAAGCCATCCATTGTCAAGAAAAGTTCATTTATAGTCACTCATGCCTAGAAAAGCCTTATTACTCGGTTTAAATGCCTTTATAATCCCATTATTGAATTTATTTTGAATTGTTTTTACATTTTTTGATTAAAACAGATTGTAATTGATTGTTTGCCTCGGGAAACGTGGAGCGAAAGCCATCCATTGTCAAGAAAAGTTCATTTATAGTCACTCATGCCTAGAAAAGCCTTATTACTCGGATTAAATGCCTTTATAATCCCATTATTGAATTTATTTTGAATTGTTTTTACATTTTTTGATTAAAACATATTGTAATTGAATGTTGACCTCTAGAAACATGGAGCAAAAGCCATCCATTGTCAAGAAAAGTTCATTTATAGTCACTCAAGCCTAGAAAAGCCTTATTACTCAGTTTAAATGCCTTTATAATCCCATTATTGAATTTATTTTGAATTTTTTTTACATTTTTTGATTAAAACATATTGTAATTGAATGTTTACCTCTAGAAACATGGAGCGAAAGCCATCCATTGTCAAGAAAAGTTCATTTATAGTCAATAAAGCCTAAAAAAGCCTTATTACTCGGTTTAAATGCCTTTATAATCCCATTATTGAATTTATTTTGAATTGTTTTTACATTTTTTGATTAAAACAGATTGTAACTGATTGTTTGCGTCGGGAAACGTGAAGCGAAAGCCATCCATTGTCAAGAAAAGTTCATTTATAGTCACTCATGCCTAGAAAAGCCTTATTACTCGGTTTAAATGCCTTTATAATCCCATTATTGAATTTATTTTGAATTTTTTTTACATTTTCTGATTAAAACATATTGTAATAGATTGTTTACCTCTAGAAACATGGAGGAAAAGCCATCCATTGTCAAGAAAAGTTCATTTATAGTCAATCAAGCCTAGAAAAGCCTTATTACTCGGTTTAAATGCCTTTATAATCCCATTATTGAATTTATTTTGAATTGTTTTTACATTTTTTGATTAAAACAGATTGTAATTGATTGTTTGCCTCGGGAAACGTGGAGCGAAAGCGATCCATTGTCAAGAAAAGTTCATTTATAGTCACTCATGCCTAGAAAAGCCTTATTACTCGGTTTAAATGCCTTTATAATCCCATTATTGAATTTATTTTGAAATTTTTTTACATTTTTTGATTAAAACATATTGTAATAGATTGTTTACCTCTAGAAACATGGTGCAAAAGCCATCCATTGTCAAGAAAAGTTCATTTATAGTCACTCATGCCTAGAAAAGCCTTATTACTCGGTTTAAATGCCTTTATAATCCCATTATTGAATTTATTTTGAATTATTTTTACATTTTTTGATTAAAACAGATTGTAATTGATTGTTTGCCTCGGGAAACGTGGAGCGAAAGCCATCCATTGTCAAGAAAAGTTCATTTATAGTCACTCATGCCTAGAAAAGCCTTATTACTCGGATTAAATGCCTTTATAATCCCATTATTGAATTTATTTTGAATTGTTTTTACATTTTTTGATTAAAACATATTGTAATTGAATGTTGACCTCTAGAAACATGGAGCAAAAGCCATCCATTGTCAAGAAAAGTTCATTTATAGTCACTCAAGCCTAGAAAAGCCTTATTACTCAGTTTAAATGCCTTTATAATCCCATTATTGAATTTATTTTGAATTTTTTTTACATTTTTTGATTAAAACATATTGTAATTGAATGTTTACCTCTAGAAACATGGAGCGAAAGCCATCCATTGTCAAGAAAAGTTCATTTATAGTCAATCAAGCCTAAAAAAGCCTTATTACTCTGTTTAAATGCCTTTATAATCCCATTATTGAATTTATTTTGAATTGTTTTTACATTTTTTGATTAAAACAGATTGTAATTGATTGTTTGCCTCGGGAAACGTGGAGCGAAAGCCATCCATTGTCAAGAAAAGTTCATTTATAGTCACTCATGCCTAGAAAAGCCTTATTACTCGGTTTAAATGCCTTTATAATCCCATTATTGAATTTATTTTGAATTTTTTTTACATTTTTTGATTAAAGCATATTGTAATTGAATGTTTACCTCTAGAAACATGGCGCAAAAGCCATCCATTGTCAAGAAAAGTTCATTTATAGTCACTCAAGCCTAGAAAAGCCGTATTACTCGGTTTAAATGCCTTTATAATCCCATTATTGAATTTATTTTGAATTTTTTTTACATTTTTTGATTAAAACATATTGTAATTGAATGTTTACCTCTAGAAACATGGAGCAAAAGCCATCCATTGTCAAGAAAAGTTCATTTATAGTCACTCAAGCCTAGAAAAGCCTTATTACTCGGTTTAAATGCCTTTATAATCCCATTATTGAATTTATTTTGAATTTTTTTTACATTTTTTGATTAAAACAGATTGTAATTGATTGTTTGCCTCGGGAAACATGGAGCAAAAGCCATCCATTGCCAAGAAAAGTTCATTTATAGTCACTCAAGCCTAGAAAAGCCTTATTACTCGATTTAAATGCCTTTATAATCCCATTATTGAATTTATTTTGAATTGTTTTTACATTTTTTGATTAAAACAGATTGTAATTGATTGTTTGCCTCGGGAAACGTGGAGCGAAAGACATCCATTGTCATGAAAAGTTCATTTATAGTCACTCATGCCTAGAAAAGCCTTATTACTCGGTTTAAATGCCTTTATAATCCCATTATTGAATTTATTTTGAATTTTTTTTACATTTTTTGATTAAAACAGATTGTAATTGATTGTTTGCCTCGGGAAACGTGGAGCGAAAGCCATCCATTGTCAAGAAAAGTTCATTTATAGTCACTCATGCCTAGAAAAGCCTTATTACTCGGTTTAAATGCCTTTATAATCCCATTATTGAATTTATTTTGAATTTTTTTTACATTTTTTGATTAAAGCATATTGTAATTGAATGTTTACCTCTAGAAACATGGCGCAAAAGCCATCCATTGTCAAGAAAAGTTCATTTATAGTCACTCAAGCCTAGAAAAGCCGTATTACTCGGTTTAAATGCCTTTATAATCCCATTATTGAATTTATTTTGAATTTTTTTTACATTTTTTGATTAAAACATATTGTAATTGAATGTTTACCTCTAGAAACATGGAGCAAAAGCCATCCATTGTCAAGAAAAGTTCATTTATAGTCACTCAAGCCTAGAAAAGCCTTATTACTCGGTTTAAATGCCTTTATAATCCCATTATTGAATTTATTTTGAATTTTTTTTACATTTTTTGATTAAAACAGATTGTAATTGATTGTTTGCCTCGGGAAACATGGAGCAAAAGCCATCCATTGCCAAGAAAAGTTCATTTATAGTCACTCAAGCCTAGAAAAGCCTTATTACTCGATTTAAATGCCTTTATAATCCCATTATTGAATTTATTTTGAATTGTTTTTACATTTTTTGATTAAAACAGATTGTAATTGATTGTTTGCCTCGGGAAACGTGGAGCGAAAGCCATCCATTGTCATGAAAAGTTCATTTATAGTCACTCATGCCTAGAAAAGCCTTATTACTCGGTTTAAATGCCTTTATAATCCCATTATTGAATTTATTTTGAATTTTTTTTACATTTTTTGATTAAAACAGATTGTAATTGATTGTTTGCCTCGGGAAACGTGGAGCGAAAGCCATCCATTGTCAAGAAAAGTTCATTTATAGTCACTCATGCCTAGAAAAGCCTTATTACTCGGATTAAATGCC
This sequence comes from Theobroma cacao, assembly GCF_053813885.1. Classification (NCBI taxonomy): domain Eukaryota; kingdom Viridiplantae; phylum Streptophyta; class Magnoliopsida; order Malvales; family Malvaceae; genus Theobroma; species Theobroma cacao. The sequence continues at coordinate 13,775,194 of NC_142644.1, read as the reverse complement.
TTTATAATCCCATTATTGAATTTATTTTGAATTGTTTTTACATTTTTTGATTAAAACATATTGTAATTGAATGTTGACCTCTAGAAACATGGAGCAAAAGCCATCCATTGTCAAGAAAAGTTCATTTATAGTCACTCAAGCCTAGAAAAGCCTTATTACTCAGTTTAAATGCCTTTATAATCCCATTATTGAATTTATTTTGAATTTTTTTTACATTTTTTGATTAAAACATATTGTAATTGAATGTTTACCTCTAGAAACATGGAGCAAAAGCCATCCATTGTCAAGAAAAGTTCATTTATAGTCACTCAAGCCTAGAAAAGCCTTATTACTCGGTTTAAATGCCTTTATAATCCCATTATTGAATTTATTTTGAATTTTTTTTACATTTTTTGATTAAAACAGATTGTAATTGATTGTTTGCCTCGGGAAACGTGGAGCGAAAGCCATCCATTGTCAAGAAAAGTTCATTTATAGTCACTCATGCCTAGAAAAGCCTTATTACTCGGATTAAATGCCTTTATAATCCCATTATTGAATTTATTTTGAATTGTTTTTACATTTTTTGATTAAAACATATTGTAATTGAATGTTGACCTCTAGAAACATGGAGCAAAAGCCATCCATTGTCAAGAAAAGTTCATTTATAGTCACTCAAGCCTAGAAAAGCCTTATTACTCAGTTTAAATGCCTTTATAATCCCATTATTGAATTTATTTTGAATTTTTTTTACATTTTTTGATTAAAACATATTGTAATTGAATGTTTACCTCTAGAAACATGGAGCAAAAGCCATCCATTGTCAAGAAAAGTTCATTTATAGTCACTCAAGCCTAGAAAAGCCTTATTACTCGGTTTAAATGCCTTTATAATCCCATTATTGAATTTATTTTGAATTTTTTTTACATTTTTTGATTAAAACAGATTGTAATTGATTGTTTGCCTCGGGAAACATGGAGCAAAAGCCATCCATTGCCAAGAAAAGTTCATTTATAGTCACTCAAGCCTAGAAAAGCCTTATTACTCGATTTAAATGCCTTTATAATCCCATTATTGAATTTATTTTGAATTGTTTTTACATTTTTTGATTAAAACAGATTGTAATTGATTGTTTGCCTCGGGAAACGTGGAGCGAAAGCCATCCATTGTCATGAAAAGTTCATTTATAGTCACTCATGCCTAGAAAAGCCTTATTACTCGGTTTAAATGCCTTTAGAATGCCATTATTGAATTTATTTTGAATTTTTTTTACATTTTTTGATTAAAACAGATTGTAATTGATTGTTTGCCTCGGGAAACGTGGAGCGAAAGCCATCCATTGTCAAGAAAAGTTCATTTATAGTCACTCATGCCTAGAAAAGCCTTATTACTCGGATTAAATGCCTTTATAATCCCATTATTGAATTTATTTTGAATTGTTTTTACATTTTTTGATTAAAACATATTGTAATTGAATGTTGACCTCTAGAAACATGGAGCAAAAGCCATCCATTGTCAAGAAAAGTTCATTTATAGTCACTCAAGCCTAGAAAAGCCTTATTACTCAGTTTAAATGCCTTTATAATCCCATTATTGAATTTATTTTGAATTTTTTTTACATTTTTTGATTAAAACATATTGTAATTGAATGTTTACCTCTAGAAACATGGAGCAAAAGCCATCCATTGTCAAGAAAAGTTCATTTATAGTCACTCAAGCCTAGAAATGCCTTATTACTCGGTTTAAATGCCTTTATAATCCCATTATTGAATTTATTTTGAATTTTTTTTACATTTTTTGATTAAAACAGATTGTAATTGATTGTTTGCCTCGGGAAACGTGGAGCGAAAGCCATGCATTGTCAAGAAAAGTTCATTTATAGTCACTCATGCCAAGAAAAGCCTTATTACTCGGTTTAATTGCCTTTATAATCCCATTATTGAATTTATTTTGAATTGTTTTTACATTTTTTGATTAAAACATATTGTAATTGAATGTTGACCTCAAGAAACATGGAGCAAAAGCCATCCATTGTCAAGAAAAGTTAATTTATAGTCACTCAAGCCTAGAAAAGCCTTATTACTCGGTTTAAATGCCTTTATAATCCCAGTATTGAATTTATTTTGAATTGTTTTTACATTTTTTGATTAAAACAGATTGTAACTGATTGTTTGCGTCGGGAAACGTGGAGCGAAAGCCATCCATTGTCAAGAAAAGTTCATTTATAGTCACTCATGCCTAGAAAAGCCTTATTACTCGGTTTAAATGCCTTTATAATCCCATTATTGAATTTATTTTGAATTTTTTTTACATTTTTTGATTAAAACAGATTGTAATTGATTGTTTGCCTCGGGAAACGTGGAGCGAAAGCCATCCATTGTCAAGAAAAGTTCATTAATAGTCACTCATGCCTAGAAAAGCCTTATTACTCGGTTTAAATGCCTTTATAATCCCAGTATTGAATTTATTTTGAATTGTTTTTACATTTTTTGATTAAAACATATTGTAATTGAATGTTGACCTCTAGAAACATGGAGCAAAAGCCATCCATTGTCAAGAAAAGTTCATTTATAGTCACTCAAGCCTAGAAAAGCCTTATTACTCAGTTTAAATGCCTTTATAATCCCATTATTGAATTTATTTTGAATTTTTTTTACATTTTTTGATTAAAACAGATTGTAATTGATTGTTTGCCTCGGGAAACGTGGAGCGAAAGCCATCCATTGTCAAGAAAAGATCATTTATAGTCACTCATGCCTAGAAAAGCCTTATTAGTCGGTTTAAATGCCTTTATAACCCCATAATTCAATTTATTTTGAATTTTTTTTGCATTTTTTTAGTAAAACAGATTGTAATTAATTGTTTACCTCGGGAAACATGGAGCAAAAGCCATCCATTGTCAAGAAAAGTTCATTTATAGTCACTCATGCCTAGAAAAGCCTTATTACTCGGTTTAAATGCCTTTATAATCCCATTATTGAATTTATTTTGAATTGTTTTTACATTTTTTGATTAAAACAGATTGTAACTGATTGTTTGCGTCGGGAAACGTGGAGCGAAAGCCATCCATTGTCAAGAAAAGTTCATTTATAGTCACTCATGCCTAGAAAAGCCTTATTACTCGGTTTAAATGCCTTTATAATCCCATTATTGAATTTATTTTGAATTTTTTTTACATTTTTTGATTAAAACAGATTGTAATTGATTGTTTGCCTCGGGAAACGTGGAGCGAAAGCCATCCATTGTCATGAAAAGTTCATTTATAGTCAATCAAGCCTAGAAAAGCCTTATTACTCGGTTTAAATGCCTTTATAATCCCATTATTGAATTTATTTTGAATTGTTTTTACATTTTTTGATTAAAACAGATTGTAATTGATTGTTTGCCTCGGGAAACGTGGAGCGAAAGCCATCCATTGTCAAGAAAAGTTCATTTATAGTCACTCATGCCTAGAAAAGCCTTATTACTCGGATTAAATGCCTTTATAATCCCATTATTGAATTTATTTTGAATTGTTTTTACATTTTTTGATTAAAACATATTGTAATTGAATGTTGACCTCTAGAAACATGGAGCAAAAGCCATCCATTGTCAAGAAAAGTTCATTTATAGTCACTCAAGCCTAGAAAAGCCTTATTACTCAGTTTAAATGCCTTTATAATCCCATTATTGAATTTATTTTGAATTTTTTTTACATTTTTTGATTAAAACATATTGTAATTGAATGTTTACCTCTAGAAACATGGAGCAAAAGCCATCCATTGTCAAGAAAAGTTCATTTATAGTCACTCAAGCCTAGAAATGCCTTATTACTCGGTTTAAATGCCTTTATAATCCCATTATTGAATTTATTTTGAATTTTTTTTACATTTTTTGATTAAAACAGATTGTAATTGATTGTTTGCCTCGGGAAACGTGGAGCGAAAGCCATGCATTGTCAAGAAAAGTTCATTTATAGTCACTCATGCCAAGAAAAGCCTTATTACTCGGTTTAATTGCCTTTATAATCCCATTATTGAATTTATTTTGAATTGTTTTTACATTTTTTGATTAAAACATATTGTAATTGAATGTTGACCTCAAGAAACATGGAGCAAAAGCCATCCATTGTCAAGAAAAGTTCATTTATAGTCACTCAAGCCTAGAAAAGCCTTATTACTCGGTTTAAATGCCTTTATAATCCCAGTATTGAATTTATTTTGAATTGTTTTTACATTTTTTGATTAAAACAGATTGTAACTGATTGTTTGCGTCGGGAAACGTGGAGCGAAAGCCATCCATTGTCAAGAAAAGTTCATTTATAGTCACTCATGCCTAGAAAAGCCTTATTACTCGGTTTAAATGCCTTTATAATCCCATTATTGAATTTATTTTGAATTTTTTTTACATTTTTTGATTAAAACAGATTGTAATTGATTGTTTGCCTCGGGAAACGTGGAGCGAAAGCCATCCATTGTCAAGAAAAGTTCATTAATAGTCACTCATGCCTAGAAAAGCCTTATTACTCGGTTTAAATGCCTTTATAATCCCAGTATTGAATTTATTTTGAATTGTTTTTACATTTTTTGATTAAAACATATTGTAATTGAATGTTGACCTCTAGAAACATGGAGCAAAAGCCATCCATTGTCAAGAAAAGTTCATTTATAGTCACTCAAGCCTAGAAAAGCCTTATTACTCAGTTTAAATGCCTTTATAATCCCATTATTGAATTTATTTTGAATTTTTTTTACATTTTTTGATTAAAACAGATTGTAATTGATTGTTTGCCTCGGGAAACGTGGAGCGAAAGCCATCCATTGTCAAGAAAAGATCATTTATAGTCACTCATGCCTAGAAAAGCCTTATTAGTCGGTTTAAATGCCTTTATAACCCCATAATTCAATTTATTTTGAATTTTTTTTGCATTTTTTTAGTAAAACAGATTGTAATTAATTGTTTACCTCGGGAAACATGGAGCAAAAGCCATCCATTGTCAAGAAAAGTTCATTTATAGTCACTCATGCCTAGAAAAGCCTTATTACTCGGTTTAAATGCCTTTATAATCCCATTATTGAATTTATTTTGAATTGTTTTTACATTTTTTGATTAAAACAGATTGTAACTGATTGTTTGCGTCGGGAAACGTGGAGCGAAAGCCATCCATTGTCAAGAAAAGTTCATTTATAGTCACTCATGCCTAGAAAAGCCTTATTACTCGGTTTAAATGCCTTTATAATCCCATTATTGAATTTATTTTGAATTTTTTTTACATTTTTTGATTAAAACAGATTGTAATTGATTGTTTGCCTCGGGAAACGTGGAGCGAAAGCCATCCATTGTCAAGAAAAGTTCATTTATAGTCACTCATGCCTAGAAAAGCCTTATTACTCGGTTTAAATGCCTTTATAATCCCATTATTGAATTTATTTTGAATTTTTTTTACATTTTTTGATTAAAGCATATTGTAATTGAATGTTTACCTCTAGAAACATGGCGCAAAAGCCATCCATTGTCAAGAAAAGTTCATTTATAGTCACTCATGCCTAGAAAAGCCTTATTACTCGGTTTAAATGCCTTTATAATCCCATTATTGAATTTATTTTGAATTTTTTTTACATTTTCTGATTAAAACATATTGTAATAGATTGTTTACCTCTAGAAACATGGAGCAAAAGCCATCCATTGTCGAGAAAAGTTCATTTATAGTCAATCAAGCCTAGAAAAGCCTTATTACTCGGTTTAAATGCCTTTATAATCCCATTATTGAATTTATTTTGAATTGTTTTTACATTTTTTGATTAAAACAGATTGTAATTGATTGTTTGCCTCGGGAAACGTGGAGCGAAAGCGATCCATTGTCAAGAAAAGTTCATTTATAGTCACTCATGCCTAGAAAAGCCTTATTACTCGGTTTAAATGCCTTTATAATCCCATTATTGAATTTATTTTGAAATTTTTTTACATTTTTTGATTAAAACATATTGTAATAGATTGTTTACCTCTAGAAACATGGTGCAAAAGCCATCCATTGTCAAGAAAAGTTCATTTATAGTCAATCAAGCCTAGAAAAGCCTTATTACTCGGTTTAAATGCCTTTATAATCCCATTATTGAATTTATTTTGAATTGTTTTTACATTTTTTGAATAAAACAGATTGTAATTGATTGTTTGCCTCGGGAAACGTGGAGCGAAAGCCATCCATTGTCAAGAAAAGTTCATTTATAGTCACTCATGCCTAGAAAAGCCTTATTACTCGGATTAAATGCCTTTATAATCCCATTATTGAATTTATTTTGAATTGTTTTTACATTTTTTGATTAAAACATATTGTAATTGAATGTTGACCTCTAGAAACATGGAGCAAAAGCCATCCATTGTCAAGAAAAGTTCATTTATAGTCACTCAAGCCTAGAAAAGCCTTATTACTCAGTTTAAATGCCTTTATAATCCCATTATTGAATTTATTTTGAATTTTTTTTACATTTTTTGATTAAAACATATTGTAATTGAATGTTTACCTCTAGAAACATGGAGCAAAAGCCATCCATTGTCAAGAAAAGTTCATTTATAGTCACTCAAGCCTAGAAATGCCTTATTACTCGGTTTAAATGCCTTTATAATCCCATTATTGAATTTATTTTGAATTTTTTTTACATTTTTTGATTAAAACAGATTGTAATTGATTGTTTGCCTCGGGAAACGTGGAGCGAAAGCCATCCATTGTCAAGAAAAGTTCATTTATAGTCACTCATGCCTAGAAAAGCCTTATTACTCGGTTTAAATGCCTTTATAATCCCATTATTGAATTTATTTTGAATTGTTTTTACATTTTTTGATTAAAACATATTGTAATTGAATGTTGACCTCTAGAAACATGGAGCAAAAGCCATCCATTGTCAAGAAAAGTTCATTTATAGTCACTCAAGCCTAGAAAAGCCTTATTACTCCGTTTAAATGCCTTTATAATCCCATTATTGAATTTATTTTGAATTGTTTTTACATTTTTTGATTAAAACAGATTGTAATTGATTGTTTGCCTCGGGAAACGTGGAGCGAAAGCCATCCATTGTCAAGAAAAGTTCATTTATAGTCACTCATGCCTAGAAAAGCCTTATTACTCGGTTTAAATGCCTTTATAATCCCATTATTGAATTTATTTTGAAATTTTTTTACATTTTTTGATTAAAACATATTGTAATAGATTGTTTACCTCTAGAAACATGGTGCAAAAGCCATCCATTGTCAAGAAAAGTTCATTTATAGTCAATCAAGCCTAGAAAAGCCTTATTACTCGGTTTAAATGCCTTTATAATCCCATTATTGAATTTATTTTGAATTGTTTTTACATTTTTTGATTAAAACAGATTGTAATTGATTGTTTGCCTCGGGAAACGTGGAGCGAAAGCCATCCATTGTCAAGAAAAGTTCATTTATAGTCACTCAAGCCTAGAAAAGCCTTATTACTCGGTTTAAATGCCTTTATAATCCCATTATTGAATTTATTTTGAATTTTTTTTGCATTTTTTGATTAAAACATATTGTAATTGAATGTTTACCTCTAGAAACATAGAGCAAAAGCCATCCATTGTCAAGAAAAGTTCATTTATAGTCACTCAAGCCTAGAAAAGCCTTATTACTCGGTTTAAATGCCTTTATAATCCCATTATTGAATTTATTTTGAATTTTTTTTACATTTTTTGATTAAAACAGATTGTAATTGATTGTTTGCCTCGGGAAACGTGGAGCGAAAGCCATCCATTGTCAAGAAAAGTTCATTTATAGTCACTCATGCCTAGAAAAGCCTTATTACTCGGATTAAATGCCTTTATAATCCCATTATTGAATTTATTTTGAATTGTTTTTACATTTTTTGATTAAAACATATTGTAATTGAATGTTGACCTCTAGAAACATGGAGCAAAAGCCATCCATTGTCAAGAAAAGTTCATTTATAGTCACTCAAGCCTAGAAAAGCCTTATTACTCAGTTTAAATGCCTTTATAATCCCATTATTGAATTTATTTTGAATTTTTTTTACATTTTTTGATTAAAACATATTGTAATTGAATGTTTACCTCTAGAAACATGGAGCAAAAGCCATCCATTGTCAAGAAAAGTTCATTTATAGTCACTCAAGCCTAGAAATGCCTTATTACTCGGTTTAAATGCCTTTATAATCCCATTATTGAATTTATTTTGAATTTTTTTTACATTTTTTGATTAAAACAGATTGTAATTGATTGTTTGCCTCGGGAAACGTGGAGCGAAAGCCATCCATTGTCAAGAAAAGTTCATTTATAGTCACTCATGCCTAGAAAAGCCTTATTACTCGGTTTAAATGCCTTTATAATCCCATTATTGAATTTATTTTGAATTGTTTTTACATTTTTTGATTAAAACATATTGTAATTGAATGTTGACCTCTAGAAACATGGAGCAAAAGCCATCCATTGTCAAGAAAAGTTCATTTATAGTCACTCAAGCCTAGAAAAGCCTTATTACTCGGTTTAAATGCCTTTATAATCCCATTATTGAATTTATTTTGAATTGTTTTTACATTTTTTGATTAAAACAGATTGTAATTGATTGTTTGCCTCGGGAAACGTGGAGCGAAAGCCATCCATTGTCAAGAAAAGTTCATTTATAGTCACTCATGCCTAGAAAAGCCTTATTACTCGGTTTAAATGCCTTTATAATCCCATTATTGAATTTATTTTGAATTTTTTTTTACATTTTTTGATTAAAGCATATTGTAATTGAATGTTTACCTCTAGAAACATGGCGCAAAAGCCATCCATTGTCAAGAAAAGTTCATTTATAGTCACTCAAGCCTAGAAAAGCCTTATTACTCGGTTTAAATGCCTTTATAATCCCATTATTGAATTTATTTTGAATTTTTTTTACATTTTTTGATTAAAACATATTGTAATTGAATGTTTACCTCTAGAAACATGGAGCAAAAGCCATCCATTGTCAAGAAAAGTTCATTTATAGTCACTCAAGCCTAGAAAAGCCTTATTACTCGGTTTAAATGCCTTTATAATCCCATTATTGAATTTATTTTGAATTGTTTTTCCATTTTTTGATTAAAACAGATTGTAATTGATTGTTTGCCTCGGGAAACGTGGAGCGAAAGCCATCCATTGTCAAGAAAAGTTCATTTATAGTCACTCATGCCTAGAAAAGCCTTATTACTCGGTTTAAATGCCTTTATAATCCCATTATTGAATTTATTTTGAATTTTTTTTACATTTTTTGATTAAAGCATATTGTAATTGAATGTTTACCTCTAGAAACATGGTGCAAAAGCCATCCATTGTCAAGAAAAGTTCATTTATAGTCACTCAAGCCTAGAAAAGCCTTATTACTCGGTTTAAATGCCTTTATAATCCCATTATTGAATTTATTTTGAATTTTTTTTACATTTTTTGATTAAAACATATTGTAATTGAATGTTTACCTCTAGAAACATGGAGCAAAAGCCATCCATTGTCAAGAAAAGTTCATTTATAGTCACTCAAGCCTAGAAATGCCTTATTACTCGGTTTAAATGCCTTTATAATCCCATTATTGAATTTATTTTGAATTTTTTTTACATTTTTTGATTAAAACAGATTGTAATTGATTGTTTGCCTCGGGAAACGTGGAGCGAAAGCCATCCATTGTCAAGAAAAGTTCATTTATAGTCACTCATGCCTAGAAAAGCCTTATTACTCGGTTTAAATGCCTTTATAATCCCATTATTGAATTTATTTTGAATTGTTTTTACATTTTTTGATTAAAACATATTGTAATTGAATGTTGACCTCTAGAAACATGGAGCAAAAGCCATCCATTGTCAAGAAAAGTTCATTTATAGTCACTCAAGCCTAGAAAAGCCTTATTACTCCGTTTAAATGCCTTTATAATCCCATTATTGAATTTATTTTGAATTGTTTTTACATTTTTTGATTAAAACAGATTGTAATTGATTGTTTGCCTCGGGAAACGTGGAGCGAAAGCCATCCATTGTCAAGAAAAGTTCATTTATAGTCACTCATGCCTAGAAAAGCCTTATTACTCGGTTTAAATGCCTTTATAATCCCATTATTGAATTTATTTTGAAATTTTTTTACATTTTTTGATTAAAACATATTGTAATAGATTGTTTACCTCTAGAAACATGGTGCAAAAGCCATCCATTGTCAAGAAAAGTTCATTTATAGTCAATCAAGCCTAGAAAAGCCTTATTACTCGGTTTAAATGCCTTTATAATCCCATTATTGAATTTATTTTGAATTGTTTTTACATTTTTTGATTAAAACAGATTGTAATTGATTGTTTGCCTCGGGAAACGTGGAGCGAAAGCCATCCATTGTCAAGAAAAGTTCATTTATAGTCACTCAAGCCTAGAAAAGCCTTATTACTCGGTTTAAATGCCTTTATAATCCCATTATTGAATTTATTTTGAATTTTTTTTGCATTTTTTGATTAAAACATATTGTAATTGAATGTTTACCTCTAGAAACATAGAGCAAAAGCCATCCATTGTCAAGAAAAGTTCATTTATAGTCACTCAAGCCTAGAAAAGCCTTATTACTCGGTTTAAATGCCTTTATAATCCCATTATTGAATTTATTTTGAATTTTTTTTACATTTTTTGATTAAAACAGATTGTAATTGATTGTTTGCCTCGGGAAACGTGGAGCGAAAGCCATCCATTGTCAAGAAAAGATCATTTATAGTCACTCATGCCTAGAAAAGCCTTATTACTCGGTTTAAATGCCTTTATAACCCCATAATTGAATTTGTTTTGAATTTTTTTTACATTTTTTTATTAAAACAGATTGTAATTGATTGTTTACCTCGGGAAACATGGAGCAAAAGCCATCCATTGCCAACAAAAGTTCATTTATAGTCACTCAAGCCTAGAAAAGCCTTATTACTCGATTTAAATGCCTTTATAATCCCATTATTGAATTTATTTTGAATTGTTTTTACATTTTTTGATTAAAACAGATTGTAATTGATTGTTTGCCTCGGGAAACGTGGAGCGAAAGCCATCCATTGTCATGAAAAGTTCATTTATAGTCACTCATGCCTAGAAAAGCCTTATTACTCGGTTTAAATGCCTTTATAATCCCATTATTGAATTTATTTTGAATGTTTTTTACATTTTTTGATTAAAACAGATTGCTATTGATTGTTTGCCTCGAGAAACGTGGAGCGAAAGCCATCCATTGTCAACAAAAGTTCATTTATAGTCACTCATGCCTAGAAAAGCTTTGTTACTCGGTTTAAATGGCTTTATAATCCCATTATTGAGTTTATTTTGAATTTTTTTTACATTTTTTGATTAAAACAGATTGTAATTGATTGTTTACCTCGGGAAACTTGGAGCGAAAGCCATCCATTGTCAAGAAAAGTTCATTTATAGTCACTCAAGCCTAGAAAAGCCTTATTACTCGGTTTAAATGCCTTTATAATCCCATTATTGAGTTTATTTTGAATTTTTTTTACATTTTTTGATTAAAACAGATTGTAATTGATTGTTTACCTCGGGAAACTTGGAGCGAAAGCCATCCATTGTCAAGAAAAGTTCATATATATTCACTCAAGCCTAGAAAAGCCTTATTACTCGGTTTAAATGCCTTTATAATCTCATTATTGAATTTATTTTGAATTGTTTTTACATTTTTTGAATAAAACAGATTGTAATTGATTGTTTGCCTCGGGAAACGTGGAGCCAAAGCCATCCATTGTCAAGAAAAGTTCATTTATAGTCACTCATGCCTAGAAAAGCCTTATTACTCGGTTTAAATGCCTTTATAATCCCATTATTGAGTTTATTTTGAATTGTTTTTACATTTTTTGATTAAAACAGATTGTAATTGATTGTTTGCCTCGGGAAACGTGGAGACAAAGCCATCCATTGTCAAGAAAAGTTCATTTATAGTCACTCATGCCTAGAAAAGCTTTATTACTCGATTTAAATGCATTTATAATCCCATTATTGAATTTATTTTGAATTTTTTTTACATTTTTTGATTAAAACAGATTGTAATTGATTGTTTGCCTCGGGAAACGTGGAGCCAAAGCCATCCATTGTCAAGAAAAGTTCATTTATAGTCACTCATGCCTAGAAAAGCTTTATTACTCGATTTAAATGCATTTATAATCCCATTATTGAATTTATTTTGAATTGTTTTTATATTTTTTGATTAAAACAGATTGTAATTGATTGTTTGCCTCGAGAAACGTGGAGCGAAAGCCATCCATTGTCAAGAAAAGTTCATTTATAGTCAATCAAGCCTAGAAAAGCCTTATTACTCGGTTTAAATGCCTTTATAATCCCATTATTGAATTTATTTTGAATTGTTTTTACATATTTTGATTAAAACAGATTGTAATTGATTGTTTGCGTCGGGAAACGTGGAGCGAAAGCCATCCATTGTCAAGAAAAGTTCATTTATAGTCATTCATGCCTAGAAAAGCCTTATTACTCGGTTTAAATGCCTTTATAATCCCATTATTGAATTTATTTTGAATTTTTTTTACATTTTTTGATTAAAACATATTGTAATTGAATGTTTACCTCTAGAAACATGGAGCAAAAGCCATCCATTGTCAAGAAAAGTTCATTTATAGTCACTCAAGCCTAGAAAAGCCTTATTACTCGGTTTAAATGCCTTTATAATCCCATTATTGAATTTATTTTGAATTTTTTTTACATTTTTTGATTAAAACAGATTGTAATTGATTGTTTGCCTCGGGAAACGTGGAGCGAAAGCCATCCATTGTCAAGAAAAGATCATTTATAGTCACTCATGCCTAGAAAAGCCTTATTACTCGGTTTAAATGCCTTTATAACCCCATAATTGAATTTGTTTTGAATTTTTTTTACATTTTTTTATTAAAACAGATTGTAATTGATTGTTTACCTCGGGAAACATGGAGCAAAAGCCATCCATTGCCAACAAAAGTTCATTTATAGTCACTCAAGCCTAGAAAAGCCTTATTACTCGATTTAAATGCCTTTATAATCCCATTATTGAATTTATTTTGAATTGTTTTTACATTTTTTGATTAAAACAGATTGTAATTGATTGTTTGCCTCGGGAAACGTGGAGCGAAAGCCATCCATTGTCATGAAAAGTTCATTTATAGTCACTCATGCCTAGAAAAGCCTTATTACTCGGTTTAAATGCCTTTATAATCCCATTATTGAATTTATTTTGAATGTTTTTTACATTTTTTGATTAAAACAGATTGCTATTGATTGTTTGCCTCGAGAAACGTGGAGCGAAAGCCATCCATTGTCAACAAAAGTTCATTTATAGTCACTCATGCCTAGAAAAGCTTTGTTACTCGGTTTAAATGGCTTTATAATCCCATTATTGAGTTTATTTTGAATTTTTTTTACATTTTTTGATTAAAACAGATTGTAATTGATTGTTTACCTCGGGAAACTTGGAGCGAAAGCCATCCATTGTCAAGAAAAGTTCATTTATAGTCACTCAAGCCTAGAAAAGCCTTATTACTCGGTTTAAATGCCTTTATAATCCCATTATTGAGTTTATTTTGAATTTTTTTTACATTTTTTGATTAAAACAGATTGTAATTGATTGTTTACCTCGGGAAACTTGGAGCGAAAGCCATCCATTGTCAAGAAAAGTTCATATATATTCACTCAAGCCTAGAAAAGCCTTATTACTCGGTTTAAATGCCTTTATAATCTCATTATTGAATTTATTTTGAATTGTTTTTACATTTTTTGAATAAAACAGATTGTAATTGATTGTTTGCCTCGGGAAACGTGGAGCCAAAGCCATCCATTGTCAAGAAAAGTTCATTTATAGTCACTCATGCCTAGAAAAGCCTTATTACTCGGTTTAAATGCCTTTATAATCCCATTATTGAATTTATTTTGAATTGTTTTTACATTTTTTGATTAAAACAGATTGTAATTGATTGTTTGCCTCGGGAAACGTGGAGACAAAGCCATCCATTGTCAAGAAAAGTTCATTTATAGTCACTCATGCCTAGAAAAGCTTTATTACTCGATTTAAATGCATTTATAATCCCATTATTGAATTTATTTTGAATTTTTTTTACATTTTTTGATTAAAACAGATTGTAATTGATTGTTTGCCTCGGGAAACGTGGAGCCAAAGCCATCCATTGTCAAGAAAAGTTCATTTATAGTCACTCATGCCTAGAAAAGCTTTATTACTCGATTTAAATGCATTTATAATCCCATTATTGAATTTATTTTGAATTGTTTTTATATTTTTTGATTAAAACAGATTGTAATTGATTGTTTGCCTCGAGAAACGTGGAGCGAAAGCCATCCATTGTCAAGAAAAGTTCATTTATAGTCAATCAAGCCTAGAAAAGCCTTATTACTCGGTTTAAATGCCTTTATAATCCCATTATTGAATTTATTTTGAATTGTTTTTACATATTTTGATTAAAACAGATTGTAATTGATTGTTTGCCTCGGGAAACGTGGAGCGAAAGCCATCCATTGTCAAGAAAAGTTCATTTATAGTCATTCATGCCTAGAAAAGCCTTATTACTCGGTTTAAATGCCTTTATAATCCCATTATTGAATTTATTTTGAATTGTTTTTACATTTTTTGATTAAAACAGATTGTAATTGATTGTTTGCCTCGGGAAACGTGGAGCGAACGCCATCCATTGTCAAGAAAAGTTCATTTATAGTCACTCATGCCTAGAAAAGCCTTATTACTCGGTTTAAATGCCTTTATAATCCCATTATTGAATTTATTTTGAATTGTTTTTACATTTTTTGATTAAAACAGATTGTAATTGATTGTTTGCCTCGGGAAACGTGGAGCGAACGCCATCCATTGTCAAGAAAAGTTCATTTATAGTCAGTCATGCCTAGAAAAGCCTTATTACTCGGTTTAAATGCCTTTATAATCTCATTATTGAATTTATTTTGAATTGTTTTTACATTTTTTGATTAAAACAGGTTGTAATTGATTGTTTGCCTCGGGAAACGTGGAGCCAAAGCCATCCATTGTCAAGAAAAGTTCATTTATAGTCAGTCATGCCTAGAAAAGCCTTATTACTCGGTTTAAATGCCTTTATAATCCCATTATTGAATTTATTTTGAATTGTTTTTACATTTTTTGATTAAAACAGGTTGTAATTGATTGTTTGCCTCGGGAAACGTGGAGCCAAAGCCATCCATTGTCAAGAAAAGTTCATTTATAGTCACTCATGCCTAGAAAAGCTTTATTACTCGATTTAAATGCATTTATAATCCCATTATTGAATTTATTTTGAATTGTTTTTACATTTTTTGATTAAAACAGATTGTAATTGATTGTTTGCCTCGGGAAACGTGGAGCGAAAGCCATCCATTGTCAAGAAAAGTTCATTTATAGTCAATCAAGCCTAGAAAAGCCTTATTACTCGGTTTAAATGCCTTTATAATCCCATTATTGAATTTATTTTGAATTGTTTTTACATTTTTTGATTAAAACAGATTGTAATTGATTGTTTGCCTCGGGAAACGTGGAGCGAAAGCCATCCATTGTCAAGAAAAGTTCATTTATAGTCATTCATGCCTAGAAAAGCCTTATTACTCGGTTTAAATGCCTTTATAATCCCATTATTGAATTTATTTTGAATTTTTTTTACATTTTTTGATTAAAACATATTGTAATTGAATGTTTACCTCTAGAAACATGGAGCAAAAGCCATCCATTGTCAAGAAAAGTTCATTTATAGTCACTCAAGCCTAGAAAAGCCTTATTACTCGGTTTAAATGCCTTTATAATCCCATTATTGAATTTATTTTGAATTTTTTTTACATTTTTTGATTAAAACAGGTTGTAATTGATTGTTTGCCTCGGGAAACGTGGAGCCAAAGCCATCCATTGTCAAGAAAAGTTCATTTATAGTCACTCATGCCTAGAAAAGCTTTATTACTCGATTTAAATGCATTTATAATCCCATTATTGAATTTATTTTGAATTGTTTTTACATTTTTTGATTAAAACAGATTGTAATTGATTGTTTGCCTCGGGAAACGTGGAGCGAAAGCCATCCATTGTCAAGAAAAGTTCATTTATAGTCAATCAAGCCTAGAAAAGCCTTATTACTCGGTTTAAATGCCTTTATAATCCCATTATTGAATTTATTTTGAATTGTTTTTACATTTTTTGATTAAAACAGATTGTAATTGATTGTTTGCCTCGGGAAACGTGGAGCGAAAGCCATCCATTGTCAAGAAAAGTTCATTTATAGTCATTCATGCCTAGAAAAGCCTTATTACTCGGTTTAAATGCCTTTATAATCCCATTATTGAATTTATTTTGAATTTTTTTTACATTTTTTGATTAAAACATATTGTAATTGAATGTTTACCTCTAGAAACATGGAGCAAAAGCCATCCATTGTCAAGAAAAGTTCATTTATAGTCACTCAAGCCTAGAAAAGCCTTATTACTCGGTTTAAATGCCTTTATAATCCCATTATTGAATTTATTTTGAATTTTTTTTACATTTTTTGATTAAAACAGATTGTAATTGATTGTTTACCTCGGGAAACGTGGAGCGAAAGCAACCATTGTCAAGAAAATATCATTTATAGTCACTCATGCCTAGAAAAGCCTTATTACTCGGTTTAAATGCCTTTATAACCCCATAATTGAATTTGTTTTGAATTTTTTTTACATTTTTTTATTAAAACAGATTGTAATTGATTGTTTACCTCGGGAAACATGGAGCCAAAGCCATCCATTGCCAACAAAAGTTCATTTATAGTCACTCAAGCCTAGAAAAGCCTTATTACTCGATTTAAATGCCTTTATAATCCCATTATTGAATTTATTTTGAATTGTTTTTACATTTTTTGATTAAAACAGATTGTAATTGATTGTTTGCCTCGGGAAACGTGGAGCGAAAGCCATCCATTGTCATGAAAAGTTCATTTATAGTCACTCATGCCTAGAAAAGCCTTATTACTCGGTTTAAATGCCTTTATAATTCCATTATTGAATTTATTTTGAATGTTTTTTACATTTTTTGATTAAAACAGATTGCTATTGATTGTTTGCCTCGAGAAACGTGGAGCGAAAGCCATCCATTGTCAACAAAAGTTCATTTATAGTCACTCATGCCTAGAAAAGCTTTGTTACTCGGTTTAAATGGCTTTATAATCCCATTATTGAGTTTATTTTGAATTTTTTTTACATTTTTTGATTAAAACAGATTGTAATTGATTGTTCACCTCGGGAAACTTGGAGCGAAAGCCATCCATTGTCAAGAAAAGTTCATTTATAGTCACTCAAGCCTAGAAAAGCCTTATTACTCGGTTTAAATGCCTTTATAATCCCATTATTGAGTTTATTTTGAATTTTTTTTACATTTTTTGATTAAAACAGATTGTAATTGATTGTTTACCTCGGGAAACTTGGAGCGAAAGCCATCCATTGTCAAGAAAAGTTCATATATATTCACTCAAGCCTAGAAAAGCCTTATTACTCGGTTTAAATGCCTTTATAATCTCATTATTGAATTTATTTTGAATTGTTTTTACATTTTTTGAATAAAACAGATTGTAATTGATTGTTTGCCTCGGGAAACGTGGAGCCAAAGCCATCCATTGTCAAGAAAAGTTCATTTATAGTCACTCATGCCTAGAAAAGCCTTATTACTCGGTTTAAATGCCTTTATAATCCCATTATTGAATTTATTTTGAATTGTTTTTACATTTTTTGATTAAAACAGATTGTAATTGATTGTTTGCCTCGGGAAACGTGGAGCCAAAGCCATCCATTGTCAAGAAAAGTTCATTTATAGTCAGTCATGCCTAGAAAAGCCTTATTACTCGGTTTAAATGCCTTTATAATCCCATTATTGAATTTATTTTGAATTGTTTTTACATTTTTTGATTAAAACAGGTTGTAATTGATTGTTTGCCTCGGGAAACGTGGAGCCAAAGCCATCCATTGTCAAGAAAAGTTCATTTATAGTCACTCATGCCTAGAAAAGCTTTATTACTCGATTTAAATGCATTTATAATCCCATTATTGAATTTATTTTGAATTGTTTTTACATTTTTTGATTAAAACAGATTGTAATTGATTGTTTGCCTCGGGAAACGTGGAGCGAAAGCCATCCATTGTCAAGAAAAGTTCATTTATAGTCAATCAAGCCTAGAAAAGCCTTATTACTCGGTTTAAATGCCTTTATAATCCCATTATTGAATTTATTTTGAATTGTTTTTACATTTTTTGATTAAAACAGATTGTAATTGATTGTTTGCCTCGGGAAACGTGGAGCGAAAGCCATCCATTGTCAAGAAAAGTTCATTTATAGTCATTCATGCCTAGAAAAGCCTTATTACTCGGTTTAAATGCCTTTATAATCCCATTATTGAATTTATTTTGAATTTTTTTTACATTTTTTGATTAAAACATATTGTAATTGAATGTTTACCTCTAGAAACATGGAGCAAAAGCCATCCATTGTCAAGAAAAGTTCATTTATAGTCACTTAAGCCTAGAAAAGCCTTATTACTCGGTTTAAATGCCTTTATAATCCCATTATTGAATTTATTTTGAATTTTTTTTACATTTTTTGATTAAAACAGATTGTAATTGATTGTTTACCTCGGGAAACGTGGAGCGAAAGCAACCATTGTCAAGAAAATATCATTTATAGTCACTCATGCCTAGAAAAGCCTTATTACTCGGTTTAAATGCCTTTATAACCCCATAATTGAATTTGTTTTGAATTGTTTTTACATTTTTTTATTAAAACAGATTGTAATTGATTGTTTACCTCGGGAAACATGGAGCCAAAGCCATCCATTGCCAACAAAAGTTCATTTATAGTCACTCAAGCCTAGAAAAGCCTTATTACTCGATTTAAATGCCTTTATAATCCCATTATTGAATTTATTTTGAATTGTTTTTACATTTTTTGATTAAAACAGATTGTAATTGATTGTTTGCCTCGGGAAACGTGGAGCGAAAGCCATCCATTGTCATGAAAAGTTCATTTATAGTCACTCATGCCTAGAAAAGCCTTATTACTCGGTTTAAATGCCTTTATAATTCCATTATTGAATTTATTTTGAATGTTTTTTACATTTTTTGATTAAAACAGATTGCTATTGATTGTTTGCCTCGAGAAACGTGGAGCGAAAGCCATCCATTGTCAACAAAAGTTCATTTATAGTCACTCATGCCTAGAAAAGCTTTGTTACTCGGTTTAAATGGCTTTATAATCCCATTATTGAGTTTATTTTGAATTTTTTTTACATTTTTTGATTAAAACAGATTGTAATTGATTGTTCACCTCGGGAAACTTGGAGCGAAAGCCATCCATTGTCAAGAAAAGTTCATTTATAGTCACTCAAGCCTAGAAAAGCCTTATTACTCGGTTTAAATGCCTTTATAATCCCATTATTGAGTTTATTTTGAATTTTTTTTACATTTTTTGATTAAAACAGATTGTAATTGATTGTTTACCTCGGGAAACTTGGAGCGAAAGCCATCCATTGTCAAGAAAAGTTCATATATATTCACTCAAGCCTAGAAAAGCCTTATTACTCGGTTTAAATGCCTTTATAATCTCATTATTGAATTTATTTTGAATTGTTTTTACATTTTTTGAATAAAACAGATTGTAATTGATTGTTTGCCTCGGGAAACGTGGAGCCAAAGCCATCCATTGTCAAGAAAAGTTCATTTATAGTCACTCATGCCTAGAAAAGCCTTATTACTCGGTTTAAATGCCTTTATAATCCCATTATTGAATTTATTTTGAATTGTTTTTACATTTTTTGATTAAAACAGATTGTAATTGATTGTTTGCCTCGGGAAACGTGGAGACAAAGCCATCCATTGTCAAGAAAAGTTTATTTATAGTCACTCATGCCTAGAAAAGCTTTATTACTCGATTTCAATGCATTTATAATCCCATTATTGAATTTATTTTGAATTTTTTTTACATTTTTTGATTAAAACAGATTTTAATTGATTGTTTGCCTCGGGAAACGTGGAGCCAAAGCCATCCATTGTCAAGAAAAGTTCATTTATAGTCACTCATGCCTAGAAAAGCTTTATTACTCGATTTAAATGCATTTACAATCCCATTATTGAATTTATTTTGAATTGTTTTTATATTTTTTGATTAAAACAGATTGTAATTGATTGTTTGCCTCGAGAAACGTGGAGCGAAAGCCATCCATTGTCAAGAAAAGTTCATTTATAGTCAATCAAGCCTAGAAAAGCCTTATTACTCGGTTTAAATGCCTTTATAATCCCATTATTGAATTTATTTTGAATTGTTTTTACATATTTTGATTAAAACAGATTGTAATTGATTGTTTGCCTCGGGAAACGTGGAGCGAAAGCCATCCATTGTCAAGAAAAGTTCATTTATAGTCATTCATGCCTAGAAAAGCCTTATTACTCGGTTTAAATGCCTTTATAATCCCATTATTGAATTTATTTTGAATATTTTTTACATTTTTTGATTAAAACATATTGTAATAGATTGTTTACCTCTAGAAACATGGAGCAAAAGCCATCCATTGTCAAGAAAAGTTCATTTATAGTCAATCAAGACTAGAAAAGCCTTATTACTCGGTTTAAATGCCTTTATAATCCCATTATTGAATTTATTTTGAATTGTTTTTACATTTTTTGATTAAAACAGATTGTAATTGATTGTTTGCGTCGGGAAACGTGGAGCGAAAGCCATCCATTGTCAAGAAAAGTTCATTTATAGTCATTCATGCCTAGAAAAGCCTTATTACTCGGTTTAAATGCCTTTATAATCCCATTATTGAATTTATTTTGAATTGTTTTTATATTTTTTGATTAAAACAGATTGTAATTGATTGTTTGCGTCGGGAAACGTGGAGCGAAAGCCATCCATTGTCAAGAAAAGTTCATTTATAGTCATTCATGCCTAGAAAAGCCTTATTACTCGGTTTAAATGCCTTTATAATCCCATTATTGAATTTATTTTGAATTGTTTTTACATTTTTTGATTAAAACAGATTGTAATTGATTGTTTGCCTCGGGAAACGTGGAGCGAACGCCATCCATTGTCAAGAAAAGTTCATTTATAGTCACTCATGCCTAGAAAAGCCTTATTACTCGGTTTAAATGCCTTTATAATCTCATTATTGAATTTATTTTGAATTGTTTTTACATTTTTTGATTAAAACAGATTGTAATTGATTGTTTGCCTCGGGAAACGTGGAGCCAAAGCCATCCATTGTCAAGAAAAGTTCATTTATAGTCAGTCATGCCTAGAAAAGCCTTATTACTCGGTTTAAATGCCTTTATAATCCCATTATTGAATTTATTTTGAATTGTTTTTACATTTTTTGATTAAAACAGGTTGTAATTGATTGTTTGCCTCGGGAAACGTGGAGCCAAAGCCATCCATTGTCAAGAAAAGTTCATTTATAGTCACTCATGCCTAGAAAAGCTTTATTACTCGATTTAAATGCATTTATAATCCCATTATTGAATTTATTTTGAATTGTTTTTACATTTTTTGATTAAAACAGATTGTAATTGATTGTTTGCCTCGGGAAACGTGGAGCGAAAGCCATCCATTGTCAAGAAAAGTTCATTTATAGTCAATCAAGCCTAGAAAAGCCTTATTACTCGGTTTAAATGCCTTTATAATCCCATTATTGAATTTATTTTGAATTGTTTTTACATTTTTTGATTAAAACAGATTGTAATTGATTGTTTGCCTCGGGAAACGTGGAGCGAAAGCCATCCATTGTCAAGAAAAGTTCATTTATAGTCATTCATACCTAGAAAAGCCTTATTACTCGGTTTAAATGCCTTTATAATCCCATTATTGAATTTATTTTGAATTTTTTTTACATTTTTTGATTAAAACATATTGTAATTGAATGTTTACCTCTAGAAACATGGAGCAAAAGCCATCCATTGTCAAGAAAAGTTCATTTATAGTCACTCAAGCCTAGAAAAGCCTTATTACTCGGTTTAAATGCCTTTATAATCCCATTATTGAATTTATTTTGAATTTTTTTTACATTTTTTGATTAAAACAGATTGTAATTGATTGTTTACCTCGGGAAACGTGGAGCGAAAGCAATCCATTGTCAAGAAAATATCATTTATAGTCACTCATGCCTAGAAAAGCCTTATTACTCGGTTTAAATGCCTTTATAACCCCATAATTGAATTTGTTTTGAATTTTTTTTACATTTTTTTATTAAAACAGATTGTAATTGATTGTTTACCTCGGGAAACATGGAGCCAAAGCCATCCATTGCCAACAAAAGTTCATTTATAGTCACTCAAGCCTAGAAAAGCCTTATTACTCGATTTAAATGCCTTTATAATCCCATTATTGAATTTATTTTGAATTGTTTTTACATTTTTTGATTAAAACAGATTGTAATTGATTGTTTGCCTCGGGAAACGTGGAGCGAAAGCCATCCATTGTCATGAAAAGTTCATTTATAGTCACTCATGCCTAGAAAAGCCTTATTACTCGGTTTAAATGCCTTTATAATCCCATTATTGAATTTATTTTGAATGTTTTTTACATTTTTTGATTAAAACAGATTGCTATTGATTGTTTGCCTCGAGAAACGTGGAGCGAAAGCCATCCATTGTCAACAAAAGTTCATTTATAGTCACTCATGCCTAGAAAAGCGTTGTTACTCGGTTTAAATGGCTTTATAATCCCATTATTGAGTTTATTTTGAATTTTTTTTACATTTTTTGATTAAAACAGATTGTAATTGATTGTTTACCTCGGGAAACTTGGAGCGAAAGCCATCCATTGTCAAGAAAAGTTCATTTATTGTCACTCAAGCCTAGAAAAGCCTTATTACTCGGTTTAAATGCCTTTATAATCCCATTATTGAGTTTATTTTGAATTTTTTTTACATTTTTTGACTAAAACAGATTGTAATTGATTGTTTACCTCGGGAAACTTGGAGCGAAAGCCATCCATTGTCAAGAAAAGTTCATATATATTCACTCAAGCCTAGAAAAGCCTTATTACTCGGTTTAAATGCCTTTATAATCTCATTATTGAATCTATTTTGAATTGTTTTTACATTTTTTGAATAAAACAGATTGTAATTGATTGTTTGCCTCGGGAAACGTGGAGCCAAAGCCATCCATTGTCAAGAAAAGTTCATTTATAGTCACTCATGCCTAGAAAAGCCTTATTACTCGGTTTAAATGCCTTTATAATCCCATTATTGAATTTATTTTGAATTGTTTTTACATTTTTTGATTAAAACAGATTGTAATTGATTGTTTGCGTCGGGAAACGTGGAGCGAAAGCCATCCATTGTCAAGAAAAGTTCATTTATAGTCATTCATGCCTAGAAAAGCCTTATTACTCGGTTTAAATGCCTTTATAATCCCATTATTGAATTTATTTTGAATATTTTTTACATTTTTTGATTAAAACATATTGTAATAGATTGTTTACCTCTAGAAACATGGAGCAAAAGCCATCCATTGTCAAGAAAAGTTCATTTATAGTCAATCAAGACTAGAAAAGCCTTATTACTCGGTTTAAATGCCTTTATAATCCCATTATTGAATTTATTTTGAATTGTTTTTACATTTTTTGATTAAAACAGATTGTAATTGATTGTTTGCGTCGGGAAACGTGGAGCGAAAGCCATCCATTGTCAAGAAAAGTTCATTTATAGTCATTCATGCCTAGAAAAGCCTTATTACTCGGTTTAAATGCCTTTATAATCCCATTATTGAATTTATTTTGAATTGTTTTTATATTTTTTGATTAAAACAGATTGTAATTGATTGTTTGCGTCGGGAAACGTGGAGCGAAAGCCATCCATTGTCAAGAAAAGTTCATTTATAGTCATTCATGCCTAGAAAAGCCTTATTACTCGGTTTAAATGCCTTTATAATCCCATTATTGAATTTATTTTGAATTGTTTTTACATTTTTTGATTAAAACAGATTGTAATTGATTGTTTGCCTCGGGAAACGTGGAGCGAACGCCATCCATTGTCAAGAAAAGTTCATTTATAGTCACTCATGCCTAGAAAAGCCTTATTACTCGGTTTAAATGCCTTTATAATCTCATTATTGAATTTATTTTGAATTGTTTTTACATTTTTTGATTAAAACAGATTGTAATTGATTGTTTGCCTCGGGAAACGTGGAGCCAAAGCCATCCATTGTCAAGAAAAGTTCATTTATAGTCAGTCATGCCTAGAAAAGCCTTATTACTCGGTTTAAATGCCTTTATAATCCCATTATTGAATTTATTTTGAATTGTTTTTACATTTTTTGATTAAAACAGGTTGTAATTGATTGTTTGCCTCGGGAAACGTGGAGCCAAAGCCATCCATTGTCAAGAAAAGTTCATTTATAGTCACTCATGCCTAGAAAAGCTTTATTACTCGATTTAAATGCATTTATAATCCCATTATTGAATTTATTTTGAATTGTTTTTACATTTTTTGATTAAAACAGATTGTAATTGATTGTTTGCCTCGGGAAACGTGGAGCGAAAGCCATCCATTGTCAAGAAAAGTTCATTTATAGTCAATCAAGCCTAGAAAAGCCTTATTACTCGGTTTAAATGCCTTTATAATCCCATTATTGAATTTATTTTGAATTGTTTTTACATTTTTTGATTAAAACAGATTGTAATTGATTGTTTGCCTCGGGAAACGTGGAGCGAAAGCCATCCATTGTCAAGAAAAGTTCATTTATAGTCATTCATACCTAGAAAAGCCTTATTACTCGGTTTAAATGCCTTTATAATCCCATTATTGAATTTATTTTGAATTTTTTTTACATTTTTTGATTAAAACATATTGTAATTGAATGTTTACCTCTAGAAACATGGAGCAAAAGCCATCCATTGTCAAGAAAAGTTCATTTATAGTCACTCAAGCCTAGAAAAGCCTTATTACTCGGTTTAAATGCCTTTATAATCCCATTATTGAATTTATTTTGAATTTTTTTTACATTTTTTGATTAAAACAGATTGTAATTGATTGTTTACCTCGGGAAACGTGGAGCGAAAGCAATCCATTGTCAAGAAAATATCATTTATAGTCACTCATGCCTAGAAAAGCCTTATTACTCGGTTTAAATGCCTTTATAACCCCATAATTGAATTTGTTTTGAATTTTTTTTACATTTTTTTATTAAAACAGATTGTAATTGATTGTTTACCTCGGGAAACATGGAGCCAAAGCCATCCATTGCCAACAAAAGTTCATTTATAGTCACTCAAGCCTAGAAAAGCCTTATTACTCGATTTAAATGCCTTTATAATCCCATTATTGAATTTATTTTGAATTGTTTTTACATTTTTTGATTAAAACAGATTGTAATTGATTGTTTGCCTCGGGAAACGTGGAGCGAAAGCCATCCATTGTCATGAAAAGTTCATTTATAGTCACTCATGCCTAGAAAAGCCTTATTACTCGGTTTAAATGCCTTTATAATCCCATTATTGAATTTATTTTGAATGTTTTTTACATTTTTTGATTAAAACAGATTGCTATTGATTGTTTGCCTCGAGAAACGTGGAGCGAAAGCCATCCATTGTCAACAAAAGTTCATTTATAGTCACTCATGCCTAGAAAAGCGTTGTTACTCGGTTTAAATGGCTTTATAATCCCATTATTGAGTTTATTTTGAATTTTTTTTACATTTTTTGATTAAAACAGATTGTAATTGATTGTTTACCTCGGGAAACTTGGAGCGAAAGCCATCCATTGTCAAGAAAAGTTCATTTATTGTCACTCAAGCCTAGAAAAGCCTTATTACTCGGTTTAAATGCCTTTATAATCCCATTATTGAGTTTATTTTGAATTTTTTTTACATTTTTTGACTAAAACAGATTGTAATTGATTGTTTACCTCGGGAAACTTGGAGCGAAAGCCATCCATTGTCAAGAAAAGTTCATATATATTCACTCAAGCCTAGAAAAGCCTTATTACTCGGTTTAAATGCCTTTATAATCTCATTATTGAATCTATTTTGAATTGTTTTTACATTTTTTGAATAAAACAGATTGTAATTGATTGTTTGCCTCGGGAAACGTGGAGCCAAAGCCATCCATTGTCAAGAAAAGTTCATTTATAGTCACTCATGCCTAGAAAAGCCTTATTACTCGGTTTAAATGCCTTTATAATCTCATTATTGAATTTATTTTGAATTGTTTTTACATTTTTTGATTAAAACAGATTGTAATTGATTGTTTGCCTCGGGAAACGTGGAGACAAAGCCATCCATTGTCAAGAAAAGTTCATTTATAGTCACTCATGCCTAGAAAAGCTTTATTACTCGATTTAAATGCATTTATAATCCCATTATTGAATTTATTTTGAATTTTTTTTACATTTTTTGATTAAAACAGATTGTAATTGATTGTTTGCCTCGGGAAACGTGGAGCCAAAGCCATCCATTGTCAAGAAAAGTTCATTTATAGTCACTCATACCTAGAAAAGCTTTATTACTCGATTTAAATGCATTTATAATCCCATTATTGAATTTATTTTGAATTGTTTTTATATTTTTTGATTAAAACAGATTGTAATTGATTGTTTGCCTCGAGAAACGTGAAGCGAAAGCCATCCATTGTCAAGAAAAGTTCATTTATAGTCAATCAAGCCTAGAAAAGCCTTATTACTCGGTTTAAATGCCTTTATAATCCCATTATTGAATTTATTTTGAATTGTTTTTACATATTTTGATTAAAACAGATTGTAATTGATTGTTTGCCTCGGGAAACGTGGAGCGAAAGCCATCCATTGTCAAGAAAAGTTCATTTATAGTCATTCATGCCTAGAAAAGCCTTATTACTCGGTTTAAATGCCTTTATAATCCCATTATTGAATTTATTTTGAATTGTTTTTACATTTTTTGATTAAAACAGATTGTAATTGATTGTTTGCCTCGGGAAACGTGGAGCGAACGCCATCCATTGTCAAGAAAAGTTCATTTATAGTCACTCATGCCTAGAAAAGCCTTATTACTCGGTTTAAATGCCTTTATAATCTCATTATTGAATTTATTTTGAATTGTTTTTACATTTTTTGATTAAAACAGATTGTAATTGATTGTTTGCCTCGGGAAACGTGGAGCCAAAGCCATCCATTGTCAAGAAAAGTTCATTTATAGTCAGTCATGCCTAGAAAAGCCTTATTACTCGGTTTAAATGCCTTTATAATCCCATTATTGAATTTATTTTGAATTGTTTTTACATTTTTTGATTAAAACAGGTTGTAATTGATTGTTTGCCTCGGGAAACGTGGAGACAAAGCCATCCATTGTCAAGAAAAGTTCATTTATAGTCATTCATGCCTAGAAAAGCCTTATTACTCGGTTTAAATGCCTTTATAATCCCATTATTGAATTTATTTTGAATTGTTTTTACATTTTTTGATTAAAACAGATTGTAATTGATTGTTTGCGTCGGGAAACGTGGAGCGAAAGCCATCCATTGTCAAGAAAAGTTCATTTATAGTCATTCATGCCTAGAAAAGCCTTATTACTCGGTTTAAATGCCTTTATAATCCCATTATTGAATTTATTTTGAATTGTTTTTACATTTTTTGATTAAAACAGATTGTAATTGATTGTTTGCCTCGGGAAACGTGGAGCGAACGCCATCCATTGTCAAGAAAAGTTCATTTATAGTCACTCATGCCTAGAAAAGCCTTATTACTCGGTTTAAATGCCTTTATAATCTCATTATTGAATTTATTTTGAATTGTTTTTACATTTTTTGATTAAAACAGATTGTAATTGATTGTTTGCCTCGGGAAACGTGGAGCCAAAGCCATCCATTGTCAAGAAAAGTTCATTTATAGTCAGTCATGCCTAGAAAAGCCTTATTACTCGGTTTAAATGCCTTTATAATCCCATTATTGAATTTATTTTGAATTGTTTTTACATTTTTTGATTAAAACAGGTTGTAATTTATTGTTTGCCTCGGGAAACGTGGAGCCAAAGCCATCCATTGTCAAGAAAAGTTCATTTATAGTCACTCATGCCTAGAAAAGCTTTATTACTCGATTTAAATGCATTTATAATCCCATTATTGAATTTATTTTGAATTGTTTTTACATTTTTTGATTAAAACAGATTGTAATTGATTGTTTGCCTCGGGAAACGTGGAGCGAAAGCCATCCATTGTCAAGAAAAGTTCATTTATAGTCAATCAAGCCTAGAAAAGCCTTATTACTCGGTTTAAATGCCTTTATAATCCCATTATTGAATTTATTTTGAATTGTTTTTACATTTTTTGATTAAAACAGATTGTAATTGATTGTTT
This sequence comes from Theobroma cacao, assembly GCF_053813885.1. Lineage (NCBI taxonomy): Eukaryota > Viridiplantae > Streptophyta > Magnoliopsida > Malvales > Malvaceae > Theobroma > Theobroma cacao. The sequence goes on along the minus strand of NC_142644.1, from coordinate 13,746,920 downwards.
GCCTCGGGAAACGTGGAGCGAAAGCCATCCATTGTCAAGAAAAGTTCATTTATAGTAATTCATGCCTAGAAAAGCCTTATTACTCGGTTTAAATGCCTTTATAATCCCATTATTGAATTTATTTTGAATTTTTTTTACATTTTTTGATTAAAACATATTGTAATTGAATGTTTACCTCTAGAAACATGGAGCAAAAGCCATCCATTGTCAAGAAAAGTTCATTTATAGTCACTCAAGCCTAGAAAAGCCTTATTACTCGGTTTAAATGCCTTTATAATCCCATTATTGAATTTATTTTGAATTTTTTTTACATTTTTTGATTAAAACAGATTGTAATTGATTGTTTACCTCGGGAAACGTGGAGCGAAAGCAATCCATTGTCAAGAAAATATCATTTATAGTCACTCATGCCTAGAAAAGCCTTATTACTCGGTTTAAATGCCTTTATAACCCCATAATTGAATTTGTTTTGAATTTTTTTTACATTTTTTTATTAAAACAGATTGTAATTGATTGTTTACCTCGGGAAACATGGAGCCAAAGCCATCCATTGCCAACAAAAGTTCATTTATAGTCACTCAAGCCTAGAAAAGCCTTATTACTCGATTTAAATGCCTTTATAATCCCATTATTGAATTTATTTTGAATTGTTTTTACATTTTTTGATTAAAACAGATTGTAATTGATTGTTTGCCTCGGGAAACGTGGAGCGAAAGCCATCCATTGTCATGAAAAGTTCATTTATAGTCACTCATGCCTAGAAAAGCCTTATTACTCGGTTTAAATGCCTTTATAATCCCATTATTGAATTTATTTTGAATGTTTTTTACATTTTTTGATTAAAACAGATTGCTATTGATTGTTTGCCTCGAGAAACGTGGAGCGAAAGCCATCCATTGTCAACAAAAGTTCATTTATAGTCACTCATGCCTAGAAAAGCTTTGTTACTCGGTTTAAATGGCTTTATAATCCCATTATTGAGTTTATTTTGAATTTTTTTTACATTTTTTGATTAAAACAGATTGTAATTGATTGTTTACCTCGGGAAACTTGGAGCGAAAGCCATCCATTGTCAAGAAAAGTTCATTTATAGTCACTCAAGCCTAGAAAAGCCTTATTACTCGGTTTAAATGCCTTTATAATCCAACTATTGAGTTTATTTTGAATTTTTTTTACATTTTTTGATTAAAACAGATTGTAATTGATTGTTTACCTCGGGAAACTTGGAGCGAAAGCCATCCATTGTCAAGAAAAGTTCATATATATTCACTCAAGCCTAGAAAAGCCTTATTACTCGGTTTAAATGCCTTTATAATCTCATTATTGAATTTATTTTGAATTGTTTTTACATTTTTTGAATAAAACAGATTGTAATTGATTGTTTGCCTCGGGAAACGTGGAGCCAAAGCCATCCATTGTCAAGAAAAGTTCATTTATAGTCACTCATGCCTAGAAAAGCCTTATTACTCGGTTTAAATGCCTTTATAATCCCATTATTGAATTTATTTTGAATTGTTTTTACATTTTTTGATTAAAACAGATTGTAATTGATTGTTTGCCTCGGGAAACGTGGAGACAAAGCCATCCATTGTCAAGACAAGTTCATTTATAGTCACTCATGCCTAGAAAAGCTTTATTACTCGATTTAAATGCATTTATAATCCCATTATTGAATTTATTTTGAATTTTTTTTACATTTTTTGATTAAAACAGATTGTAATTGATTGTTTGCCTCGGGAAACGTGGAGCCAAAGCCATCCATTGTCAAGAAAAGTTCATTTATAGTCACTCATGCCTAGAAAAGCTTTATTACTCGATTTAAATGCATTTATAATCCCATTATTGAATTTATTTTGAATTGTTTTTATATTTTTTGATTAAAACAGATTGTAATTGATTGTTTGCCTCGAGAAACGTGGAGCGAAAGCCATCCATTGTCAAGAAAAGTTCATTCATAGTCAATCAAGCCTAGAAAAGCCTTATTACTCGGTTTAAATGCCTTTATAATCCCATTATTGAATTTATTTTGAATTGTTTTTACATATTTTGATTAAAACAGATTGTAATTGATTGTTTGCCTCGGGAAACGTGGAGCGAAAGCCATCCATTGTCAAGAAAAGTTCATTTATAGTCATTCATGCCTAGAAAAGCCTTATTACTCGGTTTAAATGCCTTTATAATCCCATTATTGAATTTATTTTGAATATTTTTTACATTTTTTGATTAAAACATATTGTAATAGATTGTTTACCTCTAGAAACATGGAGCAAAAGCCATCCATTGTCAAGAAAAGTTCATTTATAGTCAATCAAGACTAGAAAAGCCTTATTACTCGGTTTAAATGCCTTTATAATCCCATTATTGAATTTATTTTGAATTGTTTTTACATTTTTTGATTAAAACAGATTGTAATTGATTGTTTGCGTCGGGAAACGTGGAGCGAAAGCCATCCATTGTCAAGAAAAGTTCATTTATAGTCATTCATGCCTAGAAAAGCCTTATTACTCGGTTTAAATGCCTTTATAATCCCATTATTGAATTTATTTTGAATTGTTTTTACATTTTTTGATTAAAACAGATTGTAATTGATTGTTTGCGTCGGGAAACGTGGAGCGAAAGCCATCCATTGTCAAGAAAAGTTCATTTATAGTCATTCATGCCTAGAAAAGCCTTATTACTCGGTTTAAATGCCTTTATAATCCCATTATTGAATTTATTTTGAATTGTTTTTACATTTTTTGATTAAAACAGATTGTAATTGATTGTTTGCCTCGGGAAACGTGGAGCGAACGCCATCCATTGTCAAGAAAATTTCATTTATAGTCACTCATGCCTAGAAAAGCCTTATTACTCGGTTTAAATGCCTTTATAATCTCATTATTGAATTTATTTTGAATTGTTTTTACATTTTTTGATTAAAACAGATTGTAATTGATTGTTTGCCTCGGGAAACGTGGAGCCAAAGCCATCCATTGTCAAGAAAAGTTCATTTATAGTCAGTCATGCCTAGAAAAGCCTTATTACTCGGTTTAAATGCCTTTATAATCCCATTATTGAATTTATTTTGAATTGTTTTTACATTTTTTGATTAAAACAGGTTGTAATTGATTGTTTGCCTCGGGAAACGTGGAGCCAAAGCCATCCATTGTCAAGAAAAGTTCATTTATAGTCACTCATGCCTAGAAAAGCTTTATTACTCGATTTAAATGCATTTATAATCCCATTATTGAATTTATTTTGAATTGTTTTTACATTTTTTGATTAAAACAGATTGTAATTGATTGTTTGCCTCGGGAAACGTGGAGCGAAAGCCATCCATTGTCAAGAAAAGTTCATTTATAGTCAATCAAGCCTAGAAAAGCCTTATTACTCGGTTTAAATGCCTTTATAATCCCATTATTGAATTTATTTTGAATTGTTTTTACATTTTTTGATTAAAACAGATTGTAATTGATTGTTTGCCTCGGGAAACGTGGAGCGAAAGCCATCCATTGTCAAGAAAAGTTCATTTATAGTCATTCATGCCTAGAAAAGCCTTATTACTCGGTTTAAATGCCTTTATAATCCCATTATTGAATTTATTTTGAATTTTTTTTACATTTTTTGATTAAAACATATTGTAATTGAATGTTTACCTCTAGAAACATGGAGCAAAAGCCATCCATTGTCAAGAAAAGTTCATTTATAGTCACTCAAGCCTAGAAAAGCCTTATTACTCGGTTTAAATGCCTTTATAATCCCATTATTGAATTTATTTTGAATTTTTTTTACATTTTTTGATTAAAACAGATTGTAATTGATTGTTTACCTCGGGAAACGTGGAGCGAAGCCATCCATTGTCAAGAAAATATCATTTATAGTCACTCATGCCTAGAAAAGCCTTATTACTCGGTTTAAATGCCTTTATAACCCCATAATTGAATTTGTTTTGAATTTTTTTTACATTTTTTTATTAAAACAGATTGTAATTGATTGTTTACCTCGGGAAACATGGAGCAAAAGCCATCCATTGCCAACAAAAGTTCATTTATAGTCACTCAAGCCTAGAAAAGCCTTATTACTCGATTTAAATGCCTTTATAATCCCATTATTGAATTTATTTTGAATTGTTTTTACATTTTTTGATTAAAACAGATTGTAATTGATTGTTTGCCTCGGGAAACGTGGAGCGAAAGCCATCCATTGTCATGAAAAGTTCATTTATAGTCACTCATGCCTAGAAAAGCCTTATTACTCGGTTTAAATGCCTTTATAATCCCATTATTGAATTTATTTTGAATGTTTTTTACATTTTTTGATTAAAACAGATTGCTATTGATTGTTTGCCTCGAGAAACGTGGAGCGAAAGCCATCCATTGTCAACAAAAGTTCATTTATAGTCACTCATGCCTAGAAAAGCTTTGTTACTCGGTTTAAATGGCTTTATAATCCCATTATTGAGTTTATTTTGAATTTTTTTTACATTTTTTGATTAAAACAGATTGTAATTGATTGTTTACCTTGGGAAACTTGGAGCGAAAGCCATCCATTGTCAAGAAAAGTTCATTTATAGTCACTCAAGCCTAGAAAAGCCTTATTACTCGGTTTAAATGCCTTTATAATCCCATTATTGAGTTTATTTTGAATTTTTTTTACATTTTTTGATTAAAACAGATTGTAATTGATTGTTTACCTCGGGAAACTTGGAGCGAAAGCCATCCATTGTCAAGAAAAGTTCATATATATTCACTCAAGCCTAGAAAAGCCTTATTACTCGGTTTAAATGCCTTTATAATCTCATTATTGAATTTATTTTGAATTGTTTTTACATTTTTTGAATAAAACAGATTGTAATTGATTGTTTGCCTCGGGAAACGTGGAGCCAAAGCCATCCATTGTCAAGAAAAGTTCATTTATAGTCACTCATGCCTAGAAAAGCCTTATTACTCGGTTTAAATGCCTTTATAATCCCATTATTGAATTTATTTTGAATTGTTTTTACATTTTTTGATTAAAACAGATTGTAATTGATTGTTTGCCTCGGGAAACGTGGAGCCAAAGCCATCCATTGTCAAGAAAAGTTCATTTATAGTCATTCATGCCTAGAAAAGCCTTATTACTCGGTTTAAATGCCTTTATAATCTCATTATTGAATTTATTTTGAATTGTTTTTACATTTTTTGAATAAAACAGATTGTAATTGATTGTTTGCCTCGGGAAACGTGGAGCCAAAGCCATCCATTGTCAAGAAAAGTTCATTTATAGTCACTCATGCCTAGAAAAGCTTTATTACTCGATTTAAATGCATTTATAATCCCATTATTGAATTTATTTTGAATTGTTTTTACATATTTTGATTAAAACAGATTGTAATTGATTGTTTGCCTCGGGAAACGTGGAGCGAAAGCCATCCATTGTCAAGAAAAGTTCATTTATAGTCATTCATGCCTAGAAAAGCCTTATTACTCGGTTTAAATGCCTTTATAATCCCATTATTGAATTTATTTTGAATATTTTTTACATTTTTTGATTAAAACATATTGTAATAGATTGTTTACCTCTAGAAACATGGAGCAAAAGCCATCCATTGTCAAGAAAAGTTCATTTATAGTCAATCAAGCCTAGAAAAGCCTTATTACTCGGTTTAAATGCCTTTATAATCCCATTATTGAATTTATTTTGAATTGTTTTTACATTTTTTGATTAAAACAGATTGTAATTGATTGTTTGCCTCGGGAAACGTGGAGCGAAAGCCATCCATTGTCAAGAAAAGTTCATTTATAGTCATTCATGCCTAGAAAAGCCTTATTACTCGGTTTAAATGCCTTTATAATCCCATTATTGAATTTATTTTGAATTGTTTTTACATTTTTTGATTAAAACAGATTGTAATTGATTGTTTACCTCGGGAAACTTGGAGCGAAAGCCATCCATTGTCAAGAAAAGTTCATGTATAGTCACTCAAGCCTAGAAAAGCCTCATTACTCGGTTTAAATGCCTTTGTAATCCCATTATTGAATTTATTTTGAATTGTTTTTACATTTTTTGATTAAAACAGATTGTAATTGATTGTTTGCCTCGGGAAACGTGGAGCGAAAGCCATCCATTGTCAAGAAAAGATCATTTATAGTCACTCATGCCTAGAAAAGCCTTATTACTCGGTTTAAATGCCTTTATAACCCCATAATTCAATTTATTTTGATTTTTTTTTGCATTTTTTTATTAAAACAGATTGTAATTGATTGTTTACCTCGGGAAACATGGAGCAAAAGCCATCCATTGTCAAGAAAAGTTCATTTATAGTCACTCATGCCTAGAAAAGCCTTATTACTCGGTTTAAATGCCTTTATAATCCCATTATTGAATTTATTTTGAATTGTTTTTACATTTTTTGATTAAAACAGATTGTAATTGATTGTTTACCTCGGGAAACTTGGAGCGAAAGCCATCCATTGTCAAGAAAAGTTCATATATAGTCACTGAAGCCTAGAAAAGCCTTATTACTCGGTTTAAATGCCTTTATAATCTCATTATTGAATTTATTTTGAATTGTTTTTATATTTTTTCATTAAAACAGATTGTAATTGATTGTTTGCCTCGGGAAACGTGGAGCGAAAGCCATCCATTGTCAAGAAAAGTTCATTTATAGTCAAACAAGCCTAGAAAAGCCTTATTACTCGGTTTAAATGCCTTTATAATCCCATTATTGAATTTATTTTGAATTGTTTTTACATTTTTTGATTAAAACAGATTGTAATTGATTGTTTGCGTCGGGAAACGTGGAGCGAAAGCCATCCATTGTCAAGAAAAGTTCATTTATAGTCATTCATGCCTAGAAAAGCCTTATTACTCGGTTTAAATGCCTTTATAATCCCATTATTGAATTTATTTTGAATATTTTTTACATTTTTTGATTAAAACATATTGTAATAGATTGTTTACCTCTAGAAACATGGAGCAAAAGCCATCCATTGTCAAGAAAAGTTCATTTATAGTCAATCAAGCCTAGAAAAGCCTTATTACTCGGTTTAAATGCCTTTATAATCCCATTATTGAATTTATTTTGAATTGTTTTTACATTTTTTGATTAAAACAGATTGTAATTGATTGTTTGCCTCGGGAAACGTGGAGCGAAAGCCATCCATTGTCAAGAAAAGTTCATTTATAGTCACTCATGCCTAGAAAAGCCTTATTACTCGGTTTAAATGCCTTTATAATCCCATTATTGAATTTATTTTGAATTTTTTTTACATTTTTTGATTAAAACATATTGTAATTGAATGTTTACCTCTAGAAACATGGTGCAAAAGCCATCCATTGTCAAGAAAAGTTCATTTATAGTCACTCATGCCTAGAAAAGCCTTATTACTCGGTTTAAATGCCTTTATAATCCCATTATTGAATTTATTTTGAATTTTTTTTACATTTTTTGATTACAACATATTGTAATAGATTGTTTACCTCTAGAAACATGGAGCAAAAGCCATCCATTGTCAAGAAAAGTTCATTTATAGTCAATCAAGCCTAGAAAAGCCTTATTACTCGGTTTAAATGCCTTTATAATCCCATTATTGAATTTATTTTGAATTGTTTTTACATTTTTTGATTAAAACAGATTGTAATTGATTGTTTGCCTCGGGAAACGTGGAGCGAAAGCCATCCATTGTCAAGAAAAGTTCATTTATAGTCACTCATGCCTAGAAAAGCCTTATTACTCGGTTTAAATGCCTTTATAATCCCATTATTGAATTTATTTTGAATTTTTTTTACATTTTTTGATTAAAACATATTGTAATTGAATGTTTACCTCTAGAAACATGGTGCAAAAGCCATCCATTGTCAAGAAAAGTTCATTTATAGTCACTCATGCCTAGAAAAGCCTTATTACTCGGTTTAAATGCCTTTATAATCCCATTATTGAATTTATTTTGAATTTTTTTTACATTTTTTGATTAAAACAGATTGTAATTGATTGTTTGCCTCGGGAAACGTGGAGCGAAAGCCATCCATTGTCAAGAAAAGTTCATTTATAGTCACTCATGCCTAGAAAAGCCTTATTAGTCGGTTTAAATGCCTTTATAATCCCATTATTGAATTTATTTTGAATTGTTTTTACATTTTTTGATGAAAACATATTGTAATTGAATGTTGACCTCTAGAAACATGGAGCAAAAGCCATCCATTGTCAAGAAAAGTTCATTTATAGTCACTCAAGCCTAGAAAAGCCTTATTACTCAGTTTAAATGCCTTTATAATCCCATTATTGAATTTATTTTGAATTTTTTTTACATTTTTTTATTAAAACAGATTGTAATTGATTGTTTGCCTCGGGAAACGTGGAGCGAAAGCCATCCATTGTCAAGAAAAGATCATTTATAGTCACTCATGCCTAGAAAAGCCTTATTAATCGGTTTAAATGCCTTTATAACCCCATAATTCAATTTATTTTGATTTTTTTTTGCATTTTTTTATTAAAACAGATTGTAATTGATTGTTTACCTCGGGAAACATGGAGCAAAAGCCATCCATTGTCAAGAAAAGTTCATTTATAGTCACTCATGCCTAGAAAAGCCTTATTACTCGGTTTAAATGCCTTTATAATCCCATTATTGAATTTATTTTGAATTTTTTTTACATTTTTTGATTAAAACATATTGTAATTGATTGTTTGCCTCAGGAAACGTGGAGCGAAAGCCATCCATTGTCAAGAAAAGTTCATTTATAGTCACTCATGCCCAGAAAAACCTTATTACTCGGTTTAAATGCCTTTATAATCCCATTATTGAATTTATTTTGAATTTTTTTTTACATTTTTTGATTAAAACAAATTGTAATTGATTGTTTGCCACGGGAAACGGGGAGCGAAAGCCATCCATTGTCAAGAAAAGTTCATTTATAGTCACACATGCCTAGAAAAGCCTTATTACTCGGTTTAAATGCCTTTATAATCTCATTATTGAATTTATTTTGAATTGTTTTTATATTTTTTGATTAAAACAGATTGTAATTGATTGTTTGCCTCGGGAAACGTGGAGCGAAAGCCATCCATTGTCAAGAAAAGTTCATTTATAGTCAATCAAGCCTAGAAAAGCCTTATTACTCGGTTTAAATGCCTTTATAATCCCATTATTGAATTTATTTTGAATTGTTTTTACATTTTTTGATTAAAACAGATTGTAATTGATTGTTTGCGTCGGGAAACGTGGAGCGAAAGCCATCCATTGTCAAGAAAAGTTCATTTATAGTCATTCATGCCTAGAAAAGCCTTATTACTCGGTTTAAATGCCTTTATAATCCCATTATTGAATTTATTTTGAATATTTTTTACATTTTTTGATTAAAACATATTGTAATAGATTGTTTACCTCTAGAAACATGGAGCAAAAGCCATCCATTGTCAAGAAAAGTTCATTTATAGTCAATCAAGCCTAGAAAAGCCTTATTACTCGGTTTAAATGCCTTTATAATCCCATTATTGAATTTATTTTGAATTGTTTTTACATTTTTTGATTAAAACAGATTGTAATTGATTGTTTGCCTCGGGAAACGTGGAGCGAAAGCCATCCATTGTCAAGAAAAGTTCATTTATAGTCACTCATGCCTAGAAAAGCCTTATTACTCGGTTTAAATGCCTTTATAATCCCATTATTGAATTTATTTTGAATTTTTTTTACATTTTTTGATTAAAACATATTGTAATTGAATGTTTACCTCTAGAAACATGGTGCAAAAGCCATCCATTGTCAAGAAAAGTTCATTTATAGTCACTCATGCCTAGAAAAGCCTTATTACTCGGTTTAAATGCCTTTATAATCCCATTATTGAATTTATTTTGAATTTTTTTTACATTTTTTGATTAAAACAGATTGTAATTGATTGTTTGCCTCGGGAAACGTGGAGCGAAAGCCATCCATTGTCAAGAAAAGTTCATTTATAGTCACTCATGCCTAGAAAAGCCTTATTAGTCGGTTTAAATGCCTTTATAATCCCATTATTGAATTTATTTTGAATTGTTTTTACATTTTTTGATGAAAACATATTGTAATTGAACGTTGACCTCTAGAAACATGGAGCAAAAGCCATCCATTGTCAAGAAAAGTTCATTTATAGTCACTCAAGCCTAGAAAAGCCTTATTACTCAGTTTAAATGCCTTTATAATCCCATTATTGAATTTATTTTGAATTTTTTTTACATTTTTTTATTAAAACAGATTGTAATTGATTGTTTGCCTCGGGAAACGTGGAGCGAAAGCCATCCATTGTCAAGAAAAGATCATTTATAGTCACTCATGCCTAGAAAAGCCTTATTACTCGGTTTAAATGCCTTTATAACCCCATAATTCAATTTATTTTGAATTTTTTTTGCATTTTTTTATTAAAACAGATTGTAATTGATTGTTTATCTCGGGAAACATGGAGCAAAAGCCATCCATTGTCAAGAAAAGTTCATTTATAGTCACTCATGCCTAGAAAAGCCTTATTACTCGGTTTAAATGCCTTTATAATCCCATTATTGAATTTATTTTGAATTTTTTTTACATTTTTTGATTAAAACATATTGTAATTGATTGTTTGCCTCAGGAAACGTGGAGCGAAAGCCATCCATTGTCAAGAAAAGTTCATTTATAGTCACTCATGCCCAGAAAAACCTTATTACTCGGTTTAAATGCCTTTATAATCCCATTATTGAATTTATTTTGAATTTTTTTTTACATTTTTTTATTAAAACAGATTGTAATTGATTGTTTGCCACGGGAAACGTGGAGCGAAAGCCATCCATTGTCAAGAAAAGTTCATTTATAGTCACTCATGCCTAGAAAAGCCTTATTACTCGGTTTAAATGCCTTTATAATCCCATTATTGAATTTATTTTGAATTTTTTTAACATTTTTTGATTAAAACATATTGTAATAGATTGTTTACCTCTAGAAACATGGAGCAAAAGCCATCCATTGTCAAGAAAAGTTCATTGATAGTCAATCAAGCCTAGAAAAGCCTTATTACTCGGTTTAAATGCCTTTATAATCCCATTATTGAATTTATTTTGAATTGTTTTCACATTTTTTGATTAACACAGATTGTAATTGATTGTTTGCCTCGGGAAACGTGGAGCGAAAGCCATCCATTGTCAAGAAAAGTTCATATATAGTCACTCAAGCCTAGAAAAGCCTTATTACTCGGTTTAAATGCCTTTATAATCTCATTATTGAATTTATTTTGAATTGTTTTTACATTTTTTGATTAAAACAGATTGTAATTGATTGTTTGCCTCGGGAAACGTGGAGCGAAAGCCATCCATTGTCAAGAAAAGTTCATTTATAGTCACTCATGCCTAGAAAAGCCTTATTACTCGGTTTAAATGCCTTTATAATCCCATTATTGAGTTTATTTTGAATTTTTTTTACATTTTTTGATTAAAACAGATTGTAATTGATTGTTTACCTCGGGAAACTTGGAGCGAAAGCCATCCATTGTCAAGAAAAGTTCATTTATAGTCACTCAAGCCTAGAAAAGCCTTATTACTCGGTTTAAATGCCTTTATAATCCCATTATTGAGTTTATTTTGAATTTTTTTTACATTTTTTGATTAAAACAGATTGTAATTGATTGTTTACCTCGGGAAACTTGGAGCGAAAGCCATCCATTGTCAAGAAAAGTTCATATATAGTCACTGAAGCGTAGAAAAGCCTTATTACTCGGTTTAAATGCCTTTATAATCTCATTATTGAATTTATTTTGAATTGTTTTTATATTTTTTGATTAAAACAGATTGTAATTGATTGTTTGCCTCGGGAAACGTGGAGCGAAAGCCATCCATTGTCAAGAAAAGTTCATTTATAGTCAATCAAGCCTAGAAAAGCCTTATTACTCGGTTTAAATGCCTTTATAATCCCATTATTGAATTTATTTTGAATTGTTTTTACATTTTTTGATTAAAACAGATTGTAATTGATTGTTTGCGTCGGGAAACGTGGAGCGAAAGCCATCCATTGTCAAGAAAAGTTCATTTATAGTCATTCATGCCTAGAAAAGCCTTATTACTCGGTTTAAATGCCTTTATAATCCCATTATTGAATTTATTTTGAATATTTTTTACATTTTTTGATTAAAACATATTGTAATAGATTGTTTACCTCTAGAAACATGGAGCAAAAGCCATCCATTGTCAAGAAAAGTTCATTTATAGTCAATCAAGCCTAGAAAAGCCTTATTACTCGGTTTAAATGCCTTTATAATCCCATTATTGAATTTATTTTGAATTGTTTTTACATTTTTTGATTAAAACAGATTGTAATTGATTGTTTGCCTCGGGAAACGTGGAGCGAAAGCCATCCATTGTCAAGAAAAGTTCATTTATAGTCACTCATGCCTAGAAAAGCCTTATTACTCGGTTTAAATGCCTTTATAATCCCATTATTGAATTTATTTTGAATTTTTTTTACATTTTTTGATTAAAACATATTGTAATTGAATGTTTACCTCTAGAAACATGGTGCAAAAGCCATCCATTGTCAAGAAAAGTTCATTTATAGTCACTCATGCCTAGAAAAGCCTTATTACTCGGTTTAAATGCCTTTATAATCCCATTATTGAATTTATTTTGAATTTTTTTTACATTTTTTGATTAAAACAGATTGTAATTGATTGTTTGCCTCGGGAAACGTGGAGCGAAAGCCATCCATTGTCAAGAAAAGTTCATTTATAGTCACTCATGCCTAGAAAAGCCTTATTAGTCGGTTTAAATGCCTTTATAATCCCATTATTGAATTTATTTTGAATTGTTTTTACATTTTTTGATGAAAACATATTGTAATTGAATGTTGACCTCTAGAAACATGGAGCAAAAGCCATCCATTGTCAAGAAAAGTTCATTTATAGTCACTCAAGCCTAGAAAAGCCTTATTACTCAGTTTAAATGCCTTTATAATCCCATTATTGAATTTATTTTGAATTTATTTTACATTTTTTTATTAAAACAGATTATAATTGATTGTTTGCCTCGGGAAACGTGGAGCGAAAGCCATCCATTGTCAAGAAAAGATCATTTATAGTCACTCATGCCTAGAAAAGCCTTATTACTCGGTTTAAATGCCTTTATAACCCCATAATTCAATTTATTTTGATTTTTTTTTGCATTTTTTTATTAAAACAGATTGTAATTGATTGTTTACCTCGGGAAACATGGAGCAAAAGCCATCCATTGTCAAGAAAAGTTCATTTATAGTCACTCATGCCTAGAAAAGCCTTATTACTCGGTTTAAATGCCTTTATAATCCCATTATTGAATTTATTTTGAATTTTTTTTACATTTTTTGATTAAAACATATTGTAATTGATTGTTTGCCTCAGGAAACGTGGAGCGAAAGCCATCCATTGTCAAGAAAAGTTCATTTATAGTCACTCATGCCCAGAAAAACCTTATTACTCGGTTTAAATGCCTTTATAATCCCATTATTGAATTTATTTTGAATTTTTTTTTACATTTTTTGATTAAAACAAATTGTAATTGATTGTTTGCCACGGGAAACGGGGAGCGAAAGCCATCCATTGTCAAGAAAAGTTCATTTATAGTCACTCATGCCTAGAAAAGCCTTATTACTCGGTTTAAATGCCTTTATAATCCCATTATTGAATTTATTTTGAATTGTTTTTATATTTTTTGATTAAAACAGATTGTAATTGATTGTTTGCCTCGGGAAACGTGGAGCGAAAGCCATCCATTGTCAAGAAAAGTTCATTTATAGTCAATCAAGCCTAGAAAAGCCTTATTACTCGGTTTAAATGCCTTTATAATCCCATTATTGAATTTATTTTGAATTGTTTTTACATTTTTTGATTAAAACAGATTGTAATTGATTGTTTGCGTCGGGAAACGTGGAGCGAAAGCCATCCATTGTCAAGAAAAGTTCATTTATAGTCATTCATGCCTAGAAAAGCCTTATTACTCGGTTTAAATGCCTTTATAATCCCATTATTGAATTTATTTTGAATATTTTTTACATTTTTTGATTAAAACATATTGTAATAGATTGTTTACCTCTAGAAACATGGAGCAAAAGCCATCCATTGTCAAGAAAAGTTCATTTATAGTCAATCAAGCCTAGAAAAGCCTTATTACTCGGTTTAAATGCCTTTATAATCCCATTATTGAATTTATTTTGAATTGTTTTTACATTTTTTGATTAAAACAGATTGTAATTGATTGTTTGCCTCGGGAAACGTGGAGCGAAAGCCATCCATTGTCAAGAAAAGTTCATTTATAGTCACTCATGCCTAGAAAAGCCTTATTACTCGGTTTAAATGCCTTTATAATCCCATTATTGAATTTATTTTGAATTTTTTTTACATTTTTTGATTAAAACATATTGTAATTGAATGTTTACCTCTAGAAACATGGTGCAAAAGCCATCCATTGTCAAGAAAAGTTCATTTATAGTCACTCATGCCTAGAAAAGCCTTATTACTCGGTTTAAATGCCTTTATAATCCCATTATTGAATTTATTTTGAATTTTTTTTACATTTTTTGATTAAAACAGATTGTAATTGATTGTTTGCCTCGGGAAACGTGGAGCGAAAGCCATCCATTGTCAAGAAAAGTTCATTTATAGTCACTCATGCCTAGAAAAGCCTTATTAGTCGGTTTAAATGCCTTTATAATCCCATTATTGAATTTATTTTGAATTGTTTTTACATTTTTTGATGAAAACATATTGTAATTGAATGTTGACCTCTAGAAACATGGAGCAAAAGCCATCCATTGTCAAGAAAAGTTCATTTATAGTCACTCAAGCCTAGAAAAGCCTTATTACTCAGTTTAAATGCCTTTATAATCCCATTATTGAATTTATTTTGAATTTTTTTTACATTTTTTTATTAAAACAGATTGTAATTGATTGTTTGCCTCGGGAAACGTGGAGCGAAAGCCATCCATTGTCAAGAAAAGATCATTTATAGTCACTCATGCCTAGAAAAGCCTTATTACTCGGTTTAAATGCCTTTATAACCCCATAATTCAATTTATTTTGATTTTTTTTTGCATTTTTTTATTAAAACAGATTGTAATTGATTGTTTACCTCGGGAAACATGGAGCAAAAGCCATCCATTGTCAAGAAAAGTTCATTTATAGTCACTCATGCCTAGAAAAGCCTTATTACTCGGTTTAAATGCCTTTATAATCCCATTATTGAATTTATTTTGAATTTTTTTTACATTTTTTGATTAAAACATATTGTAATTGATTGTTTGCCTCAGGAAACGTGGAGCGAAAGCCATCCATTGTCAAGAAAAGTTCATTTATAGTCACTCATGCCCAGAAAAACCTTATTACTCGGTTTAAATGCCTTTATAATCCCATTATTGAATTTATTTTGAATTTTTTTTTACATTTTTTGATTAAAACAAATTGTAATTGATTGTTTGCCACGGGAAACGGGGAGCGAAAGCCATCCATTGTCAAGAAAAGTTCATTTATAGTCACTCATGCCTAGAAAAGCCTTATTACTCGGTTTAAATGCCTTTATAATCCCATTATTGAATTTATTTTGAATTGTTTTTATATTTTTTGATTAAAACAGATTGTAATTGATTGTTTGCCTCGGGAAACGTGGAGCGAAAGCCATCCATTGTCAAGAAAAGTTCATTTATAGTCAATCAAGCCTAGAAAAGCCTTATTACTCGGTTTAAATGCCTTTATAATCCCATTATTGAATTTATTTTGAATTGTTTTTACATTTTTTGATTAAAACAGATTGTAATTGATTGTTTGCGTCGGGAAACGTGGAGCGAAAGCCATCCATTGTCAAGAAAAGTTCATTTATAGTCATTCATGCCTAGAAAAGCCTTATTACTCGGTTTAAATGCCTTTATAATCCCATTATTGAATTTATTTTGAATATTTTTTACATTTTTTGATTAAAACATATTGTAATAGATTGTTTACCTCTAGAAACATGGAGCAAAAGCCATCCATTGTCAAGAAAAGTTCATTTATAGTCAATCAAGCCTAGAAAAGCCTTATTACTCGGTTTAAATGCCTTTATAATCCCATTATTGAATTTATTTTGAATTGTTTTTACATTTTTTGATTAAAACAGATTGTAATTGATTGTTTGCCTCGGGAAACGTGGAGCGAAAGCCATCCATTGTCAAGAAAAGTTCATTTATAGTCACTCATGCCTAGAAAAGCCTTATTACTCGGTTTAAATGCCTTTATAATCCCATTATTGAATTTATTTTGAATTTTTTTTACATTTTTTGATTAAAACATATTGTAATTGAATGTTTACCTCTAGAAACATGGTGCAAAAGCCATCCATTGTCAAGAAAAGTTCATTTATAGTCACTCATGCCTAGAAAAGCCTTATTACTCGGTTTAAATGCCTTTATAATCCCATTATTGAATTTATTTTGAATTTTTTTTACATTTTTTGATTAAAACAGATTGTAATTGATTGTTTGCCTCGGGAAACGTGGAGCGAAAGCCATCCATTGTCAAGAAAAGTTCATTTATAGTCACTCATGCCTAGAAAAGCCTTATTAGTCGGTTTAAATGCCTTTATAATCCCATTATTAAATTTATTTTGAATTGTTTTTACATTTTTTGATGAAAACATATTGTAATTGAACGTTGACCTCTAGAAACATGGAGCAAAAGCCATCCATTGTCAAGAAAAGTTCATTTATAGTCACTCAAGCCTAGAAAAGCCTTATTACTCAGTTTAAATGCCTTTATAATCCCATTATTGAATTTATTTTGAATTTTTTTTACATTTTTTTATTAAAACAGATTGTAATTGATTGTTTGCCTCGGGAAACGTGGAGCGAAAGCCATCCATTGTCAAGAAAAGATCATTTATAGTCACTCATGCCTAGAAAAGCCTTATTACTCGGTTTAAATGCCTTTATAACCCCATAATTCAATTTATTTTGATTTTTTTTTGCATTTTTTTATTAAAACAGATTGTAATTGATTGTTTACCTCGGGAAACATGGAGCAAAAGCCATCCATTGTCAAGAAAAGTTCATTTATAGTCACTCATGCCTAGAAAAGCCTTATTACTCGGTTTAAATGCCTTTATAATCCCATTATTGAATTTATTTTGAATTTTTTTTACATTTTTTGATTAAAACATATTGTAATTGATTGTTTGCCTCAGGAAACGTGGAGCGAAAGCCATCCATTGTCAAGAAAAGTTCATTTATAGTCACTCATGCCCAGAAAAACCTTATTACTCGGTTTAAATGCCTTTATAATCCCATTATTGAATTTATTTTGAATTTTTTTTTACATTTTTTGATTAAAACAAATTGTAATTGATTGTTTGCCACGGGAAACGGGGAGCGAAAGCCATCCATTGTCAAGAAAAGTTCATTTATAGTCACTCATGCCCAGAAAAATCTTATTACTCGGTTTAAATGCCTTTATAATCCCATTATTGAATTTATTTTGAATTTTTTTTTACATTTTTTGATTAAAACAAATTGTAATTGATTGTTTGCCACGGGAAACGGGGAGCGAAAGCCATCCATTGTCAAGAAAAGTTCATTTATAGTCACTCATGCCTAGAAAAGCCTTATTACTCGGTTTAAATGCCTTTATAATCCCATTATTGAATTTATTTTGAATTGTTTTTATATTTTTTGATTAAAACAGATTGTAATTGATTGTTTGCCTCGGGAAACATGGAGCGAAAGCCATCCATTGTCAAGAAAAGTTCATTTATAGTCACTCATGCCTAGAAAAGCCTTATTAGTCGGTTTAAATGCCTTTATAATCCCATTATTGAATTTATTTTGAATTGTTTTTACATTTTTTGATGAAAACATATTGTAATTGAATGTTGACCTCTAGAAACATGGAGCAAAAGCCATCCATTGTCAAGAAAAGTTCATTTATAGTCACTCAAGCCTAGAAAAGCCTTATTACTCAGTTTAAATGCCTTTATAATCCCATTATTGAATTTATTTTGAATTTTTTTACATTTTTTTATTAAAACAGATTGTAATTGATTGTTTGCCTCGGGAAACGTGGAGCGAAAGCCATCCATTGTCAAGAAAAGATCATTTATAGTCACTCATGCCTAGAAAAGCCTTATTACTCGGTTTAAATGCCTTTATAACCCCATAATTCAATTTATTTTGAATTTTTTTTGCATTTTTTTTATTAAAACAGATTGTAATTGATTGTTTACCTCGGGAAACATGGAGCAAAAGCCATCCATTGTCAAGAAAAGTTCATTTATAGTCACTCATGCCTAGAAAAGCCTTATTACTCGGTTTAAATGCCTTTATAATCCCATTATTGAATTTATTTTGAATTTTTTTTACATTTTTTGATTAAAACATATTGTAATTGATTGTTTGCCTCAGGAAACGTGGAGCGAAAGCCATCCATTGTCAAGAAAAGTTCATTTATAGTCACTCATGCCCAGAAAAGCCTTATTACTCGGTTTAAATGCCTTTATAATCCCATTATTGAATTTATTTTGAATTTTTTTTTACATTTTTTGATTAAAACAGATTGTAATTGATTGTTTGCCACGGGAAACGTGGAGTGAAAGCCATCCATTGTCAAGAAAAGTTCATTTATAGTCACTCATGCCTAGAAAAGCCTTATTACTCGGTTTAAATGCCTTTATAATCTCATTATTGAATTTATTTTGAATTGTTTTTATATTTTTTGATTAAAACAGATTGTAATTGATTGTTTGCCTCGGGAAACGTGGAGCGAAAGCCATCCATTGTCAAGAAAAGTTCATTTATAGTCAATCAAGCCTAGAAAAGCCTTATTACTCGGTTTAAATGCCTTTATAATCCCATTATTGAATTTATTTTGAATTGTTTTTACATTTTTTGATTAAAACAGATTGTAATTGATTGTTTGCGTCGGGAAACGTGGAGCGAAAGCCATCCATTGTCAAGAAAAGTTCATTTATAGTCATTCATGCCTAGAAAAGCCTTATTACTCGGTTTAAATGCCTTTATAATCCCATTATTGAATTTATTTTGAATATTTTTTACATTTTTTGATTAAAACATATTGTAATAGATTGTTTACCTCTAGAAACATGGAGCAAAAGCCATCCATTGTCAAGAAAAGTTCATTTATAGTCAATCAAGCCTAGAAAAGCCTTATTACTCGGTTTAAATGCCTTTATAATCCCATTATTGAATTTATTTTGAATTGTTTTTACATTTTTTGATTAAAACAGATTGTAATTGATTGTTTGCCTCGGGAAACGTGGAGCGAAAGCCATCCATTGTCAAGAAAAGTTCATTTATAGTCACTCATGCCTAGAAAAGCCTTATTACTCGATTTAAATGCCTTTATAATCCCATTATTGAATTTATTTTGAATTTTTTTTACATTTTTTGATTAAAACATATTGTAATTGAATGTTTACCTCTAGAAACATGGTGCAAAAGCCATCCATTGTCAAGAAAAGTTCATTTATAGTCACTCATGCCTAGAAAAGCCTTATTACTCGGTTTAAATGCCTTTATAATCCCATTATTGAATTTATTTTGAATTTTTTTTACATTTTTTGATTAAAACAGATTGTAATTGATTGTTTGCCTCGGGAAACATGGAGCGAAAGCCATCCATTGTCAAGAAAAGTTCATTTATAGTCACTCATGCCTAGAAAAGCCTTATTAGTCGGTTTAAATGCCTTTATAATCCCATTATTAAATTTATTTTGAATTGTTTTTACATTTTTTGATGAAAACATATTGTAATTGAACGTTGACCTCTAGAAACATGGAGCAAAAGCCATCCATTGTCAAGAAAAGTTCATTTATAGTCACTCAAGCCTAGAAAAGCCTTATTACTCAGTTTAAATGACTTTATAATCCCATTATTGAATTTATTTTGAATTTTTTTTACATTTTTTTATTAAAACAGATTGTAATTGATTGTTTGCCTCGGGAAACGTGGAGCGAAAGCCATCCATTGTCAAGAAAAGATCATTTATAGTCACTCATGCCTAGAAAAGCCTTATTACTCGGTTTAAATGCCTTTATAACCCCATAATTCAATTTATTTTGAATTTTTTTTGCATTTTTTTATTAAAACAGATTGTAATTGATTGTTTACCTCGGGAAACATGGAGCGAAAGCCATCCATTGTCAAGAAAAGTTCATTTATAGTCACTCATGCCTAGAAAAGCCTTATTAGTCGGTTTAAATGCCTTTATAATCCCATTATTGAATTTATTTTGAATTGTTTTTACATTTTTTGATGAAAACATATTGTAATTGAATGTTGACCTCTAGAAACATGGAGCAAAAGCCATCCATTGTCAAGAAAAGTTCATTTATAGTCACTCAAGCCTAGAAAAGCCTTATTACTCAGTTTAAATGCCTTTATAATCCCATTATTGAATTTATTTTGAATTTTTTTTACATTTTTTTATTAAAACAGATTGTAATTGATTGTTTGCCTCGGGAAACGTGGAGCGAAAGCCATCCATTGTCAAGAAAAGATCATTTATAGTCACTCATGCCTAGAAAAGCCTTATTACTCGGTTTAAATGCCTTTATAACCCCATAATTCAATTTATTTTGATTTTTTTTTGCATTTTTTTATTAAAACAGATTGTAATTGATTGTTTACCTCGGGAAACATGGAGCAAAAGCCATCCATTGTCAAGAAAAGTTCATTTATAGTCACTCATGCCTAGAAAAGCCTTATTACTCGGTTTAAATGCCTTTATAATCCCATTATTGAATTTATTTTGAATTTTTTTTACATTTTTTGATTAAAACATATTGTAATTGATTGTTTGCCTCAGGAAACGTGGAGCGAAAGCCATCCATTGTCAAGAAAAGTTCATTTATAGTCACTCATGCCCAGAAAAACCTTATTACTCGGTTTAAATGCCTTTATAATCCCATTATTGAATTTATTTTGAATTTTTTTTTACATTTTTTGATTAAAACAAATTGTAATTGATTGTTTGCCACGGGAAACGGGGAGCGAAAGCCATCCATTGTCAAGAAAAGTTCATTTATAGTCACTCATGCCTAGAAAAGCCTTATTACTCGGTTTAAATGCCTTTATAATCCCATTATTGAATTTATTTTGAATTGTTTTTATATTTTTTGATTAAAACAGATTGTAATTGATTGTTTGCCTCGGGAAACGTGGAGCGAAAGCCATCCATTGTCAAGAAAAGTTCATTTATAGTCAATCAAGCCTAGAAAAGCCTTATTACTCGGTTTAAATGCCTTTATAATCCCATTATTGAATTTATTTTGAATTGTTTTTACATTTTTTGATTAAAACAGATTGTAATTGATTGTTTGCGTCGGGAAACGTGGAGCGAAAGCCATCCATTGTCAAGAAAAGTTCATTTATAGTCATTCATGCCTAGAAAAGCCTTATTACTCGGTTTAAATGCCTTTATAATCCCATTATTGAATTTATTTTGAATATTTTTTACATTTTTTGATTAAAACATATTGTAATAGATTGTTTACCTCTAGAAACATGGAGCAAAAGCCATCCATTGTCAAGAAAAGTTCATTTATAGTCAATCAAGCCTAGAAAAGCCTTATTACTCGGTTTAAATGCCTTTATAATCCCATTATTGAATTTATTTTGAATTGTTTTTACATTTTTTGATTAAAACAGATTGTAATTGATTGTTTGCCTTGGGAAACGTGGAGCGAAAGCCATCCATTGTCAAGAAAAGTTCATTTATAGTCACTCATGCCTAGAAAAGCCTTATTACTCGGTTTAAATGCCTTTATAATCCCATTATTGAATTTATTTTGAATTTTTTTTACATTTTTTGATTAAAACATATTGTAATTGAATGTTTACCTCTAGAAACATGGTGCAAAAGCCATCCATTGTCAAGAAAAGTTCATTTATAGTCACTCATGCCTAGAAAAGCCTTATTACTCGGTTTAAATGCCTTTATAATCCCATTATTGAATTTATTTTGAATTTTTTTTACATTTTTTGATTAAAACAGATTGTAATTGATTGTTTGCCTCGGGAAACGTGGAGCGAAAGCCATCCATTGTCAAGAAAAGTTCATTTATAGTCACTCATGCCTAGAAAAGCCTTATTAGTCGGTTTAAATGCCTTTATAATCCCATTATTAAATTTATTTTGAATTGTTTTTACATTTTTTGATGAAAACATATTGTAATTGAACGTTGACCTCTAGAAACATGGAGCAAAAGCCATCCATTGTCAAGAAAAGTTCATTTATAGTCACTCAAGCCTAGAAAAGCCTTATTACTCAGTTTAAATGCCTTTATAATCCCATTATTGAATTTATTTTGAATTTTTTTTACATTTTTTTATTAAAACAGATTGTAATTGATTGTTTGCCTCGGGAAACGTGGAGCGAAAGCCATCCATTGTCAAGAAAAGATCATTTATAGTCACTCATGCCTAGAAAAGCCTTATTACTCGGTTTAAATGCCTTTATAACCCCATAATTCAATTTATTTTGATTTTTTTTTGCATTTTTTTATTAAAACAGATTGTAATTGATTGTTTACCTCGGGAAACATGGAGCAAAAGCCATCCATTGTCAAGAAAAGTTCATTTATAGTCACTCATGCCTAGAAAAGCCTTATTACTCGGTTTAAATGCCTTTATAATCCCATTATTGAATTTATTTTGAATTTTTTTTACATTTTTTGATTAAAACATATTGTAATTGATTGTTTGCCTCAGGAAACGTGGAGCGAAAGCCATCCATTGTCAAGAAAAGTTCATTTATAGTCACTCATGCCCAGAAAAACCTTATTACTCGGTTTAAATGCCTTTATAATCCCATTATTGAATTTATTTTGAATTTTTTTTTACATTTTTTGATTAAAACAAATTGTAATTGATTGTTTGCCACGGGAAACGGGGAGCGAAAGCCATCCATTGTCAAGAAAAGTTCATTTATAGTCACTCATGCCCAGAAAAATCTTATTACTCGGTTTAAATGCCTTTATAATCCCATTATTGAATTTATTTTGAATTTTTTTTTACATTTTTTGATTAAAACAAATTGTAATTGATTGTTTGCCACGGGAAACGGGGAGCGAAAGCCATCCATTGTCAAGAAAAGTTCATTTATAGTCACTCATGCCTAGAAAAGCCTTATTACTCGGTTTAAATGCCTTTATAATCCCATTATTGAATTTATTTTGAATTGTTTTTATATTTTTTGATTAAAACAGATTGTAATTGATTGTTTGCCTCGGGAAACATGGAGCGAAAGCCATCCATTGTCAAGAAAAGTTCATTTATAGTCACTCATGCCTAGAAAAGCCTTATTAGTCGGTTTAAATGCCTTTATAATCCCATTATTGAATTTATTTTGAATTGTTTTTACATTTTTTGATGAAAACATATTGTAATTGAATGTTGACCTCTAGAAACATGGAGCAAAAGCCATCCATTGTCAAGAAAAGTTCATTTATAGTCACTCAAGCCTAGAAAAGCCTTATTACTCAGTTTAAATGCCTTTATAATCCCATTATTGAATTTATTTTGAATTTTTTTACATTTTTTTATTAAAACAGATTGTAATTGATTGTTTGCCTCGGGAAACGTGGAGCGAAAGCCATCCATTGTCAAGAAAAGATCATTTATAGTCACTCATGCCTAGAAAAGCCTTATTACTCGGTTTAAATGCCTTTATAACCCCATAATTCAATTTATTTTGAATTTTTTTTGCATTTTTTTTATTAAAACAGATTGTAATTGATTGTTTACCTCGGGAAACATGGAGCAAAAGCCATCCATTGTCAAGAAAAGTTCATTTATAGTCACTCATGCCTAGAAAAGCCTTATTACTCGGTTTAAATGCCTTTATAATCCCATTATTGAATTTATTTTGAATTTTTTTTACATTTTTTGATTAAAACATATTGTAATTGATTGTTTGCCTCAGGAAACGTGGAGCGAAAGCCATCCATTGTCAAGAAAAGTTCATTTATAGTCACTCATGCCCAGAAAAGCCTTATTACTCGGTTTAAATGCCTTTATAATCCCATTATTGAATTTATTTTGAATTTTTTTTTACATTTTTTGATTAAAACAGATTGTAATTGATTGTTTGCCACGGGAAACGTGGAGTGAAAGCCATCCATTGTCAAGAAAAGTTCATTTATAGTCACTCATGCCTAGAAAAGCCTTATTACTCGGTTTAAATGCCTTTATAATCTCATTATTGAATTTATTTTGAATTGTTTTTATATTTTTTGATTAAAACAGATTGTAATTGATTGTTTGCCTCGGGAAACGTGGAGCGAAAGCCATCCATTGTCAAGAAAAGTTCATTTATAGTCAATCAAGCCTAGAAAAGCCTTATTACTCGGTTTAAATGCCTTTATAATCCCATTATTGAATTTATTTTGAATTGTTTTTACATTTTTTGATTAAAACAGATTGTAATTGATTGTTTGCGTCGGGAAACGTGGAGCGAAAGCCATCCATTGTCAAGAAAAGTTCATTTATAGTCATTCATGCCTAGAAAAGCCTTATTACTCGGTTTAAATGCCTTTATAATCCCATTATTGAATTTATTTTGAATATTTTTTACATTTTTTGATTAAAACATATTGTAATAGATTGTTTACCTCTAGAAACATGGAGCAAAAGCCATCCATTGTCAAGAAAAGTTCATTTATAGTCAATCAAGCCTAGAAAAGCCTTATTACTCGGTTTAAATGCCTTTATAATCCCATTATTGAATTTATTTTGAATTGTTTTTACATTTTTTGATTAAAACAGATTGTAATTGATTGTTTGCCTCGGGAAACGTGGAGCGAAAGCCATCCATTGTCAAGAAAAGTTCATTTATAGTCACTCATGCCTAGAAAAGCCTTATTACTCGATTTAAATGCCTTTATAATCCCATTATTGAATTTATTTTGAATTTTTTTTACATTTTTTGATTAAAACATATTGTAATTGAATGTTTACCTCTAGAAACATGGTGCAAAAGCCATCCATTGTCAAGAAAAGTTCATTTATAGTCACTCATGCCTAGAAAAGCCTTATTACTCGGTTTAAATGCCTTTATAATCCCATTATTGAATTTATTTTGAATTTTTTTTACATTTTTTGATTAAAACAGATTGTAATTGATTGTTTGCCTCGGGAAACATGGAGCGAAAGCCATCCATTGTCAAGAAAAGTTCATTTATAGTCACTCATGCCTAGAAAAGCCTTATTAGTCGGTTTAAATGCCTTTATAATCCCATTATTAAATTTATTTTGAATTGTTTTTACATTTTTTGATGAAAACATATTGTAATTGAACGTTGACCTCTAGAAACATGGAGCAAAAGCCATCCATTGTCAAGAAAAGTTCATTTATAGTCACTCAAGCCTAGAAAAGCCTTATTACTCAGTTTAAATGCCTTTATAATCCCATTATTGAATTTATTTTGAATTTTTTTTACATTTTTTTATTAAAACAGATTGTAATTGATTGTTTGCCTCGGGAAACGTGGAGCGAAAGCCATCCATTGTCAAGAAAAGATCATTTATAGTCACTCATGCCTAGAAAAGCCTTATTACTCGGTTTAAATGCCTTTATAACCCCATAATTCAATTTATTTTGAATTTTTTTTGCATTTTTTTATTAAAACAGATTGTAATTGATTGTTTACCTCGGGAAACATGGAGCGAAAGCCATCCATTGTCAAGAAAAGTTCATTTATAGTCACTCATGCCT
The DNA here is from genome assembly GCF_053813885.1 of Theobroma cacao. Lineage (NCBI taxonomy): Eukaryota > Viridiplantae > Streptophyta > Magnoliopsida > Malvales > Malvaceae > Theobroma > Theobroma cacao. The sequence goes on along the minus strand of NC_142644.1, from coordinate 13,721,239 downwards.
AGAAAAGCCTTATTAGTCGGTTTAAATGCCTTTATAATCCCATTATTGAATTTATTTTGAATTGTTTTTACATTTTTTGATGAAAACATATTGTAATTGAATGTTGACCTCTAGAAACATGGAGCAAAAGCCATCCATTGTCAAGAAAAGTTCATTTATAGTCACTCAAGCCTAGAAAAGCCTTATTACTCAGTTTAAATGCCTTTATAATCCCATTATTGAATTTATTTTGAATTTTTTTTACATTTTTTTATTAAAACAGATTGTAATTGATTGTTTGCCTCGGGAAACGTGGAGCGAAAGCCATCCATTGTCAAGAAAAGATCATTTATAGTCACTCATGCCTAGAAAAGCCTTATTACTCGGTTTAAATGCCTTTATAACCCCATAATTCAATTTATTTTGATTTTTTTTTGCATTTTTTTATTAAAACAGATTGTAATTGATTGTTTACCTCGGGAAACATGGAGCAAAAGCCATCCATTGTCAAGAAAAGTTCATTTATAGTCACTCATGCCTAGAAAAGCCTTATTACTCGGTTTAAATGCCTTTATAATCCCATTATTGAATTTATTTTGAATTTTTTTTACATTTTTTGATTAAAACATATTGTAATTGATTGTTTGCCTCAGGAAACGTGGAGCGAAAGCCATCCATTGTCAAGAAAAGTTCATTTATAGTCACTCATGCCCAGAAAAACCTTATTACTCGGTTTAAATGCCTTTATAATCCCATTATTGAATTTATTTTGAATTTTTTTTTACATTTTTTGATTAAAACAAATTGTAATTGATTGTTTGCCACGGGAAACGGGGAGCGAAAGCCATCCATTGTCAAGAAAAGTTCATTTATAGTCACTCATGCCTAGAAAAGCCTTATTACTCGGTTTAAATGCCTTTATAATCCCATTATTGAATTTATTTTGAATTGTTTTTATATTTTTTGATTAAAACAGATTGTAATTGATTGTTTGCCTCGGGAAACGTGGAGCGAAAGCCATCCATTGTCAAGAAAAGATCATTTATAGTCACTCATGCCTAGAAAAGCCTTATTACTCGGTTTAAATGCCTTTATAACCCCATAATTCAATTTATTTTGAATTTTTTTTGCATTTTTTTATTAAAACAGATTGTAATTGATTGTTTACCTCGGGAAACATGGAGCGAAAGCCATCCATTGTCAAGAAAAGTTCATTTATAGTCACTCATGCCTAGAAAAGCCTTATTACTCGGTTTAAATGCCTTTATAATCCCATTATTGAATTTATTTTGAATTTTTTTTACATTTTTTGATTAAAACATATTGTAATTGATTGTTTGCCTCAGGAAACGTGGAGCGAAAGCCATCCATTGTCAAGAAAAGTTCATTTATAGTCACTCATGCCCAGAAAAGCCTTATTACTCGGTTTAAATGCCTTTATAATCCCATTATTGAATTTATTTTGAATTTTTTTTTACATTTTTTGATTAAAACAGATTGTAATTGATTGTTTGCCAAGGGAAACGTGGAGCGAAAGCCATCCATTGTCAAGAAAAGTTCATTTATAGTCACTCATGCCTAGAAAAGCCTTATTACTCGGTTTAAATGCCTTTATAATCCCATTATTGAATTTATTTTGAATTTTTTTTACATTTTTTGATTAAAACATATTGTAATAGATTGTTTACCTCTAGAAACATGGAGCAAAAGCCATCCATTGTCAAGAAAAGTTCATTGATAGTCAATCAAGCCTAGAAAAGCCTTATTACTCGGTTTAAATGCCTTTATAATCCCATTATTGAATTTATTTTGAATTGTTTTTACATTTTGTGATTAAAACAGATTGTAATTGATTGTTTGCCTCGGGAAACGTGGAGCGAAAGCCATCCATTGTCAAGAAAAGTTCATATATAGTCACTCAAGCCTAGAAAAGCCTTATTACTCGGTTTAAATGCCTTTATAATCTCATTATTGAATTTATTTTGAATTGTTTGTACATTTTTTGATTAAAACAGATTGTAATTGATTGTTTGCCTCGGGAAACGTGGAGCCAAAGCCATCCATTGTCAAGAAAAGTTCATTTATAGTCAGTCATGCCTAGAAAAGCCTTATTACTCGGTTTAAATGCCTTTATAATCCCATTATTGAATTTATTTTGAATTGTTTTGACATTTTTTGATTAAAACAGATTGTAATTGATTGTTTGCCTCGGGAAACGTGGAGCGAAAGCCATCCATTGTCAAGAAAAGTTCATTTATAGTCACTCATGCCTAGAAAAGCTTTATTACTCGATTTAAATGCATTTATAATCCCATTATTGAATTTATTTTGAATTTTTTTTACATTTTTTGATTAAAACAGATTGTAATTGATTGTTTACCTCGGGAAACTTGGAGCGAAAGCCATCCATTGTCAAGAAAAGTTCATATATAGTCACTCAAGCCTAGAAAAGCCTTATTACTCGGTTTAAATGCCTTTATAATCTCATTATTGAATTTATTTTGAATTGTTTTTACATTTTTTGATTAAAACAGATTGTAATTGATTGTTTGCCTCGGGAAACGTGGAGCGAAAGCCATCCATTGTCAAGAAAAGTTCATTTATAGTCACTCATGCCTAGAAAAGCCTTATTACTCGGTTTAAATGCCTTTATAATCCCATTATTGAATTTATTTTGAATTGTTTTTACATTTTTTGATTAAAACAGATTGTAATTGATTGTTTGCCTCGGGAAACGTGGAGCGAAAGCCATCCATTGTCAAGAAAAGTTCATTTATAGTCACTCAAGCCTAGAAAAGCCTTATTACTCGGTTTAAATGCCTTTATAATCCCATTATTGAATTTATTTTGAATTTTTTTTACATTTTTTGATTAAAACATATTGTAATTGAATGTTTACCTCTAGAAACATGGTGCAAAAGCCATCCATTGTCAAGAAAAGTTCATTTATAGTCACTCATGCCTAGAAAAGCCTTATTACTCGGTTTAAATGCCTTTATAATCCCATTATTGAATTTATTTTGAATTTTTTTTACATTTTTTGATTAAAACATATTGTAATTGAATGTTTACCTCTAGAAACATGGTGCAAAAGCCATCCATTGTCAAGAAAAGTTCATTTATAGTCACTCATGCCTAGAAAAGCCTTATTACTCGGTTTAAATGCCTTTATAATCCCATTATTGAATTTATTTTGAATTTTTTTTACATTTTTTGATTAAAACAGATTGTAATTGATTGTTTGCCTCGGGAAACGTGGAGCGAAAGCCATCCATTGTCAAGAAAAGTTCATTTATAGTCACTCATGCCTAGAAAAGCCTTATTAGTCGGTTTAAATGCCTTTATAATCCCATTATTGAATTTATTTTGAATTGTTTTTACATTTTTTGATGAAAACATATTGTAATTGAATGTTGACCTCTAGAAACATGGAGCAAAAGCCATCCATTGTCAAGAAAAGTTCATTTATAGTCACTCAAGCCTAGAAAAGCCTTATTACTCAGTTTAAATGCCTTTATAATCCCATTATTGAATTTATTTTGAATTTTTTTTACATTTTTTTATTAAAACAGATTGTAATTGATTGTTTGCCTCGGGAAACGTGGAGCGAAAGCCATCCATTGTCAAGAAAAGATCATTTATAGTCACTCATGCCTAGAAAAGCCTTATTACTCGGTTTAAATGCCTTTATAACCCCATAATTCAATTTATTTTGATTTTTTTTGCATTTTTTTATTAAAACAGATTGTAATTGATTGTTTACCTCGGGAAACATGGAGCAAAAGCCATCCATTGTCAAGAAAAGTTCATTTATAGTCACTCATGCCTAGAAAAGCCTTATTACTCGGTTTAAATGCCTTTATAATCCCATTATTGAATTTATTTTGAATTTTTTTTACATTTTTTGATTAAAACATATTGTAATTGATTGTTTGCCTCAGGAAACGTGGAGCGAAAGCCATCCATTGTCAAGAAAAGTTCATTTATAGTCACTCATGCCCAGAAAAACCTTATTACTCGGTTTAAATGCCTTTATAATCCCATTATTGAATTTATTTTGAATTTTTTTTTACATTTTTTGATTAAAACAAATTGTAATTGATTGTTTGCCACGGGAAACGGGGAGCGAAAGCCATCCATTGTCAAGAAAAGTTCATTTATAGTCACTCATGCCTAGAAAAGCCTTATTACTCGGTTTAAATGCCTTTATAATCCCATTATTGAATTTATTTTGAATTGTTTTTATATTTTTTGATTAAAACAGATTGTAATTGATTGTTTGCCTCGGGAAACGTGGAGCGAAAGCCATCCATTGTCAAGAAAAGTTCATTTATAGTCAATCAAGCCTAGAAAAGCCTTATTACTCGGTTTAAATGCCTTTATAATCCCATTATTGAATTTATTTTGAATTGTTTTTACATTTTTTGATTAAAACAGATTGTAATTGATTGTTTGCCTCGGGAAACGTGGACCGAAAGCCAACCATTGTCAAGAAAAGTTCATTTATAGTCATTCATGCCTAGAAAAGCCTTATTACTCGGTTTAAATGCCTTTATAATCCCATTATTGAATTTATTTTGAATATTTTTTACATTTTTTGATTAAAACATATTGTAATAGATTGTTTACCTCTAGAAACATGGAGCAAAAGCCATCCATTGTCAAGAAAAGTTCATTTATAGTCAATCAAGCCTAGAAAAGCCTTATTACTCGGTTTAAATGCCTTTATAATCCCATTATTGAATTTATTTTGAATTGTTTTTACATTTTTTGATTAAAACAGATTGTAATTGATTGTTTGCCTCGGGAAACGTGGAGCGAAAGCCATCCATTGTCAAGAAAAGTTCATTTATAGTCACTCATGCCTAGAAAAGCCTTATTACTCGGTTTAAATGCCTTTATAATCCCATTATTGAATTTATTTTGAATTTTTTTTACATTTTTTGATTAAAACATATTGTAATTGAATGTTTACCTCTAGAAACATGGTGCAAAAGCCATCCATTGTCAAGAAAAGTTCATTTATAGTCACTCATGCCTAGAAAAGCCTTATTACTCGGTTTAAATGCCTTTATAATCCCATTATTGAATTTATTTTGAATTTTTTTTACATTTTTTGATTAAAACAGATTGTAATTGATTGTTTGCCTCGGGAAACGTGGAGCGAAAGCCATCCATTGTCAAGAAAAGTTCATTTATAGTCACTCATGCCTAGAAAAGCCTTATTAGTCGGTTTAAATGCCTTTATAATCCCATTATTAAATTTATTTTGAATTGTTTTTACATTTTTTGATGAAAACATATTGTAATTGAACGTTGACCTCTAGAAACGTGGAGCGAAAGCCATCCATTGTCAAGAAAAGTTCATTTATAGTCACTCAAGCCTAGAAAAGCCTTATTACTCAGTTTAAATGCCTTTATAATCCAATTATTGAATTTATTTTGAATTTTTTTTACATTTTTTTATTAAAACAGATTGTAATTGATTGTTTGCCTCGGGAAACGTGGAGCGAAAGCCATCCATTGTCAAGAAAAGATCATTTATAGTCACTCATGCCTAGAAAAGCCTTATTACTCGGTTTAAATGCCTTTATAACCCCATAATTCAATTTATTTTGAATTTTTTTTGCATTTTTTTATTAAAACAGATTGTAATTGATTGTTTACCTCGGGAAACATGGAGCAAAAGCCATCCATTGTCAAGAAAAGTTCATTTATAGTCACTCATGCCTAGAAAAGCCTTATTACTCGGTTTAAATGCCTTTATAATCCCATTATTGAATTTATTTTGAATTTTTTTTACATTTTTTGATTAAAACATATTGTAATAGATTGTTTACCTCTAGAAACATGGAGCAAAAGCCATCCATTGTCAAGAAAAGTTCATTGATAGTCAATCAAGCCTAGAAAAGCCTTATTACTCGGTTTAAATGCCTTTATAATCCCATTATTGAATTTATTTTGAATTGTTTTTACATTTTTTGATTAAAACAGATTGTAATTGATTGTTTGCCTCGGGAAACGTGGAGCGAAAGCCATCCATTGTCAAGAAAAGTTCATTTATAGTCACTCATGCCTAGAAAAGCCTTATTACTCGGTTTAAATGCCTTTATAATCCCATTATTGAATTTATTTTGAATTTTTTTTACATTTTTTGATTAAAACAGATTGTAATTGATTGTTTGCCTCGGGAAACGTGGAGCGAAAACCATCCATTGTCAAGAAAAGTTCATTTATAGTCACTCATGCCTAGAAAAGCCTTATTAGTCGGTTTAAATGCCTTTATAATCCCATTATTGAATTTATTTTGAATTGTTTTTACATTTTTTGATGAAAACATATTGTAATTGAATGTTTACCTCTAGAAACATGGAGCAAAAGCCATCCATTGTCAAGAAAAGTTCATTTATAGTCACTCAAGCCTAGAAAAGCCTTATTACTCAGTTTAAATGCCTTTATAATCCCATTATTGAATTTATTTTGAATTTTTTTTACATTTTTTTATTAAAACAGATTGTAATTGATTGTTTGCCTCGGGAAACGTGGAGCGAAAGCCATCCATTGTCAAGAAAAGATCATTTATAGTCACTCATGCCTAGAAAAGCCTTATTACTCGGTTTAAATGCCTTTATAACCCCATAATTCAATTTATTTTGATTTTTTTTGCATTTTTTTATTAAAACAGATTGTAATTGATTGTTTACCTCGGGAAACATGGAGCAAAAGCCATCCATTGTCAAGAAAAGTTCATTTATAGTCACTCATGCCTAGAAAAGCCTTATTACTCGGTTTAAATGCCTTTATAATCCCATTATTGAATTTATTTTGAATTTTTTTTACATTTTTTGATTAAAACATATTGTAATTGATTGTTTGCCTCAGGAAACGTGGAGCGAAAGCCATCCATTGTCAAGAAAAGTTCATTTATAGTCACTCATGCCCAGAAAAACCTTATTACTCGGTTTAAATGCCTTTATAATCCCATTATTGAATTTATTTTGAATTTTTTTTTACATTTTTTGATTAAAACAAATTGTAATTGATTGTTTGCCACGGGAAACGGGGAGCGAAAGCCATCCATTGTCAAGAAAAGTTCATTTATAGTCACTCATGCCTAGAAAAGCCTTATTACTCGGTTTAAATGCCTTTATAATCCCATTATTGAATTTATTTTGAATTGTTTTTATATTTTTTGATTAAAACAGATTGTAATTGATTGTTTGCCTCGGGAAACGTGGAGCGAAAGCCATCCATTGTCAAGAAAAGTTCATTTATAGTCAATCAAGCCTAGAAAAGCCTTATTACTCGGTTTAAATGCCTTTATAATCCCATTATTGAATTTATTTTGAATTGTTTTTACATTTTTTGATTAAAACAGATTGTAATTGATTGTTTGCCTCGGGAAACGTGGACCGAAAGCCATCCATTGTGAAGAAAAGTTCATTTATAGTCAATCAAGCCTAGAAAAGCCTTATTACTCGGTTTAAATGCCTTTATAATCCCATTATTGAATTTATTTTGAATTGTTTTTACATTTTTTGATTAAAACAGATTGTAATTGATTGTTTGCCTCGGGAAACGTGGAGCGAAAGCCATCCATTGTCAAGAAAAGTTCATTTATAGTCACTCATGCCTAGAAAAGCCTTATTACTCGGTTTAAATGCCTTTATAATCCCATTATTGAATTTATTTTGAATTTTTTTTACATTTTTTGATTAAAACATATTGTAATTGAATGTTTACCTCTAGAAACATGGTGCAAAAGCCATCCATTGTCAAGAAAAGTTCATTTATAGTCACTCATGCCTAGAAAAGCCTTATTACTCGGTTTAAATGCCTTTATAATCCCATTATTGAATTTATTTTGAATTTTTTTTACATTTTTTGATTAAAACAGATTGTAATTGATTGTTTGCCTCGGGAAACGTGGAGCGAAAGCCATCCATTGTCAAGAAAAGTTCATTTATAGTCACTCATGCCTAGAAAAGCCTTATTAGTCGGTTTAAATGCCTTTATAATCCCATTATTAAATTTATTTTGAATTGTTTTTACATTTTTTGATGAAAACATATTGTAATTGAACGTTGACCTCTAGAAACATGGAGCAAAAGCCATCCATTGTCAAGAAAAGTTCATTTATAGTCACTCAAGCCTAGAAAAGCCTTATTACTCAGTTTAAATGCCTTTATAATCCCATTATTGAATTTATTTTGAATTTTTTTTACATTTTTTTATTAAAACAGATTGTAATTGATTGTTTGCCTCGGGAAACGTGGAGCGAAAGCCATCCATTGTCAAGAAAAGATTATTTATAGTCACTCATGCCTAGAAAAGCCTTATTACTCGGTTTAAATGCCTTTATAACCCCATAATTCAATTTATTTTGAATTTTTTTTGCATTTTTTTATTAAAACAGATTGTAATTGATTGTTTACCTCGGGAAACATGGAGCAAAAGCCATCCATTGTCAAGAAAAGTTCATTTATAGTCACTCATGCCTAGAAAAGCCTTATTACTCGGTTTAAATGCCTTTATAATCCCATTATTGAATTTATTTTGAATTTTTTTTACATTTTTTGATTAAAACATATTGTAATAGATTGTTTACCTCTAGAAACATGGAGCAAAAGCCATCCATTGTCAAGAAAAGTTCATTGATAGTCAATCAAGCCTAGAAAAGCCTTATTACTCGGTTTAAATGCCTTTATAATCCCATTATTGAATTTATTTTGAATTGTTTTTACATTTTTTGATTAAAACAGATTGTAATTGATTGTTTGCCTCGGGAAACGTGGAGCGAAAGCCATCCATTGTCAAGAAAAGTTCATTTATAGTCACTCATGCCTAGAAAAGCCTTATTACTCGGTTTAAATGCCTTTATAATCCCATTATTGAATTTATTTTGAATTGTTTTTACATTTTTTGATTAAAACAGATTGTAATTGATTGTTTTCCTCGGGAAACGTGGAGCGAAAGCCATCCATTGTCAAGAAAAGTTCATTTATAGTCACTCAAGCCTAGAAAAGCCTTATTACTCGGTTTAAATGCCTTTATAATCCCATTATTGAATTTATTTTGAATTGTTTTTACATTTTTTGATTAAAACAGATTGTAATTGATTGTTTGCCTCGGGAAACGTGGAGCGAAAGCCATCCATTGTCAAGAAAAGTTCATATATAGTCACTCAAGCCTAGAAAAGCCTTATTACTCGGTTTAAATGCCTTTATAATCTCATTATTGAATTTATTTTGAATTGTTTTTACATTTTTTGATTAAAACAGATTGTAATTGATTGTTTGCCTCGGGAAACGTGGAGCCAAAGCCATCCATTGTCAAGAAAAGTTCATTTATAGTCAGTCATGCCTAGAAAAGCCTTATTACTCGGTTTAAATGCCTTTATAATCCCATTATTGAATTTATTTTGAATTGTTTTTACATTTTTTGATTAAAACAGATTGTAATTGATTGTTTGCCTCGGGAAACGTGGAGCGAAAGCCATCCATTGTCAAGAAAAGATCATTTATAGTCACTCATGCCTAGAAAAGCTTTATTACTCGATTTAAATGCATTTATAATCCCATTATTGAATTTATTTTGAATTTTTTTTACATTTTTTGATTAAAACAGATTGTAATTGATTGTTTACCTCGGGAAACTTGGAGCGAAAGCCATCCATTGTCAAGAAAAGTTCATATATAGTCACTCAAGCCTAGAAAAGCCTTATTACTCGGTTTAAATGCCTTTATAATCTCATTATTGAATTTATTTTGAATTGTTTTTACATTTTTTGATTAAAACAGATTGTAATTGATTGTTTGCCTCGGGAAACGTGGAGCGAAAGCCATCCATTGTCAAGAAAAGTTCATTTATAGTCACTCATGCCTAGAAAAGCCTTATTACTCGGTTTAAATGCCTTTATAATCCCATTATTGAATTTATTTTGAATTTTTTTTACATTTTTTGATTAAAACATATTGTAATAGATTGTTTACCTCTAGAAACATGGAGCAAAAGCCATCCATTGTCAAGAAAAGTTCATTGATAGTCAATCAAGCCTAGAAAAGCCTTATTACTCGGTTTAAATGCCTTTATAATCCCATTATTGAATTTATTTTGAATTGTTTTTACATTTTTTGATTAAAACAGATTGTAATTGATTGTTTGCCTCGGGAAACGTGGAGCGAAAGCCATCCATTGTCAAGAAAAGTTCATTTATAGTCACTCATGCCTAGAAAAGCCTTATTACTCGGTTTAAATGCCTTTATAATCCCATTATTGAATTTATTTTGAATTGTTTTTACATTTTTTGATTAAAACAGATTGTAATTGATTGTTTGCCTCGGGAAACGTGGAGCGAAAGCCATCCATTGTCAAGAAAAGTTCATTTATAGTCACTCAAGCCTAGAAAAGCCTTATTACTCGGTTTAAATGCCTTTATAATCCCATTATTGAATTTATTTTGAATTGTTTTTACATTTTTTGATTAAAACAGATTGTAATTGATTGTTTGCCTCGGGAAACGTGGAGCGAAAGCCATCCATTGTCAAGAAAAGTTCATATATAGTCACTCAAGCCTAGAAAAGCCTTATTACTCGGTTTAAATGCCTTTATAATCCCATTATTGAGTTTATTTTGAATTTTTTTACATTTTTTGATTAAAACATATTGTAATTGATTGTTTGCCTCAGGAAACGTGGAGCGAAAGCCATCCATTGTCAAGAAAAGTTCATTTATAGTCACTCATGCCCAGAAAAACCTTATTACTCGGTTTAAATGCCTTTATAATCCCATTATTGAATTTATTTTGAATTTTTTTTTACATTTTTTGATTAAAACAAATTGTAATTGATTGTTTGCCACGGGAAACGGGGAGCGAAAGCCATCCATTGTCAAGAAAAGTTCATTTATAGTCACTCATGCCTAGAAAAGCCTTATTACTCGGTTTAAATGCCTTTATAATCCCATTATTGAATTTATTTTGAATTGTTTTTATATTTTTTGATTAAAACAGATTGTAATTGATTGTTTGCCTCGGGAAACGTGGAGCGAAAGCCATCCATTGTCAAGAAAAGTTCATTTATAGTCAATCAAGCCTAGAAAAGCCTTATTACTCGGTTTAAATGCCTTTATAATCCCATTATTGAATTTATTTTGAATTGTTTTTACATTTTTTGATTAAAACAGATTGTAATTGATTGTTTGCCTCGGGAAACGTGGAGCGAAAGCCATCCATTGTCAAGAAAAGTTCATTTATAGTCACTCATGCCTAGAAAAGCCTTATTACTCGGTTTAAATGCCTTTATAATCCCATTATTGAATTTATTTTGAATTTTTTTTACATTTTTTGATTAAAACAGATTGTAATTGATTGTTTGCCTCGGGAAACGTGGAGCGAAAACCATCCATTGTCAAGAAAAGTTCATTTATAGTCACTCATGCCTAGAAAAGCCTTATTAGTCGGTTTAAATGCCTTTATAATCCCATTATTGAATTTATTTTGAATTGTTTTTACATTTTTTGATGAAAACATATTGTAATTGAATGTTTACCTCTAGAAACATGGAGCAAAAGCCATCCATTGTCAAGAAAACTTCATTTATAGTCACTCAAGCCTAGAAAAGCCTTATTACTCAGTTTAAATGCCTTTATAATCCCATTATTGAATTTATTTTGAATTTTTTTTACATTTTTTTATTAAAACAGATTGTAATTGATTGTTTGCCTCGGGAAACGTGGATCGAAAGCCATCCATTGTCAAGAAAAGATCATTTATAGTCACTCATGCCTAGAAAAGCCTTATTACTCGGTTTAAATGCCTTTATAACCCCATAATTCAATTTATTTTGATTTTTTTTGCATTTTTTTATTAAAACAGATTGTAATTGATTGTTTACCTCGGGAAACATGGAGCAAAAGCCATCCATTGTCAAGAAAAGTTCATTTATAGTCACTCATGCCTAGAAAAGCCTTATTACTCGGTTTAAATGCCTTTATAATCCCATTATTGAATTTATTTTGAATTTTTTTTACATTTTTTGATTAAAACATATTGTAATTGATTGTTTGCCTCAGGAAACGTGGAGCGAAAGCCATCCATTGTCAAGAAAAGTTCATTTATAGTCACTCATGCCCAGAAAAACCTTATTACTCGGTTTAAATGCCTTTATAATCCCATTATTGAATTTATTTTGAATTTTTTTTTACATTTTTTGATTAAAACAAATTGTAATTGATTGTTTGCCACGGGAAACGGGGAGCGAAAGCCATCCATTGTCAAGAAAAGTTCATTTATAGTCACTCATGCCTAGAAAAGCCTTATTACTCGGTTTAAATGCCTTTATAATCCCATTATTGAATTTATTTTGAATTGTTTTTATATTTTTTGATTAAAACAGATTGTAATTGATTGTTTGCCTCGGGAAACGTGGAGCGAAAGCCATCCATTGTCAAGAAAAGTTCATTTATAGTCAATCAAGCCTAGAAAAGCCTTATTACTCGGTTTAAATGCCTTTATAATCCCATTATTGAATTTATTTTGAATTGTTTTTACATTTTTTGATTAAAACAGATTGTAATTGATTGTTTGCCTCGGGAAACGTGGACCGAAAGCCATCCATTGTCAAGAAAAGTTCATTTATAGTCATTCATGCCTAGAAAAGCCTTATTACTCGGTTTAAATGCCTTTATAATCCCATTATTGAATTTATTTTGAATATTTTTTACATTTTTTGATTAAAACATATTGTAATAGATTGTTTACCTCTAAAAACATGGAGCAAAAGCCATCCATTGTCAAGAAAAGTTCATTTATAGTCAATCAAGCCTAGAAAAGCCTTATTACTCGGTTTAAATGCCTTTATAATCCCATTATTGAATTTATTTTGAATTGTTTTTACATTTTTTGATTAAAACAGATTGTAATTGATTGTTTGCCTCGGGAAACGTGGAGCGAAAGCCATCCATTGTCAAGAAAAGTTCATTTATAGTCACTCATGCCTAGAAAAGCCTTATTACTCGGTTTAAATGCCTTTATAATCCCATTATTGAATTTATTTTGAATTGTTTTTATATTTTTTGATTAAAACAGATTGTAATTGATTGTTTGCCTCGGGAAACGTGGAGCGAAAGCCATCCATTGTCAAGAAAAGTTCATTTATAGTCAATCAAGCCTAGAAAAGCCTTATTACTCGGTTTAAATGCCTTTATAATCCCATTATTGAATTGATTTTGAATTGTTTTTACATTTTTTGATTAAAACAGATTGTAATTGATTGTTTGCCTCGGGAAACGTGGAGCGAAAGCCATCCATTGTCAAGAAAAGTTCATTTATAGTCACTCATGCCTAGAAAAGCCTTATTACTCGGTTTAAATGCCTTTATAATCCCATTATTGAATTTATTTTGAATTTTTTTTACATTTTTTGATTAAAACAGATTGTAATTGATTGTTTGCCTCGGGAAACGTGGAGCGAAAACCATCCATTGTCAAGAAAAGTTCATTTATAGTCACTCATGCCTAGAAAAGCCTTATTAGTCGGTTTAAATGCCTTTATAATCCCATTATTGAATTTATTTTGAATTGTTTTTACATTTTTTGATGAAAACATATTGTAATTGAATGTTTACCTCTAGAAACATGGAGCAAAAGCCATCCATTGTCAAGAAAACTTCATTTATAGTCACTCAAGCCTAGAAAAGCCTTATTACTCAGTTTAAATGCCTTTATAATCCCATTATTGAATTTATTTTGAATTTTTTTTACATTTTTTTATTAAAACAGATTGTAATTGATTGTTTGCCTCGGGAAACGTGGATCGAAAGCCATCCATTGTCAAGAAAAGATCATTTATAGTCACTCATGCCTAGAAAAGCCTTATTACTCGGTTTAAATGCCTTTATAACCCCATAATTCAATTTATTTTGATTTTTTTTGCATTTTTTTATTAAAACAGATTGTAATTGATTGTTTACCTCGGGAAACATGGAGCAAAAGCCATCCATTGTCAAGAAAAGTTCATTTATAGTCACTCATGCCTAGAAAAGCCTTATTACTCGGTTTAAATGCCTTTATAATCCCATTATTGAATTTATTTTGAATTTTTTTTACATTTTTTGATTAAAACATATTGTAATTGATTGTTTGCCTCAGGAAACGTGGAGCGAAAGCCATCCATTGTCAAGAAAAGTTCATTTATAGTCACTCATGCCCAGAAAAACCTTATTACTCGGTTTAAATGCCTTTATAATCCCATTATTGAATTTATTTTGAATTTTTTTTTACATTTTTTGATTAAAACAAATTGTAATTGATTGTTTGCCACGGGAAACGGGGAGCGAAAGCCATCCATTGTCAAGAAAAGTTCATTTATAGTCACTCATGCCTAGAAAAGCCTTATTACTCGGTTTAAATGCCTTTATAATCCCATTATTGAATTTATTTTGAATTGTTTTTATATTTTTTGATTAAAACAGATTGTAATTGATTGTTTGCCTCGGGAAACGTGGAGCGAAAGCCATCCATTGTCAAGAAAAGTTCATTTATAGTCAATCAAGCCTAGAAAAGCCTTATTACTCGGTTTAAATGCCTTTATAATCCCATTATTGAATTTATTTTGAATTGTTTTTACATTTTTTGATTAAAACAGATTGTAATTGATTGTTTGCCTCGGGAAACGTGGACCGAAAGCCATCCATTGTCAAGAAAAGTTCATTTATAGTCATTCATGCCTAGAAAAGCCTTATTACTCGGTTTAAATGCCTTTATAATCCCATTATTGAATTTATTTTGAATATTTTTTACATTTTTTGATTAAAACATATTGTAATAGATTGTTTACCTCTAAAAACATGGAGCAAAAGCCATCCATTGTCAAGAAAAGTTCATTTATAGTCAATCAAGCCTAGAAAAGCCTTATTACTCGGTTTAAATGCCTTTATAATCCCATTATTGAATTTATTTTGAATTGTTTTTACATTTTTTGATTAAAACAGATTGTAATTGATTGTTTGCCTCGGGAAACGTGGAGCGAAAGCCATCCATTGTCAAGAAAAGTTCATTTATAGTCACTCATGCCTAGAAAAGCCTTATTACTCGGTTTAAATGCCTTTATAATCCCATTATTGAATTTATTTTGAATTTTTTTTACATTTTTTGATTAAAACATATTGTAATTGAATGTTTACCTCTAGAAACATGGTGCAAAAGCCATCCATTGTCAAGAAAAGTTCATTTATAGTCACTCATGCCTAGAAAAGCCTTATTACTCGGTTTAAATGCCTTTATAATCCCATTATTGAATTTATTTTGAATTTTTTTTACATTTTTTGATTAAAACAGATTGTAATTGATTGTTTGCCTCGGGAAACGTGGAGCGAAAGCCATCCATTGTCAAGAAAAGTTCATTTATAGTCACTCATGCCTAGAAAAGCCTTATTAGTCGGTTTAAATGCCTTTATAATCCCATTATTAAATTTATTTTGAATTGTTTTTACATTTTTTGATGAAAACATATTGTAATTGAACGTTGACCTCTAGAAACATGGAGCAAAAGCCATCCATTGTCAAGAAAAGTTCATTTATAGTCACTCAAGCCTAGAAAAGCCTTATTACTCAGTTTAAATGCCTTTATAATCCCATTATTGAATTTATTTTGAATTTTTTTTACATTTTTTTATTAAAACAGATTGTAATTGATTGTTTGCCTCGGGAAACGTGGAGCGAAAGCCATCCATTGTCAAGAAAAGATCATTTATAGTCACTCATGCCTAGAAAAGCCTTATTACTCGGTTTAAATGCCTTTATAACCCCATAATTCAATTTATTTTGAATTTTTTTTGCATTTTTTTATTAAAACAGATTGTAATTGATTGTTTACCTCGGGAAACATGGAGCAAAAGCCATCCATTGTCAAGAAAAGTTCATTTATAGTCACTCATGCCTAGAAAAGCCTTATTACTCGGTTTAAATGCCTTTATAATCCCATTATTGAATTTATTTTGAATTTTTTTTACATTTTTTGATTAAAACATATTGTAATAGATTGTTTACCTCTAGAAACATGGAGCAAAAGCCATCCATTGTCAAGAAAAGTTCATTGATAGTCAATCAAGCCTAGAAAAGCCTTATTACTCGGTTTAAATGCCTTTATAATCCCATTATTGAATTTATTTTGAATTGTTTTTACATTTTTTGATTAAAACAGATTGTAATTGATTGTTTGCCTCGGGAAACGTGGAGCGAAAGCCATCCATTGTCAAGAAAAGTTCATTTATAGTCACTCATGCCTAGAAAAGCCTTATTACTCGGTTTAAATGCCTTTATAATCCCATTATTGAATTTATTTTGAATTGTTTTTACATTTTTTGATTAAAACAGATTGTAATTGATTGTTTTCCTCGGGAAACGTGGAGCGAAAGCCATCCATTGTCAAGAAAAGTTCATTTATAGTCACTCAAGCCTAGAAAAGCCTTATTACTCGGTTTAAATGCCTTTATAATCCCATTATTGAATTTATTTTGAATTGTTTCTACATTTTTTGATTAAAACAGATTGTAATTGATTGTTTGCCTCGGGAAACGTGGAGCGAAAGCCATCCATTGTCAAGAAAAGTTCATATATAGTCACTCAAGCCTAGAAAAGCCTTATTACTCGGTTTAAATGCCTTTATAATCTCATTATTGAATTTATTTTGAATTGTTTTTACATTTTTTGATTAAAACAGATTGTAATTGATTGTTTGCCTCGGGAAACGTGGAGCCAAAGCCATCCATTGTCAAGAAAAGTTCATTTATAGTCAGTCATGCCTAGAAAAGCCTTATTACTCGGTTTAAATGCCTTTATAATCCCATTATTGAATTTATTTTGAATTGTTTTTACATTTTTTGATTAAAACAGATTGTAATTGATTGTTTGCCTCGGGAAACGTGGAGCGAAAGCCATCCATTGTCAAGAAAAGATCATTTATAGTCACTCATGCCTAGAAAAGCTTTATTACTCGATTTAAATGCATTTATAATCCCATTATTGAATTTATTTTGAATTTTTTTTACATTTTTTGATTAAAACAGATTGTAATTGATTGTTTACCTCGGGAAACTTGGAGCGAAAGCCATCCATTGTCAAGAAAAGTTCATATATAGTCACTCAAGCCTAGAAAAGCCTTATTACTCGGTTTAAATGCCTTTATAATCTCATTATTGAATTTATTTTGAATTGTTTTTACATTTTTTGATTAAAACAGATTGTAATTGATTGTTTGCCTCGGGAAACGTGGAGCGAAAGCCATCCATTGTCAAGAAAAGTTCATTTATAGTCACTCATGCCTAGAAAAGCCTTATTACTCGGTTTAAATGCCTTTATAATCCCATTATTGAATTTATTTTGAATTGTTTTTACATTTTTTGATTAAAACA
The DNA here is from genome assembly GCF_053813885.1 of Theobroma cacao. NCBI lineage: Eukaryota > Viridiplantae > Streptophyta > Magnoliopsida > Malvales > Malvaceae > Theobroma > Theobroma cacao. The sequence continues at coordinate 13,703,849 of NC_142644.1, read as the reverse complement.
GATTGTAATTGATTGTTTGCCTCGGGAAACGTGGAGCGAAAGCCATCCATTGTCAAGAAAAGTTCATTTATAGTCACTCAAGCCTAGAAAAGCCTTATTACTCGGTTTAAATGCCTTTATAATCCCATTATTGAGTTTATTTTGAATTTTTTTACATTTTTTGATTAAAACAGATTGTAATTGATTGTTTACCTCGGGAAACTTGGAGCGAAAGCCATCCATTGTCAAGAAAAGTTCATATATAGTCACTGAAGCCTAGAAAAGCCTTATTACTCGGTTTAAATGCCTTTATAATCTCATTATTGAATTTATTTTGAATTGTTTTTATATTTTTTGATTAAAACAGATTGTAATTGATTGTTTGCCTCGGGAAACGTGGAGCGAAAGCCATCCATTGTCAAGAAAAGTTCATTTATAGTCACTCATGCCTAGAAAAGCCTTATTACTCGGTTTAAATGCCTTTATAATCCCATTATTGAATTTATTTTGAATTTTTTTTACATTTTTTGATTAAAACATATTGTAATTCAATGTTTACCTCTAGAAACATGGTGCAAAAGGCATCCATTGTCAAGAAAAGTTCATTTATAGTCACTCATGCCTAGAAAAGCCTTATTACTCGGTTTAAATGCCTTTATAATCCCATTATTGAATTTATTTTGAATTTTTTTTACATTTTTTGATTAAAACAGATTGTAATTGATTGTTTGCCTCGGGAAACGTGGAGCAAAAGCCATCCATTGTCAAGAAAAGTTCATATATAGTCACTCAAGCCTAGAAAAGCCTTATTACTCGGTTTAAATGCCTTTATAATCTCATTATTGAATTTATTTTGAATTGTTTTTACATTTTTTGATTAAAACAGATTGTAATTGATTGTTTGCCTCGGGAAACGTGGAGCGAAAGCCATCCATTGTCAAGAAAAGTTCATTTATAGTCACTCATGCCTAGAAAAGCCTTATTACTCGGTTTAAATGCCTTTATAATCCCATTATTGAATTTATTTTGAATTTTTTTTACATTTTTTGATTAAAACATATTGTAATAGATTGTTTACCTCTAGAAACATGGAGCAAAAGCCATCCATTGTCAAGAAAAGTTCATTGATAGTCAATCAAGCCTAGAAAAGCCTTATTACTCGGTTTAAATGCCTTTATAATCCCATTATTGAATTTATTTTGAATTGTTTTTACATTTTTTGATTAAAACAGATTGTAATTGATTGTTTGCCTCGGGAAACGTGGAGCGAAAGCCATCCATTGTCAAGAAAAGTTCATTTATAGTCACTCATGCCTAGAAAAGCCTTATTACTCGGTTTAAATGCCTTTATAATCCCATTATTGAATTTATTTTGAATTGTTTTTACATTTTTTGATTAAAACAGATTGTAATTGATTGTTTGCCTCGGGAAACGTGGAGCGAAAGCCATCCATTGTCAAGAAAAGTTCATTTATAGTCACTCAAGCCTAGAAAAGCCTTATTACTCGGTTTAAATGCCTTTATAATCCCATTATTGAATTTATTTTGAATTGTTTTTACATTTTTTGATTAAAACAGATTGTAATTGATTGTTTGCCTCGGGAAACGTGGAGCGAAAGCCATCCATTGTCAAGAAAAGTTCATATATAGTCACTCAAGCCTAGAAAAGCCTTATTACTCGGTTTAAATGCCTTTATAATCTCATTATTGAATTTATTTTGAATTGTTTTTACATTTTTTGATTAAAACAGATTGTAATTGATTGTTTGCCTCGGGAAACGTGGAGCCAAAGCCATCCATTGTCAAGAAAAGTTCATTTATAGTCAGTCATGCCTAGAAAAGCCTTATTACTCGGTTTAAATGCCTTTATAATCCCATTATTGAATTTATTTTGAATTGTTTTTACATTTTTTGATTAAAACAGATTGTAATTGATTGTTTGCCTCGGGAAACGTGGAGCGAAAGCCATCCATTGTCAAGAAAAGTTCATTTATAGTCACTCATGCCTAGAAAAGCTTTATTACTCGATTTAAATGCATTTATAATCCCATTATTGAATTTATTTTGAATTTTTTTTACATTTTTTGATTAAAACAGATTGTAATTGATTGTTTACCTCGGGAAACTTGGAGCGAAAGCCATCCATTGTCAAGAAAAGTTCATATATAGTCACTCAAGCCTAGAAAAGCCTTATTACTCGGTTTAAATGCCTTTATAATCTCATTATTGAATTTATTTTGAATTGTTTTTACATTTTTTGATTAAAACAGATTGTAATTGATTGTTTGCCTCGGGAAACGTGGAGCGAAAGCCATCCATTGTCAAGAAAAGTTCATTTATAGTCACTCATGCCTAGAAAAGCCTTATTACTCGGTTTAAATGCCTTTATAATCCCATTATTGAATTTATTTTGAATTGTTTTTACATTTTTTGATTAAAACAGATTGTAATTGATTGTTTGCCTCGGGAAACGTGGAGCGAAAGCCATCCATTGTCAAGAAAAGTTCATTTATAGTCACTCAAGCCTAGAAAAGCCTTATTACTCGGTTTAAATGCCTTTATAATCCCATTATTGAGTTTATTTTGAATTTTTTTACATTTTTTGATTAAAACAGATTGTAATTGATTGTTTACCTCGGGAAACTTGGAGCGAAAGCCATCCATTGTCAAGAAAAGTTCATATATAGTCACTGAAGCCTAGAAAAGCCTTATTACTCGGTTTAAATGCCTTTATAATCTCATTATTGAATTTATTTTGAATTGTTTTTATATTTTTTGATTAAAACAGATTGTAATTGATTGTTTGCCTCGGGAAACGTGGAGCGAAAGCCATCCATTGTCAAGAAAAGTTCATTTATAGTCACTCATGCCTAGAAAAGCCTTATTACTCGGTTTAAATGCCTTTATAATCCCATTATTAATTTATTTTGAATTTTTTTTACATTTTTTGATTAAAACATATTGTAATTCAATGTTTACCTCTAGAAACATGGTGCAAAAGGCATCCATTGTCAAGAAAAGTTCATTTATAGTCACTCATGCCTAGAAAAGCCTTATTACTCGGTTTAAATGCCTTTATAATCCCATTATTGAATTTATTTTGAATTTTTTTTACATTTTTTGATTAAAACAGATTGTAATTGATTGTTTGCCTCGGGAAACGTGGAGCAAAAGCCATCCATTGTCAAGAAAAGTTCATTTATAGTCACTCATGCCTAGAAAAGCCTTATTAGTCGGTTTAAATGCCTTTATAATCCCATTATTGAATTTATTTTGAATTGTTTTTACATTTTTTGATGAAAACATATTGTAATTGAATGTTGACCTCTAGAAACATGGAGCAAAAGCCATCCATTGTCAAGAAAAGTTCATTTATAGTCACTCAAGCCTAGAAAAGCCTTATTACTCAGTTTAAATGCCTTTATAATCCCATTATTGAATTTATTTTGAATTTTTTTTACATTTTTTTATTAAAACAGATTGTAATTGATTGTTTGCCTCGGGAAACGTGGAGCGAAAGCCATCCATTGCCAAGAAAAGATCATTTATAGTCACTCATGTCTAGAAAAGCCTTATTACTCGGTTTAAATGCCTTTATAACCCCATAATTCAATTTATTTTGAATTTTTTTTGCATTTTTTTATTAAAACAGATTGTAATTGATTGTTCGCCTCGGGAAACATGGAGCAAAAGCCATCCATTGTCAACAAAAGTTCATTTATAGTCACTCATGCCTAGAAAAGCCTTATTACTCGGTTTAAATGCCTTTATAATCCCATTATTGAATTTATTTTGAATTTTTTTTACATTTTTTGATTAAAACAGATTGTAATTGATTGTTTGCCTCGGGAAACGTGGAGCGAAAGCCATCCATTGTCAAGAAAAGTTCATTTATAGTCACTCATGCCTAGAAAAGCCTTATTACTCGGTTTAAATGCCTTTATAATCCCATTATTGAATTTATTTTGAATTTTTTTTACATTTTTTGATTAAAACAGATTGTAATTCATTGTTTGCCTCGGGAAACGTGGAGCGAAAGCCATCCATTGTCAACAAAAGTTCATTTATAGTCACTCATGCCTAGAAAAGCCTTATTACTCGGTTTAAATGCCTTTATAATCCCATTATTGAATTTATTTTGAATTTTTTTTACATTTTTTGATTAAAACAGATTGTAATTGATTGTTTGCCTCGGGAAACGTGGAGCGAAAGCCATCCATTGTCAAGAAAAGTTCATTTATAGTCACTCATGCCTAGAAAAGCCTTATTACTCGGTTTAAATGCCTTTATAATCCCATTATTGAATTTATTTTGAATTTTTTTTACATTTTTTGATTAAAACAGATTGTAATTGATTGTTTGCCTCGGGAAACGTGGAGCGAAAGCCATCCATTGTCAAGAAAAGTTCATTTATAGTCACTCATGCCTAGAAAAGCCTTATTACTCGGTTTAAATGCCTTTATAATCCCATTATTGAATTTATTTTGAATTTTTTTTACATTTTTTGATTAAAACAGATTGTAATTCATTGTTTGCCTCGGGAAACGTGGAGCGAAAGCCATCCATTGTCAAGAAAAGTTCATTTATAGTCACTCATGCCTAGAAAAGCCTTATTACTCGGTTTAAATGCCTTTATAATCCCATTATTGAATTTATTTTGAATTTTTTTTACATTTTTTGATTAAAACAGATTGTAATTGATTGTTTGCCTCGGGAAACGTGGAGCGAAAGCCATCCATTGTCAAGAAAAGTTCATTTATAGTCACTCATGCCTAGAAAAGCCTTATTACTCGGTTTAAATGCCTTTATAATCCCATTATTGAATTTATTTTGAATTTTTTTTACATTTTTTGATTAAAACATATTGTAATTGATTGTTTGCCTCAGGAAACGTGGAGCGAAAGCCATCCATTGTGAAGAAAAGTTCATTTATAGTCACTCATGCCCAGAAAAGCCTTATTACTCGGTTTAAATGCCTTTATAATCCCATTATTGAATTTATTTTGAATTTTTTTTTACATTTTTTGATTAAAACAGATTGTAATTGATTGTTTGCCACGGGAAACGTGGAGCGAAAGCCATCCATTGTCAAGAAAAGTTCATTTACAGTCACTCATGCCTAGAAAAGCCTTATTACTCGGTTTAAATGCCTTTATAATCTCATTATTGAATTTATTTTGAATTGTTTTTATATTTTTTGATTAAAACAGATTGTAATTGATTGTTTGCCTCGGGAAACGTGGAGCGAAAGCCATCCATTGTCAAGAAAAGTTCATTTATAGTCAATCAAGCCTAGAAAAGCCTTATTACTCGGTTTAAATGCCTTTATAATCCCATTATTGAATTTATTTTGAATTGTTTTTACATTTTTTGATTAAAACAGATTGTAATTGATTGTTTGCGTCGGGAAACGTTGAGCGAAAGCCATCCATTGTCAAGAAAAGTTCATTTATAGTCATTCATGCCTAGAAAAGCCTTATTACTCGGTTTAAATGCCTTTATAATCCCATTATTGAATTTATTTTGAATATTTTTTACATTTTTGGATTAAAACAGATTGTAATTGATTGTTTGCCTCGGGAAACGTGGAGCGAAAGCCATCCATTGTCAAGAAAAGTTCATTTATAGTCACTCATGCCTAGAAAAGCCTTATTACTCGGTTTAAATGCCTTTATAATCCCATTATTGAATTTATTTTGAATTTTTTTTACATTTTTTGATTAAAACAGATTGTAATTGATTGTTTGCCTCGGGAAACGTGGAGCGAAAGCCATCCATTGTCAAGAAAAGTTCATTTATAGTCACTCATGCCTAGAAAAGCCTTATTACTCGGTTTAAATGCCTTTATAATCCCATTATTGAATTTATTTTGAATTTTTTTTACATTTTTTGATTAAAACAGATTGTAATTGATTGTTTGCCTCGGGAAACGTGGAGCGAAAGCCATCCATTGTCAAGAAAAGTTCATTTATAGTCACTCATGCCTAGAAAAGCCTTATTACTCGGTTTAAATGCCTTTATAATCCCATTATTGAATTTATTTTGAATTTTTTTTACATTTTTTGATTAAAACATATTGTAATTGATTGTTTGCCTCAGGAAACGTGGAGCGAAAGCCATCCATTGTGAAGAAAAGTTCATTTATAGTCACTCATGCCCAGAAAAGCCTTATTACTCGGTTTAAATGCCTTTATAATCCCATTATTGAATTTATTTTGAATTTTTTTTTACATTTTTTGATTAAAACAGATTGTAATTGATTGTTTGCCACGGGAAACGTGGAGCGAAAGCCATCCATTGTCAAGAAAAGTTCATTTACAGTCACTCATGCCTAGAAAAGCCTTATTACTCGGTTTAAATGCCTTTATAATCTCATTATTGAATTTATTTTGAATTGTTTTTATATTTTTTGATTAAAACAGATTGTAATTGATTGTTTGCCTCGGGAAACGTGGAGCGAAAGCCATCCATTGTCAAGAAAAGTTCATTTATAGTCAATCAAGCCTAGAAAAGCCTTATTACTCGGTTTAAATGCCTTTATAATCCCATTATTGAATTTATTTTGAATTGTTTTTACATTTTTTGATTAAAACAGATTGTAATTGATTGTTTGCGTCGGGAAACGTTGAGCGAAAGCCATCCATTGTCAAGAAAAGTTCATTTATAGTCATTCATGCCTAGAAAAGCCTTATTACTCGGTTTAAATGCCTTTATAATCCCATTATTGAATTTATTTTGAATATTTTTTACATTTTTTGATTAAAACATATTGTAATAGATTGTTTACCTCTAGAAACATGGAGCAAAAGCCATCCATTGTCAAGAAAAGTTCATTGATAGTCAATCAAGCCTAGAAAAGCCTTATTACTCGGTTTAAATGCCTTTATAATCCCATTATTGAATTTATTTTGAATTGTTTTTACATTTTTTGATTAAAACAGATTGTAATTGATTGTTTGCCTCGGGAAACGTGGAGCGAAAGCCATCCATTGTCAAGAAAAGTTCATTTATAGTCACTCAAGCCTAGAAAAGCCTTATTACTCGGTTTAAATGCCTTTATAATCCCATTATTGAATTTATTTTGAATTGTTTTTACATTTTTTGATTAAAACAGATTGTAATTGATTGTTTGCCTCGGGAAACGTGGAGCGAAAGCCATCCATTGTCAAGAAAAGTTCATATATAGTCACTCAAGCCTAGAAAAGCCTTATTACTCGATTTAAATGCCTTTATAATCTCATTATTGAATTTATTTTGAATTGTTTTTACATTTTTTGATTAAAACAGATTGTAATTGATTGTTTGCCTCGGGAAACGTGGAGCCAAAGCCATCCATTGTCAAGAAAAGTTCATTTATAGTCAGTCATGCCTAGAAAAGCCTTATTACTCGGTTTAAATGCCTTTATAATCCCATTATTGAATTTATTTTGAATTGTTTTTACATTTTTTGATTAAAACAGATTGTAATTGATTGTTTGCCTCGGGAAACGTGGAGCGAAAGCCATCCATTGTCAAGAAAAGTTCATTTATAGTCACTCATGCCTAGAAAAGCTTTATTACTCGATTTAAATGCATTTATAATCCCATTATTGAATTTATTTTGAATTTTTTTTACATTTTTTGATTAAAACAGATTGTAATTGATTGTTTACCTCGGGAAACTTGGAGCGAAAGCCATCCATTGTCAAGAAAAGTTCATATATAGTCACTCAAGCCTAGAAAAGCCTTATTACTCGGTTTAAATGCCTTTATAATCTCATTATTGAATTTATTTTGAATTGTTTTTACATTTTTTGATTAAAACAGATTGTAATTGATTGTTTGCCTCGGGAAACGTGGAGCGAAAGCCATCCATTGTCAAGAAAAGTTCATTTATAGTCACTCATGCCTAGAAAAGCCTTATTACTCGGTTTAAATGCCTTTATAATCCCATTATTGATTTTATTTTGAATTTTTTTTACATTTTTTGATTAAAACATATTGTAATAGATTGTTTACCTCTAGAAACATGGAGCAAAAGCCATCCATTGTCAAGAAAAGTTCATATATAGTCACTCAAGCCTAGAAAAGCCTTATTACTCGGTTTAAATGCCTTTATAACCCCATAATTCAATTTATTTTGAATTTTTTTTGCATTTTTTTATTAAAACAGATTGTAATTGATTGTTTGCCTCGGGAAACATGGAGCAAAAGCCATCCATTGTCAAGAAAAGTTCATTTATAGTCACTCATGCCTAGAAAAGCCTTATTACTCGGTTTAAATGCCTTTATAATCCCATTATTGAATTTATTTTGAATTTTTTTTACATTTTTTGATTAAAACAGATTGTAATTGATTGTTTGCCTCGGGAAACGTGGAGCGAAAGCCATCCATTGTCAAGAAAAGTTCATTTATAGTCACTCATGCCTAGAAAAGCCTTATTACTCGGTTTAAATGCCTTTATAATCCCATTATTGAATTTATTTTGAATTTTTTTTACATTTTTTGATTAAAACATATTGTAATTGATTGTTTGCCTCAGGAAACGTGGAGCGAAAGCCATCCATTGTGAAGAAAAGTTCATTTATAGTCACTCATGCCCAGAAAAGCCTTATTACTCGGTTTAAATGCCTTTATAATCCCATTATTGAATTTATTTTGAATTTTTTTTTACATTTTTTGATTAAAACAGATTGTAATTGATTGTTTGCCACGGGAAACGTGGAGCCAAAGCCATCCATTGTCAAGAAAAGTTCATTTACAGTCACTCATGCCTAGAAAAGCCTTATTACTCGGTTTAAATGCCTTTATAATCTCATTATTGAATTTATTTTGAATTGTTTTTATATTTTTTGATTAAAAGAGATTGTAATTGATTGTTTGCCTCGGGAAACGTGGAGCGAAAGCCATCCATTGTCAAGAAAAGTTCATTTATAGTCAATCAAGCCTAGAAAAGCCTTATTACTCGGTTTAAATGCCTTTATAATCCCATTATTGAATTTATTTTGAATTGTTTTTACATTTTTTGATTAAAACAGATTGTAATTGATTGTTTGCGTCGGTAAACGTTGAGCGAAAGCCATCCATTGTCAAGAAAAGTTCATTTATAGTCATTCATGCCTAGAAAAGCCTTATTACTCGGTTTAAATGCCTTTATAATCCCATTATTGAATTTATTTTGAATATTTTTTACATTTTTTGATTAAAACATATTGTAATAGATTGTTTACCTCTAGAAACATGGAGCAAAAGCCATCCATTGTCAAGAAAAGTTCATTGATAGTCAATCAAGCCTAGAAAAGCCTTATTACTCGGTTTAAATGCCTTTATAATCCCATTATTGAATTTATTTTGAATTGTTTTTATATTTTTTGATTAAAACAGATTGTAATTGATTGTTTGCCTCGGGAAACGTGGAGCGAAAGCCATCCATTGTCAAGAAAAGTTCATTTATAGTCAATCAAGCCTAGAAAAGCCTTATTACTCGGTTTAAATGCCTTTATAATCCCATTATTGAATTTATTTTGAATTGTTTTTACATTTTTTGATTAAAACAGATTGTAATTGATTGTTTGCGTCGGGAAACGTTGAGCGAAAGCCATCCATTGTCAAGAAAAGTTCATTTATAGTCATTCATGCCTAGAAAAGCCTTATTACTCGGTTTAAATGCCTTTATAATCCCATTATTGAATTTATTTTGAATATTTTTTACATTTTTTGATTAAAACAGATTGTAATTGATTGTTTGCCTCGGGAAACGTGGAGCGAAAGCCATCCATTGTCAAGAAAAGTTCATTTATAGTCACTCATGCCTAGAAAAGCCTTATTACTCGGTTTAAATGCCTTTATAATCCCATTATTGAATTTATTTTGAATTTTTTTTACATTTTTTGATTAAAACAGATTGTAATTGATTGTTTGCCTCGGGAAACGTGGAGCGAAAGCCATCCATTGTCAAGAAAAGTTCATTTATAGTCACTCATGCCTAGAAAAGCCTTATTACTCGGTTTAAATGCCTTTATAATCCCATTATTGAATTTATTTTGAATTTTTTTTACATTTTTTGATTAAAACAGATTGTAATTGATTGTTTGCCTCGGGAAACGTGGAGCGAAAGCCATCCATTGTCAAGAAAAGTTCATTTATAGTCACTCATGCCTAGAAAAGCCTTATTACTCGGTTTAAATGCCTTTATAATCCCATTATTGAATTTATTTTGAATTTTTTTTACATTTTTTGATTAAAACATATTGTAATTGATTGTTTGCCTCAGGAAACGTGGAGCGAAAGCCATCCATTGTGAAGAAAAGTTCATTTATAGTCACTCATGCCCAGAAAAGCCTTATTACTCGGTTTAAATGCCTTTATAATCCCATTATTGAATTTATTTTGAATTTTTTTTTACATTTTTTGATTAAAACAGATTGTAATTGATTGTTTGCCACGGGAAACGTGGAGCGAAAGCCATCCATTGTCAAGAAAAGTTCATTTACAGTCACTCATGCCTAGAAAAGCCTTATTACTCGGTTTAAATGCCTTTATAATCTCATTATTGAATTTATTTTGAATTGTTTTTATATTTTTTGATTAAAACAGATTGTAATTGATTGTTTGCCTCGGGAAACGTGGAGCGAAAGCCATCCATTGTCAAGAAAAGTTCATTTATAGTCAATCAAGCCTAGAAAAGCCTTATTACTCGGTTTAAATGCCTTTATAATCCCATTATTGAATTTATTTTGAATTGTTTTTACATTTTTTGATTAAAACAGATTGTAATTGATTGTTTGCGTCGGGAAACGTTGAGCGAAAGCCATCCATTGTCAAGAAAAGTTCATTTATAGTCATTCATGCCTAGAAAAGCCTTATTACTCGGTTTAAATGCCTTTATAATCCCATTATTGAATTTATTTTGAATATTTTTTACATTTTTTGATTAAAACATATTGTAATAGATTGTTTACCTCTAGAAACATGGAGCAAAAGCCATCCATTGTCAAGAAAAGTTCATTGATAGTCAATCAAGCCTAGAAAAGCCTTATTACTCGGTTTAAATGCCTTTATAATCCCATTATTGAATTTATTTTGAATTGTTTTTACATTTTTTGATTAAAACAGATTGTAATTGATTGTTTGCCTCGGGAAACGTGGAGCGAAAGCCATCCATTGTCAAGAAAAGTTCATTTATAGTCACTCAAGCCTAGAAAAGCCTTATTACTCGGTTTAAATGCCTTTATAATCCCATTATTGAATTTATTTTGAATTGTTTTTACATTTTTTGATTAAAACAGATTGTAATTGATTGTTTGCCTCGGGAAACGTGGAGCGAAAGCCATCCATTGTCAAGAAAAGTTCATATATAGTCACTCAAGCCTAGAAAAGCCTTATTACTCGATTTAAATGCCTTTATAATCTCATTATTGAATTTATTTTGAATTGTTTTTACATTTTTTGATTAAAACAGATTGTAATTGATTGTTTGCCTCGGGAAACGTGGAGCCAAAGCCATCCATTGTCAAGAAAAGTTCATTTATAGTCAGTCATGCCTAGAAAAGCCTTATTACTCGGTTTAAATGCCTTTATAATCCCATTATTGAATTTATTTTGAATTGTTTTTACATTTTTTGATTAAAACAGATTGTAATTGATTGTTTGCCTCGGGAAACGTGGAGCGAAAGCCATCCATTGTCAAGAAAAGTTCATTTATAGTCATTCATGCCTAGAAAAGCTTTATTACTCGATTTAAATGCATTTATAATCCCATTATTGAATTTATTTTGAATTTTTTTTACATTTTTTGATTAAAACAGATTGTAATTGATTGTTTACCTCGGGAAACTTGGAGCGAAAGCCATCCATTGTCAAGAAAAGTTCATATATAGTCACTCAAGCCTAGAAAAGCCTTATTACTCGGTTTAAATGCCTTTATAATCTCATTATTGAATTTATTTTGAATTGTTTTTACATTTTTTGATTAAAACAGATTGTAATTGATTGTTTGCCTCGGGAAACGTGGAGCGAAAGCCATCCATTGTCAAGAAAAGTTCATTTATAGTCACTCATGCCTAGAAAAGCCTTATTACTCGGTTTAAATGCCTTTATAATCCCATTATTGATTTTATTTTGAATTTTTTTTACATTTTTTGATTAAAACATATTGTAATAGATTGTTTACCTCTAGAAACATGGAGCAAAAGCCATCCATTGTCAAGAAAAGTTCATATATAGTCACTCAAGCCTAGAAAAGCCTTATTACTCGGTTTAAATGCCTTTATAACCCCATAATTCAATTTATTTTGAATTTTTTTTGCATTTTTTTATTAAAACAGATTGTAATTGATTGTTTGCCTCGGGAAACATGGAGCAAAAGCCATCCATTGTCAAGAAAAGTTCATTTATAGTCACTCATGCCTAGAAAAGCCTTATTACTCGGTTTAAATGCCTTTATAATCCCATTATTGAATTTATTTTGAATTTTTTTTACATTTTTTGATTAAAACAGATTGTAATTGATTGTTTGCCTCGGGAAACGTGGAGCGAAAGCCATCCATTGTCAAGAAAAGTTCATTTATAGTCACTCATGCCTAGAAAAGCCTTATTACTCGGTTTAAATGCCTTTATAATCCCATTATTGAATTTATTTTGAATTTTTTTTACATTTTTTGATTAAAACATATTGTAATTGATTGTTTGCCTCAGGAAACGTGGAGCGAAAGCCATCCATTGTGAAGAAAAGTTCATTTATAGTCACTCATGCCCAGAAAAGCCTTATTACTCGGTTTAAATGCCTTTATAATCCCATTATTGAATTTATTTTGAATTTTTTTTTACATTTTTTGATTAAAACAGATTGTAATTGATTGTTTGCCACGGGAAACGTGGAGCCAAAGCCATCCATTGTCAAGAAAAGTTCATTTACAGTCACTCATGCCTAGAAAAGCCTTATTACTCGGTTTAAATGCCTTTATAATCTCATTATTGAATTTATTTTGAATTGTTTTTATATTTTTTGATTAAAAGAGATTGTAATTGATTGTTTGCCTCGGGAAACGTGGAGCGAAAGCCATCCATTGTCAAGAAAAGTTCATTTATAGTCAATCAAGCCTAGAAAAGCCTTATTACTCGGTTTAAATGCCTTTATAATCCCATTATTGAATTTATTTTGAATTGTTTTTACATTTTTTGATTAAAACAGATTGTAATTGATTGTTTGCGTCGGTAAACGTTGAGCGAAAGCCATCCATTGTCAAGAAAAGTTCATTTATAGTCATTCATGCCTAGAAAAGCCTTATTACTCGGTTTAAATGCCTTTATAATCCCATTATTGAATTTATTTTGAATATTTTTTACATTTTTTGATTAAAACATATTGTAATAGATTGTTTACCTCTAGAAACATGGAGCAAAAGCCATCCATTGTCAAGAAAAGTTCATTGATAGTCAATCAAGCCTAGAAAAGCCTTATTACTCGGTTTAAATGCCTTTATAATCCCATTATTGAATTTATTTTGAATTGTTTTTACATTTTTTGATTAAAACAGATTGTAATTGATTGTTTGCCTCGGGAAACGTGGAGCGAAAGCCATCCATTGTCAAGAAAAGTTCATTTATAGTCACTCAAGCCTAGAAAAGCCTTATTACTCGGTTTAAATGCCTTTATAATCCCATTATTGAATTTATTTTGAATTGTTTTTACATTTTTTGATTAAAACAGATTGTAATTGATTGTTTGCCTAGGGAAACGTGGAGCGAAAGCCATCCATTGTCAAGAAAAGTTCATATATAGTCACTCAAGCCTAGAAAAGCCTTATTACTCGGTTTAAATGCCTTTATAATCTCATTATTGAATTTATTTTGAATTGTTTTTACATTTTTTGATTAAAACAGATTGTAATTGATTGTTTGCCTCGGGAAACGTGGAGCCAAAGCCATCCATTGTCAAGAAAAGTTCATTTATAGTCAGTCATGCCTAGAAAAGCCTTATTACTCGGTTTAAATGCCTTTATAATCCCATTATTGAATTTATTTTGAATTGTTTTTACATTTTTTGATTAAAACAGATTGTAATTGATTGTTTGCCTCGGGAAACGTGGAGCGAAAGCCATCCATTGTCAAGAAAAGTTCATTTATAGTCACTCATGCCTAGAAAAGCTTTATTACTCGATTTAAATGCATTTATAATTCCATTATTGAATTTATTTTGAATTTTTTTTACATTTTTTGATTAAAACAGATTGTAATTGATTGTTTACCTCGGGAAACTTGGAGCGAAAGCCATCCATTGTCAAGAAAAGTTCATATATAGTCACTCAAGCCTAGAAAAGCCTTATTACTCGGTTTAAATGCCTTTATAATCTCATTATTGAATTTATTTTGAATTGTTTTTACATTTTTTGATTAAAACAGATTGTAATTGATTGTTTGCCTCGGGAAACGTGGAGCGAAAGCCATCCATTGTCAAGAAAAGTTCATTTATAGTCACTCATGCCTAGAAAAGCCTTATTACTCGGTTTAAATGCCTTTATAATCCCATTATTGAATTTATTTTGAATTTTTTTTACATTTTTTGATTAAAACATATTGTAATAGATTGTTTACCTCTAGAAACATGGAGCAAAAGCCATCCATTGTCAAGAAAAGTTCATATATAGTCACTCAAGCCTAGAAAAGCCTTATTACTCGGTTTAAATACCTTTATAACCCCATAATTCAATTTATTTTGAATTTTTTTTGCATTTTTTTATTAAAACAGATTGTAATTGATTGTTTGCCTCGGGAAACATGGAGCAAAAGCCATCCATTGTCAAGAAAAGTTCATTTATAGTCACTCATGCCTAGAAAAGCCTTATTACTCGGTTTAAATGCCTTTATAATCCCATTATTGAATTTATTTTGAATTTTTTTTACATTTTTTGATTAAAACAGATTGTAATTGATTGTTTGCCTCGGGAAACGTGGAGCGAAAGCCATCCATTGTCAAGAAAATTTCATTTATAGTCACTCATGCCTAGAAAAGCCTTATTACTCGGTTTAAATGCCTTTATAATCCCATTATTGAATTTATTTTGAATTTTTTTTACATTTTTTGATTAAAACATATTGTAATTGATTGTTTGCCTCAGGAAACGTGGAGCGAAAGCCATCCATTGTGAAGAAAAGTTCATTTATAGTCACTCATGCCCAGAAAAGCCTTATTACTCGGTTTAAATGCCTTTATAATCCCATTATTGAATTTATTTTGAATTTTTTTTTACATTTTTTGATTAAAACAGATTGTAATTGATTGTTTGCCACGGGAAACGTGGAGCGAAAGCCATCCATTGTCAAGAAAAGTTCATTTACAGTCACTCATGCCTAGAAAAGCCTTATTACTCGGTTTAAATGCCTTTATAATCTCATTATTGAATTTATTTTGAATTGTTTTTATATTTTTTGATTAAAACAGATTGTAATTGATTGTTTGCCTCGGGAAACGTGGAGCGAAAGCCATCCATTGTCAAGAAAAGTTCATTTATAGTCAATCAAGCCTAGAAAAGCCTTATTACTCGGTTTAAATGCCTTTATAATCCCATTATTGAATTTATTTTGAATTGTTTTTACATTTTTTGATTAAAACAGATTGTAATTGATTGTTTGCGTCGGGAAACGTTGAGCGAAAGCCATCCATTGTCAAGAAAAGTTCATTTATAGTCATTCATGCCTAGAAAAGCCTTATTACTCGGTTTAAATGCCTTTATAATCCCATTATTGAATTTATTTTGAATATTTTTTACATTTTTTGATTAAAACATATTGTAATAGATTGTTTACCTCTAGAAACATGGAGCAAAAGCCATCCATTGTCAAGAAAAGTTCATTGATAGTCAATCAAGCCTAGAAAAGCCTTATTACTCGGTTTAAATGCCTTTATAATCCCATTATTGAATTTATTTTGAATTGTTTTTACATTTTTTGATTAAAACAGATTGTAATTGATTGTTTGCCTCGGGAAACGTGGAGCGAAAGCCATCCATTGTCAAGAAAAGTTCATTTATAGTCACTCAAGCCTAGAAAAGCCTTATTACTCGGTTTAAATGCCTTTATAATCCCATTATTGAATTTATTTTGAATTGTTTTTACATTTTTTGATTAAAACAGATTGTAATTGATTGTTTGCCTCGGGAAACGTGGAGCGAAAGCCATCCATTGTCAAGAAAAGTTCATATATAGTCACTCAAGCCTAGAAAAGCCTTATTACTCGGTTTAAATGCCTTTATAATCTCATTATTGAATTTATTTTGAATTGTTTTTACATTTTTTGATTAAAACAGATTGTAATTGATTGTTTGCCTCGGGAAACGTGGAGCCAAAGCCATCCATTGTCAAGAAAAGTTCATTTATAGTCAGTCATGCCTAGAAAAGCCTTATTACTCGGTTTAAATGCCTTTATAATCCCATTATTGAATTTATTTTGAATTGTTTTTACATTTTTTGATTAAAACAGATTGTAATTGATTGTTTGCCTCGGGAAACGTGGAGCGAAAGCCATCCATTGTCAAGAAAAGTTCATTTATAGTCACTCATGCCTAGAAAAGCTTTATTACTCGATTTAAATGCATTTATAATCCCATTATTGAATTTATTTTGAATTTTTTTTACATTTTTTGATTAAAACAGATTGTAATTGATTGTTTACCTCGGGAAACTTGGAGCGAAAGCCATCCATTGTCAAGAAAAGTTCATATATAGTCACTCAAGCCTAGAAAAGCCTTATTACTCGGTTTAAATGCCTTTATAATCTCATTATTGAATTTATTTTGAATTGTTTTTACATTTTTTGATTAAAACAGATTGTAATTGATTGTTTGCCTCGGGAAACGTGGAGCGAAAGCCATCCATTGTCAAGAAAAGTTCATTTATAGTCACTCATGCCTAGAAAAGCCTTATTACTCGGTTTAAATGCCTTTATAATCCCATTATTGAATTTATTTTGAATTTTTTTTACATTTTTTGATTAAAACATATTGTAATAGATTGTTTACCTCTAGAAACATGGAGCAAAAGCCATCCATTGGCAAGAAAAGTTCATATATAGTCACTCAAGCCTAGAAAAGCCTTATTACTCGGTTTAAATGCCTTTATAACCCCATAATTCAATTTATTTTGAATTTTTTTTGCATTTTTTTATTAAAACAGATTGTAATTGATTGTTTGCCTCGGGAAACATGGAGCAAAAGCCATCCATTGTCAAGAAAAGTTCATTTATAGTCACTCATGCCTAGAAAAGCCTTATTACTCGGTTTAAATGCCTTTATAATCCCATTATTGAATTTATTTTGAATTTTTTTTACATTTTTTGATTAAAACAGATTGTAATTGATTGTTTGCCTCGGGAAACGTGGAGCGAAAGCCATCCATTGTCAAGAAAAGTTCATTTATAGTCACTCATGCCTAGAAAAGCCTTATTACTCGGTTTAAATGCCTTTATAATCCCATTATTGAATTTATTTTGAATTTTTTTTACATTTTTTGATTAAAACATATTGTAATTGATTGTTTGCCTCAGGAAACGTGGAGCGAAAGCCATCCATTGTGAAGAAAAGTTCATTTATAGTCACTCATGCCCAGAAAAGCCTTATTACTCGGTTTAAATGCCTTTATAATCCCATTATTGAATTTATTTTGAATTTTTTTTTACATTTTTTGATTAAAACAGATTGTAATTGATTGTTTGCCACGGGAAACGTGGAGCGAAAGCCATCCATTGTCAAGAAAAGTTCATTTACAGTCACTCATGCCTAGAAAAGCCTTATTACTCGGTTTAAATGCCTTTATAATCTCATTATTGAATTTATTTTGAATTGTTTTTATATTTTTTGATTAAAACAGATTGTAATTGATTGTTTGCCTCGGGAAACGTGGAGCGAAAGCCATCCATTGTCAAGAAAAGTTCATTTATAGTCAATCAAGCCTAGAAAAGCCTTATTACTCGGTTTAAATGCCTTTATAATCCCATTATTGAATTTATTTTGAATTGTTTTTACATTTTTTGATTAAAACAGATTGTAATTGATTGTTTGCGTCGGTAAACTTTGAGCGAAAGCCATCCATTGTCAAGAAAAGTTCATTTATAGTCATTCATGCCTAGAAAAGCCTTATTACTCGGTTTAAATGCCTTTATAATCCCATTATTGAATTTATTTTGAATATTTTTTACATTTTTTGATTAAAACATATTGTAATAGATTGTTTACCTCTAGAAACATGGAGCAAAAGCCATCCATTGGCAAGAAAAGTTCATTGATAGTCAATCAAGCCTAGAAAAGCCTTATTACTCGGTTTAAATGCCTTTATAATCCCATTATTGAATTTATTTTGAATTCTTTTTACATTTTTTGATTAAAACAGATTGTAATTCATTGTTTGCCTCGGGAAACGTGGAGCGAAAGCCATCCATTGTCAAGAAAAGTTCATTTATAGTCACTCATGCCTAGAAAAGCCTTATTACTCGGTTTAAATGCCTTTATAATCCCATTATTGAATTTATTTTGAATTGTTTTTACATTTTTTGATTAAAACAGATTGTAATTGATTGTTTGCCTCGGGAAACGTGGAGCGAAAGCCATCCATTGTCAAGAAAAGTTCATTTATAGTCACTCATGCCTAGAAAAGCCTTATTACTCGGTTTAAATGCCTTTATAATCCCATTATTGAATTTATTTTGAATTGTTTTTACATTTTTTGATTAAAACAGATTGTAATTGATTGTTTGCCTCGGGAAACGTGGAGCGAAAGCCATCCATTGTCAAGAAAAGTTCATTTATAGTCACTCAAGCCTAGAAAAGCCTTATTACTCGGTTTAAATGCCTTTATAATCCCATTATTGAATTTATTTTGAATTGTTTTTACATTTTTTGATTAAAACAGATTGTAATTGATTGTTTGCCTCGGGAAACGTGGAGCGAAAGCCATCCATTGTCAAGAAAAGTTCATATATAGTCACTCAAGCCTAGAAAAGCCTTATTACTCGGTTTAAATGCCTTTATAATCTCATTATTGAATTTATTTTGAATTGTTTTTACATTTTTTGATTAAAACAGATTGTAATTGATTGTTTGCCTCGGGAAACGTGGAGCCAAAGCCATCCATTGCCAAGAAAAGTTCATTTATAGTCAGTCATGCCTAGAAAAGCCTTATTACTCGGTTTAAATGCCTTTATAATCCCATTATTGAATTTATTTTGAATTGTTTTTACATTTTTTGATTAAAACAGATTGTAATTGATTGTTTGCCTCGGGAAACGTGGAGCGAAAGCCATCCATTGTCAAGAAAAGTTCATTTATAGTCACTCATGCCTAGAAAAGCTTTATTACTCGATTTAAATGCATTTATAATCCCATTATTGAATTTATTTTGAATTTTTTTTACATTTTTTGATTAAAACAGATTGTAATTGATTGTTTACCTCGGGAAACTTGGAGCGAAAACCATCCATTGTCAAGAAAAGTTCATATATAGTCACTCAAGCCTAGAAAAGCCTTATTACTCGGTTTAAATGCCTTTATAATCTCATTATTGAATTTATTTTGAATTGTTTTTACATTTTTTGATTAAAACAGATTGTAATTGATTGTTTGCCTCGGGAAACGTGGAGCGAAAGCCATCCATTGTCAAGAAAAGTTCATTTATAGTCACTCATGCCTAGAAAAGCCTTATTACTCGGTTTAAATGCCTTTATAATCCCATTATTGAATTTATTTTGAATTTTTTTTACATTTTTTGATTAAAACAGATTGTAATTGATTGTTTGCCTCGGGAAACGTGGAGCGAAAGCCATCCATTGTCAAGAAAAGTTCATTTATAGTCACTCAAGCCTAGAAAAGCCTTATTACTCGGTTTAAATGCCTTTATAATCCCATTATTGAATTTATTTTGAATTGTTTTTACATTTTTTGATTAAAACAGATTGTAATTGATTGTTTGCCTCGGGAAACGTGGAGCGAAAGCCATCCATTGTCAAGAAAAGTTCATATATAGTCACTCAAGCCTAGAAAAGCCTTATTACTCGGTTTAAATGCCTTTATAATCTCATTATTGAATTTATTTTGAATTGTTTTTACATTTTTTGATTAAAACAGATTGTAATTGATTGTTTGCCTCGGGAAACGTGGAGCCAAAGCCATCCATTGTCAAGAAAAGTTCATTTATAGTCAGTCATGCCTAGAAAAGCCTTATTACTCGGTTTAAATGCCTTTATAATCCCATTATTGAATTTATTTTGAATTGTTTTTACATTTTTTGATTAAAACAGATTGTAATTGATTGTTTGCCTCGGGAAACGTGGAGCGAAAGCCATCCATTGTCAAGAAAAGTTCATTTATAGTCACTCATGCCTAGAAAAGCTTTATTACTCGATTTAAATGCATTTATAATCCCATTATTGAATTTATTTTGAATTTTTTTTACATTTTTTGATTAAAACAGATTGTAATTGATTGTTTACCTCGGGAAACTTGGAGCGAAAGCCATCCATTGTCAAGAAAAGTTCATATATAGTCACTCAAGCCTAGAAAAGCCTTATTACTCGGTTTAAATGCCTTTATAATCTCATTATTGAATTTATTTTGAATTGTTTTTACATTTTTTGATTAAAACAGATTGTAATTGATTGTTTGCCTCGGGAAACGTGGAGCGAAAGCCATCCATTGTCAAGAAAAGTTCATTTATAGTCACTCATGCCTAGAAAAGCCTTATTACTCGGTTTAAATGCCTTTATAATCCCATTATTGAATTTATTTTGAATTTTTTTTACATTTTTTGATTAAAACATATTGTAATTGATTGTTTGCCTCAGGAAACGTGGAGCGAAAGCCATCCATTGTGAAGAAAAGTTCATTTATAGTCACTCATGCCCAGAAAAGCCTTATTACTCGGTTTAAATGCCTTTATAATCCCATTATTGAATTTATTTTGAATTTTTTTTTACATTTTTTGATTAAAACAGATTGTAATTGATTGTTTGCCACGGGAAACGTGGAGCGAAAGCCATCCATTGTCAAGAAAAGTTCATTTACAGTCACTCATGCCTAGAAAAGCCTTATTACTCGGTTTAAATGCCTTTATAATCTCATTATTGAATTTATTTTGAATTGTTTTTATATTTTTTGATTAAAACAGATTGTAATTGATTGTTTGCCTCGGGAAACGTGGAGCGAAAGCCATCCATTGTCAAGAAAAGTTCATTTATAGTCAATCAAGCCTAGAAAAGCCTTATTACTCGGTTTAAATGCCTTTATAATCCCATTATTGAATTTATTTTGAATTGTTTTTACATTTTTTGATTAAAACAGATTGTAATTGATTGTTTGCGTCGGGAAACGTTGAGCGAAAGCCATCCATTGTCAAGAAAAGTTCATTTATAGTCATTCATGCCTAGAAAAGCCTTATTACTCGGTTTAAATGCCTTTATAATCCCATTATTGAATTTATTTTGAATATTTTTTACATTTTTTGATTAAAACATATTGTAATAGATTGTTTACCTCTAGAAACATGGAGCAAAAGCCATCCATTGTCAAGAAAAGTTCATTGATAGTCAATCAAGCCTAGAAAAGCCTTATTACTCGGTTTAAATGCCTTTATAATCCCATTATTGAATTTATTTTGAATTGTTTTTACATTTTTTGATTAAAACAGATTGTAATTGATTGTTTGCCTCGGGAAACGTGGAGCGAAAGCCATCCATTGTCAAGAAAAGTTCATTTATAGTCACTCAAGCCTAGAAAAGCCTTATTACTCGGTTTAAATGCCTTTATAATCCCATTATTGAATTTATTTTGAATTGTTTTTACATTTTTTGATTAAAACAGATTGTAATTGATTGTTTGCCTCGGGAAACGTGGAGCGAAAGCCATCCATTGTCAAGAAAAGTTCATATATAGTCACTCAAGCCTAGAAAAGCCTTATTACTCGGTTTAAATGCCTTTATAATCTCATTATTGAATTTATTTTGAATTGTTTTTACATTTTTTGATTAAAACAGATTGTAATTGATTGTTTGCCTCGGGAAACGTGGAGCCAAAGCCATCCATTGTCAAGAAAAGTTCATTTATAGTCAGTCATGCCTAGAAAAGCCTTATTACTCGGTTTAAATGCCTTTATAATCCCATTATTGAATTTATTTTGAATTGTTTTTACATTTTTTGATTAAAACAGATTGTAATTGATTGTTTGCCTCGGGAAACGTGGAGCGAAAGCCATCCATTGTCAAGAAAAGTTCATTTATAGTCACTCATGCCTAGAAAAGCTTTATTACTCGATTTAAATGCATTTATAATCCCATTATTGAATTTATTTTGAATTTTTTTTACATTTTTTGATTAAAACAGATTGTAATTGATTGTTTACCTCGGGAAACTTGGAGCGAAAGCCATCCATTGTCAAGAAAAGTTCATATATAGTCACTCAAGCCTAGAAAAGCCTTATTACTCGGTTTAAATGCCTTTATAATCTCATTATTGAATTTATTTTGAATTGTTTTTACATTTTTTGATTAAAACAGATTGTAATTGATTGTTTGCCTCGGGAAACGTGGAGCGAAAGCCATCCATTGTCAAGAAAAGTTCATTTATAGTCACTCATGCCTAGAAAAGCCTTATTACTCGGTTTAAATGCCTTTATAATCCCATTATTGAATTTATTTTGAATTTTTTTTACATTTTTTGATTAAAACATATTGTAATAGATTGTTTACCTCTAGAAACATGGAGCAAAAGCCATCCATTGTCAAGAAAAGTTCATATATAGTCACTCAAGCCTAGAAAAGCCTTATTACTCGGTTTAAATGCCTTTATAACCCCATAATTCAATTTATTTTGAATTTTTTTTGCATTTTTTTATTAAAACAGATTGTAATTGATTGTTTGCCTCGGGAAACATGGAGCAAAAGCCATCCATTGTCAAGAAAAGTTCATTTATAGTCACTCATGCCTAGAAAAGCCTTATTACTCGGTTTAAATGCCTTTATAATCCCATTATTGAATTTATTTTGAATTTTTTTTACATTTTTTGATTAAAACAGATTGTAATTGATTGTTTGCCTCGGGAAACGTGGAGCGAAAGCCATCCATTGTCAAGAAAATTTCATTTATAGTCACTCATGCCTAGAAAAGCCTTATTACTCGGTTTAAATGCCTTTATAATCCCATTATTGAATTTATTTTGAATTTTTTTTACATTTTTTGATTAAAACATATTGTAATTGATTGTTTGCCTCAGGAAACGTGGAGCGAAAGCCATCCATTGTGAAGAAAAGTTCATTTATAGTCACTCATGCCCAGAAAAGCCTTATTACTCGGTTTAAATGCCTTTATAATCCCATTATTGAATTTATTTTGAATTTTTTTTTACATTTTTTGATTAAAACAGATTGTAATTGATTGTTTGCCACGGGAAACGTGGAGCGAAAGCCATCCATTGTCAAGAAAAGTTCATTTACAGTCACTCATGCCTAGAAAAGCCTTATTACTCGGTTTAAATGCCTTTATAATCTCATTATTGAATTTATTTTGAATTGTTTTTATATTTTTTGATTAAAACAGATTGTAATTGATTGTTTGCCTCGGGAAACGTGGAGCGAAAGCCATCCATTGTCAAGAAAAGTTCATTTATAGTCAATCAAGCCTAGAAAAGCCTTATTACTCGGTTTAAATGCCTTTATAATCCCATTATTGAATTTATTTTGAATTGTTTTTACATTTTTTGATTAAAACAGATTGTAATTGATTGTTTGCGTCGGGAAACGTTGAGCGAAAGCCATCCATTGTCAAGAAAAGTTCATTTATAGTCATTCATGCCTAGAAAAGCCTTATTACTCGGTTTAAATGCCTTTATAATCCCATTATTGAATTTATTTTGAATATTTTTTACATTTTTTGATTAAAACATATTGTAATAGATTGTTTACCTCTAGAAACATGGAGCAAAAGCCATCCATTGTCAAGAAAAGTTCATTGATAGTCAATCAAGCCTAGAAAAGCCTTATTACTCGGTTTAAATGCCTTTATAATCCCATTATTGAATTTATTTTGAATTGTTTTTACATTTTTTGATTAAAACAGATTGTAATTGATTGTTTGCCTCGGGAAACGTGGAGCGAAAGCCATCCATTGTCAAGAAAAGTTCATTTATAGTCACTCAAGCCTAGAAAAGCCTTATTACTCGGTTTAAATGCCTTTATAATCCCATTATTGAATTTATTTTGAATTGTTTTTACATTTTTTGATTAAAACAGATTGTAATTGATTGTTTGCCTCGGGAAACGTGGAGCGAAAGCCATCCATTGTCAAGAAAAGTTCATATATAGTCACTCAAGCCTAGAAAAGCCTTATTACTCGGTTTAAATGCCTTTATAATCTCATTATTGAATTTATTTTGAATTGTTTTTACATTTTTTGATTAAAACAGATTGTAATTGATTGTTTGCCTCGGGAAACGTGGAGCCAAAGCCATCCATTGTCAAGAAAAGTTCATTTATAGTCAGTCATGCCTAGAAAAGCCTTATTACTCGGTTTAAATGCCTTTATAATCCCATTATTGAATTTATTTTGAATTGTTTTTACATTTTTTGATTAAAACAGATTGTAATTGATTGTTTGCCTCGGGAAACGTGGAGCGAAAGCCATCCATTGTCAAGAAAAGTTCATTTATAGTCACTCATGCCTAGAAAAGCTTTATTACTCGATTTAAATGCATTTATAATCCCATTATTGAATTTATTTTGAATTTTTTTTACATTTTTTGATTAAAACAGATTGTAATTGATTGTTTACCTCGGGAAACTTGGAGCGAAAGCCATCCATTGTCAAGAAAAGTTCATATATAGTCACTCAAGCCTAGAAAAGCCTTATTACTCGGTTTAAATGCCTTTATAATCTCATTATTGAATTTATTTTGAATTGTTTTTACATTTTTTGATTAAAACAGATTGTAATTGATTGTTTGCCTCGGGAAACGTGGAGCGAAAGCCATCCATTGTCAAGAAAAGTTCATTTATAGTCACTCATGCCTAGAAAAGCCTTATTACTCGGTTTAAATGCCTTTATAATCCCATTATTGAATTTATTTTGAATTTTTTTTACATTTTTTGATTAAAACATATTGTAATAGATTGTTTACCTCTAGAAACATGGAGCAAAAGCCATCCATTGTCAAGAAAAGTTCATATATAGTCACTCAAGCCTAGAAAAGCCTTATTACTCGGTTTAAATGCCTTTATAACCCCATAATTCAATTTATTTTGAATTTTTTTTGCATTTTTTTATTAAAACAGATTGTAATTGATTGTTTGCCTCGGGAAACATGGAGCAAAAGCCATCCATTGTCAAGAAAAGTTCATTTATAGTCACTCATGCCTAGAAAAGCCTTATTACTCGGTTTAAATGCCTTTATAATCCCATTATTGAATTTATTTTGAATTTTTTTTACATTTTTTGATTAAAACAGATTGTAATTGATTGTTTGCCTCGGGAAACGTGGAGCGAAAGCCATCCATTGTCAAGAAAAGTTCATTTATAGTCACTCATGCCTAGAAAAGCCTTATTACTCGGTTTAAATGAGTTTATAATCCCATTATTGAATTTATTTTGAATTTTTTTTACATTTTTTGATTAAAACATATTGTAATTGATTGTTTGCCTCAGGAAACGTGGAGCGAAAGCCATCCATTGTGAAGAAAAGTTCATTTATAGTCACTCATGCCCAGAAAAGCCTTATTACTCGGTTTAAATGCCTTTATAATCCCATTATTGAATTTATTTTGAATTTTTTTTTACATTTTTTGATTAAAACAGATTGTAATTGATTGTTTGCCACGGGAAACGTGGAGCGAAAGCCATCCATTGTCAAGAAAAGTTCATTTACAGTCACTCATGCCTAGAAAAGCCTTATTACTCGGTTTAAATGCCTTTATAATCTCATTATTGAATTTATTTTGAATTGTTTTTATATTTTTTGATTAAAACAGATTGTAATTGATTGTTTGCCTCGGGAAACGTGGAGCGAAAGCCATCCATTGTCAAGAAAAGTTCATTTATAGTCAATCAAGCCTAGAAAAGCCTTATTACTCGGTTTAAATGCCTTTATAATCCCATTATTGAATTTATTTTGAATTGTTTTTACATTTTTTGATTAAAACAGATTGTAATTGATTGTTTGCGTCGGTAAACGTTGAGCGAAAGCCATCCATTGTCAAGAAAAGTTCATTTATAGTCATTCATGCCTAGAAAAGCCTTATTACTCGGTTTAAATGCCTTTATAATCCCATTATTGAATTTATTTTGAATATTTTTTACATTTTTTGATTAAAACATATTGTAATAGATTGTTTACCTCTAGAAACATGGAGCAAAAGCCATCCATTGTCAAGAAAAGTTCATTGATAGTCAATCAAGCCTAGAAAAGCCTTATTACTCCGTTTAAATGCCTTTATAATCCCATTATTGAATTTATTTTGAATTCTTTTTACATTTTTTGATTAAAACAGATTGTAATTGATTGTTTGCCTCGGGAAACGTGGAGCGAAAGCCATCCATTGTCAAGAAAAGTTCATTTATAGTCACTCATGCCTAGAAAAGCCTTATTACTCGGTTTAAATGCCTTTATAATCCCATTATTGAATTTATTTTGAATTGTTTTTACATTTTTTGATTAAAACAGATTGTAATTGATTGTTTGCCTCGGGAAACGTGGAGCGAAAGCCATCCATTGTCAAGAAAAGTTCATTTATAGTCACTCATGCCTAGAAAAGCCTTATTACTCGGTTTAAATGCCTTTATAATCCCATTATTGAATTTATTTTGAATTGTTTTTACATTTTTTGATTAAAACAGATTGTAATTGATTGTTTGCCTCGGCAAACGTGGAGCGAAAGCCATCCATTGTCAAGAAAAGTTCATTTATAGTCACTCAAGCCTAGAAAAGCCTTATTACTCGGTTTAAATGCCTTTATAATCCCATTATTGAATTTATTTTGAATTGTTTTTACATTTTTTGATTAAAACAGATTGTAATTGATTGTTTGCCTCGGGAAACGTGGAGCGAAAGCCATCCATTGTCAAGAAAAGTTCATATATAGTCACTCAAGCCTAGAAAAGCCTTATTACTCGGTTTAAATGCCTTTATAATCTCATTATTGAATTTATTTTGAATTGTTTTTACATTTTTTGATTAAAACAGATTGTAATTGATTGTTTGCCTCGGGAAACGTGGAGCCAAAGCCATCCATTGTCAAGAAAAGTTCATTTATAGTCAGTCATGCCTAGAAAAGCCTTATTACTCGGTTTAAATGCCTTTATAATCCCATTATTGAATTTATTTTGAATTGTTTTTACATTTTTTGATTAAAACAGATTGTAATTGATTGTTTGCCTCGGGAAACGTGGAGCGAAAGCCATCCATTGTCAAGAAAAGTTCATTTATAGTCACTCATGCCTAGAAAAGCTTTATTACTCGATTTAAATGCATTTATAATCCCATTATTGAATTCATTTTGAATTTTTTTTACATTTTTCGATTAAAACAGATTGTAATTGATTGTTTACCTCGGGAAACTTGGAGCGAAAGCCATCCATTGTCAAGAAAAGTTCATATATAGTCACTCAAGCCTAGAAAAGCCTTATTACTCGGTTTAAATGCCTTTATAATCTCATTATTGAATTTATTTTGAATTGTTTTTACATTTTTTGATTAAAACAGATTGTAATTGATTGTTTGCCTCTGGAAACGTGGAGCGAAAGCCATCCATTGTCAAGAAAAGTTCATTTATAGTCACTCATGCCTAGAAAAGCCTTATTACTCGGTTTAAATGCCTTTATAATCCCATTATTGAATTTATTTTGAATTTTTTTTACATTTTTTGATTAAAACATATTGTAATAGATTTTTTACCTCTAGAAACATGGAGCAAAAGCCATCCATTGTCAAGAAAAGTTCATATATAGTCACTCAAGCCTAGAAAAGCCTTATTACTCGGTTTAAATGCCTTTATAACCCCATAATTCAATTTATTTTGAATTTTTTTTGCATTTTTTTATTAAAACAGATTGTAATTGATTGTTTGCCTCGGGAAACATGGAGCAAAAGCCATCCATTGTCAAGAAAAGTTCATTTATAGTCACTCATGCCTAGAAAAGCCTTATTACTCGGTTTAAATGCCTTTATAATCCCATTATTGAATTTATTTTGAATTTTTTTTACATTTTTTGATTAAAACAGATTGTAATTGATTGTTTGCCTCGGGAAACGTGGAGCGAAAGCCATCCATTGTCAAGAAAAGTTCATTTATAGTCACTCATGCCTAGAAAAGCCTTATTACTCGGTTTAAATGCCTTTATAATCCCATTATTGAATTTATTTTGAATTTTTTTTACATTTTTTGATTAAAACATATTGTAATTGATTGTTTGCCTCAGGAAACGTGGAGCGAAAGCCATCCATTGTGAAGAAAAGTTCATTTATAGTCACTCATGCCCAGAAAAGCCTTATTACTCGGTTTAAATGCCTTTATAATCCCATTATTGAATTTATTTTGAATTGTTTTTACATTTTTTGATTAAAACAGATTGTAAATGATTGTTTGCGTCGGGAAACGTTGAGCGAAAGCCATCCATTGTCAAGAAAAGTTCATTTATAGTCATTCATGCCTAGAAAAGCCTTATTACTCGGTTTAAATGCCTTTATAATCCCATTATTGAATTTATTTTGAATATTTTTTACATTTTTTGATTAAAACATATTGTAATAGATTGTTTACCTCTAGAAACATGGAGCAAAAGCCATCCATTGTCAAGAAAAGTTCATTGATAGTCAATCAAGCCTAGAAAAGCCTTATTACTCGGTTTAAATGCCTTTATAATCCCATTATTGAATTTATTTTGAATTGTTTTTACATTTTTTGATTAAAACAGATTGTAATTGATTGTTTGCCTCGGGAAACGTGGAGCGAAAGCCATCCATTGTCAAGAAAAGTTCATTTATAGTCACTCAAGCCTAGAAAAGCCTTATTACTCGGTTTAAATGCCTTTATAATCCCATTATTGAATTTATTTTGAATTGTTTTTACATTTTTTGATTAAAACAGATTGTAATTGATTGTTTGCCTCGGGAAACGTGGAGCGAAAGCCATCCATTGTCAAGAAAAGTTCATATATAGTCACTCAAGCCTAGAAAAGCCTTATTACTCGGTTTAAATGCCTTTATAATCTCATTATTGAATTTATTTTGAATTGTTTTTACATTTTTTGATTAAAACAGATTGTAATTGATTGTTTGCCTCGGGAAACGTGGAGCCAAAGCCATCCATTGTCAAGAAAAGTTCATTTATAGTCAGTCATGCCTAGAAAAGCCTTATTACTCGGTTTAAATGCCTTTATAATCCCATTATTGAATTTATTTTGAATTGTTTTTACATTTTTTGATTAAAACAGATTGTAATTGATTGTTTGCCTCGGGAAACGTGGAGCGAAAGCCATCCATTGTCAAGAAAAGTTCATTTATAGTCACTCATGCCTAGAAAAGCCTTATTACTCGGTTTAAATGCCTTTATAATCCCATTATTGAATTTATTTTGAATTTTTTTTACATTTTTTGATTAAAACATATTGTAATTGATTGTTTGCCTCAGGAAACGTGGAGCGAAAGCCATCCATTGTGAAGAAAAGTTCATTTATAGTCACTCATGCCCAAAAAAGCCTTATTACTCGGTTTAAATGCCTTTATAATCCCATTATTGAATTTATTTTGAATTGTTTTTACATTTTTTGATTAAAACAGATTGTAATTGATTGTTTGCGTCGGGAAACGTTGAGCGAAAGCCATCCATTGTCAAGAAAAGTTCATTTATAGTCATTCATGCCTAGAAAAGCCTTATTACTCGGTTTAAATGCCTTTATAATCCCATTATTGAATTTATTTTGAATATTTTTTACATTTTTTGATTAAAACATATTGTAATAGATTGTTTACCTCTAGAAACATGGAGCAAAAGCCATCCATTGTCAAGAAAAGTTCATTGATAGTCAATCAAGCCTAGAAAAGCCTTATTACTCGGTTTAAATGCCTTTATAATCCCATTATTGAATTTATTTTGAATTGTTTTTACATTTTTTGATTAAAACAGATTGTAATTGATTGTTTGCCTCGGGAAACGTGGAGCGAAAGCCATCCATTGTCAAGAAAAGTTCATTTATAGTCACTCAAGCCTAGAAAAGCCTTATTACTCGGTTTAAATGCCTTTATAATCCCATTATTGAATTTATTTTGAATTGTTTTTACATTTTTTGATTAAAACAGATTGTAATTGATTGTTTGCCTCGGGAAACGTGGAGCGAAAGCCATCCATTGTCAAGAAAAGTTCATATATAGTCACTCAAGCCTAGAAAAGCCTTATTACTCGGTTTAAATGCCTTTATAATCTCATTATTGAATTTATTTTGAATTGTTTTTACATTTTTTGATTAAAACAGATTGTAATTGATTGTTTGCCTCGGGAAACGTGGAGCCAAAGCCATCCATTGTCAAGAAAAGTTCATTTATAGTCAGTCATGCCTAGAAAAGCCTTATTACTCGGTTTAAATGCCTTTATAATCCCATTATTGAATTTATTTTGAATTGTTTTTACATTTTTTGATTAAAACAGATTGTAATTGATTGTTTGCCTCGGGAAACGTGGAGCGAAAGCCATCCATTGTCAAGAAAAGTTCATTTATAGTCACTCATGCCTAGAAAAGCTTTATTACTCGATTTAAATGCATTTATAATCCCATTATTGAATTCATTTTGAATTTTTTTTACATTTTTCGATTAAAACAGATTGTAATTGATTGTTTACCTCGGGAAACTGGGAGCGAAAGCCATCCATTGTCAAGAAAAGTTCATATATAGTCACTCAAGCCTAGAAAAGCCTTATTACTCGGTTTAAATGCCTTTATAATCTCATTATTGAATTTATTTTGAATTGTTTTTACATTTTTTGATTAAAACAGATTGTAATTGATTGTTTGCCTCGGGAAACGTGGAGCGAAAGCCATCCATTGTCAAGAAAAGTTCATTTATAGTCACTCATGCCTAGAAAAGCCTTATTACTCGGTTTAAATGCCTTTATAATCCCATTATTGAATTTATTTTGAATTTTTTTTACATTTTTTGATTAAAACATATTGTAATAGATTTTTTACCTCTAGAAACATGGAGCAAAAGCCATCCATTGTCAAGAAAAGTTCATATATAGTCACTCAAGCCTAGAAAAGCCTTATTACTCGGTTTAAATGCCTTTATAACCCCATAATTCAATTTATTTTGAATTTTTTTTGCATTTTTTTATTAAAACAGATTGTAATTGATTGTTTGCCTCGGGAAACATGGAGCAAAAGCCATCCATTGTCAAGAAAAGTTCATTTATAGTCACTCATGCCTAGAAAAGCCTTATTACTCGGTTTAAATGCCTTTATAATCCCATTATTGAATTTATTTTGAATTTTTTTTACATTTTTTGATTAAAACAGATTGTAATTGATTGTTTGCCTCGGGAAACGTGGAGCGAAAGCCATCCATTGTCAAGAAAAGTTCATTTATAGTCACTCATGCCTAGAAAAGCCTTATTACTCGGTTTAAATGCCTTTATAATCCCATTATTGAATTTATTTTGAATTTTTTTTACATTTTTTGATTAAAACATATTGTAATTGATTGTTTGCCTCAGGAAACGTGGAGCGAAAGCCATCCATTGTGAAGAAAAGTTCATTTATAGTCACTCATGCCCAGAAAAGCCTTATTACTCGGTTTAAATGCCTTTATAATCCCATTATTGAATTTATTTTGAATTGTTTTTACATTTTTTGATTAAAACAGATTGTAAATGATTGTTTGCGTCGGGAAACGTTGAGCGAAAGCCATCCATTGTCAAGAAAAGTTCATTTATAGTCATTCATGCCTAGAAAAGCCTTATTACTCGGTTTAAATGCCTTTATAATCCCATTATTGAATTTATTTTGAATATTTTTTACATTTTTTGATTAAAACATATTGTAATAGATTGTTTACCTCTAGAAACATGGAGCAAAAGCCATCCATTGTCAAGAAAAGTTCATTGATAGTCAATCAAGCCTAGAAAAGCCTTATTACTCGGTTTAAATGCCTTTATAATCCCATTATTGAATTTATTTTGAATTGTTTTTACATTTTTTGATTAAAACAGATTGTAATTGATTGTTTGCCTCGGGAAACGTGGAGCGAAAGCCATCCATTGTCAAGAAAAGTTCATTTATAGTCACTCAAGCCTAGAAAAGCCTTATTACTCGGTTTAAATGCCTTTATAATCCCATTATTGAATTTATTTTGAATTGTTTTTACATTTTTTGATTAAAACAGATTGTAATTGATTGTTTGCCTCGGGAAACGTGGAGCGAAAGCCATCCATTGTCAAGAAAAGTTCATATATAGTCACTCAAGCCTAGAAAAGCCTTATTACTCGGTTTAAATGCCTTTATAATCTCGTTATTGAATTTATTTTGAATTGTTTTTACATTTTTTGATTAAAACAGATTGTAATTGATTGTTTGCCTCGGGAAACGTGGAGCCAAAGCCATCCATTGTCAAGAAAAGTTCATTTATAGTCAGTCATGCCTAGAAAAGCCTTATTACTCGGTTTAAATGCCTTTATAATCCCATTATTGAATTTATTTTGAATTGTTTTTACATTTTTTGATTAAAACAGATTGTAATTGATTGTTTGCCTCGGGAAACGTGGAGCGAAAGCCATCCATTGTCAAGAAAAGTTCATTTATAGTCACTCATGCCTAGAAAAGCCTTATTACTCGGTTTAAATGCCTTTATAATCCCATTATTGAATTTATTTTGAATTTTTTTTACATTTTTTGATTAAAACATATTGTAATTGATTGTTTGCCTCAGGAAACGTGGAGCGAAAGCCATCCATTGTGAAGAAAAGTTCATTTATAGTCACTCATGCCCAAAAAAGCCTTATTACTCGGTTTAAATGCCTTTATAATCCCATTATTGAATTTATTTTGAATTGTTTTTACATTTTTTGATTAAAACAGATTGTAATTGATTGTTTGCGTCGGGAAACGTTGAGCGAAAGCCATCCATTGTCAAGAAAAGTTCATTTATAGTCATTCATGCCTAGAAAAGCCTTATTACTCGGTTTAAATGCCTTTATAATCCCATTATTGAATTTATTTTGAATATTTTTTACATTTTTTGATTAAAACATATTGTAATAGATTGTTTACCTCTAGAAACATGGAGCAAAAGCCATCCATTGTCAAGAAAAGTTCATTGATAGTCAATCAAGCCTAGAAAAGCCTTATTACTCGGTTTAAATGCCTTTATAATCCCATTATTGAATTTATTTTGAATTGTTTTT
The DNA here is from genome assembly GCF_053813885.1 of Theobroma cacao. Classification (NCBI taxonomy): domain Eukaryota; kingdom Viridiplantae; phylum Streptophyta; class Magnoliopsida; order Malvales; family Malvaceae; genus Theobroma; species Theobroma cacao. Next base: position 13,670,472 of record NC_142644.1, on the reverse strand, counting down.
ACATTTTTTGATTAAAACAGATTGTAATTGATTGTTTGCCTCGGGAAACGTGGAGCGAAAGCCATCCATTGTCAAGAAAAGTTCATTTATAGTCACTCAAGCCTAGAAAAGCCTTATTACTCGGTTTAAATGCCTTTATAATCCCATTATTGAATTTATTTTGAATTGTTTTTACATTTTTTGATTAAAACAGATTGTAATTGATTGTTTGCCTCGGGAAACGTGGAGCGAAAGCCATCCATTGTCAAGAAAAGTTCATATATAGTCACTCAAGCCTAGAAAAGCCTTATTACTCGGTTTAAATGCCTTTATAATCTCATTATTGAATTTATTTTGAATTGTTTTTACATTTTTTGATTAAAACAGATTGTAATTGATTGTTTGCCTCGGGAAACGTGGAGCCAAAGCCATCCATTGTCAAGAAAAGTTCATTTATAGTCAGTCATGCCTAGAAAAGCCTTATTACTCGGTTTAAATGCCTTTATAATCCCATTATTGAATTTATTTTGAATTGTTTTTACATTTTTTGATTAAAACAGATTGTAATTGATTGTTTGCCTCGGGAAACGTGGAGCGAAAGCCATCCATTGTCAAGAAAAGTTCATTTATAGTCACTCATGCCTAGAAAAGCCTTATTACTCGGTTTAAATGCCTTTATAATCCCATTATTGAATTTATTTTGAATTTTTTTTACATTTTTTGATTAAAACATATTGTAATAGATTGTTTACCTCTAGAAACATGGAGCAAAAGCCATCCATTGTCAAGAAAAGTTCATATATAGTCACTCAAGCCTAGAAAAGCCTTATTACTCGGTTTAAATGCCTTTATAACCCCATAATTCAATTTATTTTGAATTGTTTTTGCATTTTTTTATTAAAACAGATTGTAATTGATTGTTTGCCTCGGGAAACATGGAGCAAAAGCCATCCATTGTCAAGAAAAGTTCATTTATAGTCACTCATGCCTAGAAAAGCCTTATTACTCGGTTTAAATGCCTTTATAATCCCATTAGTGAATTTATTTTGAATTTTTTTTACATTTTTTGATTAAAACAGATTGTAATTGATTGTTTGCCTCGGGAAACGTGGAGCGAAAGCCATCCATTGTCAAGAAAAGTTCATTTATAGTCACTCATGCCTAGAAAAGCCTTATTAGTTGGTTTAAATGCCTTTATAATCCCATTATTGAATTTATTTTGAATTTTTTTTACATTTTTTGATTAAAACATATTGTAATTGATTGTTTGCCTCAGGAAACGTGGAGCGAAAGCCATCCATTGTGAAGAAAAGTTCATTTATAGTCACTCATGCCCAGAAAAGCCTTATTACTCGGTTTAAATGCCTTTATAATCCCATTATTGAATTTATTTTGAATTTTTTTTTACATTTTTTGATTAAAACAGATTGTAATTGATTGTTTGCCACGGGAAACGTGGAGCGAAAGCCATCCATTGTCAAGAAAAGTTCATTTACAGTCACTCATGCCTAGAAAAGCCTTATTACTCGGTTTAAATGCCTTTATAATCTCATTATTGAATTTATTTTGAATTGTTTTTATATTTTTTGATTAAAACAGATTGTAACTCATTGTTTGCCTCGGGAAACGTGGAGCGAAAGCCATCCATTGTCAAGAAAAGTTCATTTATAGTCAATCAAGCCTAGAAAAGCCTTATTACTCGGTTTAAATGCCTTTATAATCCCATTATTGAATTTATTTTGAATTGTTTTTACATTTTTTGATTAAAACAGATTGTAATTGATTGTTTGCGTCGGGAAACGTTGAGCGAAAGCCATCCATTGTCAAGAAAAGTTCATTTATAGTCATTCATGCCTAGAAAAGCCTTATTACTCGGTTTAAATGCCTTTATAATCCCATTATTGAATTTATTTTGAATATTTTTTACATTTTTTGATTAAAACATATTGTAATAGATTGTTTACCTCTAGAAACATGGAGCAAAAGCCATCCATTGTCAAGAAAAGTTCATTGATAGTCAATCAAGCCTAGAAAAGCCTTATTACTCGGTTTAAATGCCTTTATAATCCCATTATTGAATTTATTTTGAATTGTTTTTACATTTTTTGATTAAAACAGATTGTAATTGATTGTTTGCCTCGGGAAACGTGGAGCGAAAGCCATCCATTGTCAAGAAAAGTTCATTTATAGTCACTCATGCCTAGAAAAGCCTTATTACTCGGTTTAAATGCCTTTATAATCCCATTATTGAATTTATTTTGAATTGTTTTTACATTTTTTGATTAAAACAGATTGTAATTGATTGTTTGCCTCGGGAAACGTGGAGCGAAAGCCATCCATTGTCAAGAAAAGTTCATTTATAGTCACTCATGCCTAGAAAAGCCTTATTACTCGGTTTAAATGCCTTTATAATCCCATTATTGAATTTATTTTGAATTTTTTTTACATTTTTTGATTAAAACATATTGTAATAGATTGTTTACCTCTAGAAACATGGAGCAAAAGCCATCCATTGTCAAGAAAAGTTCATTGATAGTCAATCAAGCCTAGAAAAGCCTTATTACTCGGTTTAAATGCCTTTATAATCCCATTATTGAATTTATTTTGAATTGTTTTTACATTTTTTGATTAAAACAGATTGTAATTGATTGTTTGCCTCGGGAAACGTGGAGCGAAAGCCATCCATTGTCAAGAAAAGTTCATTTATAGTCACTCATGCCTAGAAAAGCCTTATTACTCGGTTTAAATGCCTTTATAATCCCATTATTGAATTTATTTTGAATTGTTTTTAAATTTTTTGATTAAAACAGATTGTAATTGATTGTTTGCCTCGGGAAACGTGGAGCGAAAGCCATCCATTGTCAAGAAAAGTTCATTTATAGTCACTCAAGCCTAGAAAAGCCTTATTACTCGGTTTAAATGCCTTTATAATCCCATTATTGAATTTATTTTGAATTGTTTTTACATTTTTTGATTAAAACAGATTGTAATTGATTGTTTGCCTCGGGAAACGTGGAGCGAAAGCCATCCATTGTCAAGAAAAGTTCATATATAGTCACTCAAGCCTAGAAAAGCCTTATTACTCGGTTTAAATGCCTTTATAATCTCATTATTGAATTTATTTTGAATTGTTTTTACATTTTTTGATTAAAACAGATTGTAATTGATTGTTTGCCTCGGGAAACGTGGAGCCAAAGCCATCCATTGTCAAGAAAAGTTCATTTATAGTCACTCATGCCTAGAAAAGCCTTATTACTCGGTTTAAATGCCTTTATAATCCCATTATTGAATTTATTTTGAATTGTTTTTACATTTTTTGATTAAAACAGATTGTAATTGATTGTTTGCCTCGGGAAACGTGGAGCGAAAGCCATCCATTGTCAAGAAAAGTTCATTTATAGTCACTCATGCCTAGAAAAGCTTTATTACTCGATTTAAATGCATTTATAATCCCATTATTGAATTTATTTTGAATTTTTTTTACATTTTTTGATTAAAACAGATTGTAATTGATTGTTTACCTCGGGAAACTTGGAGCGAAAGCCATCCATTGTCAAGAAAAGTTCATATATAGTCACTCAAGCCTAGAAAAGCCTTATTACTCGGTTTAAATGCCTTTATAATCTCATTATTGAATTTATTTTGAATTGTTTTTACATTTTTTGATTAAAACAGATTGTAATTGATTGTTTACCTCGGGAAACTTGGAGCGAAAGCCATCCATTGTCAAGAAAAGTTCATTTATAGTCACTCATGCCTAGAAAAGCCTTATTACTCGGTTTAAATGCCTTTATAATCCCATTATTGAATTTATTTTGAATTGTTTTTACATTTTTTGATTAAAACAGATTGTAATTGATTGTTTGCGTCGGGAAACGTGGAGCGAAAGCCATCCATTGTCAAGAAAAGTTCATTTATAGTCATTCATGCCTAGAAAAGCCTTATTACTCGGTTTAAATTCCTTTATAATCCCATTATTGAATTTATTTTGAATATTTTTTACATTTTTTGATTAAAACAGATTGTAATTGATTGTTTACCTCGGGAAACTTGGAGCGAAAGCCATCCATTGTCAAGAAAAGTTCATATATAGTCACTCAAGCCTAGAAAAGCCTTATTACTCAGTTTAAATGCCTTTATAATCCCATTATTGAATTTATTTTGAATTTTTTTTACATTTTTTTATTAAAACATATTGTAATTGATTGTTTGCCTCGGGAAACGTGGAGCGAAAGCCATCCATTGTCAAGAAAAGATCATTTATAGTCACTCATGCTTAGAAAAGCCTTATTACTCGGTTTAAATGCCTTTATAACCCCATAATTCAATTTATTTTGAATTTTTTTTGCATGTTTTTATTAAAACAGATTGTAATTGATTGTTTACCTCGGGAAACATGGAGCAAAAGCCATCCATTGTCAAGAAAAGTTCATTTATAGTCACTCATGCCTAGAAAAGCCTTATTACTCGGTTTAAATGCCTTTATAATCCCATTATTGAATTTATTTTGAATTGTTTTTACATTTTTTGATTAAAACAGATTGTAATTGATTGTTTGCGTCGGGAAACGTGGAGCGAAAGCCATCCATTGTCAAGAAAAGTTCATTTATAGTCATTCATGCCTAGAAAAGCCTTATTACTCGGTTTAAATGCCTTTATAATCCCATTATTGAATTTATTTTGAATATTTTTTACATTTTTTGATTAAAACATATTGTAATAGATTGTTTACCTCTAGAAACATGGAGCAAAAGCCATCCATTGTCAAGAAAAGTTCATTTATAGTCAATCAAGCCTAGAAAAGCCTTATTACTCGGTTTAAATGCCTTTATAATCCCATTATTGAATTTATTTTGAATTGTTTTTACATTTTTTGATTAAAACAGATTGTAATTGATTGTTTGCCTCGGGAAACGTGGAGCGAAAGCCATCCATTGTCAAGAAAAGTTCATTTATAGTCACTCATGCCTAGAAAAGCCTTATTACTCGGTTTAAATGCCTTTATAATCCCATTATTGAATTTATTTTGAATTTTTTTTACATTTTTTGATTAAAACATATTGTAATTGAATGTTTACCTCTAGAAACATGGTGCAAAAGCCATCCATTGTCAAGAAAAGTTCATTTATAGTCACTCATGCCTAGAAAAGCCTTATTACTCGGTTTAAATGCCTTTATAATCCCATTATTGAATTTATTTTGAATTTTTTTTACATTTTTTGATTAAAACAGATTGTAATTGATTGTTTGCCTCGGGAAACGTGGAGCGAAAGCCATCCATTGTCAAGAAAAGTTCATTTATAGTCACTCATGCCTAGAAAAGCCTTATTAGTCGGTTTAAATGCCTTTATAATCCCATTATTGAATTTATTTTGAATTGTTTTTACATTTTTTGATGAAAACATATTGTAATTGAACGTTGACCTCTAGAAACATGGAGCAAAAGCCATCCATTGTCAAGAAAAGTTCATTTATAGTCACTCAAGCCTAGAAAAGCCTTATTACTCAGTTTAAATGCCTTTATAATCCCATTATTGAATTTATTTTGAATTTTTTTTACATTTTTTTATTAAAACAGATTGTAATTGATTGTTTGCCTCGGGAAACGTGGAGCGAAAGCCATCCATTGTCAAGAAAAGATCATTTATAGTCACTCATGCCTAGAAAAGCCTTATTACTCGGTTTAAATGCCTTTATAACCCCATAATTCAATTTATTTTGAATTTTTTTTGCATTTTTTTATTAAAACAGATTGTAATTGATTGTTTACCTCGGGAAACATGGAGCAAAAGCCATCCATTGTCAAGAAAAGTTCATTTATAGTCACTCATGCCTAGAAAAGCCTTATTACTCGGTTTAAATGCCTTTATAATCCCATTATTGAATTTATTTTGAATTTTTTTACATTTTTTGATTAAAACATATTGTAATTGATTGTTTGCCTCAGGAAACGTGGAGCGAAAGCCATCCATTGTCAAGAAAAGTTCATTTATAGTCACTCATGCCCAGAAAAGCCTTATTACTCGGTTTAAATGCCTTTATAATCCCATTATTGAATTTATTTTGAATTTGTTTTTACATTTTTTGATTAAAACAGATTGTAATTGATTGTTTGCCACGGGAAACGTGGAGCGAAAGCCATCCATTGTCAAGAAAAGTTCATTTATAGTCACTCATGCCTAGAAAAGCCTTATTACTCGGTTTACATGCCTTTATAATCCCATTATTGAATTTATTTTGAATTTTTTTTACATTTTTTGATTAAAACATATTGTAATAGATTGTTTACCTCTAGAAACATGGAGCAAAAGCCATCCATTGTCAAGAAAAGTTCATTGATAGTCAATCAAGCCTAGAAAAGCCTTATTACTCGGTTTAAATGCCTTTATAATCCCATTATTGAATTTATTTTGAATTGTTTTTACATTTTTTGATTAAAACAGATTGTAATTGATTGTTTGCCTCGGGAAACGTGGAGCGAAAGCCATCCATTGTCAAGAAAAGTTCATATATAGTCACTCAAGCCTAGAAAAGCCTTATTACTCGGTTTAAATGCCTTTATAATCTCATTATTGAATTTATTTTGAATTGTTTTTACATTTTTTGATTAAAACAGATTGTAATTGATTGTTTGCCTCGGGAAACGTGGAGCCAAAGCCATCCATTGTCAAGAAAAGTTCATTTATAGTCAGTCATGCCTAGAAAAGCCTTATTACTCGGTTTAAATGCCTTTATAATCCCATTATTGAATTTATTTTGAATTGTTTTTACATTTTTTGATTAAAACAGATTGTACTTGATTGTTTGCCTCGGGAAACGTGGAGCGAAAGCCATCCATTGTCAAGAAAAGTTCATTTATAGTCACTCATGCCTAGAAAAGCTTTATTACTCGATTTAAATGCATTTATAATCCCATTATTGAATTTATTTTGAATTTTTTTTACATTTTTTGATTAAAACAGATTGTAATTGATTGTTTGCCACGGGAAACGTGGAGCGAAAGCCATCCATTGTCAAGAAAAGTTCATTTATAGTCACTCATGCCTAGAAAAGCCTTATTACTCGGTTTAAATGCCTTTATAATCCCATTATTGAATTTATTTTGAATTTTTTTTACATTTTTTGATTAAAACATATTGTAATAGATTGTTTACCTCTAGAAACATGGAGCAAAAGCCATCCATTGTCAAGAAAAGTTCATTGATAGTCAATCAAGCCTAGAAAAGCCTTATTACTCGGTTTAAATGCCTTTATAATCCCATTATTGAATTTATTTTGAATTGTTTTTACATTTTTTGATTAAAACAGATTGTAATTGATTGTTTGCCTCGGGAAACGTGGAGCGAAAGCCATCCATTGTCAAGAAAAGTTCATATATAGTCACTCAAGCCTAGAAAAGCCTTATTACTCGGTTTAAATGCCTTTATAATCTCATTATTGAATTTATTTTGAATTGTTTTTACATTTTGTGATTAAAACAGATTGTAATTGATTGTTTGCCTCGGGAAACGTGGAGCCAAAGCCATCCATTGTCAAGAAAAGTTCATTTATAGTCAGTCATGCCTAGAAAAGCCTTATTACTCGGTTTAAATGCCTTTATAATCCCATTATTGAATTTATTTTGAATTGTTTTTACATTTTTTGATTAAAACAGATTGTAATTGATTGTTTGCCTCGGGAAACGTGGAGCGAAAGCCATCCATTGTCAAGAAAAGTTCATTTATAGTCACTCATGCCTAGAAAAGCTTTATTACTCGATTTAAATGCATTTATAATCCCATTATTGAATTTATTTTGAATTTTTTTTACATTTTTTGATTAAAACAGATTGTAATTGATTGTTTACCTCGGGAAACTTGGAGCGAAAGCCATCCATTGTCAAGAAAAGTTCATATATAGTCACTCAAGCCTAGAAAAGCCTTATTACTCGGTTTAAATGCCTTTATAATCTCATTATTGAATTTATTTTGAATTGTTTTTACATTTTTTGATTAAAACAGATTGTAATTGATTGTTTGCCTCGGGAAACGTGGAGCGAAAGCCATCCATTGTCAAGAAAAGTTCATTTATAGTCACTCATGCCTAGAAAAGCCTTATTACTCGGTTTAAATGCCTTTATAATCCCATTATTGAATTTATTTTGAATTGTTTTTACATTTTTTGATTAAAACAGATTGTAATTGATTGTTTGCCTCGGGAAACGTGGAGCGAAAGCCATCCATTGTCAAGAAAAGTTCATTTATAGTCACTCAAGCGTAGAAAAGCCTTATTACTCGGTTTAAATGCCTTTATAATCCCATTATTGAGTTTATTTTGAATTTTTTTTACATTTTTTGATTAAAACAGATTGTAATTGATTGTTTACCTCGGGAAACTTGGAGCGAAAGCCATCCATTGTCAAGAAAAGTTCATTTATAGTCACTCATGCCTAGAAAAGCCTTATTACTCGGTTTAAATGCATTTATAATCCCATTATTGAGTTTATTTTGAATTTTTTTTACATTTTTTGATTAAAACAGATTGTAATTGATTGTTTACCTCGGGAAACTTGGAGCGAAAGCCATCCATTGTCAAGAAAAGTTCATTTATAGTCACTCAAGCCTAGAAAAGCCTTATTACTCGGTTTAAATGCCTTTATAATCCCATTATTGAGTTTATTTTGAATTTTTTTACATTTTTTGATTAAAACAGATTGTAATTGATTGTTTACCTCGGGAAACTTGGAGCGAAAGCCATCCATTGTCAAGAAAAGTTCATATATAGTCACTCAAGCCTAGAAAAGCCTTATTACTCGGTTTAAATGCCTTTATAATCTCATTATTGAATTTATTTTGAATTGTTTTTATATTTTTTGATTAAAACAGATTGTAATTGATTGTTTGCCTCGGGAAACGTGGAGCGAAAGCCATCCATTGTCAAGAAAAGTTCATTTATAGTCACTCATGCCTAGAAAAGCCTTATTACTCGGTTTAAATGCCTTTATAATCCCATTATTGAATTTATTTTGAATTTTTTTTACATTTTTTGATTAAAACATATTGTAATTCAATGTTTACCTCTAGAAACATGGTGCAAAAGGCATCCATTGTCAAGAAAAGTTCATTTATAGTCACTCATGCCTAGAAAAGCCTTATTACTCGGTTTAAATGCCTTTATAATCCCATTATTGAATTTATTTTGAATTTTTTTTACATTTTTTGATTAAAACAGATTGTAATTGATTGTTTGCCTCGGGAAACGTGGAGCAAAAGCCATCCATCGTCAAGAAAAGTTCATTTATAGTCACTCATGCCTAGAAAAGCCTTATTAGTCGGTTTAAATGCCTTTATAATCCCATTATTTAATTTATTTTGAATTGTTTTTACATTTTTTGATGAAAACATATTGTAATTGAATGTTGACCTCTAGAAACATGGAGCAAAAGCCATCCATTGTCAGGAAAAGTTCATTTATAGTCACTCAAGCCTAGAAAAGCCTTATTACTCAGTTTAAATGCCTTTATAATCCCATTATTGAATTTATTTTGAATTTTTTTTACATTTTTTTATTAAAACAGATTGTAATTGATTGTTTGCCTCGGGAAACGTGGAGCGAAAGCCATCCATTGTCAAGAAAAGATCATTTATAGTCACTCATGCCTAGAAAAGCCTTATTACTCGGTTTAAATGCCTTTATAACCCCATAATTCAATTTATTTTGAATTTTTTTTGCATTTTTTTATTAAAACAGATTGTAATTGATTGTTTGCCTCGGGAAACATGGAGCAAAAGCCATCCATTGTCAAGAAAAGTTCATTTATAGTCACTCATGCCTAGAAAAGCCTTATTACTCGGTTTAAATGCCTTTATAATCCCATTATTGAATTTATTTTGAATTTTTTTTACATTTTTTGATTAAAACAGATTGTAATTGATTGTTTGCCTCGGGAAACGTGGAGCGAAAGCCATCCATTGTCAAGAAAAGTTCATTTATAGTCACTCATGCCTAGAAAAGCCTTATTAGTCGGTTTAAATGCCTTTATAATCCCATTATTGAATTTATTTTGAATTGTTTTTACATTTTTTGATGAAAACATATTGTAATTGAATGTTGACCTCTAGAAACATGGAGCAAAAGCCATCCATTGTCAAGAAAAGTTCATTTATAGTCACTCAAGCCTAGAAAAGCCTTATTACTCAGTTTAAATGCCTTTATAATCCCATTATTGAATTTATTTTGAATTTTTTTTACATTTTTTTTATTAAAACATATTGTAATTGATTGTTTGCCTCGGGAAACGTGGAGCGAAAGCCATCCATTGTCAAGAAAAGATCATTTATAGTCACTCATGCCTGGAAAAGCCTTATTACTCGGTTTAAATGCCTTTATAACCCCATAATTCAATTTATTTTGAATTTTTTTTGCATGTTTTTATTAAAACAGATTGTAATTGATTGTTTACCTCGGGAAACATGGAGCAAAAGCCATCCATTGTCAAGAAAAGTTCATTTATAGTCACTCATGCCTAGAAAAGCCTTATTACTCGGTTTAAATGCCTTTATAATCCCATTATTGAATTTATTTTGAATTTTTTTTACATTTTTTGATTAAAACATATTGTAATTGATTGTTTGCCTCAGGAAACGTGGAGCGAAAGCCATCCATTGTCAAGAAAAGTTCATTTATAGTCACTCATGCCCAGAAAAGCCTTATTACTCGGTTTAAATGCCTTTATAATCCCATTATTGAATTTATTTTGAATTTTTTTTTACATTTTTTGATTAAAACATATTGTAATTGATTGTTTGCCACGGGAAACGTGGAGCGAAAGCCATCCATTGTCAAGAAAAGTTCATTTATAGTCACTCATGCCTAGAAACGCCTTATTACTCGGTTTAAATGCCTTTATAATCGCATTATTGAATTTATTTTGAATTGTTTTTATATTTTTTGATTAAAACAGATTGTAATTGATTGTTTGCCTCGGGAAACGTGGAGCGAAAGCCATCCATTGTCAAGAAAAGTTCATTTATAGTCAATCAAGCCTAGAAAAGCCTTATTACTCGGTTTAAATGCCTTTATAATCCCATTATTGAATTTATTTTGAATTGTTTTTACATTTTTTGATTAAAACAGATTGTAATTGATTGTTTGCGTCGGGAAACGTTGAGCGAAAGCCATCCATTGTCAAGAAAAGTTCATTTATAGTCATTCATGCCTAGAAAAGCCTTATTACTCGGTTTAAATGCCTTTATAATCCCATTATTGAATTTATTTTGAATATTTTTTACATTTTTTGATTAAAACATATTGTAATAGATTGTTTACCTCTAGAAACATGGAGCAAAAGCCATCCATTGTCAAGAAAAGTTCATTTATAGTCAATCAAGCCTAGAAAAGCCTTATTACTCGGTTTAAATGCCTTTATGATCCCATTATTGAATTTATTTTGAATTGTTTTTACATTTTTTGATTAAAACAGATTGTAATTGATTGTTTGCCTCGGGAAACGTGGAGCGAAAGCCATCCATTGTCAAGAAAAGTTCATTTATAGTCAATCAAGCCTAGAAAAGCCTTATTACTCGGTTTAAATGCCTTTATAATCCCATTATTGAATTTATTTTGAATTGTTTTTACATTTTTTGATTAAAACAGATTGTAATTGATTGTTTGCGTAGGGAAACGTGGAGCGAAAGCCATCCATTGTCAAGAAAAGTTCATTTATAGTCATTCAGGCCTAGAAAAGCCTTATTACTCGGTTTAAATGCCTTTATAATCCCATTATTGAATTTATTTTGAATATTTTTTACATTTTTTGATTAAAACATATTGTAATAGATTGTTTACCTCTAGAAACATGGAGCAAAAGCCATCCATTGTCAAGAAAAGTTCATTTATAGTCAATCAAGCCTAGAAAAGCCTTATTACTCGGTTTAAATGCCTTTATAATCCCATTATTGAATTTATTTTGAATTGTTTTTACATTTTTTGATTAAAACAGATTGTAATTGATTGTTTGCCTCGGGAAACGTGGAGCGAAAGCCATCCATTGTCAAGAAAAGTTCATTTATAGTCACTCATGCCTAGAAAAGCCTTATTACTCGGTTTAAATGCCTTTATAATCCCATTATTGAATTTATTTTGAATTTTTTTTACATTTTTTGATTAAAACATATTGTAATTGAATGTTTACCTCTAGAAACATGGTGCAAAAGCCATCCATTGTCAAGAAAAGTTCATTTATAGTCACTCATGCCTAGAAAAGCCTTATTACTCGGTTTAAATGCCTTTATAATCCCATTATTGAATTTATTTTGAATTTTTTTTACATTTTTTGATTAAAACAGATTGTAATTGATTGTTTGCCTCGGGAAACGTGGAGCGAAAGCCATCCATTGTCAAGAAAAGTTCATTTATAGTCACTCATGCCTAGAAAAGCCTTATTAGTCGGTTTAAATGCCTTTATAATCCCATTATTGAATTTATTTTGAATTGTTTTTACATTTTTTGATGAAAACATATTGTAATTGAACGTTGACCTCTAGAAACATGGAGCAAAAGCCATCCATTGTCAAGAAAAGTTCATTTATAGTCACTCAAGCCTAGAAAAGCCTTATTACTCAGTTTAAATGCCTTTATAATCCCATTATTGAATTTATTTTGAATTTTTTTTACATTTTTTTATTAAAACAGATTGTAATTGATTGTTTGCCTCGGGAAACGTGGAGCGAAAGCCATCCATTGTCAAGAAAAGATCATTTATAGTCACTCATGCCTAGAAAAGCCTTATTACTCGGTTTAAATGCCTTTATAACCCCATAATTCAATTTATTTTGAATTTTTTTTGCATTTTTTTATTAAAACAGATTGTAATTGATTGTTTACCTCGGGAAACGTGGAACGAAAGCCATCCATTGTCAAGAAAAGTTCATTTATAGTCACTCATGCCTAGAAAAGCCTTATTACTCGGTTTAAATGCCTTTATAATCCCATTATTGAATTTATTTTGAATTTTTTTTACATTTTTTGATTAAAACATATTGTAATTCAATGTTTACCTCTAGAAACATGGTGCAAAAGGCATCCATTGTCAAGAAAAGTTCATTTATAGTCACTCATGCCTAGAAAAGCCTTATTACTCGGTTTAAATGCCTTTATAATCCCATTATTGAATTTATTTTGAATTTTTTTTACATTTTTTGATTAAAACAGATTGTAATTGATTGTTTACCTCGGGAAACTTGGAGCGAAAGCCATCCATTGTCAAGAAAAGTTCATTTATAGTCACTCAAGCCTAGAAAAGCCTTATTACTCGGTTTAAATGCCTTTATAATCCCATTATTGAGTTTATTTTGAATTTTTTTACATTTTTTGATTAAAACAGATTGTAATTGATTGTTTACCTCGGGAAACTTGGAGCGAAAGCCATCCATTGTCAAGAAAAGTTCATATATAGTCACTCAAGCCTAGAAAAGCCTTATTACTCGGTTTAAATGCCTTTATAATCTCATTATTGAATTTATTTTGAATTGTTTTTATATTTTTTGATTAAAACAGATTGTAATTGATTGTTTGCCTCGGGAAACGTGGAGCGAAAGCCATCCATTGTCAAGAAAAGTTCATTTATAGTCACTCATGCCTAGAAAAGCCTTATTACTCGGTTTAAATGCCTTTATAATCCCATTATTGAATTTATTTTGAATTTTTTTTACATTTTTTGATTAAAACATATTGTAATTCAATGTTTACCTCTAGAAACATGGTGCAAAAGGCATCCATTGTCAAGAAAAGTTCATTTATAGTCACTCATGCCTAGAAAAGCCTTATTACTCGGTTTAAATGCCTTTATAATCCCATTATTGAATTTATTTTGAATTTTTTTTACATTTTTTGATTAAAACAGATTGTAATTGATTGTTTGCCTCGGGAAACGTGGAGCAAAAGCCATCCATCGTCAAGAAAAGTTCATTTATAGTCACTCATGCCTAGAAAAGCCTTATTAGTCGGTTTAAATGCCTTTATAATCCCATTATTTAATTTATTTTGAATTGTTTTTACATTTTTTGATGAAAACATATTGTAATTGAATGTTGACCTCTAGAAACATGGAGCAAAAGCCATCCATTGTCAGGAAAAGTTCATTTATAGTCACTCAAGCCTAGAAAAGCCTTATTACTCAGTTTAAATGCCTTTATAATCCCATTATTGAATTTATTTTGAATTTTTTTTACATTTTTTTATTAAAACAGATTGTAATTGATTGTTTGCCTCGGGAAACGTGGAGCGAAAGCCATCCATTGTCAAGAAAAGATCATTTATAGTCACTCATGCCTAGAAAAGCCTTATTACTCGGTTTAAATGCCTTTATAACCCCATAATTCAATTTATTTTGAATTTTTTTTGCATTTTTTTATTAAAACAGATTGTAATTGATTGTTTGCCTCGGGAAACATGGAGCAAAAGCCATCCATTGTCAAGAAAAGTTCATTTATAGTCACTCATGCCTAGAAAAGCCTTATTACTCGGTTTAAATGCCTTTATAATCCCATTATTGAATTTATTTTGAATTTTTTTTACATTTTTTGATTAAAACAGATTGTAATTGATTGTTTGCCTCGGGAAACGTGGAGCGAAAGCCATCCATTGTCAAGAAAAGTTCATTTATAGTCACTCATGCCTAGAAAAGCCTTATTAGTCGGTTTAAATGCCTTTATAATCCCATTATTGAATTTATTTTGAATTGTTTTTACATTTTTTGATGAAAACATATTGTAATTGAATGTTGACCTCTAGAAACATGGAGCAAAAGCCATCCATTGTCAAGAAAAGTTCATTTATAGTCACTCAAGCCTAGAAAAGCCTTATTACTCAGTTTAAATGCCTTTATAATCCCATTATTGAATTTATTTTGAATTTTTTTTACATTTTTTTTATTAAAACATATTGTAATTGATTGTTTGCCTCGGGAAACGTGGAGCGAAAGCCATCCATTGTCAAGAAAAGATCATTTATAGTCACTCATGCCTGGAAAAGCCTTATTACTCGGTTTAAATGCCTTTATAACCCCATAATTCAATTTATTTTGAATTTTTTTTGCATGTTTTTATTAAAACAGATTGTAATTGATTGTTTACCTCGGGAAACATGGAGCAAAAGCCATCCATTGTCAAGAAAAGTTCATTTATAGTCACTCATGCCTAGAAAAGCCTTATTACTCGGTTTAAATGCCTTTATAATCCCATTATTGAATTTATTTTGAATTTTTTTTACATTTTTTGATTAAAACATATTGTAATTGATTGTTTGCCTCAGGAAACGTGGAGCGAAAGCCATCCATTGTCAAGAAAAGTTCATTTATAGTCACTCATGCCCAGAAAAGCCTTATTACTCGGTTTAAATGCCTTTATAATCCCATTATTGAATTTATTTTGAATTTTTTTTTACATTTTTTGATTAAAACATATTGTAATTGATTGTTTGCCACGGGAAACGTGGAGCGAAAGCCATCCATTGTCAAGAAAAGTTCATTTATAGTCACTCATGCCTAGAAACGCCTTATTACTCGGTTTAAATGCCTTTATAATCGCATTATTGAATTTATTTTGAATTGTTTTTATATTTTTTGATTAAAACAGATTGTAATTGATTGTTTGCCTCGGGAAACGTGGAGCGAAAGCCATCCATTGTCAAGAAAAGTTCATTTATAGTCAATCAAGCCTAGAAAAGCCTTATTACTCGGTTTAAATGCCTTTATAATCCCATTATTGAATTTATTTTGAATTGTTTTTACATTTTTTGATTAAAACAGATTGTAATTGATTGTTTGCGTCGGGAAACGTTGAGCGAAAGCCATCCATTGTCAAGAAAAGTTCATTTATAGTCATTCATGCCTAGAAAAGCCTTATTACTCGGTTTAAATGCCTTTATAATCCCATTATTGAATTTATTTTGAATATTTTTTACATTTTTTGATTAAAACATATTGTAATAGATTGTTTACCTCTAGAAACATGGAGCAAAAGCCATCCATTGTCAAGAAAAGTTCATTTATAGTCAATCAAGCCTAGAAAAGCCTTATTACTCGGTTTAAATGCCTTTATGATCCCATTATTGAATTTATTTTGAATTGTTTTTACATTTTTTGATTAAAACAGATTGTAATTGATTGTTTGCCTCGGGAAACGTGGAGCGAAAGCCATCCATTGTCAAGAAAAGTTCATTTATAGTCAATCAAGCCTAGAAAAGCCTTATTACTCGGTTTAAATGCCTTTATAATCCCATTATTGAATTTATTTTGAATTGTTTTTACATTTTTTGATTAAAACAGATTGTAATTGATTGTTTGCGTAGGGAAACGTGGAGCGAAAGCCATCCATTGTCAAGAAAAGTTCATTTATAGTCATTCAGGCCTAGAAAAGCCTTATTACTCGGTTTAAATGCCTTTATAATCCCATTATTGAATTTATTTTGAATATTTTTTACATTTTTTGATTAAAACATATTGTAATAGATTGTTTACCTCTAGAAACATGGAGCAAAAGCCATCCATTGTCAAGAAAAGTTCATTTATAGTCAATCAAGCCTAGAAAAGCCTTATTACTCGGTTTAAATGCCTTTATAATCCCATTATTGAATTTATTTTGAATTGTTTTTACATTTTTTGATTAAAACAGATTGTAATTGATTGTTTGCCTCGGGAAACGTGGAGCGAAAGCCATCCATTGTCAAGAAAAGTTCATTTATAGTCACTCATGCCTAGAAAAGCCTTATTACTCGGTTTAAATGCCTTTATAATCCCATTATTGAATTTATTTTGAATTTTTTTTACATTTTTTGATTAAAACATATTGTAATTGAATGTTTACCTCTAGAAACATGGTGCAAAAGCCATCCATTGTCAAGAAAAGTTCATTTATAGTCACTCATGCCTAGAAAAGCCTTATTACTCGGTTTAAATGCCTTTATAATCCCATTATTGAATTTATTTTGAATTTTTTTTACATTTTTTGATTAAAACAGATTGTAATTGATTGTTTGCCTCGGGAAACGTGGAGCGAAAGCCATCCATTGTCAAGAAAAGTTCATTTATAGTCACTCATGCCTAGAAAAGCCTTATTAGTCGGTTTAAATGCCTTTATAATCCCATTATTGAATTTATTTTGAATTGTTTTTACATTTTTTGATGAAAACATATTGTAATTGAACGTTGACCTCTAGAAACATGGAGCAAAAGCCATCCATTGTCAAGAAAAGTTCATTTATAGTCACTCAAGCCTAGAAAAGCCTTATTACTCAGTTTAAATGCCTTTATAATCCCATTATTGAATTTATTTTGAATTTTTTTTACATTTTTTTATTAAAACAGATTGTAATTGATTGTTTGCCTCGGGAAACGTGGAGCGAAAGCCATCCATTGTCAAGAAAAGATCATTTATAGTCACTCATGCCTAGAAAAGCCTTATTACTCGGTTTAAATGCCTTTATAACCCCATAATTCAATTTATTTTGAATTTTTTTTGCATTTTTTTATTAAAACAGATTGTAATTGATTGTTTACCTCGGGAAACGTGGAACGAAAGCCATCCATTGTCAAGAAAAGTTCATTTATAGTCACTCATGCCTAGAAAAGCCTTATTAGTCGGTCTAAATGCCTTTATAATCCCATTATTGAATTTATTTTGAATTGTTTTTACATTTTTTGATGAAAACATATTGTAATTGAACGTTGACCTCTAGAAACATGGAGCAAAAGCCATCTATTGTCAAGAAAAGTTCATTTATAGTCACTCATGCCTAGAAAAGCCTTATTACTCGGTTTAAATGCCTTTATAATCCCATTATTGAATTTATTTTGAATTTTTTTTACATTTTTTGATTAAAAGATATTGTAATTGATTGTTTGCCTCAGGAAACGTGGAGCGAAAGCCATCCATTGTCAAGAAAAGTTCATTTATAGTCACTCATGCCCAGAAAAGCCTTATTACTCGGTTTAAATGCCTTTATAATCCCATTATTGAATTTATTTTGAATTTTTTTTTACATTTTTTGATTAAAACATATTGTAATTGATTGTTTGCCACGGGAAACGTGGAGCGAAAGCCATCCATTGTCAAGAAAAGTTCATTTATAGTCACTCATGCCTAGAAAAGCCTTATTACTCGGTTTAAATGCCTTTATAATCTCATTATTGAATTTATTTTGAATTGTTTTTATATTTTTTGATTAAAACAGATTGTAATTGATTGTTTGCCTCGGGAAACGTGGAGCGAAAGCCATCCATTGTCAAGAAAAGTTCATTTATAGTCAATCAAGCCTAGAAAAGCCTTATTACTCGGTTTAAATGCCTTTATAATCCCATTATTGAATTTATTTTGAATTGTTTTTACATTTTTTGATTAAAACAGATTGTAATTGATTGTTTGCGTCGGGAAACGTTGAGCGAAAGCCATCCATTGTCAAGAAAAGTTCATTTATAGTCATTCATGCCTAGAAAAGCCTTATTACTCGGTTTAAATGCCTTTATAATCCCATTATTGAATTTATTTTGAATATTTTTTACATTTTTTGATTAAAACATATTGTAATAGATTGTTTACCTCTAGAAACATGGAGCAAAAGCCATCCATTGTCAAGAAAAGTTCATTTATAGTCAATCAAGCCTAGAAAAGCCTTATTACTCGGTTTAAATGCCTTTATAATCCCATTATTGAATTTATTTTGAATTGTTTTTACATTTTTTGATTAAAACAGATTGTAATTGATTGTTTGCCTCGGGAAACGTGGAGCGAAAGCCATCCATTGTCAAGAAAAGTTCATTTATAGTCAATCAAGCCTAGAAAAGCCTTATTACTCGGTTTAAATGCCTTTATAATCCCATTATTGAATTTATTTTGAATTGTTTTTACATTTTTTGATTAAAACAGATTGTAATTGATTGTTTGCGTCGGGAAACGTGGAGCGAAAGCCATCCATTGTCAAGAAAAGTTCATTTATAGTCATTCATGCCTAGAAAAGCCTTATTACTCGGTTTAAATGCCTTTATAATCCCATTATTGAATTTATTTTGAATATATTTTTACATTTTTTGATTAAAACATATTGTAATAGATTGTTTACCTCTAGAAACATGGAGCAAAAGCCATCCATTGTCAAGAAAAGTTCATTTATAGTCAATCAAGCCTAGAAAAGCCTTATTACTCGGTTTAAATGCCTTTATAATCCCATTATTGAATTTATTTTGAATTGTTTTTACATTTTTTGATTAAAACAGATTGTAATTGATTGTTTGCCTCGGGAAACGTGGAGCGAAAGCCATCCATTGTCAAGAAAAGTTCATTTATAGTCACTCATGCCTAGAAAAGCCTTATTACTCGGTTTAAATGCCTTTATAATCCCATTATTGAATTTATTTTGAATTTTTTTTACATTTTTTGATTAAAACATATTGTAATTGAATGTTTACCTCTAGAAACATGGTGCAAAAGCCATCCATTGTCAAGAAAAGTTCATTTATAGTCACTCATGCCTAGAAAAGCCTTATTACTCGGTTTAAATGCCTTTATAATCCCATTATTGAATTTATTTTGAATTTTTTTTACATTTTTTGATTAAAACAGATTGTAATTGATTGTTTGCCTCGGGAAACGTGGAGCGAAAGCCATCCATTGTCAAGAAAAGTTCATTTATAGTCACTCATGCCTAGAAAAGCCTTATTAGTCGGTTTAAATGCCTTTATAATCCCATTATTGAATTTATTTTGAATTGTTTTTACATTTTTTGATGAAAACATATTGTAATTGAACGTTGACCTCTAGAAACATGGAGCAAAAGCCATCCATTGTCAAGAAAAGTTCATTTATAGTCACTCAAGCCTAGAAAAGCCTTATTACTCAGTTTAAATGCCTTTATAATCCCATTATTGAATTTATTTTGAATTTTTTTTACATTTTTTCATTAAAACAGATTGTAATTGATTGTTTGCCTCGGGAAACGTGGAGCGAAAGCCATCCATTGTCAAGAAAAGATCATTTATAGTCACTCATGCCTAGAAAAGCCTTATTACTCGGTTTAAATGCCTTTATAACCCCATAATTCAATTTATTTTGAATTTTTTTTGCATTTTTTTATTAAAACAGATTGTAATTGATTGTTTACCTCGGGAAACGTGGAGCGAAAGCCATCCATTGTCAAGAAAAGTTCATTTATAGTCACTCATGCCTAGAAAAGCCTTATTAGTCGGTTTAAATGCCTTTATAATCCCATTATTGAATTTATTTTGAATTGTTTTCACATTTTTTGATGAAAACATATTGTAATTGAACGTTGACCTCTAGAAACATGGAGCAAAAGCCATCTATTGTCAAGAAAAGTTCATTTATAGTCACTCATGCCTAGAAAAGCCTTATTACTCGGTTTAAATGCCTTTATAATCTCATTATTGAATTTATTTTGAATTGTTTTTATATTTTTTGATTAAAACAGATTGTAATTGATTGTTTGCCTCGGGAAACGTTGAGCGAAAGCCATCCATTGTCAAGAAAAGTTCATTTATAGTCATTCATGCCTAGAAAAGCCTTATTACTCGGTTTAAATCCCTTTATAATCCCATTATTGAATTTATTTTGAATATTTTTTACATTTTTTGATTAAAACATATTGTAATAGATTGTTTACCTCTAGAAACATGGAGCAAAAGCCATCCATTGTCAAGAAAAGTTCATTTATAGTCAATCAAGCCTAGAAAAGCCTTATTACTCGGTTTAAATGCCTTTATAATCCCATTATTGAATTTATTTTGAATTGTTTTTACATTTTTTGATTAAAACAGATTGTAATTGATTGTTTGCCTCGGGAAACGTGGAGCGAAAGCCATCCATTGTCAAGAAAAGTTCATTTATAGTCAATCAAGCCTAGAAAAGCCTTATTACTCGGTTTAAATGCCTTTATAATCCCATTATTGAATTTATTTTGAATTGTTTTTACATTTTTTGATTAAAACAGATTGTAATTGATTGTTTGCGTCGGGAAACGTGGAGCGAAAGCCATCCATTGTCAAGAAAAGTTCATTTATAGTCATTCATGCCTAGAAAAGCCTTATTAGTCGGTTTAAATGCCTTTATAATCCCATTATTGAATTTATTTTGAATTGTTTTTACATTTTTTGATGAAAACATATTGTAATTGAATGTTGACCTCTAGAAACATGGAGCAAAAGCCATCCATTGTCAAGAAAAGTTCATTTATAGTCACTCAAGCCTAGAAAAGCCTTATTACTCAGTTTAAATGCCTTTATAATCCCATTATTGAATTTATTTTGAATTTATTTTACATTTTTTTATTAAAACAGATTGTAATTGATTGTTTGCCTCGGGAAACGTGGAGCGAAAGCCATCCATTGTCAAGAAAAGATCATTTATAGTCACTCATGCCTAGAAAAGCCTTATTACTCGGTTTAAATGCCTTTATAACCCCATAATTCAATTTATTTTGAATTTTTTTTGCATTTTTTTATTAAAACAGATTGTAATTGATTGTTTGCCTCGGGAAACATGGAGCAAAAGCCATCCATTGTCAAGAAAAGTTCATTTATAGTCACTCATGCCTAGAAAAGCCTTATTACTCGGTTTAAATGCCTTTATAATCCCATTATTGAATTTATTTTGAATTTTTTTTACATTTTTTGATTAAAACAGATTGTAATTGATTGTTTGCCTCGGGAAACGTGGAGCGAAAGCCATCCATTGTCAAGAAAAGTTCATTTATAGTCACTCATGCCTAGAAAAGCCTTATTAGTCGGTTTAAATGCCTTTATAATCCCATTATTGAATTTATTTTGAATTGTTTTTACATTTTTTGATGAAAACATATTGTAATTGAATGTTGACCTCTAGAAACATGGAGCAAAAGCCATCCATTGTCAAGAAAAGTTCATTTATAGTCACTCAAGCCTAGAAAAGCCTTATTACTCAGTTTAAATGCCTTTATAATCCCATTATTGAATTTATTTTGAATTTTTTTTACATTTTTTTATTAAAACATATTGTAATTGATTGTTTGCCTCGGGAAACGTGGAGCGAAAGCCATCCATTGTCAAGAAAAGATCATTTATAGTCACTCATGCCTGGAAAAGCCTTATTACTCGGTTTAAATGCCTTTATAACCCCATAATTCAATTTATTTTGAATTTTTTTTGCATGTTTTTATTAAAACAGATTGTAATTGATTGTTTACCTCGGGAAACATGGAGCAAAAGCCATCCATTGTCAAGAAAAGTTCATTTATAGTCACTCATGCCTAGAAAAGCCTTATTACTCGGTTTAAATGCCTTTATAATCCCATTATTGAATTTATTTTGAATTTTTTTTACATTTTTTGATTAAAACATATTGTAATTGATTGTTTGCCTCAGGAAACTTGGAGCGAAAGCCATCCATTGTCAAGAAAAGTTCATTTATAGTCACTCATGCCCAGAAAAGCCTTATTACTCGGTTTAAATGCCTTTATAATCCCATTATTGAATTTATTTTGAATTTTTTTTTACATTTTTTGATTAAAACATATTGTAATTGATTGTTTGCCACAGGAAACGTGGAGCGAAAGCCATCCATTGTCAAGAAAAGTTCATTTATAGTCACTCATGCCTAGAAAAGCCTTATTACTCGGTTTAAATGCCTTTATAATCTCATTATTGAATTTATTTTGAATTGTTTTTATATTTTTTGATTAAAACAGATTGTAATTGATTGTTTGCCTCGGGAAACGTGGAGCGAAAGCCAACCATTGTCAAGAAAAGTTCATTTATAGTCAATCAAGCCTAGAAAAGCCTTATTACTCGGTTTAAATGCCTTTATAATCCCATTATTGAATTTATTTTGAATTGTTTTTACATTTTTTGATTAAAACAGATTGTAATTGATTGTTTGCGTCGGGAAACGTTGAGCGAAAGCCATCCATTGTCAAGAAAAGTTCATTTATAGTCATTCATGCCTAGAAAAGCCTTATTACTCGGTTTAAATGCCTTTATAATCCCATTATTGAATTTATTTTGAATATTTTTTACATTTTTTGATTAAAACATATTGTAATAGATTGTTTACCTCTAGAAACATGGAGCAAAAGCCATCCATTGTCAAGAAAAGTTCATTTATAGTCAATCAAGCCTAGAAAAGCCTTATTACTCGGTTTAAATGCCTTTATGATCCCATTATTGAATTTATTTTGAATTGTTTTTACATTTTTTGTTTAAAACAGATTGTAATTGATTGTTTGCCTCGGGAAACGTGGAGCGAAAGCCATCCATTGTCAAGAAAAGTTCATTTATAGTCAATCAAGCCTAGAAAAGCCTTATTACTCGGTTTAAATGCCTTTATAATCCCATTATTGAATTTATTTTGAATTGTTTTTACATTTTTTGATTAAAACAGATTGTAATTGATTGTTTGCGTCGGGAAACGTGGAGCGAAAGCCATCCATTGTCAAGAAAAGTTCATTTATAGTCATTCAGGCCTAGAAAAGCCTTATTACTCGGTTTAAATGCCTTTATAATCCCATTATTGAATATATTTTGAATATTTTTTACATTTTTTGATTAAAACATATTGTAATAGATTGTTTACCTCTAGAAACATGGAGCAAAAGCCATCCATTGTCAAGAAAAGTTCATTTATAGTCAATCAAGCCTAGAAAAGCCTTATTACTCGGTTTAAATGCCTTTATAATCCCATTATTGAATTTATTTTGAATTGTTTTTACATTTTTTGATTAAAACAGATTGTAATTGATTGTTTGCCTCGGGAAACGTGGAGCGAAAGCCATCCATTGTCAAGAAAAGTTCATTTATAGTCACTCATGCCTAGAAAAGCCTTATTACTCGGTTTAAATGCCTTTATAATCCCATTATTGAATTTATTTTGAATTTTTTTTACATTTTTTGATTAAAACATATTGTAATTGAATGTTTACCTCTAGAAACATGGTGCAAAAGCCATCCATTGTCAAGAAAAGTTCATTTATAGTCACTCATGCCTAGAAAAGCCTTATTACTCGGTTTAAATGCCTTTATAATCCCATTATTGAATTTATTTTGAATTTTTTTTACATTTTTTGATTAAAACAGATTGTAATTGATTGTTTGCCTCGGGAAACGTGGAGCGAAAGCCATCCATTGTCAAGAAAAGTTCATTTATAGTCACTCATGCCTAGAAAAGCCTTATTAGTCGGTTTAAATGCCTTTATAATCCCATTATTGAATTTATTTTGAATTGTTTTTACATTTTTTGATGAAAACATATTGTAATTGAACGTTGACCTCTAGAAACATGGAGCAAAAGCCATCCATTGTCAAGAAAAGTTCATTTATAGTCACTCAAGCCTAGAAAAGCCTTATTACTCAGTTTAAATGCCTTTATAATCCCATTATTGAATTTATTTTGAATTTTTTTTACATTTTTTTATTAAAACAGATTGTAATTGATTGTTTGCCTCGGGAAACGTGGAGCGAAAGCCATCCATTGTCAAGAAAAGATCATTTATAGTCACTCATGCCTAGAAAAGCCTTATTACTCGGTTTAAATGCCTTTATAACCCCATAATTCAATTTATTTTGAATTTTTTTTGCATTTTTTTATTAAAACAGATTGTAATTGATTGTTTACCTCGGGAAACGTGGAGCGAAAGCCATCCATTGTCAAGAAAAGTTCATTTATAGTCACTCATGCCTAGAAAAGCCTTATTAGTCGGTCTAAATGCCTTTATAATCCCATTATTGAATTTATTTTGAATTGTTTTTACATTTTTTGATGAAAACATATTGTAATTGAACGTTGACCTCTAGAAACATGGAGCAAAAGCCATCTATTGTCAAGAAAAGTTCATTTATAGTCACTCATGCCTAGAAAAGCCTTATTACTCGGTTTAAATGCCTTTATAATCCCATTATTGAATTTATTTTGAATTTTTTTTACATTTTTTGATTAAAACATATTGTAATTGATTGTTTGCCTCAGGAAACGTGGAGCGAAAGCCATCCATTGTCAAGAAAAGTTCATTTATAGTCACTCATGCCCAGAAAAGCCTTATTACTCGGTTTAAATGCCTTTATAATCCCATTATTGAATTTATTTTGAATTTTTTTTTACATTTTTTGATTAAAACATATTGTAATTGATTGTTTGCCACGGGAAACGTGGAGCGAAAGCCATCCATTGTCAAGAAAAGTTCATTTATAGTCACTCATGCCTAGAAAAGCCTTATTACTCGGTTTAAATGCCTTTATAATCTCATTATTGAATTTATTTTGAATTGTTTTTATATTTTTTGATTAAAACAGATTGTAATTGATTGTTTGCCTCGGGAAACGTGGAGCGAAAGCCATCCATTGTCAAGAAAAGTTCATTTATAGTCAATCAAGCCTAGAAAAGCCTTATTACTCGGTTTAAATGCCTTTATAATCCCATTATTGAATTTATTTTGAATTGTTTTTACATTTTTTGATTAAAACAGATTGTAATTGATTGTTTGCGTCGGGAAACGTTGAGCGAAAGCCATCCATTGTCAAGAAAAGTTCATTTATAGTCATTCATGCCTAGAAAAGCCTTATTACTCGGTTTAAATGCCTTTATAATCCCATTATTGAATTTATTTTGAATATTTTTTACATTTTTTGATTAAAACATATTGTAATAGATTGTTTACCTCTAGAAACATGGAGCAAAAGCCATCCATTGTCAAGAAAAGTTCATTTATAGTCAATCAAGCCTAGAAAAGCCTTATTACTCGGTTTAAATGCCTTTATAATCCCATTATTGAATTTATTTTGAATTGTTTTTACATTTTTTGATTAAAACAGATTGTAATTGATTGTTTGCCTCGGGAAACGTGGAGCGAAAGCCATCCATTGTCAAGAAAAGTTCATTTATAGTCAATCAAGCCTAGAAAAGCCTTATTACTCGGTTTAAATGCCTTTATAATCCCATTATTGAATTTATTTTGAATTGTTTTTACATTTTTTGATTAAAACAGATTGTAATTGATTGTTTGCGTCGGGAAACGTGGAGCGAAAGCCATCCATTGTCAAGAAAAGTTCATTTATAGTCATTCATGCCTAGAAAAGCCTTATTACTCGGTTTAAATGCCTTTATAATCCCATTATTGAATTTATTTTGAATATATTTTTACATTTTTTGATTAAAACATATTGTAATAAATTGTTTACCTCTAGAAACATGGAGCAAAAGCCATCCATTGTCAAGAAAAGTTCATTTATAGTCAATCAAGCCTAGAAAAGCCTTATTACTCGGTTTAAATGCCTTTATAATCCCATTATTGAATTTATTTTGAATTGTTTTTACATTTTTTGATTAAAACAGATTGTAATTGATTGTTTGCCTCGGGAAACGTGGAGCGAAAGCCATCCATTGTCAAGAAAAGTTCATTTATAGTCACTCATGCCTAGAAAAGCCTTATTACTCGGTTTAAATGCCTTTATAATCCCATTATTGAATTTATTTTGAATTTTTTTTACATTTTTTGATTAAAACATATTGTAATTGAATGTTTACCTCTAGAAACATGGTGCAAAAGCCATCCATTGTCAAGAAAAGTTCATTTATAGTCACTCATGCCTAGAAAAGCCTTATTACTCGGTTTAAATGCCTTTATAATCCCATTATTGAATTTATTTTGAATTTTTTTTACATTTTTTGATTAAAACAGATTGTAATTGATTGTTTGCCTCGGGAAACGTGGAGCGAAAGCCATCCATTGTCAAGAAAAGTTCATTTATAGTCACTCATGCCTAGAAAAGCCTTATTAGTCGGTTTAAATGCCTTTATAATCCCATTATTGAATTTATTTTGAATTGTTTTTACATTTTTTGATGAAAACATATTGTAATTGAACGTTGACCTCTAGAAACATGGAGCAAAAGCCATCCATTGTCAAGAAAAGTTCATTTATAGTCACTCAAGCCTAGAAAAGCCTTATTACTCAGTTTAAATGCCTTTATAATCCCATTATTGAATTTATTTTGAATTTTTTTTACATTTTTTCATTAAAACAGATTGTAATTGATTGTTTGCCTCGGGAAACGTGGAGCGAAAGCCATCCATTGTCAAGAAAAGATCATTTATAGTCACTCATGCCTAGAAAAGCCTTATTACTCGGTTTAAATGCCTTTATAACCCCATAATTCAATTTATTTTGAATTTTTTTTGCATTTTTTTATTAAAACAGATTGTAATTGATTGTTTACCTCGGGAAACGTGGAGCGAAAGCCATCCATTGTCAAGAAAAGTTCATTTATAGTCACTCATGCCTAGAAAAGCCTTATTAGTCGGTTTAAATGCCTTTATAATCCCATTATTGAATTTATTTTGAATTGTTTTCACATTTTTTGATGAAAACATATTGTAATTGAACGTTGACCTCTAGAAACATGGAGCAAAAGCCATCTATTGTCAAGAAAAGTTCATTTATAGTCACTCATGCCTAGAAAAGCCTTATTACTCGGTTTAAATGCCTTTATAATCTCATTATTGAATTTATTTTGAATTGTTTTTATATTTTTTGATTAAAACAGATTGTAATTGATTGTTTGCCTCGGGAAACGTTGAGCGAAAGCCATCCATTGTCAAGAAAAGTTCATTTATAGTCATTCATGCCTAGAAAAGCCTTATTACTCGGTTTAAATCCCTTTATAATCCCATTATTGAATTTATTTTGAATATTTTTTACATTTTTTGATTAAAACATATTGTAATAGATTGTTTACCTCTAGAAACATCGAGCAAAAGCCATCCATTGTCAAGAAAAGTTCATTTATAGTCAATCAAGCCTAGAAAAGCCTTATTACTCGGTTTAAATGCCTTTATAATCCCATTATTGAATTTATTTTGAATTGTTTTTACATTTTTTGATTAAAACAGATTGTAATTGATTGTTTGCCTCGGGAAACGTGGAGCGAAAGCCATCCATTGTCAAGAAAAGTTCATTTATAGTCAATCAAGCCTAGAAAAGCCTTATTACTCGGTTTAAATGCCTTTATAATCCCATTATTGAATTTATTTTGAATTGTTTTTACATTTTTTGATTAAAACAGATTGTAATTGATTGTTTGCGTCGGGAAACGTGGAGCGAAAGCCATCCATTGTCAAGAAAAGTTCATTTATAGTCATTCATGCCTAGAAAAGCCTTATTAGTCGGTTTAAATGCCTTTATAATCCCATTATTGAATTTATTTTGAATTGTTTTTACATTTTTTGATGAAAACATATTGTAATTGAATGTTGACCTCTAGAAACATGGAGCAAAAGCCATCCATTGTCAAGAAAAGTTCATTTATAGTCACTCAAGCCTAGAAAAGCCTTATTACTCAGTTTAAATGCCTTTATAATCCCATTATTGAATTTATTTTGAATTTATTTTACATTTTTTTATTAAAACAGATTGTAATTGATTGTTTGCCTCGGGAAACGTGGAGCGAAAGCCATCCATTGTCAAGAAAAGATCATTTATAGTCACTCATGCCTAGAAAAGCCTTATTACTCGGTTTAAATGCCTTTATAACCCCATAATTCAATTTATTTTGAATTTTTTTTGCATTTTTTTATTAAAACAGATTGTAATTGATTGTTTGCCTCGGGAAACATGGAGCAAAAGCCATCCATTGTCAAGAAAAGTTCATTTATAGTCACTCATGCCTAGAAAAGCCTTATTACTCGGTTTAAATGCCTTTATAATCCCATTATTGAATTTATTTTGAATTTTTTTTACATTTTTTGATTAAAACAGATTGTAATTGATTGTTTGCCTCGGGAAACGTGGAGCGAAAGCCATCCATTGTCAAGAAAAGTTCATTTATAGTCACTCATGCCTAGAAAAGCCTTATTAGTCGGTTTAAATGCCTTTATAATCCCATTATTGAATTTATTTTGAATTGTTTTTACATTTTTTGATGAAAACATATTGTAATTGAATGTTGACCTCTAGAAACATGGAGCAAAAGCCATCCATTGTCAAGAAAAGTTCATTTATAGTCACTCAAGCCTAGAAAAGCCTTATTACTCAGTTTAAATGCCTTTATAATCCCATTATTGAATTTATTTTGAATTTTTTTTACATTTTTTTATTAAAACATATTGTAATTGATTGTTTGCCTCGGGAAACGTGGAGCGAAAGCCATCCATTGTCAAGAAAAGATCATTTATAGTCACTCATGCCTGGAAAAGCCTTATTACTCGGTTTAAATGCCTTTATAACCCCATAATTCAATTTATTTTGAATTTTTTTTGCATGTTTTTATTAAAACAGATTGTAATTGATTGTTTACCTCGGGAAACATGGAGCAAAAGCCATCCATTGTCAAGAAAAGTTCATTTATAGTCACTCATGCCTAGAAAAGCCTTATTACTCGGTTTAAATGCCTTTATAATCCCATTATTGAATTTATTTTGAATTTTTTTTACATTTTTTGATTAAAACATATTGTAATTGATTGTTTGCCTCAGGAAACGTGGAGCGAAAGCCATCCATTGTCAAGAAAAGTTCATTTATAGTCACTCATGCCCAGAAAAGCCTTATTACTCGGTTTAAATGCCTTTATAATCCCATTATTGAATTTATTTTGAATTTTTTTTTACATTTTTTGATTAAAACATATTGTAATTGATTGTTTGCCACAGGAAACGTGGAGCGAAAGCCATCCATTGTCAAGAAAA
Organism: Theobroma cacao; assembly: GCF_053813885.1. Taxonomy (NCBI): domain Eukaryota; kingdom Viridiplantae; phylum Streptophyta; class Magnoliopsida; order Malvales; family Malvaceae; genus Theobroma; species Theobroma cacao. The sequence continues at coordinate 13,640,800 of NC_142644.1, read as the reverse complement.
GTTCATTTATAGTCACTCATGCCTAGAAAAGCCTTATTACTCGGTTTAAATGCCTTTATAATCTCATTATTGAATTTATTTTGAATTGTTTTTATATTTTTTGATTAAAACAGATTGTAATTGATTGTTTGCCTCGGGAAACGTGGAGCGAAAGCCAACCATTGTCAAGAAAAGTTCATTTATAGTCAATCAAGCCTAGAAAAGCCTTATTACTCGGTTTAAATGCCTTTATAATCCCATTATTGAATTTATTTTGAATTGTTTTTACATTTTTTGATTAAAACAGATTGTAATTGATTGTTTGCGTCGGGAAACGTTGAGCGAAAGCCATCCATTGTCAAGAAAAGTTCATTTATAGTCATTCATGCCTAGAAAAGCCTTATTACTCGGTTTAAATGCCTTTATAATCCCATTATTGAATTTATTTTGAATATTTTTTACATTTTTTGATTAAAACATATTGTAATAGATTGTTTACCTCTAGAAACATGGAGCAAAAGCCATCCATTGTCAAGAAAAGTTCATTTATAGTCAATCAAGCCTAGAAAAGCCTTATTACTCGGTTTAAATGCCTTTATGATCCCATTATTGAATTTATTTTGAATTGTTTTTACATTTTTTGTTTAAAACAGATTGTAATTGATTGTTTGCCTCGGGAAACGTGGAGCGAAAGCCATCCATTGTCAAGAAAAGTTCATTTATAGTCAATCAAGCCTAGAAAAGCCTTATTACTCGGTTTAAATGCCTTTATAATCCCATTATTGAATTTATTTTGAATTGTTTTTACATTTTTTGATTAAAACAGATTGTAATTGATTGTTTGCGTCGGGAAACGTGGAGCGAAAGCCATCCATTGTCAAGAAAAGTTCATTTATAGTCATTCAGGCCTAGAAAAGCCTTATTACTCGGTTTAAATGCCTTTATAATCCCATTATTGAATATATTTTGAATATTTTTTACATTTTTTGATTAAAACATATTGTAATAGATTGTTTACCTCTAGAAACATGGAGCAAAAGCCATCCATTGTCAAGAAAAGTTCATTTATAGTCAATCAAGCCTAGAAAAGCCTTATTACTCGGTTTAAATGCCTTTATAATCCCATTATTGAATTTATTTTGAATTGTTTTTACATTTTTTGATTAAAACAGATTGTAATTGATTGTTTGCCTCGGGAAACGTGGAGCGAAAGCCATCCATTGTCAAGAAAAGTTCATTTATAGTCACTCATGCCTAGAAAAGCCTTATTACTCGGTTTAAATGCCTTTATAATCCCATTATTGAATTTATTTTGAATTTTTTTTACATTTTTTGATTAAAACATATTGTAATTGAATGTTTACCTCTAGAAACATGGTGCAAAAGCCATCCATTGTCAAGAAAAGTTCATTTATAGTCACTCATGCCTAGAAAAGCCTTATTACTCGGTTTAAATGCCTTTATAATCCCATTATTGAATTTATTTTGAATTTTTTTTACATTTTTTGATTAAAACAGATTGTAATTGATTGTTTGCCTCGGGAAACGTGGAGCGAAAGCCATCCATTGTCAAGAAAAGTTCATTTATAGTCACTCATGCCTAGAAAAGCCTTATTAGTCGGTTTAAATGCCTTTATAATCCCATTATTGAATTTATTTTGAATTGTTTTTACATTTTTTGATGAAAACATATTGTAATTGAACGTTGACCTCTAGAAACATGGAGCAAAAGCCATCCATTGTCAAGAAAAGTTCATTTATAGTCACTCAAGCCTAGAAAAGCCTTATTACTCAGTTTAAATGCCTTTATAATCCCATTATTGAATTTATTTTGAATTTTTTTTACATTTTTTTATTAAAACAGATTGTAATTGATTGTTTGCCTCGGGAAACGTGGAGCGAAAGCCATCCATTGTCAAGAAAAGATCATTTATAGTCACTCATGCCTAGAAAAGCCTTATTACTCGGTTTAAATGCCTTTATAACCCCATAATTCAATTTATTTTGAATTTTTTTTGCATTTTTTTATTAAAACAGATTGTAATTGATTGTTTACCTCGGGAAACGTGGAGCGAAAGCCATCCATTGTCAAGAAAAGTTCATTTATAGTCACTCATGCCTAGAAAAGCCTTATTAGTCGGTCTAAATGCCTTTATAATCCCATTATTGAATTTATTTTGAATTGTTTTTACATTTTTTGATGAAAACATATTGTAATTGAACGTTGACCTCTAGAAACATGGAGCAAAAGCCATCTATTGTCAAGAAAAGTTCATTTATAGTCACTCATGCCTAGAAAAGCCTTATTACTCGGTTTAAATGCCTTTATAATCCCATTATTGAATTTATTTTGAATTTTTTTTACATTTTTTGATTAAAACATATTGTAATTGATTGTTTGCCTCAGGAAACGTGGAGCGAAAGCCATCCATTGTCAAGAAAAGTTCATTTATAGTCACTCATGCCCAGAAAAGCCTTATTACTCGGTTTAAATGCCTTTATAATCCCATTATTGAATTTATTTTGAATTTTTTTTTACATTTTTTGATTAAAACATATTGTAATTGATTGTTTGCCACGGGAAACGTGGAGCGAAAGCCATCCATTGTCAAGAAAAGTTCATTTATAGTCACTCATGCCTAGAAAAGCCTTATTACTCGGTTTAAATGCCTTTATAATCTCATTATTGAATTTATTTTGAATTGTTTTTATATTTTTTGATTAAAACAGATTGTAATTGATTGTTTGCCTCGGGAAACGTGGAGCGAAAGCCATCCATTGTCAAGAAAAGTTCATTTATAGTCAATCAAGCCTAGAAAAGCCTTATTACTCGGTTTAAATGCCTTTATAATCCCATTATTGAATTTATTTTGAATTGTTTTTACATTTTTTGATTAAAACAGATTGTAATTGATTGTTTGCGTCGGGAAACGTTGAGCGAAAGCCATCCATTGTCAAGAAAAGTTCATTTATAGTCATTCATGCCTAGAAAAGCCTTATTACTCGGTTTAAATGCCTTTATAATCCCATTATTGAATTTATTTTGAATATTTTTTACATTTTTTGATTAAAACATATTGTAATAGATTGTTTACCTCTAGAAACATGGAGCAAAAGCCATCCATTGTCAAGAAAAGTTCATTTATAGTCAATCAAGCCTAGAAAAGCCTTATTACTCGGTTTAAATGCCTTTATAATCCCATTATTGAATTTATTTTGAATTGTTTTTACATTTTTTGATTAAAACAGATTGTAATTGATTGTTTGCCTCGGGAAACGTGGAGCGAAAGCCATCCATTGTCAAGAAAAGTTCATTTATAGTCAATCAAGCCTAGAAAAGCCTTATTACTCGGTTTAAATGCCTTTATAATCCCATTATTGAATTTATTTTGAATTGTTTTTACATTTTTTGATTAAAACAGATTGTAATTGATTGTTTGCGTCGGGAAACGTGGAGCGAAAGCCATCCATTGTCAAGAAAAGTTCATTTATAGTCATTCATGCCTAGAAAAGCCTTATTACTCGGTTTAAATGCCTTTATAATCCCATTATTGAATTTATTTTGAATATATTTTTACATTTTTTGATTAAAACATATTGTAATAAATTGTTTACCTCTAGAAACATGGAGCAAAAGCCATCCATTGTCAAGAAAAGTTCATTTATAGTCAATCAAGCCTAGAAAAGCCTTATTACTCGGTTTAAATGCCTTTATAATCCCATTATTGAATTTATTTTGAATTGTTTTTACATTTTTTGATTAAAACAGATTGTAATTGATTGTTTGCCTCGGGAAACGTGGAGCGAAAGCCATCCATTGTCAAGAAAAGTTCATTTATAGTCACTCATGCCTAGAAAAGCCTTATTACTCGGTTTAAATGCCTTTATAATCCCATTACTGAATTTATTTTGAATTTTTTTTACATTTTTTGATTAAAACATATTGTAATTGAATGTTTACCTCTAGAAACATGGTGCAAAAGCCATCCATTGTCAAGAAAAGTTCATTTATAGTCACTCATGCCTAGAAAAGCCTTATTACTCGGTTTAAATGCCTTTATAATCCCATTATTGAATTTATTTTGAATATTTTTTACATTTTTTGATTAAAACAGATTGTAATTGATTGTTTGCCTCGGGAAACGTGGAGCGAAAGCCATCCATTGTCAAGAAAAGTTCATTTATAGTCACTCATGCCTAGAAAAGCCTTATTAGTCGGTTTAAATGCCTTTATAATCCCATTATTGAATTTATTTTGAATTGTTTTTACATTTTTTGATGAAAACATATTGTAATTGAACGTTGACCTCTAGAAACATGGAGCAAAAGCCATCCATTGTCAAGAAAAGTTCATTTATAGTCACTCAAGCCTAGAAAAGCCTTATTACTCAGTTTAAATGCCTTTATAATCCCATTATTGAATTTATTTTGAATTTTTTTTACATTTTTTTATTAAAACAGATTGTAATTGATTGTTTGCCTCGGGAAACGTGGAGCGAAAGCCATCCATTGTCAAGAAAAGATCATTTATAGTCACTCATGCCTAGAAAAGCCTTATTACTCGGTTTAAATGCCTTTATAACCCCATAATTCAATTTATTTTGAATTTTTTTTGCATTTTTTTATTAAAACATATTGTAATTGATTGTTTACCTCGGGAAACGTGGAGCGAAAGCCATCCATTGTCAAGAAAAGTTCATTTATAGTCACTCATGCCTAGAAAAGCCTTATTAGTCGGTTTAAATGCCTTTATAATCCCATTATTGAATTTATTTTGAATTGTTTTCACATTTTTTGATGAAAACATATTGTAATTGAACGTTGACCTCTAGAAACATGGAGCAAAAGCCATCTATTGTCAAGAAAAGTTCATTTATAGTCACTCATGCCTAGAAAAGCCTTATTACTCGGTTTAAATGCCTTTATAATCCCATTATTGAATTTATTTTGAATTTTTTTTACATTTTTTGATTAAAACATATTGTAATTGATTGTTTGCCTCAGGAAACGTGGAGCGAAAGCCATCCATTGTCAAGAAAAGTTCATTTATAGTCACTCATGCCCAGAAAAGCCTTATTACTCGGTTTAAATGCCTTTATAATCCCATTATTGAATTTATTATGAATTTTTTTTTACATTTTTTGATTAAAACATATTGTAATTGATTGTTTGCCACGGGAAACGTGGAGCGAAAGCCATCCATTGTCAAGAAAAGTTCATTTATAGTCACTCATGCCTAGAAAAGCCTTATTACTCGGTTTAAATGCCTTTATAATCTCATTATTGAATTTATTTTGAATTGTTTTTATATTTTTTGATTAAAACAGATTGTAATTGATTGTTTGCCTCGGGAAACGTGGAGCGAAAGCCATCCATTGTCAAGAAAAGTTCATTTATAGTCAATCAAGCCTAGAAAAGCCTTATTACTCGGTTTAAATGCCTTTATAATCCCATTATTGAATTTATTTTGAATTGTTTTTACATTTTTTGATTAAAACAGATTGTAATTGATTGTTTGCGTCGGGAAACGTTGAGCGAAAGCCATCCATTGTCAAGAAAAGTTCATTTATAGTCATTCATGCCTAGAAAAGCCTTATTACTCGGTTTAAATGCCTTTATAATCCCATTATTGAATTTATTTTGAATATTTTTTACATTTTTTGATTAAAACATATTGTAATAGATTGTTTACCTCTAGAAACATGGAGCAAAAGCCATCCATTGTCAAGAAAAGTTCATTTATAGTCAATCAAGCCTAGAAAAGCCTTATTACTCGGTTTAAATGCCTTTATAATCCCATTATTGAATTTATTTTGAATTGTTTTTACATTTTTTGATTAAAACAGATTGTAATTGATTGTTTGCCTCGGGAAACGTGGAGCGAAAGCCATCCATTGTCAAGAAAAGTTCATTTATAGTCAATCAAGCCTAGAAAAGCCTTATTACTCGGTTTAAATGCCTTTATAATCCCATTATTGAATTTATTTTGAATTGTTTTTACATTTTTTGATTAAAACAGATTGTAATTGATTGTTTGCGTCGGGAAACGTGGAGCGAAAGCCATCCATTGTCAAGAAAAGTTCATTTATAGTCATTCATGCCTAGAAAAGCCTTATTACTCGGTTTAAATGCCTTTATAATCCCATTATTGAATTTATTTTGAATATATTTTTACATTTTTTGATTAAAACATATTGTAATAGATTGTTTACCTCTAGAAACATGGAGCAAAAGCCATCCATTGTCAAGAAAAGTTCATTTATAGTCAATCAAGCCTAGAAAAGCCTTATTACTCGGTTTAAATGCCTTTATAATCCCATTATTGAATTTATTTTGAATTGTTTTTACATTTTTTGATTAAAACAGATTGTAATTGATTGTTTGCGTCGGGAAACGTTGAGCGAAAGCCATCCATTGTCAAGAAAAGTTCATTTATAGTCATTCATGCCTAGAAAAGCCTTATTACTCGGTTTAAATGCCTTTATAATCCCATTATTGAATTTATTTTGAATATTTTTTACATTTTTTGATTAAAACATATTGTAATAGATTGTTTACCTCTAGAAACATGGAGCAAAAGCCATCCATTGTCAAGAAAAGTTCATTTATAGTCAATCAAGCCTAGAAAAGCCTTATTACTCGGTTTAAATGCCTTTATAATCCCATTATTGAATTTATTTTGAATTGTTTTTACATTTTTTGATTAAAACAGATTGTAATTGATTGTTTGCCTCGGGAAACGTGGAGCGAAAGCCATCCATTGTCAAGAAAAGTTCATTTATAGTCAATCAAGCCTAGAAAAGCCTTATTACTCGGTTTAAATGCCTTTATAATCCCATTATTGAATTTATTTTGAATTGTTTTTACATTTTTTGATTAAAACAGATTGTAATTGATTGTTTGCGTCGGGAAACGTGGAGCGAAAGCCATCCATTGTCAAGAAAAGTTCATTTATAGTCATTCATGCCTAGAAAAGCCTTATTACTCGGTTTAAATGCCTTTATAATCCCATTATTGAATTTATTTTGAATATATTTTTACATTTTTTGATTAAAACATATTGTAATAGATTGTTTACCTCTAGAAACATGGAGCAAAAGCCATCCATTGTCAAGAAAAGTTCATTTATAGTCAATCAAGCCTAGAAAAGCCTTATTACTCGGTTTAAATGCCTTTATAATCCCATTATTGAATTTATTTTGAATTGTTTTTACATTTTTTGATTAAAACAGATTGTAATTGATTGTTTGCCTCGGGAAACGTGGAGCGAAAGCCATCCATTGTCAAGAAAAGTTCATTTATAGTCACTCATGCCTAGAAAAGCCTTATTACTCGGTTTAAATGCCTTTATAATCCCATTATTGAATTTATTTTGAATTTTTTTTACATTTTTTGATTAAAACAGATTGTAATTGATTGTTTGCCTCGGGAAACGTGGAGCGAAAGCCATCCATTGTCAAGAAAAGTTCATTTATAGTCACTCATGCCTAGAAAAGCCTTATTAGTCGGTTTAAATGCCTTTATAATCCCATTATTGAATTTATTTTGAATTGTTTTTACATTTTTTGATGAAAACATATTGTAATTGAACGTTGACCTCTAGAAACATGGAGCAAAAGCCATCCATTGTCAAGAAAAGTTCATTTATAGTCACTCATGCCTAGAAAAGCCTTATTACTCGGTTTAAATGCCTTTATAATCCCATTATTGAATTTATTTTGAATTTTTTTTACATTTTTTGATTAAAACATATTGTAATTGATTGTTTGCCTCAGGAAACGTGGAGCGAAAGCCATCCATTGTCAAGAAAAGTTCATTTATAGTCACTCATGCCCAGAAAAGCCTTATTACTCGGTTTAAATGCCTTTATAATCCCATTATTGAATTTATTTTGAATTTTTTTTTACATTTTTTGATTAAAACAGATTGTAATTGATTGTTTGCCACGGGAAACGTGGAGCGAAAGCCATCCATTGTCAAGAAAAGTTCATTTATAGTCACTCATGCCTAGAAAAGCCTTATTACTCGGTTTAAATGCCTTTATAATCCCATTATTGAATTTATTTTGAATTTTTTTTACATTTTTTGATTAAAACATATTGTAATAGATTGTTTACCTCTAGAAACATGGAGCAAAAGCCATCCATTGTCAAGAAAAGTTCATTGATAGTCAATCAAGCCTAGAAAAGCCTTATTACTCGGTTTAAATGCCTTTATAATCCCATTATTGAATTTATTTTGAATTGTTTTTACATTTTTTGATTAAAACAGATTGTAATTGATTGTTTGCCTCGGGAAACGTGGAGCGAAAGCCATCCATTGTCAAGAAAAGTTCATATATAGTCACTCAAGCCTAGAAAAGCCTTATTACTCGGTTTAAATGCCTTTATAATCTCATTATTGAATTTATTTTGAATTGTTTTTACATTTTTTGATTAAAACATATTGTAATTGATTGTTTGCCTCGGGAAACGTGGAGCCAAAGCCATCCATTGTCAAGAAAAGTTCATTTATAGTCACTCATGCCTAGAAAAGCCTTATTACTCGGTTTAAATGCCTTTATAATCCCATTATTGAATTTATTTTGAATTGTTTTTACATTTTTTGATTAAAACAGATTGTAATTGATTGTTTGCCTCGGGAAACGTGGAGCCAAAGCCATCCATTGTCAAGAAAAGTTCATTTATAGTCACTCATGCCTAGAAAAGCTTTATTACTCGATTTAAATGCATTTATAATCCCATTATTGAATTTATTTTGAATTTTTCTTACATTTTTTGATTAAAACAGATTGTAATTGATTGTTTACCTCGGGAAACTTGGAGCGAAAGCCATCCATTGTCAAGAAAAGTTCATATATAGTCACTCAAGCCTAGAAAAGCCTTATTACTCGGTTTAAATGCCTTTATAATCTCATTATTGAATTTATTTTGAATTGTTTTTACATTTTTTGATTAAAACAGATTGTAATTGATTGTTTGCCTCGGGAAACGTGGAGCGAAAGCCATCCATTGTCAAGAAAAGTTCATTTATAGTCACTCATGCCTAGAAAAGCCTTATTACTCGGTTTAAATGCCTTTATAATCCCATTATTGAATTTATTTTGAATTATTTTTACATTTTTTGATTAAAACAGATTGTAATTGATTGTTTGCCTCGGGAAACGTGGAGCGAAAGCCATCCATTGTCAAGAAAAGTTCATTTATAGTCACTCAAGCCTAGAAAAGCCTTATTACTCAGTTTAAATGCCTTTATAATCCCATTATTGAGTTTATTTTGAATTTTTTTTACATTTTTTGATTAAAACAGATTGTAATTGATTGTTTACCTCGGGAAACTTGGAGCGAAAGCCATCCATTGTCAAGAAAAGTTCATTTATAGTCACTCATGCCTAGAAAAGCCTTATTACTCGGTTTAAATGCCTTTATAATCCCATTATTGAGTTTATTTTGAATTTTTTTTACATTTTTTGATTAAAACAGATTGTAATTGATTGTTTACCTCGGGAAACTTGGAGCGAAAGCCATCCATTGTCAAGAAAAGTTCATTTATAGTCACTCAAGCCTAGAAAAGCCTTATTACTCGGTTTAAATGCCTTTATAATCCCATTATTGAGTTTATTTTGAATTTTTTTTACATTTTTTGATTAAAACAGATTGTAATTGATTGTTTACCTCGGGAAACTTGGAGCGAAAGCCATCCATTGTCAAGAAAAGTTCATATATAGTCACTGAAGCCTAGAAAATCCTTATTACTCGGTTTAAATGCCTTTATAATCTCATTATTGAATTTATTTTGAATTGTTTTTATATTTTTTGATTAAAACAGATTGTAATTGATTGTTTGCCTCGGGAAACGTGGAGCGAAAGCCATCCATTGTCAAGAAAAGTTCATTTATAGTCACTCATGCCTAGAAAAGCCTTATTACTCGGTTTAAATGCCTTTATAATCCCATTATTGAATTTATTTTGAATTTTTTTTACATTTTTTGATTAAAACATATTGTAATTCAATGTTTACCTCTAGAAACATGGTGCAAAAGGCATCCATTGTCAAGAAAAGTTCATTTATAGTCACTCATGCCTAGAAAAGCCTTATTACTCGGTTTAAATGCCTTTATAATCCCATTATTGAATTTATTTTGAATTTTTTTTACATTTTTTGATTAAAATAGATTGTAATTGATTGTTTGCCTCGGGAAACGTGGTGCGAAAGCCATCCATTGTCAAGAAAAGTTCATTTATAGTCACTCATGCCTAGAAAAGCCTTATTAGTCGGTTTAAATGCCTTTATAATCCCATTATTGAATTTATTTTGAATTGTTTTTACATTTTTTGATGAAAACATATTGTAATTGAATGTTGACCTCTAGAAACATGGAGCAAAAGCCATCCATTGTCAAGAAAAGTTCATTTATAGTCACTCAAGCCTAGAAAAGCCTTATTACTCAGTTTAAATGCCTTTATAATCCCATTATTGAATTTATTTTGAATTTTTTTTACATTTTTTTATTAAAACAGATTGTAATTGATTGTTAGCCTCGGGAAACGTGGAGCGAAAGCCATCCATTGTCAAGAAAAGATCATTTATAGTCACTCATGCCTAGAAAAGCCTTATTACTCGGTTTAAATGCCTTTATAACCCCATAATTCAATTTATTTTGAATTTTTTTTGCATTTTTTTATTAAAACAGATTGTAATTGATTGTTTACCTCGGGAAACATGGAGCAAAAGCCATCCATTGTCAAGAAAAGTTCATTTATAGTCACTCATGCCTAGAAAAGCCTTATTACTCGGTTTAAATGCCTTTATAATCCCATTATTGAATTTATTTTGAATTTTTTTTACATTTTTTGATTAAAACATATTGTAATTGATTGTTTGCCTCAGGAAACGTGGAGCGAAAGCCATCCATTGTCAAGAAAAGTTCATTTATAGTCACTCATGCCCAGAAAAGCCTTATTACTCGGTTTAAATGCCTTTATAATCCCATTATTGAATTTATTTTGAATTTTTTTTTACATTTTTTGATTAAAACAGATTGTAATTGATTGTTTGCCACGGGAAACGTGGAGCGAAAGCCATCCATTGTCAAGAAAAGTTCATTTATAGTCACTCATGCCTAGAAAAGCCTTATTACTCGGTTTAAATGCCTTTATAATCCCATTATTGAATTTATTTTGAATTTTTTTTACATTTTTTGATTAAAACATATTGTAATAGATTGTTTACCTCTAGAAACATGGAGCAAAAGCCATCCATTGTCAAGAAAAGTTCATTGATAGTCAATCAAGCCTAGAAAAGCCTTATTACTCGGTTTAAATGCCTTTATAATCCCATTATTGAATTTATTTTGAATTGTTTTTACATTTTTTGATTAAAACAGATTGTAATTGATTGTTTGCCTCGGGAAACGTGGAGCGAAAGCCATCCATTGTCAAGAAAAGTTCATATATAGTCACTCAAGCCTAGAAAAGCCTTATTACTCGGTTTAAATGCCTTTATAATCTCATTATTGAATTTATTTTGAATTGTTTTTACATTTTTTGATTAAAACAGATTGTAATTGATTGTTTGCCTCGGGAAACGTGGAGCCAAAGCCATCCATTGTCAAGAAAAGTTCATTTATAGTCAGTCATGCCTAGAAAAGCCTTATTACTCGGTTTAAATGCCTTTATAATCCCATTATTGAATTTATTTTGAATTGTTTTTTCATTTTTTGATTAAAACAGATTGTAATTGATTGTTTGCCTCGGGAAACGTGGAGCCAAAGCCATCCATTGTCAAGAAAAGTTCATTTATAGTCACTCATGCCTAGAAAAGCTTTATTACTCGATTTAAATGCATTTATAATCCCATTATTGAATTTATTTTGAATTTTTTTTACATTTTTTGATTAAAACAGATTGTAATTGATTGTTTACCTCGGGAAACTTGGAGCGAAAGCCATCCATTGTCAAGAAAAGTTCATATATAGTCACTCAAGCCTAGAAAAGCCTTATTACTCGGTTTAAATGCCTTTATAATCTCATTATTGAATTTATTTTGAATTGTTTTTACATTTTTTGATTAAAACAGATTGTAATTGATTGTTTGCCTCGGGAAACGTGGAGCGAAAGCCATCCATTGTCAAGAAAAGTTCATTTATAGTCACTCATGCCTAGAAAAGCCTTATTACTCGGTTTAAATGCCTTTATAATCCCATTATTGAATTTATTTTGAATTGTTTTTACATTTTTTGATTAAAACAGATTGTAATTGATTGTTTGCCTCGGGAAAAGTGGAGCGAAAGCCATCCATTGTCAAGAAAAGTTCATTTATAGTCACTCAAGCCTAGAAAAGCCTTATTACTCGGTTTAAATGCCTTTATAATCCCATTATTGAGTTTATTTTGAATTTTTTTTTACATTTTTTGATTAAAACAGATTGTAATTGATTGTTTACCTCGGGAAACTTGGAGCGAAAGCCATCCATTGTCAAGAAAAGTTCATATATAGTCACTCAAGCCTAGAAAAGCCTTATTACTCGGTTTAAATGCCTTTATAATCTCATTATTGAATTTATTTTGAATTGTTTTTACATTTTTTGATGAAAACAGATTGTAATTGATTGTTTGCCTCGGGAAACGTGGAGCCAAAGCCATCCATTGTCAAGAAAAGTTCATTTATAGTCACTCATGCCTAGAAAAGCCTTATTACTCGGTTTAAATGCCTTTATAATCCCATTATTGAATTTATTTTGAATTGTTTTTACATTTTTTGATTAAAACAGATTGTAATTGATTGTTTGCCTCGGGAAACGTGGAGCCAAAGCCATCCATTGTCAAGAAAAGTTCATTTATAGTCACTCATGCCTAGAAAAGCTTTATTACTCGATTTAAATGCATTTATAATCCCATTATTGAATTTATTTTGAATTTTTTTTACATTTTTTGATTAAAACAGATTGTAATTGATTGTTTGCCTCGGGAAACGTGGAGCGAAAGCCATCCATTGTCAAGAAAAGTTCATTTATAGTCACTCATGCCTAGAAAAGCCTTATTACTCGATTTAAATGCATTTATAATCCCATTATTGAATTTATTTTGAATTTTTTTTACATTTTTTGATTAAAACAGATTGTAATTGATTGTTTGCCTCGGGAAACGTGGAGCGAAAGCCATCCATTGTCAAGAAAAGTTCATTTATAGTCACTCATGCCTAGAAAAGCTTTATTACTCGGTTTAAATGCCTTTCTAACCACATAATTGAATTTATTTTGAATTTTTTTTGCATTTTTTTATTAAAACAGATTGTAATTGATTGTTTACCTCGGGAAACATTGAGCAAAAGCCATCCATTGTCAAGAAAAGTTCATTTATAGTCACTCATGCCTAGAAAAGCCTTATTACTCGGTTTAAATGCCTTTATAAGCCCATTATTGAATTTATTTTGAATTGTTTTTACATTTTTTGATTAAAACATATTGTAATTGAATGTTTACCTCTAGAAACATGGTGCAAAAGCCATCCATTGTCAAGAAAAGTTCATTTATAGTCACTCATGCCTAGAAAAGCCTTATTACTCGGTTTAAATGCCTTTATAATCCCATTATTGAATTTATTTTGAATTTTTTTTACATTTTTTGATTAAAACAGATTGTAATTGATTGTTTGCCTCGGGAAACGTGGAGCGAAAGCCATCCATTGTCAAGAAAAGTTCATTTATAGTCACTCATGCCTAGAAAAGCCTTATTAGTCGGTTTAAATGCCTTTATAATCCCATTATTGAATTTATTTTGAATTGTTTTTACATTTTTTGATGAAAACATATTGTAATTGAACGTTGACCTCTAGAAACATGGAGCAAAAGCCATCCATTGTCAAGAAAAGTTCATTTATAGTCACTCATGCCTAGAAAAGCCTTATTACTCGGTTTAAATGCCTTTATAATCCCATTATTGAATTTATTTTGAATTTTTTTTACATTTTTTGATTAAAACATATTGTAATTGATTGTTTGCCTCAGGAAACGTGGAGCGAAAGCCATCCATTGTCAAGAAAAGTTCATTTATAGTCACTCATGCCCAGAAAAGCCTTATTACTCGGTTTAAATGCCTTTATAATCCCATTATTGAATTTATTTTGAATTTTTTTTTACATTTTTTGATTAAAACAGATTGTAATTGATTGTTTGCCACGGGAAACGTGGAGCGAAAGCCATCCATTGTCAAGAAAAGTTCATTTATAGTCACTCATGCCTAGAAAAGCCTTATTACTCTGTTTAAATGCCTTTATAATCCCATTATTGAATTTATTTTGAATTTTTTTTACATTTTTTGATTAAAACATATTGTAATAGATTGTTTACCTCTAGAAACATGGAGCAAAAGCCATCCATTGTCAAGAAAAGTTCATTGATAGTCAATCAAGCCTAGAAAAGCCTTATTACTCGGTTTAAATGCCTTTATAATCCCATTATTGAATTTATTTTGAATTATTTTTACATTTTTTGATTAAAACAGATTGTAATTGATTGTTTGCCTCGGGAAACGTGGAGCGAAAGCCATCCATTGTCAAGAAAAGTTCATATATAGTCACTCAAGCCTAGAAAAGCCTTATTACTCGGTTTAAATGCCTTTATAATCTCATTATTGAATTTATTTTGAATTGTTTTTACATTTTTTGATTAAAACAGATTGTAATTGATTGTTTGCCTCGGGAAACGTGGAGCCAAAGCCATCCATTGTCAAGAAAAGTTCATTTATAGTCAGTCATGCCTAGAAAAGCCTTATTACTCGGTTTAAATGCCTTTATAATCCCATTATTGAATTTATTTTGAATTGTTTTTACATTTTTTGATTAAAACAGATTGTAATTGATTGTTTGCCTCGGGAAACGTGGAGCCAAAGCCATCCATTGTCAAGAAAAGTTCATTTATAGTCACTTATGCCTAGAAAAGCTTTATTACTCGATTTAAATGCATTTATAATCCCATTATTGAATTTATTTTGAATTTTTTTTACATTTTTTGATTAAAACAGATTGTAATTGATTGTTTACCTCGGGAAACTTGGAGCGAAAGCCATCCATTGTCAAGAAAAGTTCATATATAGTCACTCAAGCCTAGAAAAGCCTTATTACTCGGTTTAAATGCCTTTATAATCTCATTATTGAATTTATTTTGAATTGTTATTACATTTTTTGATTAAAACAGATTGTAATTGATTGTTTGCCTCGGGAAACGTGGAGCGAAAGCCATCCATTGTCAAGAAAAGTTCATTTATAGTCACTCATGCCTAGAAAAGCCTTATTACTCGGTTTAAATGCCTTTATAATCCCATTATTGAATTTATTTTGAATTGTTTTTACATTTTTTGATTAAAACAGATTGTAATTGATTGTTTGCCTCGGGAAACGTGGAGCGAAAGCCATCCATTGTCAAGAAAAGTTCATTTATAGTCACTCAAGCCTAGAAAAGCCTTATTACTCGGTTTAAATGCCTTTATAATCCCATTATTGAGTTTATTTTGAATTTTTTTTTACATTTTTTGATTAAAACAGATTGTAATTGATTGTTTACCTCGGGAAACTTGGAGCGAAAGCCATCCATTGTCAAGAAAAGTTCATATATAGTCACTCAAGCCTAGAAAAGCCTGATTACTCGGTTTAAATGCCTTTATAATCTCATTATTGAATTTATTTTGAATTGTTTTTACATTTTTTGATTAAAACAGATTGTAATTGATTGTTTGCCTCGGGAAACGTGGAGCCAAAGCCATCCATTGTCAAGAAAAGTTCATTTATAGTCACTCATGCCTAGAAAAGCCTTATTACTCGGTTTAAATGCCTTTATAATCCCATTATTGAATTTATTTTGAATTGTTTTTACATTTTTTGATTAAAACAGATTGTAATTGATTGTTTGCCTCGGGAAACGTGGAGCCAAAGCCATCCATTGTCAAGAAAAGTTCATTTATAGTCACTCATGCCTAGAAAAGCTTTATTACTCGATTTAAATGCATTTATAATCCCATTATTGAATTTATTTTGAATTTTTTTTACATTTTTTGATTAAAACAGATTGTAATTGATTGTTTGCCTCGGGAAACGTGGAGCGAAAGCCATCCATTGTCAAGAAAAGTTCATTTATAGTCACTCATGCCTAGAAAAGCCTTATTACTCGATTTAAATGCATTTATAATCCCATTATTGAATTTATTTTGAATTTTTTTTACATTTTTTGATTAAAACAGATTGTAATTGATTGTTTGCCTCGGGAAACGTGGAGCGAAAGCCTTCCATTGTCAAGAAAAGTTCATTTATAGTCACTCATGCCTAGAAAAGCTTTATTACTCGGTTTAAATGCCTTTCTAACCCCATAATTGAATTTATTTTGAATTTGTTTTGCATTTTTTTATTAAAACAGATTGTAATTGATTGTTTACCTCGGGAAACATGGAGCAAAAGCCATCCATTGTCAAGAAAAGTTCATTTATAGTCACTCATGCCTAGAAAAGCCTTATTACTCGGTTTAAATGCCTTTATAATCCCATTATTGAATTTATTTTGAATTGTTTTTACATTTTTTGATTAAAACAGATTGTAATTGATTGTTTGCCTCGGGAAACGTGGAGCGAAAGCCATCCATTGTCAAGAAAAGTTCATTTATAGTCATTCATGCCTAGAAAAGCCTTATTACTCGGTTTAAATGCCTTTATAATCCCATTATTGAATTTATTTTGAATATTTTTTACATTTTTTGATTAAAACATATTGTAATAGATTGTTTACCTCTAGAAACATGGAGCAAAAGCCATCCATTGTCAAGAAAAGTTCATTTATAGTCAATCAAGCCTAGAAAAGCCTTATTACTCGGTTTAAATGCCTTTATAATCCCATTATTGAATTTATTTTGAATTGTTTTTACATTTTTTGATTAAAACAGATTGTAATTGATTGTTTGCCTCGGGAAACGTGGAGCGAAAGCCATCCATTGTTAAGAAAAGTTCATTTATAGTCATTCATGCCAAGAAAAGCCTTATTACTCGGTTTAAATGCCTTTATAATCCCATTATTGAATTTATTTTGAATTGTTTTTACATTTTTTGATTAAAACAGATTGTAATTGATTGTTTACCTCGGGAAACTTGGAGCGAAAGCCATCCATTGTCAAGAAAAGTTCATTTATAGTCACTCAAGCCTAGAAAAGCCTTATTACTCGGTTTAAATGCCTTTATAATCCCATTATTGAATTTATTTTGAATTGTTTTTACATTTTTTGATTAAAACAGATTGTAATTGATTGTTTGCCTCGGGAAACGTGGAGCGAAAGCCATCCATTGTCAAGAAAAGTTCATTTATAGTCACTCATGCCTAGAAAGCCTTATTACTCGGTTTAAATGCCTTTATAATCCCATTATTGAATTTATTTTGAATTTTTTTTACATTTTTTGATTAAAACATATTGTAATTGAATGTTTACCTCTAGAAACATGGTGCAAAAGCCATCCATTGTCAAGAAAAGTTCATTTATAGTCACTCATGCCTAGAAAAGCCTTATTACTCGGTTTAAATGCCTTTATAATCCCATTATTGAATTTATTTTGAATTTTTTTTACATTTTTTGATTAAAACAGATTGTAATTGATTGTTTGCCTCGGGAAACGTGGAGCGAAAGCCATCCATTGTCAAGAAAAGTTCATTTATAGTCACTCATGCCTAGAAAAGCCTTATTAGTCGGTTTAAATGCCTTTATAATCCCATTATTGAATTTATTTTGAATTGTTTTTACATTTTTTGATGAAAACATATTGTAATTGAATGTTGACCTCTAGAAACATGGAGCAAAAGCCATCCATTGTCAAGAAAAGTTCATTTATAGTCACTCAAGCCTAGAAAAGCCTTATTACTCAGTTTAAATGCCTTTATAATCCCATTATTCAATTTATTTTGAATTTTTTTTATATTTTTTTATTAAAACAGATTGTAATTGATTGTTTGCCTCGGGAAACGTGGAGCGAAAGCCATCCATTGTCAAGAAAAGATCATTTATAGTCACTCATGCCTAGAAAAGCCTTATTACTCGGTTTAAATGCCTTTATAACCCCATAATTCAATTTATTTTGAATTTTTTTTGCATTTTTTTATTAAAACAGATTGTAATTGATTGTTTACCTCGGGAAACATGGAGCAAAAGCCATCCATTGTCAAGAAAAGTTCATTTATAGTCACTCATGCCTAGAAAAGCCTTATTACTCGGTTTAAATGCCTTTATAAGCCCATTATTGAATTTATTTTGAATTGTTTTTACATTTTTTGATTAAAACAGATTGTAATTGATTGTTTGCCTCGGGAAACGTGGAGCGAAAGCCATCCATTGTCAAGAAAAGTTCATTTATAGTCATTCATGCCTAGAAAAGCCTTATTACTCGGTTTAAATGCCTTTATAATCCCATTATTGAATTTATTTTGAATATTTTTTACATTTTTTGATTAAAACATATTGTAATAGATTGTTTACCTCTAGAAACATGGTGCAAAAGCCATCCATTGTCAAGAAAAGTTCATTTATAGTCACTAATGCCTAGAAAAGCCTTATTACTCGGTTTAAATGCCTTTATAATCCCATTATTGAATTTATTTTGAATTTTTTTTACATTTTTTGATTAAAACAGATTGTAATTGATTGTTTGCCTCGGGAAACGTGGAGCGAAAGCCATCCATTGTCAAGAAAAGTTCATTTATAGTCACTCATGCCTAGAAAAGCCTTATTAGTCGGTTTAAATGCCTTTATAATCCCATTATTGAATTTATTTTGAATTGTTTTTACATTTTTTGATGAAAACATATTGTAATTGAACGTTGACCTCTAGAAACATGGAGCAAAAGCCATCCATTGTCAAGAAAAGTTCATTTATAGTCACTCATGCCTAGAAAAGCCTTATTACTCGGTTTAAATGCCTTTATAATCCCATTATTGAATTTATTTTGAATTTTTTTTACATTTTTTGATTAAAACATATTGTAATTGATTGTTTGCCTCAGGAAACGTGGAGCGAAAGCCATCCATTGTCAAGAAAAGTTCATTTATAGTCACTCATGCCCAGAAAAGCCTTATTACTCGGTTTAAATGCCTTTATAATCCCATTATTGAATTTATTTTGAATTTTTTTTACATTTTTTGATTAAAACAGATTGTAATTGATTGTTTGCCTCGGGAAACGTGGAGCCAAAGCCATCCATTGTCAAGAAAAGTTCATTTATAGTCACTCATGCCTAGAAAAGCCTTATTACTCGGTTTAAATGCCTTTATAATCCCATTATTGAATTTATTTTGAATTGTTTTTACATTTTTTGATTAAAACAGATTGTAATTGATTGTTTGCCTCGGGAAACGTGGAGCCAAAGCCATCCATTGTCAAGAAAAGTTCATTTATAGTCACTCATGCCTAGAAAAGCTTTATTACTCGATTTAAATGCATTTATAATCCCATTATTGAATTTATTTTGAATTTTTTTTACATTTTTTGATTAAAACAGATTGTAATTGATTGTTTGCCTCGGGAAACGTGGAGCGAAAGCCATCCATTGTCAAGAAAAGTTCATTTATAGTCACTCATGCCTAGAAAAGCCTTATTACTCGATTTAAATGCATTTATAATCCCATTATTGAATTTATTTTGAATTTTTTTTACATTTTTTGATTAAAACAGATTGTAATTGATTGTTTGCCTCGGGAAACGTGGAGCGAAAGCCTTCCATTGTCAAGAAAAGTTCATTTATAGTCACTCATGCCTAGAAATGCTTTATTACTCGGTTTAAATGCCTTTCTAACCCCATAATTGAATTTATTTTGAATTTGTTTTGCATTTTTTTATTAAAACAGATTGTAATTGATTGTTTACCTCGGGAAACATGGAGCAAAAGCCATCCATTGTCAAGAAAAGTTCATTTATAGTCACTCATGCCTAGAAAAGCCTTATTACTCGGTTTAAATGCCTTTATAATCCCATTATTGAATTTATTTTGAATTGTTTTTACATTTTTTGATTAAAACAGATTGTAATTGATTGTTTGCCTCGGGAAACGTGGAGCGAAAGCCATCCATTGTCAAGAAAAGTTCATTTATAGTCATTCATGCCTAGAAAAGCCTTATTACTCGGTTTAAATGCCTTTATAATCCCATTATTGAATTTATTTTGAATATTTTTTACATTTTTTGATTAAAACATATTGTAATAGATTGTTTACCTCTAGAAACATGGAGCAAAAGCCATCCATTGTCAAGAAAAGTTCATTTATAGTCAATCAAGCCTAGAAAAGCCTTATTACTCGGTTTAAATGCCTTTATAATCCCATTATTGAATTTATTTTGAATTGTTTTTACATTTTTTGATTAAAACAGATTGTAATTGATTGTTTGCCTCGGGAAACGTGGAGCGAAAGTGTGAGACCCTGTCAAGCTCGATTAAAAGACGGTATTGTATCGAGTGGTACAATTAAGTTAAATCGAGCCTTGAACTAGTTCAAATAGAAATTCTAAGAGGAATTTGAAAATTTTAAAACCAACAGAATGGTTTAGAATAGTGATTTGGAGTTCAAGGTCCAGTTTGGAGTCCATCAGAAAATTGACCGATTAGGGACAAAACGGTCATTTTACCATTTGATGATAAAATGGAGATTTTTAGCCAAGATTTGATCACATTTGACCAAGAATAATTATATGAAATATAATTATGATTATTGGAGTATAAAATGATGTTTAGTAGTGAAAAATTTTGATTCTCGGTATTTATAGAGCACAAGGGCAAAATGGTAATTTTGCCACTAGTGGACTAAACGAAAATTTTTTTTTAAACAATTTTTGCCCCATTTAGTTAATATTGATCAATATTAGTGTTATTTTAGGTTGAAAAGTAGAAATAATGAGATTCCGGTACATTTCAGAGTATAAGGGCAAAATCGTAATTTTTTTGTCTCGGGGGCAAATCAGTAAAATTTTCGGCCCAGCACTTGTCAAGACCAAGGGATTTTAATTGTGGTAGGATTGGATAAATACCAGAATATTTGTGGTGGAAAATTAAGAAGAAAAAGTCAAAAAGTTAAAAATTTGGCCAATAAGCATGTGACACATGGCATGCTTGATTATTTTATTATTTTCTATAGAAATCAGCCCATTAAATCCCCAATTCCCTCACCATATTCGGCCTAGACATCCAGCAACCAGAAAAAAAGGAAGAACAAAAGGAAAAACAAGAAAACCTAGGTGGAAATTCAAAGAAAAAGTGAAGAAATCAAGGAAACAAGCTAGGTAAGTTAAAATTTCTTTAATTCTCCTTGATACCTAGCTTACCCATGCTTTTGTTCTTGATTTCCATGGTTGAATATTGAGTTATCATGATGAATTCAATTCTGAAAAATGGGTATGGAAGAGGAATTGTTGTTGGAATAATTTGATTTTAGACTATGTTAGTGTTTAGGGATAGTTAAGCATGGTTATGAACAAAAACACAAAAGAAATATTCAATTTCTCTAGGGTTCCTTGTTGGCTGAACCATGAGGGCTGAATATCAATGGGGTATTGTTTTTATTTCAAGGAAAATGGCATGGAAAATGATGAAGTAAGGTGAAACGGTTATGTAGAAAAAGATTCGATGCTAGTACACCAAATGACCAAATTTTTTTCTATAAGGAATTGTGAGGGTTCTAATGCTGAATTTGGCTTTATTTAAATGTATGTGGTAAATTAAGGTATTAGAGGAGAAATGAATTAATTTGGAGGTGATTTGGACACAATCGCCGATTAATCGGGTGATCGGTCAAATTTAATCGATACCGTGATTAAGCGGTAATCAGACATATTTTTGCATTACATATCAAGCATTAGTAGTTTAAATTAATTTATATCAATTTAGGGACAATATAGTAAATTCCTCGACTTTGTTATTTGTCAAGGTGGTGAGACGTCCGGAAAAGGCAAAGGAATTACGCCTGAGGACTATTAGTCAGAGTTCACCCAGAATCCGAATTTTCAACACCTGTGAGTGGACTGCCTATCAAAATTGTTTTGGGAATATGACTATTTTGAACAAAGTGTTTGAATGATTTTATGAAATTTTTCATGAAAATGAATGCCTTGGGAACAAGCTTTTAAGAAAAGGTTTATGTTATGAAATGTGGTTATTATGGATTTCTATGTGGCTGCATTATGTTGATATACATATATGCTTGAATATAATGTTGTGTAATTATGTTGACTCGGCTATGTGCGAGTAGGGAGTGTGCATAAGCCGAGGATGACCCGGTTATGTGCGAGTAGGGAGTGCGCATAATCCGGTGATGACCCAGCCATGTGCGAGTAGGGAGTGCGCATGAGCTGGTGATGATGATGATGATGAGCTGGTGATGATGATGATGGGTTGATGAGATGATGATGATGGGTATATACGTATATATATATATATATACATATGTAAATGTGTGTGATATAGCAAATTGATGGACAATGATTTATGGTTGTAATGTACGTAAAATTTGACACATTATACTTTGAGAATTTTCATGAATGTTAGGTTGATTTTATTAGTTTAGCAGGATGGCTATTGTTGAGTGAGGAAAAATGTTTCTCTTGTTGCTTTGTTTTCACTGCATCGAAATTCATGCTCGCTGTAGCGAAAAACTCTGGGGTTTGGAGGGGTTTTAAATAGGAATGAACTAAATTGCATTGTTTGAAACAAGTGCATCATGATTTTAAATTTTTCCTAATTGTTGCTTGTTCCCTTCCTTGTTCACTCACTGGGTTTATACTCACCATTTTCAAATTCATGTTTTCAGATCACGAGGTAGCCGATAATTAGGACGAGGTGTCCTTGTAGATCTGTGTACATCTTCTGGTAGGTGTCTCGGCATTCGGTAGCTGTATATCCATCCGAGTCACTCCGCTGGAGGTCGAGTATTATTTTGTTATGTATAGATGAACTTAAATGTAAATTTTAAAAGAGTAATGCCAGTACGAGTTGGCAATGTGTATCACTATTTTGACTCAAAGTCATGAAATACGACTTAGTGATAATAAATAGAATCATAAGTAAAATAAATAATAGGCTTGCTTGGATTTAGTGGATTATGTCCATTGGACCCATGCGCCGGTCATGACCCGGAATTTGGGTCGTGACAGTATTGGTATCAGAGCCCTAGGTTTGTCTAGGTCCTAGAACTTCCTTTTTGTTAGTCCAGCGGAGAGTCGGGTCTTTATGTGGGAACTTCAGTTGTAAAGTGTGAACCGCGGCACATTTTACAACCAAATGACCGCATAGATTCCCTATCTTAGAAACCACCTGTTGCTTTAAGTATGATTATAATATGTGTTTAATAACAGGCGTTTGCTTTTGTCTAGGTAAGAATGCCGCCTAAGACACGAGCCGCCTCAAGACGGGCAGGGGAGCAAGATGTTCCCATTGAGATGGCAGATAGACCACAGGCATCCACCCAGAGAGGCCGAGGTAGACGTGGCAGGGTCACTAGGCCGGTGGGGTTGGATACGCCTGTGAGTAGGCAAGAAGAGGGACAGTCCTCAGGTGATGTAGATAGACACCCAGCTAGGGGTATTACTATTGAGGATTTGGCGGCAGGCCTACAGGGAGTTAACCGGGTTGTAGAGATGATGGCGACCCGCATGGAAGATATACAAAGGGTAGTAGAGGGGAGACCTACAGTACAAGAATCCCCTAGCTCCCAAGGACAGGCCGATCACCAACATCATGAGGAGGAGAGGGGACATCTAGATATTTCTCTTCCTGACTTTCTCAAGCTTAAGCCTCCAACATTTTCAGGGTCTGATGCATCGGAGAAACCCCAGGTTTTCTTGGATAAGATGGAGAAAATTTGTAAAGCCTTGGGATGTTCTAGTGTTCGGTCAGTTGAGCTAGCCGCCTTCCAATTAGAGGATGTGGCGCAGGAATGGTATAGCTCTTTATGTAGAGGCAGACCGACTAATGCAACACCGTTGGCTTGGAGTGAGTTCAGTGTAGCCTTCTTAGATCGATTCTTACCACTTAGTGTGCGTAATGCTAGAGCTAGAGAGTTTGAGACTTTGGTACAGACTTCAAGCATGACGGTGTCTGAGTATGACATCAAGTTCACGCAGCTAGCTCGTTATGCGCCCTATCTCGTTTCTACTGAGGAGATGAAGATTCAGAGATTTGTGGATGGGTTAGTGGAGCCATTATTTAGGGCTGTGGCATCCCGAGATTTCACTACCTATTCTGCAGCAGTGGATCGTGCTCAACGCATCGAGATGAGGACCAATGAGAGTAGGGCTGCGAGAGATAGAGCAAAAAGGGGCAAGACAGAGGGTTATCAGGGCCGTAGAGATTTCAGCAGTGGTGGTTCATCTTCTAGCCGTCAGGGTCCACAGAGGGACTCACGGTTACCGCAGCAGGGGAGTGACGCACCTGGTGCTAATATTAGGGTGGGACAGAGAACCTTCAATTCTAGGAGGCAGCAAGATTCTAGACAGAGTAGTCAAGTCATTCGCTCTTGTGATACTTGTGGGAGACGACATAGTGGACGGTGCTTCCTTACTACAAAAACTTGTTACGGGTGCGGTCAACCTGGGCATATTAGGAGGGATTGTCCGATGGCACATCAATCACCAGATTCTGCTCGTGGTTCCACTCAGCCAGCTTCATCTGCTCCGTCAGTTGCTGTCTCATCTGGCCGGGAGGTTAGTGGATCGAGAGGTAGAGGTGCGGGTACTTCCTCTCAAGGCAGACCATCTGGGTCCGGACATCAAAGTTCTATTGGTAGAGGCCAAGCGAGGGTGTTTGCTTTAACACAGCAGGAGGCTCAAACATCCAATGCCGTGGTCTCAGGTATTCTCTCCGTTTGTAATATGAATGCTTGAGTACTATTTGATCCTGGTGCTACCCATTCTTTTATCTCTCCATGTTTTGCATCTCGGTTGGGTAGAGGTCGTGTTAGGAGAGAGGAACAATTAGTGGTGTCTACTCCTTTAAAGGAGATATTTGTGGCCGAGTGGGAATATGAGTCATGTGTAGTGCGAGTCAAGGACAAAGACACTTCGGTGAATCTAGTGGTGCTAGACACCTTAGACTTTGATGTAATCTTGGGGATGAATTGGTTATCACCCTGTCATGCTAGTGTGGACTGCTATCATAAATTGGTTAGATTTGATTTCCCCGGTGAACCATCATTTAGTATTCAAGGGGATAGGAGTAATGCTCCAACCAATTTGATATCGGTCATATCTGCCAGAAGATTATTACGACAGGGTTGTATAGGTTACTTGGCTGTTGTAAAGGATAGTCAGGCAAAGATTGGAGATGTAACTCAAGTGTCGGTGGTGAAGGAGTTCGTGGATGTATTTCCTGAAGAGCTACCAGGTTTGCCTCCTGAACGGGAGGTTGAGTTTTGCATAGATTTGATTCCCGACACTAGACCTATATCCATACCCCCATATAGAATGGCACCTGCAGAGCTTAAAGAGCTTAAGGATCAGTTGGAGGATTTGTTGGATAAAGGTTTCATACGACCTAGTGTATCCCCATGGGGAGCACCAGTGTTATTTGTGAAGAAGAAAGATGGGTCACTTAGGCTGTGCATTGATTATCGACAGCTTAATAAAGTGACGGTGAAGAATAAATATCCTCTCCCAAGGATAGATGATTTATTTGATCAACTACAAGGAGCACAATGTTTTTCTAAGATAGATCTGCGATCTGGGTACCATCAGTTGAGAATCCGGAACGAAGATATACCCAAGACCGCATTTCGAACAAGATATGGGCACTATGAGTTCTTAGTGATGTCATTTGGGCTCACGAATGCTCCTGCAGCCTTTATGGATTTGATGAACCGAGTGTTCAAACCTTATTTGGATAAGTTTGTAGTGGTGTTTATTGATGATATTTTGATATATTCAAAGAGTCGAGAGGAGCATGAGCAGCATCTTAAGATAGTGCTCCAAATTTTGAGAGAACATCGATTGTATGCTAAGTTCTCCAAGTGTGAGTTTTGGCTCGAAAGTGTTGCATTCTTGGGGCATGTGGTATCTAAGGAGGGGATACGAGTTGATACAAAGAAAATTGAAGCAGTGGAAAAATGGCCAAGGCCAACATCAGTTACGGAGATTAGAAGCTTTGTGGGTTTAGCTGGCTATTATCGTCGCTTTGTGAAAGACTTCTCCAAAATAGTTGCCCCTTTGACTAAGCTGACACGTAAAGATACAAAATTTGAGTGGTCTGATGCTTGTGAGAATAGTTTTGAGAAGCTTAAGGCATGTCTCACCACAGCTCCAGTGTTAAGCCTGCCGCAAGGCACAGGGGGTTACACGGTGTTTTGTGATGCATCGGGGGTTGGTTTAGGATGTGTATTGATGCAACATGGGAAGGTGATTGCGTATGCATCTAGGCAACTTAAAAGGCATGAGCAGAATTACCCCATACACGATTTGGAAATGGCAGCAATCGTGTTTGCCTTAAAGATTTGGAGACATTACTTGTATGGTGAGACTTGCGAGATATACACGGACCACAAAAGTCTGAAGTATATATTTCAGCAGAGGGATCTTAACTTACGGCAACGTAGATGGATGGAGTTGCTAAAGGATTATGATTGTACTATTCTTTATCATCCCGGTAAGGCCAATGTAGTGGCGGATGCCTTGAGTCGAAAATCAATGGGAAGCTTGGCACATAT
Source organism: Theobroma cacao (assembly GCF_053813885.1). Lineage (NCBI taxonomy): Eukaryota > Viridiplantae > Streptophyta > Magnoliopsida > Malvales > Malvaceae > Theobroma > Theobroma cacao. Next base: position 13,614,123 of record NC_142644.1, on the reverse strand, counting down.
TTCCATTGGTAGGAGATCTTTGGTTAGAGAGATCCATAGCTTGGGAGACATAGGTGTGCGTTTGGAAGTTGCGGAGACAAATGCTTTGCTAGCACACTTTAGAGTGAGGCCTATTTTAATGGACAGGATTAAAGAAGCACAAAGTAAAGATGAGTTTGTGATTAAGGCCTTAGAGGATCCTCAGGGTAGGAAAGGAAAAATGTTTACTAAAGGCACAGATGGAGTGTTGAGGTATGGAACCAGACTTTATGTGCCTGATGGTGACGGGTTGAGGAGAGAAATATTAGAGGAAGCTCACATGGCAGCTTATGTGGTACATCCAGGGGCTACAAAAATGTATCAAGATTTGAAAGAGGTGTATTGGTGGGAAGGACTTAAGAGAGATGTAGCTGAGTTTGTCTCCAAGTGCCTGGTTTGTCAGCAGGTTAAGGCCGAGCATCAAAAGCCTGCAGGGCTACTACAGCCATTACCAGTACCCGAGTGGAAGTGGGAACATATTGCTATGGACTTTGTAACGGGTTTGCCTCGAACCAGTGGGGGATATGATTCAATTTGGATAGTAGTGGACCGGTTAACAAAGTCAGCTCATTTTCTTCCGGTTAAGACTACTTATGGGGCTGCCCAATATGCTCGAGTTTATGTGGATGAGATAGTGCGACTACATGGTATTCCCATTTCTATAGTATCTGACAGAGGAGCTCAGTTTACTAGTAGGTTTTGGGGAAAGTTGCAAGAAGCATTGGGCACTAAGTTGGATTTCAGCACAGCTTTCCACCCTCAGACTGATGGACAATCTGAACGGACCATACAGACATTGGAGGATATGTTGAGGGCTTGTGTGATAGACCTTGGTGTCAGGTGGGAACAATATTTACCCTTAGTGGAATTTGCCTACAACAACAGTTTCCAAACTAGCATCCAAATGGCACCATTTGAGGCCTTATATGGACGAAGATGTAGGTCACCCATTGGATGGCTAGAGGTGGGAGAAAGGAAACTTTTGGGGCCTGAATTGGTGCAGGATGCAACCGAGAAAATACACATGATCCGTCAAAGGATGTTAACAGCACAAAGTAGACAGAAATCATATGCTGATAACCGACGGAGAGACTTGGAGTTCCAAGTAGGAGATCATGTATTTTTGAAAGTTTCGCCAACTAAAGGGATAATGAGGTTTGGCAAGAAAGGGAAGTTAAGTCCTCGGTATATAGGGCCATTCGAGATCTTAGAAAAGGTTGGAGCGGTGGCTTATCGTTTGGCATTACCACCAGACCTCTCTAATATTCATCCCGTGTTTCATGTATCCATGCTTAGGAAGTACAACCCAGATCCATCACATGTAATACGGTATGAAACAATTCAGTTGCAAGATGATCTAACCTATGAGGAACAACCGGTAGCTATCCTTGATAGGCAAGTTAAAAAGCTCCGTTCAAAGGATGTAGCCTCAGTGAAAGTGTTGTGGCGGAATCACACTAGCGAGGAGGTAACGTGGGAAGCTGAGGATGAGATGCGGACAAAGCATCCACACCTCTTCGATATGTAAAGGTAAGCCACTCTACATTGAATTTAAATTCGGGGACCGAATTTTTATTAGTGGGGGAGAATGTGAGACCCTGTCAAGCTCGATTAAAAGACGGTATTGTATCGAGTGGTACAATTAAGTTAAATCGAGCCTTGAACTAGTTCAAATAGAAATTCTAAGAGGAATTTGAAAATTTTAAAACCAACAGAATGGTTTAGAATAGTGATTTGGAGTTCAAGGTCCAGTTTGGAGTCCATCAGAAAATTGACCGATTAGGGACAAAACGGTCATTTTACCATTTGATGATAAAATGGAGATTTTTAGCCAAGATTTGATCACATTTGACCAAGAATAATTATATGAAATATAATTATGATTATTGGAGTATAAAATGATGTTTAGTAGTGAAAAATTTTGATTCTCGGTATTTATAGAGCACAAGGGCAAAATGGTAATTTTGCCACTAGTGGACTAAACGAAAATTTTTTTTTAAACAATTTTTGCCCCATTTAGTTAATATTGATCAATATTAGTGTTATTTTAGGTTGAAAAGTAGAAATAATGAGATTCCGGTACATTTCAGAGTATAAGGGCAAAATCGTAATTTTTTTGTCTCGGGGGCAAATCAGTAAAATTTTCGGCCCAGCACTTGTCAAGACCAAGGGATTTTAATTGTGGTAGGATTGGATAAATACCAGAATATTTGTGGTGGAAAATTAAGAAGAAAAAGTCAAAAAGTTAAAAATTTGGCCAATAAGCATGTGACACATGGCATGCTTGATTATTTTATTATTTTCTATAGAAATCAGCCCATTAAATCCCCAATTCCCTCACCATATTCGGCCTAGACATCCAGCAACCAGAAAAAAAGGAAGAACAAAAGGAAAAACAAGAAAACCTAGGTGGAAATTCAAAGAAAAAGTGAAGAAATCAAGGAAACAAGCTAGGTAAGTTAAAATTTCTTTAATTCTCCTTGATACCTAGCTTACCCATGCTTTTGTTCTTGATTTCCATGGTTGAATATTGAGTTATCATGATGAATTCAATTCTGAAAAATGGGTATGGAAGAGGAATTGTTGTTGGAATAATTTGATTTTAGACTATGTTAGTGTTTAGGGATAGTTAAGCATGGTTATGAACAAAAACACAAAAGAAATATTCAATTTCTCTAGGGTTCCTTGTTGGCTGAACCATGAGGGCTGAATATCAATGGGGTATTGTTTTTATTTCAAGGAAAATGGCATGGAAAATGATGAAGTAAGGTGAAACGGTTATGTAGAAAAAGATTCGATGCTAGTACACCAAATGACCAAATTTTTTTCTATAAGGAATTGTGAGGGTTCTAATGCTGAATTTGGCTTTATTTAAATGTATGTGGTAAATTAAGGTATTAGAGGAGAAATGAATTAATTTGGAGGTGATTTGGACACAATCGCCGATTAATCGGGTGATCGGTCAAATTTAATCGATACCGTGATTAAGCGGTAATCAGACATATTTTTGCATTACATATCAAGCATTAGTAGTTTAAATTAATTTATATCAATTTAGGGACAATATAGTAAATTCCTCGACTTTGTTATTTGTCAAGGTGGTGAGACGTCCGGAAAAGGCAAAGGAATTACGCCTGAGGACTATTAGTCAGAGTTCACCCAGAATCCGAATTTTCAACACCTGTGAGTGGACTGCCTATCAAAATTGTTTTGGGAATATGACTATTTTGAACAAAGTGTTTGAATGATTTTATGAAATTTTTCATGAAAATGAATGCCTTGGGAACAAGCTTTTAAGAAAAGGTTTATGTTATGAAATGTGGTTATTATGGATTTCTATGTGGCTGCATTATGTTGATATACATATATGCTTGAATATAATGTTGTGTAATTATGTTGACTCGGCTATGTGCGAGTAGGGAGTGTGCATAAGCCGAGGATGACCCGGTTATGTGCGAGTAGGGAGTGCGCATAATCCGGTGATGACCCAGCCATGTGCGAGTAGGGAGTGCGCATGAGCTGGTGATGATGATGATGATGAGCTGGTGATGATGATGATGGGTTGATGAGATGATGATGATGGGTATATACGTATATATATATATATATACATATGTAAATGTGTGTGATATAGCAAATTGATGGACAATGATTTATGGTTGTAATGTACGTAAAATTTGACACATTATACTTTGAGAATTTTCATGAATGTTAGGTTGATTTTATTAGTTTAGCAGGATGGCTATTGTTGAGTGAGGAAAAATGTTTCTCTTGTTGCTTTGTTTTCACTGCATCGAAATTCATGCTCGCTGTAGCGAAAAACTCTGGGGTTTGGAGGGGTTTTAAATAGGAATGAACTAAATTGCATTGTTTGAAACAAGTGCATCATGATTTTAAATTTTTCCTAATTGTTGCTTGTTCCCTTCCTTGTTCACTCACTGGGTTTATACTCACCATTTTCAAATTCATGTTTTCAGATCACGAGGTAGCCGATAATTAGGACGAGGTGTCCTTGTAGATCTGTGTACATCTTCTGGTAGGTGTCTCGGCATTCGGTAGCTGTATATCCATCCGAGTCACTCCGCTGGAGGTCGAGTATTATTTTGTTATGTATAGATGAACTTAAATGTAAATTTTAAAAGAGTAATGCCAGTACGAGTTGGCAATGTGTATCACTATTTTGACTCAAAGTCATGAAATACGACTTAGTGATAATAAATAGAATCATAAGTAAAATAAATAATAGGCTTGCTTGGATTTAGTGGATTATGTCCATTGGACCCATGCGCCGGTCATGACCCGGAATTTGGGTCGTGACAGAAAGCCATCCATTGTTAAGAAAAGTTCATTTATAGTCATTCATGCCTAGAAAAGCCTTATTACTCGGTTTAAATGCCTTTATAATCCCATTATTGAATTTATTTTGAATTGTTTTTACATTTTTTGATTAAAACAGATTGTAATTGATTGTTTACCTCGGGAAACTTGGAGCGAAAGCCATCCATTGTCAAGAAAAGTTCATTTATAGTCACTCAAGCCTAGAAAAGCCTTATTACTCGGTTTAAATGCCTTTATAATCCCATTATTGAATTTATTTTGAATTGTTTTTACATTTTTTGATTAAAACAGATTGTAATTGATTGTTTGCCTCGGGAAACGTGGAGCGAAAGCCATCCATTGTCAAGAAAAGTTCATTTATAGTCACTCATGCCTAGAAAGCCTTATTACTCGGTTTAAATGCCTTTATAATCCCATTATTGAATTTATTTTGAATTTTTTTTACATTTTTTGATTAAAACATATTGTAATTGAATGTTTACCTCTAGAAACATGGTGCAAAAGCCATCCATTGTCAAGAAAAGTTCATTTATAGTCACTCATGCCTAGAAAAGCCTTATTACTCGGTTTAAATGCCTTTATAATCCCATTATTGAATTTATTTTGAATTTTTTTTACATTTTTTGATTAAAACAGATTGTAATTGATTGTTTGCCTCGGGAAACGTGGAGCGAAAGCCATCCATTGTCAAGAAAAGTTCATTTATAGTCACTCATGCCTAGAAAAGCCTTATTAGTCGGTTTAAATGCCTTTATAATCCCATTATTGAATTTATTTTGAATTGTTTTTACATTTTTTGATGAAAACATATTGTAATTGAATGTTGACCTCTAGAAACATGGAGCAAAAGCCATCCATTGTCAAGAAAAGTTCATTTATAGTCACTCAAGCCTAGAAAAGCCTTATTACTCAGTTTAAATGCCTTTATAATCCCATTATTCAATTTATTTTGAATTTTTTTTACATTTTTTTATTAAAACAGATTGTAATTGATTGTTTGCCTCGGGAAACGTGGAGCGAAAGCCATCCATTGTCAAGAAAAGATCATTTATAGTCACTCATGCCTAGAAAAGCCTTATTACTCGGTTTAAATGCCTTTATAACCCCATAATTCAATTTATTTTGAATTTTTTTTGCATTTTTTTATTAAAACAGATTGTAATTGATTGTTTACCTCGGGAAACATGGAGCAAAAGCCATCCATTGTCAAGAAAAGTTCATTTATAGTCACTCATGCCTAGAAAAGCCTTATTACTCGGTTTAAATGCCTTTATAATCCCATTATTGAATTTATTTTGAATTGTTTTTACATTTTTTGATTAAAACAGATTGTAATTGATTGTTTGCCTCGGGAAACGTGGAGCGAAAGCCATCCATTGTCAAGAAAAGTTCATTTATAGTCACTCATGCCTAGAAAAGCCTTATTACTCGGTTTAAATGCCTTTATAATCCCATTATTGAATTTATTTTGAATTTTTTTTACATTTTTTGATTAAAACATATTGTAATTGAATGTTTACCTCTAGAAACATGGTGCAAAAGCCATCCATTGTCAAGAAAAGTTCATTTATAGTCACTCATGCCTAGAAAAGCCTTATTACTCGGTTTAAATGCCTTTATATTCCCATTATTGAATTTATTTTGAATTTTTTTTACATTTTTTGATTAAAACAGATTGTAATTGATTGTTTGCCTCGGGAAACGTGGAGCGAAAGCCATCCATTGTCAAGAAAAGTTCATTTATAGTCACTCATGCCTAGAAAAGCCTTATTAGTCGGTTTAAATGCCTTTATAATCCCATTATTGAATTTATTTTGAATTGTTTTTACATTTTTTGATGAAAACATATTGTAATTGAACGTTGACCTCTAGAAACATGGAGCAAAAGCCATCCATTGTCAAGAAAAGTTCATTTATAGTCACTCATGCCTAGAAAAGCCTTATTACTCGATTTAAATGCCTTTATAATCCCATTATTGAATTTATTTTGAATTTTTTTTACATTTTTTGATTAAAACATATTGTAATTGATTGTTTGCCTCAGGAAACGTGGAGCGAAAGCCATCCATTGTCAAGAAAAGTTCATTTATAGTCACTCATGCCCAGAAAAGCCTTATTACTCGGTTTAAATGCCTTTATAATCCCATTATTGAATTTATTTTGAATTTTTTTTTACATTTTTTGATTAAAACAGATTGTAATTGATTGTTTGCCACGGGAAACGTGGAGCGAAAGCCATCCATTGTCAAGAAAAGTTCATTTATAGTCACTCATGCCTAGAAAAGCCTTATTACTCTGTTTAAATGCCTTTATAATCCCATTATTGAATTTATTTTGAATTTTTTTTACATTTTTTGATTAAAACATATTGTAATAGATTGTTTACCTCTAGAAACATGGAGCAAAAGCCATCCATTGTCAAGAAAAGTTCATTGATAGTCAATCAAGCCTAGAAAAGCCTTATTACTCGGTTTAAATGCCTTTATAATCCCATTATTGAATTTATTTTGAATTGTTTTTACATTTTTTGATTAAAACAGATTGTAATTGATTGTTTGCCTCGGGAAACGTGGAGCGAAAGCCATCCATTGTCAAGAAAAGTTCATATATAGTCACTCAAGCCTAGAAAAGCCTTATTACTCGGTTTAAATGCCTTTATAATCTCATTATTGAATTTATTTTGAATTGTTTTTACATTTTTTGATTAAAACAGATTGTAATTGATTGTTTGCCTCGGGAAACGTGGAGCCAAAGCCATCCATTGTCAAGAAAAGTTCATTTATAGTCAGTCATGCCTAGAAAAGCCTTATTACTCGGTTTAAATGCCTTTATAATCCCATTATTGAATTTATTTTGAATTGTTTTTACATTTTTTGATTAAAACAGATTGTAATTGATTGTTTGCCTCGGGAAACGTGGAGCCAAAGCCATCCATTGTCAAGAAAAGTTCATTTATAGTCACTTATGCCTAGAAAAGCTTTATTACTCGATTTAAATGCATTTATAATCCCATTATTGAATTTATTTTGAATTTTTTTTACATTTTTTGATTAAAACAGATTGTAATTGATTGTTTACCTCGGGAAACTTGGAGTGAAAGCCATCCATTGTCAAGAAAAGTTCATATATAGTCACTCAAGCCTAGAAAAGCCTTATTACTCGGTTTAAATGCCTTTATAATCTCATTATTGAATTTATTTTGAATTGTTATTACATTTTTTGATTAAAACAGATTGTAATTGATTGTTTGCCTCGGGAAACGTGGAGCGAAAGCCATCCATTGTCAAGAAAAGTTCATTTATAGTCACTCATGCCTAGAAAAGCCTTATTACTCGGTTTAAATGCCTTTATAATCCCATTATTGAATTTATTTTGAATTGTTTTTACATTTTTTGATTAAAACAGATTGTAATTGATTGTTTGCCTCGGGAAACGTGGAGCGAAAGCCATCCATTGTCAAGAAAAGTTCATTTATAGTCACTCAAGCCTAGAAAAGCCTTATTACTCGGTTTAAATGCCTTTATAATCCCATTATTGAGTTTATTTTGAATTTTTTTTTACATTTTTTGATTAAAACAGATTGTAATTGATTGTTTACCTCGGGAAACTTGGAGCGAAAGCCATCCATTGTCAAGAAAAGTTCATATATAGTCACTCAAGCCTAGAAAAGCCTTATTACTCGGTTTAAATGCCTTTATAATCTCATTATTGAATTTATTTTGAATTGTTTTTACATTTTTTGATTAAAACAGATTGTAATTGATTGTTTGCCTCGGGAAACGTGGAGCCAAAGCCATCCATTGTCAAGAAAAGTTCATTTATAGTCACTCATGCCTAGAAAAGCCTTATTACTCGGTTTAAATGCCTTTATAATCCCATTATTGAATTTATTTTGAATTGTTTTTACATTTTTTGATTAAAACAGATTGTAATTGATTGTTTGCCTCGGGAAACGTGGAGCCAAAGCCATCCATTGTCAAGAAAAGTTCATTTATAGTCACTCATGCCTAGAAAAGCTTTATTACTCGATTTAAATGCATTTATAATCCCATTATTGAATTTATTTTGAATTTTTTTTACATTTTTTGATTAAAACAGATTGTAATTGATTGTTTGCCTCGGGAAACGTGGAGCGAAAGCCATCCATTGTCAAGAAAAGTTCATTTATAGTCACTCATGCCTAGAAAAGCCTTATTACTCGATTTAAATGCATTTATAATCCCATTATTGAATTTATTTTGAATTTTTTTTACATTTTTTGATTAAAACAGATTGTAATTGATTGTTTGCCTCGGGAAACGTGGAGCGAAAGCCTTCCATTGTCAAGAAAAGTTCATTTATAGTCACTCATGCCTAGAAAAGCTTTATTACTCGGTTTAAATGCCTTTCTAACCCCATAATTGAATTTATTTTGAATTTGTTTTGCATTTTTTTATTAAAACAGATTGTAATTGATTGTTTACCTCGGGAAACATGGAGCAAAAGCCATCCATTGTCAAGAAAAGTTCATTTATAGTCACTCATGCCTAGAAAAGCCTTATTACTCGGTTTAAATGCCTTTATAATCCCATTATTGAATTTATTTTGAATTGTTTTTACATTTTTTGATTAAAACAGATTGTAATTGATTGTTTGCCTCGGGAAACGTGGAGCGAAAGCCATCCATTGTCAAGAAAAGTTCATTTATAGTCATTCATGCCTAGAAAAGCCTTATTACTCGGTTTAAATGCCTTTATAATCCCATTATTGAATTTATTTTGAATATTTTTTACATTTTTTGATTAAAACATATTGTAATAGATTGTTTACCTCTAGAAACATGGAGCAAAAGCCATCCATTGTCAAGAAAAGTTCATTTATAGTCAATCAAGCCTAGAAAAGCCTTATTACTCGGTTTAAATGCCTTTATAATCCCATTATTGAATTTATTTTGAATTGTTTTTACATTTTTTGATTAAAACAGATTGTAATTGATTGTTTGCCTCGGGAAACGTGGAGCGAAAGCCATCCATTGTTAAGAAAAGTTCATTTATAGTCATTCATGCCTAGAAAAGCCTTATTACTCGGTTTAAATGCCTTTATAATCCCATTATTGAATTTATTTTGAATTGTTTTTACATTTTTTGATTAAAACAGATTGTAATTGATTGTTTACCTCGGGAAACTTGGAGCGAAAGCCATCCATTGTCAAGAAAAGTTCATTTATAGTCACTCAAGCCTAGAAAAGCCTTATTACTCGGTTTAAATGCCTTTATAATCCCATTATTGAATTTATTTTGAATTGTTTTTACATTTTTTGATTAAAACAGATTGTAATTGATTGTTTGCCTCGGGAAACGTGGAGCGAAAGCCATCCATTGTCAAGAAAAGTTCATTTATAGTCACTCATGCCTAGAAAGCCTTATTACTCGGTTTAAATGCCTTTATAATCCCATTATTGAATTTATTTTGAATTTTTTTTACATTTTTTGATTAAAACATATTGTAATTGAATGTTTACCTCTAGAAACATGGTGCAAAAGCCATCCATTGTCAAGAAAAGTTCATTTATAGTCACTCATGCCTAGAAAAGCCTTATTACTCGGTTTAAATGCCTTTATAATCCCATTATTGAATTTATTTTGAATTTTTTTTACATTTTTTGATTAAAACAGATTGTAATTGATTGTTTGCCTCGGGAAACGTGGAGCGAAAGCCATCCATTGTCAAGAAAAGTTCATTTATAGTCACTCATGCCTAGAAAAGCCTTATTAGTCGGTTTAAATGCCTTTATAATCCCATTATTGAATTTATTTTGAATTGTTTTTACATTTTTTGATGAAAACATATTGTAATTGAATGTTGACCTCTAGAAACATGGAGCAAAAGCCATCCATTGTCAAGAAAAGTTCATTTATAGTCACTCAAGCCTAGAAAAGCCTTATTACTCAGTTTAAATGCCTTTATAATCCCATTATTCAATTTATTTTGAATTTTTTTTACATTTTTTTATTAAAACAGATTGTAATTGATTGTTTGCCTCGGGAAACGTGGAGCGAAAGCCATCCATTGTCAAGAAAAGATCATTTATAGTCACTCATGCCTAGAAAAGCCTTATTACTCGGTTTAAATGCCTTTATAACCCCATAATTCAATTTATTTTGAATTTTTTTTGCATTTTTTTATTAAAACAGATTGTAATTGATTGTTTACCTCGGGAAACATGGAGCAAAAGCCATCCATTGTCAAGAAAAGTTCATTTATAGTCACTCATGCCTAGAAAAGCCTTATTACTCGGTTTAAATGCCTTTATAAGCCCATTATTGAATTTATTTTGAATTGTTTTTACATTTTTTGATTAAAACAGATTGTAATTGATTGTTTGCCTCGGGAAACGTGGAGCGAAAGCCATCCATTGTCAAGAAAAGTTCATTTATAGTCATTCATGCCTAGAAAAGCCTTATTACTCGGTTTAAATGCCTTTATAATCCCATTATTGAATTTATTTTGAATATTTTTTACATTTTTTGATTAAAACATATTGTAATAGATTGTTTACCTCTAGAAACATGGAGCAAAAGCCATCCATTGTCAAGAAAAGTTCATTTATAGTCAATCAAGCCTAGAAAAGCTTTATTACTCAGTTTAAATGCCTTTATAATCCCATTATTGAATTTATTTTGAATTTTTTTACATTTTTTGATTAAAACAGATTGTAATTGATTGTTTGCCTCGGGAAACGTGGAGCGAAAGCCATCCATTGTCAAGAAAAGTTCATTTATAGTCACTCATGCCTAGAAAAGCTTTATTACTCGATTTAAATGCATTTATAATCCCATTATTGAATTTATTTTGAATTTTTTTTACATTTTTTGATTAAAACAGATTGTAATTGATTGTTTACCTCGGGAAACTTGGAGCGAAAGCCATCCATTGTCAAGAAAAGTTCATATATAGTCACTCAAGCCTAGAAAAGCCTTATTACTCGGTTTAAATGCCTTTATAATCTCATTATTGAATTTATTTTTAATTGTTTTTACATTTTTTGATTAAAACAGATTGTAATTGATTGTTTGCCTCGGGAAACGTGGAGCGAAAGCCATCCATTGTCAAGAAAAGTTCATTTATAGTCACTCATGCCTAGAAAAGCCTTATTACTCGGTTTAAATGCCTTTATAATCCCATTATTGAATTTATTTTGAATTGTTTTTACATTTTTTGATTAAAACAGATTGTAATTGATTGTTTGCCTCGGGAAACGTGGAGCGAAAGCCATCCATTGTCAAGAAAAGTTCATTTATAGTCACTCATGCTTAGAAAAGCCTTATTACTCGGTTTAAATGCCTTTATAATCCCATTATTGAGTTTATTTTGAATTTTTTTTACATTGTTTGATTAAAACAGATTGTAATTGATTGTTTACCTCGGGAAACTTGGAGCGAAAGCCATCCATTGTCAAGAAAAGTTCATATATAGTCACTCAAGCCTAGAAAAGCCTTATTACTCGGTTTAAATGCCTTTATAATCTCATTATTGAATTTATTTTGAATTGTTTTTACATTTTTTGATTAAAACAGATTGTAATTGATTGTTTGCCTCGGGAAACGTGGAGCCAAAGCCATCCATTGTCAAGAAAAGTTCATTTATAGTCACTCATGCCTAGAAAAGCCTTATTACTCGGTTTAAATGCCTTTATAATCCCATTATTGAATTTATTTTGAATTGTTTTTACATTTTTTGATTAAAACAGATTGTAATTGATTGTTTGCCTCGGGAAACGTGGAGCGAAAGCCATCCATTGTCAAGAAAAGTTCATTTATAGTCACTCATGCCTAGAAAAGCTTTATTACTCGATTTAAATGCATTTATAATCCCATTATTGAATTTATTTTGAATTTTTTTTACATTTTTTGATTAAAACAGATTGTAATTGATTGTTTGCCTCGGGAAACGTGGAGCGAAAGCCATCCATTGTCAAGAAAAGTTCATTTATAGTCACTCATGCCTAGAAAAGCCTTATTACTCGATTTAAATGCATTTATAATCCCATTATTGAATTTATTTTGAATTTTTTTTACATTTTTTGATTAAAACAGATTGTAATTGATTGTTTGCCTCGGGAAACGTGGAGCGAAAGCCATCCATTGTCAAGAAAAGTTCATTTATAGTCACTAATGCCTAGAAAAGCTTTATTACTCGGTTTAAATGCCTTTCTAACCCCATAATTGAATTTATTTTGAATTTTTTTTGCATTTTTTTATTAAAACAGATTGTAATTGATTGTTTACCTCGGGAAACATGGAGCAAAAGCCATCCATTGTCAAGAAAAGTTCATTTATAGTCACTCATGCCTAGAAAAGCCTTATTACTCGGTTTAAATGCCTTTATAATCCCATTATTGAATTTATTTTGAATTTTTTTTACATTTTTTGATTAAAACATATTGTAATTGATTGTTTGCCTCGGGAAACGTGGAGCGAAAGCCATCCATTGTCAAGAAAAGTTCATTTATAGTCATTCATGCCTAGAAAAGCCTTATTACTCGGTTTAAATGCCTTTATAATCCCATTATTGAATTTATTTTGAATATTTTTTACATTTTTTGATTAAAACATATTGTAATAGATTGTTTACCTCTAGAAACATGGAGCAAGAGCCATCCATTGTCAAGAAAAGTTCATTTATAGTCAATCAAGCCTAGAAAAGCCTTATTACTCGGTTTAAATGCCTTTATAATCCCATTATTGAATTTATTTTGAATTGTTTTTACATTTTTTGATTAAAACAGATTGTAATTGATTGTTTGCCTCGGGAAACGTGGAGCGAAAGCCATCCATTGTCAAGAAAAGTTCATTTATAGTCATTCATGCCTAGAAAAGCCTTATTACTCGGTTTAAATGCCTTTATAATCCCATTATTGAATTTATTTTGAATTGTTTTTACATTTTTTGATTAAAACATATTGTAATTGATTGTTTACCTCGGGAAACTTGGAGCGAAAGCCATCCATTGTCAAGAAAAGTTCATTTATAGTCACTCAAGCCTAGAAAAGCCTTATTAGTCGGTTTAAATGCCTTTATAATCCCATTATTGAATTTATTTTGAATTGTTTTTACATTTTTTGATTAAAACAGATTGTAATTGATTGTTTGCCTCGGGAAACGTGGAGCGAAAGACATCCATTGTCAAGAAAAGTTCATTTATAGTCACTCATGCCTAGAAAAGCCTTATTACTCGGTTTAAATGCCTTTATAATCCCATTATTGAATTTATTTTGAATTTTTTTTACATTTTTTGATTAAAACATATTGTAATTGAATGTTTACCTCTAGAAACATGGTGCAAAAGCCATCCATTGTCAAGAAAAGTTCATTTATAGTCACTCATGCCTAGAAAAGCCTTATTACTCGGTTTAAATGCCTTTATAATCCCATTATTGAATTTATTTTGAATTTTTTTTACATTTTTTGATTAAAACAGATTGTAATTGATTGTTTGCCTCGGGAAACGTGGAGCGAAAGCCATCCATTGTCAAGAAAAGTTCATTTATAGTCACTCATGCCTAGAAAAGCCTTATTAGTCGGTTTAAATGCCTTTATAATCCCATTATTGAATTTATTTTGAATTGTTTTTACATTTTTTGATGAAAACATATTGTAATTGAATGTTGACCTCTAGAAACATGGAGCAAAAGCCATCCATTGTCAAGAAAAGTTCATTTATAGTCACTCAAGCCTAGAAAAGCCTTATTACTCAGTTTAAATGCCTTTATAATCCCATTATTGAATTTATTTTGAATTTTTTTTACATTTTTTTATTAAAACAGATTGTAATTGATTGTTTGCCTCGGGAAACGTGGAGCGAAAGCCATCCATTGTCAAGAAAAGATCATTTATAGTCACTCATGCCTAGAAAAGCCTTATTACTCGGTTTAAATGCCTTTATAATCCCATTATTGAATTTATTTTTAATTGTTTTTACATTTTTTGATTAAAACAGATTGTAATTGATTGTTTGCCTCGGGAAACGTGGAGCGAAAGCCATCCATTGTCAAGAAAAGATCATTTATAGTCACTCATGCCTAGAAAAGCCTTATTACTCGGTTTAAATGCCTTTATAACCCCATAATTCAATTTATTTTGAATTTTTTTTGCATTTTTTTATTAAAACAGATTGTAATTGATTGTTTACCTCGGGAAACATGGAGCAAAAGCCATCCATTGTCAAGAAAAGTTCATTTATAGTCACTCATGCCTAGAAAAGCCTTATTACTCGGTTTAAATGCCTTTATAAGCCCATTATTGAATTTATTTTGAATTGTTTTTACATTTTTTGATTAAAACAGATTGTAATTGATTGTTTGCCTCGGGAAACGTGGAGCGAAAGCCATCCATTGTCAAGAAAAGTTCATTTATAGTCATTCATGCCTAGAAAAGCCTTATTACTCGGTTTAAATGCCTTTATAATCCCATTATTGAATTTATTTTGAATATTTTTTACATTTTTTGATTAAAACATATTGTAATAGATTGTTTACCTCTAGAAACATGGAGCAAAAGCCATCCATTGTCAAGAAAAGTTCATTTATAGTCAATCAAGCCTAGAAAAGCTTTATTACTCAGTTTAAATGCCTTTATAATCCCATTATTGAATTTATTTTGAATTTTTTTACATTTTTTGATTAAAACAGATTGTAATTGATTGTTTGCCTCGGGAAACGTGGAGCGAAAGCCATCCATTGTCAAGAAAAGTTCATTTATAGTCACTCATGCCTAGAAAAGCTTTATTACTCGATTTAAATGCATTTATAATCCCATTATTGAATTTATTTTGAATTTTTTTTACATTTTTTGATTAAAACAGATTGTAATTGATTGTTTACCTCGGGAAACTTGGAGCGAAAGCCATCCATTGTCAAGAAAAGTTCATATATAGTCACTCAAGCCTAGAAAAGCCTTATTACTCGGTTTAAATGCCTTTATAATCTCATTATTGAATTTATTTTTAATTGTTTTTACATTTTTTGATTAAAACAGATTGTAATTGATTGTTTGCCTCGGGAAACGTGGAGCGAAAGCCATCCATTGTCAAGAAAAGTTCATTTATAGTCACTCATGCCTAGAAAAGCCTTATTACTCGGTTTAAATGCCTTTATAATCCCATTATTGAATTTATTTTGAATTGTTTTTACATTTTTTGATTAAAACAGATTGTAATTGATTGTTTGCCTCGGGAAACGTGGAGCGAAAGCCATCCATTGTCAAGAAAAGTTCATTTATAGTCACTCATGCTTAGAAAAGCCTTATTACTCGGTTTAAATGCCTTTATAATCCCATTATTGAGTTTATTTTGAATTTTTTTTACATTGTTTGATTAAAACAGATTGTAATTGATTGTTTACCTCGGGAAACTTGGAGCGAAAGCCATCCATTGTCAAGAAAAGTTCATATATAGTCACTCAAGCCTAGAAAAGCCTTATTACTCGGTTTAAATGCCTTTATAATCTCATTATTGAATTTATTTTGAATTGTTTTTACATTTTTTGATTAAAACAGATTGTAATTGATTGTTTGCCTCGGGAAACGTGGAGCCAAAGCCATCCATTGTCAAGAAAAGTTCATTTATAGTCACTCATGCCTAGAAAAGCCTTATTACTCGGTTTAAATGCCTTTATAATCCCATTATTGAATTTATTTTGAATTGTTTTTACATTTTTTGATTAAAACAGATTGTAATTGATTGTTTGCCTCGGGAAACGTGGAGCGAAAGCCATCCATTGTCAAGAAAAGTTCATTTATAGTCACTCATGCCTAGAAAAGCTTTATTACTCGATTTAAATGCATTTATAATCCCATTATTGAATTTATTTTGAATTTTTTTTACATTTTTTGATTAAAACAGATTGTAATTGATTGTTTGCCTCGGGAAACGTGGAGCGAAAGCCATCCATTGTCAAGAAAAGTTCATTTATAGTCACTCATGCCTAGAAAAGCCTTATTACTCGATTTAAATGCATTTATAATCCCATTATTGAATTTATTTTGAATTTTTTTTACATTTTTTGATTAAAACAGATTGTAATTGATTGTTTGCCTCGGGAAACGTGGAGCGAAAGCCATCCATTGTCAAGAAAAGTTCATTTATAGTCACTAATGCCTAGAAAAGCTTTATTACTCGGTTTAAATGCCTTTCTAACCCCATAATTGAATTTATTTTGAATTTTTTTTGCATTTTTTTATTAAAACAGATTGTAATTGATTGTTTACCTCGGGAAACATGGAGCAAAAGCCATCCATTGTCAAGAAAAGTTCATTTATAGTCACTCATGCCTAGAAAAGCCTTATTACTCGGTTTAAATGCCTTTATAATCCCATTATTGAATTTATTTTGAATTTTTTTTACATTTTTTGATTAAAACATATTGTAATTGATTGTTTGCCTCGGGAAACGTGGAGCGAAAGCCATCCATTGTCAAGAAAAGTTCATTTATAGTCATTCATGCCTAGAAAAGCCTTATTACTCGGTTTAAATGCCTTTATAATCCCATTATTGAATTTATTTTGAATATTTTTTACATTTTTTGATTAAAACATATTGTAATAGATTGTTTACCTCTAGAAACATGGAGCAAGAGCCATCCATTGTCAAGAAAAGTTCATTTATAGTCAATCAAGCCTAGAAAAGCCTTATTACTCGGTTTAAATGCCTTTATAATCCCATTATTGAATTTATTTTGAATTGTTTTTACATTTTTTGATTAAAACAGATTGTAATTGATTGTTTGCCTCGGGAAACGTGGAGCGAAAGCCATCCATTGTCAAGAAAAGTTCATTTATAGTCATTCATGCCTAGAAAAGCCTTATTACTCGGTTTAAATGCCTTTATAATCCCATTATTGAATTTATTTTGAATTGTTTTTACATTTTTTGATTAAAACATATTGTAATTGATTGTTTACCTCGGGAAACTTGGAGCGAAAGCCATCCATTGTCAAGAAAAGTTCATTTATAGTCACTCAAGCCTAGAAAAGCCTTATTAGTCGGTTTAAATGCCTTTATAATCCCATTATTGAATTTATTTTGAATTGTTTTTACATTTTTTGATTAAAACAGATTGTAATTGATTGTTTGCCTCGGGAAACGTGGAGCGAAAGACATCCATTGTCAAGAAAAGTTCATTTATAGTCACTCATGCCTAGAAAAGCCTTATTACTCGGTTTAAATGCCTTTATAATCCCATTATTGAATTTATTTTGAATTTTTTTTACATTTTTTGATTAAAACATATTGTAATTGAATGTTTACCTCTAGAAACATGGTGCAAAAGCCATCCATTGTCAAGAAAAGTTCATTTATAGTCACTCATGCCTAGAAAAGCCTTATTACTCGGTTTAAATGCCTTTATAATCCCATTATTGAATTTATTTTGAATTTTTTTTACATTTTTTGATTAAAACAGATTGTAATTGATTGTTTGCCTCGGGAAACGTGGAGCGAAAGCCATCCATTGTCAAGAAAAGTTCATTTATAGTCACTCATGCCTAGAAAAGCCTTATTAGTCGGTTTAAATGCCTTTATAATCCCATTATTGAATTTATTTTGAATTGTTTTTACATTTTTTGATGAAAACATATTGTAATTGAATGTTGACCTCTAGAAACATGGAGCAAAAGCCATCCATTGTCAAGAAAAGTTCATTTATAGTCACTCAAGCCTAGAAAAGCCTTATTACTCAGTTTAAATGCCTTTATAATCCCATTATTGAATTTATTTTGAATTTTTTTTACATTTTTTTATTAAAACAGATTGTAATTGATTGTTTGCCTCGGGAAACGTGGAGCGAAAGCCATCCATTGTCAAGAAAAGATCATTTATAGTCACTCATGCCTAGAAAAGCCTTATTACTCGGTTTAAATGCCTTTATAATCCCATTATTGAATTTATTTTTAATTGTTTTTACATTTTTTGATTAAAACAGATTGTAATTGATTGTTTGCCTCGGGAAACGTGGAGCGAAAGCCATCCATTGTCAAGAAAAGATCATTTATAGTCACTCATGCCTAGAAAAGCCTTATTACTCGGTTTAAATGCCTTTATAACCCCATAATTCAATTTATTTTGAATTTTTTTTGCATTTTTTTATTAAAACAGATTGTAATTGATTGTTTACCTCGGGAAACATGGAGCAAAAGCCATCCATTGTCAAGAAAAGTTCATTTATAGTCACTCATGCCTAGAAAAGCCTTATTACTCGGTTTAAATGCCTTTATAATCCCATTATTGAATTTATTTTGAATTGTTTTTACATTTTTTGATTAAAACAGATTGTAATTGATTGTTTGCCTCGAGAAACGTGGAGCGAAAGCCATCCATTGTCAAGAAAAGTTCATTTATAGTCATTCATGCCTAGAAAAGCCTTATTACTCGGTTTAAATGCCTTTATAATCCCATTATTGAATTTATTTTGAATATTTTTTACATTTTTTGATTAAAACATATTGTAATAGATTGTTTACCTCTAGAAACATGGAGCAAAAGCCATCCATTGTCAAGAAAAGTTCATTTATAGTCAATCAAGCCTAGAAAAGCCTTATTACTCGGTTTAAATGCCTTTATAATCCCATTATTGAATTTATTTTGAATTGTTTTTACATTTTTTGATTAAAACAGATTGTAATTGATTGTTTGCCTCGGGAAACGTGGAGCGAAAGCCATCCATTGTCAAGAAAAGTTCATTTATAGTCATTCATGCCTAGAAAAGCCTTATTACTCGGTTTAAATGCCTTTATAATCCCATTATTGAATTTATTTTGAATTGTTTTTACATTTTTTGATTAAAACAGATTGTAATTGATTGTTTACCTCGGGAAACTTGGAGCGAAAGCCATCCATTGTCAAGAAAAGTTCATTTATAGTCACTCAAGCCTAGAAAAGCCTTATTACTCGGTTTAAATGCCTTTATAATCCCATTATTGAATTTATTTTGAATTGTTTTTACATTTTTTGATTAAAACAGATTGTAATTGATTGTTTGCCTCGGGAAACGTGGAGCGAAAGCCATCCATTGTCAAGAAAAGTTCATTTATAGTCACTCATGCCTAGAAAAGCCTTATTAGTCGGTTTAAATGCCTTTATAATCCCATTATTGAATTTATTTTGAATTGTTTTTACATTTTTTGATGAAAACATATTGTAATTGAATGTTGACCTCTAGAAACATGGAGCAAAAGCCATCCATTGTCAAGAAAAGTTCATTTATAGTCACTCAAGCCTAGAAAAGCCTTATTACTCAGTTTAAATGCCTTTATAATCCCATTATTGAATTTATTTTGAATTTTTTTTACATTTTTTGATTAAAACAGATTGTAATTGATTGTTTGCCTCGGGAAACGTGGAGCGAAAGCCATCCATTGTCAAGAAAAGATCATTTATAGTCACTCATGCCTAGAAAAGCCTTATTACTCGGTTTAAATGCCTTTATAACCCCATAATTCAATTTATTTTGAATTTTTTTTGCATTTTTTTTATTAAAACAGATTGTAATTGATTGTTTACCTCGGGAAACATGGAGCAAAAGCCATCCATTGTCAAGAAAAGTTCATTTATAGTCACTCATGCCTAGAAAAGCCTTATTACTCGGTTTAAATGCCTTTATAATCCCATTATTGAATTTATTTTGAATTTTTTTTACATTTTTTGATTAAAACATATTGTAATTGATTGTTTGCCTCAGGAAACGTGGAGCGAAAGCCATCCATTGTCAAGAAAAGTTCATTTATAGTCACTCATGCCCAGAAAAGCCTTATTACTCGGTTTAAATGCCTTTATAATCCCATTATTGAATTTATTTTGAATTTTTTTTTACATTTTTTGATTAAAACAGATTGTAATTGATTGTTTGCCACGGGAAACGTGGAGTGAAAGCCATCCATTGTCAAGAAAAGTTCATTTATAGTCACTCATGCCTAGAAAAGCCTTATTACTCGGTTTAAATGCCTTTATAATCTCATTATTGAATTTATTTTGAATTGTTTTTATATTTTTTGATTAAAACAGATTGTAATTGATTGTTTACCTCGGGAAACGTGGAGCGAAAGCCATCCATTGTCAAGAAAAGTTCATTTATAGTCAATCAAGCCTAGAAAAGCCTTATTACTCGGTTTAAATGCCTTTATAATCCCATTATTGAATTTATTTTGAATTGTTTTTACATTTTTTGATTAAAACAGATTGTAATTTATTGTTTGCGTCGGGAAACGTGGAGCGAAAGCCATCCATTGTCAAGAAAAGTTCATTTATAGTCATTCATGCCTAGAAAAGCCTTATTACTCGGTTTAAATGCCTTTATAATCCCATTATTGAATTTATTTTGAATATTTTTTACATTTTTTGATTAAAACATATTGTAATAGATTGTTTACCTCTAGAAACATGGAGCAAAAGCCATCCATTGTCAAGAAAAGTTCATTTATAGTCAATCAAGCCTAGAAAAGCCTTATTACTCGGTTTAAATGCCTTTATAATCCCATTATTGAATTTATTTTGAATTGTTTTTACATTTTTTGATTAAAACAGATTGTAATTGATTGTTTGCCTCGGGAAACGTGGAGCGAAAGCCATCCATTGTCAAGAAAAGTTCATTTATAGTCACTCATGCCTAGAAAAGCCTTATTACTCGGTTTAAATGCCTTTATAATCCCATTATTGAATTTATTTTAAATTTTTTTTACATTTTTTGATTAAAACATATTGTAATTGAATGTTTACCTCTAGAAACATGGTGCAAAAGCCATCCATTGTCAAGAAAAGTTCATTTATAGTCACTCAAGCCTAGAAAAGCCTTATTACTCGGTTTAAATGCCTTTATAATCCCATTATTGAATTTATTTTGAATTTTTTTTACATTTTTTGATTAAAACAGATTGTAATTGATTGTTTGCCTCGGGAAACGTGGAGCGAAAGCCATCCATTGTCAAGAAAAGTTCATTTATAGTCACTCATGCCTAGAAAAGCCTTATTAGTCGGTTTAAATGCCTTTATAATCCCATTATTGAATTTATTTTGAATTGTTTTTACATTTTTTGATGAAAACATATTGTAATTGAATGTTGACCTCTAGAAACATGGAGCAAAAGCCATCCATTGTCAAGAGAAGTTCATTTATAGTCACTCAAGCCTAGAAAAGCCTTATTACTCAGTTTAAATGCCTTTATAATCCCATTATTGAATTTATTTTGAATTTTTTTTACATTTTTTTATTAAAACAGATTGTAATTGATTGTTTGCCTCGGGAAACGTGGAGCGAAAGCCATCCATTGTCAAGAAAAGATCATTTATAGTCACTCATGCCTAGAAAAGCCTTATTACTCGGTTTAAATGCCTTTATAACCCCATAATTCAATTTATTTTGAATTTTTTTTGCATTTTTTTATTAAAACAGATTGTAATTGATTGTTTACCTCGGGAAACATGGAGCAAAAGCCATCCATTGTCAAGAAAAGTTCATTTATAGTCACTCATGCCTAGAAAAGCCTTATTACTCGGTTTAAATGCCTTTATAATCCCATTATTGAATTTATTTTGAATTTTTTTTACATTTTTTGATTAAAACATATTGTAATTGATTGTTTGCCTCAGGAAACGTGGAGCGAAAGCCATCCATTGTCAAGAAAAGTTCATTTATAGTCACTCATGCCCAGAAAAGCCTTATTACTCGGTTTAAATGCCTTTATAATCCCATTATTGAATTTATTTTGAATTTTTTTTTACATTTTTTGATTAAAACAGATTGTAATTGATTGTTTGTCACGGGAAACGTGGAGCGAAAGCCATCCATTGTCAAGAAAAGTTCATTTATAGTCACTCATGCCTAGAAAAGCCTTATTACTCGGTTTAAATGCCTTTATAATCCCATTATTGAATTTATTTTGAATTTTTTTTACATTTTTTGATTAAAACATATTGTAATAGATTGTTTACCTCTAGAAACATGGAGCAAAAGCCATCCATTGTCAAGAAAAGTTCATTGATAGTCAATCAAGCCTAGAAAAGCCTTATTACTCGGTTTAAATGCCTTTATAATCCCATTATTGAATTTATTTTGAATTGTTTTTACATTTTTTGATTAAAACAGATTGTAATTGATTGTTTGCCTCGGGAAACGTGGAGCGAAAGCCATCCATTGTCAAGAAAAGTTCATATATAGTCACTCAAGCCTAGAAAAGCCTTATTACTCGGTTTAAATGCCTTTATAATCTCATTATTGAATTTATTTTGAATTGTTTTTACATTTTTTGATTAAAACAGATTGTAATTGATTGTTTGCCTCGGGAAACGTGGAGCCAAAGCCATCCATTGTCAAGAAAAGTTCATTTATAGTCAGTCATGCCTAGAAAAGCCTTATTACTCGGTTTAAATGCCTTTATAATCCCATTATTGAATTTATTTTGAATTGTTTTTACATTTTTTGATTAAAACAGATTGTAATTGATTGTTTGCCTCGGGAAACGTGGAGCGAAAGCCATCCATTGTCAAGAAAAGTTCATTTATAGTCATTCATGCCTAGAAAAGCCTTATTACTCGGTTTAAATGCCTTTATAATCCCATTATTGAATTTATTTTGAATATTTTTTACATTTTTTGATTAAAACATATTGTAATAGATTGTTTACCTCTAGAAACATGGAGCAAAAGCCATCCATTGTCAAGAAAAGTTCATTTATAGTCAATCAAGCCTAGAAAAGCCTTATTACTCGGTTTAAATGCCTTTATAATCCCATTATTGAATTTATTTTGAATTGTTTTTACATTTTTTGATTAAAACAGATTGTAATTGATTGTTTGCCTCGGGAAACGTGGAGCGAAAGCCATCCATTGTCAAGAAAAGTTCATTTATAGTCATTCATGCCTAGAAAAGCCTTATTACTCGGTTTAAATGCCTTTATAATCCCATTATTGAATTTATTTTGAATTGTTTTTACATTTTTTGATTAAAACAGATTGTAATTGATTGTTTACCTCGGGAAACTTGGAGCGAAAGCCATCCATTGTCAAGAAAAGTTCATTTATAGTCACTCAAGCCTAGAAAAGCCTTATTACTCGGTTTAAATGCCTTTATAATCCCATTATTGAATTTATTTTGAATTGTTTTTACATTTTTTGATTAAAACAGATTGTAATTGATTGTTTGCCTCGGGAAACGTGGAGCGAAAGCCATCCATTGTCAAGAAAAGTTCATTTATAGTCACTCATGCCTAGAAAAGCCTTATTAGTCGGTTTAAATGCCTTTATAATCCCATTATTGAATTTATTTTGAATTGTTTTTACATTTTTTGATGAAAACATATTGTAATTGAATGTTGACCTCTAGAAACATGGAGCAAAAGCCATCCATTGTCAAGAAAAGTTCATTTATAGTCACTCAAGCCTAGAAAAGCCTTACTACTCAGTTTAAATGCCTTTATAATCCCATTATTGAATTTATTTTGAATTTTTTTTACATTTTTTTATTAAAACAGATTGTAATTGATTGTTTGCCTCGGGAAACGTGGAGCGAAAGCCATCCATTGTCAAGAAAAGATCATTTATAGTCACTCATGCCTAGAAAAGCCTTATTAGTCGGTTTAAATGCCTTTATAATCCCATTATTGAATTTATTTTGAATTGTTTTTACATTTTTTGATGAAAACATATTGTAATTGAATGTTGACCTCTAGAAACATGGAGCAAAAGCCATCCATTGTCAAGAAAAGTTCATTTATAGTCACTCAAGCCTAGAAAAGCCTTATTACTCAGTTTAAATGCCTTTATAATCCCATTATTGAATTTATTTTGAATTTTTTTTACATTTTTTTATTAAAACATATTGTAATTGATTGTTTGCCTCGGGAAACGTGGAGCGAAAGCCATCCATTGTCAAGAAAAGATCATTTATAGTCACTCATGCCTAGAAAAGCCTTATTACTCGGTTTAAATGCCTTTATAACCCCATAATTCAATTTATTTTGAATTTTTTTTGCATTTTTTTTATTAAAACAGATTGTAATAGATTGTTTACCTCGGGAAACATGGAGCAAAAGCCATCCATTGTCAAGAAAAGTTCATTTATAGTCACTCATGCCTAGAAAAGCCTTATTACTCGGTTTAAATGCCTTTATAATCCCATTATTGAATTTATTTTGAATTTTTTTTACATTTTTTGATTAAAACATATTGTAATTGATTGTTTGCCTCGGGAAACGTGGAGCGAAAGCCATCCATTGTCAAGAAAAGTTCATTTATAGTCACTAATGCCTAGAAAAGCTTTATTACTCGGTTTAAATGCCTTTCTAACCCCATAATTCAATTTATTTTGAATTTTTTTTGCATTTTTTTTATTAAAACAGATTGTAATAGATTGTTTACCTCGGGAAACATGGAGCAAAAGCCATCCATTGTCAAGAAAAGTTCATTTATAGTCACTCATGCCTAGAAAAGCCTTATTACTCGGTTTAAATGCCTTTATAATCCCATTATTGAATTTATTTTGAATTTTTTTTACATTTTTTGATTAAAACATATTGTAATTGATTGTTTGCCTCGGGAAACGTGGAGCGAAAGCCATCCATTGTCAAGAAAAGTTCATTTATAGTCACTAATGCCTAGAAAAGCTTTATTACTCGGTTTAAATGCCTTTTTAACCCCATAATTGAATTTATTTTGAATTTTTTTACATTTTTTGATTAAAACAGATTGTAATTGATTGTTTGCCTCGGGAAACGTGGAGCCAAAGCCATCCATTGTCAAGAAAAGTTCATTTATAGTCACTCATGCCTAGAAAAGCTTTATTACTCGATTTAAATGCATTTATAATCCCATTATTGAATTTATTTTGAATTTTTTTTACATTTTTTGATTAAAACAGATTGTAATTGATTGTTTACCTCGGGAAACTTGGAGCGAAAGCCATCCATTGTCAAGAAAAGTTCATATATAGTCACTCAAGCCTAGAAAAGCCTTATTACTCGGTTTAAATGCCTTTATAATCTCATTATTGAATTTATTTTGAATTGTTTTTACATTTTTTGATTAAAACAGATTGTAATTGATTGTTTGCCTCGGGAAACGTGGAGCGAAAGCCATCCATTGTCAAGAAAAGTTCATTTATAGTCACTCATGCCTAGAAAAGCCTTATTACTCGGTTTAAATGCCTTTATAATCCCATTATTGAATTTATTTTGAATTGTTTTTACATTTTTTGATTAAAACAGATTGTAATTGATTGTTTGCCTCGGGAAACGTGGAGCGAAAGCCATCCATTGTCAAGAAAAGTTCATTTATAGTCACTCAAGCCTAGAAAAGCCTTATTACTCGGTTTAAATGCCTTTATAATCCCATTATTGAGTTTATTTTGAATTTTTTTTACATTTTTTGATTAAAACAGATTGTAATTGATTGTTTACCTCGGGAAACTTGGAGCGAAAGCCATCCATTGTCAAGAAAAGTTCATTTATAGTCAGTCATGCCTAGAAAAGCCTTATTACTCGGTTTAAATGCCTTTATAATCTCATTATTGAATTTATTTTGAATTGTTTTTACATTTTTTGATTAAAACAGATTGTAATTGATTGTTTGCCTCGGGAAACGTGGAGCGAAAGCCATCCATTGTCAAGAAAAGTTCATTTATAGTCACTCAAGCCTAGAAAAGCCTTATTACTCGGTTTAAATGCCTTTATAATCCCATTATTGAGTTTATTTTGAATTTTTTTTACATTTTTTGATTAAAACAGATTGTAATTGATTGTTTACCTCGGGAAACTTGGAGCGAAAGCCATCCATTGTCAAGAAAAGTTCATTTATAGTCAATCAAGCCTAGAAAAGCCTTATTACTCGGTTTAAATGCCTTTATAATCCCATTATTGAATTTATTTTGAATTGTTTTTACATTTTTTGATTAAAACAGATTGTAATTGATTGTTTGCCTCGGGAAACGTGGAGCGAAAGCCATCCATTGTCAAGAAAAGTTCATTTATAGTCATTCATGCCTAGAAAAGCCTTATTACTCGGTTTAAATGCCTTTATAATCCCATTATTGAATTTATTTTGAATTGTTTTTACATTTTTTGATTAAAACAGATTGTAATTGATTGTTTGCCTCGGGAAACGTAGAGCCAAAGCCATCCATTGTCAAGAAAAGTTCATTTATAGTCACTCATGCCTAGAAAAGCTTTATTACTCGATTTAAATGCATTTATAATCCCATTATTGAATTTATTTTGAATTTTTTTTACATTTTTTGATTAAAACAGATTGTAATTGATTGTTTGCCTCGGGAAACGTGGAGCGAAAGCCATCCATTGTCAAGAAAAGTTCATTTATAGTCACTCATGCCTAGAAAAGCCTTATTACTCGATTTAAATGCATTTATAATCCCATTATTGAATTTATTTTGAATTTTTTTTACATTTTTTGATTAAAACAGATTGTAATTGATTGTTTGCCTCGGGAAACGTGGAGCGAAAGCCATCCATTGTCAAGAAAAGTTCATTTATAGTCACTAATGCCTAGAAAAGCTTTATTACTCGGTTTAAATGCCTTTCTAACCCCATAATTGAATTTATTTTGAATTTTTTTTGCATTTTTTTATTAAAACAGATTGTAATTGATTGTTTACCTCGGGAAACATGGAGCAAAAGCCATCCATTGTCAAGAAAAGTTCATTTATAGTCACTCATGCCTAGAAAAGCCTTATTACTCGGTTTAAATGCCTTTATAATCCCATTATTGAATTTATTTTGAATTTTTTTTACATTTTTTGATTAAAACATATTGTAATTGATTGTTTGCCTCGGGAAACGTGGAGCGAAAGCCATCCATTGTCAAGAAAAGTTCATTTATAGTCATTCATGCCTAGAAAAGCCTTATTACTCGGTTTAAATGCCTTTATAATCCCATTATTGAATTTATTTTGAATATTTTTTACATTTTTTGATTAAAACATATTGTAATAGATTGTTTACCTCTAGAAACATGGAGCAAAAGCCATCCATTGTCAAGAAAAGTTCATTTATAGTCAATCAAGCCTAGAAAAGCCTTATTACTCGGTTTAAATGCCTTTATAATCCCATTATTGAATTTATTTTGAATTGTTTTTACATTTTTTGATTAAAACAGATTGTAATTGATTGTTTGCCTCGGGAAACGTGGAGCGAAAGCCATCCATTGTCAAGAAAAGTTCATTTATAGTCATTCATGCCTAGAAAAGCCTTATTACTCGGTTTAAATGCCTTTATAATCCCATTATTGAATTTATTTTGAATTGTTTTTACATTTTTTGATTAAAACATATTGTAATTGATTGTTTACCTCGGGAAACTTGGAGCGAAAGCCATCCATTGTCAAGAAAAGTTCATTTATAGTCACTCAAGCCTAGAAAAGCCTTATTACTCGGTTTAAATGCCTTTATAATCCCATTATTGAATTTATTTTGAATTGTTTTTACATTTTTTGATTAAAACAGATTGTAATTGATTGTTTGCCTCGGGAAACGTGGAGCGAAAGCCATCCATTGTCAAGAAAAGTTCATTTATAGTCACTCATGCCTAGAAAAGCCTTATTACTCGGTTTAAATGCCTTTATAATCCCATTATTGAATTTATTTTGAATTTTTTTTACATTTTTTGATTAAAACATATTGTAATTGAATGTTTACCTCTAGAAACATGGTGCAAAAGCCATCCATTGTCAAGAAAAGTTCATTTATAGTCACTCATGCCTAGAAAAGCCTTATTACTCGGTTTAAATGCCTTTATAATCCCATTATTGAATTTATTTTGAATTTTTTTTACATTTTTTGATTAAAACAGATTGTAATTGATTGTTTGCCTCGGGAAACGTGGAGCGAAAGCCATCCATTGTCAAGAAAAGTTCATTTATAGTCACTCATGCCTAGAAAAGCCTTATTAGTTGGTTTAAATCCCTTTATAATCCCATTATTGAATTTATTTTGAATTGTTTTTACATTTTTTGATGAAAACATATTGTAATTGAATGTTGACCTCTAGAAACATGGAGCAAAAGCCATCCATTGTCAAGAAAAGTTCATTTATAGTCACTCAAGCCTAGAAAAGCCTTATTACTCAGTTTAAATGCCTTTATAATCCCATTATTGAATTTATTTTGAATTTTTTTTACATTTTTTTATTAAAACAGATTGTAACTGATTGTTTGCCTCGGGAAACGTGGAGCGAAAGCCATCCATTGTCAAGAAAAGATCATTTATAGTCACTCATGCCTAGAAAAGCCTTATTACTCGGTTTAAATGCCTTTATAACCCCATAATTCAATTTATTTTGAATTTTTTTTGCATTTTTTTATTAAAACAGATTGTAATTGATTGTTTACCTCGGGAAACATGGAGCAAAAGCCATCCATTGTCAAGAAAAGTTCATTTATAGTCACTCAAGCCTAGAAAAGCCTTATTACTCAGTTTAAATGCCTTTATAATCCCATTATTGAATTTATTTTGAATTGTTTTTACATTTTTTGATTAAAACAGATTGTAATTGATTGTTTGCCTCGGGAAACGTGGAGCGAAAGCCATCCATTGTCAAGAAAAGTTCATTTATAGTCACTCATGCCTAGAAAAGCCTTATTAGTTGGTTTAAATCCCTTTATAATCCCATTATTGAATTTATTTTGAATTGTTTTTACATTTTTTGATGAAAACATATTGTAATTGAATGTTGACCTCCAGAAACATGGAGCAAAAGCCATCCATTGTCAAGAAAAGTTCATTTATAGTCACTCAAGCCTAGAAAAGCCTTATTACTCAGTTTAAATGCCTTTATAATCCCATTATTGAATTTATTTTTAATTGTTTTTACATTTTTTGATTAAAACAGATTGTAATTGATTGTTTGCCTCGGGAAACGTGGAGCGAAAGCCATCCATTGTCAAGAAAAGTTCATTTATAGTCATTCATGCCTAGAAAAGCCTTATTACTCGGTTTAAATGCCTTTATAATCCCATTATTGAATTTATTTTGAATTGTTTTTACATTTTTTGATTAAAACAAATTGTAATTGATTGTTTACCTCGGGAAACTTGGAGCGAAAGCCATCCATTGTCAAGAAAAGTTCATTTATAGTCACTCAAGCCTAGAAAAGCCTTATTACTCGGTTTAAATGCCTTTATAATCCCATTATTGAATTTATTTTGAATTGTTTTTACATTTTTTGATTAAAACAGATTGTAATTGATTGTTTGCCT
The DNA here is from genome assembly GCF_053813885.1 of Theobroma cacao. Classification (NCBI taxonomy): domain Eukaryota; kingdom Viridiplantae; phylum Streptophyta; class Magnoliopsida; order Malvales; family Malvaceae; genus Theobroma; species Theobroma cacao. Next base: position 13,584,541 of record NC_142644.1, on the reverse strand, counting down.
CGGGAAACGTGGAGCGAAAGCCATCCATTGTCAAGAAAAGTTCATTTATAGTCACTCATGCCTAGAAAAGCCTTATTAGTCGGTTTAAATGCCTTTATAATCCCATTATTGAATTTATTTTGAATTGTTTTTACATTTTTTGATGAAAACATATTGTAATTGAATGTTGACCTCTAGAAACATGGAGCAAAAGCCATCCATTGTCAAGAAAAGTTCATTTATAGTCACTCAAGCCTAGAAAAGCCTTATTACTCAGTTTAAATGCCTTTATAATCCCATTATTGAATTTATTTTGAATTTTTTTTACATTTTTTTATTAAAACAGATTGTAATTGATTGTTTGCCTCGGGAAACGTGGAGCGAAAGCCATCCATTGTCAAGAAAAGATCATTTATAGTCACTCATGCCTAGAAAAGCCTTATTACTCGGTTTAAATGCCTTTATAACCCCATAATTCAATTTATTTTGAATTTTTTTGCATTTTTTTTATTAAAACAGATTGTAATTGATTGTTTACCTCGGGAAACATGGAGCAAAAGCCATCCATTGTCAAGAAAAGTTCATTTATAGTCACTCATGCCTAGAAAAGCCTTATTACTCGGTTTAAATGCCTTTATAATCCCATTATTGAATTTATTTTGAATTTTTTTTACATTTTTTGATTAAAACATATTGTAATTGATTGTTTGCCTCAGGAAACGTGGAGCGAAAGCCATCCATTGTCAAGAAAAGTTCATTTATAGTCACTCATGCCCAGAAAAGCCTTATTACTCGGTTTAAATGCCTTTATAATCCCATTATTGAATTTATTTTGAATTTTTTTTTACATTTTTTGATTAAAACAGATTGTAATTGATTGTTTGCCACGGGAAACGTGGAGTGAAAGCCATCCATTGTCAAGAAAAGTTCATTTATAGTCACTCATGCCTAGAAAAGCCTTATTACTCGGTTTAAATGCCTTTATAATCTCATTATTGAATTTATTTTGAATTGTTTTTATATTTTTTGATTAAAACAGATTGTAATTGATTGTTTGCCTCGGGAAACGTGGAGCGAAAGCCATCCATTGTCAAGAAAAGTTCATTTATAGTCAATCAAGCCTAGAAAAGCCTTATTACTCGGTTTAAATGCCTTTATAATCCCATTATTGAATTTATTTTGAATTGTTTTTACATTTTTTGATTAAAACAGATTGTAATTGATTGTTTGCGTCGGGAAACGTGGAGCGAAAGCCATCCATTGTCAAGAAAAGTTCATTTATAGTCATTCATGCCTAGAAAAGCCTTATTACTCGGTTTAAATGCCTTTATAATCCCATTATTGAATTTATTTTGAATTTTTATACATTTTTTGATTAAAACATATTGTAATAGATTGTTTACCTCTAGAAACATGGAGCAAAAGCCATCCATTGTCAAGAAAAGTTCATTTATAGTCAATCAAGCCTAGAAAAGCGTTATTACTTGGTTTAAATGCCTTTATAATCCCATTATTGAATTTATTTTTAATTGTTTTTACATTTTTTGATTAAAACAGATTGTAATTGATTGTTTGCCTCGGGAAACGTGGAGCGAAAGCCATCCATTGTCAAGAAAAGTTCATTTATAGTCATTCATGCCTAGAAAAGCCTTATTACTCGGTTTAAATGCCTTTATAATCCCATTATTGAATTTATTTTGAATTGTTTTTACATTTTTTGATTAAAACAGATTGTAATTGATTGTTTACCTCGGGAAACTTGGAGCGAAAGCCATCCATTGTCAAGAAAAGTTCATTTATAGTCACTCAAGCCTAGAAAAGCCTTATTACTCGGTTTAAATGCCTTTATAATCCCATTATTGAATTTATTTTGAATTGTTTTTACATTTTTTGATTAAAACAGATTGTAATTGATTGTTTGCCTCGGGAAACGTGGAGCGAAAGCCATCCATTGTCAAGAAAAGTTCATTTATAGTCAATCAAGCCTAGAAAAGCCTTATTACTCGGTTTAAATGCCTTTATAATCCCATTATTGAATTTATTTTGAATTGTTTTTACATTTTTTGATTAAAACAGATTGTAATTGATTGTTTGCGTCGGGAAACGTGGAGCGAAAGCCATCCATTGTCAAGAAAAGTTCATTTATAGTCATTCATGCCTAGAAAAGCCTTATTACTCGGTTTAAATGCCTTTATAATCCCATTATTGAATTTATTTTGAATATTTTTTACATTTTTTGATTAAAATATATTGTAATAGATTGTTTACCTCTAGAAACATGGAGCAAAAGCCATCCATTGTCAAGAAAAGTTCATTTATAGTCAATCAAGCCTAGAAAAGCCTTATTACTCGGTTTAAATGCCTTTATAATCCCATTATTGAATTTATTTTGAATTGTTTTTACATTTTTTGATTAAAACAGATTGTAATTGATTGTTTGCCTCGGGAAACGTGGAGCGAAAGCCATCCATTGTCAAGAAAAGTTCATTTATAGTCACTCATGCCTAGAAAAGCCTTATTACTCGGTTTAAATGCCTTTATAATCCCATTATTGAATTTATTTTAAATTTTTTTTACATTTTTTGATTAAAACATATTGTAATTGAATGTTTACCTCTAGAAACATGGTGCAAAAGCCATCCATTGTCAAGAAAAGTTCATTTATAGTCACTCAAGCCTAGAAAAGCCTTATTACTCGGTTTAAATGCCTTTATAATCCCATTATTGAATTTATTTTGAATTTTTTTTACATTTTTTGATTAAAACAGATTGTAATTGATTGTTTGCCTCGGGAAACGTGGAGCGAAAGCCATCCATTGTCAAGAAAAGTTCATTTATAGTCACTCATGCCTAGAAAAGCCTTATTAGTCGGTTTAAATGCCTTTATAATCCCATTATTGAATTTATTTTGAATTGTTTTTACATTTTTTGATGAAAACATATTGTAATTGAATGTTGACCTCTAGAAACATGGAGCAAAAGCCATCCATTGTCAAGAGAAGTTCATTTATAGTCACTCAAGCCTAGAAAAGCCTTATTACTCAGTTTAAATGCCTTTATAATCCCATTATTGAATTTATTTTGAATTGTTTTTACATTTTTTGATTAAAACAGATTGTAATTGATTGTTTGCGTCGGGAAACGTGGAGCGAAAGCCATCCATTGTCAAGAAAAGTTCATTTATAGTCATTCATGCCTAGAAAAGCCTTATTACTCGGTTTAAATGCCTTTATAATCCCATTATTGAATTTATTTTGAATTTTTTTACATTTTTTGATTAAAACATATTGTAATAGATTGTTTACCTCTAGAAACATGGAGCAAAAGCCATCCATTGTCAAGAAAAGTTCATTTATAGTCAATCAAGCCTAGAAAAGCCTTATTACTTGGTTTAAATGCCTTTATAATCCCATTATTGAATTTATTTTTAATTGTTTTTACATTTTTTGATTAAAACAGATTGTAATTGATTGTTTGCCTCGGGAAACGTGGAGCGAAAGCCATCCATTGTCAAGAAAAGTTCATTTATAGTCATTCATGCCTAGAAAAGCCTTATTACTCGGTTTAAATGCCTTTATAATCCCATTATTGAATTTATTTTGAATTGTTTTTACATTTTTTGATTAAAACAGATTGTAATTGATTGTTTACCTCGGGAAACTTGGAGCGAAAGCCATCCATTGTCAAGAAAAGTTCATTTATAGTCACTCAAGCCTAGAAAAGCCTTATTACTCGGTTTAAATGCCTTTATAATCCCATTATTGAATTTATTTTGAATTGTTTTTACATTTTTTGATTAAAACAGATTGTAATTGATTGTTTGCCTCGGGAAACGTGGAGCGAAAGCCATCCATTGTCAAGAAAAGTTCATTTATAGTCAATCAAGCCTAGAAAAGCCTTATTACTCGGTTTAAATGCCTTTATAATCCCATTATTGAATTTATTTCGAATTGTTTTTACATTTTTTGATTAAAACAGATTGTAATTGATTGTTTGCGTCGGGAAACGTGGAGCGAAAGCCATCCATTGTCAAGAAAAGTTCATTTATAGTCATTCATGCCTAGAAAAGCCTTATTACTCGGTTTAAATGCCTTTATAATCCCATTATTGAATTTATTTTGAATATTTTTTACATTTTTTGATTAAAACATATTGTAATAGATTGTTTACCTCTAGAAACATGGAGCAAAAGCCATCCATTGTCAAGAAAAGTTCATTTATAGTCAATCAAGCCTAGAAAAGCCTTATTACTCGGTTTAAATGCCTTTATAATCCCATTATTGAATTTATTTTGAATTGTTTTTACATTTTTTGATTAAAACAGATTGTAATTGATTGTTTGCCTCGGGAAACGTGGAGCGAAAGCCATCCATTGTCAAGAAAAGTTCATTTATAGTCACTCATGCCTAGAAAAGCCTTATTACTCGGTTTAAATGCCTTTATAATCCCATTATTGAATTTATTTTAAATTTTTTTTACATTTTTTGATTAAAACATATTGTAATTGAATGTTTACCTCTAGAAACATGGTGCAAAAGCCATCCATTGTCAAGAAAAGTTCATTTATAGTCACTCAAGCCTAGAAAAGCCTTATTACTCGGTTTAAATGCCTTTATAATCCCATTATTGAATTTATTTTGAATTTTTTTTACATTTTTTGATTAAAACAGATTGTAATTGATTGTTTGCCTCGGGAAACGTGGAGCGAAAGCCATCCATTGTCAAGAAAAGTTCATTTATAGTCACTCATGCCTAGAAAAGCCTTATTAGTCGGTTTAAATGCCTTTATAATCCCATTATTGAATTTATTTTGAATTGTTTTTACATTTTTTGATGAAAACATATTGTAATTGAATGTTGACCTCTAGAAACATGGAGCAAAAGCCATCCATTGTCAAGAGAAGTTCATTTATAGTCACTCAAGCCTAGAAAAGCCTTATTACTCAGTTTAAATGCCTTTATAATCCCATTATTGAATTTATTTTGAATTTTTTTTACATTTTTTTATTAAAACAGATTGTAATTGATTGTTTGCCTCGGGAAACGTGGAGCGAAAGCCATCCATTGTCAAGAAAAGATCATTTATAGTCACTCATGCCTAGAAAAGCCTTATTACTCGGTTTAAATGCCTTTATAACCCCATAATTCAATTTATTTTGAATTTTTTTTGCATTTTTTTATTAAAACAGATTGTAATTGATTGTTTACCTCGGGAAACATGGAGCAAAAGCCATCCATTGTCAAGAAAAGTTCATTTATAGTCACTCATGCCTAGAAAAGCCTTATTACTCGGTTTAAATGCCTTTATAATCCCATTATTGAATTTATTTTGAATTTTTTTTACATTTTTTGATTAAAACATATTGTAATTGATTGTTTGCCTCAGGAAACGTGGAGCGAAAGCCATCCATTGTCAAGAAAAGTTCATTTATAGTCACTCATGCCCAGAAAAGCCTTATTACTCGGTTTAAATGCCTTTATAATCCCATTATTGAATTTATTTTGAATTTTTTTTTACATTTTTTGATTAAAACAGACTGTAATTGATTGTTTGCCACGGGAAACGTGGAGCGAAAGCCATCCATTGTCAAGAAAAGTTCATTTATAGTCACTCATGCCTAGAAAAGCCTTATTACTCGGTTTAAATGCCTTTATAATCCCATTATTGAATTTATTTTGAATTTTTTTTACATTTTTTGATTAAAACATATTGTAATAGATTGTTTACCTCTAGAAACATGGAGCAAAAGCCATCCATTGTCAAGAAAAGTTCATTGATAGTAAATCAAGCCTAGAAAAGCCTTATTACTCGGTTTAAATGCCTTTATAATCCCATTATTGAATTTATTTTGAATTGTTTTTACATTTTTTGATTAAAACAGATTGTAATTGATTGTTTGCCTCGGGAAACGTGGAGCGAAAGCCATCCATTGTCAAGAAAAGTTCATATATAGTCACTCAAGCCTAGAAAAGCCTTATTACTCGGTTTAAATGCCTTTATAATCTCATTATTGAATTTATTTTGAATTGTTTTTACATTTTTTGATTAAAACAGATTGTAATTGATTGTTTGCCTCAGGAAACGTGGAGCCAAAGCCATCCATTGTCAAGAAAAGTTCATTTATAGTCAGTCATGCCTAGAAAAGCCTTATTACTCGGTTTAAATGCCTTTATAATCCCATTATTGAATTTATTTTGAATTGTTTTTACATTTTTTGATTAAAACAGATTGTAATTGATTGTTTGCCTCGGGAAACGTGGAGCGAAAGCCATCCATTGTCAAGAAAAGTTCATTTATAGTCATTCATGCCTAGAAAAGCCTTATTACTCGGTTTAAATGCCTTTATAATCCCATTATTGAATTTATTTTGAATATTTTTTACATTTTTTGATTAAAACATATTGTAATAGATTGTTTACCTCTAGAAACATGGAGCAAAAGCCATCCATTGTCAAGAAAAGTTCATTTATAGTCAATCAAGCCTAGAAAAGCCTTATTACTCGGTTTAAATGCCTTTATAATCCCATTATTGAATTTATTTTGAATTGTTTTTACATTTTTTGATTAAAACAGATTGTAATTGATTGTTTGCCTCGGGAAACGTGGAGCGAAAGCCATCCATTGTCAAGAAAAGTTCATTTATAGTCATTCATGCCTAGAAAAGCCTTATTACTCGGTTTAAATGCCTTTATAATCCCATTATTGAATTTATTTTGAATTGTTTTTACATTTTTTGATTAAAACAGATTGTAATTGATTGTTTACCTCGGGAAACTTGGAGCGAAAGCCATCCATTGTCAAGAAAAGTTCATTTATAGTCACTCAAGCCTAGAAAAGCCTTATTACTCGGTTTAAATGCCTTTATAATCCCATTATTGAATTTATTTTGAATTGTTTTTACATTTTTTGATTAAAACAGATTGTAATTGATTGTTTGCCTCGGGAAACGTGGAGCGAAAGCCATCCATTGTCAAGAAAAGTTCATTTATAGTCACTCATGCCTAGAAAAGCCTTATTAGTCGGTTTAAATGCCTTTATAATCCCATTATTGAATTTATTTTGAATTGTTTTTACATTTTTTGATGAAAACATATTGTAATTGAATGTTGACCTCTAGAAACATGGAGCAAAAGCCATCCATTGTCAAGAAAAGTTCATTTATAGTCACTCAAGCCTAGAAAAGCCTTATTACTCAGTTTAAATGCCTTTATAATCCCATTATTGAATTTATTTTGAATTTTTTTTACATTTTTTTATTAAAACAGATTGTAATTGATTGTTTGCCTCGGGAAACGTGGAGCGAAAGCCATCCATTGTCAAGAAAAGATCATTTATAGTCACTCATGCCTAGAAAAGCCTTATTACTCGGTTTAAATGCCTTTATAACCCCATAATTCAATTTATTTTGAATTTTTTTTGCATTTTTTTTATTAAAACAGATTGTAATTGATTGTTTACCTCGGGAAACATGGAGCAAAAGCCATCCATTGTCAAGAAAAGTTCATTTATAGTCACTCATGCCTAGAAAAGCCTTATTACTCGGTTTAAATGCCTTTATAATCCCATTATTGAATTTATTTTGAATTTTTTTTACATTTTTTGATTAAAACATATTGTAATTGATTGTTTGCCTCAGGAAACGTGGAGCGAAAGCCATCCATTGTCAAGAAAAGTTCATTTATAGTCACTCATGCCCAGAAAAGCCTTATTACTCGGTTTAAATGCCTTTATAATCCCATTATTGAATTTATTTTGAATTTTTTTTTACATTTTTTGATTAAAACAGATTGTAATTGATTGTTTCCCACGGGAAACGTGGAGTGAAAGCCATCCATTGTCAAGAAAAGTTCATTTATAGTCACTCATGCCTAGAAAAGCCTTATTACTCGGTTTAAATGCCTTTATAATCTCATTATTGAATTTATTTTGAATTGTTTTTATATTTTTTGATTAAAACAGATTGTAATTGATTGTTTGCCTCGGGAAACGTGGAGCGAAAGCCATCCATTGTCAAGAAAAGTTCATTTATAGTCAATCAAGCCTAGAAAAGCCTTATTACTCGGTTTAAATGCCTTTATAATCCCATTATTGAATTTATTTTGAATTGTTTTTACATTTTTTGATTAAAACAGATTGTAATTGATTGTTTGCGTCGGGAAACGTGGAGCGAAAGCCATCCATTGTCAAGAAAAGTTCATTTATAGTCATTCATGCCTAGAAAAGCCTTATTACTCGGTTTAAATGCCTTTATAATCCCATTATTGAATTTATTTTGAATATTTTTTACATTTTTTGATTAAAACATATTGTAATAGATTGTTTACCTCTGGAAACATGGAGCAAAAGCCATCCATTGTCAAGAAAAGTTCATTTATAGTCAATCAAGCCTAGAAAAGCCTTATTACTCGGTTTAAATGCCTTTATAATCCCATTATTGAATTTATTTTGAATTGTTTTTACATTTTTTGATTAAAACAGATTGTAATTGATTGTTTGCCTCGGGAAACGTGGAGCGAAAGCCATCCATTGTCAAGAAAAGTTCATTTATAGTCACTCATGCCTAGAAAAGCCTTATTACTCGGTTTAAATGCCTTTATAATCCCATTATTGAATTTATTTTAAATTTTTTTTACATTTTTTGATTAAAACATATTGTAATTGAATGTTTACCTCTAGAAACATGGTGCAAAAGCCATCCATTGTCAAGAAAAGTTCATTTATAGTCACTCAAGCCTAGAAAAGCCTTATTACTCGGTTTAAATGCCTTTATAATCCCATTATTGAATTTATTTTGAATTTTTTTTACATTTTTTGATTAAAACAGATTGTAATTGATTGTTTGCCTCGGGAAACGTGGAGCGAAAGCCATCCATTGTCAAGAAAAGTTCATTTATAGTCACTCATGCCTAGAAAAGCCTTATTAGTCGGTTTAAATGCCTTTATAATCCCATTATTGAATTTATTTTGAATTGTTTTTACATTTTTTGATGAAAACATATTGTAATTGAATGTTGACCTCTAGAAACATGGAGCAAAAGCCATCCATTGTCAAGAGAAGTTCATTTATAGTCACTCAAGCCTAGAAAAGCCTTATTACTCAGTTTAAATGCCTTTATAATCCCATTATTGAATTTATTTTAAATTTTTTTTACATTTTTTTATTAAAACAGATTGTAATTGATTGTTTGCCTCGGGAAACGTGGAGCGAAAGCCATCCATTGTCAAGAAAAGATCATTTATAGTCACTCATCCCTAGAAAAGCCTTATTACTCGGTTTAAATGCCTTTATAACCCCATAATTCAATTTATTTTGAATTTTTTTTGCATTTTTTTATTAAAACAGATTGTAATTGATTGTTTACCTCGGGAAACATGGAGCAAAAGCCATCCATTGTCAAGAAAAGTTCATTTATAGTCACTCATGCCTAGAAAAGCCTTATTACTCGGTTTAAATGCCTTTATAATCCCATTATTGAATTTATTTTGAATTTTTTTTACATTTTTTGATTAAAACATATTGTAATTGATTGTTTGCCTCAGGAAACGTGGAGCGAAAGCCATCCATTGTCAAGAAAAGTTCATTTATAGTCACTCATGCCCAGAAAAGCCTTATTACTCGGTTTAAATGCCTTTATAATCCCATTATTGAATTTATTTTGAATTTTTTTTTACATTTTTTGATTAAAACAGATTGTAATTGATTGTTTGCCACGGGAAACGTGGAGCGAAAGCCATCCATTGTCAAGAAAAGTTCATTTATAGTCACTCATGCCTAGAAAAGCCTTATTACTCGGTTTAAATGCCTTTATAATCCCATTATTGAATTTATTTTGAATTTTTTTTACATTTTTTGATTAAAACATATTGTAATAGATTGTTTACCTCTAGAAACATGGAGCAAAAGCCATCCATTGTCAAGAAAAGTTCATTGATAGTCAATCAAGCCTAGAAAAGCCTTATTACTCGGTTTAAATGCCTTTATAATCCCATTATTGAATTTATTTTGAATTGTTTTTACATTTTTTGATTAAAACAGATTGTAATTGATTGTTTGCCTCGGGAAACGTGGAGCGAAAGCCATCCATTGTCAAGAAAAGTTCATATATAGTCACTCAAGCCTAGAAAAGCCTTATTACTCGGTTTAAATGCCTTTATAATCTCATTATTGAATTTATTTTGAATTGTTTTTACATTTTTTGATTAAAACAGATTGTAATTGATTGTTTGCCTCGGGAAACGTGGAGCCAAAGCCATCCATTGTCAAGAAAAGTTCATTTATAGTCAGTCATGCCTAGAAAAGCCTTATTACTCGGTTTAAATGCCTTTATAATCCCATTATTGAATTTATTTTGAATTGTTTTTACATTTTTTGATTAAAACAGATTGTAATTGATTGTTTGCCTCGGGAAACGTGGAGCGAAAGCCATCCATTGTCAAGAAAAGTTCATTTATAGTCATTCATGCCTAGAAAAGCCTTATTACTCGGTTTAAATGCCTTTATAATCCCATTATTGAATTTATTTTGAATATTTTTTACATTTTTTGATTAAAACATATTGTAATAGATTGTTTACCTCTAGAAACATGGAGCAAAAGCCATCCATTGTCAAGAAAAGTTCATTTATAGTCAATCAAGCCTAGAAAAGCCTTATTACTCGGTTTAAATGCCTTTATAATCCCATTATTGAATTTATTTTGAATTGTTTTTACATTTTTTGATTAAAACAGATTGTAATTGATTGTTTGCCTCGGGAAACGTGGAGCGAAAGCCATCCATTGTCAAGAAAAGTTCATTTATAGTCATTCATGCCTAGAAAAGCCTTATTACTCGGTTTAAATGCCTTTATAATCCCATTATTGAATTTATTTTGAATTGTTTTTACATTTTTTGATTAAAACAGATTGTAATTGATTGTTTACCTCGGGAAACTTGGAGCGAAAGCCATCCATTGTCAAGAAAAGTTCATTTATAGTCACTCAAGCCTAGAAAAGCCTTATTACTCGGTTTAAATGCCTTTATAATCCCATTATTGAATTTATTTTGAATTGTTTTTACATTTTTTGATTAAAACAGATTGTAATTGATTGTTTGCCTCGGGAAACGTGGAGCGAAAGCCATCCATTGTCAAGAAAAGTTCATTTATAGTCACTCATGCCTAGAAAAGCCTTATTAGTCGGTTTAAATGCCTTTATAATCCCATTATTGAATTTATTTTGAATTGTTTTTACATTTTTTGATGAAAACATATTGTAATTGAATGTTGACCTCTAGAAACATGGAGCAAAAGCCATCCATTGTCAAGAAAAGTTCATTTATAGTCACTCAAGCCTAGAAAAGCCTTACTACTCAGTTTAAATGCCTTTCTAATCCCATTATTGAATTTATTTTGAATTTTTTTTACATTTTTTTATTAAAACAGATTGTAATTGATTGTTTGCCTCGGGAAACGTGGAGCGAAAGCCATCCATTGTCAAGAAAAGATCATTTATAGTCACTCATGCCTAGAAAAGCCTTATTAGTCGGTTTAAATGCCTTTATAATCCCATTATTGAATTTATTTTGAATTGTTTTTACATTTTTTGATGAAAACATATTGTAATTGAATGTTGACCTCTAGAAACATGGAGCAAAAGCCATCCATTGTCAAGAAAAGTTCATTTATAGTCACTCAAGCCTAGAAAAGCCTTATTACTCAGTTTAAATGCCTTTATAATCCCATTATTGAATTTATTTTGAATTTTTTTTACATTTTTTTATTAAAACATATTGTAATTGATTGTTTGCCTCGGGAAACGTGGAGCGAAAGCCATCCATTGTCAAGAAAAGATCATTTATAGTCACTCATGCCTAGAAAAGCCTTATTACTCGGTTTAAATGCCTTTATAACCCCATAATTCAATTTATTTTGAATTTTTTTTGCATTTTTTTTATTAAAACAGATTGTAATAGATTGTTTACCTCGGGAAACATGGAGCAAAAGCCATCCATTGTCAAGAAAAGTTCATTTATAGTCACTCATGCCTAGAAAAGCCTTATTACTCGGTTTAAATGCCTTTATAATCCCATTATTGAATTTATTTTGAATTTTTTTTACATTTTTTGATTAAAACATATTGTAATTGATTGTTTGCCTCAGGAAACGTGGAGCGAAAGCCATCCATTGTCAAGAAAAGTTCATTTATAGTCACTCATGCCCAGAAAAGCCTTATTACTCGGTTTAAATGCCTTTATAATCCCATTATTGAATTTATTTTGAATTTTTTTTTACATTTTTTGATTAAAACAGATTGTAATTGATTGTTTGCCACGGGAAACGTGGAGCGAAAGCCATCCATTGTCAAGAAAAGTTCATTTATAGTCACTCATGCCTAGAAAAGCCTTATTACTCGGTTTAAATGCCTTTATAATCTCATTATTGAATTTATTTTGAATTGTTTTTATATTTTTTGATTAAAACAGATTGTAATTTTATTGTTTGCCTCGGGAAACGTGGAGCGAAAGCCATCCATTGTCAAGAAAAGTTCATTTATAGTCAATCAAGCCTAGAAAAGCCTTATTACTCGGTTTAAATGCCTTTATAATCCCATTATTGAATTTATTTTGAATTGTTTTTACATTTTTTGATTAAAACAGATTGTAATTGATTGTTTGCGTCGTGAAACGTGGAGCGAAAGCCATCCATTGTCAAGAAAAGTTCATTTATAGTCATTCATGCCTAGAAAAGCCTTATTACTCGGTTTAAATGCCTTTATAATCCCATTATTGAATTTATTTTGAATATTTTTTACATTTTTTGATTAAAACATATTGTAATAGATTGTTTACCTCTAGAAACATGGAGCAAAAGCCATCCATTGTCAAGAAAAGTTCATTTATAGTCAATCAAGCCTAGAAAAGCCTTATTACTCGGTTTAAATGCCTTTATAATCCCATTATTGAATTTATTTTGAATTGTTTTTACATTTTTTGATTAAAACAGATTGTAATTGATTGTTTGCCTCGGGAAACGTGGAGCGAAAGCCATCCATTGTCAAGAAAAGTTCATTTATAGTCACTCATGCCTAGAAAAACCTTATTACTCGGTTTAAATGCCTTTATAATCCCATTATTGAATTTATTTTAAATTTTTTTTACATTTTTTGATTAAAACATATTGTAATTGAATGTTTACCTCTAGAAACATGGTGCAAAAGCCATCCATTGTCAAGAAAAGTTCATTTATAGTCACTCATGCCTAGAAAAGCCTTATTACTCGGTTTAAATGCCTTTATAATCCCATTATTGAATTTATTTTGAATTTTTTTTACATTTTTTGATTAAAACAGATTGTAATTGATTGTTTGCCTCGGGAAACGTGGAGCGAAAGCCATCCATTGTCAAGAAAAGTTCATTTATAGCCCCTCATGCCTAGAAAAGCCTTATTAGTCGGTTTAAATGCCTTTATAATCCCATTATTGAATTTATTTTGAATTGTTTTTACATTTTTTGATGAAAACATATTGTAATTGAATGTTGACCTCTAGAAACATGGAGCAAAAGCCATCCATTGTCAAGAGAAGTTCATTTATAGTCACTCAAGCCTAGAAAAGCCTTATTACTCAGTTTAAATGCCTTTATAATCCCATTATTGAATTTATTTTGAATTTTTTTTACATTTTTTTATTAAAACAGATTGTAATTGATTGTTTGCCTCGGGAAACGTGGAGCGAAAGCCATCCATTGTCAAGAAAAGATCATTTATAGTCACTCATGCCTAGAAAAGCCTTATTACTCGGTTTAAATGCCTTTATAACCCCATAATTAAATTTATTTTGAATTTTTTTTGCATTTTTTTATTAAAACAGATTGTAATTGATTGTTTACCTCGCGAAACATGGAGCAAAAGCCATCCATTGTCAAGAAAAGTTCATTTATAGTCACTCATGCCTAGAAAAGCCTTATTACTCGGTTTAAATGCCTTTATAATCCCATTATTGAATTTATTTTGAATTTTTTTTACATTTTTTGATTAAAACATATTGTAATTGATTGTTTGCCTCAGGAAACGTGGAGCGAAAGCCATCCATTGTCAAGAAAAGTTCATTTATAGTCACTCATGCCCAGAAAAGCCTTATTACTCGGTTTAAATGCCTTTATAATCCCATTATTGAATTTATTTTGAATTTTTTTTTACATTTTTTGATTAAAACAGATTGTAATTGATTGTTTGCCACGGGAAACGTGGAGCGAAAGCCATCCATTGTCAAGAAAAGTTCATTTATAGTCACTCATGCCTAGAAAAGCCTTATTACTCGGTTTAAATGCCTTTATAATCCCATTATTGAATTTATTTTGAATTTTTTTTACATTTTTTGATTAAAACATATTGTAATAGATTGTTTACCTCTAGAAACATGGAGTAAAAGCCATCCATTGTCAAGAAAAGTTCATTGATAGTCAATCAAGCCTAGAAAAGCCTTATTACTCGGTTTACATGCCTTTATAATCCCATTATTGAATTTATTTTGAATTGTTTTTACATTTTTTGATTAAAACAGATTGTAATTGATTGTTTGCCTCGGGAAACGTGGAGCGAAAGCCATCCATTGTCAAGAAAAGTTCATATATAGTCACTCAAGCCTAGAAAAGCCTTATTACTCGGTTTAAATGCCTTTATAATCTCATTATTGAATTTATTTTGAATTGTTTTTACATTTTTTGATTAAAACAGATTGTAATTGATTGTTTGCCTCGGGAAACGTGGAGCCAAAGCCATCCATTGTCAAGAAAAGTTCATTTATAGTCAGTCATGCCTAGAAAAGCCTTATTACTCGGTTTAAATGCCTTTATAATCCCATTATTGAATTTATTTTGAATTGTTTTTACATTTTTTGATTAAAACAGATTGTAATTGATTGTTTGCCTCGGGAAACGTGGAGCCAAAGCCATCCATTGTCAAGAAAAGTTCATTTATAGTCACTCATGCCTAGAAAAGCTTTATTACTCGATTTAAATGCATTTATAATCCCATTATTGAATTTATTTTGAATTTTTTTTACATTTTTTGATTAAAACAGATTGTAATTGATTGTTTA
Source organism: Theobroma cacao (assembly GCF_053813885.1). Lineage (NCBI taxonomy): Eukaryota > Viridiplantae > Streptophyta > Magnoliopsida > Malvales > Malvaceae > Theobroma > Theobroma cacao. Next base: position 13,569,486 of record NC_142644.1, on the reverse strand, counting down.
CCTCGGGAAACTTGGAGCGAAAGCCATCCATTGTCAAGAAAAGTTCATATATAGTCACTCAAGCCTAGAAAAGCCTTATTACTCGGTTTAAATGCCTTTATAATCTCATTATTGAATTTATTTTGAATTGTTTTTGCATTTTTTGATTAAAACAGATTGTAATTGATTGTTTGCCTCAGGAAACGTGGAGCGAAAGCCATCCATTGTCAAGAAAAGTTCATTTATAGTCACTCATGCCTAGAAAAGCCTTATTACTCGGTTTAAATGCCTTTATAATCCCATTATTGAGTTTATTTTGAATTTTTTTTTACATTTTTTGATTAAAACAGATTGTAATTGATTGTTTACCTCGGGAAACTTGGAGCGAAAGCCATCCATTGTCAAGAAAAGTTCATTTATAGTCACTCAAGCCTAGAAAAGCCTTATTACTCGGTTTAAATGCCTTTATAATCCCATTATTGAGTTTATTTTGAATTTTTTTTACATTTTTTGATTAAAACAGATTGTAATTGATTGTTTACCTCGGGAAACTTGGAGCGAAAGCCATCCATTGTCAAGAAAAGTTCATATATAGTCACTCAAGCCTAGAAAAGCCTTATTAGTCGGTTTAAATGCCTTTATAATCTCATTATTGAATTTATTTTGAATTGTTTTTACATTTTTTGATTAAAACAGATTGTAATTGATTGTTTGCCTCGGGAAACGTGGAGCGAAAGCCATCCATTGTCAAGAAAAGTTCATTTATAGTCAATCAAGCCTAGAAAAGCCTTATTACTCGGTTTAAATGCCTTTATAATCCCATTATTGAATTTATTTTGAATTGTTTTTACATTTTTTGATTAAAACAGATTGTAATTGATTGTTTGCGTCGGGAAACGTGGAGCGAAAGCCATCCATTGTCAAGAAAAGTTCATTTATAGTCATTCATGCCTAGAAAAGCCTTATTACTCGGTTTAAATGCCTTTATAATCCCATTATTGAATTTATTTTGAATATTTTTTACATTTTTTGATTAAAACATATTGTAATAGATTGTTTACCTCTAGAAACATGGAGCGAAAGCCATCCATTGTCAAGAAAAGTTCATTTATAGTCAATCAAGCCTAGAAAAGCCTTATTACTCGGTTTAAATGCCTTTATAATCCCATTATTGAATTTATTTTGAATTGTTTTTACATTTTTTGATTAAAACAGATTGTAATTGATTGTTTGCCTCGGGAAACGTGGAGCGAAAGCCATCCATTGTCAAGAAAAGTTCATTTATAGTCACTCATGCCTAGAAAAGCCTTATTACTCGGTTTAAATGCCTTTATAATCCCATTATTGAATTTATTTTGAATTTTTTTTACATTTTTTGATTAAAACATATTGTAATTGAATGTTTACCTCTAGAAACATGGTGCAAAAGCCATCCATTGTCAAGAAAAGTTCATTTATAGTCACTCATGCCTAGAAAAGCCTTATTACTCGGTTTAAATGCCTTTATAATCCCATTATTGAATTTATTTTGAATTTTTTTTACATTTTTTGATTAAAACAGATTGTAATTGATTGTTTGCCACGGGAAACGTGGAGCGAAAGCCATCCATTGTCAAGAAAAGTTCATTTATAGTCACTCATGCCTAGAAAAGCCTTATTAGTCGGTTTAAATGCCTTTATAATCCCATTATTGAATTTATTTTGAATTGTTTTTACATTTTTTGATGAAAACATATTGTAATTGAATGTTGACCTCTAGAAACATGGAGCAAAAGCCATCCATTGTCAAGAAAAGTTCATTTATAGTCACTCAAGCCTAGAAAAGCCTTATTACTCAGTTTAAATGCCTTTATAATCCCATTATTGAATTTATTTTGAATTTTTTTTACATTTTTTGATTAAAACAGATTGTAATTGATTGTTTGCCTCGGGAAACGTGGAGCGAAAGCCATCCATTGTCAAGAAAAGATCATTTATAGTCACTCATGCCTAGAAAAGCCTTATTACTCGATTTAAATGCCTTTATAACCCCATAATTCAATTTATTTTGAATTTTTTTTGCATTTTTTTATTAAAACAGATTGTAATTGATTGTTTACCTCGGGAAACATGGAGCAAAAGCCATCCATTGTCAAGAAAAGTTCATTTATAGTCACTCATGCCTAGAAAAGCCTTATTACTCGGTTTAAATGCCTTTATAATCCCATTATTGAATTTATTTTGAATTGTTTTTACATTTTTTGATTAAAACAGATTGTAATTGATTGTTTGCCTCGGGAAACGTGGAGCGAAAGCCATCCATTGTCAAGAAAAGTTCATTTATAGTCATTCATGCCTAGAAAAGCCTTATTACTCGGTTTAAATGCCTTTATAATCCCATTATTGAATTTATTTTGAATATTTTTTACATTTTTTGATTAAAACATATTGTAATAGATTGTTTACCTCTAGAAACATGGAGCAAAAGCCATCCATTGTCAAGAAAAGTTCATTTATAGTCAATCAAGCCTAGAAAAGCCTTATTACTCGGTTTAAATGCCTTTATAATCCCATTATTGAATTTATTTTGAATTGTTTTTACATTTTTTGATTAAAACAGATTGTAATTGATTGTTTGCCTCGGGAAACGTGGAGCGAAAGCCATCCATTGTCAAGAAAAGTTCATTTATAGTCATTCATGCCTAGAAAAGCCTTATTTCTCGGTTTAAATGCCTTTATAATCCCATTATTGAATTTATTTTGAATTGTTTTTACAGTTTTTGATTAAAACAGATTGTAATTGATTGTTTACCTCGGGAAACATGGAGCGACAGCCATCCATTGTCAAGAAAAGTTCATTTATAGTCACTCAAGCCTAGAAAAGCCTTATTACTCGGTTTAAATGCCTTTATAATCCCATTATTGAATTTATTTTGAATTGTTTTTACATTTTTTGATTAAAACATATTGTAATTGATTGTTTGCCTCGGGAAACGTGGAGCGAAAGCCATCCATTGTCAAGAAAAGTTCATTTATAGTCACTCATGCCTAGAAAAGCCTTATTACTCGGTTTAAATGCCTTTATAATCCCATTATTGAGTTTATTTTGAATTTTTTTTACATTTGTTGATTAAAACAGATTGTAATTGATTGTTTACCTCGGGAAACTTGGAGCGAAAGCCATCCATTGTCAAGAAAAGTTCATTTATAGTCAGTCAAGCCTAGAAAAGCCTTATTACTCGGTGTAAATGCCTTTATAATCCCATTATTGAGTTTATTTTGAATTTTTTTTCCATTTTTTGATTAAAACAGATTGTAATTGATTGTTTACCTCGGGAAACTTGGAGCAAAAGCCATCCATTGTCAAGAAAAGTTCATATATAGTCACTGAAGCCTAGAAAAGCCTTATTAGTCGGTTTAAATGCCTTTATAATCTCATTATTGAATTTATTTTGAATTGTTTTTACATTTTCTGATTAAAACGGATTGTAATTGATTGTTTGCCTCGGGAAACGTGGAGCGAAAGCCATCCATTGTCAAGAAAAGTTCATTTATAGTCACTCATGCCTAGAAAAGCCTTATTACTCGGTTTAAATGCCCTTATAATCCCATTATTGAATTTATTTTGAATTTTTTTTACATTTTTTGATTAAAACATATTGTAATTGAATGTTTACCTCTAGAAACATGGTGCAAAAGCCATCCATTGTCAAGAAAAGTTCATTTATAGTCACTCATGCCTAGAAAAGCCTTATTACTCGGTTTAAATGCCTTTATAATCCCATTATTGAATTTATTTTGAATTTTTTTTACATTTTTTGATTAAAACAGATTGTAATTGATTGTTTGCCTCGGGAAACGTGGAGCGAAAGCCATCCATTGTCAAGAAACGTTCATTTATAGTCACTCATGCCTAGAAAAGCCTTATTAGTCGGTTTAAATGCCTTTATAATCCCATTATTGAATTTATTTTGAATTGTTTTTACATTTTTTGATGAAAACATATTGTAATTGAATGTTGACCTCTAGAAACATGGAGCAAAAGCCATCCATTGTCAAGAAAAGTTCATTTATAGTCACTCAAGCCTAGAAAAGCCTTATTACTCAGTTTAAATGCCTTTATAATCCCATTATTGAATTTATTTTGAATTTTTTTTACATTTTTTGATTAAAACAGATTGTAATTGATTGTTTGCCTCGGGAAACGTGGAGCGAAAGCCATCCATTCTCAAGAAAAGATCATTTATAGTCACTCATGCCTAGAAAAGCCTTATTACTCGGTTTAAATGCCTTTATAACCCCATAATTCAATTTATTTTGAATTTTTTTTGCATTTTTTTATTAAAACAGATTGTAATTGATTGTTTACCTCGGGAAACATGGAGCAAAAGCCATCCATTGTCAAGAAAAGTTCATTTATAGTCACTCATGCCTAGAAAAGCCTTATTACTCGGTTTAAATGCCTTTATAATCCCATTATTGAATTTATTTTGAATTTTTTTTACATTTTTTGATTAAAACATATTGTAATTGATTGTTTGCCTCAGGAAACGTGGAGCGAAAGCCATCCATTGTCAAGAAAAGTTCATTTATAGTCACTCATGCCCAGAAAAGCCTTATTACTCGGTTTAAATGCCTTTATAATCCCATTATTGAATTTATTTTGAATTTTTTTTACATTTTTTGATTAAAACATATTGTAATTGATTGTTTGCCACGGGAAACGTGGAGCGAAAGCCATCCATTGTCAAGAAAAGTTCATTTATAGTCACTCATGCCTAGAAAAGCCTTATTACTCGGTTTAAATGCCTTTATAATCCCATTATTGAATTTATTTTGAATTGTTTTTACATTTTTTGATTAAAACATATTGTAATAGATTGTTTACCTCTAGAAACATGGAGCAAAAGCCATCCATTGTCAAGAAAAGTTCATTGATAGTCAATCAAGCCTAGAAAAGCCTTATTACTCGGTTTAAATGCCTTTATAATCCCATTATTGAATTTATTTTGAATTTTTTTTACATTTTTTGATTAAAACATATTGTAATAGATTGTTTACCTCTAGAAACATGGAGCAAAAGCCATCCATTGTCAAGAAAAGTTCATTGATAGTCAATCAAGCCTAGAAAAGCCTTATTAGTCGGTTTAAATGCCTTTATAATCCCATTACTGAATTTATTTTGAATTGTTTTTACATTTGTTGATTAAATCATATTGTAATTGATTGTTTTCCTCGGGAAACGTGGAGCGAAAGCCATCCATTGTCAAGAAAAGTTCATTTATAGTCACTCATGCCTAGAAAAGCCTTATTACTCGGTTTAAATGCCTTTATAATCCCATTATTGAATTTATTTTGAATTTTTTTTACATTTTTTGATTAAAACATATTGTAATTGAATGTTTACCTCTAGAAACATGGTGCAAAAGCCATCCATTGTCAAGAAAAGTTCATTTATAGTCACTCATGCCTAGAAAAGCCTTATTACTCGGTTTAAATGCCTTTATAATCCCATTATTGAATTTATTTTGAATTTTTTTTACATTTTTTGATTAAAACATATTGTAATAGATTGTTTATCTCTAGAAACATGGAGCAAAAGCCATCCATTGTCAAGAAAAGTTCATTGATAGTCAATCAAGCCTAGAAAAGCCTTATTAGTCGGTTTAAATGCCTTTATAATCCCATTATTGAATTTATTTTGAATTGTTTTTACATTTTTTGATTAAAACATATTGTAATTGATTGTTTGCCTCGGGAAACGTGGAGCGAAAGCCATCCATTGTCAAGAAAAGTTCATTTATAGTCACTCATGCCTAGAAAAGCCTTATTACTCGGTTTAAATGCCTTTATAATCCCATTATTGAATTTATTTTTTTTTACATTTTTTGATTAAAACATATTGTAATAGATTGTTTATCTCTAGAAACATGGAGCAAAAGCCATCCATTGTCAAGAAAAGTTCATTGATAGTCAATCAAGCCTAGAAAAGCCTTATTAGTCGGTTTAAATGCCTTTATAATCCCACTATTGAATTTATTTTGAATTGTTTTTACATTTTTTGATTAAAACATATTGTAATTGATTGTTTGCCTCGGGAAACGTGGAGCGAAAGCCATCCATTGTCAAGAAAAGTTCATTTATAGTCACTCATGCCTAGAAAAGCCTTATTACTCGGTTTAAATGCCTTTATAATCCCATTATTGAATTTATTTTGAATTTTTTTTACATTTTTTGATTAAAACATAATGTAATTGAATGTTTACCTCTAGAAACATGGTGCAAAAGCCATCCATTGTCAAGAAAAGTTCATTTATAGTCACTCATGCCTAGAAAAGCCTTATTACTCGGTTTAAATGCCTTTATAATCCCATTATTGAATTTATTTTGAATTTTTTTTTTACATTTTTTGATTAAAACATATTGTAATTGAATGTTTACCTCTAGAAACATTGAGCAAAAGCCATCCATCGTCAAGAAAAGTTCATTTATAGTCACTCAAGCCTAGAAAAGCCTTATTACTCAGTTTAAATGCGTTTATAATCCCATTATTGAATTTATTTTGAATTTTTTTTACATTTTTTGGTTAAAACAGATTGTAATTGATTGTTTGCCTCGGGAAACGTGGAGCGAAAGCCATCTATTGTCAAGAAAAGATCATTTATAGTCACTCATGCCTAGAAAAACCTTATTACTCGGTTTAAATGCCTTTATAACCCCATAATTGAATTTGTTTTGAATTTTTTTTATATTTTTTTATTAAAACAGATTGTAATTGATTGTTTACCTCGGGAAACATGGAGCAAAAGCCATCCATTGTCAAGAAAAGTTCATTTATAGTCACTCAAGCCTAGAAAAGCCTTATTACTCGGTTTAAATGCCTTTATAATCCCATTATTGAATTTATTTTGAATTGTTTTTACATTTTTTGATTAAAACAGATTGTAATTGATTGTTTGCCTCGGGAAACGTGGAGCGAAAGCCATCCATTGTCAAGAAAAGTTCATTTATAGTCACTCATGCCTAGAAAAGCCTTATTACTCGGTTTAAATGCCTTTATAATCCCATTATTGAATTTATTTTGAATTGTTTTTACATTTTTTGATTAAAACAGATTGTAATTGATTGTTTGCCTAGGGAAACGTGGAGCGAAAGCCATCCATTGTCAAGAAAAGATCATTTATAGTCACTCATGCCTAGAAAAGCCTTATTACTCGGTTTAAATGCCTTTATAACCCCATAATTCAATTTATTTTGATTTTTTTTTGCATTTTTTTATTAAAACAGATTGTAATTGATTGTTTACCTCGGGAAACATGGAGCAAAAGCCATCCATTGTCAAGAAAAGTTCATTTATAGTCACTCATGCCTAGAAAAGCCTTATTACTCGGTTTAAATGCCTTTATAATCCCATTATTGAATTTATTTTGAATTTTTTTTACATTTTTTGATTAAAACATATTGTAATTGATTGTTTGCCTCAGGAAACGTGGAGCGAAAGCCATCCATTGTCAAGAAAAGTTCATTTATAGTCACTCATGCCCAGAAAAGCCTTATTACCCGGTTTAAATGCCTTTATAATCCCATTATTGAATTTATTTTGAATTTTTTTTTTACATTTTTTGATTAAAACAGATTGTAATTGATTGTTTGCCTCGGGAAACGTGGAGGGAAAGCCATCCATTGTCAAGAAAAGTTCATTTATAGTCACTCATGCCTAGAAAAGCCTTATTACTCGGTTTAAATGCCTTTATAATCCCATTATTGAATTTATTTTGAATTTTTTTTACATTTTTTGATTAAAACATATTGTAATAGATTGTTTATCTCTAGAAACATGGAGCAAAAGCCATCCATTGTCAAGAAAAGTTCATTGATAGTCAATCAAGCCTAGAAAAGCCTTATTACTCGGTTTAAATGCCTTTATAATCCCATTATTGAATTTATTTTGAATTGTTTTTACATTTTTTGATTAAAACAGATTGTAATTGATTGTTTGCCTCGGGAAACGTGGAGCGAAAGCCATCCATTGTCAAGAAAAGTTCATTTATAGTCACTCATGCCTAGAAAAGCCTTATTACTCGGTTTAAATGCCTTTATAATCCCATTATTGAATTTATTTTGAATTTTTTTTGCATTTTTTGATTAAAACATATTGTAATAGATTGTTTACCTCTAGAAACATGGAGCAAAAGCCATCCATTGTCAAGAAAAGTTCATTTATAGTCACTCATGCCTAGAAAAGCCTTATTACTCGGTTTAAATGCCTTTATAATCCCATTATTGAATTTATTTTGAATTGTTTTTACATTTTTTGATTAAAACAGATTGTAATTGATTGTTTGCCTAGGGAAACGTGGAGCGAAAGCCATCCATTGTCAAGAAAAGATCATTTATAGTCACTCATGCCTAGAAAAGCCTTATTACTCGGTTTAAATGCCTTTATAACCCCATAATTCAATTTATTTTGAATTTTTTTTGTATTTTTTTATTAAAACAGATTGTAATTGATTGTTTGCCTCGGGAAACATGGAGCAAAAGCCATCCATTGTCAAGAAAAGTTCATTTATAGTCAATCAAGCCTAGAAAAGCCTTATTACTCGGTTTAAATGCCTTTATAATCCCATTATTGAATTTATTTTGAATTGTTTTTACATTTTTTGATTAAAATAGATTGTAATTGATTGTTTGCCTCGGGAAACGTGGAGCGAAAGCCATCCATTGTCAAGAAAAGTTCATTTATAGTCACTCATGCCCAGAAAAGCCTTATTACCCGGTTTAAATGCCTTTATAATCCCATTATTGAATTTATTTTGAATTTTTTTTTACATTTTTTGATTAAAACAGATTGTAATTGATTGTTTGCCTCGGGAAACGTGGAGCGAAAGCCATCCATTGTCAAGAAAAGTTCATTTATAGTCACTCATGCCTAGAAAAGCCTTATTACTCGGTTTAAATGCCTTTATAATCCCATTATTGAATTTATTTTGAATTTTTTTTACATTTTTTGATTAAAACATATTGTAATAGATTGTTTATCTCTAGAAACATGGAGCAAAAGCCATCCATTGTCAAGAAAAGTTCATTGATAGTCAATCAAGCCTAGAAAAGCCTTATTAGTCGGTTTAAATGCCTTTATAATCCCATTATTGAATTTATTTTGAATTGTTTTTACATTTTTTGATTAAAACATATTGTAATTGATTGTTTGCCTCGGGAAACGTGGAGCGAAAGCCATCCATTGTCAAGAAAAGTTCATTTATAGTCACTCATGCCTAGAAAAGCCTTATTACTCGGTTTAAATGCCTTTATAATCCCATTATTGAATTTATTTTGAATTTTTTTTTTACATTTTTTGATTAAGACATATTGTAATTGAATGTTTACCTCTAGAAACATTGAGCAAAAGCCATCCATCGTCAAGAAAAGTTCATTTATAGTCACTCAAGCCTAGAAAAGCCTTATTACTCAGTTTAAATGCCTTTATAATCCCATTATTGAATTTATTTTGAATTTTTTTTACATTTTTTGGCTAAAACAGATTGTAATTGATTGTTTGCCTCGGGAAACGTGGAGCGAAAGCCATCCATTGTCAAGAAAAGATCATTTATAGTCACTCATGCCTAGAAAAACCTTATTACTCGGTTTAAATGCCTTTATAACCCCATAATTGAATTTGTTTTGAATTTTTTTTACATTTTTTTATTAAAACAGATTGTAATTGATTGTTTACCTCGGGAAACATGGAGCAAAAGCCATCCATTGTCAAGAAAAGTTCATTTATAGTCACTCAAGCCTAGAAAAGCCTTATTACTCGGTTTAAATGCCTTTATAATCCCATTATTCAATTTATTTTGAATTGTTTTTACATTTTTTGATTAAAACAGATTGTAATTGATTGTTTGCCTTGGGAAACGTGGAGCGAAAGCCATCCATTGTCAAGAAAAGTTCATTTATAGTCACTCATGCCTAGAAAAGCCTTATTACTCGGTTTAAATGCCTTTATAATCCCATTATTGAATTTATTTTGAATTGTTTTTATATTTTTTGATTAAAACAGATTGTAATTGATTGTTTGCCTAGGGAAACGTGGAGCGAAAGCCATCCATTGTCAAGAAAAGATCATTTATAGTCACTCATGCCTAGAAAAGCCTTATTACTCGGTTTAAATGCCTTTATAACCCCATAATTCAATTTTTTTTGAATTTTTTTTGCATTTTTTTATTACAACAGATTGTAATTGATTGTTTACCTCGGGAAACATGGAGCAAAAGCCATCCATTGTCAAGAAAAGTTCATTGATAGTCAATCAAGCCTAGAAAAGCCTTATTACTCGGTTTAAATGCCTTTATAATCCCATTATTGAATTTATTTTGAATTGTTTTTACATTTTTTGATTAAAACAGATTGTAATTGATTGTTTGCCTCGGGAAACGTGGAGCGAAAGCCATCCATTGTCAAGAAAAGTTCATTTATAGTCACTCATGCCTAGAAAAGCCTTATTACTCGGTTTAAATGCCTTTATAATCACATTATTGAATTTATTTTGAATTTTTTTTGCATTTTTTGATTAAAACATATTGTAATAGATTGTTTACCTCTAGAAACATGGAGCAAAAGCCATCCATTGTCAAGAAAAGTTCATTTATAGTCAATCAAGCCTAGAAAAGCCTTATTACTCGGTTTAAATGCCTTTATAATCCCATTATTGAATTTATTTTGAATTTTTTTTGCATTTTTTGATTAAAACATATTGTAATAGATTGTTTACCTCTAGAAACATGGAGCAAAAGCCATCCATTGTCAAGAAAAGTTCATTTATAGTCACTCATGCCTAGAAAAGCCTTATTACTCGGTTTAAATGCCTTTATAATCCCATTATTGAATTTATTTTGAATTGTTTTTACATTTTTTGATTAAAACAGATTGTAATTGATTGTTTGCCTAGGGAAACGTGGAGCGAAAGCCATCCATTGTCAAGAAAAGATCATTTATAGTCACTCATGCCTAGAAAAGCCTTATTACTCGGTTTAAATGCCTTTATAACCCCATAATTCAATTTATTTTGAATTTTTTTTGTATTTTTTTATTAAAACAGATTGTAATTGATTGTTTGCCTCGGGAAACATGGAGCAAAAGCCATCCATTGTCAAGAAAAGTTCATTTATAGTCAATCAAGCCTAGAAAAGCCTTATTACTCGGTTTAAATGCCTTTATAATCCCATTATTGAATTTATTTTGAATTGTTTTTACATTTTTTGATTAAAATAGATTGTAATTGATTGTTTGCCTCGGGAAACGTGGAGCGAAAGCCATCCATTGTCAAGAAAAGTTCATTTATAGTCACTCATGCCCAGAAAAGCCTTATTACCCGGTTTAAATGCCTTTATAATCCCATTATTGAATTTATTTTGAATTTTTTTTTACATTTTTTGATTAAAACAGATTGTAATTGATTGTTTGCCTCGGGAAACGTGGAGCGAAAGCCATCCATTGTCAAGAAAAGTTCATTTATAGTCACTCATGCCTAGAAAAGCCTTATTACTCGGTTTAAATGCCTTTATAATCCCATTATTGAATTTATTTTGAATTTTTTTTACATTTTTTGATTAAAACATATTGTAATAGATTGTTTATCTCTAGAAACATGGAGCAAAAGCCATCCATTGTCAAGAAAAGTTCATTGATAGTCAATCAAGCCTAGAAAAGCCTTATTAGTCGGTTTAAATGCCTTTATAATCCCATTATTGAATTTATTTTGAATTGTTTTTACATTTTTTGATTAAAACATATTGTAATTGATTGTTTGCCTCGGGAAACGTGGAGCGAAAGCCATCCATTGTCAAGAAAAGTTCATTTATAGTCACTCATGCCTAGAAAAGCCTTATTACTCGGTTTAAATGCCTTTATAATCCCATTATTGAATTTATTTTGAATTTTTTTTTTACATTTTTTGATTAAGACATATTGTAATTGAATGTTTACCTCTAGAAACATTGAGCAAAAGCCATCCATCGTCAAGAAAAGTTCATTTATAGTCACTCAAGCCTAGAAAAGCCTTATTACTCAGTTTAAATGCCTTTATAATCCCATTATTGAATTTATTTTGAATTTTTTTTACATTTTTTGGCTAAAACAGATTGTAATTGATTGTTTGCCTCGGGAAACGTGGAGCGAAAGCCATCCATTGTCAAGAAAAGATCATTTATAGTCACTCATGCCTAGAAAAACCTTATTACTCGGTTTAAATGCCTTTATAACCCCATAATTGAATTTGTTTTGAATTTTTTTTACATTTTTTTATTAAAACAGATTGTAATTGATTGTTTACCTCGGGAAACATGGAGCAAAAGCCATCCATTGTCAAGAAAAGTTCATTTATAGTCACTCAAGCCTAGAAAAGCCTTATTACTCGGTTTAAATGCCTTTATAATCCCATTATTCAATTTATTTTGAATTGTTTTTACATTTTTTGATTAAAACAGATTGTAATTGATTGTTTGCCTTGGGAAACGTGGAGCGAAAGCCATCCATTGTCAAGAAAAGTTCATTTATAGTCACTCATGCCTAGAAAAGCCTTATTACTCGGTTTAAATGCCTTTATAATCCCATTATTGAATTTATTTTGAATTGTTTTTATATTTTTTGATTAAAACAGATTGTAATTGATTGTTTGCCTAGGGAAACGTGGAGCGAAAGCCATCCATTGTCAAGAAAAGATCATTTATAGTCACTCATGCCTAGAAAAGCCTTATTACTCGGTTTAAATGCCTTTATAACCCCATAATTCAATTTTTTTTGAATTTTTTTTGCATTTTTTTATTACAACAGATTGTAATTGATTGTTTACCTCGGGAAACATGGAGCAAAAGCCATCCATTGTCAAGAAAAGTTCATTGATAGTCAATCAAGCCTAGAAAAGCCTTATTACTCGGTTTAAATGCCTTTATAATCCCATTATTGAATTTATTTTGAATTGTTTTTACATTTTTTGATTAAAACAGATTGTAATTGATTGTTTGCCTCGGGAAACGTGGAGCGAAAGCCATCCATTGTCAAGAAAAGTTCATTTATAGTCACTCATGCCTAGAAAAGCCTTATTACTCGGTTTAAATGCCTTTATAATCACATTATTGAATTTATTTTGAATTTTTTTTGCATTTTTTGATTAAAACATATTGTAATAGATTGTTTACCTCTAGAAACATGGAGCAAAAGCCATCCATTGTCAAGAAAAGTTCATTTATAGTCAATCAAGCCTAGAAAAGCCTTATTACTCGGTTTAAATGCCTTTATAATCCCATTATTGAATTTATTTTGAATTGTTTTTACATTTTTTGATTAAAACAGATTGTAATTGATTGTTTGCCTCGGGAAACGTGGAGCGAAAGCCATCCATTGTCAAGAAAAGTTCATTTATAGTCACTCATGCCTAGAAAAGCCTTATTACTCGGTTTAAATGCCTTTATAATCCCATAATTGAATTTATTTTGAATTGTTTTTACATTTTTTGATTAAAACATATTGTAATTGAATGTTGACCTCTAGAAACATGGAGCAAAAGCCATCCATTGTCAAGAAAAGTTCATTTATAGTCACTCAAGCCTAGAAAAGCCTTATTACTCAGTTTAAATGCCTTTATAATCCCATTATTGAATTTATTTTGAATTTTTTTTACATTTTTTGATTAAAACATATTGTAATTGAATGTTTACCTCTAGAAACATGGAGCAAAAGCCATCCATTGTCAAGAAAAGTTCATTTATAGTCACTCATGCCTAGAAAAGCCTTATTACTCGGTTTAAATGCCTTTATAATCCCATTATTGAATTTATTTTGAATTTTTTTTACATTTTTTGATTAAAACATATTGTAATTGAATGTTTACCTCTAGAAACATGGTGCAAAAGCCATCCATTGTCAAGAAAAGTTCATTTATAGTCACTCAAGCCTAGAAAAGCCTTATTACTCGGTTTAAATGCCTTTATAATCCCATTATTGAATTTATTTTGAATTTTTTTTACATTTTTTGATTAAAACAGATTGTAATTGATTGTTTGCCTCGGGAAACGTGGAGCGAAAGCCATCCATTGTCAAGAAAAGTTCATTTATAGTCACTCATGCCTAGAAAAGCCTTATTAGTCGGTTTAAATGCCTTTATAATCCCATTATTTAATTTATTTTGAATTGTTTTTACATTTTTTGATTAAAACATATTGTAATTGAATGTTGACCTCTATAAACATGGAGCAAAAGCCATCCATTGTCAAGAAAAGTTCATTTATAGTCACTCAAGCCTAGAAAAGCCTTATTACTCAGTTTAAATGCCTTTATAATCCCATTATTGAATTTATTTTGAATTTTTTTTACATTTTTTGATTAAAACAGATTGTAATTGATTGTTTGCCTCGGGAAACGTGGAGGGAAAGCCATCCATTGTCAAGAAAAGATCATTTATAGTCACTCATGCCTAGAAAAGCCTTATTACTCGGTTTAAATGCCTTTATAACCCCATAATTGAATTTATTTTGAATTTTTTTTGCATTTTTTTATTAAAACAGATTGTAATTGATTGTTTACCTCGGGAAACATGGAGCAAAAGCCATCCATTGTCAAGAAAAGTTCATTTATAGTCACTCATGCCTAGAAAAGCCTTATTACTCGGTTTAAATGCCTTTATAATCCCATTATTGAATTTATTTTGAATTTTTTTTACATTTTTTGATTAAAAGAGATTGTAATTGATTGTTTGCCTTGGGAAACGTGGAGCGAAAGCCATCCATTGTCAAGAAAAGTTCATTTATAGTCACTCATGCCTAGAAAAGCCTTATTACTCGGTTTAAATGCCTTTATAATCCCATTATTGAATTTATTTTGAATTGTTTTTACATTTTTTGATTAACACATATTGTAATTGAATGTTGACCTCTAGAAACATGGAGCAAAAGCCATCCATTGTCAAGAAAATTTCATTTATAGTCACTCAAGCCTAGAAAAGCCTTATTACTCAGTTTAAATGCCTTTATAATCCCATTATTGAATTTATTTTGAATTGTTTTTAAATTTTTTGATTAAAACAGATTGTAATTGATTGTTTGCCTCGGGAAACGTGGAGTGAAAGCCATCCATTGTCAAGAAAAGATCATTTATAGTCACTCATGCCTAGAAAAGCCTTATTACTCGGTTTAAATGCCTTTATAATCCCATTATTGAATTTATTTTGAATTGTTTTTACATTTTTTGATTAAAACAGATTGTAATTGATTGTTTGCCTAGGGAAACGTGGAGCGAAAGCCATCCATTGTCAAGAAAAGTTCATTTATAGTCACTCATGCCTAGAAAAGCCTTATTACTCGGTTTAAATGCCTTTATAACCCCATAATTCAATTTATTTTGAATTTTTTTTGCATTTTTTTATTAAAACAGATTGTAATTGATTGTTTGCCTCGGGAAACATGGAGCAAAAGCCATCCATTGTCAAGAAAAGTTCATTTATAGTCAATCAAGCCTAGAAAAGCCTTATTACTCGGTTTAAATGCCTTTATAATCCCATTATTGAATTTATTTTGAATTGTTTTTACATTTTTTGATTAAAATAGATTGTAATTGATTGTTTGCCTCGGGAAACGTGGAGCGAAAGCCATCCATTGTCAAGAAAAGTTCATTTATAGTCACTCATGCCCAGAAAAGCCTTATTACCCGGTTTAAATGCCTTTATAATCCCATTATTGAATTTATTTTGAATTTTTTTTTACATTTTTTGATTAAAACAGATTGTAATTGATTGTTTGCCTCGGGAAACGTGGAGCGAAAGCCATCCATTGTCAAGAAAAGTTCATTTATAGTCACTCATGCCTAGAAAAGCCTTATTACTCGGTTTAAATGCCTTTATAATCCCATTATTGAATTTATTTTGAATTTTTTTTACATTTTTTGATTAAAACATATTGTAATAGATTGTTTATCTCTAGAAACATGGAGCAAAAGCCATCCATTGTCAAGAAAAGTTCATTGATAGTCAATCAAGCCTAGAAAAGCCTTATTAGTCGGTTTAAATGCCTTTATAATCCCATTATTGAATTTATTTTGAATTGTTTTTACATTTTTTGATTAAAACATATTGTAATTGATTGTTTGCCTCGGGAAACGTGGAGCGAAAGCCATCCATTGTCAAGAAAAGTTCATTTATAGTCACTCATGCCTAGAAAAGCCTTATTACTCGGTTTAAATGCCTTTATAATCCCATTATTGAATTTATTTTGAATTTTTTTTTTACATTTTTTGATTAAGACATATTGTAATTGAATGTTTACCTCTAGAAACATTGAGCAAAAGCCATCCATCGTCAAGAAAAGTTCATTTATAGTCACTCAAGCCTAGAAAAGCCTTATTACTCAGTTTAAATGCCTTTATAATCCCATTATTGAATTTATTTTGAATTTTTTTTACATTTTTTGGCTAAAACAGATTGTAATTGATTGTTTGCCTCGGGAAACGTGGAGCGAAAGCCATCCATTGTCAAGAAAAGATCATTTATAGTCACTCATGCCTAGAAAAACCTTATTACTCGGTTTAAATGCCTTTATAACCCCATAATTGAATTTGTTTTGAATTTTTTTTACATTTTTTTATTAAAACAGATTGTAATTGATTGTTTACCTCGGGAAACATGGAGCAAAAGCCATCCATTGTCAAGAAAAGTTCATTTATAGTCACTCAAGCCTAGAAAAGCCTTATTACTCGGTTTAAATGCCTTTATAATCCCATTATTGAATTTATTTTGAATTGTTTTTACATTTTTTGATTAAAACAGATTGTAATTGATTGTTTGCCTCGGGAAACGTGGAGCGAAAGCCATCCATTGTCAAGAAAAGTTCATTTATAGTCACTCATGCCTAGAAAAGCCTTATTACTCGGTTTAAATGCCTTTATAATCCCATTATTGAATTTATTTTGAATTGTTTTTATATTTTTTGATTAAAACAGATTGTAATTGATTGTTTGCCTAGGGAAACATGGAGCGAAAGCCATCCATTGTCAAGAAAAGATCATTTATAGTCACTCATGCCTAGAAAAGCCTTATTACTCGGTTTAAATGCCTTTATAACCCCATAATTCAATTTATTTTGAATTTTTTTTGCATTTTTTTATTAAAACAGATTGTAATTGATTGTTTACCTCGGGAAACATGGAGCAAAAGCCATCCATTGTCAAGAAAAGTTCATTGATAGTCAATCAAGCCTAGAAAAGCCTTATTACTCGGTTTAAATGCCTTTATAATCCCATTATTGAATTTATTTTGAATTGTTTTTACATTTTTTGATTAAAACAGATTGTAATTGATTGTTTGCCTCGGGAAACGTGGAGCGAAAGCCATCCATTGTCAAGAAAAGTTCATTTATAGTCACTCATGCCTAGAAAAGCCTTATTACTCGGTTTAAATGCCTTTATAATCCCATTATTGAATTTATTTTGAATTTTTTTTGCATTTTTTGATTAAAACATATTGTAATAGATTGTTTACCTCTAGAAACATGGAGCAAAAGCCATCCATTGTCAAGAAAAGTTCATTTATAGTCAGTCAAGCCTAGAAAAGCCTTATTACTCGGTTTAAATGCCTTTATAATCCCATTATTGAATTTATTTTGAATTGTTTTTACATTTTTTGATTAAAACAGATTGTAATTGATTGTTTGCCTCGGGAAACGTGGAGCGAAAGCCATCCATTGTCAAGAAAAGTTCATTTATAGTCACTCATGCCTAGAAAAGCCTTATTACTCGGTTTAAATGCCTTTATAATCCCATAATTGAATTTATTTTGAATTGTTTTTACATTTTTTGATTAAAACATATTGTAATTGAATGTTGACCTCTAGAAACATGGAGCAAAAGCCATCCATTGTCAAGAAAAGTTCATTTATAGTCACTCAAGCCTAGAAAAGCCTTATTACTCAGTTTAAATGCCTTTATAATCCCATTATTGAATTTATTTTGAATTTTTTTTACATTTTTTGATTAAAACATATTGTAATTGAATGTTTACCTCTAGAAACATGGAGCAAAAGCCATCCATTGTCAAGAAAAGTTCATTTAGAGTCAATCAAGCCTAGAAAAGCCTTATTACTCGGTTTAAATGCCTTTATAATCCCATTATTGAATTTATTTTGAATTGTTTTTACATTTTTTGATTAAAACAGATTGTAATTGATTGTTTGCCTCGGGAAACGTGGAGCGAAAGCCATCCATTGTCAAGAAAAGTTCATTTATAGTCACTCATGCCTAGAAAAGCCTTATTACTCGGTTTAAATGCCTTTATAATCCCATTATTGAATTTATTTTGAATTTTTTTTACATTTTTTGATTAAAACATATTGTAATTGAATGTTTACCTCTAGAAACATGGTGCAAAAGCCATCCATTGTCAAGAAAAGTTCATTTATAGTCACTCAAGCCTAGAAAAGCCTTATTACTCGGTTTAAATGCCTTTATAATCCCATTATTGAATTTAATTTGAATTTTTTTTACATTTTTTGATTAAAACAGATTGTAATTGATTGTTTGCCTCGGGAAACGTGGAGCGAAAGCCATCCATTGTCAAGAAAAGTTCATTTATAGTCACTCATGCCTAGAAAAGCCTTATTAGTCGGTTTAAATGCCTTTATAATCCCATTATTTAATTTATTTTGAATTGTTTTTACATTTTTTGATTAAAACATATTGTAATTGAATGTTGACCTCTAGAAACATGGAGCAAAAGCCATCCATTGTCAAGAAAAGTTCATTTATAGTCACTCAAGCCTAGAAAAGCCTTATTACTCAGTTTAAATGCCTTTATAATCCCATTATTGAATTTATTTTGAATTTTTTTTACATTTTTTGATTAAAACAGATTGTAATTGATTGTTTGCCTCGGGAAACGTGGAGGGAAAGCCATCCATTGTCAAGAAAAGATCATTTATAGTCACTCATGCCTAGAAAAGCCTTATTACTCGGTTTAAATGCCTTTATAACCCCATAATTGAATTTATTTTGAATTTTTTTTGCATTTTTTTATTAAAACAGATTGTAATTGATTGTTTACCTCGGGAAACATGGAGCAAAAGCCATCCATTGTCAAGAAAAGTTCATTTATAGTCACTCATGCCTAGAAAAGCCTTATTACTCGGTTTAAATGCCTTTATAATCCCATTATTGAATTTATTTTGAATTTTTTTTACATTTTTTGATTAAAAGAGATTGTAATTGATTGTTTGCCTTGGGAAACGTGGAGCGAAAGTCATCCATTGTCAAGAAAAGTTCATTTATAGTCACTCATGCCTAGAAAAGCCTTATTACTCGGTTTAAATGCCTTTATAATCCCATTATTGAATTTATTTTGAATTGTTTTTACATTTTTTGATTAAAACATATTGTAATTGAATGTTGACCTCTAGAAACATGGAGCAAAAGCCATCCATTGTCAAGAAAATTTCATTTATAGTCACTCAAGCCTAGAAAAGCCTTATTACTCAGTTTAAATGCCTTTATAATCCCATTATTGAATTTATTTTGAATTGTTTTTAAATTTTTTGATTAAAACAGATTGTAATTGATTGTTTGCCTCGGGAAACGTGGAGTGAAAGCCATCCATTGTCAAGAAAAGATCATTTATAGTCACTCATGCCTAGAAAAGCCTTATTACTCGGTTTAAATGCCTTTATAATCCCATTATTGAATTTATTTTGAATTGTTTTTACATTTTTTGATTAAAACAGATTGTAATTGATTGTTTGCCTAGGGAAACGTGGAGCGAAAGCCATCCATTGTCAAGAAAAGATCATTTATAGTCACTCATGCCTAGAAAAGCCTTATTACTCGGTTTAAATGCCTTTATAACCCCATAATTCAATTTATTTTGAATTTTTTTTGCATTTTTTTATTAAAACAGATTGTAATTGATTGTTTGCCTCGGGAAACATGGAGCAAAAGCCATCCATTGTCAAGAAAAGTTCATTTATAGTCAATCAAGCCTAGAAAAGCCTTATTACTCGGTTTAAATGCCTTTATAATCCCATTATTGAATTTATTTTGAATTGTTTTTACATTTTTTGATTAAAATAGATTGTAATTGATTGTTTGCCTCGGGAAACGTGGAGCGAAAGCCATCCATTGTCAAGAAAAGTTCATTTATAGTCACTCATGCCCAGAAAAGCCTTATTACCCGGTTTAAATGCCTTTATAATCCCATTATTGAATTTATTTTGAATTTTTTTTTACATTTTTTGATTAAAACAGATTGTAATTGATTGTTTGCCTCGGGAAACGTGGAGCGAAAGCCATCCATTGTCAAGAAAAGTTCATTTATAGTCACTCATGCCTAGAAAAGCCTTATTACTCGGTTTAAATGCCTTTATAATCCCATTATTGAATTTATTTTGAATTTTTTTTACATTTTTTGATTAAAACATATTGTAATAGATTGTTTATCTCTAGAAACATGGAGCAAAAGCCATCCATTGTCAAGAAAAGTTCATTGATAGTCAATCAAGCCTAGAAAAGCCTTATTAGTCGGTTTAAATGCCTTTATAATCCCATTATTGAATTTATTTTGAATTGTTTTTACATTTTTTGATTAAAACATATTGTAATTGATTGTTTGCCTCGGGAAACGTGGAGCGAAAGCCATCCATTGTCAAGAAAAGTTCATTTATAGTCACTCATGCCTAGAAAAGCCTTATTACTCGGTTTAAATGCCTTTATAATCCCATTATTGAATTTATTTTGAATTTTTTTTTTACATTTTTTGATTAAGACATATTGTAATTGAATGTTTACCTCTAGAAACATTGAGCAAAAGCCATCCATCGTCAAGAAAAGTTCATTTATAGTCACTCAAGCCTAGAAAAGCCTTATTACTCAGTTTAAATGCCTTTATAATCCCATTATTGAATTTATTTTGAATTTTTTTTACATTTTTTGGCTAAAACAGATTGTAATTGATTGTTTGCCTCGGGAAACGTGGAGCGAAAGCCATCCATTGTCAAGAAAAGATCATTTATAGTCACTCATGCCTAGAAAAACCTTATTACTCGGTTTAAATGCCTTTATAACCCCATAATTGAATTTGTTTTGAATTTTTTTTACATTTTTTTATTAAAACAGATTGTAATTGATTGTTTACCTCGGGAAACATGGAGCAAAAGCCATCCATTGTCAAGAAAAGTTCATTTATAGTCACTCAAGCCTAGAAAAGCCTTATTACTCGGTTTAAATGCCTTTATAATCCCATTATTGAATTTATTTTGAATTGTTTTTACATTATTTGATTAAAACAGATTGTAATTGATTGTTTGCCTCGGGAAACGTGGAGCGAAAGCCATCCATTGTCAAGAAAAGTTCATTTATAGTCACTCATGCCTAGAAAAGCCTTATTACTCGGTTTAAATGCCTTTATAATCCCATTATTGAATTTATTTTGAATTGTTTTTATATTTTTTGATTAAAACAGATTGTAATTGATTGTTTGCCTAGGGAAACGTGGAGCGAAAGCCATCCATTGTCAAGAAAAGATCATTTATAGTCACTCATGCCTAGAAAAGCCTTATTACTCGGTTTAAATGCCTTTATAACCCCATAATTCAATTTATTTTGAATTTTTTTTGCATTTTTTTATTAAAACAGATTGTAATTGATTGTTTACCTCGGGAAACATGGAGCAAAAGCCATCCATTGTCAAGAAAAGTTCATTGATAGTCAATCAAGCCTAGAAAAGCCTTATTACTCGGTTTAAATGCCTTTATAATCCCATTATTGAATTTATTTTGAATTGTTTTTACATTTTTTGATTAAAACAGATTGTAATTGATTGTTTGCCTCGGGAAACGTGGAGCGAAAGCCATCCATTGTCAAGAAAAGTTCATTTATAGTCACTCATGCCTAGAAAAGCCTTATTACTCGGTTTAAATGCCTTTATAATCCCATTATTGAATTTATTTTGAATTTTTTTTGCATTTTTTGATTAAAACATATTGTAATAGATTGTTTACCTCTAGAAACATGGAGCAAAAGCCATCCATTGTCAAGAAAAGTTCATTTATAGTCAATCAAGCCTAGAAAAGCCTTATTACTCGGTTTAAATGCCTTTATAATCCCATTATTGAATTTATTTTGAATTGTTTTTACATTTTTTGATTAAAACAGATTGTAATTGATTGTTTGCCTCGGGAAACGTGGAGCGAAAGCCATCCATTGTCAAGAAAAGTTCATTTATAGTCACTCATGCCTAGAAAAGCCTTATTACTCGGTTTAAATGCCTTTATAATCCCATAATTGAATTTATTTTGAATTGTTTTTACATTTTTTGATTAAAACATATTGTAATTGAATGTTGACCTCTAGAAACATGGAGCAAAAGCCATCCATTGTCAAGAAAAGTTCATTTATAGTCACTCAAGCCTAGAAAAGCCTTATTACTCAGTTTAAATGCCTTTATAATCCCATTATTGAATTTATTTTGAATTTTTTTTACATTTTTTGATTAAAACATATTGTAATTGAATGTTTACCTCTAGAAACATGGAGCAAAAGCCATCCATTGTCAAGAAAAGTTCATTTAGAGTCAATCAAGCCTAGAAAAGCCTTATTACTCGGTTTAAATGCCTTTATAATCCCATTATTGAATTTATTTTGAATTGTTTTTACATTTTTTCATTAAAACAGATTGTAATTGATTGTTTGCCTCGGGAAACGTGGAGCGAAAGCCATCCATTGTCAAGAAAAGTTCATTTATAGTCACTCATGCCTAGAAAAGCCTTATTACTCGGTTTAAATGCCTTTATAATCCCATTATTGAATTTATTTTGAATTTTTTTTACATTTTTTGATTAAAACATATTGTAATTGAATGTTTACCTCTAGAAACATGGTGCAAAAGCCATCCATTGTCAAGAAAAGTTCATTTATAGTCACTCAAGCCTAGAAAAGCCTTATTACTCGGTTTAAATGCCTTTATAATCCCATTATTGAATTTATTTTGAATTTTTTTTACATTTTTTGATTAAAACAGATTGTAATTGATTGTTTGCCTCGGGAAACGTGGAGCGAAAGCCATCCATTGTCAAGAAAAGTTCATTTATAGTCACTCATGCCTAGAAAAGCCTTATTAGTCGGTTTAAATGCCTTTATAATCCCATTATTTAATTTATTTTGAATTGTTTTTACATTTTTTGATTAAAACATATTGTAATTGAATGTTGACCTCTAGAAACATGGAGCAAAAGCCATCCATTGTCAAGAAAAGTTCATTTATAGTCACTCAAGCCTAGAAAAGCCTTATTACTCAGTTTAAATGCCTTTATAATCCCATTATTGAATTTATTTTGAATTTTTTTTACATTTTTTGATTAAAACAGATTGTAATTGATTGTTTGCCTCGGGAAACGTGGAGGGAAAGCCATCCATTGTCAAGAAAAGATCATTTATAGTCACTCATGCCTAGAAAAGCCTTATTACTCGGTTTAAATGCCTTTATAACCCCATAATTGAATTTATTTTGAATTTTTTTTGCATTTTTTTATTAAAACAGATTGTAATTGATTGTTTACCTCGGGAAACATGGAGCAAAAGCCATCCATTGTCAAGAAAAGTTCATTTATAGTCACTCATGCCTAGAAAAGCCTTATTACTCGGTTTAAATGCCTTTATAATCCCATTATTGAATTTATTTTGAATTTTTTTTACATTTTTTGATTAAAACAGATTGTAATTGATTGTTTGCCTTGGGAAACGTGGAGCGAAAGCCATCCATTGTCAAGAAAAGTTCATTTATAGTCACTCATGCCTAGAAAAGCCTTATTACTCGGTTTAAATGCCTTTATAATCCCATTATTGAATTTATTTTGAATTGTTTTTACATTTTTTGATTAAAACATATTGTAATTGAATGTTGACCTCTAGAAACATGGAGCAAAAGCCATCCATTGTCAAGAAAATTTCATTTATAGTCACTCAAGCCTAGAAAAGCCTTATTACTCAGTTTAAATGCCTTTATAATCCCATTATTGAATTTATTTTGAATTGTTTTTAAATTTTTTGATTAAAACAGATTGTAATTGATTGTTTGCCTCGGGAAACGTGGAGTGAAAGCCATCCATTGTCAAGAAAAGATCATTTATAGTCACTCATGCCTAGAAAAGCCTTATTACTCGGTTTAAATGCCTTTATAATCCCATTATTGAATTTATTTTGAATTGTTTTTACATTTTTTAATTAAAACAGATTGTAATTGATTGTTTGCCTCGGGAAACGTGGAGTGAAAGCCATCCATTGTCAAGAAAAGATCATTTATAGTCACTCATGCCTAGAAAAGCTTTATTACTCGGTTTAAATGCCTTTATAATCCCATTATTGAATTTATTTTGAATTGTTTTTACATTTTTTGCTTAAAACATATTGTAATTGATTGTTTGCCTCGGGAAACGTGGAGCGAAAGCCATCCATTGTCAAGAAAAGTTCATTTATAGTCACTCATGCCTAGAAAAGCCTTATTACTCGGTTTAAATGCCTTTATAATCCCATTATTGAATTTATTTTGAATTGTTTTTACATTTTTTGCTTAAAACATATTGTAATTGATTGTTTGCCTCGGGAAACGTGGAGCGAAAGCCATCCATTGTCAAGAAAAGTTCATTTATAGTCACTCATGCCTAGAATAGCCTTATTACTCGGTTTAAATGCCTTTATAATCCCATTATTGAATTTATTTTGATTTTTTTTTTACATTTTTTGATTAAAACAGATTGTAATTGATTGTTTGCCTCGGGAAACGTGGAGCGAAAGCCATCCATTGTCAAGAAAAGTTCATTTATAGTCACTCATGCCTAGAAAAGCCTTATTACTCGGTTTAAATGCCTTTATAATCCCATTATTGAATTTATTTTGAATTTTTTTACATTTTTTGATTAAAACAGATTGTAATTGATTGTTTGCCTCGGGAAACGTGGAGTGAAAGCCATCCATTGTCAAGAAAAGATCATTTATAGTCACTCATGCCTAGAAAAGCCTTATTACTCGGTTTAAATGCCTTTATAATCCGATTATTGAATTTATTTTGAATTGTTTTTACATTTTTTGATTAAAACAGATTGTAATTGATTGTTTGCCTCGGGAAACGTGGAGCGAAAGCCATCCATTGTCAAGAAAAGATCATTTATAGTCACTCATGCCTAGAAAAGCCTTATTACTCGGTTTAAATGCCTTTATAACCCCATAATTGAATTTATTTTGAATTGTTTTTACATTTTTTGATTAAAACATATTGTAATTGAATGTTGACCTCTAGAAACATGGAGCAAAAGCCATCCATTGTCAAGAAAAGTTCATTTATAGTCACTCAAGCCTAGAAAAGCCTTATTACTCAGTTTAAATGCCTTTATAATCCCATTATTGAATTTATTTTGAATTGTTTTTACATTTTTTGATTAAAACAGATTGTAATTGATTGTTTGCCTCGGGAAACGTGGAGCGAAAGCCATCCATTGTCAAGAAAAGTTCATTTATAGTCACTCATGCCTAGAAAAGCCTTATTACTCGGTTTAAATGCCTTTATAATCCCATTATTGAATTTATTTTGAATTGTTTTTACATTTTTTGCTTAAAACATATTGTAATTGATTGTTTGCCTCGGGAAACGTGGAGCGAAAGCCATCCATTGTCAAGAAAAGTTCATTTATAGTCACTCATGCCTAGAAAAGCCTTATTACTCGGTTTAAATGCCTTTATAATCCCATTATTGAATTTATTTTGAATTGTTTTTACATTTTTTGCTTAAAACATATTGTAATTGATTGTTTGCCTCGGGAAACGTGGAGCGAAAGCCATCCATTGTCAAGAAAAGTTCATTTATAGTCACTCATGCCTAGAATAGCCTTATTACTCGGTTTAAATGCCTTTATAATCCCATTATTGAATTTATTTTGATTTTTTTTTTACATTTTTTGATTAAAACAGATTGTAATTGATTGTTTGCCTCGGGAAACGTGGAGCGAAAGCCATCCATTGTCAAGAAAAGTTCATTTATAGTCACTCATGCCTAGAAAAGCCTTATTACTCGGTTTAAATGCCTTTATAATCCAATTATTGAATTTATTTTGAATTTTTTTACATTTTTTGATTAAAACAGATTGTAATTGATTGTTTGCCTCGGGAAACGTGGAGTGAAAGCCATCCATTGTCAAGAAAAGATCATTTATAGTCACTCATGCCTAGAAAAGCCTTATTACTCGGTTTAAATGCCTTTATAATCCGATTATTGAATTTATTTTGAATTGTTTTTACATTTTTTGATTAAAACAGATTGTAATTGATTGTTTGCCTCGGGAAACGTGGAGCGAAAGCCATCCATTGTCAAGAAAAGATCATTTATAGTCACTCATGCCTAGAAAAGCCTTATTACTCGGTTTAAATGCCTTTATAACCCCATAATTGAATTTATTTTGAATTGTTTTTACATTTTTTGATTAAAACATATTGTAATTGAATGTTGACCACTAGAAACATGGAGCAAAAGCCATCCATTGTCAAGAAAAGTTCATTTATAGTCACTCAAGCCTAGAAAAGCCTTATTACTCAGTTTAAATGCCTTTATAATCCCATTATTGAATTTATTTTGAATTGTTTTTACATTTTTTGATTAAAACAGATTGTAATTGATTGTTTGCCTCGGGAAACGTGGAGCGAAAGCCATCCATTGTCAAGAAAAGTTCATTTATAGTCACTCATGCCTAGAAAAGCCTTATTACTCGGTTTAAATGCCTTTATAATCCCATTATTGAATTTATTTTGAATTGTTTTTACATTTTTTGCTTAAAACATATTGTAATTGATTGTTTGCCTCGGGAAACGTGGAGCGAAAGCCATCCATTGTCAAGAAAAGTTCATTTATAGTCACTCATGCCTAGAAAAGCCTTATTACTCGGTTTAAATGCCTTTATAATCCCATTATTGAATTTATTTTGAATTGTTTTTACATTTTTTGCTTAAAACATATTGTAATTGATTGTTTGCCTCGGGAAACGTGGAGCGAAAGCCATCCATTGTCAAGAAAAGTTCATTTATAGTCACTCATGCCTAGAATAGCCTTATTACTCGGTTTAAATGCCTTTATAATCCCATTATTGAATTTATTTTGATTTTTTTTTTACATTTTTTGATTAAAACAGATTGTAATTGATTGTTTGCCTCGGGAAACGTGGAGCGAAAGCCATCCATTGTCAAGAAAAGTTCATTTATAGTCACTCATGCCTAGAAAAGCCTTATTACTCGGTTTAAATGCCTTTATAATCCCATTATTGAATTTATTTTGAATTTTTTTACATTTTTTGATTAAAACAGATTGTAATTGATTGTTTGCCTCGGGAAACGTGGAGTGAAAGCCATCCATTGTCAAGAAAAGATCATTTATAGTCACTCATGCCTAGAAAAGCCTTATTACTCGGTTTAAATGCCTTTATAATCCGATTATTGAATTTATTTTGAATTGTTTTTACATTTTTTGATTAAAACAGATTGTAATTGATTGTTTGCCTCGGGAAACGTGGAGCGAAAGCCATCCATTGTCAAGAAAAGATCATTTATAGTCACTCATGCCTAGAAAAGCCTTATTACTCGGTTTAAATGCCTTTATAACCCCATAATTGAATTTATTTTGAATTGTTTTTACATTTTTTGATTAAAACATATTGTAATTGAATGTTGACCTCTAGAAACATGGAGCAAAAGCCATCCATTGTCAAGAAAAGTTCATTTATAGTCACTCAAGCCTAGAAAAGCCTTATTACTCAGTTTAAATGCCTTTATAATCCCATTATTGAATTTATTTTGAATTGTTTTTACATTTTTTGATTAAAACAGATTGTAATTGATTGTTTGCCTCGGGAAACGTGGAGCGAAAGCCATCCATTGTCAAGAAAAGTTCATTTATAGTCACTCATGCCTAGAAAAGCCTTATTACTCGGTTTAAATGCCTTTATAACCCCATAATTGAATTTATTTTGAATTGTTTTTACATTTTTTGATTAAAACATATTGTAATTGAATGTTGACCTCTAGAAACATGGAGCAAAAGCCATCCATTGTCAAGAAAAGTTCATTTATAGTCACTCAAGCCTAGAAAAGCCTTATTACTCAGTTTAAATGCCTTTATAATCCCATTATTGAATTTATTTTGAATTTTTTTTACATTTTTTGATTAAAACATATTGTAATTGAATGTTTACCTCTAGAAACATGGAGCAAAAGCCATCCATTGTCAAGAAAAGTTCATTTATAGTCAATCAAGCCTAGAAAAGCCTTATTACTCGGTTTAAATGCCTTTATAATCCCATTATTGAATTTATTTTGAATTGTTTTTACATTTTTTGATTAAAACAGATTGTAATTGATTGTTTGCCTCGGGAAACGTGGAGCGAAAGCCATCCATTGTCAAGAAAAGTTCATTTATAGTCACTCATGCCTAGAAAAGCCTTATTACTCGGTTTAAATGCCTTTATAATCCCATTATTGAATTTATTTTGAATTGTTTTTACATTTTTTGATTAAAACGTATTGTAATTGAATGTTTACCTCTAGAAACATGGTGCAAAAGCCATCCATTGTCAAGAAAAGTTCATTTATAGTCACTCAAGCCTAGAAAAGCCTTATTACTCGGTTTAAATGCCTTTATAATCCCATTATTGAATTTATTTTGAATTTTTTTACATTTTTTGATTAAAACAGATTGTAATTGATTGTTTGCCTCGGGAAACGTGGAGTGAAAGCCATCCATTGTCAAGAAAAGATCATTTATAGTCACTCATGCCTAGAAAAGCCTTATTACTCGGTTTAAATGCCCTTATAACCCCATAATTGAATTTATTTTGAATTTTTTTTTCATTTTTTTATTAAAACAGATTGTAATTAATTGTTTACCTTGGGAAACATGGAGCAAAAGCCATCCATTGTCAAGAAAAGTTCATTTATAGTCACTCATGCCTAGAAAAGCCTTATTACTCGGTTTAAATGCCTTTATAATCCCATTATTGAATTTATTTTGAATTTTTTTTACATTTTTTCATTAAAACATATTGTAATTGAATGTTGACCTCTAGAAACATGGAGCAAAAGCCATCCATTGTCAAGAAAAGTTCATTTATAGTCACTCAAGCCTAGAAAAGCCTTATTACTCAGTTTAAATGCCTTTATAATCCCATTATTGAATTTATTTTGAATTGTTTTTACATTTTTTGATTAAAACAGATTGTAATTGATTGTTTGCCTCGGGAAACGTGGAGTGAAAGCTATCCATTGTCAAGAAAAGATCATTTATAGTCACTCATGCCTAGAAAAGCCTTATTACTCGGTTTAAATGCCTTTATAATCCCATTATTGAATTTATTTTGAATTGTTTTTACATTTTTTGATTAAAACAGATTGTAATTGATTGTTTGCCTCGGGAAACGTGGAGTGAAAGCCATCCATTGTCAAGAAAAGATCATTTATAGTCACTCATGCCTAGAAAAGCCTTATTACTCGGTTTAAATGCCTTTATAACCCTATAATTGAATTTATTTTGAATTTTTTTGCATTTTTTTATTAAAACAGATTGTAATTGATTGTTTACCTCGGGAAACATGGAGCAAAAGCCATCCATTTTCAAGAAAAGTTCATTTATAGTCACTCATGCCTAGAAAAGCCTTATTACTCGGTTTAAATGCCTTTATAATCCCATTATTGAATTTATTTTGAATTGTTTTTACATTTTTTGATTAAAACAGATTGTAATTGATTGTTTGCCTCGGGAAACGTGGAGTGAAAGCCATCCATTGTCAAGAAAAGATAATTTATAGTCACTCATGCCTAGAAAAGCCTTATTACTCGGTTTAAATGCCTTTATAACCCCATAATTGAATTTATTTTGAATTTTTTTTGCATTTTTTTATTAAAACAGATTGTAATTGATTGTTTACCTCGGGAAACATGGAGCAAAAGCCATCCATTGTCAAGAAAAGTTCATTTATAGTCACTCATGCCTAGAAAAGCCTTATTACTCGGTTTAAATGCCTTTATAATCCCATTATTGAATTTATTTTGATATTTTTTTACATTTTTTGATTAAAACAGATTGTAATTGATTGTTTGCCTTGGGAAACGTGGAGCGAAAGCCATCCATTGTCAAGAAAAGTTCATTTATACTCACTCATGCCTAGAAAAGCCTTATTACTCGGTTTAAATGCCTTTATAATCCCATTATTGAATTTATTTTGATTTTTTTTTACAGTTTTTGATTAAAACAGATTGTAATTGATTGTTTGCCTCGGGAAACGTGGAGCGAAAGCCATCCATTGTCAAGAAAAGTTCATTTATAGTCACTCATGCCTAGAAAAGCCATATTACTCGGTTTAAATGCCTTTATAATCCCATTAGTGAATGTATTTTGAATTTTTTTTTACATTTTTTGATTAAAACATATTGTAATAGATTGTTTACATCTAGAAACATGGAGCAAAAGCCATCCATTGTCAATAAAAGATCATTTATAGTCACTCATGCCTAGAAAAGCCTTATTACTCGGTTTAAATGCCTTTATAATCCCATTATTGAATTTATTTTGAATTGTTTTTACATTTTTTGATTAAAACAGATTGTAATTGATTGTTTGCCTCGGGAAACGTGGAGTGAAAGCCATCCATTGTCAAGAAAAGATCATTTATAGTCAATCAAGCCTAGAAAAGCCTTATTACTCGGTTTAAATGCCTTTATAATCCCATTATTGAATTTATTTTGAATTGTTTTTACATTTTTTGATTAAAACAGATTGTAATTGATTGTTTGCCTCGGGAAACGTGGAGCGAAAGCCATCCATTGTCAAGAAAAGTTCATTTATAGTCACTCATGCCTAGAAAAGCCTTATTACTCGGTTTAAATGCCTTTATAACCCCATAATTGAATTTATTTTGAATTTTTTTTACATTTTTTGATTAAAACATATTGTAATTGATTGTTTACCTCGGGAAACATTGAGCAAAAGCCATCCATTGTCCAGAAAAGTTCATTTATAGTCACTCAAGCCTAGAAAAGCCTTATTACTCGGTTTAAATGCCTTTATAATCCCATTATTGAATTTATTTTGAATTGTTTTCACATTTTTTGATTAAAACAGATTGTAATTGATTGTTTGCCTCGGGAAACCTGGAGCGAAAGCCATCCATTGTCAACAAAAGTTCATTTATAGTCACTCATGCCTAGAAATGCCTTATTACTCGGTTTAAATGCCTTTATAATCCCATTATTGAGTTTATTTTGAATTGTTTTTACATTTTTTGATTAAAACATGTTGTAATTGATTGTTTGCCTCGGGAAACGTGGAGCGAAAGCCATCCATTGTCAAGAAAAGATCATTTATAGTCCCTCATGCCTAGAAAATCCTTATTACTCGGTTTAAATGCCTTTATAACCCCATAATTGAATTTATTTTGAATTTTTTTTACATTTTTGGATTAAAACAGATTGTAATTGATTGTTTGCCTCGGGAAACGTGGAGCGAAAGCCATCCATTGTCAAGAAAAGTTCATTTATAGTCACTCATGCCTAGAAAAGCCTTATTACTCGGTTTAAATGCCTTTATAATCCCATTATTGAATTTATTTTGAATTTTTTTTACATTTTTTGATTAAAACAGATTGTAATTGATTGTTTGCCGCGGGAAACATGGAGCAAAAGCCATCCATTGTCAAGAAAAGTTCATTTATAGTCACTCATGCCTAGAAAAGCCTTATTACTCAGTTTAAATGCCTTTATAATCCCATTATTGAATTTATTTTGAATTTTTTTTACATTTTTTGATTAAAACAGATTGTAATTGATTGTTTGCCTCGGGAAACGTGGAGGGAAAGCCATCCATTGTCAAGAAAAGATCATTTATAGTCACTCATGCCTAGAAAAGCCTTATTACTCGGTTTAAATGCCTTTATAACCCCATAATTGAATTTATTTTGAATTTTTTTTGTATTTTTTTATTAAAACAGATTGTAATTGATTGTTTACCTCGGGAAACATGGAGCAAAAGCCATCCATTGTCAAGAAAAGTTCATTTATAGTCACTCATGCCTAGAAAAGCCTTATTACTCGGTTTAAATGCCTTTATAATCCCATTATTGAATTTATTTTGAATTTTTTTTACATTTTTTGATTAAAAGAGATTGTAATTGATTGTTTGCCTTGGGAAACGTGGAGCGAAAGCCATCCATTGTCAAGAAAAGTTCATTTATAGTCACTCATGCCTAGAAAAGCCTTATTACTCGGTTTAAATGCCTTTATAATCCCATTATTGAATTTATTTTGAATTGTTTTTACATTTTTTGATTAAAACATATTGTAATTGAATGTTGACCTCTAGAAACATGGAGCAAAAGCCATCCATTGTCAAGAAAATTTCATTTATAGTCACTCAAGCCTAGAAAAGCCTTATTACTCAGTTTAAATGCCTTTATAATCCCATTATTGAATTTATTTTGAATTGTTTTTAAATTTTTTGATTAAAACAGATTGTAATTGATTGTTTGCCTCGGGAAACGTGGAGTGAAAGCCATCCATTGTCAAGAAAAGATCATTTATAGTCACTCATGCCTAGAAAAGCCTTATTACTCGGTTTAAATGCCTTTATAATCCCATTATTGAATTTATTTTGAATTGTTTTTACATTTTTTGATTAAAACAGATTGTAATTGATTGTTTGCCTCGGGAAACGTGGAGTGAAAGCCATCCATTGTCAAGAAAAGATCATTTATAGTCACTCATGCCTAGAAAAGCCTTATTACTCGGTTTAAATGCCTTTATAATCCCATTATTGAATTTATTTTGAATTGTTTTTACATTTTTTGCTTAAAACATATTGTAATTGATTGTTTGCCTCGGGAAACGTGGAGCGAAAGCCATCCATTGTCAAGAAAAGTTCATTTATAGTCACTCATGCCTAGAAAAGCCTTATTACTCGGTTTAAATGCCTTTATAATCCCATTATTGAATTTATTTTGAATTGTTTTTACATTTTTTGCTTAAAACATATTGTAATTGATTGTTTGCCTCGGGAAACGTGGAGCGAAAGCCATCCATTGTCAAGAAAAGTTCATTTATAGTCACTCATGCCTAGAATAGCCTTATTACTCGGTTTAAATGCCTTTATAATCCCATTATTGAATTTATTTTGATTTTTTTTTTACATTTTTTGATTAAAACAGATTGTAATTGATTGTTTGCCTCGGGAAACGTGGAGCGAAAGCCATCCATTGTCAAGAAAAGTTCATTTATAGTCACTCATGCCTAGAAAAGCCTTATTACTCGGTTTAAATGCCTTTATAATCCCATTATTGAATTTATTTTGAATTTTTTTACATTTTTTGATTAAAACAGATTGTAATTGATTGTTTGCCTCGGGAAACGTGGAGTGAAAGCCATCCATTGTCAAGAAAAGATCATTTATAGTCACTCATGCCTAGAAAAGCCTTATTACTCGGTTTAAATGCCTTTATAATCCGATTATTGAATTTATTTTGAATTGTTTTTACATTTTTTGATTAAAACAGATTGTAATTGATTGTTTGCCTCGGGAAACGTGGAGCGAAAGCCATCCATTGTCAAGAAAAGATCATTTATAGTCACTCATGCCTAGAAAAGCCTTATTACTCGGTTTAAATGCCTTTATAACCCCATAATTGAATTTATTTTGAATTGTTTTTACATTTTTTGATTAAAACATATTGTAATTGAATGTTGACCTCTAGAAACATGGAGCAAAAGCCATCCATTGTCAAGAAAAGTTCATTTATAGTCACTCAAGCCTAGAAAAGCCTTATTACTCAGTTTAAATGCCTTTATAATCCCATTATTGAATTTATTTTGAATTTTTTTTACATTTTTTGATTAAAACATATTGTAATTGAATGTTTACCTCTAGAAACATGGAGCAAAAGCCATCCATTGTCAAGAAAAGTTCATTTATAGTCAATCAAGCCTAGAAAAGCCTTATTACTCGGTTTAAATGCCTTTATAATCCCATTATTGAATTTATTTTGAATTGTTTTTACATTTTTTGATTAAAACAGATTGTAATTGATTGTTTGCCTCGGGAAACGTGGAGCGAAAGCCATCCATTGTCAAGACAAGTTCATTTATAGTCACTCATGCCTAGAAAAGCCTTATTACTCGGTTTAAATGCCTTTATAATCCCATTATTGAATTTATTTTGAATTGTTTTTACATTTTTTGATTAAAACGTATTGTAATTGAATGTTTAACTCTAGAAACATGGTGCAAAAGCCATCCATTGTCAAGAAAAGTTCATTTATAGTCACTCAAGCCTAGAAAAGCCTTATTACTCGGTTTAAATGCCTTTATAATCCCATTATTGAATTTATTTTGAATTTTTTTACATTTTTTGATTAAAACAGATTGTAATTGATTGTTTGCCTCGGGAAACGTGGAGTGAAAGCCATCCATTGTCAAGAAAAGATCATTTATAGTCACTCATGCCTAGAAAAGCCTTATTACTCGGTTTAAATGCCCTTATAACCCCATAATTGAATTTATTTTGAATTTTTTTTG
This sequence comes from Theobroma cacao, assembly GCF_053813885.1. Lineage (NCBI taxonomy): Eukaryota > Viridiplantae > Streptophyta > Magnoliopsida > Malvales > Malvaceae > Theobroma > Theobroma cacao. The sequence goes on along the minus strand of NC_142644.1, from coordinate 13,534,914 downwards.
CATTTTTTTATTAAAACAGATTGTAATTAATTGTTTACCTTGGGAAACATGGAGCAAAAGCCATCCATTGTCAAGAAAAGTTCATTTATAGTCACTCATGCCTAGAAAAGCCTTATTACTCGGTTTAAATGCCTTTATAATCCCATTATTGAATTTATTTTGAATTTTTTTTACATTTTTTCATTAAAACATATTGTAATTGAATGTTGACCTCTAGAAACATGGAGCAAAAGCCATCCATTGTCAAGAAAAGTTCATTTATAGTCACTCAAGCCTAGAAAAGCTTTATTACTCAGTTTAAATGCCTTTATAATCCCATTATTGAATTTATTTTGAATTGTTTTTACATTTTTTGATTAAAACAGATTGTAATTGATTGTTTGCCTCGGGAAACGTGGAGTGAAAGCTATCCATTGTCAAGAAAAGATCATTTATAGTCACTCATGCCTAGAAAAGCCTTATTACTCGGTTTAAATGCCTTTATAATCCCATTATTGAATTTATTTTGAATTGTTTTTACATTTTTTGATTAAAACAGATTGTAATTGATTGTTTGCCTCGGGAAACGTGGAGTGAAAGCTATCCATTGTCAAGAAAAGATCATTTATAGTCACTCATGCCTAGAAAAGCCTTATTACTCAGTTTAAATGCCTTTATAATCCCATTATTGAATTTATTTTGAATTTTTTTACATTTTTTGATTAAAACAGATTGTAATTGATTGTTTGCCTCGGGAAACGTGGAGTGAAAGCCATCCATTGTCAAGAAAAGATCATTTATAGTCACTCATGCCTAGAAAAGCCTTATTACTCGGTTTAAATGCCTTTATAACCCTATAATTGAATTTATTTTGAATTTTTTTGCATTTTTTTATTAAAACAGATTGTAATTGATTGTTTACCTCGGGAAACATGGAGCAAAAGCCATCCATTTTCAAGAAAAGTTCATTTATAGTCACTCATGCCTAGAAAAGCCTTATTACTCGGTTTAAATGCCTTTATAATCCCATTATTGAATTTATTTTGAATTGTTTTTACATTTTTTGATTAAAACAGATTGTAATTGATTGTTTGCCTCGGGAAACGTGGAGTGAAAGCCATCCATTGTCAAGAAAAGATAATTTATAGTCACTCATGCCTAGAAAAGCCTTATTACTCGGTTTAAATGCCTTTATAACCCCATAATTGAATTTATTTTGAATTTTTTTTGCATTTTTTTATTAAAACAGATTGTAATTGATTGTTTACCTCGGGAAACATGGAGCAAAAGCCATCCATTGTCAAGAAAAGTTCATTTATAGTCACTCATGCCTAGAAAAGCCTTATTACTCGGTTTAAATGCCTTTATAATCCCATTATTGAATTTATTTTGATATTTTTTTACATTTTTTGATTAAAACAGATTGTAATTGATTGTTTGCCTTGGGAAACGTGGAGCGAAAGCCATCCATTGTCAAGAAAAGTTCATTTATACTCACTCATGCCTAGAAAAGCCTTATTACTCGGTTTAAATGCCTTTATAATCCCATTATTGAATTTATTTTAATTTTTTTTTACATTTTTTGATTAAAACAGATTGTAATTGATTGTTTGCCTCGGGAAACGTGGAGCGAAAGCCATCCATTGTCAAGAAAAGTTCATTTATAGTCACTCATGCCTAGAAAAGCCATATTACTCGGTTTAAATGCCTTTATAATCCCATTATTGAATTTATTTTGAATTTTTTTTTACATTTTTTGATTAAAACATATTGTAATAGATTGTTTACATCTAGAAACATGGAGCAAAAGCCATCCATTGTCAATAAAAGTTCATTTATAGTCAATCAAGCCTAGAAAAGCCTTATTACTCGGTTTAAATGCCTTTATAATCCCATTATTGAATTTATTTTGAATTGTTTTTACATTTTTTGATTAAAACAGATTGTAATTGATTGTTTGCCTCGGGAAACGTGGAGCGAAAGCCATCCATTGTCAAGAAAAGTTCATTTATAGTCACTCATGCCTAGAAAAGCCTTATTACTCGGTTTAAATGCCTTTATAACCCCATAATTGAATTTATTTTGAATTTTTTTTACATTTTTTGATTAAAACATATTGTAATTGATTGTTTACCTCGGGAAACATTGAGCAAAAGCCATCCATTGTCCAGAAAAGTTCATTTATAGTCACTCAAGCCTAGAAAAGCCTTATTACTCGGTTTAAATGCCTTTATAATCCCATTATTGAATTTATTTTGAATTGTTTTCACATTTTTTGATTAAAACAGATTGTAATTGATTGTTTGCCTCGGGAAACCTGGAGCGAAAGCCATCCATTGTCAACAAAAGTTCATTTATAGTCACTCATGCCTAGAAATGCCTTATTACTCGGTTTAAATGCCTTTATAATCCCATTATTGAGTTTATTTTGAATTGTTTTTACATTTTTTGATTAAAACATGTTGTAATTGATTGTTTGCCTCGGGAAACGTGGAGCGAAAGCCATCCATTGTCAAGAAAAGATCATTTATAGTCACTCATGCCTAGAAAATCCTTATTACTCGGTTTAAATGCCTTTATAACCCCATAATTGAATTTATTTTGAGTTTTTTTTACATTTTTGGATTAAAACAGATTGTAATTGATTGTTTGCCTCGGGAAACGTGGAGCGAAAGCCATCCATTGTCAAGAAAAGTTCATTTATAGTCACTCATGCCTAGAAAAGCCTTATTACTCGGTTTAAATGCCTTTATAATCCCATTATTGAATTTATTTTGAATTTTTTTTAGATTTTTTGATTAAAACAGATTGTAATTGATTGTTTGCCTCGGGAAACATGGAGCAAAAGCCATCCATTGTCAAGAAAAGTTCATTTATAGTCACTCAAGCCTAGAAAAGCCTTATTACTCGGTTTAAATGCCTTTATAATCCCATTATTGAATTTATTTTGAATTTTTTTTACATTTTTTGATTAAAACAGATTGTAATTGATTGTTTGCCTCGGGAAACGTGGAGCGAAAGCCATCTATTGTCAAGAAAAGTTCATTTATAGTCACTCATGCCTAGAAAAGCCTTATTACTCGGTTTAAATGCCTTTATAACCCCATAATTGAATTTATTTTGAATTTTTTTTACATTTTTTGATTAAAACATATTGTAATTGATTGTTTACCTCGGGAAACATTGAGCAAAAGCCATCCATTGTCCAGAAAAGTTCATTTATAGTCACTCAAGCCTAGAAAAGCCTTATTACTCGGTTTAAATGCCTTTATAATCCCATTATTGAATTTATTTTGAATTGTTTTCACATTTTTTGATTAAAACAGATTGTAATTGATTGTTTGCCTCGGGAAACCTGGAGCGAAAGCCATCCATTGTCAAGAAAAGTTCATTTATAGTCACTCATGCCTAGAAAAGCCTTATTACTCGGTTTAAATGCCTTTATAATCCCGTTATTGAATTTATTTTGAATTGTTTTTACATTTTTTGATTAAAACAGATTGTAATTGATTGTTTGCCTCGGGAAACGTGGAGCGAAAGCCATCCATTGTCAAGAAAAGTTCATTTATAGTCACTCATGCCTAGAAAAGCCTTATTACTCGGTTTAAATGCCTTTATAACCCCATAATTGAATTTATTTTGAATTTTTTTTACTTTTTTTTGTTAAAACAGATTGTAATTGATTGTTTGCCTCGGGAAACGTGGAGCGAAAGCCATACATTGCCAAGAAAAGTTCATTTATAGTCACTCATGCCTAGAAAAGCCTTATTACTCGGTTTAAATGCCTTTATAATCCCATTATTGAATTTATTTTGAATTGTTTTCACATTTTTTGATTAAAACAGATTGTAATTGATTGTTTGCCTCGGGAAACGTGGAGCGAAAGCCATCCATTGTCAAGAAAAGATCATTTATAGTCACTCATGCCTAGAAAAGCCTTATTACTCGGTTTAAATGCCTTTATAACCCCATAATGGAATTTATTTCGAATTTTTTTTGCATTTTTTTATTAAAACATATTGTAATTGATTTTTTGCCTCGGGAAACGTGGATCGAAAGCCATCCATTGTCAAGAAAAGACCATTTATAGTCACTCATGCCTAGAAAAGCCTTATTACTCGGTTTAAATGCCTTTATAATCCCATTATTGAATTTATTTTGAATTGTTTTTACATTTTTTGATTAAAACATATTGTAATTGAATGTTGACCTCTAGAAACATGGAGCAAAAGTCATCCATTGTCAAGAAAAGTTCATTTATAGTCACTCATGCCTAGAAAAGCCTTATTACTCGGTTTAAATGCCTTTATAATCCCATTATTGAATTTATTTTGAATTGTTTTTACATTTTTTGATTAAAACAGATTGTAATTGATTGTTTGCCTCGGGAAACGTGGAGCGAAAGCCATGCATTGTCAAGAAAAGTTCATTTATAGTCACTCATGCCTAGAAAAGCCTTATTACTCGGTTTAAATGCATTTATAATACCATTATTGAATTTATTTTGAATTTTTTTTACATTTTTTGATTAAAACATATTGTAATTGAATGTTTACCTCTAGAAACATGGAGCAAAAGCCATCCATTGTCAAGAAAAGTTCATTTATAGTCACTCAAGCCTAGAAAAGCCTTATTACTCAGTTTAAATGCCTTTATAATCCCATTATTGAATTTATTTTGAATTTTTTTTACATTTTTTGATTAAAACAGATTGTAATTGATTGTTTGCCTCGGGAAACATGGAGCGAAAGCCATCCATTGTCAAGAAAAGTTCATTTATAGTCACTCATGCCTAGAAAAGCCTTATTACTCAGTTTAAATGCCTTTATAATCCCATTATTGAATTTATTTTGAATTGTTTTTACATTTTTTGATTAAAACATATTGTAATTGAATGTTGACCTCTAGAAACATGGAGCAAAAGCCATCCATTGTGAAGAAAAGTTCATTTATAGTCACTCAAGCCTAGAAAAGCCTTATTACTCTGTTTAAATGCCTTTATAATCCCATTATTGAATTTATTTTGAATTTTTTTTACATTTTTTGATTAAAACAGATTGTAATTGATTGTTTGCCTCGGGAAACGTGGAGCGAAAGCCATCCATTGTCAAGAAAAGTTCATTTATAGTCACTCATGCCTAGAAAAGCCTTATTACTCGGTTTAAATGCCTTTATAATCCCATTATTGAATTTATTTTGATATTTTTTTACATTTTTTGATTAAAACAGATTGTAATTGATTGTTTGCCTCGGGAAACGTGGAGCGAAAGCCTTCCATTGTCAAGAAAAGTTCATTTATAGTCACTCATGCCTAGAAAAGCCTTATTACTCGGTTTAAATGCCTTTATAATCCCATTATTGAATTTATTTTGATATTTTTTTACATTTTTTGATTAAAACAGATTGTAATTGATTGTTTGCCTTGGGAAACGTGGAGCGAAAGCCATCCATTGTCAAGAAAAGTTCATTTATACTCACTCATGCCTAGAAAAGCCTTATTACTCGGTTTAAATGCCTTTATAATCCCATTATTGAATTTATTTTGATTTTTTTTTACATTTTTTGATTAAAACAGATTGTAATTGATTGTTTGCCTCGGGAAACGTGGAGCGAAAGCCATCCATTGTCAAGAAAAGTTCATTTATAGTCACTCATGCCTAGAAAAGCCATATTACTCGGTTTAAATGCCTTTATAATCCCATTATTGAATTTATTTTGAATTTTTTTTTACATTTTTTGATTAAAACATATTGTAATAGATTGTTTACATCTAGAAACATGGAGCAAAAGCCATCCATTGTCAATAAAAGTTCATTTATAGTCAATCAAGCCTAGAAAAGCCTTATTACTCGGTTTAAATGCCTTTATAATCCCATTATTGAATTTATTTTGAATTGTTTTTACATTTTTTGATTAAAACAGATTGTAATTGATTGTTTGCCTCGGGAAACGTGGAGCGAAAGCCATCCATTGTCAAGAAAAGTTCATTTATAGTCACTCATGCCTAGAAAAGCCTTATTACTCGGTTTAAATGCCTTTATAACCCCATAATTGAATTTATTTTGAATTTTTTTTACATTTTTTGATTAAAACATATTGTAATTGATTGTTTACCTCGGGAAACATTGAGCAAAAGCCATCCATTGTCCAGAAAAGTTCATTTATAGTCACTCAAGCCTAGAAAAGCCTTATTACTCGGTTTAAATGCCTTTATAATCCCATTATTGAATTTATTTTGAATTGTTTTCACATTTTTTGATTAAAACAGATTGCAATTGATTGTTTGCCTCGGGAAACCTGGGGCGAAAGCCATCCATTGTCAACAAAAGTTCATTTATAGTCACTCATGCCTAGAAATGCCTTATTACTCGGTTTAAATGCCTTTATAATCCCATTATTGAGTTTATTTTGAATTGTTTTTACATTTTTTGATTAAAACATGTTGTAATTGATTGTTTGCCTCGGGAAACGTGGAGCGAAAGCCATCCATTGTCAAGAAAAGATCATTTATAGTCACTCATGCCTAGAAAATCCTTATTACTCGGTTTAAATGCCTTTATAACCCCATAATTGAATTTATTTTGAATTTTTTTTACATTTTTGGATTAAAACAGATTGTAATTGATTGTTTGCCTCGGGAAACGTGGAGCGAAAGCCATCCATTGTCAAGAAAAGTTCATTTATAGTCACTCATGCCTAGAAAAGCCTTATTACTCGGTTTAAATGCCTTTATAATCCCATTATTGAATTTATTTTGAATTTTTTTTACATTTTTTGATTAAAACAGATTGTAATTGATTGTTTGCCTCGGGAAACATGGAGCAAAAGCCATCCATTGTCAAGAAAAGTTCATTTATAGTCACTCAAGCCTAGAAAAGCCTTATTACTCGGTTTAAATGCCTTTATAATCCCATTATTGAATTTATTTTGAATTTTTTTTACATTTTTTGATTAAAACAGATTGTAATTGATTGTTTGCCTCAGGAAACGTGGAGCGAAAGCCATCTATTGTCAAGAAAAGTTCATTTATAGTCACTCATGCCTAGAAAAGCCTTATTACTCGGTTTAAATGCCTTTATAACCCCATAATTGAATTTATTTTGAATTTTTTTTACATTTTTTGATTAAAACATATTGTAATTGATTGTTTACCTCGGGAAACATTGAGCAAAAGCCATCCATTGTCCAGAAAAGTTCATTTATAGTCACTCAAGCCTAGAAAAGCCTTATTACTCGGTTTAAATGCCTTTATAATCCCATTATTGAATTTATTTTGAATTGTTTTCACATTTTTTGATTAAAACAGATTGTAATTGATTGTTTGCCTCGGGAAACCTGGAGCGAAAGCCATCCATTGTCAACAAAAGTTCATTTATAGTCACTCATGCCTAGAAAAGCCTTATTACTCGGTTTAAATGCCTTTATAACCCCATAATTGAATTTATTTTGAATTTTTTTTGCATTTTTTTATTAAAACAGATTGTAATTGATTGTTTGCCTCAGGAAACGTGGATCGAAAGCCATCCATTGTCAAGAAAAGATCATTTATAGTCACTCATGCCTAGAAAAGCCTTATTACTCGGTTTAAATGCCGTTATAACCCCATAATTGAATTTATTTCGAATTTTTTTTACATTTTTTGATTAAAACATATTATAATTGATTGTTTGCCTCGGGAAACGTGGAGCGAAAGCCATCCATTGTCAAGAAAAGATCATTTATAGTCACTCATGCCTAGAAAAGCCTTATTACTCGGTTTAAATGCCTTTATAACCCCATAATTGAATTTATTTTGAATTTTTTTTGTATTTTTTTATTAAAATAGATTGTAATTGATTGTTTGCCTCGGGAAACGTAGATCGAAAGCCATCCATTGTCAAGAAAAGATCATTTATAATCACTCATGCCTAGAAAAGCCTTATTACTCGGTTTAAATGCCTTTATAACCCCATAATTGAATTTATTTTGAATTTTTTTTACATTTTTTGATTAAAACATATTATAATTGATTGTTTGCCTCGGGAAACGTGGAGCGAAAGCCATCCATTGTCATGAAAAGATCATTTATAGTCACTCATGCCTAGAAAAGCCTTATTACTCGGTTTAAATGCCTTTATAATCCCATTATTGAATTTATTTTGAATTGTTTTTACATTTTTTGATTAAAACATATTCTAATTGATTGTTTGCCTCGGGAAACTTGGAGCGAAAGCCATCCATTGTCAAGAAAAGATCATTTATAGTCGCTCATGCCTAGAAAAGCCTTATTACTCGGTTTAAATGCCTTTATAATCCCATTATTGAATTTATTTTGAAATTTTTTTACATTTTTTGATTAAAACATATTGTAATTGATTGTTTGCCTCGGGAAACATGGAGCGAAAGCCATCCATTGTCATGAAAAGCTCATTTATAGTCACTCATGCCTTGAAAAGCCTTATTACTCGGTTTAAATGCCTTTATAACCCCATAATTGAATTTATTTTGAATTTTTTTTACATTTTTTGATTAAAACAGATTGTAATTGATTGTTTGCCTCGGGAAACGTGGAGCGAAAGCCATCCATTGTCAAGAAAAGATCATTTAAAGTCACTCATGCCTAGAAAAGCCTTATTACTCGGTTTAAATGCCTTTATAACCCCATAATTGAATTTATTTTGAATTTTTTTTGCATTTTTTTATTAAAACAGATTGTAATTGATTGTTTGCCTCGGAAAACGTGGATCGAAAGCAATCCATTGTCAAGAAAAGATCATTTATAGTCACTCATGCCTAGAAAAGCCTTATTACTCGGTTTAAATGCCTTTATAACCCCATAATTGAATTTATTTTGAATTTTTTTTACATTTTTTGATTAAAACATATTATAATTGATTGTTTGCCTCGGGAAACGTGGAGCGAAAGCCATCCATTGTCAAGAAAAGATCATTTATAGTCACTCATGCCTAGAAAAGCCTTATTACTCGGTTTAAATGCCTTTATAATCCCATTATTGAATTTAGTTTGAATTGTTTTTACATTTTTTGATTAAAACAGATTGTAATTGATTGTTTGCCTCAGGAAACGTGGAGCGAAAGCCATCCATGGTCAAGAAAAGTTCATTTATAGTCACTCATGCCTAGAAAAGCCTTATTACTCGGTTTAAATGCATTTATAATCCCATTATTGAATTTATTTTGAATTTTTTTACATTTTTTGATTAAAACATATTGTAATTGAATGTTTACCTCTAGAAACATGGAGCAAAAGCCATCCATTGTCAAGAAAAGTTCTTTTATAGTCACTCAAGCCTAGAAAAGCCTTATTACTCAGTTTAAATGCCTTTATAATCCCATTATTGAATTTATTTTGAATTTTTTTTACATTTTTTGATTAAAACAGATTGTAATTGATTGTTTGCCTCGGGAAACGTGGAGCGAAAGCCATCCATTGTCAAGAAAAGTTCATTTATAGTCACTCATGCCTAGAAAAGCCTTATTACTCGGTTTAAATGCCTTTATAATCCCATTATTGAATTTATTTTGAATTGTTTTTACATTTTTTGATTAAAACAGATTGTAATTGATTGTTTGCCTCGGGAAACGTGGAGCGAAAGCCATCCATGGTCAAGAAAAGTTCATTTATAGTCACTCATGCCTAGAAAAGCCTTATTACTCGGTTTAAATGCATTTATAATCCCATTATTGAATTTATTTTGAATTTTTTTTACATTTTTTGATTAAAACATATTGTAATTGAATGTTTACCTCTAGAAACATGGAGCAAAAGCCATCCATTGTCAAGAAAAGTTCTTTTATACTCACTCAAGCCTAGAAAAGCCTTATTACTCAGTTTAAATGCCTTTATAATCCCATTATTGAATTTATTTTGAATTTTTTTTACATTTTTTGATTAAAACAGATTGTAATTGATTGTTTGCCTCGGGAAACGTGGAGCGAAAGCCATCCATTGTCAAGAAAAGTTCATTTATAGTCACTCATGCCTAGAAAAGCCTTATTACTCGGTTTAAATGCCTTTATAATCCCATTATTGAATTTATTTTGAATTGTTTTTACATTTTTTGATTAAAACATATTGTAATTGAATGTTGACCTCTAGAAACATGGAGCAAAAGCCATCCATTGTCAAGAAAAGTTCATTTATAGTCACTCAAGCCTAGAAAAGCCTTATTACTCAGTTTAAATGCCTTTATAATCCCATTATTGAATTTATTTTGAATTTTTTTTATATTTTTTGATTAAAACAGATTGTAATTGATTGTTTGCCTCGGGAAACGTGGAGCGAAAGCCATCCATTGTCAAGAAAAGATCATTTATAGTCACTCATGCCTAGAAAAGCCTTATTACTCGGTTTAAATGCCTTTATAACCCCATAATTGAATTTATTTTGAATTTTTTTTGCATTTTTTTATTAAAACATATTGTAATTGATTGTTTACCTCGGGAAACATGGAGCAAAAGCCATCCATTGTCAAGAAAAGATCATTTATAGTCACTCATGCCTAGAAAAGCCTTATTACTCGGTTTAAATGCCTTTATAACCCCATAATTGAATTTATTTTGAATTTTTTTTGCATTTTTTTATTAAAACAGATTGTAATTGATTGTTTGCCTCGGGAAACGTGGATCGAAAGCCATCCATTGTCAAGAAAAGATCATTTATAGTCACTCATGCCTAGAAAAGCCTTATTACTCGGTTTAAATGCCTTTATAACCCCATAATTGAATTTATTTTGAATTTTTTTTACATTTTTTGATTAAAACATATTATAATTGATTGTTTGCCTCGGGAAACGTGGAGCGAAAGCCATCCATTGTCATGAAAAGATCATTTATAGTCACTCATGCCTAGAAAAGCCTTATTACTCGGTTTAAATGCCTTTATAACCCCATAATTGAATTTATTTTGAATTTTTTTTACATTTTTTGATTAAAACAGATTGTAATTGATTGTTTGCCTCGGGAAACGTGGAGCGAAAGCCATCCATTCTCAAGAAAAGATCATTTATAGTCACTCATGCCTAGAAAAGCCTTATTACTCGGTTTAAATGCCTTTATAACCCCATAATTGAATTTATTTTGAATTTTTTTTGCATTTTTTTATTAAAACAGATTGTAATTGATTGTTTGCCTCGGGAAACGTGGATCGAAAGCCATCCATTGTCAAGAAAAGATCATTTATAGTCACTCATGCCTAGAAAAGCCTTATTACTCGGTTTAAATGCCTTTATAACCCCATAATTGAATTTATTTTGAATTTTTTTTACATTTTTTGATTAAAACATATTATAATTGATTGTTTGCCTCGGGAAACGTGGAGCGAAAGCCATCCATTGTCAAGAAAAGATCATTTATAGTCACTCATGCCTAGAAAAGCCTTATTACTCGATTTAAATGCCTTTATAACCCCATAATTGAATTTATTTTGAATTTTTTTTACATTTTTTGATTAAAACATATTATAATTGATTTTTTGCCTCGGGAAACGTGGAGCGAAAGCCATCCATTGTCAAGAAAAGATCATTTATAGTCACTCATGCCTTGAAAAGCCTTATTACTCGGTTTAAATGCATTTATAATCCCATTATTGAATTTATTTTGAATTCTTTTTACATTTTTTGATTAAAACATATTGTAATTGAATGTTTGCCTCTAGAAACATGGAGCAAAAGCCATCCATTGTCAAGAAAAGTTCATTTATAGTCACTCAAGCCTAGAAAAGCCTTATTACTCAGTTTAAATGCCTTTATAATCCCATTATTGAATTTATTTTGAATTTTTTTTACATTTTTTGATTAAAACAGATTGTAATTGATTGTTTGCCTCGGGAAACGTGGAGCGAAAGCCATCCATTGTCAAGAAAAGATCATTTATAGTCACTCATGCCTAGAAAAGCCTTATTACTCGGTTTAAATGCCTTTATAATCCCATTATTGAATTTATTTTGAGTTGTTTTTACATTTTTTGATTAAAACAGATTGTAATTGATTGTTTGCCTCGGGAAACGTGGAGCGAAAGCCATCCATGGTCCAGAAAAGTTCATTTATAGTCACTCATGCCTAGAAAAGCCTTATTACTCGGTTTAAATGCATTTATAATCCCATTATTGAATTTATTTTGAATTTTTTTTACATTTTTTGATTAAAACATATTGTAATTGAATGTTGACCTCTAGAAACATGGAGCAAAAGCCATCCATTGTCAAGAAAAGTTCATTTATAGTCACTCAAGCCTAGAAAAGCCTTATTACTCAGTTTAAATGCCTTTATAATCCCATTATTGAATTTATTTTGAACTGTTTTTACATTTTTTGATTAAAACAGATTGTAATTGATTGTTTGCCTCGGGAAACGTGGAGCGAAAGCCATCCATTGTCAAGAAAAGATCATTTATAGTCACTCATGCCTAGAAAAGCCTTATTACTCGGTTTAAATGCCTTTATAATCCCATTATTGATTTTTTTTTGAATTGTTTTTACATTTTTTGATTAAAACAGATTGTAATTGATTGTTTGCCTCGGGAAACGTGGAGCGAAAGCCATCCATTGTCAAGAAAATATCATTTATAGTCACTCATGCCTAGAAAAGCCTTATTACTCGGTTTAAATGCCTTTATAATCCCATTATTGATTGATTTTGAATTTTTTTTACATTTTTTGATTAAAACATATTGTAATAGATTGTTTACCTCTAGAAACATGGAGCAAAAGCCATCCATTGTCAAGAAAAGTTCATTTATAGTCAATCAAGCCTAGAAAAGCCTTATTACTCGGTTTAAATGCCTTTATAATCCCATTATTGAATTTTTTTTGAATTGTTTTTACATTTTTTGATTAAAACATACTGTAATTGAATGTTTACCTCTAGAAACATGGAGCAAAAGCCATCCATTGTCAAGAAAAGTTCCTTTATAGTCACTCAAGCCTAGAAAAGCCTTATTACTCAGTTTAAATGCCTTTATAATCCCATTATTGAATTTATTTTGAATTTTTTTTACATTTTTTGATTAAAACAGATTGTAATTGATTGTTTGCCTCGGGAAACGTGGAGCGAAAGCCATCCATTGTCAAGAAAAGTTCATTTATAGTCACTCATGCCTAGAAAAGCCTTATTACTCGGTTTAAATGCCTTTATAATCCCATTATTGAATTTATTTTGAATTGTTTTTACATTTTTTGATTAAAACATATTGTAATTGAATGTTGACCTCTAGAAACATGGAGCAAAAGCCATCCATTGTCAAGAAAAGTTCATTTATAGTCACTCAAGCCTAGAAAAGCCTTATTACTCAGTTTAAATGCCTTTATAATCCCATTATTGAATTTATTTTGAATTTTTTTTACATTTTTTGATTAAAACAGATTGTAATTGATTGTTTGCCTTGGGAAACGTGGAGCGAAAGCCATCCATTGTCAAGAAAAGATCATTTATAGTCACTCATGCCTAGAAAAGCCTTATTACTCGGTTTAAATGCCTTTATAACCCCATAATTGAATTTATTTTGAATTTTTTTTGCATTTTTTTATTAAAACAGATTGTAATTGATTGTTTACCTCGGGAAACATGGAGCAAAAGCCATCCATTGTCAAGAAAAGTTCATTTATAGTCACTCATGCCTAGAAAAGCCTTATTACTCGGTTTAAATGCCTTTATAATCCCATTATTGAATTTATTTTGAATTTTTTTTACATTTTTTGATTAAAACAGATTGTAATTGATTGTTTGCCTCGGGAAACGTGGAGCGAAAGCCATCCATTGTCAAGAAAAGTTCATTTATAGTCACTCATGCCTAGAAAAGCCTTATTACTCGGTTTAAATGCCTTTATAATCCCATTATTGAATTTATTTTGAATTTTTTTTACATTTTTTGATTAAAACAGATTGTAATTGATTGTTTGCCTCGGGAAACGTGGAGCGAAAGCCTTCCATTGTCAAGAAAAGTTCATTTATAGTCACTCATGCCTAGAAAAGCCTTATTACTCGGTTTAAATGCCTTTATAATCCCATTATTGATTTATTTTGAATTTTTTTTACATTTTTTGATTAAAACATATTGTAATAGATTGTTTACCTCTAGAAACATGGAGCAAAAGACATCCATTGTCAAGAAAAGTTCATTTATAGTCAATCAAGCCTAGAAAAGCCTTATTACTCGGTTTAAATGCCTTTATAATCCCATTATTGAATTTTTTTTGAATTGTTTTTACATTTTTTGATTAAAACATATTGTAATTGAATGTTTACCTCTAGAAACATGGAGCAAAAGCCATCCATTGTCAAGAAAAGTTCATTTATAGTCACTCAAGCCTAGAAAAGCCTTATTACTCAGTTTAAATGCCTTTATAATCCCATTATTGAATTTATTTTGAATTTTTTTTACATTTTTTGATTAAAACAGATTGTAATTGATTGTTTGCCTCGGGAAACGTGGAGCGAAAGCCTTCCATTGTCAAGAAAAGTTCATTTATAGTCACTCATGCCTAGAAAAGCCTTATTACTCGGTTTAAATGCCTTTATAATCCCATTATTGAATTTATTTTGAATTGTTTTTACATTTTTTGATTAAAACATATTGTAATTGAATGTTGACCTCTAGAAACATGGAGCAAAAGCCATCCATTGTCAAGAAAAGTTCATTTATAGTCACTCAAGCCTAGAAAAGCCTTATTACTCAGTTAAAATGCCTTTATAATCCCATTATTGAATTTATTTTGAATTTTTTTTACATTTTTTGATTAAAACAGATTGTAATTGATAGTTTGCCTCGGGAAACGTGGAGCAAAAGTCATCCATTGTCAAGAAAAGATCATTTATAGTCACTCATGCCTAGAAAAGCCTTATTACTCGGTTTAAATGCCTTTATAACCCCATAATTGAATTTATTTTGAATTTTTTTTGCATTTTTTTATTAAAACAGATTGTAATTGATTGTTTACCTCAGGAAACATGGAGCAAAAGCCATCCATTGTCAAGAAAAGTTCATTTATAGTCACTCATGCCTAGAAAAGCCTTATTACTCGGTTTAAATGCCTTTATAATCCCATTATTGAATTTATTTTGAATTTTTTTTACATTTTTTGATTAAAACAGATTGTAATTGATTGTTTGCCTCGGGAAACGTGGAGCGAAAGCCATCCATTGTCAAGAAAAGTTCATTTATAGTCACTCATGCCTAGAAAAGCCTTATTACTCGGTTTAAATGCCTTTATAATCCCATTATTGAATTTATTTTGAATTTTTTTTACATTTTTTGATTAAAACAGATTGTAATTGATTGTTTGCCTCGGGAAACGTGGAGCGAAAGCCTTCCATTGTCAAGAAAAGTTCATTTATAGTCACTCATGCCTAGAAAAGCCTTATTACTCGGTTTAAATGCCTTTATAATCCCATTATTGAATTTATTTTGAAATTTTTTTACATTTTTTGATTAAAACATATTGTAATAGATTGTTTACCTCTAGAAACATGGAGCAAAAGCCATCCATTGTCAAGAAAAGTTCATTTATAGTCAATCAAGCCTAGAAAAGCCTTATTACTCGGTTTAAATGCCTTTATAATCCCATTATTGAATTTTTTTTGAATTGTTTTTACATTTTTTGATTAAAACAGATTGTAATTGATTGTTTGCCTCGGGAAACGTGGAGCGAAAGCCATCCATTGTCAAGAAAAGATCATTTATAGTCACTCATGCCTAGAAAAGCCTTATTACTCGGTTTAAATGCCTTTATAATCCCATTATTGATTTATTTTGAATTGTTTTTACATTTTTTGATTAAAACATATTGTAATTGAATGTTGACCTCTAGAAACATGGAGCAAAAGCCATCCATTGTCAAGAAAAGTTCATTTATAGTCACTCAAGCCTAGAAAAGCCTTATTAATCAGTTTAAATGCCTTTATAATCCCATTATTGAATTTATTTTGAATTTTTTTTTACATTTTTTGATTAAAACAGATTGTAATTGATTGTTTGCCTCGGTAAACGTGGAGCGAAAGCCATCCATTGTCAAGAAAAGATCATTTATAGTCACTCATGCCTAGAAAAGCCTTATTACTCGGTTTAAATGCCTTTATAACCCCATAATTGAATTTATTTTGAATTTTTTTTACATTTTTTGATTAAAACATATTATAATTGATTGTTTGCCTCGGGAAACATGGAGCGAAAGCCATCCATTGTCATGAAAAGCTCATTTATAGTCACTCATGCCTTGAAAAGCCTTATTACTCGGTTTAAATGCCTTTATAACCCCATAATTGAATTTATTTTGAATTTTTTTTACATTTTTTGATTAAAACAGATTGTAATTGATTGTTTGCCTCGGGAAACGTGGAGCGAAAGCCATCCATTGTCAAGAAAAGATCATTTAAAGTCACTCATGCCTAGAAAAGCCTTATTACTCGGTTTAAATGCCTTTATAACCCCATAATTGAATTTATTTTGAATTTTTTTTGCATTTTTTTATTAAAACAGATTGTAATTGATTGTTTGCCTCGGAAAACGTGGATCGAAAGCAATCCATTGTCAAGAAAAGATCATTTATAGTCACTCATGCCTAGAAAAGCCTTATTACTCGGTTTAAATGCCTTTATAACCCCATAATTGAATTTATTTTGAATTTTTTTTACATTTTTTGATTAAAACATATTATAATTGATTGTTTGCCTCGGGAAACGTGGAGCGAAAGCCATCCATTGTCAAGAAAAGATCATTTATAGTCACTCATGCCTAGAAAAGCCTTATTACTCGGTTTAAATGCCTTTATAATCCCATTATTGAATTTAGTTTGAATTGTTTTTACATTTTTTGATTAAAACAGATTGTAATTGATTGTTTGCCTCAGGAAACGTGGAGCGAAAGCCATCCATGGTCAAGAAAAGTTCATTTATAGTCACTCATGCCTAGAAAAGCCTTATTACTCGGTTTAAATGCATTTATAATCCCATTATTGAATTTATTTTGAATTTTTTTACATTTTTTGATTAAAACATATTGTAATTGAATGTTTACCTCTAGAAACATGGAGCAAAAGCCATCCATTGTCAAGAAAAGTTCTTTTATAGTCACTCAAGCCTAGAAAAGCCTTATTACTCAGTTTAAATGCCTTTATAATCCCATTATTGAATTTATTTTGAATTTTTTTTACATTTTTTGATTAAAACAGATTGTAATTGATTGTTTGCCTCGGGAAACGTGGAGCGAAAGCCATCCATTGTCAAGAAAAGTTCATTTATAGTCACTCATGCCTAGAAAAGCCTTATTACTCGGTTTAAATGCCTTTATAATCCCATTATTGAATTTATTTTGAATTTTTTTTACATTTTTTGATTAAAACAGATTGTAATTGATTGTTTGCCTCGGGAAACGTGGAGCGAAAGCCATCCATTGTCAAGAAAAGTTCATTTATAGTCACTCATGCCTAGAAAAGCCTTATTACTCGGTTTAAATGCCTTTATAATCCCATTATTGAATTTATTTTGAATTTTTTTTACATTTTTTGATTAAAACAGATTGTAATTGATTGTTTGCCTCGGGAAACGTGGAGCGAAAGCCTTCCATTGTCAAGAAAAGTTCATTTATAGTCACTCATGCCTAGAAAAGCCTTATTACTCGGTTTAAATGCCTTTATAATCCCATTATTGAATTTATTTTGAAATTTTTTTACATTTTTTG
This sequence comes from Theobroma cacao, assembly GCF_053813885.1. Taxonomy (NCBI): domain Eukaryota; kingdom Viridiplantae; phylum Streptophyta; class Magnoliopsida; order Malvales; family Malvaceae; genus Theobroma; species Theobroma cacao. The sequence goes on along the minus strand of NC_142644.1, from coordinate 13,517,263 downwards.
ATTAAAACATATTGTAATAGATTGTTTACCTCTAGAAACATGGAGCAAAAGCCATCCATTGTCAAGAAAAGTTCATTTATAGTCAATCAAGCCTAGAAAAGCCTTATTACTCGGTTTAAATGCCTTTATAATCCCATTATTGAATTTTTTTTGAATTGTTTTTACATTTTTTGATTAAAACAGATTGTAATTGATTGTTTGCCTCGGGAAACGTGGAGCGAAAGCCATCCATTGTCAAGAAAAGATCATTTATAGTCACTCATGCCTAGAAAAGCCTTATTACTCGGTTTAAATGCCTTTATAATCCCATTATTGATTTATTTTGAATTTTTTTTACATTTTTTGATTAAAACATATTGTAATTGAATGTTGACCTCTAGAAACATGGAGCAAAAGCCATCCATTGTCAAGAAAAGTTCATTTATAGTCACTCAAGCCTAGAAAAGCCTTATTAATCAGTTTAAATGCCTTTATAATCCCATTATTGAATTTATTTTGAATTTTTTTTTACATTTTTTGATTAAAACAGATTGTAATTGATTGTTTGCCTCGGTAAACGTGGAGCGAAAGCCATCCATTGTCAAGAAAAGATCATTTATAGTCACTCATGCCTAGAAAAGCCTTATTACTCGGTTTAAATGCCTTTATAACCCCATAATTGAATTTATTTTGAATTTTTTTTACATTTTTTGATTAAAACATATTATAATTGATTGTTTGCCTCGGGAAACATGGAGCGAAAGCCATCCATTGTCATGAAAAGCTCATTTATAGTCACTCATGCCTAGAAAAGCCTTATTACTCGGTTTAAATGCCTTTATAACCCCATAATTGAATTTATTTTGAATTTTTTTTACATTTTTTGATTAAAACAGATTGTAATTGATTGTTTGCCTCGGGAAACGTGGAGCGAAAGCCATCCATTGTCAAGAAAAGATCATTTATAGTCACTCATGCCTAGAAAAGCCTTATTACTCGGTTTAAATGCCTTTATAACCCCATAATTGAATTTATTTTGAATTTTTTTTGCATTTTTTTATTAAAACAGATTGTAATTGATTGTTTGCCTCGGGAAACGTGGATCGAAAGCCATCCATTGTCAAGAAAAGATCATTTATAGTCACTCATGCCTAGAAAAGCCTTATTACTCGGTTTAAATGCCTTTATAACCCCATAATTGAATTTATTTTGAATTTTTTTTACATTTTTTGATTAAAACATATTATAATTGATTGTTTGCCTCGGGAAACGTGGAGCGAAAGCCATCCATTGTCAAGAAAAGATCATTTATAGTCACTCATGCCTAGAAAAGCCTTATTACTCGATTTAAATGCCTTTATAACCCCATAATTGAATTTATTTTGAATTTTTTTTACATTTTTTGATTAAAACATATTATAATTGATTTTTTGCCTCGGGAAACGTGGAGCGAAAGCCATCCATTGTCAAGAAAAGATCATTTATAGTCACTCATGCCTTGAAAAGCCTTATTACTCGGTTTAAATGCATTTATAATCCCATTATTGAATTTATTTTGAATTCTTTTTACATTTTTTGATTAAAACATATTGTAATTGAATGTTTGCCTCTAGAAACATGGAGCAAAAGCCATCCATTGTCAAGAAAAGTTCATTTATAGTCACTCAAGCCTAGAAAAGCCTTATTACTCAGTTTAAATGCCTTTATAATCCCATTATTGAATTTATTTTGAATTTTTTTTACATTTTTTGATTAAAACAGATTGTAATTGATTGTTTGCCTCGGGAAACGTGGAGCGAAAGCCATCCATTGTCAAGAAAAGATCATTTATAGTCACTCATGCCTAGAAAAGCCTTATTACTCGGTTTAAATGCCTTTATAATCCCATTATTGAATTTATTTTGAGTTGTTTTTACATTTTTTGATTAAAACAGATTGTAATTGATTGTTTGCCTCGGGAAACGTGGAGCGAAAGCCATCCATGGTCCAGAAAAGTTCATTTATAGTCACTCATGCCTAGAAAAGCCTTATTACTCGGTTTAAATGCATTTATAATCCCATTATTGAATTTATTTTGAATTTTTTTTACATTTTTTGATTAAAACATATTGTAATTGAATGTTGACCTCTAGAAACATGGAGCAAAAGCCATCCATTGTCAAGAAAAGTTCATTTATAGTCACTCAAGCCTAGAAAAGCCTTATTACTCAGTTTAAATGCCTTTATAATCCCATTATTGAATTTATTTTGAACTGTTTTTACATTTTTTGATTAAAACAGATTGTAATTGATTGTTTGCCTCGGGAAACGTGGAGCGAAAGCCATCCATTGTCAAGAAAAGATCATTTATAGTCACTCATGCCTAGAAAAGCCTTATTACTCGGTTTAAATGCCTTTATAATCCCATTATTGATTTTTTTTTGAATTGTTTTTACATTTTTTGATTAAAACAGATTGTAATTGATTGTTTGCCTCGGGAAACGTGGAGCGAAAGCCATCCATTGTCAAGAAAATATCATTTATAGTCACTCATGCCTAGAAAAGCCTTATTACTCGGTTTAAATGCCTTTATAATCCCATTATTGATTGATTTTGAATTTTTTTTACATTTTTTGATTAAAACATATTGTAATAGATTGTTTACCTCTAGAAACATGGAGCAAAAGCCATCCATTGTCAAGAAAAGTTCATTTATAGTCAATCAAGCCTAGAAAAGCCTTATTACTCGGTTTAAATGCCTTTATAATCCCATTATTGAATTTTTTTTGAATTGTTTTTACATTTTTTGATTAAAACATACTGTAATTGAATGTTTACCTCTAGAAACATGGAGCAAAAGCCATCCATTGTCAAGAAAAGTTCCTTTATAGTCACTCAAGCCTAGAAAAGCCTTATTACTCAGTTTAAATGCCTTTATAATCCCATTATTGAATTTATTTTGAATTTTTTTTACATTTTTTGATTAAAACAGATTGTAATTGATTGTTTGCCTCGGGAAACGTGGAGCGAAAGCCATCCATTGTCAAGAAAAGTTCATTTATAGTCACTCATGCCTAGAAAAGCCTTATTACTCGGTTTAAATGCCTTTATAATCCCATTATTGAATTTATTTTGAATTGTTTTTACATTTTTTGATTAAAACATATTGTAATTGAATGTTGACCTCTAGAAACATGGAGCAAAAGCCATCCATTGTCAAGAAAAGTTCATTTATAGTCACTCAAGCCTAGAAAAGCCTTATTACTCAGTTTAAATGCCTTTATAATCCCATTATTGAATTTATTTTGAATTTTTTTTACATTTTTTGATTAAAACAGATTGTAATTGATTGTTTGCCTTGGGAAACGTGGAGCGAAAGCCATCCATTGTCAAGAAAAGATCATTTATAGTCACTCATGCCTAGAAAAGCCTTATTACTCGGTTTAAATGCCTTTATAACCCCATAATTGAATTTATTTTGAATTTTTTTTGCATTTTTTTATTAAAACAGATTGTAATTGATTGTTTACCTCGGGAAACATGGAGCAAAAGCCATCCATTGTCAAGAAAAGTTCATTTATAGTCACTCATGCCTAGAAAAGCCTTATTACTCGGTTTAAATGCCTTTATAATCCCATTATTGAATTTATTTTGAATTTTTTTTACATTTTTTGATTAAAACAGATTGTAATTGATTGTTTGCCTCGGGAAACGTGGAGCGAAAGCCATCCATTGTCAAGAAAAGTTCATTTATAGTCACTCATGCCTAGAAAAGCCTTATTACTCGGTTTAAATGCCTTTATAATCCCATTATTGAATTTATTTTGAATTTTTTTTACATTTTTTGATTAAAACAGATTGTAATTGATTGTTTGCCTCGGGAAACGTGGAGCGAAAGCCTTCCATTGTCAAGAAAAGTTCATTTATAGTCACTCATGCCTAGAAAAGCCTTATTACTCGGTTTAAATGCCTTTATAATCCCATTATTGATTTATTTTGAATTTTTTTTACATTTTTTGATTAAAACATATTGTAATAGATTGTTTGCCTCTAGAAACATGGAGCAAAAGACATCCATTGTCAAGAAAAGTTCATTTATAGTCAATCAAGCCTAGAAAAGCCTTATTACTCGGTTTAAATGCCTTTATAATCCCATTATTGAATTTTTTTTGAATTGTTTTTACATTTTTTGATTAAAACATATTGTAATTGAATGTTTACCTCTAGAAACATGGAGCAAAAGCCATCCATTGTCAAGAAAAGTTCATTTATAGTCACTCAAGCCTAGAAAAGCCTTATTACTCAGTTTAAATGCCTTTATAATCCCATTATTGAATTTATTTTGAATTTTTTTTACATTTTTTGATTAAAACAGATTGTAATTGATTGTTTGCCTCGGGAAACGTGGAGCGAAAGCCTTCCATTGTCAAGAAAAGTTCATTTATAGTCACTCATGCCTAGAAAAGCCTTATTACTCGGTTTAAATGCCTTTATAATCCCATTATTGAATTTATTTTGAATTGTTTTTACATTTTTTGATTAAAACATATTGTAATTGAATGTTGACCTCTAGAAACATGGAGCAAAAGCCATCCATTGTCAAGAAAAGTTCATTTATAGTCACTCAAGCCTAGAAAAGCCTTATTACTCAGTTAAAATGCCTTTATAATCCCATTATTGAATTTATTTTGATTTTTTTTACATTTTTTGATTAAAACAGATTGTAATTGATAGTTTGCCTCGGGAAACGTGGAGCAAAAGCCATCCATTGTCAAGAAAAGATCATTTATAGTCACTCATGCCTAGAAAAGCCTTATTACTCGGTTTAAATGCCTTTATAACCCCATAATTGAATTTATTTTGAATTTTTTTTGCATTTTTTTATTAAAACAGATTGTAATTGATTGTTTACCTCAGGAAACATGGAGCAAAAGCCATCCATTGTCAAGAAAAGTTCATTTATAGTCACTCATGCCTAGAAAAGCCTTATTACTCGGTTTAAATGCCTTTATAATCCCATTATTGAATTTATTTTGAATTTTTTTTACATTTTTTGATTAAAACAGATTGTAATTGATTGTTTGCCTCGGGAAACGTGGAGCGAAAGCCATCCATTGTCAAGAAAAGTTCATTTATAGTCACTCATGCCTAGAAAAGCCTTATTACTCGGTTTAAATGCCTTTATAATCCCATTATTGAATTTATTTTGAATTTTTTTTACATTTTTTGATTAAAACAGATTGTAATTGATTGTTTGCCTCGGGAAACGTGGAGCGAAAGCCTTCCATTGTCAAGAAAAGTTCATTTATAGTCACTCATGCCTAGAAAAGCCTTATTACTCGGTTTAAATGCCTTTATAATCCCATTATTGAATTTATTTTGAAATTTTTTTACATTTTTTGATTAAAACATATTGTAATAGATTGTTTACCTCTAGAAACATGGAGCAAAAGCCATCCATTGTCAAGAAAAGTTCATTTATAGTCAATCAAGCCTAGAAAAGCCTTATTACTCGGTTTAAATGCCTTTATAATCCCATTATTGAATTTTTTTTGAATTGTTTTTACATTTTTTGATTAAAACAGATTGTAATTGATTGTTTGCCTCGGGAAACGTGGAGCGAAAGCCATCCATTGTCAAGAAAAGATCATTTATAGTCACTCATGCCTAGAAAAGCCTTATTACTCGGTTTAAATGCCTTTATAATCCCATTATTGATTTATTTTGAATTTTTTTTACATTTTTTGATTAAAACATATTGTAATTGAATGTTGACCTCTAGAAACATGGAGCAAAAGCCATCCATTGTCAAGAAAAGTTCATTTATAGTCACTCAAGCCTAGAAAAGCCTTATTAATCAGTTTAAATGCCTTTATAATCCCATTATTGAATTTATTTTGAATTTTTTTTTACATTTTTTGATTAAAACAGATTGTAATTGATTGTTTGCCTCGGTAAACGTGGAGCGAAAGCCATCCATTGTCAAGAAAAGATCATTTATAGTCACTCATGCCTAGAAAAGCCTTATTACTCGGTTTAAATGCCTTTATAACCCCATAATTGAATTTATTTTGAATTTTTTTTACATTTTTTGATTAAAACATATTATAATTGATTGTTTGCCTCGGGAAACATGGAGCGAAAGCCATCCATTGTCATGAAAAGCTCATTTATAGTCACTCATGCCTTGAAAAGCCTTATTACTCGGTTTAAATGCCTTTATAACCCCATAATTGAATTTATTTTGAATTTTTTTTACATTTTTTGATTAAAACAGATTGTAATTGATTGTTTGCCTCGGGAAACGTGGAGCGAAAGCCATCCATTGTCAAGAAAAGATCATTTAAAGTCACTCATGCCTAGAAAAGCCTTATTACTCGGTTTAAATGCCTTTATAACCCCATAATTGAATTTATTTTGAATTTTTTTTGCATTTTTTTATTAAAACAGATTGTAATTGATTGTTTGCCTCGGAAAACGTGGATCGAAAGCAATCCATTGTCAAGAAAAGATCATTTATAGTCACTCATGCCTAGAAAAGCCTTATTACTCGGTTTAAATGCCTTTATAACCCCATAATTGAATTTATTTTGAATTTTTTTTACATTTTTTGATTAAAACATATTATAATTGATTGTTTGCCTCGGGAAACGTGGAGCGAAAGCCATCCATTGTCAAGAAAAGATCATTTATAGTCACTCATGCCTAGAAAAGCCTTATTACTCGGTTTAAATGCCTTTATAATCCCATTATTGAATTTAGTTTGAATTGTTTTTACATTTTTTGATTAAAACAGATTGTAATTGATTGTTTGCCTCAGGAAACGTGGAGCGAAAGCCATCCATGGTCAAGAAAAGTTCATTTATAGTCACTCATGCCTAGAAAAGCCTTATTACTCGGTTTAAATGCATTTATAATCCCATTATTGAATTTATTTTGAATTTTTTTACATTTTTTGATTAAAACATATTGTAATTGAATGTTTACCTCTAGAAACATGGAGCAAAAGCCATCCATTGTCAAGAAAAGTTCTTTTATAGTCACTCAAGCCTAGAAAAGCCTTATTACTCAGTTTAAATGCCTTTATAATCCCATTATTGAATTTATTTTGAATTTTTTTTACATTTTTTGATTAAAACAGATTGTAATTGATTGTTTGCCTCGGGAAACGTGGAGCGAAAGCCATCCATTGTCAAGAAAAGTTCATTTATAGTCACTCATGCCTAGAAAAGCCTTATTACTCGGTTTAAATGCCTTTATAATCCCATTATTGAATTTATTTTGAATTGTTTTTACATTTTTTGATTAAAACAGATTGTAATTGATTGTTTGCCTCGGGAAACGTGGAGCGAAAGCCATCCATGGTCAAGAAAAGTTCATTTATAGTCACTCATGCCTAGAAAAGCCTTATTACTCGGTTTAAATGCATTTATAATCCCATTATTGAATTTATTTTGAATTTTTTTTACATTTTTTGATTAAAACATATTGTAATTGAATGTTTACCTCTAGAAACATGGAGCAAAAGCCATCCATTGTCAAGAAAAGTTCATTTATAGTCACTCAAGCCTAGAAAAGCCTTATTACTCAGTTTAAATGCCTTTATAATCCCATTATTGAATTTATTTTGAATTTTTTTTATATTTTTTGATTAAAACAGATTGTAATTGATTGTTTGCCTCGGGAAACGTGGAGCGAAAGCCATCCATTGTCAAGAAAAGTTCATTTATAGTCACTCATGCCTAGAAAAGCCTTATTACTCGGTTTAAATGCCTTTATAACCCCATAATTGAATTTATTTTGAATTTTTTTTGCATTTTTTTATTAAAACATATTGTAATTGAATGTTGACCTCTAGAAACATGGAGCAAAAGCCATCCATTGTCAAGAAAAGATCATTTATAGTCACTCATGCCTAGAAAAGCCTTATTACTCGGTTTAAATGCCTTTATAACCCCATAATTGAATTTATTTTGAATTTTTTTTGCATTTTTTTATTAAAACAGATTGTAATTGATTGTTTGCCTCGGGAAACGTGGATCGAAAGCCATCCATTGTCAAGAAAAGATCATTTATAGTCACTCATGCCTAGAAAAGCCTTATTACTCGGTTTAAATGCCTTTATAACCCCATAATTGAATTTATTTTGAATTTTTTTTACATTTTTTGATTAAAACATATTATAATTGATTGTTTGCCTCGGGAAACGTGGAGCGAAAGCCATCCATTGTCATGAAAAGATCATTTATAGTCACTCATGCCTAGAAAAGCCTTATTACTCGGTTTAAATGCCTTTATAACCCCATAATTGAATTTATTTTGAATTTTTTTTACATTTTTTGATTAAAAAAGATTGTAATTGATTGTTTGCCTCGGGAAACGTGGAGCGAAAGCCATCCATTGTCAAGAAAAGATCATTTATAGTCACTCATGCCTAGAAAAGCCTTATTACTCGGTTTAAATGCCTTTATAACCCCATAATTGAATTTATTTTGAATTTTTTTTGCATTTTTTTATTAAAACAGATTGTAATTGATTGTTTGCCTCGGGAAACGTGGATCGAAAGCCATCCATTGTCAAGAAAAGATCATTTATAGTCACTCATGCCTAGAAAAGCCTTATTACTCGGTTTAAATGCCTTTATAACCCCATAATTGAATTTATTTTGAATTTTTTTTACATTTTTTGATTAAAACATATTATAATTGATTGTTTGCCTCGGGAAACGTGGAGCGAAAGCCATCCATTGTCAAGAAAAGATCATTTATAGTCACTCATGCCTAGAAAAGCCTTATTACTCGATTTAAATGCCTTTATAACCCCATAATTGAATTTATTTTGAATTTTTTTTACATTTTTTGATTAAAACATATTATAATTGATTTTTTGCCTCGGGAAACGTGGAGCGAAAGCCATCCATTGTCAAGAAAAGATCATTTATAGTCACTCATGCCTTGAAAAGCCTTATTACTCGGTTTAAATGCATTTATAATCCCATTATTGAATTTATTTTGAATTCTTTTTACATTTTTTGATTAAAACATATTGTAATTGAATGTTTGCCTCTAGAAACATGGAGCAAAAGCCATCCATTGTCAAGAAAAGTTCATTTATAGTCACTCAAGCCTAGAAAAGCCTTATTACTCAGTTTAAATGCCTTTATAATCCCATTATTGAATTTATTTTGAATTTTTTTTACATTTTTTGATTAAAACAGATTGTAATTGATTGTTTGCCTCGGGAAACGTGGAGCGAAAGCCATCCATTGTCAAGAAAAGATCATTTATAGTCACTCATGCCTAGAAAAGCCTTATTACTCGGTTTAAATGCCTTTATAATCCCATTATTGAATTTATTTTGAGTTGTTTTTACATTTTTTGATTAAAACAGATTGTAATTGATTGTTTGCCTCGGGAAACGTGGAGCGAAAGCCATCCATGGTCCAGAAAAGTTCATTTATAGTCACTCATGCCTAGAAAAGCCTTATTACTCGGTTTAAATGCATTTATAATCCCATTATTGAATTTATTTTGAATTTTTTTTACATTTTTTGATTAAAACATATTGTAATTGAATGTTGACCTCTAGAAACATGGAGCAAAAGCCATCCATTGTCAAGAAAAGTTCATTTATAGTCACTCAAGCCTAGAAAAGCCTTATTACTCAGTTTAAATGCCTTTATAATCCCATTATTGAATTTATTTTGAACTGTTTTTACATTTTTTGATTAAAACAGATTGTAATTGATTGTTTGCCTCGGGAAACGTGGAGCGAAAGCCATCCATTGTCAAGAAAAGATCATTTATAGTCACTCATGCCTAGAAAAGCCTTATTACTCGGTTTAAATGCCTTTATAATCCCATTATTGATTTTTTTTTGAATTGTTTTTACATTTTTTGATTGAAACAGATTGTAATTGATTGTTTGCCTCGGGAAACGTGGAGCGAAAGCCATCCATTGTCAAGAAAAGATCATTTATAGTCACTCATGCCTAGAAAAGCCTTATTACTCGGTTTAAATGCCTTTATAATCCCATTATTGATTGATTTTGAATTTTTTTTACATTTTTTGATTAAAACATATTGTAATAGATTGTTTACCTCTAGAAACATGGAGCAAAAGCCATCCATTGTCAAGAAAAGTTCATTTATAGTCAATCAAGCCTAGAAAAGCCTTATTACTCGGTTTAAATGCCTTTATAATCCCATTATTGAATTTTTTTTGAATTGTTTTTACATTTTTTGATTAAAACATACTGTAATTGAATGTTTACCTCTAGAAACATGGAGCAAAAGCCATCCATTGTCAAGAAAAGTTCCTTTATAGTCACTCAAGCCTAGAAAAGCCTTATTACTCAGTTTAAATGCCTTTATAATCCCATTATTGAATTTATTTTGAATTTTTTTTACATTTTTTGATTAAAACAGATTGTAATTGATTGTTTGCCTCGGGAAACGTGGAGCGAAAGCCATCCATTGTCAAGAAAAGTTCATTTATAGTCACTCATGCCTAGAAAAGCCTTATTACTCGGTTTAAATGCCTTTATAATCCCATTATTGAATTTATTTTGAATTGTTTTTACATTTTTTGATTAAAACATATTGTAATTGAATGTTGACCTCTAGAAACATGGAGCAAAAGCCATCCATTGTCAAGAAAAGTTCATTTATAGTCACTCAAGCCTAGAAAAGCCTTATTACTCAGTTTAAATGCCTTTATAATCCCATTATTGAATTTATTTTGAATTTTTTTTACATTTTTTGATTAAAACAGATTGTAATTGATTGTTTGCCTCGGGAAACGTGGAGCGAAAGCCTTCCATTGTCAAGAAAAGTTCATTTATAGTCACTCAAGCATAGAAAAGCCTTATTACTCAGTTTAAATGCCTTTATAATCCCATTATTGAATTTATTTTGAATTTTTTTTTACATTTTTTTATTAAAACAGATTGTAATTGATTGTTTGCCTCGGTAAACATGGAGCGAAAGCCATCCATTGTCAAGAAAAGATCTTTTATAGTCACTCATGCCTAGAAAAGCCTTATTACTCGGTTTAAATGCCTTTATAATCCCATTATTGATTTATTTTGATTTTTTTTTTACATTTTTTGATTAAAACATATTGTAATAGATTGTTTACCTCTAGAAACATGGAGCAAAAGCCATCCATTGTCAAGAAAAGTTCATTTATAGTCACTCATGCCTAGAAAAGCCTTATTAATCAGTTTAAATGCCTTTATAATCCCATTATTGAATTTATTTTGAATTTTTTTTTACATTTTTTGATTAAAACAGATTGTAATTGATTGTTTGCCTCGGGAAACGTGGAGCGAAAGCCATCCATTGTCAAGAAAAGATCATTTATAGTCACTCATGCCTAGAAAAGCCTTATTACTCGGTTTAAATGCCTTTATAACCCCATAATTGAATTTATTTTGAATTTTTTTTGCATTTTTTTATTAAAACAGATTGTAATTGATTGTTTGCCTCGGGAAACGTGGATCGAAAGCCATCCATTGTCAAGAAAAGATCATTTATAGTCACTCATGCCTAGAAAAGCCTTATTACTCGGTTTAAATGCCGTTATAACCCCATAATTGAATTTATTTCGAATTTTTTTTACATTTTTTGATTAAAACATATTATAATTGATTGTTTGCCTCGGGAAACGTGGAGCGAAAGCCATCCATTGTCAAGAAAAGATCATTTATAGTCACTCATGCCTAGAAAAGCCTTATTACTCGGTTTAAATGCCTTTATAACCCCATAATTGAATTTATTTTGAATTTTTTTTGTATTTTTTTATTAAAACAGATTGTAATTGATTGTTTGCCTCGGGAAACGTGGATCGAAAGCCATCCATTGTCAAGAAAAGATCATTTATAGTCACTCATGCCTAGAAAAGCCTTATTACTCGGTTTAAATGCCTTTATAACCCCATAATTGAATTTATTTTGAATTTTTTTTACATTTTTTGATTAAAACATATTATAATTGATTGTTTGCCTCGGGAAACGTGGAGCGAAAGCCATCCATTGTCATGAAAAGATCATTTATAGTCACTCATGCCTAGAAAAGCCTTATTACTCGGTTTAAATGCCTTTATAATCCCATTATTGAATTTATTTTGAATTGTTTTTACATTTTTTGATTAAAACATATTCTAATTGATTGTTTGCCTCGGGAAACTTGGAGCGAAAGCCATCCATTGTCAAGAAAAGTTCGTTTATAGTCGCTCATGCCTAGAAAAGCCTTATTGCTCGGTTTAAATGCCTTTATAATCCCATTATTGAATTTTTTTTGAATTGTTTTTACATTTTTTGATTAAAACAGATTGTAATTGATAGTTTGCCTTGGGAAACGTGGAGCGAAAGCCATCCATTGTCAAGAAGAGATCATTTATAGTCACTCATGCCAAGAAAAGCCTTATTACTCGGTTTAAATGCCTTTATAATCCCATTATTGAATTTATTTTAAATTTTTTTTTACATTTTTTGATTAAAACATATTGTAATTGAATGTTGACCTCTAGAAACATGGAGCAAAAGCCATCCATTGTCAAGAAAAGTTCATTTATAGTCACTCAAGCCTAGAAAAGCCTTATTACTCAGTTTAAATGCCTTTATAATCCCATTATTGAATTTATTTTGAATTGTTTTTACATTTTTTGATTAAAACAGATTGTAATTGATTGTTTACCTCGGGAAACGTGGAGCGAAAGCCATCCATTTTCAAGAAAAGATCATTTATAGTCACTCATGCCTAGAAAAGCCTTATTACTCGGTTTAAATGCCTTTATAATCCCATTATTGATTTTTTTTTGAATTGTTTTTACATTTTTTGATTAAAATAGATTGTAATTGATTGTTTGCCTCGGGAAACGTGGAGCGAAAGCCATCCATTGTCAAGAAAAGATCATTTATAGTCACTCATGCCTAGAAAAGCCTTATTACTCGGTTTAAATGCCTTTATAATCCCATTATTGATTTATTTTGAATTTTTTTTACATTTTTTGATTAAAACATATTGTAATAGATTGTTTACCTCTAGAAACATGGAGCAAAAGACATCCATTGTCAAGAAAAGTTCATTTATAGTCAATCAAGCCTAGAAAAGCCTTATTACTCGGTTTAAATGCCTTTATAATCCCATTATTGAATTTTTTTTGAATTGTTTTTACATTTTTTGATTAAAACATATTGTAATTGAATGTTTACCTCTAGAAACATGGAGCAAAAGCCATCCATTGTCAAGAAAAGTTCATTTATAGTCACTCAAGCCTAGAAAAGCCTTATTACTCAGTTTAAATGCCTTTATAATCCCATTATTGAATTTATTTTGAATTTTTTTTACATTTTTTGATTAAAACAGATTGTAATTGATTGTTTGCCTCGGGAAACGTGGAGCGAAAGCCTTCCATTGTCAAGAAAAGTTCATTTATAGTCACTCATGCCTAGAAAAGCCTTATTACTCGGTTTAAATGCCTTTATAATCCCATTATTGAATTTATTTTGAATTGTTTTTACATTTTTTGATTAAATCATATTGTAATTGAATGTTGACCTCTAGAAACATGGAGCAAAAGCCATCCATTGTCAAGAAAAGTTCATTTATAGTCACTCAAGCCTAGAAAAGCCTTATTACTCAGTTTAAATGCCTTTATAATCCCATTATTGAATTTATTTTGAATTGTTTTTACATTTTTTGATTAAAACAGATTGTAATTGATTGTTTGCCTCGGGAAACGTGGAGCAAAAGCCATCCATTGTCAAGAAAAGATCATTTATAGTCACTCATGCCTAGAAAAGCCTTATTACTCGGTTTAAATGCCTTTATAACCCCATAATTGAATTTATTTTGAATTTTTTTTGCATTTTTTTATTAAAACAGATTGTAATTGATTGTTTACCTTAGGAAACATGGAGCAAAAGCCATCCATTGTCAAGAAAAGTTCATTTATAGTCACTCATGCCTAGAAAAGCCTTATTACTCGGTTTAAATGCCTTTATAATCCCATTATTGAATTTATTTTGAATTTTTTTTACATTTTTTGATTAAAACAGATTGTAATTGATTGTTTGCCTCGGGAAACGTGGAGCGAAAGCCATCCATTGTCAAGAAAAGTTCATTTATAGTCACTCATGCCTAGAAAAGCCTTATTACTCGGTTTAAATGCCTTTATAATCCCATTATTGAATTTATTTTGAATTTTTTTTACATTTTTTGATTAAAACAGATTGTAATTGATTGTTTGCCTCGGGAAACGTGGAGCGAAAGCCTTCCATTGTCAAGAAAAGTTCATTTATAGTCACTCATGCCTAGAAAAGCCTTATTACTCGGTTTAAATGCCTTTATAATCCCATTATTGAATTTATTTTGAATTTTTCTTACATTTTTTGATTAAAACATATTGTAATAGATTGTTTACCTCTAGAAACATGGAGCAAAAGCCATCCATTGTCAAGAAAAGTTCATTTATAGTCAATCAAGCCTAGAAAAGCCTTATTACTCGGTTTAAATGCCTTTATAATCCCATTATTGAATTTTTTTTGAATTGTTTTTACATTTTTTGATTAAAACAGATTGTAATTGATTGTTTGCCTCGGGAAACGTGGAGCGAAAGCCATCCATTGTCAAGAAAAGATCATTTATAGTCACTCATGCCTAGAAAAGCCTTATTACTCGGTTTAAATGCCTTTATAATCCCATTATTGATTTATTTTGAATTTTTTTTACATTTTTTGATTAAAACATATTGTAATTGAATGTTGACCTCTAGAAACATGGAGCAAAAGCCATCCATTGTCAAGAAAAGTTCATTTATAGTCACTCAAGCCTAGAAAAGCCTTATTAATCAGTTTAAATGCCTTTATAATCCCATTATTGAATTTATTTTGAATTTGTTTTTACATTTTTTGATTAAAACAGATTGTAATTGATTGTTTGCCTCGGTAAACGTGGAGCGAAAGCCATCCATTGTCAAGAAAAGATCATTTATAGTCACTCATGCCTAGAAAAGCCTTATTACTCGGTTTAAATGCCTTTATAACCCCATAATTGAATTTATTTTGAATTTTTTTTGCATTTTTTTATTAAAACAGATTGTAATTGATTGTTTGCCTCGGGAAACGTGGATCGAAAGCCATCCATTGTCAAGAAAAGATCATTTATAGTCACTCATGCCTAGAAAAGCCTTATTACTCGGTTTAAATGCCGTTATAACCCCATAATTGAATTTATTTCGAATTTTTTTTACATTTTTTGATTAAAACATATTATAATTGATTGTTTGCCTCGGGAAACGTGGAGCGAAAGCCATCCATTGTCAAGAAAAGATCATTTATAGTCACTCATGCCTAGAAAAGCCTTATTACTCGGTTTAAATGCCTTTATAACCCCATAATTGAATTTATTTTGAATTTTTTTTGTATTTTTTTATTAAAACAGATTGTAATTGATTGTTTGCCTCGGGAAACGTGGATCGAAAGCCATCCATTGTCAAGAAAAGATCATTTATAGTCACTCATGCCTAGAAAAGCCTTATTACTCGGTTTAAATGCCTTTATAACCCCATAATTGAATTTATTTTGAATTTTTTTTACATTTTTTGATTAAAACATATTATAATTGATTGTTTGCCTCGGGAAACGTGGAGCGAAAGCCATCCATTGTCATGAAAAGATCATTTATAGTCACTCATGCCTAGAAAAGCCTTATTACTCGGTTTAAATGCCTTTATAATCCCATTATTGAATTTATTTTGAATTGTTTTTACATTTTTTGATTAAAACATATTCTAATTGATTGTTTGCCTCGGGAAACTTGGAGCGAAAGCCATCCATTGTCAAGAAAAGTTCGTTTATAGTCGCTCATGCCTAGAAAAGCCTTATTGCTCGGTTTAAATGCCTTTATAATCCCATTATTGAATTTTTTTTGAATTGTTTTTACATTTTTTGATTAAAACAGATTGTAATTGATAGTTTGCCTTGGGAAACGTGGAGCGAAAGCCATCCATTGTCAAGAAGAGATCATTTATAGTCACTCATGCCAAGAAAAGCCTTATTACTCGGTTTAAATGCCTTTATAATCCCATTATTGAATTTATTTTAAATTTTTTTTTACATTTTTTGATTAAAACATATTGTAATTGAATGTTGACCTCTAGAAACATGGAGCAAAAGCCATCCATTGTCAAGAAAAGTTCATTTATAGTCACTCAAGCCTAGAAAAGCCTTATTACTCAGTTTAAATGCCTTTATAATCCCATTATTGAATTTATTTTGAATTGTTTTTACATTTTTTGATTAAAACAGATTGTAATTGATTGTTTACCTCGGGAAACGTGGAGCGAAAGCCATCCATTTTCAAGAAAAGATCATTTATAGTCACTCATGCCTAGAAAAGCCTTATTACTCGGTTTAAATGCCTTTATAATCCCATTATTGATTTTTTTTTGAATTGTTTTTACATTTTTTGATTAAAATAGATTGTAATTGATTGTTTGCCTCGGGAAACGTGGAGCGAAAGCCATCCATTGTCAAGAAAAGATCATTTATAGTCACTCATGCCTAGAAAAGCCTTATTACTCGGTTTAAATGCCTTTATAATCCCATTATTGATTTATTTTGAATTTTTTTTACATTTTTTGATTAAAACATATTGTAATAGATTGTTTACCTCTAGAAACATGGAGCAAAAGACATCCATTGTCAAGAAAAGTTCATTTATAGTCAATCAAGCCTAGAAAAGCCTTATTACTCGGTTTAAATGCCTTTATAATCCCATTATTGAATTTTTTTTGAATTGTTTTTACATTTTTTGATTAAAACATATTGTAATTGAATGTTTACCTCTAGAAACATGGAGCAAAAGCCATCCATTGTCAAGAAAAGTTCATTTATAGTCACTCAAGCCTAGAAAAGCCTTATTACTCAGTTTAAATGCCTTTATAATCCCATTATTGAATTTATTTTGAATTTTTTTTACATTTTTTGATTAAAACAGATTGTAATTGATTGTTTGCCTCGGGAAACGTGGAGCGAAAGCCTTCCATTGTCAAGAAAAGTTCATTTATAGTCACTCATGCCTAGAAAAGCCTTATTACTCGGTTTAAATGCCTTTATAATCCCATTATTGAATTTATTTTGAATTGTTTTTACATTTTTTGATTAAATCATATTGTAATTGAATGTTGACCTCTAGAAACATGGAGCAAAAGCCATCCATTGTCAAGAAAAGTTCATTTATAGTCACTCAAGCCTAGAAAAGCCTTATTACTCAGTTTAAATGCCTTTATAATCCCATTATTGAATTTATTTTGAATTGTTTTTACATTTTTTGATTAAAACAGATTGTAATTGATTGTTTGCCTCGGGAAACGTGGAGCAAAAGCCATCCATTGTCAAGAAAAGATCATTTATAGTCACTCATGCCTAGAAAAGCCTTATTACTCGGTTTAAATGCCTTTATAACCCCATAATTGAATTTATTTTGAATTTTTTTTGCATTTTTTTATTAAAACAGATTGTAATTGATTGTTTACCTTAGGAAACATGGAGCAAAAGCCATCCATTGTCAAGAAAAGTTCATTTATAGTCACTCATGCCTAGAAAAGCCTTATTACTCGGTTTAAATGCCTTTATAATCCCATTATTGAATTTATTTTGAATTTTTTTTACATTTTTTGATTAAAACAGATTGTAATTGATTGTTTGCCTCGGGAAACGTGGAGCGAAAGCCATCCATTGTCAAGAAAAGTTCATTTATAGTCACTCATGCCTAGAAAAGCCTTATTACTCGGTTTAAATGCCTTTATAATCCCATTATTGAATTTATTTTGAATTTTTTTTACATTTTTTGATTAAAACAGATTGTAATTGATTGTTTGCCTCGGGAAACGTGGAGCGAAAGCCTTCCATTGTCAAGAAAAGTTCATTTATAGTCACTCATGCCTAGAAAAGCCTTATTACTCGGTTTAAATGCCTTTATAATCCCATTATTGAATTTATTTTGAATTTTTCTTACATTTTTTGATTAAAACATATTGTAATAGATTGTTTACCTCTAGAAACATGGAGCAAAAGCCATCCATTGTCAAGAAAAGTTCATTTATAGTCAATCAAGCCTAGAAAAGCCTTATTACTCGGTTTAAATGCCTTTATAATCCCATTATTGAATTTTTTTTGAATTGTTTTTACATTTTTTGATTAAAACAGATTGTAATTGATTGTTTGCCTCGGGAAACGTGGAGCGAAAGCCATCCATTGTCAAGAAAAGATCATTTATAGTCACTCATGCCTAGAAAAGCCTTATTACTCGGTTTAAATGCCTTTATAATCCCATTATTGATTTATTTTGAATTTTTTTTACATTTTTTGATTAAAACATATTGTAATTGAATGTTGACCTCTAGAAACATGGAGCAAAAGCCATCCATTGTCAAGAAAAGTTCATTTATAGTCACTCAAGCCTAGAAAAGCCTTATTAATCAGTTTAAATGCCTTTATAATCCCATTATTGAATTTATTTTGAATTTGTTTTTACATTTTTTGATTAAAACAGATTGTAATTGATTGTTTGCCTCGGTAAACGTGGAGCGAAAGCCATCCATTGTCAAGAAAAGATCATTTATAGTCACTCATGCCTAGAAAAGCCTTATTACTCGGTTTAAATGCCTTTATAACCCCATAATTGAATTTATTTTGAATCTTTTTTACATTTTTTGATTAAAACATATTATAATTGATTGTTTGCCTCGGGAAACGTGGAGCGAAAGCCATCCATTGTCAAGAAAAGATCATTTATAGTCACTCATGCCTAGAAAAGCCTTATTACTCGGTTTAAATGCCTTTATAACCCCATAATTGAATTTATTTTGAATTTTTTTTGTATTTTTTTATTAAAACAGATTGTAATTGATTGTTTGCCTCGGGAAACGTGGATCGAAAGCCATCCATTGTCAAGAAAAGATCATTTATAGTCACTCATGCCTAGAAAAGCCTTATTACTCGGTTTAAATGCCTTTATAACCCCATAATTGAATTTATTTTGAATTTTTTTTACATTTTTTGATTAAAACATATTATAATTGATTGTTTGCCTCGGGAAACGTGGAGCGAAAGCCATCCATTGTCATGAAAAGATCATTTATAGTCACTCATGCCATGAAAAGCCTTATTACTCGGTTTAAATGCCTTTATAACCCCATAATTGAATTTATTTTGAATTTTTTTTACATTTTTTGATTAAAACAGATTGTAATTGATTGTTTGCCTCGGGAAACGTGGAGCGAAAGCCATCCATTGTCAAGAAAAGATCATTTAAAGTCACTCATGCCTAGAAAAGCCTTATTACTCGGTTTAAATGCCTTTATAACCCCATAATTGAATTTATTTTGAATTTTTTTTGCATTTTTTTATTAAAACAGATTGTAATTGATTGTTTGCCTCGGAAAACGTGGATCGAAAGCCATCCATTGTCAAGAAAAGATCATTTATAGTCACTCATGCCTAGAAAAGCCTTATTACTCGGTTTAAATGCCTTTATAACCCCATAATTGAATTTATTTTGAATTTTTTTTACATTTTTTGATTAAAACATATTATAATTGATTGTTTGCCTCGAGAAACGTGGAGCGAAAGCCATCCATTGTCAAGAAAAGATCATTTATAGTCACTCATGCCTAGAAAAGCCTTATTACTCGGTTTAAATGCCTTTATAATCCCATTATTGAATTTATTTTGAATTGTTTTTACATTTTTTGATTAAAACAGATTGTAATTGATTGTTTGCCTCAGGAAACGTGGAGCGAAAGCCATCCATGGTCAAGAAAAGTTCATTTATAGTCACTCATGCCTAGAAAAGCCTTATTACTCGGTTTAAATGCATTTATAATCCCATTATTGAATTTATTTTGAATTTTTTTACATTTTTTGATTAAAACATATTGTAATTGAATGTTTACCTCTAGAAACATGGAGCAAAAGCCATCCATTGTCAAGAAAAGTTCTTTTATAGTCACTCAAGCCTAGAAAAGCCTTATTACTCAGTTTAAATGCCTTTATAATCCCATTATTGAATTTATTTTGAATTTTTTTTACATTTTTTGATTAAAACAGATTGTAATTGATTGTTTGCCTCGGGAAACGTGGAGCGAAAGCCATCCATTGTCAAGAAAAGTTCATTTATAGTCACTCATGCCTAGAAAAGCCTTATTACTCGGTTTAAATGCCTTTATAATCCCATTATTGAATTTATTTTGAATTGTTTTTACATTTTTTGATTAAAACAGATTGTAATTGATTGTTTGCCTCGGGAAACGTGGAGCGAAAGCCATCCATGGTCAAGAAAAGTTCATTTATAGTCACTCATGCCTAGAAAAGCCTTATTACTCGGTTTAAATGCATTTATAATCCCATTATTGAATTTATTTTGAATTTTTTTTACATTTTTTGATTAAAACATATTGTAATTGAATGTTTACCTCTAGAAACATGGAGCAAAAGCCATCCATTGTCAAGAAAAGTTCTTTTATAGTCACTCAAGCCTAGAAAAGCCTTATTACTCAGTTTAAATGCCTTTATAATCCCATTATTGAATTTATTTTGAATTTTTTTTACATTTTTTGATTAAAACAGATTGTAATTGATTGTTTGCCTCGGGAAACGTGGAGCGAAAGCCATCCATTGTCAAGAAAAGTTCATTTATAGTCACTCATGGCTAGAAAAGCCTTATTACTCGGTTTAAATGCCTTTATAATCCCATTATTGAATTTATTTTGAATTGTTTTTACATTTTTTGATTAAAACAGATTGTAATTGATTGTTTGCCTCGGGAAACGTGGAGCGAAAGCCATCCATGGTCAAGAAAAGTTCATTTATAGTCACTCATGCCTAGAAAAGCCTTATTACTCGGTTTAAATGCATTTATAATCCCATTATTGAATTTATTTTGAATTTTTTTTACATTTTTTGATTAAAACATATTGTAATTGAATGTTTACCTCTAGAAACATGGAGCAAAAGCCATCCATTGTCAAGAAAAGTTCTTTTATACTCACTCAAGCCTAGAAAAGCCTTATTACTCAGTTTAAATGCCTTTATAATCCCATTATTGAATTTATTTTGAATTTTTTTTACATTTTTTGATTAAAACAGATTGTAATTGATTGTTTGCCTCGGGAAACGTGGAGCGAAAGCCATCCATTGTCAAGAAAAGTTCATTTATAGTCACTCATGCCTAGAAAAGCCTTATTACTCGGTTTAAATGCCTTTATAATCCCATTATTGAATTTATTTTGAATTGTTTTTACATTTTTTGATTAAAACATATTGTAATTGAATGTTGACCTCTAGAAACATGGAGCAAAAGCCATCCATTGTCAAGAAAAGTTCATTTATAGTCACTCAAGCCTAGAAAAGCCTTATTACTCAGTTTAAATGCCTTTATAATCCCATTATTGAATTTATTTTGAATTTTTTTTATATTTTTTGATTAAAACAGATTGTAATTGATTGTTTGCCTCGGGAAACGTGGAGCGAAAGCCATCCATTGTCAAGAAAAGATCATTTATAGTCACTCATGCCTAGAAAAGCCTTATTACTCGGTTTAAATGCCTTTATAACCCCATAATTGAATTTATTTTGAATTTTTTTTGCATTTTTTTATTAAAACATATTGTAATTGATTGTTTACCTCGGGAAACATGGAGCAAAAGCCATCCATTGTCAAGAAAAGATCATTTATAGTCACTCATGCCTAGAAAAGCCTTATTACTCGGTTTAAATGCCTTTATAACCCCATAATTGAATTTATTTTGAATTTTTTTTGCATTTTTTTATTAAAACAGATTGTAATTGATTTTTTGCCTCGGGAAACGTGGATCGAAAGCCATCCATTGTCAAGAAAAGATCATTTATAGTCACTCATGCCTAGAAAAGCCTTATTACTCGGTTTAAATGCCTTTATAACCCCATAATTGAATTTATTTTGAATTTTTTTTACATTTTTTGATTAAAACATATTATAATTGATTGTTTGCCTCGGGAAACGTGGAGCGAAAGCCATCCATTGTCATGAAAAGATCATTTATAGTCACTCATGCCTAGAAAAGCCTTATTACTCGGTTTAAATGCCTTTATAACCCCATAATTGAATTTATTTTGAATTTTTTTTACATTTTTTGATTAAAACAGATTGTAATTGATTGTTTGCCTCGGGAAACGTGGAGCGAAAGCCATCCATTGTCAAGAAAAGATCATTTATAGTCACTCATGCCTAGAAAAGCCTTATTACTCGGTTTAAATGCCTTTATAACCCCATAATTGAATTTATTTTGAATTTTTTTTGCATTTTTTTATTAAAACAGATTGTAATTGATTGTTTGCCTCGGGAAACGTGGATCGAAAGCCATCCATTGTCAAGAAAAGATCATTTATAGTCACTCATGCCTAGAAAAGCCTTATTACTCGGTTTAAATGCCTTTATAACCCCATAATTGAATTTATTTTGAATTTTTTTTACATTTTTTGATTAAAACATATTATAATTGATTGTTTGCCTCGGGAAACGTGGAGCGAAAGCCATCCATTGTCAAGAAAAGATCATTTATAGTCACTCATGCCTAGAAAAGCCTTATTACTCGATTTAAATGCCTTTATAACCCCATAATTGAATTTATTTTGAATTTTTTTTACATTTTTTGATTAAAACATATTATAATTGATTTTTTGCCTCGGGAAACGTGGAGCGAAAGCCATCCATTGTCAAGAAAAGATCATTTATAGTCACTCATGCCTTGAAAAGCCTTATTACTCGGTTTAAATGCATTTATAATCCCATTATTGAATTTATTTTGAATTCTTTTTACATTTTTTGATTAAAACATATTGTAATTGAATGTTTGCCTCTAGAAACATGGAGCAAAAGCCATCCATTGTCAAGAAAAGTTCATTTATAGTCACTCAAGCCTAGAAAAGCCTTATTACTCAGTTTAAATGCCTTTATAATCCCATTATTGAATTTATTTTGAATTTTTTTTACATTTTTTGATTAAAACAGATTGTAATTGATTGTTTGCCTCGGGAAACGTGGAGCGAAAGCCATCCATTGTCAAGAAAAGATCATTTATAGTCACTCATGCCTAGAAAAGCCTTATTACTCGGTTTAAATGCCTTTATAATCCCATTATTGAATTTATTTTGAGTTGTTTTTACATTTTTTGATTAAAACAGATTGTAATTGATTGTTTGCCTCGGGAAACGTGGAGCGAAAGCCATCCATGGTCCAGAAAAGTTCATTTATAGTCACTCATGCCTAGAAAAGCCTTATTACTCGGTTTAAATGCATTTATAATCCCATTATTGAATTTATTTTGAATTTTTTTTACATTTTTTGATTAAAACATATTGTAATTGAATGTTGACCTCTAGAAACATGGAGCAAAAGCCATCCATTGTCAAGAAAAGTTCATTTATAGTCACTCAAGCCTAGAAAAGCCTTATTACTCAGTTTAAATGCCTTTATAATCCCATTATTGAATTTATTTTGAACTGTTTTTACATTTTTTGATTAAAACAGATTGTAATTGATTGTTTGCCTCGGGAAACGTGGAGCGAAAGCCATCCATTGTCAAGAAAAGATCATTTATAGTCACTCATGCTTAGAAAAGCCTTATTACTCGGTTTAAATGCCTTTATAATCCCATTATTGATTTTTTTTTGAATTGTTTTTACATTTTTTGATTAAAACAGATTGTAATTGATTGTTTGCCTCGGGAAACGTGGAGCGAAAGCCATCCATTGTCAAGAAAAGATCATTTATAGTCACTCATGCCTAGAAAAGCCTTATTACTCGGTTTAAATGCCTTTATAATCCCATTATTGATTGATTTTGAATTTTTTTTACATTTTTTGATTAAAACATATTGTAATAGATTGTTTACCTCTAGAAACATGGAGCAAAAGCCATCCATTGTCAAGAAAAGTTCATTTATAGTCAATCAAGCCTAGAAAAGCCTTATTACTCGGTTTAAATGCCTTTATAATCCCATTATTGAATTTTTTTTGAATTGTTTTTACATTTTTTGATTAAAACATACTGTAATTGAATGTTTACCTCTAGAAACATGGAGCAAAAGCCATCCATTGTCAAGAAAAGTTCCTTTATAGTCACTCAAGCCTAGAAAAGCCTTATTACTCAGTTTAAATGCCTTTATAATCCCATTATTGAATTTATTTTGAATTTTTTTTACATTTTTTGATTAAAACAGATTGTAATTGATTGTTTGCCTCGGGAAACGTGGAGCGAAAGCCATCCATTGTCAAGAAAAGTTCATTTATAGTCACTCATGCCTAGAAAAGCCTTATTACTCGGTTTAAATGCCTTTATAATCCCATTATTGAATTTATTTTGAATTGTTTTTACATTTTTTGATTAAAACATATTGTAATTGAATGTTGACCTCTAGAAACATGGAGCAAAAGCCATCCATTGTCAAGAAAAGTTCATTTATAGTCACTCAAGCCTAGAAAAGCCTTATTACTCAGTTTAAATGCCTTTATAATCCCATTATTGAATTTATTTTGAATTTTTTTTACATTTTTTGATTAAAACAGATTGTAATTGATTGTTTGCCTTGGGAAACGTGGAGCGAAAGCCATCCATTGTCAAGAAAAGATCATTTATAGTCACTCATGCCTAGAAAAGCCTTATTACTCGGTTTAAATGCCTTTATAACCCCATAATTGAATTTATTTTGAATTTTTTTTGCATTTTTTTATTAAAACAGATTGTAATTGATTGTTTACCTCGGGAAACATGGAGCAAAAGCCATCCATTGTCAAGAAAAGTTCATTTATAGTCACTCATGCCTAGAAAAGCCTTATTACTCGGTTTAAATGCCTTTATAATCCCATTATTGAATTTATTTTGAATTTTTTTTACATTTTTTGATTAAAACAGATTGTAATTGATTGTTTGCCTCGGGAAACGTGGAGCGAAAGCCATCCATTATCAAGAAAAGTTCATTTATAGTCACTCATGCCTAGAAAAGCCTTATTACTCGGTTTAAATGCCTTTATAATCCCATTATTGAATTTATTTTGAATTTTTTTTACATTTTTTGATTAAAACAGATTGTAATTGATTGTTTGCCTCGGGAAACGTGGAGCGAAAGCCTTCCATTGTCAAGAAAAGTTCATTTATAGTCACTCATGCCTAGAAAAGCCTTATTACTCGGTATAAATGCCTTTATAATCCCATTATTGATTTATTTTGAATTTTTTTTACATTTTTTGATTAAAACATATTGTAATTGAATGTTGACCTCTAGAAACATGGAGCAAAAGCCATCCATTGTCAAGAAAAGTTCATTTATAGTCACTCAAGCCTAGAAAAGCCTTATTACTCAGTTTAAATGCCTTTATAATCCCATTATTGAATTTATTTTGACTTTTTTTTTACATTTTTTTATTAAAACAGATTGTAATTGATTGTTTGCCTCGGTAAACATGGAGCGAAAGCCATCCATTGTCAAGAAAAGATTATTTATAGTCACTCATGCCTAGAAAAGCCTTATTACTCGGTTTAAATGCCTTTATAATCCCATTATTGATTTATTTTGAATTTTTTTTACATTTTTTGATTAAAACATATTGTAATTGAATGTTGACCTCTAGAAACATGGAGCAAAAGCCATCCATTGTCAAGAAAAGTTCATTTATAGTCACTCAAGCATAGAAAAGCCTTATTACTCAGTTTAAATGCCTTTATAATCCCATTATTGAATTTATTTTGAATTTTTTTTTACATTTTTTTATTAAAACAGATTGTAATTGATTGTTTGCCTCGGTAAACATGGAGCGAAAGCCATCCATTGCCAAGAAAAGATCTTTTATAGTCACTCATGCCTAGAAAAGCCTTATTACTCGGTTTAAATGCCTTTATAATCCCATTATTGATTTATTTTGATTTTTTTTTTACATTTTTTGATTAAAACATATTGTAATAGATTGTTTACCTCTAGAAACATGGAGCAAAAGCCATCCATTGTCAAGAAAAGTTCATTTATAGTCACTCATGCCTAGAAAAGCCTTATTAATCAGTTTAAATGCCTTTATAATCCCATTATTGAATTTATTTTGAATTTTTTTTTACATTTTTTGATTAAAACAGATTGTAATTGATTGTTTGCCTCGGGAAACGTGGAGCGAAAGCCATCCATTGTCAAGAAAAGATCATTTATAGTCACTCATGCCTAGAAAAGCCTTATTACTCGGTTTAAATGCCTTTATAATCCCATTATTGATTTATTTTGAATTTTTTTTACATTTTTTGATTAAAACATATTGTAATAGATTGTTTACCTCTAGAAACATGGAGCAAAAGACATCCATTGTCAAGAAAAGTTCATTTATAGTCAATCAAGCCTAGAAAAGCCTTATTACTCGGTTTAAATGCCTTTATAATCCCATTATTGAATTTTTTTTGAATTGTTTTTACATTTTTTGATTAAAACATATTGTAATTGAATGTTTACCTCTAGAAACATGGAGCAAAAGCCATCCATTGTCAAGAAAAGTTCATTTATAGTCACTCAAGCCTAGAAAAGCCTTATTACTCAGTTTAAATGCCTTTATAATCCCTTTATTGAATTTATTTTGACTTTTTTTTTACATTTTTTTATTAAAACAGATTGTAATTGATTGTTTGCCTCGGTAAACATGGAGCGAAAGCCATCCATTGTCAAGAAAAGATTATTTATAGTCACTCATGCCTAGAAAAGCCTTATTACTCGGTTTAAATGCCTTTATAATCCCATTATTGATTTATTTTGAATTTTTTTTACATTTTTTGATTAAAACATATTGTAATTGAATGTTGACCTCTAGAAACATGGAGCAAAAGCCATCCATTGTCAAGAAAAGTTCATTTATAGTCACTCAAGCATAGAAAAGCCTTATTACTCAGTTTAAATGCCTTTATAATCCCATTATTGAATTTATTTTGAATTTTTTTTTACATTTTTTTATTAAAACAGATTGTAATTGATTGTTTGCCTCGGTAAACATGGAGCGAAAGCCATCCATTGTCAAGAAAAGATCTTTTATAGTCACTCATGCCTAGAAAAGCCTTATTACTCGGTTTAAATGCCTTTATAATCCCATTATTGATTTATTTTGATTTTTTTTTTACATTTTTTGATTAAAACATATTGTAATAGATTGTTTACCTCTAGAAACATGGAGCAAAAGCCATCCATTGTCAAGAAAAGTTCATTTATAGTCACTCATGCCTAGAAAAGCCTTATTAATCAGTTTAAATGCCTTTATAATCCCATTATTGAATTTATTTTGAATTTTTTTTTACATTTTTTGATTAAAACAGATTGTAATTGATTGTTTGCCTCGGGAAACGTGGAGCGAAAGCCATCCATTGTCAAGAAAAGATCATTTATAGTCACTCATGCCTAGAAAAGCCTTATTACTCGGTTTAAATGCCTTTATAACCCCATAATTGAATTTATTTTGAATTTTTTTTGCATTTTTTTATTAAAACAGATTGTAATTGATTGTTTGCCTCGGGAAACGTGGATCGAAAGCCATCCATTGTCAAGAAAAGATCATTTATAGTCACTCATGCCTAGAAAAGCCTTATTACTCGGTTTAAATGCCGTTATAACCCCATAATTGAATTTATTTCGAATTTTTTTTACATTTTTTGATTAAAACATATTATAATTGATTGTTTGCCTCGGGAAACGTGGAGCGAAAGCCATCCATTGTCAAGAAAAGATCATTTATAGTCACTCATGCCTAGAAAAGCCTTATTACTCGGTTTAAATGCCTTTATAACCCCATAATTGAATTTATTTTGAATTTTTTTTGTATTTTTTTATTAAAACAGATTGTAATTGATTGTTTGCCTCGGGAAACGTGGATCGAAAGCCATCCATTGTCAAGAAAAGATCATTTATAGTCACTCATGCCTAGAAAAGCCTTATTACTCGGTTTAAATGCCTTTATAACCCCATAATTGAATTTATTTTGAATTTTTTTTACATTTTTTGATTAAAACATATTATAATTGATTGTTTGCCTCGGGAAACGTGGAGCGAAAGCCATCCATTGTCATGAAAAGATCATTTATAGTCACTCATGCCTAGAAAAGCCTTATTACTCGGTTTAAATGCCTTTATAATCCCATTATTGAATTTATTTTGAATTGTTTTTACATTTTTTGATTAAAACATATTCTAATTGATTGTTTGCCTCGGGAAACTTGGAGCGAAAGCCATCCATTGTCAAGAAAAGATCGTTTATAGTCGCTCATGCCTAGAAAAGCCTTATTGCTCGGTTTAAATGCCTTTATAATCCCATTATTGAATTTTTTTTGAATTGTTTTTACATTTTTTGATTAAAACAGATTGTAATTGATAGTTTGCCTTGGGAAACGTGGAGCGAAAGCCATCCATTGTCAAGAAGAGATCATTTATAGTCACTCATGCCAAGAAAAGCCTTATTACTCGGTTTAAATGCCTTTATAATCCCATTATTGAATTTATTTTAAATTTTTTTTTACATTTTTTGATTAAAACATATTGTAATTGAATGTTGACCTCTAGAAACATGGAGCAAAAGCCATCCATTGTCAAGAAAAGTTCATTTATAGTCACTCAAGCCTAGAAAAGCCTTATTACTCAATTTAAATGCCTTTATAATCCCATTATTGAATTTATTTTGAATTGTTTTTACATTTTTTGATTAAAACAGATTGTAATTGATTGTTTACCTCGGGAAACGTGGAGCGAAAGCCATCCATTTTCAAGAAAAGATCATTTATAGTCACTCATGCCTAGAAAAGCCTTATTACTCGGTTTAAATGCCTTTATAATCCCATTATTGATTTTTTTTTGAATTGTTTTTACATTTTTTGATTAAAACAGATTGTAATTGATTGTTTGCCTCGGGAAACGTGGAGCGAAAGCCATCCATTGTCAAGAAAAGATCATTTATAGTCACTCATGCCTAGAAAAGCCTTATTACTCGGTTTAAATGCCTTTATAATCCCATTATTGATTTATTTTGAATTTTTTTTACATTTTTTGATTAAAACATATTGTAATAGATTGTTTACCTCTAGAAACATGGAGCAAAAGACATCCATTGTCAAGAAAAGTTCATTTATAGTCAATCAAGCCTAGAAAAGCCTTATTACTCGGTTTAAATGCCTTTATAATCCCATTATTGAATTTTTTTTGAATTGTTTTTACATTTTTTGATTAAAACATATTGTAATTGAATGTTTACCTCTAGAAACATGGAGCAAAAGCCATCCATTGTCAAGAAAAGTTCATTTATAGTCACTCAAGCCTAGAAAAGCCTTATTACTCAGTTTAAATGCCTTTATAATCCCATTATTGAATTTATTTTGAATTTTTTTTACATTTTTTGATTAAAACAGATTGTAATTGATTGTTTGCCTCGGGAAACGTGGAGCGAAAGCCTTCCATTGTCAAGAAAAGTTCATTTATAGTCACTCATGCCTAGAAAAGCCTTATTACTCGGTTTAAATGCCTTTATAATCCCATTATTGAATTTATTTTGAATTGTTTTTACATTTTTTGATTAAATCATATTGTAATTGAATGTTGACCTCTAGAAACATGGAGCAAAAGCCATCCATTGTCAAGAAAAGTTCATTTATAGTCACTCAAGCCTAGAAAAGCCTTATTACTCAGTTAAAATGCCTTTATAATCCCATTATTGAATTTATTTTGAATTGTTTTTACATTTTTTGATTAAAACAGATTGTAATTGATTGTTTGCCTCGGGAAACGTGGAGCAAAAGCCATCCATTGTCAAGAAAAGATCATTTATAGTCACTCATGCCTAGAAAAGCCTTATTACTCGGTTTAAATGCCTTTATAACCCCATAATTGAATTTATTTTGAATTTTTTTTGCATTTTTTTATTAAAACAGATTGTAATTGATTGTTTACCTCAGGAAACATGGAGCAAAAGCCATCCATTGTCAAGAAAAGTTCATTTATAGTCACTCATGCCTAGAAAAGCCTTATTACTCGGTTTAAATGCCTTTATAATCCCATTATTGAATTTATTTTGAATTTTTTTTACATTTTTTGATTAAAACAGATTGTAATTGATTGTTTGCCTCGGGAAACGTGGAGCGAAAGCCATCCATTGTCAAGAAAAGTTCATTTATAGTCACTCATGCCTAGAAAAGCCTTATTACTCGGTTTAAATGCCTTTATAATCCCATTATTGAATTTATTTTGAATTTTTTTTACATTTTTTGATTAAAACAGATTGTAATTGATTGTTTGCCTCGGGAAACGTGGAGCGAAAGCCTTCCATTGTCAAGAAAAGTTCATTTATAGTCACTCATGCCTAGAAAAGCCTTATTACTCGGTTTAAATGCCTTTATAATCCCATTATTGAATTTATTTTGAATTTTTCTTACATTTTTTGATTAAAACATATTGTAATAGATTGTTTACCTCTAGAAACATGGAGCAAAAGCCATCCATTGTCAAGAAAAGTTCATTTATAGTCAATCAAGCCTAGAAAAGCCTTATTACTCGGTTTAAATGCCTTTATAACCCCATAATTGAATTTATTTTGAATTTTTTTTACATTTTTTGATTAAACCAGATTGTAATTGATTGTTTGCCTCGGGAAACGTGGAGCGAAAGCCATCCATTGTCAAGAAAAGATCATTTATAGTCACTCATGCCTAGAAAAGCCTTATTACTCGGTTTAAATGCCTTTATAATCCCATTATTGATTTATTTTGAATTTTTTTTACATTTTTTGATTAAAACATATTGTAATTGAATGTTGACCTCTAGAAACATGGAGCAAAAGCCATCCATTGTCAAGAAAAGTTCATTTATAGTCACTCAAGCCTAGAAAAGCCTTATTAATCAGTTTAAATGCCTTTATAATCCCATTATTGAATTTATTTTGAATTTGTTTTTACATTTTTTGATTAAAACAGATTGTAATTGATTGTTTGCCTCGGTAAACGTGGAGCGAAAGCCATCCATTGTCAAGAAAAGATCATTTATAGTCACTCATGCCTAGAAAAGCCTTATTACTCGGTTTAAATGCCTTTATAACCCCATAATTGAATTTATTTTGAATTTTTTTTACATTTTTTGATTAAAACATATTATAATTGATTGTTTGCCTCGGGAAACGTGGAGCGAAAGCCATCCATTGTCAAGAAAAGATCATTTATAGTCACTCATGCCTAGAAAAGCCTTATTACTCGGTTTAAATGCCTTTATAACCCCATAATTGAATTTATTTTGAATTTTTTTTGTATTTTTTTATTAAAACAGATTGTAATTGATTGTTTGCCTCGGGAAACGTGGATCGAAAGCCATCCATTGTCAAGAAAAGATCATTTATAGTCACTCATGCCTAGAAAAGCCTTATTACTCGGTTTAAATGCCTTTATAACCCCATAATTGAATTTATTTTGAATTTTTTTTACATTTTTTGATTAAAACATATTATAATTGATTGTTTGCCTCGGGAAACGTGGAGCGAAAGCCATCCATTGTCATGAAAAGATCATTTATAGTCACTCATGCCATGAAAAGCCTTATTACTCGGTTTAAATGCCTTTATAACCCCATAATTGAATTTATTTTGAATTTTTTTTACATTTTTTGATTAAAACAGATTGTAATTGATTGTTTGCCTCGGGAAACGTGGAGCGAAAGCCATCCATTGTCAAGAAAAGATCATTTAAAGTCACTCATGCCTAGAAAAGCCTTATTACTCGGTTTAAATGCCTTTATAACCCCATAATTGAATTTATTTTGAATTTTTTTTGCATTTTTTTATTAAAACAGATTGTAATTGATTGTTTGCCTCGGAAAACGTGGATCGAAAGCCATCCATTGTCAAGAAAAGATCATTTATAGTCACTCATGCCTAGAAAAGCCTTATTACTCGGTTTAAATGCCTTTATAACCCCATAATTGAATTTATTTTGAATTTTTTTTACATTTTTTGATTAAAACATATTATAATTGATTGTTTGCCTCGGGAAACTTGGAGCGAAAGCCATCCATTGTCAAGAAAAGATCATTTATAGTCACTCATGCCTAGAAAAGCCTTATTACTCGGTTTAAATGCCTTTATAATCCCATTATTGAATTTATTTTGAATTGTTTTTACATTTTTTGATTAAAACAGATTGTAATTGATTGTTTGCCTCAGGAAACGTGGAGCGAAAGCCATCCATGGTCAAGAAAAGTTCATATATAGTCACTCATGCCTAGAAAAGCCTTATTACTCGGTTTAAATGCATTTATAATCCCATTATTGAATTTATTTTGAATTTTTTTACATTTTTTGATTAAAACATATTGTAATTGAATGTTTACCTCTAGAAACATGGAGCAAAAGCCATCCATTGTCAAGAAAAGTTCTTTTATAGTCACTCAAGCCTAGAAAAGCCTTATTACTCAGTTTAAATGCCTTTATAATCCCATTATTGAATTTATTTTGAATTTTTTTTACATTTTTTGATTAAAACAGATTGTAATTGATTGTTTGCCTCGGGAAACGTGGAGCAAAAGCCATCCATTGTCAAGAAAAGTTCATTTATAGTCACTCATGCCTAGAAAAGCCTTATTACTCGGTTTAAATGCCTTTATAATCCCATTATTGAATTTATTTTGAATTGTTTTTACATTTTTTGATTAAAACAGATTGTAATTGATTGTTTGCCTCGGGAAACGTGGAGCGAAAGCCATCCATGGTCAAGAAAAGTTCATTTATAGTCACTCATGCCTAGAAAAGCCTTATTACTCGGTTTAAATGCATTTATAATCCCATTATTGAATTTATTTTGAATTTTTTTTACATTTTTTGATTAAAACATATTGTAATTGAATGTTTACCTCTAGAAACATGGAGCAAAAGCCATCCATTGTCAAGAAAAGTTCTTTTATACTCACTCAAGCCTAGAAAAGCCTTATTACTCAGTTTAAATGCCTTTATAATCCCATTATTGAATTTATTTTGAATTTTTTTTACATTTTTTGATTAAAACAGATTGTAATTGATTGTTTGCCTCGGGAAACGTGGAGCGAAAGCCATCCATTGTCAAGAAAAGTTCATTTATAGTCACTCATGCCTAGAAAAGCCTTATTACTCGGTTTAAATGCCTTTATAATCCCATTATTGAATTTATTTTGAATTGTTTTTACATTTTTTGATTAAAACATATTGTAATTGAATGTTGACCTCTAGAAACATGGAGCAAAAGCCATCCATTGTCAAGAAAAGTTCATTTATAGTCACTCAAGCCTAGAAAAGCCTTATTACTCAGTTTAAATGCCTTTATAATCCCATTATTGAATTTATTTTGAATTTTTTTTATATTTTTTGATTAAAACAGATTGTAATTGATTGTTTGCCTCGGGAAACGTGGAGCGAAAGCCATCCATTGTCAAGAAAAGATCATTTATAGTCACTCATGCCTAGAAAAGCCATATTACTCGGTTTAAATGCCTTTATAACCCCATAATTGAATTTATTTTGAATTTTTTTTGCATTTTTTTATTAAAACATATTGTAATTGATTGTTTACCTCGGGAAACATGGAGCAAAAGCCATCCATTGTCAAGAAAAGATCATTTATAGTCACTCATGCCTAGAAAAGCCTTATTACTCGGTTTAAATGCCTTTATAACCCCATAATTGAATTTATTTTGAATTTTTTTTGCATTTTTTTATTAAAACAGATTGTAATTGATTGTTTGCCTCGGGAAACGTGGATCGAAAGCCATCCATTGTCAAGAAAAGATCATTTATAGTCACTCATGCCTAGAAAAGCCTTATTACTCGGTTTAAATGCCTTTATAACCCCATAATTGAATTTATTTTGAATTTTTTTTACATTTTTTGATTAAAACATATTATAATTGATTGTTTGCCTCGGGAAACGTGGAGCGAAAGCCATCCATTGTCATGAAAAGATCATTTATAGTCACTCATGCCTAGAAAAGCCTTATTACTCGGTTTAAATGCCTTTATAACCCCATAATTGAATTTATTTTGAATTTTTTTTACATTTTTTGATTAAAACAGATTGTAATTGATTGTTTGCCTCGGGAAACGTGGAGCGAAAGCCATCCATTGTCAAGAAAAGATCATTTATAGTCACTCATGCCTAGAAAAGCCTTATTACTCGGTTTAAATGCCTTTATAACCCCATAATTGAATTTTTTTTGAATTTTTTTTGCATTTTTTTATTAAAACAGATTGTAATTGATTGTTTGCCTCGGGAAACGTGGATCGAAAGCCATCCATTGTCAAGAAAAGCTCATTTATAGTCACTCATGCCTAGAAAAGCCTTATTACTCGGTTTAAATGCCTTTATAACCCCATAATTGAATTTATTTTGAATTTTTTTTACATTTTTTGATTAAAACATATTATAATTGATTGTTTGCCTCGGGAAACGTGGAGCGAAAGCCATCCATTGTCAAGAAAAGATCATTTATAGTCACTCATGCCTAGAAAAGCCTTATTACTCGATTTAAATGCCTTTATAACCCCATAATTGAATTTATTTTGAAT
Source organism: Theobroma cacao (assembly GCF_053813885.1). Taxonomy (NCBI): domain Eukaryota; kingdom Viridiplantae; phylum Streptophyta; class Magnoliopsida; order Malvales; family Malvaceae; genus Theobroma; species Theobroma cacao. Next base: position 13,482,684 of record NC_142644.1, on the reverse strand, counting down.
TTTTTTTACATTTTTTGATTAAAACATATTATAATTGATTTTTTGCCTCGGGAAACGTGGAGCGAAAGCCATCCATTGTCAAGAAAAGATCATTTATAGTCACTCATGCCTTGAAAAGCCTTATTACTCGGTTTAAATGCATTTATAATCCCATTATTGAATTTATTTTGAATTCTTTTTACATTTTTTGATTAAAACATATTGTAATTGAATGTTTACCTCTAGAAACATGGAGCAAAAGCCATCCATTGTCAAGAAAAGTTCATTTATAGTCACTCAAGCCTAGAAAAGCCTTATTACTCAGTTTAAATGCCTTTATAATCCCATTATTGAATTTATTTTGAATTTTTTTTACATTTTTTGATTAAAACAGATTGTAATTGATTGTTTGCCTCGGGAAACGTGGAGCGAAAGCCATCCATTGTCAAGAAAAGATCATTTATAGTCACTCATGCCTAGAAAAGCCTTATTACTCGGTTTAAATGCCTTTATAATCCCATTATTGAATTTATTTTGAATTGTTTTTACATTTTTTGATTAAAACAGATTGTAATTGATTGTTTGCCTCGGGAAACGTGGAGCGAAAGCCATCCATGGTCCAGAAAAGTTCATTTATAGTCACTCATGCCTAGAAAAGCCTTATTACTCGGTTTAAATGCATTTATAATCCCATTATTGAATTTATTTTGAATTTTTTTTACATTTTTTTATTAAAACATATTGTAATTGAATGTTTACCTCTAGAAACATGGAGCAAAAGCCATCCATTGTCAAGAAAAGTTCATTTATAGTCACTCAAGCCTAGAAAAGCCTTATTACTCAGTTTAAATGCCTTTATAATCCCATTATTGAATTTATGTTGAATTTTTTTTACATTTTTTGATTAAAACAGATTGTAATTGATTGTTTGCCTCGGGAAACGTGGAGCGAAAGCCATCCATTGTCAAGAAAAGTTCATTTATAGTCACTCATGCCTAGAAAAGCCTTATTACTCGGTTTAAATGCCTTTATAATCCCATTATTGAATTTATTTTGAATTGTTTTTACATTTTTTGATTAAAACATATTGTAATTGAATGTTGACCTCTAGAAACATGGAGCAAAAGCCATCCATTGTCAAGAAAAGTTCATTTATAGTCACTCAAGCCTAGAAAAGCCTTATTACTCAGTTTAAATGCCTTTATAATCCCATTATTGAATTTATTTTGAATTTTTTTTATATTTTTTGATTAAAACAGATTGTAATTGATTGTTTGCCTCGGGAAACGTGGAGCGAAAGCCATCCATTGTCAAGAAAAGATCATTTATAGTCACTCATGCCTAGAAAAGCCTTATTACTCGGTTTAAATGCCTTTATAACCCCATAATTGAATTTTTTTTGAATTTTTTTTGCATTTTTTTATTAAAACAGATTGTAATTGATTGTTTGCCTCGGGAAACGTGGATCGAAAGCCATCCATTGTCAAGAAAAGATCATTTATAGTCACTCATGCCTAGAAAAGCCTTATTACTCGGTTTAAATGCCTTTATAACCCCATAATTGAATTTATTTTGAATTTTTTTTACATTTTTTGATTAAAACATATTATAATTGATTGTTTGCCTCGGGAAACGTGGAGCGAAAGCCATCCATTGTCAAGAAAAGATCATTTATAGTCACTCATGCCTAGAAAAGCCTTATTACTCGATTTAAATGCCTTTATAACCCCATAATTGAATTTATTTTGAATTTTTTTTACATTTTTTGATTAAAACATATTATAATTGATTTTTTGCCTCGGGAAACGTGGAGCGAAAGCCATCCATTGTCAAGAAAAGATCATTTATAGTCACTCATGCCTTGAAAAGCCTTATTACTCGGTTTAAATGCATTTATAATCCCATTATTGAATTTATTTTGAATTCTTTTTACATTTTTTGATTAAAACATATTGTAATTGAATGTTTACCTCTAGAAACATGGAGCAAAAGCCATCCATTGTCAAGAAAAGTTCATTTATAGTCACTCAAGCCTAGAAAAGCCTTATTACTCAGTTTAAATGCCTTTATAATCCCATTATTGAATTTATTTTGAATTTTTTTTACATTTTTTGATTAAAACAGATTGTAATTGATTGTTTGCCTCGGGAAACGTGGAGCGAAAGCCATCCATTGTCAAGAAAAGATCATTTATAGTCACTCATGCCTAGAAAAGCCTTATTACTCGGTTTAAATGCCTTTATAATCCCATTATTGAATTTATTTTGAATTGTTTTTACATTTTTTGATTAAAACAGATTGTAATTGATTGTTTGCCTCGGGAAACGTGGAGCGAAAGCCATCCATGGTCCAGAAAAGTTCATTTATAGTCACTCATGCCTAGAAAAGCCTTATTACTCGGTTTAAATGCATTTATAATCCCATTATTGAATTTATTTTGAATTTTTTTTACATTTTTTTATTAAAACATATTGTAATTGAATGTTTACCTCTAGAAACATGGAGCAAAAGCCATCCATTGTCAAGAAAAGTTCATTTATAGTCACTCAAGCCTAGAAAAGCCTTATTACTCAGTTTAAATGCCTTTATAATCCCATTATTGAATTTATGTTGAATTTTTTTTACATTTTTTGATTAAAACAGATTGTAATTGATTGTTTGCCTCGGGAAACGTGGAGCGAAAGCCATCCATTGTCAAGAAAAGTTCATTTATAGTCACTCATGCCTAGAAAAGCCTTATTACTCGGTTTAAATGCCTTTATAATCCCATTATTGAATTTATTTTGAATTGTTTTTACATTTTTTGATTAAAACATATTGTAATTGAATGTTGACCTCTAGAAACATGGAGCAAAAGCCATCCATTGTCAAGAAAAGTTCATTTATAGTCACTCAAGCCTAGAAAAGCCTTATTACTCAGTTTAAATGCCTTTATAATCCCATTATTGAATTTATTTTGAATTTTTTTTATATTTTTTGATTAAAACAGATTGTAATTGATTGTTTGCCTCGGGAAACGTGGAGCGAAAGCCATCCATTGTCAAGAAAAGATCATTTATAGTCACTCATGCCTAGAAAAGCCTTATTACTCGGTTTAAATGCCTTTATAACCCCATAATTGAATTTATTTTGAATTTTTTTTGCATTTTTTTATTAAAACATATTGTAATTGATTGTTTACCTCGGGAAACATGGAGCAAAAGCCATCCATTGTCAAGAAAAGATCATTTATAGTCACTCATGCCTAGAAAAGCCTTATTACTCGGTTTAAATGCATTTATAATCCAATTATTGAATTTATTTTGAATTTTTTTTACATTTTTTGATTAAAACATATTGTAATTGAATGTTTACCTCTAGAAACATGGAGCAAAAGCCATCCATTGTCAGGAAAAGTTCTTTTATACTCACTCAAGCCTAGAAAAGCCTTATTACTCAGTTTAAATGCCTTTATAATCCCATTATTGAATTTATTTTGAATTTTTTTTACATTTTTTGATTAAAACAGATTGTAATTGATTGTTTGCCTCGGGAAACGTGGAGCGAAAGCCATCCATTGTCAAGAAAAGTTCATTTATAGTCACTCATGCCTAGAAAAGCCTTATTACTCGGTTTAAATGCCTTTATAATCCCATTATTGAATTTATTTTGAATTGTTTTTACATTTTTTGATTAAAACATATTGTAATTGAATGTTGACCTCTAGAAACATGGAGCAAAAGCCATCCATTGTCAAGAAAAGTTCATTTATAGTCACTCAAGCCTAGAAAAGCCTTATTACTCAGTTTAAATGCCTTTATAATCCCATTATTGAATTTATTTTGAATTTTTTTTATATTTTTTGATTAAAACAGATTGTAATTGATTGTTTGCCTCGGGAAACGTGGAGCGAAAGCCATCCATTGTCAAGAAAAGATCATTTATAGTCACTCATGCCTAGAAAAGCCTTATTACTCGGTTTAAATGCCTTTATAACCCCATAATTGAATTTATTTTGAATTTTTTTTGCATTTTTTTATTAAAACATATTGTAATTGATTGTTTACCTCGGGAAACATGGAGCAAAAGCCATCCATTGTCAAGAAAAGATCATTTATAGTCACTCATGCCTAGAAAAGCCTTATTACTCGGTTTAAATGCCTTTATAACCCCATAATTGAATTTAGTTTGAATTTTTTTTGCATTTTTTTATTAAAACAGATTGTAATTGATTGTTTGCCTCGGGAAACGTGGATCGAAAGCCATCCATTGTCAAGAAAAGATCATTTATAGTCACTCATGCCTAGAAAAGCCTTATTACTCGGTTTAAATGCCTTTATAACCCCATAATTGAATTTATTTTGAATTTTTTTTGCATTTTTTTATTAAAACATATTGTAATTGATTGTTTACCTCGGGAAACATGGAGCAAAAGCCATCCATTGTCAAGAAAAGATCATTTATAGTCACTCATGCCTAGAAAAGCCTTATTACTCGGTTTAAATGCCTTTATAACCCCATAATTGAATTTAGTTTGAATTTTTTTTGCATTTTTTTATTAAAACAGATTGTAATTGATTGTTTGCCTCGGGAAACGTGGATCGAAAGCCATCCATTGTCAAGAAAAGATCATTTATAGTCACTCATGCCTAGAAAAGCCTTATTACTCGGTTTAAATGCCTTTATAACCCCATAATTGAATTTATTTTGAATTTTTTTTGCATTTTTTTATTAAAACATATTGTAATTGATTGTTTACCTCGGGAAACATGGAGCAAAAGCCATCCATTGTCAAGAAAAGATCATTTATAGTCACTCATGCCTAGAAAAGCCTTATTACTCGGTTTAAATGCATTTATAATCCCATTATTGAATTTATTTTGAATTTTTTTTACATTTTTTGATTAAAACATATTGTAATTGAATGTTTACCTCTAGAAACATGGAGCAAAAGCCATCCATTGTCAGGAAAAGTTCTTTTATACTCACTCAAGCCTAGAAAAGCCTTATTACTCAGTTTAAATGCCTTTATAATCCCATTATTGAATTTATTTTGAATTTTTTTTACATTTTTTGATTAAAACAGATTGTAATTGATTGTTTGCCTCGGGAAACGTGGAGCGAAAGCCATCCATGGTCCAGAAAAGTTCATTTATAGTCACTCATGCCTAGAAAAGCCTTATTACTCGGTTTAAATGCATTTATAATCCCATTATTGAATTTATTTTGAATTTTTTTTACATTTTTTGATTAAAACATATTGTAATTGAATGTTTACCTCTAGAAACATGGAGCAAAAGCCATCCATTGTCAAGAAAAGTTCTTTTATAGTCACTCAAGCCTAGAAAAGCCTTATTACTCAGTTTAAATGCCTTTATAATCCCATTATTGAATTTATTTTGAATTTTTTTTACATTTTTTGATTAAAACAGATTGTAATTGATTGTTTGCCTCGGGAAACGTGGAGCGAAAGCCATCCATTGTCAAGAAAAGATCATTTATAGTCACTCATGCCTAGAAAAGCCTTATTACTCGGTTTAAATGCCTTTATAACCCCATAATTGAATTTATTTTGAATTTTTTTTGCATTTTTTTATTAAAACATATTGTAATTGATTGTTTACCTCGGGAAACATGGAGCAAAAGCCATCCATTGTCAAGAAAAGATCATTTATAGTCACTCATGCCTAGAAAAGCCTTATTACTCGGTTTAAATGCATTTATAATCCCATTATTGAATTTATTTTGAATTTTTTTTACATTTTTTGATTAAAACATATTGTAATTGAATGTTTACCTCTAGAAACATGGAGCAAAAGCCATCCATTGTCAGGAAAAGTTCTTTTATACTCACTCAAGCCTAGAAAAGCCTTATTACTCAGTTTAAATGCCTTTATAATCCCATTATTGAATTTATTTTGAATTTTTTTTACATTTTTTGATTAAAACAGATTGTAATTGATTGTTTGCCTCGGGAAACGTGGAGCGAAAGCCATCCATTGTCAAGAAAAGTTCATTTATAGTCACTCATGCCTAGAAAAGCCTTATTACTCGGTTTAAATGCCTTTATAATCCCATTATTGAATTTATTTTGAATTTTTTCTACATTTTTTGATTAAAACATATTGTAATTGAATGTTTACCTCTAGAAACATGGAGCAAAAGCCATCCATTGTCAAGAAAAGTTCTTTTATACTCACTCAAGCCTAGAAAAGCCTTATTACTCAGTTTAAATGCCTTTATAATCCCATTATTGAATTTATTTTCAATTTTTTTTACATTTTTTGATTAAAACAGATTGTAATTGATTGTTTGCCTCGGGAAACGTGGAGCGAAAGCCATCCATTGTCAAGAAAAGTTCATTTATAGTCACTCATGCCTAGAAAAGCCTTATTACTCGGTTTAAATGCCTTTATAATCCCATTATTGAATTTATTTTGAATTTTTTCTACATTTTTTGATTAAAACATATTGTAATTGAATGTTTACCTCTAGAAACATGGAGCAAAAGCCATCCATTGTCAAGAAAAGTTCTTTTATACTCACTCAAGCCTAGAAAAGCCTTATTACTCAGTTTAAATGCCTTTATAATCCCATTATTGAATTTATTTTGAATTTTTTTTACATTTTTTGATTAAAACAGATTGTAATTGATTGTTTGCCTCGGGAAACGTGGAGCGAAAGCCATCCATTGTCAAGAAAAGATCATTTATAGTCACTCATGCCTAGAAAAGCCTTATTACTCGGTTTAAATGCCTTTATAACCCCATAATTGAATTTATTTTGAATTTTTTTTGCATTTTTTTATTAAAACATATTGTAATTGATTGTTTACCTCGGGAAACATGGAGCAAAAGCCATCCATTGTCAAGAAAAGATCATTTATAGTCACTCATGCCTAGAAAAGCCTTATTACTCGGTTTAAATGCATTTATAATCCCATTATTGAATTTATTTTGAATTTTTTTTACATTTTTTGATTAAAACATATTGTAATTGAATGTTTACCTCTAGAAACATGGAGCAAAAGCCATCCATTGTCAGGAAAAGTTCTTTTATACTCACTCAAGCCTAGAAAAGCCTTATTACTCAGTTTAAATGCCTTTATAATCCCATTATTGAATTTATTTTGAATTTTTTTTACATTTTTTGATTAAAACAGATTGTAATTGATTGTTTGCCTCGGGAAACGTGGAGCGAAAGCCATCCATTGTCAAGAAAAGTTCATTTATAGTCACTCATGCCTAGAAAAGCCTTATTACTCGGTTTAAATGCCTTTATAATCCCATTATTGAATTTATTTTGAATTGTTTTTACATTTTTTGATTAAAACATATTGTAATTGAATGTTGACCTCTAGAAACATGGAGCAAAAGCCATCCATTGTCAAGAAAAGTTCATTTATAGTCACTCAAGCCTAGAAAAGCCTTATTACTCAGTTTAAATGCCTTTATAATCCCATTATTGAATTTATTTTGAATTTTTTTTATATTTTTTGATTAAAACAGATTGTAATTGATTGTTTGCCTCGGGAAACGTGGAACGAAAGCCATCCATTGTCAAGAAAAGATCATTTATAGTCACTCATGCCTAGAAAAGCCTTATTACTCGGTTTAAATGCCTTTATAACCCCATAATTGAATTTATTTTGAATTTTTTTTGCATTTTTTTATTAAAACATATTGTAATTGATTGTTTACCTCGGGAAACATGGAGCAAAAGCCATCCATTGTCAAGAAAAGATCATTTATAGTCACTCATGCCTAGAAAAGCCTTATTACTCGGTTTAAATGCATTTATAATCCCATTATTGAATTTATTTTGAATTTTTTTTACATTTTTTGATTAAAACATATTGTAATTGAATGTTTACCTCTAGAAACATGGAGCAAAAGCCATCCATTGTCAGGAAAAGTTCTTTTATACTCACTCAAGCCTAGAAAAGCCTTATTACTCAGTTTAAATGCCTTTATAATCCCATTATTGAATTTATTTTGAATTTTTTTTACATTTTTTGATTAAAACAGATTGTAATTGATTGTTTGCCTCGGGAAACGTGGAGCGAAAGCCATCCATTGTCAAGAAAAGTTCATTTATAGTCACTCATGCCTAGAAAAGCCTTATTACTCGGTTTAAATGCCTTTATAATCCCATTATTGAATTTATTTTGAATTGTTTTTACATTTTTTGATTAAAACATATTGTAATTGAATGTTGACCTCTAGAAACATGGAGCAAAAGCCATCCATTGTCAAGAAAAGTTCATTTATAGTCACTCAAGCCTAGAAAAGCCTTATTACTCAGTTTAAATGCCTTTATAATCCCATTATTGAATTTATGTTGAATTTTTTTTACATTTTTTGATTAAAACAGATTGTAATTGATTGTTTGCCTCGGGAAACGTGGAGCGAAAGCCATCCATTGTCAAGAAAAGTTCATTTATAGTCACTCATGCCTAGAAAAGCCTTATTACTCGGTTTAAATGCCTTTATAACCCCATAATTGAATTTATTTTGAATTTTTTTTGCATTTTTTTATTAAAACATATTGTAATTGATTGTTTACCTCGGGAAACATGGAGCAAAAGCCATCCATTGTCAAGAAAAGATCATTTATAGTCACTCATGCCTAGAAAAGCCTTATTACTCGGTTTAAATGCCTTTATAACCCCATAATTGAATTTATTTTGAATTTTTTTTGCATTTTTTTATTAAAACAGATTGTAATTGATTGTTTGCCTCGGGAAACGTGGATCGAAAGCCATCCATTGTCAAGAAAAGATCATTTATAGTCACTCATGCCTAGAAAAGCCTTATTACTCGGTTTAAATGCCTTTATAACCCCATAATTGAATTTATTTTGAATTTTTTTTACATTTTTTGATTAAAACATATTATAATTGATTGTTTGCCTCGGGAAACGTGGAGCGAAAGCCATCCATTGTCATGAAAAGATCATTTATAGTCACTCATGCCTAGAAAAGCCTTATTACTCGGTTTAAATGCCTTTATAACCCCATAATTGAATTTATTTTGAATTTTTTTTACATTTTTTGATTAAAACAGATTGTAATTGATTGTTTGCCTCGGGAAACGTGGAGCGAAAGCCATCCATTGTCAAGAAAAGATCATTTATAGTCACTCATGCCTAGAAAAGCCTTATTACTCGGTTTAAATGCCTTTATAACCCCATAATTGAATTTTTTTTGAATTTTTTTTGCATTTTTTTATTAAAACAGATTGTAATTGATTGTTTGCCTCGGGAAACGTGGATCGAAAGCCATCCATTGTCAAGAAAAGATCATTTATAGTCACTCATGCCTAGAAAAGCCTTATTACTCGGTTTAAATGCCTTTATAACCCCATAATTGAATTTATTTTGAATTTTTTTTACATTTTTTGATTAAAACATATTATAATTGATTGTTTGCCTCGGGAAACGTGGAGCGAAAGCCATCCATTGTCAAGAAAAGATCATTTATAGTCACTCATGCCTAGAAAAGCCTTATTACTCGATTTAAATGCCTTTATAACCCCATAATTGAATTTATTTTGAATTTTTTTTACATTTTTTGATTAAAACATATTATAATTGATTTTTTGCCTTGGGAAACGTGGAGCGAAAGCCATCCATTGTCAAGAAAAGATCATTTATAGTCACTCATGCCTTGAAAAGCCTTATTACTCGGTTTAAATGCATTTATAATCCCATTATTGAATTTATTTTGAATTCTTTTTACATTTTTTGATTAAAACATATTGTAATTGAATGTTTACCTCTAGAAACATGGAGCAAAAGCCATCCATTGTCAAGAAAAGTTCATTTATAGTCACTCAAGCCTAGAAAAGCCTTATTACTCAGTTTAAATGCCTTTATAATCCCATTATTGAATTTATTTTCAATTTTTTTTACATTTTTTGATTAAAACAGATTGTAATTGATTGTTTGCCTCGGGAAACGTGGAGCGAAAGCCATCCATTGTCAAGAAAAGATCATTTATAGTCACTCATGCCTAGAAAAGCCTTATTACTCGGTTTAAATGCCTTTATAATCCCATTATTGAATTTATTTTGAATTGTTTTTACATTTTTTGATTAAAACAGATTGTAATTGATTGTTTGCCTCGGGAAACGTGGAGCGAAAGCCATCCATGGTCCAGAAAAGTTCATTTATAGTCACTCATGCCTAGAAAAGCCTTATTACTCGGTTTAAATGCATTTATAATCCCATTATTGAATTTATTTTGAATTTTTTTTACATTTTTTTATTAAAACATATTGTAATTGAATGTTTACCTCTAGAAACATGGAGCAAAAGCCATCCATTGTCAAGAAAAGTTCATTTATAGTCACTCAAGCCTAGAAAAGCCTTATTACTCAGTTTAAATGCCTTTATAATCCCATTATTGAATTTATGTTGAATTTTTTTTACATTTTTTGATTAAAACAGATTGTAATTGATTGTTTGCCTCGGGAAACGTGGAGCGAAAGCCATCCATTGTCAAGAAAAGTTCATTTATAGTCACTCATGCCTAGAAAAGCCTTATTACTCGGTTTAAATGCCTTTATAATCCCATTATTGAATTTATTTTGAATTGTTTTTACATTTTTTGATTAAAACATATTGTAATTGAATGTTGACCTCTAGAAACATGGAGCAAAAGCCATCCATTGTCAAGAAAAGTTCATTTATAGTCACTCAAGCCTAGAAAAGCCTTATTACTCAGTTTAAATGCCTTTATAATCCCATTATTGAATTTATTTTGAATTTTTTTTATATTTTTTGATTAAAACAGATTGTAATTGATTGTTTGCCTCGGGAAACGTGGAGCGAAAGCCATCCATTGTCAAGAAAAGATCATTTATAGTCACTCATGCCTAGAAAAGCCTTATTACTCGGTTTAAATGCCTTTATAACCCCATAATTGAATTTATTTTGAATTTTTTTTGCATTTTTTTATTAAAACATATTGTAATTGATTGTTTACCTCGGGAAACATGGAGCAAAAGCCATCCATTGTCAAGAAAAGATCATTTATAGTCACTCATGCCTAGAAAAGCCTTATTACTCGGTTTAAATGCCTTTATAACCCCATAATTGAATTTAGTTTGAATTTTTTTTGCATTTTTTTATTAAAACAGATTGTAATTGATTGTTTGCCTCGGGAAACGTGGATCGAAAGCCATCCATTGTCAAGAAAAGATCATTTATAGTCACTCATGCCTAGAAAAGCCTTATTACTCGGTTTAAATGCCTTTATAACCCCATAATTGAATTTATTTTGAATTTTTTTTGCATTTTTTTATTAAAACATATTGTAATTGATTGTTTACCTCGGGAAACATGGAGCAAAAGCCATCCATTGTCAAGAAAAGATCATTTATAGTCACTCATGCCTAGAAAAGCCTTATTACTCGGTTTAAATGCATTTATAATCCCATTATTGAATTTATTTTGAATTTTTTTTACATTTTTTGATTAAAACATATTGTAATTGAATGTTTACCTCTAGAAACATGGAGCAAAAGCCATCCATTGTCAGGAAAAGTTCTTTTATACTCACTCAAGCCTAGAAAAGCCTTATTACTCAGTTTAAATGCCTTTATAATCCCATTATTGAATTTATTTTGAATTTTTTTTACATTTTTTGATTAAAACAGATTGTAATTGATTGTTTGCCTCGGGAAACGTGGAGCGAAAGCCATCCATGGTCCAGAAAAGTTCATTTATAGTCACTCATGCCTAGAAAAGCCTTATTACTCGGTTTAAATGCATTTATAATCCCATTATTGAATTTATTTTGAATTTTTTTTACATTTTTTGATTAAAACATATTGTAATTGAATGTTTACCTCTAGAAACATGGAGCAAAAGCCATCCATTGTCAAGAAAAGTTCTTTTATAGTCACTCAAGCCTAGAAAAGCCTTATTACTCAGTTTAAATGCCTTTATAATCCCATTATTGAATTTATTTTGAATTTTTTTTACATTTTTTGATTAAAACAGATTGTAATTGATTGTTTGCCTCGGGAAACGTGGAGCGAAAGCCATCCATTGTCAAGAAAAGTTCATTTATAGTCACTCATGCCTAGAAAAGCCTTATTACTCGGTTTAAATGCCTTTATAATCCCATTATTGAATTTATTTTGAATTTTTTCTACATTTTTTGATTAAAACATATTGTAATTGAATGTTTACCTCTAGAAACATGGAGCAAAAGCCATCCATTGTCAAGAAAAGTTCTTTTATACTCACTCAAGCCTAGAAAAGCCTTATTACTCAGTTTAAATGCCTTTATAATCCCATTATTGAATTTATTTTGAATTTTTTTTACATTTTTTGATTAAAACAGATTGTAATTGATTGTTTGCCTCGGGAAACGTGGAGCGAAAGCCATCCATTGTCAAGAAAAGATCATTTATAGTCACTCATGCCTAGAAAAGCCTTATTACTCGGTTTAAATGCCTTTATAACCCCATAATTGAATTTATTTTGAATTTTTTTTGCATTTTTTTATTAAAACATATTGTAATTGATTGTTTACCTCGGGAAACATGGAGCAAAAGCCATCCATTGTCAAGAAAAGATCATTTATAGTCACTCATGCCTAGAAAAGCCTTATTACTCGGTTTAAATGCATTTATAATCCCATTATTGAATTTATTTTGAATTTTTTTTACATTTTTTGATTAAAACATATTGTAATTGAATGTTTACCTCTAGAAACATGGAGCAAAAGCCATCCATTGTCAGGAAAAGTTCTTTTATACTCACTCAAGCCTAGAAAAGCCTTATTACTCAGTTTAAATGCCTTTATAATCCCATTATTGAATTTATTTTGAATTTTTTTTACATTTTTTGATTAAAACAGATTGTAATTGATTGTTTGCCTCGGGAAACGTGGAGCGAAAGCCATCCATTGTCAAGAAAAGTTCATTTATAGTCACTCATGCCTAGAAAAGCCTTATTACTCGGTTTAAATGCCTTTATAATCCCATTATTGAATTTATTTTGAATTGTTTTTACATTTTTTGATTAAAACATATTGTAATTGAATGTTGACCTCTAGAAACATGGAGCAAAAGCCATCCATTGTCAAGAAAAGTTCTTTTATACTCACTCAAGCCTAGAAAAGCCTTATTACTCAGTTTAAATGCCTTTATAATCCCATTATTGAATTTATTTTGAATTTTTTTTATATTTTTTGATTAAAACAGATTGTAATTGATTGTTTGCCTCGGGAAACGTGGAACGAAAGCCATCCATTGTCAAGAAAAGATCATTTATAGTCACTCATGCCTAGAAAAGCCTTATTACTCGGTTTAAATGCCTTTATAACCCCATAATTGAATTTATTTTGAATTTTTTTTGCATTTTTTTATTAAAACATATTGTAATTGATTGTTTACCTCGGGAAACATGGAGCAAAAGCCATCCATTGTCAAGAAAAGATCATTTATAGTCACTCATGCCTAGAAAAGCCTTATTACTCGGTTTAAATGCATTTATAATCCCATTATTGAATTTATTTTGAATTTTTTTTACATTTTTTGATTAAAACATATTGTAATTGAATGTTTACCTCTAGAAACATGGAGCAAAAGCCATCCATTGTCAGGAAAAGTTCTTTTATACTCACTCAAGCCTAGAAAAGCCTTATTACTCAGTTTAAATGCCTTTATAATCCCATTATTGAATTTATTTTGAATTTTTTTTACATTTTTTGATTAAAACAGATTGTAATTGATTGTTTGCCTCGGGAAACGTGGAGCGAAAGCCATCCATTGTCAAGAAAAGTTCATTTATAGTCACTCATGCCTAGAAAAGCCTTATTACTCGGTTTAAATGCCTTTATAATCCCATTATTGAATTTATTTTGAATTGTTTTTACATTTTTTGATTAAAACATATTGTAATTGAATGTTGACCTCTAGAAACATGGAGCAAAAGCCATCCATTGTCAAGAAAAGTTCTTTTATACTCACTCAAGCCTAGAAAAGCCTTATTACTCAGTTTAAATGCCTTTATAATCCCATTATTGAATTTATTTTGAATTTTTTTTATATTTTTTGATTAAAACAGATTGTAATTGATTGTTTGCCTCGGGAAACGTGGAACGAAAGCCATCCATTGTCAAGAAAAGATCATTTATAGTCACTCATGCCTAGAAAAGCCTTATTACTCGGTTTAAATGCCTTTATAACCCCATAATTGAATTTATTTTGAATTTTTTTTGCATTTTTTTATTAAAACATATTGTAATTGATTGTTTACCTCGGGAAACATGGAGCAAAAGCCATCCATTGTCAAGAAAAGATCATTTATAGTCACTCATGCCTAGAAAAGCCTTATTACTCGGTTTAAATGCATTTATAATCCCATTATTGAATTTATTTTGAATTTTTTTTACATTTTTTGATTAAAACATATTGTAATTGAATGTTTACCTCTAGAAACATGGAGCAAAAGCCATCCATTGTCAGGAAAAGTTCTTTTATACTCACTCAAGCCTAGAAAAGCCTTATTACTCAGTTTAAATGCCTTTATAATCCCATTATTGAATTTATTTTGAATTTTTTTTACATTTTTTGATTAAAACAGATTGTAATTGATTGTTTGCCTCGGGAAACGTGGAGCGAAAGCCATCCATTGTCAAGAAAAGTTCATTTATAGTCACTCATGCCTAGAAAAGCCTTATTACTCGGTTTAAATGCCTTTATAATCCCATTATTGAATTTATTTTGAATTGTTTTTACATTTTTTGATTAAAACATATTGTAATTGAATGTTGACCTCTAGAAACATGGAGCAAAAGCCATCCATTGTCAAGAAAAGTTCATTTATAGTCACTCAAGCCTAGAAAAGCCTTATTACTCAGTTTAAATGCCTTTATAATCCCATTATTGAATTTATTTTGAATTTTTTTTATATTTTTTGATTAAAACAGATTGTAATTGATTGTTTGCCTCGGGAAACGTGGAGCGAAAGCCATCCATTGTCAAGAAAAGATCATTTATAGTCACTCATGCCTAGAAAAGCCTTATTACTCGGTTTAAATGCCTTTATAACCCCATAATTGAATTTATTTTGAATTTTTTTTGCATTTTTTTATTAAAACATATTGTAATTGATTGTTTACCTCGGGAAACATGGAGCAAAAGCCATCCATTGTCAAGAAAAGATCATTTATAGTCACTCATGCCTAGAAAAGCCTTATTACTCGGTTTAAATGCCTTTATAACCCCATAATTGAATTTAGTTTGAATTTTTTTTGCATTTTTTTATTAAAACAGATTGTAATTGATTGTTTGCCTCGGGAAACGTGGATCGAAAGCCATCCATTGTCAAGAAAAGATCATTTATAGTCACTCATGCCTAGAAAAGCCTTATTACTCGGTTTAAATGCCTTTATAACCCCATAATTGAATTTATTTTGAATTTTTTTTGCATTTTTTTATTAAAACATATTGTAATTGATTGTTTACCTCGGGAAACATGGAGCAAAAGCCATCCATTGTCAAGAAAAGATCATTTATAGTCACTCATGCCTAGAAAAGCCTTATTACTCGGTTTAAATGCATTTATAATCCCATTATTGAATTTATTTTGAATTTTTTTTACATTTTTTGATTAAAACATATTGTAATTGAATGTTTACCTCTAGAAACATGGAGCAAAAGCCATCCATTGTCAGGAAAAGTTCTTTTATACTCACTCAAGCCTAGAAAAGCCTTATTACTCAGTTTAAATGCCTTTATAATCCCATTATTGAATTTATTTTGAATTTTTTTTACATTTTTTGATTAAAACAGATTGTAATTGATTGTTTGCCTCGGGAAACGTGGAGCGAAAGCCATCCATGGTCCAGAAAAGTTCATTTATAGTCACTCATGCCTAGAAAAGCCTTATTACTCGGTTTAAATGCATTTATAATCCCATTATTGAATTTATTTTGAATTTTTTTTACATTTTTTGATTAAAACATATTGTAATTGAATGTTTACCTCTAGAAACATGGAGCAAAAGCCATCCATTGTCAAGAAAAGTTCTTTTATAGTCACTCAAGCCTAGAAAAGCCTTATTACTCAGTTTAAATGCCTTTATAATCCCATTATTGAATTTATTTTGAATTTTTTTTACATTTTTTGATTAAAACAGATTGTAATTGATTGTTTGCCTCGGGAAACGTGGAGCGAAAGCCATCCATTGTCAAGAAAAGTTCATTTATAGTCACTCATGCCTAGAAAAGCCTTATTACTCGGTTTAAATGCCTTTATAATCCCATTATTGAATTTATTTTGAATTTTTTCTACATTTTTTGATTAAAACATATTGTAATTGAATGTTTACCTCTAGAAACATGGAGCAAAAGCCATCCATTGTCAAGAAAAGTTCTTTTATACTCACTCAAGCCTAGAAAAGCCTTATTACTCAGTTTAAATGCCTTTATAATCCCATTATTGAATTTATTTTGAATTTTTTTTACATTTTTTGATTAAAACAGATTGTAATTGATTGTTTGCCTCGGGAAACGTGGAGCGAAAGCCATCCATTGTCAAGAAAAGATCATTTATAGTCACTCATGCCTAGAAAAGCCTTATTACTCGGTTTAAATGCCTTTATAACCCCATAATTGAATTTATTTTGAATTTTTTTTGCATTTTTTTATTAAAACATATTGTAATTGATTGTTTACCTCGGGAAACATGGAGCAAAAGCCATCCATTGTCAAGAAAAGATCATTTATAGTCACTCATGCCTAGAAAAGCCTTATTACTCGGTTTAAATGCATTTATAATCCCATTATTGAATTTATTTTGAATTTTTTTTACATTTTTTGATTAAAACATATTGTAATTGAATGTTTACCTCTAGAAACATGGAGCAAAAGCCATCCATTGTCAGGAAAAGTTCTTTTATACTCACTCAAGCCTAGAAAAGCCTTATTACTCAGTTTAAATGCCTTTATAATCCCATTATTGAATTTATTTTGAATTTTTTTTACATTTTTTGATTAAAACAGATTGTAATTGATTGTTTGCCTCGGGAAACGTGGAGCGAAAGCCATCCATTGTCAAGAAAAGTTCATTTATAGTCACTCATGCCTAGAAAAGCCTTATTACTCGGTTTAAATGCCTTTATAATCCCATTATTGAATTTATTTTGAATTGTTTTTACATTTTTTGATTAAAACATATTGTAATTGAATGTTGACCTCTAGAAACATGGAGCAAAAGCCATCCATTGTCAAGAAAAGTTCATTTATAGTCACTCAAGCCTAGAAAAGCCTTATTACTCAGTTTAAATGCCTTTATAATCCCATTATTGAATTTATTTTGAATTTTTTTTATATTTTTTGATTAAAACAGATTGTAATTGATTGTTTGCCTCGGGAAACGTGGAACGAAAGCCATCCATTGTCAAGAAAAGATCATTTATAGTCACTCATGCCTAGAAAAGCCTTATTACTCGGTTTAAATGCCTTTATAACCCCATAATTGAATTTATTTTGAATTTTTTTTGCATTTTTTTATTAAAACATATTGTAATTGATTGTTTACCTCGGGAAACATGGAGCAAAAGCCATCCATTGTCAAGAAAAGATCATTTATAGTCACTCATGCCTAGAAAAGCCTTATTACTCGGTTTAAATGCATTTATAATCCCATTATTGAATTTATTTTGAATTTTTTTTACATTTTTTGATTAACACATATTGTAATTGAATGTTTACCTCTAGAAACATGGAGCAAAAGCCATCCATTGTCAGGAAAAGTTCTTTTATACTCACTCAAGCCTAGAAAAGCCTTATTACTCAGTTTAAATGCCTTTATAATCCCATTATTGAATTTATTTTGAATTTTTTTTACATTTTTTGATTAAAACAGATTGTAATTGATTGTTTGCCTCGGGAAACGTGGAGCGAAAGCCATCCATTGTCAAGAAAAGTTCATTTATAGTCACTCATGCCTAGAAAAGCCTTATTACTCGGTTTAAATGCCTTTATAATCCCATTATTGAATTTATTTTGAATTGTTTTTACATTTTTTGATTAAAACATATTGTAATTGAATGTTGACCTCTAGAAACATGGAGCAAAAGCCATCCATTGTCAAGAAAAGTTCATTTATAGTCACTCAAGCCTAGAAAAGCCTTATTACTCAGTTTAAATGCCTTTATAATCCCATTATTGAATTTATGTTGAATTTTTTTTACATTTTTTGATTAAAACAGATTGTAATTGATTGTTTGCCTCGGGAAACGTGGAGCGAAAGCCATCCATTGTCAAGAAAAGTTCATTTATAGTCACTCATGCCTAGAAAAGCCTTATTACTCGGTTTAAATGCCTTTATAACCCCATAATTGAATTTATTTTGAATTTTTTTTGCATTTTTTTATTAAAACATATTGTAATTGATTGTTTACCTCGGGAAACATGGAGCAAAAGCCATCCATTGTCAAGAAAAGATCATTTATAGTCACTCATGCCTAGAAAAGCCTTATTACTCGGTTTAAATGCCTTTATAACCCCATAATTGAATTTATTTTGAATTTTTTTTGCATTTTTTTATTAAAACAGATTGTAATTGATTGTTTGCCTCGGGAAACGTGGATCGAAAGCCATCCATTGTCAAGAAAAGATCATTTATAGTCACTCATGCCTAGAAAAGCCTTATTACTCGGTTTAAATGCCTTTATAACCCCATAATTGAATTTATTTTGAATTTTTTTTACATTTTTTGATTAAAACATATTATAATTGATTGTTTGCCTCGGGAAACGTGGAGCGAAAGCCATCCATTGTCATGAAAAGATCATTTATAGTCACTCATGCCTAGAAAAGCCTTATTACTCGGTTTAAATGCCTTTATAACCCCATAATTGAATTTATTTTGAATTTTTTTTACATTTTTTGATTAAAACAGATTGTAATTGATTGTTTGCCTCGGGAAACGTGGAGCGAAAGCCATCCATTGTCAAGAAAAGATCATTTATAGTCACTCATGCCTAGAAAAGCCTTATTACTCGGTTTAAATGCCTTTATAACCCCATAATTGAATTTTTTTTGAATTTTTTTTGCATTTTTTTATTAAAACAGATTGTAATTGATTGTTTGCCTCGGGAAACGTGGATCGAAAGCCATCCATTGTCAAGAAAAGATCATTTATAGTCACTCATGCCTAGAAAAGCCTTATTACTCGGTTTAAATGCCTTTATAACCCCATAATTGAATTTATTTTGAATTTTTTTTACATTTTTTGATTAAAACATATTATAATTGATTGTTTGCCTCGGGAAACGTGGAGCGAAAGCCATCCATTGTCAAGAAAAGATCATTTATAGTCACTCATGCCTAGAAAAGCCTTATTACTCGATTTAAATGCCTTTATAACCCCATAATTGAATTTATTTTGAATTTTTTTTACATTTTTTGATTAAAACATATTATAATTGATTTTTTGCCTCGGGAAACGTGGAGCGAAAGCCATCCATTGTCAAGAAAAGATCATTTATAGTCACTCATGCCTTGAAAAGCCTTATTACTCGGTTTAAATGCATTTATAATCCCATTATTGAATTTATTTTGAATTCTTTTTACATTTTTTGATTAAAACATATTGTAATTGAATGTTTACCTCTAGAAACATGGAGCAAAAGCCATCCATTGTCAAGAAAAGTTCATTTATAGTCACTCAAGCCTAGAAAAGCCTTATTACTCAGTTTAAATGCCTTTATAATCCCATTATTGAATTTATTTTGAATTTTTTTTACATTTTTTGATTAAAACAGATTGTAATTGATTGTTTGCCTCGGGAAACGTGGAGCGAAAGCCATCCATTGTCAAGAAAAGATCATTTATAGTCACTCATGCCTAGAAAAGCCTTATTACTCGGTTTAAATGCCTTTATAATCCCATTATTGAATTTATTTTGAATTGTTTTTACATTTTTTGATTAAAACAGATTGTAATTGATTGTTTGCCTCGGGAAACGTGGAGCGAAAGCCATCCATGGTCCAGAAAAGTTCATTTATAGTCACTCATGCCTAGAAAAGCCTTATTACTCGGTTTAAATGCATTTATAATCCCATTATTGAATTTATTTTGAATTTTTTTTACATTTTTTTATTAAAACATATTGTAATTGAATGTTTACCTCTAGAAACATGGAGCAAAAGCCATCCATTGTCAAGAAAAGTTCATTTATAGTCACTCAAGCCTAGAAAAGCCTTATTACTCAGTTTAAATGCCTTTATAATCCCATTATTGAATTTATGTTGAATTTTTTTTACATTTTTTGATTAAAACAGATTGTAATTGATTGTTTGCCTCGGGAAACGTGGAGCGAAAGCCATCCATTGTCAAGAAAAGTTCATTTATAGTCACTCATGCCTAGAAAAGCCTTATTACTCGGTTTAAATGCCTTTATAATCCCATTATTGAATTTATTTTGAATTGTTTTTACATTTTTTGATTAAAACATATTGTAATTGAATGTTGACCTCTAGAAACATGGAGCAAAAGCCATCCATTGTCAAGAAAAGTTCATTTATAGTCACTCAAGCCTAGAAAAGCCTTATTACTCAGTTTAAATGCCTTTATAATCCCATTATTGAATTTATTTTGAATTTTTTTTTATATTTTTTGATTAAAACAGATTGTAATTGATTGTTTGCCTCGGGAAACGTGGAGCGAAAGCCATCCATTGTCAAGAAAAGATCATTTATAGTCACTCATGCCTAGAAAAGCCTTATTACTCGGTTTAAATGCCTTTATAACCCCATAATTGAATTTATTTTGAATTTTTTTTGCATTTCTTTATTAAAACATATTGTAATTGATTGTTTACCTCGGGAAACATGGAGCAAAAGCCATCCATTGTCAAGAAAAGATCATTTATAGTCACTCATGCCTAGAAAAGCCTTATTACTCGGTTTAAATGCCTTTATAACCCCATAATTGAATTTATTTTGAATTTTTTTTGCATTTTTTTATTAAAACATATTGTAATTGATTGTTTACCTCGGGAAACATGGAGCAAAAGCCATCCATTGTCAAGAAAAGATCATTTATAGTCACTCATGCCTAGAAAAGCCTTATTACTCGGTTTAAATGCCTTTATAACCCCATAATTGAATTTAGTTTGAATTTTTTTTGCATTTTTTTATTAAAACAGATTGTAATTGATTGTTTGCCTCGGGAAACGTGGATCGAAAGCCATCCATTGTCAAGAAAAGATCATTTATAGTCACTCATGCCTAGAAAAGCCTTATTACTCGGTTTAAATGCCTTTATAACCCCATAATTGAATTTATTTTGAATTTTTTTTGCATTTTTTTATTAAAACATATTGTAATTGATTGTTTACCTCGGGAAACATGGAGCAAAAGCCATCCATTGTCAAGAAAAGATCATTTATAGTCACTCATGCCTAGAAAAGCCTTATTACTCGGTTTAAATGCATTTATAATCCCATTATTGAATTTATTTTGAATTTTTTTTACATTTTTTGATTAAAACATATTGTAATTGAATGTTTACCTCTAGAAACATGGAGCAAAAGCCATCCATTGTCAGGAAAAGTTCTTTTATACTCACTCAAGCCTAGAAAAGCCTTATTACTCAGTTTAAATGCCTTTATAATCCCATTATTGAATTTATTTTGAATTTTTTTTACATTTTTTGATTAAAACAGATTGTAATTGATTGTTTGCCTCGGGAAACGTGGAGCGAAAGCCATCCATGGTCCAGAAAAGTTCATTTATAGTCACTCATGCCTAGAAAAGCCTTATTACTCGGTTTAAATGCATTTATAATCCCATTATTGAATTTATTTTGAATTTTTTTTACATTTTTTGATTAAAACATATTGTAATTGAATGTTTACCTCTAGAAACATGGAGCAAAAGCCATCCATTGTCAAGAAAAGTTCTTTTATAGTCACTCAAGCCTAGAAAAGCCTTATTACTCAGTTTAAATGCCTTTATAATCCCATTATTGAATTTATTTTGAATTTTTTTTACATTTTTTGATTAAAACAGATTGTAATTGATTGTTTGCCTCGGGAAACGTGGAGCGAAAGCCATCCATTGTCAAGAAAAGTTCATTTATAGTCACTCATGCCTAGAAAAGCCTTATTACTCGGTTTAAATGCCTTTATAATCCCATTATTGAATTTATTTTGAATTTTTTCTACATTTTTTGATTAAAACATATTGTAATTGAATGTTTACCTCTAGAAACATGGAGCAAAAGCCATCCATTGTCAAGAAAAGTTCTTTTATACTCACTCAAGCCTAGAAAAGCCTTATTACTCAGTTTAAATGCCTTTATAATCCCATTATTGAATTTATTTTGAATTTTTTTTACATTTTTTGATTAAAACAGATTGTAATTGATTGTTTGCCTCGGGAAACGTGGAGCGAAAGCCATCCATTGTCAAGAAAAGATCATTTATAGTCACTCATGCCTAGAAAAGCCTTATTACTCGGTTTAAATGCCTTTATAACCCCATAATTGAATTTATTTTGAATTTTTTTTGCATTTTTTTATTAAAACATATTGTAATTGATTGTTTACCTCGGGAAACATGGAGCAAAAGCCATCCATTGTCAAGAAAAGATCATTTATAGTCACTCATGCCTAGAAAAGCCTTATTACTCGGTTTAAATGCATTTATAATCCCATTATTGAATTTATTTTGAATTTTTTTTACATTTTTTGATTAAAACATATTGTAATTGAATGTTTACCTCTAGAAACATGGAGCAAAAGCCATCCATTGTCAGGAAAAGTTCTTTTATACTCACTCAAGCCTAGAAAAGCCTTATTACTCAGTTTAAATGCCTTTATAATCCCATTATTGAATTTATTTTGAATTTTTTTTACATTTTTTGATTAAAACAGATTGTAATTGATTGTTTGCCTCGGGAAACGTGGAGCGAAAGCCATCCATTGTCAAGAAAAGTTCATTTATAGTCACTCATGCCTAGAAAAGCCTTATTACTCGGTTTAAATGCCTTTATAATCCCATTATTGAATTTATTTTGAATTGTTTTTACATTTTTTGATTAAAACATATTGTAATTGAATGTTGACCTCTAGAAACATGGAGCAAAAGCCATCCATTGTCAAGAAAAGTTCATTTATAGTCACTCAAGCCTAGAAAAGCCTTATTACTCAGTTTAAATGCCTTTATAATCCCATTATTGAATTTATTTTGAATTTTTTTTATATTTTTTGATTAAAACAGATTGTAATTGATTGTTTGCCTCGGGAAACGTGGAACGAAAGCCATCCATTGTCAAGAAAAGATCATTTATAGTCACTCATGCCTAGAAAAGCCTTATTACTCGGTTTAAATGCCTTTATAACCCCATAATTGAATTTATTTTGAATTTTTTTTGCATTTTTTTATTAAAACATATTGTAATTGATTGTTTACCTCGGGAAACATGGAGCAAAAGCCATCCATTGTCAAGAAAAGATCATTTATAGTCACTCATGCCTAGAAAAGCCTTATTACTCGGTTTAAATGCATTTATAATCCCATTATTGAATTTATTTTGAATTTTTTTTACATTTTTTGATTAACACATATTGTAATTGAATGTTTACCTCTAGAAACATGGAGCAAAAGCCATCCATTGTCAGGAAAAGTTCTTTTATACTCACTCAAGCCTAGAAAAGCCTTATTACTCAGTTTAAATGCCTTTATAATCCCATTATTGAATTTATTTTGAATTTTTTTTACATTTTTTGATTAAAACAGATTGTAATTGATTGTTTGCCTCGGGAAACGTGGAGCGAAAGCCATCCATTGTCAAGAAAAGTTCATTTATAGTCACTCATGCCTAGAAAAGCCTTATTACTCGGTTTAAATGCCTTTATAATCCCATTATTGAATTTATTTTGAATTGTTTTTACATTTTTTGATTAAAACATATTGTAATTGAATGTTGACCTCTAGAAACATGGAGCAAAAGCCATCCATTGTCAAGAAAAGTTCATTTATAGTCACTCAAGCCTAGAAAAGCCTTATTACTCAGTTTAAATGCCTTTATAATCCCATTATTGAATTTATGTTGAATTTTTTTTACATTTTTTGATTAAAACAGATTGTAATTGATTGTTTGCCTCGGGAAACGTGGAGCGAAAGCCATCCATTGTCAAGAAAAGTTCATTTATAGTCACTCATGCCTAGAAAAGCCTTATTACTCGGTTTAAATGCCTTTATAACCCCATAATTGAATTTATTTTGAATTTTTTTTGCATTTTTTTATTAAAACATATTGTAATTGATTGTTTACCTCGGGAAACATGGAGCAAAAGCCATCCATTGTCAAGAAAAGATCATTTATAGTCACTCATGCCTAGAAAAGCCTTATTACTCGGTTTAAATGCCTTTATAACCCCATAATTGAATTTATTTTGAATTTTTTTTGCATTTTTTTATTAAAACAGATTGTAATTGATTGTTTGCCTCGGGAAACGTGGATCGAAAGCCATCCATTGTCAAGAAAAGATCATTTATAGTCACTCATGCCTAGAAAAGCCTTATTACTCGGTTTAAATGCCTTTATAACCCCATAATTGAATTTATTTTGAATTTTTTTTACATTTTTTGATTAAAACATATTATAATTGATTGTTTGCCTCGGGAAACGTGGAGCGAAAGCCATCCATTGTCATGAAAAGATCATTTATAGTCACTCATGCCTAGAAAAGCCTTATTACTCGGTTTAAATGCCTTTATAACCCCATAATTGAATTTATTTTGAATTTTTTTTACATTTTTTGATTAAAACAGATTGTAATTGATTGTTTGCCTCGGGAAACGTGGAGCGAAAGCCATCCATTGTCAAGAAAAGATCATTTATAGTCACTCATGCCTAGAAAAGCCTTATTACTCGGTTTAAATGCCTTTATAACCCCATAATTGAATTTTTTTTGAATTTTTTTTGCATTTTTTTATTAAAACAGATTGTAATTGATTGTTTGCCTCGGGAAACGTGGATCGAAAGCCATCCATTGTCAAGAAAAGATCATTTATAGTCACTCATGCCTAGAAAAGCCTTATTACTCGGTTTAAATGCCTTTATAACCCCATAATTGAATTTATTTTGAATTTTTTTTACATTTTTTGATTAAAACATATTATAATTGATTGTTTGCCTCGGGAAACGTGGAGCGAAAGCCATCCATTGTCAAGAAAAGATCATTTATAGTCACTCATGCCTAGAAAAGCCTTATTACTCGATTTAAATGCCTTTATAACCCCATAATTGAATTTATTTTGAATTTTTTTTACATTTTTTGATTAAAACATATTATAATTGATTTTTTGCCTCGGGAAACGTGGAGCGAAAGCCATCCATTGTCAAGAAAAGATCATTTATAGTCACTCATGCCTTGAAAAGCCTTATTACTCGGTTTAAATGCATTTATAATCCCATTATTGAATTTATTTTGAATTCTTTTTACATTTTTTGATTAAAACATATTGTAATTGAATGTTTACCTCTAGAAACATGGAGCAAAAGCCATCCATTGTCAAGAAAAGTTCATTTATAGTCACTCAAGCCTAGAAAAGCCTTATTACTCAGTTTAAATGCCTTTATAATCCCATTATTGAATTTATTTTGAATTTTTTTTACATTTTTTGATTAAAACAGATTGTAATTGATTGTTTGCCTCGGGAAACGTGGAGCGAAAGCCATCCATTGTCAAGAAAAGATCATTTATAGTCACTCATGCCTAGAAAAGCCTTATTACTCGGTTTAAATGCCTTTATAATCCCATTATTGAATTTATTTTGAATTTTTTTTGCATTTTTTTATTAAAACATATTGTAATTGATTGTTTACCTCGGGAAACATGGAGCAAAAGCCATCCATTGTCAAGAAAAGATCATTTATAGTCACTCATGCCTAGAAAAGCCTTATTACTCGGTTTAAATGCCTTTATAACCCCATAATTGAATTTATTTTGAATTTTTTTTGCATTTTTTTATTAAAACATATTGTAATTGATTGTTTACCTCGGGAAACATGGAGCAAAAGCCATCCATTGTCAAGAAAAGATCATTTATAGTCACTCATGCCTAGAAAAGCCTTATTACTCGGTTTAAATGCCTTTATTACCCCATAATTGAATTTATTTTGAATTTTTTTTGCATTTTTTTATTAAAACAGATTGTAATTGATTGTTTGCCTCGGGAAACGTGGATCGAAAGCCATCCATTGTCAAGAAAAGATCATTTATAGTCACTCATGCCTAGAAAAGCCTTATTACTCGGTTTAAATGCCTTTATAACCCCATAATTGAATTTATTTTGAATTTTTTTTACATTTTTTGATTAAAACATATTATAATTGATTGTTTGCCTCGGGAAACGTGGAGCGAAAGCCATCCATTGTCATGAAAAGATCATTTATAGTCACTCATGCCTAGAAAAGCCTTATTACTCGGTTTAAATGCCTTTATAACCCCATAATTGAATTTATTTTGAATTTTTTTTACATTTTTTGATTAAAACAGATTGTAATTGATTGTTTGCCTCGGGAAACGTGGAGCGAAAGCCATCCATTGTCAAGAAAAGATCATTTATAGTCACTCATGCCTAGAAAAGCCTTATTACTCGGTTTAAATGCCTTTATAACCCCATAATTGAATTTTTTTTGAATTTTTTTTGCATTTTTTTATTAAAACAGATTGTAATTGATTGTTTGCCTCGGGAAACGTGGATCGAAAGCCATCCATTGTCAAGAAAAGATCATTTATAGTCACTCATGCCTAGAAAAGCCTTATTACTCGGTTTAAATGCCTTTATAACCCCATAATTGAATTTATTTTGAATTTTTTTTACATTTTTTGATTAAAACATATTATAATTGATTGTTTGCCTCGGGAAACGTGGAGCGAAAGCCATCCATTGTCAAGAAAAGATCATTTATAGTCACTCATGCCTAGAAAAGCCTTATTACTCGATTTAAATGCCTTTATAACCCCATAATTGAATTTATTTTGAATTTTTTTTACATTTTTTGATTAAAACATATTATAATTGATTTTTTGCCTCGGGAAACGTGGAGCGAAAGCCATCCATTGTCAAGAAAAGATCATTTATAGTCACTCATGCCTTGAAAAGCCTTATTACTCGGTTTAAATGCATTTATAATCCCATTATTGAATTTATTTTGAATTCTTTTTACATTTTTTGATTAAAACATATTGTAATTGAATGTTTACCTCTAGAAACATGGAGCAAAAGCCATCCATTGTCAAGAAAAGTTCATTTATAGTCACTCAAGCCTAGAAAAGCCTTATTACTCAGTTTAAATGCCTTTATAATCCCATTATTGAATTTATTTTGAATTTTTTTTACATTTTTTGATTAAAACAGATTGTAATTGATTGTTTGCCTCGGGAAACGTGGAGCGAAAGCCATCCATTGTCAAGAAAAGATCATTTATAGTCACTCATGCCTAGAAAAGCCTTATTACTCGGTTTAAATGCCTTTATAATCCCATTATTGAATTTATTTTGAATTGTTTTTACATTTTTTGATTAAAACAGATTGTAATTGATTGTTTGCCTCGGGAAACGTGGAGCGAAAGCCATCCATGGTCCAGAAAAGTTCATTTATAGTCACTCATGCCTAGAAAAGCCTTATTACTCGGTTTAAATGCATTTATAATCCCATTATTGAATTTATTTTGAATTTTTTTTACATTTTTTTATTAAAACATATTGTAATTGAATGTTTACCTCTAGAAACATGGAGCAAAAGCCATCCATTGTCAAGAAAAGTTCATTTATAGTCACTCAAGCCTAGAAAAGCCTTATTACTCAGTTTAAATGCCTTTATAATCCCATTATTGAATTTATGTTGAATTTTTTTTACATTTTTTGATTAAAACAGATTGTAATTGATTGTTTGCCTCGGGAAACGTGGAGCGAAAGCCATCCATTGTCAAGAAAAGATCATTTATAGTCACTCATGCCTAGAAAAGCCTTATTACTCGGTTTAAATGCCTTTATAACCCCATAATTGAATTTATTTTGAATTTTTTTTGCATTTCTTTATTAAAACATATTGTAATTGATTGTTTACCTCGGGAAACATGGAGCCAAAGCCATCCATTGTCAAGAAAAGATCATTTATAGTCACTCATGCCTAGAAAAGCCTTATTACTCGGTTTAAATGCATTTATAATCCCATTATTGAATTTATTTTGAATTTTTTTTACATTTTTTGATTAAAACATATTGTAATTGAATGTTTACCTCTAGAAACATGGAGCAAAAGCCATCCATTGTCAGGAAAAGTTCTTTTATACTCACTCAAGCCTAGAAAAGCCTTATTACTCAGTTTAAATGCCTTTATAATCCCATTATTGAATTTATTTTGAATTTTTTTTACAGTTTTTGATTAAAACAGATTGTAATTGATTGTTTGCCTCGGGAAACGTGGAGCGAAAGCCATCCATTGTCAAGAAAAGTTCATTTATAGTCACTCATGCCTAGAAAAGCCTTATTACTCGGTTTAAATGCCTTTATAATCCCATTATTGAATTTATTTTGAATTGTTTTTACATTTTTTGATTAAAACATATTGTAATTGAATGTTGACCTCTAGAAACATGGAGCAAAAGCCATCCATTGTCAAGAAAAGTTCATTTATAGTCACTCAAGCCTAGAAAAGCCTTATTACTCAGTTTAAATGCCTTTATAATCCCATTATTGAATTTATTTTGAATTTTTTTTATATTTTTTGATTAAAACAGATTGTAATTGATTGTTTGCCTCGGGAAACGTGGAGCGAAAGCCATCCATTGTCAAGAAAAGATCATTTATAGTCACTCATGCCTAGAAAAGCCTTATTACTCGGTTTAAATGCCTTTATAACCCCATAATTGAATTTATTTTGAATTTTTTTTGCATTTTTTTATTAAAACATATTGTAATTGATTGTTTACCTCGGGAAACATGGAGCAAAAGCCATCCATTGTCAAGAAAAGATCATTTATAGTCACTCATGCCTAGAAAAGCCTTATTACTCGGTTTAAATGCCTTTATAACCCCATAATTGAATTTAGTTTGAATTTTTTTTGCATTTTTTTATTAAAACAGATTGTAATTGATTGTTTGCCTCGGGAAACGTGGATCGAAAGCCATCCATTGTCAAGAAAAGATCATTTATAGTCACTCATGCCTAGAAAAGCCTTATTACTCGGTTTAAATGCCTTTATAACCCCATAATTGAATTTATTTTGAATTTTTTTTGCTTTTTTTATTAAAACATATTGTAATTGATTGTTTACCTCGGGAAACATGGAGCAAAAGCCATCCATTGTCAAGAAAAGATCATTTATAGTCACTCATGCCTAGAAAAGCCTTATTACTCGGTTTAAATGCATTTATAATCCCATTATTGAATTTATTTTGAATTTTTTTTACATTTTTTGATTAAAACATATTGTAATTGAATGTTTACCTCTAGAAACATGGAGCAAAAGCCATCCATTGTCAGGAAAAGTTCTTTTATACTCACTCAAGCCTAGAAAAGCCTTATTACTCAGTTTAAATGCCTTTATAATCCCATTATTGAATTTATTTTGAATTTTTTTTACATTTTTTGATTAAAACAGATTGTAATTGATTGTTTGCCTCGGGAAACGTGGAGCGAAAGCCATCCATGGTCCAGAAAAGTTCATTTATAGTCACTCATGCCTAGAAAAGCCTTATTACTCGGTTTAAATGCATTTATAATCCCATTATTGAATTTATTTTGAATTTTTTTTACATTTTTTGATTAAAACATATTGTAATTGAATGTTTACCTCTAGAAACATGGAGCAAAAGCCATCCATTGTCAAGAAAAGTTCTTTTATAGTCACTCAAGCCTAGAAAAGCCTTATTACTCAGTTTAAATGCCTTTATAATCCCATTATTGAATTTATTTTGAATTTTTTTTACATTTTTTGATTAAAACAGATTGTAATTGATTGTTTGCCTCGGGAAACGTGGAGCGAAAGCCATCCATGGTCAAGAAAAGTTCATTTATAGTCACTCATGCCTAGAAAAGCCTTATTACTCGGTTTAAATGCCTTTATAATCCCATTATTGAATTTATTTTGAATTTTTTCTACATTTTTTGATTAAAACATATTGTAATTGAATGTTTACCTCTAGAAACATGGAGCAAAAGCCATCCATTGTCAAGAAAAGTTCTTTTATACTCACTCAAGCCTAGAAAAGCCTTATTACTCAGTTTAAATGCCTTTATAATCCCATTATTGAATTTATTTTGAATTTTTTTTACATTTTTTGATTAAAACAGATTGTAATTGATTGTTTGCCTCGGGAAACGTGGAGCGAAAGCCATCCATTGTCAAGAAAAGTTCATTTATAATCACTCATGCCTAGAAAAGCCTTATTACTCGGTTTAAATGCCTTTATAATCCCATTATTGAATTTATTTTGAATTGTTTTTACATTTTTTGATTAAAACATATTGTAATTGAATGTTGACCTCTAGAAACATGGAGCAAAAGCCATCCATTGTCAAGAAAAGTTCATTTATAGTCACTCAAGCCTAGAAAAGCCTTATTACTCAGTTTAAATGCCTTTATAATCCCATTATTGAATTTATTTTGAATTTTTTTTATATTTTTTGATTAAAACAGATTGTAATTGATTGTTTGCCTCGGGAAACGTGGAGCGAAAGCCATCCATTGTCAAGAAAAGATCATTTATAGTCACTCATGCCTAGAAAAGCCTTATTACTCGGTTTAAATGCATTTATAATCCCATTATTGAATTTATTTTGAATTTTTTTTACATTTTTTTATTAAAACATATTGTAATTGAATGTTTACCTCTAGAAACATGGAGCAAAAGCCATCCATTGTCAAGAAAAGTTCATTTATAGTCACTCAAGCCTAGAAAAGCCTTATTACTCAGTTTAAATGCCTTTATAATCCCATTATTGAATTTATGTTGAATTTTTTTTACATTTTTTGATTAAAACAGATTGTAATTGATTGTTTGCCTCGGGAAACGTGGAGCGAAAGCCATCCATTGTCAAGAAAAGTTCATTTATAGTCACTCATGCCTAGAAAAGCCTTATTACTCGGTTTAAATGCCTTTATAATCCCATTATTGAATTTATTTTGAATTGTTTTTACATTTTTTGATTAAAACATATTGTAATTGAATGTTGACCTCTAGAAACATGGAGCAAAAGCCATCCATTGTCAAGAAAAGTTCATTTATAGTCACTCAAGCCTAGAAAAGCCTTATTACTCAGTTTAAATGCCTTTATAATCCCATTATTGAATTTATTTTGAATTTTTTTTATATTTTTTGATTAAAATAGATTGTAATTGATTGTTTGCCTCGGGAAACGTGGAGCGAAAGCCATCCATTGTCAAGAAAAGATCATTTATAGTCACTCATGCCTAGAAAAGCCTTATTACTCGGTTTAAATGCCTTTATAACCCCATAATTGAATTTATTTTGAATTTTTTTTGCATTTTTTTATTAAAACATATTGTAATTGATTGTTTACCTCGGGAAACATGGAGCAAAAGCCATCCATTGTCAAGAAAAGATCATTTATAGTCACTCATGCCTAGAAAAGCCTTATTACTCGGTTTAAATGCATTTATAATCCCATTATTGAATTTATTTTGAATTTTTTTTACATTTTTTGATTAAAACATATTGTAATTGAATGTTTACCTCTAGAAACATGGAGCAAAAGCCATCCATTGTCAGGAAAAGTTCTTTTATACTCACTCAAGCCTAGAAAAGCCTTATTACTCAGTTTAAATGCCTTTATAATCCCATTATTGAATTTATTTTGAATTTTTTTTACATTTTTTGATTAAAACAGATTGTAATTGATTGTTTGCCTCGGGAAACGTGGAGCGAAAGCCATCCATTGTCAAGAAAAGTTCATTTATAGTCACTCATGCCTAGAAAAGCCTTATTACTCGGTTTAAATGCCTTTATAATCCCATTATTGAATTTATTTTGAATTGTTTTTACATTTTTTGATTAAAACATATTGTAATTGAATGTTGACCTCTAGAAACATGGAGCAAAAGCCATCCATTGTCAAGAAAAGTTCATTTATAGTCACTCAAGCCTAGAAAAGCCTTATTACTCAGTTTAAATGCCTTTATAATCCCATTATTGAATTTATTTTGAATTTTTTTTATATTTTTTGATTAAAACAGATTGTAATTGATTGTTTGCCTCGGGAAACGTGGAGTGAAAGCCATCCATTGTCAAGAAAAGATCATTTATAGTCACTCATGCCTAGAAAAGCCTTATTACTCGGTTTAAATGCCTTTATAACCCCATAATTGAATTTATTTTGAATTTTTTTTGCATTTTTTTATTAAAACATATTGTAATTGATTGTTTACCTCGGGAAACATGGAGCAAAAGCCATCCATTGTCAAGAAAAGATCATTTATAGTCACTCATGCCTAGAAAAGCCTTATTACTCGGTTTAAATGCCTTTATAACCCCATAATTGAATTTAGTTTGAATTTTTTTTGCATTTTTTTATTAAAACAGATTGTAATTGATTGTTTGCCTCGGGAAACGTGGATCGAAAGCCATCCATTGTCAAGAAAAGATCATTTATAGTCACTCATGCCTAGAAAAGCCTTATTACTCGGTTTAAATGCCTTTATAACCCCATAATTGAATTTATTTTGAATTTTTTTTGCATTTTTTTATTAAAACATTTTGTAATTGATTGTTTACCTCGGGAAACATGGAGCAAAAGCCATCCATTGTCAAGAAAAGATCATTTATAGTCACTCATGCCTAGAAAAGCCTTATTACTCGGTTTAAATGCATTTATAATCCCATTATTGAATTTATTTTGAATTTTTTTTACATTTTTTGATTAAAACATATTGTAATTGAATGTTTACCTCTAGAAACATGGAGCAAAAGCCATCCATTGT
The DNA here is from genome assembly GCF_053813885.1 of Theobroma cacao. Taxonomy (NCBI): domain Eukaryota; kingdom Viridiplantae; phylum Streptophyta; class Magnoliopsida; order Malvales; family Malvaceae; genus Theobroma; species Theobroma cacao. Next base: position 13,449,735 of record NC_142644.1, on the reverse strand, counting down.
CAGGAAAAGTTCTTTTATACTCACTCAAGCCTAGAAAAGCCTTATTACTCAGTTTAAATGCCTTTATAATCCCATTATTGAATTTATTTTGAATTTTTTTAACATTTTTTGATTAAAACAGATTGTAATTGATTGTTTGCCTCGGGAAACGTGGAGCGAAAGCCATCCATGGTCCAGAAAAGTTCATTTATAGTCACTCATGCCTAGAAAAGCCTTATTACTCGGTTTAAATGCATTTATAATCCCATTATTGAATTTATTTTGAATTTTTTTTACATTTTTTGATTAAAACATATTGTAATTGAATGTTTACCTCTAGAAACATGGAGCAAAAGCCATCCATTGTCAAGAAAAGTTCTTTTATAGTCACTCAAGCCTAGAAAAGCCTTATTACTCAGTTTAAATGCCTTTATAATCCCATTATTGAATTTATTTTGAATTTTTTTTACATTTTTTGATTAAAACAGATTGTAATTGATTGTTTGCCTCGGGAAACGTGGAGCGAAAGCCATCCATTGTCAAGAAAAGTTCATTTATAGTCACTCATGCCTAGAAAAGCCTTATTACTCGGTTTAAATGCCTTTATAATCCCATTATTGAATTTATTTTGAATTTTTTCTACATTTTTTGATTAAAACATATTGTAATTGAATGTTTACCTCTAGAAACATGGAGCAAAAGCCATCCATTGTCAAGAAAAGTTCTTTTATACTCACTCAAGCCTAGAAAAGCCTTATTACTCAGTTTAAATGCCTTTATAATCCCATTATTGTATTTATTTTGAATTTTTTTTACATTTTTTGATTAAAACAGATTGTAATTGATTGTTTGCCTCGGGAAACGTGGAGCGAAAGCCATCCATTGTCAAGAAAAGTTCATTTATAGTCACTCATGCCTAGAAAAGCCTTATTACTCGGTTTAAATGCCTTTATAATCCCATTATTGAATTTATTTTGAATTGTTTTTACATTTTTTGATTAAAACATATTGTAATTGAATGTTGACCTCTAGAAACATGGAGCAAAAGCCATCCATTGTCAAGAAAAGTTCATTTATAGTCACTCAAGCCTAGAAAAGCCTTATTACTCAGTTTAAATGCCTTTATAATCCCATTATTGAATTTATTTTGAATTTTTTTTATATTTTTTGATTAAAACAGATTGTAATTGATTGTTTGCCTCGGGAAACGTGGAGCGAAAGCCATCCATTGTCAAGAAAAGATCATTTATAGTCACTCATGCCTAGAAAAGCCTTATTACTCGGTTTAAATGCCTTTATAACCCCATAATTGAATTTATTTTGAATTTTTTTTGCATTTTTTTATTAAAACATATTGTAATTGATTGTTTACCTCGGGAAACATGGAGCAAAAGCCATCCATTGTCAAGAAAAGATCATTTATAGTCACTCATGCCTAGAAAAGCCTTATTACTCGGTTTAAATGCCTTTATAACCCCATAATTGAATTTATTTTGAATTTTTTTTGCATTTTTTTATTAAAACAGATTGTAATTGATTGTTTGCCTCGGGAAACGTGGATCGAAAGCCATCCATTGTCAAGAAAAGATCATTTATAGTCACTCATGCCTAGAAAAGCCTTATTACTCGGTTTAAATGCCTTTATAACCCCATAATTGAATTTATTTTGAATTTTTTTTACATTTTTTGATTAAAACATATTATAATTGATTGTTTGCCTCGGGAAACGTGGAGCGAAAGCCATCCATTGTCATGAAAAGATCATTTATAGTCACTCATGCCTAGAAAAGCCTTATTACTCGGTTTAAATGCCTTTATAACCCCATAATTGAATTTATTTTGAATTTTTTTTACATTTTTTGATTAAAACAGATTGTAATTGATTGTTTGCCTCGGGAAACGTGGAGCGAAAGCCATCCATTGTCAAGAAAAGATCATTTATAGTCACTCATGCCTAGAAAAGCCTTATTACTCGGTTTAAATGCCTTTATAACCCCATAATTGAATTTTTTTTGAATTTTTTTTGTATTTTTTTATTAAAACAGATTGTAATTGATTGTTTGCCTCGGGAAACGTGGATCGAAAGCCATCCATTGTCAAGAAAAGATCATTTATAGTCACTCATGCCTAGAAAAGCCTTATTACTCGGTTTAAATGCCTTTATAACCCCATAATTGAATTTATTTTGAATTTTTTTTACATTTTTTGATTAAAACATATTATAATTGATTGTTTGCCTCGGGAAACGTGGAGCGAAAGCCATCCATTGTCAAGAAAAGATCATTTATAGTCACTCATGCCTAGAAAAGCCTTATTACTCGATTTAAATGCCTTTATAACCCCATAATTGAATTTATTTTGAATTTTTTTTACATTTTTTGATTAAAACATATTGTAATTGATTGTTTGCCTCGGGAAACGTGGAGCGAAAGCCATCCATTGTCAAGAAAAGATCATTTATAGTCACTCATGCCTAGAAAAGCCTTATTACTCGGTTTAAATGCCTTTATAACCCCATAATTGAATTTATTTTGAATTGTTTTTACATTTTTTGATTAAAACAGATTGTAATTGATTGTTTGCCTCGGGAAACGTGGAGCGAAAGCCATCCATGGTCCAGAAAAGTTCATTTATAGTCACTCATGCCTAGAAAAGCCTTATTACTCGGTTTAAATGCATTTATAATCCCATTATTGAATTTATTTTGAATTTTTTTTACATTTTTTTATTAAAACATATTGTAATTGAATGTTTACCTCTACAAACATGGAGCAAAAGCCATCCATTGTCAAGAAAAGTTCATTTATAGTCACTCAAGCCTAGAAAAGCCTTATTACTCAGTTTAAATGCCTTTATAATCCCATTATTGAATTTATGTTGAATTTTTTTTACATTTTTTGATTAAAACAGATTGTAATTGATTGTTTGCCTCGGGAAACGTGGAGCGAAAGCCATCCATTGTCAAGAAAAGATCATTTATAGTCACTCATGCCTAGAAAAGCCTTATTACTCGGTTTAAATGCCTTTATAATCCCATTATTGAATTTATTTTGAATTGTTTTTACATTTTTTGATTAAAACAGATTGTAATTGATTGTTTGCCTCGGGAAACGTGGAGCGAAAGCCATCCATGGTCCAGAAAAGTTCATTTATAGTCACTCATGCCTAGAAAAGCCTTATTACTCGGTTTAAATGCATTTATAATCCCATTATTGAATTTATTTTGAATTTTTTTTACATTTTTTAATTAAAACATATTGTAATTGAATGTTTACCTCTAGAAACATGGAGCAAAAGCCATCCATTGTCAAGAAAAGTTCATTTATAGTCACTCAAGCCTAGAAAAGCCTTATTACTCAGTTTAAATGCCTTTATAATCCCATTATTGAATTTATGTTGAATTTTTTTTACATTTTTTGATTAAAACAGATTGTAATTGATTGTTTGCCTCGGGAAACGTGGAGCGAAAGCCATCCATTGTCAAGAAAAGATCATTTATAGTCACTCATGCCTAGAAAAGCCTTATTACTCGATTTAAATGCCTTTATAACCCCATAATTGAATTTATTTTGAATTTTTTTTACATTTTTTGATTAAAACATATTATAATTGATTTTTTGCCTCGGGAAACGTGGAGCGAAAGCCATCCATTGTCAAGAAAAGATCATTTATAGTCACTCATGCCTAGAAAAGCCTTATTACTCGGTTTAAATGCATTTATAATCTCATTATTGAATTTATTTTGAATTTTTTTTACATTTTTTGATTAAAACATATTGTAATTGAATGTTGACCTCTAGAAACATGGAGCAAAAGCCATCCATTGTCATGAAAAGTTCATTTATAGTCACTCAAGCCTAGAAAAGCCTTATTACTCTGTTTAAATGCCTTTATAATCCCATTATTGAATTTATTTTGAATTTTTTTTACATTTTTTGATCAAAACAGATTGTAATTGATTGTTTGCCTCGGGAAACGTGGAGCGAAAGCCATCCATGGTCAAGAAAAGTTCATTTATAGTCACTCATGCCTAGAAAAGCCTTATTACTCGGTTTAAATGCATTTATAATCCCATTATTGAATTTATTTTGAATTTTTTTTACATTTTTTGATTAAAACATATTGTAATTGAATGTTTACCTCTAGAAACATGGAGCAAAAGCCATCCATTGTCAGGAAAAGTTCTTTTATACTCACTCAAGCCTAGAAAAGCCTTATTACTCAGTTTAAATGCCTTTATAATCCCATTATTGAATTTATTTTGAATTTTTTTTACATTTTTTGATTAAAACAGATTGTAATTGATTGTTTGCCTCGGGAAACGTGGAGCGAAAGCCATCCATGGTCCAGAAAAGTTCATTTATAGTCACTCATGCCTAGAAAAGCCTTATTACTCGGTTTAAATGCATTTATAATCCCATTATTGAATTTATTTTGAATTTTTTTTACATTTTTTGATTAAAACATATTGTAATTGAATGTTTACCTCTAGAAACATGGAGCAAAAGCCATCCATTGTCAAGAAAAGTTCTTTTATAGTCACTCAAGCCTAGAAAAGCCTTATTACTCAGTTTAAATGCCTTTATAATCCCATTATTGAATTTATTTTGAATTTTTTTTACATTTTTTGATTAAAACAGATTGTAATTGATTGTTTGCCTCGGGAAACGTGGAGCGAAAGCCATCCATTGTCAAGAAAAGTTCATTTATAGTCACTCATGCCTAGAAAAGCCTTATTACTCGGTTTAAATGCCTTTATAATCCCATTATTGAATTTATTTTGAATTTTTTCTACATTTTTTGATTAAAACATATTGTAATTGAATGTTTACCTCTAGAAACATGGAGCAAAAGCCATCCATTGTCAAGAAAAGTTCTTTTATACTCACTCAAGCCTAGAAAAGCCTTATTACTCAGTTTAAATGCCTTTATAATCCCATTATTGAATTTATTTTGAATTTTTTTTACATTTTTTGATTAAAACAGATTGTAATTGATTGTTTGCCTCGGGAAACGTGGAGCGAAAGCCATCCATTGTCAAGAAAAGTTCATTTATAGTCACTCATGCCTAGAAAAGCCTTATTACTCGGTTTAAATGCCTTTATAATCCCATTATTGAATTTATTTTGAATTGTTTTTACATTTTTTGATTAAAACATATTGTAATTGAATGTTGACCTCTAGAAACATGGAGCAAAAGCCATCCATTGTCAAGAAAAGTTCATTTATAGTCACTCAAGCCTAGAAAAGCCTTATTACTCAGTTTAAATGCCTTTATAATCCCATTATTGAATTTATTTTGAATTTTTTTTATATTTTTTGATTAAAACAGATTGTAATTGATTGTTTGCCTCGGGAAACGTGGAGCGAAAGCCATCCATTGTCAAGAAAAGATCATTTATAGTCACTCATGCCTAGAAAAGCCTTATTACTCGGTTTAAATGCCTTTATAACCCCATAATTGAATTTATTTTGAATTTTTTTTGCATTTTTTTATTAAAACATATTGTAATTGATTGTTTACCTCGGGAAACATGGAGCAAAAGCCATCCATTGTCAAGAAAAGATCATTTATAGTCACTCATGCCTAGAAAAGCCTTATTACTCGGTTTAAATGCCTTTATAACCCCATAATTGAATTTATTTTGAATTTTTTTTGCATTTTTTTATTAAAACAGAATGTAATTGATTGTTTGCCTCGGGAAACGTGGATCGAAAGCCATCCATTGTCAAGAAAAGATCATTTATAGTCACTCATGCCTAGAAAAGCCTTATTACTCGGTTTAAATGCCTTTATAACCCCATAATTGAATTTATTTTGAATTTTTTTTACATTTTTTGATTAAAACATATTATAATTGATTGTTTGCCTCGGGAAACGTGGAGCGAAAGCCATCCATTGTCATGAAAAGATCATTTATAGTCACTCATGCCTAGAAAAGCCTTATTACTCGGTTTAAATGCCTTTATAACCCCATAATTGAATTTATTTTGAATTTTTTTTACATTTTTTGATTAAAACAGATTGTAATTGATTGTTTGCCTCGGGAAACGTGGAGCGAAAGCCATCCATTGTCAAGAAAAGATCATTTATAGTCACTCATGCCTAGAAAAGCCTTATTACTCGGTTTAAATGCCTTTATAACCCCATAATTGAATTTTTTTTGAATTTTTTTTGTATTTTTTTATTAAAACAGATTGTAATTGATTGTTTGCCTCGGGAAACGTGGAGCGAAAGCCATCCATGGTCAAGAAAAGTTCATTTATAGTCACTCATGCCTAGAAAAGCCTTATTACTCGGTTTAAATGCCTTTATAATCCCATTATTGAATTTATTTTGAATTGTTTTTACATTTTTTGATTAAAACATATTGTAATTGAATGTTTACCTCTAGAAACATGGAGCAAAAGCCATCCATTGTCAAGAAAAGTTCTTTTATACTCACTCAAGCCTAGAAAAGCCTTATTACTCAGTTTAAATGCCTTTAGAATCCCATTATTGAATTTATTTTGAATTTTTTTTACATTTTTTGATTAAAACAGATTGTAATTGATTGTTTGCCTCGGGAAACGTGGAGCGAAAGCCATCCATTGTCAAGAAAAGTTCATTTATAGTCACTCATGCCTAGAAAAGCCTTATTACTCGGTTTAAATGCCTTTATAATCCCATTATTGAATTTATTTTGAATTGTTTTTACATTTTTTGATTAAAACAGATTGTAATTGATTGTTTGCCTCGGGAAACGTGGAGCGAAAGCCATCCATTGTCAAGAAAAGTTCATTTATAGTCACTCATGCCTAGAAAAGCCTTATTACTCGGTTTAAATGCCTTTATAACCCCATAATTGAATTTATTTTGATTTTTTTTTACTTTTTTTTATTAAAACAGATTGTAATTGATTGTTTGCCTCGGGAAACGTGGAGCGAAAGCCATACATTGCCAAGAAAAGTTCATTTATAGTCACTCATGCCTAGAAAAGCCTTATTACTCGGTTTAAATGCCTTTATAATCCCATTATTGAATTTATTTTGAATTTTTTTTACATTTTTTGATTAAAACAGATTGTAATTGATTGTTTGCCTCGGGAAACGTGGAGCGAAAGCCATCCATGGTCAAGAAAAGTTCATTTATAGTCACTCATGCCTGGAAAAGCCTTATTACTCGGTTTAAATGCCTTTATAATCCCATTATTGAATTTATTTTGAATTGTTTTTACATTTTTTGATTAAAACATATTGTAATTGAATGTTTACCTCTAGAAACATGGAGCAAAAGCCATCCATTGTCAAGAAAAGTTCTTTTATACTCACTCAAGCCTAGAAAAGCCTTATTACTCAGTTTAAATGCCTTTATAATCCCATTATTGAATTTATTTTGAATTTTTTTTACATTTTTTGATTAAAACAGATTGTAATTGATTGTTTGCCTCGGGAAACGTGGAGCGAAAGCCATCCATTGTCAAGAAAAGTTCATTTATAGTCACTCATGCCTAGAAAAGCCTTATTACTCGGTTTAAATGCCTTTATAATCCCATTATTGAATTTATTTTGAATTTTTTTTACATTTTTTGATTAAAACATATTGTAATTGAATGTTTACCTCTAGAAACATGGAGCAAAAGCCATCCATTGTCAAGAAAAGTTCTTTTATACTCACTCAAGCCTAGAAAAGCCTTATTACTCAGTTTAAATGCCTTTATAATCCCATTATTGAATTTATTTTGAATTTTTTTTACATTTTTTGATTAAAACAGATTGTAATTGATTGTTTGCCTCGGGAAACGTGGAGCGAAAGCCATCCATTGTCAAGAAAAGTTCATTTATAGTCACTCATGCCTAGAAAAGCCTTATTACTCGGTTTAAATGCCTTTATAATCCCATTATTGAATTTATTTTGAATTGTTTTTACATTTTTTGATTAAAACATATTGTAATTGAATGTTGACCTCTAGAAACATGGAGCAAAAGCCATCCATTGTGAAGAAAAGTTCATTTATAGTCACTCAAGCCTAGAAAAGCCTTATTACTCAGTTTAAATGCCTTTATAATCCCATTATTGAATTTATTTTGAATTTTTTTTATATTTTTTGATTAAAACAGATTGTAATTGATTGTTTGCCTCGGGAAACGTGGAGCGAAAGCCATCCATTGTCAAGAAAAGATCATTTATAGTCACTCATGCCTAGAAAAGCCTTATTACTCGGTTTAAATGCCTTTATAACCCCATAATTGAATTTATTTTGAATTTTTTTTACATTTTTTGATTAAAACAGATTGTAATTGATTGTTTGCCTCGGGAAACGTGGAGCGAAAGCCATCCATTGTCAAGAAAAGATCATTTATAGTCACTCATGCCTAGAAAAGCCTTATTACTCGGTTTAAATGCCTTTATAACCCCATAATTGAATTTATTTTGAATTTTTTTTGCATTTTTTTATTAAAACAGATTGTAATTGATATTTTGCCTCGGGAAACGTGGATCGAAAGCCATCCATTGTCAAGAAAAGATCATTTATAGTCACTCATGCCTAGAAAAGCCTTATTACTCGGTTTAAATGCCTTTATAACCCCATAATTGAATTTATTTTGAATTTTTTTTACATTTTTTTATTAAAACAGATTGTAATTGATATTTTGCCTCGGGAAACGTGGATCGAAAGCCATCCATTGTCAAGAAAAGATCATTTATAGTCACTCATGCCTAGAAAAGCCTTATTACTCGGTTTAAATGCCTTTATAACCCCATAATTGAATTTATTTTGAATTTTTTTTACATTTTTTGATTAAAACATATTATAATTGATTGTTTGCCTCGGGAAACGTGGAGCGAAAGCCATCCATTGTCAAGAAAAGATCATTTATAGTCACTCATGCCTAGAAAAGCCTTATTACTCGGTTTAAATGCCTTTATAACCCCATAATTGAATTTATTTTGAATTTTTTTTGCATTTTTTTATTAAAACAGATTGTAATTGATTGTTTGCCTCGGGAAACGTGGAGCGAAAGCCATCCATTGTCAAGAAAAGATCATTTATAGTCACTCATGCCTAGAAAAGCCTTATTACTCGACTTAAATGCCTTTATAACCCCATAATTGAATTTATTTTGAATTTTTTTTACATTTTTTGATTAAAACATATTATAATTGATTTTTTGCCTCGGGAAACGTGGAGCGAAAGCCATCCATTGTCAAGAAAAGATCATTTATAGTCACTCATGCCTTGAAAAGCCTTATTACTCGGTTTAAATGCATTTATAATCCCATTATTGAATTTATTTTGAATTCTTTTTACATTTTTTGATTAAAACATATTGTAATTGAATGTTTACCTCTAGAAACATGGAGCAAAAGCCATCCATTGTCAAGAAAAGTTCATTTATAGTCACTCAAGCCTAGAAAAGCCTTATTACTCAGTTTAAATGCCTTTATAATCCCATTATTGAATTTATTTTGAATTTTTTTTACATTTTTTGATTAAAACAGATTGTAATTGATTGTTTGCCTCGGGAAACATGGAGCGAAAGCCATCCATTGTCAAGAAAAGATCATTTATAGTCACTCATGCCTAGAAAAGCCTTATTACTCGGTTTAAATGCCTTTATAATCCCATTATTGAATTTATTTTGAATTGTTTTTACATTTTTTGATTAAAACAGATTGTAATTGATTGTTTGCCTCGGGAAACGTGGAGCAAAAGCCATCCATGGTCCAGAAAAGTTCATTTATAGTCACTCATGCCTAGAAAAGCCTTATTACTCGGTTTAAATGCATTTATAATCCCATTATTGAATTTATTTTGAATTTTTTTTACATTTTTTTATTAAAACATATTGTAATTGAATGTTTACCTCTACAAACATGGAGCAAAAGCCATCCATTGTCAAGAAAAGTTCATTTATAGTCACTCAAGCCTAGAAAAGCCTTATTACTCAGTTTAAATGCCTTTATAATCCCATTATTGAATTTATGTTGAATTTTTTTTACATTTTTTGATTAAAACAGATTGTAATTGATTGTTTGCCTCGGGAAACGTGGAGCGAAAGCCATCCATTGTCAAGAAAAGATCATTTATAGTCACTCATGCCTAGAAAAGCCTTATTACTCGGTTTAAATGCCTTTATAATCCCATTATTGAATTTATTTTGAATTGTTTTTACATTTTTTCATTAAAACAGATTGTAATTGATTGTTTGCCGCGGGAAACGTGGAGCGAAAGCCATCCATGGTCCAGAAAAGTTCATTTATAGTCACTCATGCCTAGAAAAGCCTTATTACTCGGTTTAAATGCATTTATAATCCCATTATTGAATTTATTTTGAATTTTTTTTACATTTTTTTATTAAAACATATTGTAATTGAATGTTTACCTCTAGAAACATGGAGCAAAAGCCATCCATTGTCAAGAAAAGTTCATTTATAGTCACTCAAGCCTAGAAAAGCCTTATTACTCAGTTTAAATGCCTTTATAATCCCATTATTGAATTTATGTTGAATTTTTTTTACATTTTTTGATTAAAACAGATTGTAATTGATTGTTTGCCTCGGGAAACGTGGAGCGAAAGCCATCCATTGTCAAGAAAAGATCATTTATAGTCACTCATGCCTAGAAAAGCCTTATTACTCGATTTAAATGCCTTTATAATTCCATTATTGAATTTATTTTGAATTTTTTTTACATTTTTTGATTAAAACATATTATAATTGATTTTTTGCGTCGGGAAACGTTGAGCGAAAGCCATCCATTGTCAAGAAAAGATCATTTATAGTCACTCATGCCTAGAAAAGCCTTATTACTCGGTTTAAATGCCTTTATAATCCCATTATTGAATTTATTTTGAATTGTTTTTACATTTTTTGATTAAAACAGATTGTAATTGATTGTTTGCCTCGGGAAACGTGGAGCGAAAGCCATCCATGGTCCAGAAAAGTTCATTTATAGTCACTCATGCCTAGAAAAGCCTTATTACTCGGTTTAAATGCATTTATAATCCCATTATTGAATTTATTTTGAATTTTTTTTACATTTTTTTATTAAAACATATTGTAATTGAATGTTTACCTCTAGAAACATGGAGCAAAAGCCATCCATTGTCAAGAAAAGTTCATTTATAGTCACTCAAGCCTAGAAAAGCCTTATTACTCAGTTTAAATGCCTTTATAATCCCATTATTGAATTTATTTTGAATTTTTTTTACATTTTTTGATTAAAACAGATTGTAATTGATTGTTTGCCTCGGGAAACGTGGAGCGAAAGCCATCCATTGTCAAGAAAAGTTCATTTATAGTCACTCATGCCTAGAAAAGCCTTATTACTCGGTTTAAATGCCTTTATAATCCCATTATTGAATTTATTTTGAATTGTTTTTACATTTTTTGATTAAAACATATTGTAATTGAATGTTGACCTCTAGAAACATGGAGCAAAAGCCATCCATTGTCAAGAAAAGTTCATTTATAGTCACTCAAGCCTAGAAAAGCCTTATTACTCAGTTTAAATGCCTTTATAATCCCATTATTGAATTTATTTTGAATTTTTTTTATATTTTTTGATTAAAACAGATTGTAATTGATTGTTTGCCTCGGGAAACGTGGAGCGAAAGCCATCCATTGTCAAGAAAAGATCATTTATAGTCACTCATGCCTAGAAAAGCCTTATTACTCGGTTTAAATGCCTTTATAACCCTATAATTGAATTTATTTTGAATTTTTTTTACATTTTTTGATTAAAACAGATTGTAATTGATTGTTTGCCTCGGGAAACGTGGAGCGAAAGCCATCCATTGTCAAGAAAAGATCATTTATAGTCACTCATGCCTAGAAAAGCCTTATTACTCGGTTTAAATGCCTTTATAACCCCATAATTGAATTTATTTTGAATTTTTTTTGCATTTTTTTATTAAAACAGATTGTAATTGATATTTTGCCTCGGGAAACGTGGATCGAAAGCCATCCATTGTCAAGAAAAGATCATTTATAGTCACTCATGCCTAGAAAAGCCTTATTACTCGGTTTAAATGCCTTTATAACCCCATAATTGAATTTATTTTGAATTTTTTTTACATTTTTTTATTAAAACAGATTGTAATTGATATTTTGCCTCGGGAAACGTGGATCGAAAGCCATCCATTGTCAAGAAAAGATCATTTATAGTCACTCATGCCTAGAAAAGCCTTATTACTCGGTTTAAATGCCTTTATAACCCCATAATTGAATTTATTTTGAATTTTTTTTGCATTTTTTTATTAAAACAGATTGTAATTGATATTTTGCCTCGGGAAACGTGGATCGAAAGCCATCCATTGTCAAGAAAAGATCATTTATAGTCACTCATGCCTAGAAAAGCCTTATTACTCGGTTTAAATGCCTTTATAACCCCATAATTGAATTTATTTTGAATTTTTTTTTACATTTTTTGATTAAAACATATTATAATTGATTGTGTGCCTCGGGAAACGTGGAGCGAAAGCCATCCATTGTCAAGAAAAGATCATTTATAGTCACTCATGCCTAGAAAAGCCTTATTACTCGATTTAAATGCCTTTATAACCCCATAATTGAATTTATTTTGAATTTTTTTTACATTTTTTGATTAAAACATATTATAATTGATTTTTTGCCTCGGGAAACGTGGAGCGAAAGCCATCCATTGTCAAGAAAAGATCATTTATAGTCACTCATGCCTTGAAAAGCCTTATTACTCGGTTTAAATGCATTTATAATCCCATTATTGAATTTATTTTGAATTCTTTTTACATTTTTTGATTAAAACATATTGTAATTGAATGTTTACCTCTAGAAACATGGAGCAAAAGCCATCCATTGTCAAGAAAAGTTCATTTATAGTCACTCAAGCCTAGAAAAGCCTTATTACTCAGTTTAAATGCCTTTATAATCCCATTATTGAATTTATTTTGAATTTTTTTTACATTTTTTGATTAAAACAGATTGTAATTGATTGTTTGCCTCGGGAAACGTGGAGCGAAAGCCATCCATTGTCAAGAAAAGATCATTTATGGTCACTCATGCCTAGAAAAGCCTTATTACTCGGTTTAAATGCCTTTATAATCCCATTATTGAATTTATTTTGAATTGTTTTTACATTTTTTGATTAAAACAGATTGTATTTGATTGTTTGCCTCGGGAAACGTGGAGCGACAGCCATCCATGGTCCAGAAAAGTTCATTTATAGTCACTCATGCCTAGAAAAGCCTTATTACTCGGTTTAAATGCATTTATAATCCCATTATTGAATTTATTTTGAATTTTTTTTACATTTTTTTATTAAAACATATTGTAATTGAATGTTTACCTCTAGAAACATGGAGCAAAAGCCATCCATTGTCAAGAAAAGTTCATTTATAGTCACTCAAGCCTAGAAAAGCCTTATTACTCAGTTTAAATGCCTTTATAATCCCATTATTGAATTTATGTTGAATATTTTTTACATTTTTTGATTAAAAAAGATTGTAATTGATTGTTTGCCTCGGGAAACGTGGAGCGAAAGCCATCCATTGTCAAGAAAAGATCATTTATAGTCACTCATGCCTAGAAAAGCCTTATTACTCGGTTTAAATGCCTTTATAATCCCATTATTGAATTTATTTTGAATTGTTTTTACATTTTTTGATTAAAACAGATTGTAATTGATTGTTTGCCTCGGGAAACGTGGAGCGAAAGCCATCCATGGTCCAGAAAAGTTCATTTATAGTCACTCATGCCTAGAAAAGCCTTATTACTCGGTTTAAATGCATTTATAATCCCATTATTGAATTTATTTTGAATTTTTTTTACATTTTTTTATTAAAACATATTGTAATTGAATGTTTACCTCTAGAAACATGGAGCAAAAGCCATCCATTGTCAAGAAAAGTTCATTTATAGTCACTCAAGCCTAGAAAAGCCTTATTACTCAGTTTAAATGCCTTTATAATCCCATTATTGAATTTATGTTGAATTTTTTTTACATTTTTTGATTAAAACAGATTGTAATTGATTGTTTGCCTCGGGAAACGTGGAGCGAAAGCCATCCATTGTCAAGAAAAGATCATTTATAGTCACTCATGCCTAGAAAAGCCTTATTACTCGATTTAAATGCCTTTATAATCCCATTATTGAATTTATTTTGAATTTTTTTTACATTTTTTGATTAAAACATATTATAATTGATTTTTTGCCTCGGGAAACGTGGAGCGAAAGCCATCCATTGTCAAGAAAAGATCATTTATAGTCACTCATGCCTAGAAAAGCCTTATTACTCGGTTTAAATGCATTTATAATCCCATTATTGAATTTATTTTGAATTTTTTTTACATTTTTTGATTAAAACATATTGTAATTGAATGTTGACCTCTAGAAACATGGAGCAAAAGCCATCCATTGTCAAGAAAAGTTCATTTATAGTCACTCAAGCCTAGAAAAGCCTTATTACTCTGTTTAAATGCCTTTATAATCCCATTATTGAATTTATTTTGAATTTTTTTTACATTTTTTGATCAAAACAGATTGTAATTGATTGTTTGCCTCGGGAAACGTGGAGCGAAAGCCATCCATGGTCAAGAAAAGTTCATTTATAGTCACTCAAGCCTAGAAAAGCCTTATTACTTTGTTTAAATGCCTTTATAATCCCATTATTGAATTTATTTTGAATTTTTTTTACATTGTTTGATTAAAACAGATTGTAATTGATTGTTTGCCTCAGGAAACGTGGAGCGAAAGCCATCCATTGTCAAGAAAAGTTCATTTATAGTCACTCATGCCTAGAAAAGCCTTATTACTCGGTTTAAATGCCTTTATAACCCCATAATTGAATTTATTTTGATTTTTTTTACTTTTTTTTATTAAAACAGATTGTAATTGATTGTTTGCCTCGGGAAACGTGGAGCGAAAGCCATACATTGCCAAGAAAAGTTCATTTATAGTCACTCATGCCTAGAAAAGCCTTATTACTCGGTTTAAATGCCTTTATAATCCCATTATTGAATTTATTTTGAATTGTTTTCACATTTTTTTATTAAAACAGATTGCAATTGATTGTTTGCCTCGGGAAACGTGGAGCGAAAGCCATCCATTGTCAAGAAAAGATCATTTATAGTCACTCATGCCTAGAAAAGCCTTATTACTCGGTTTAAATGCCTTTATAACCCCATAATTGAATTTATTTTGAATTTTTTTTGCATTTTTTTATTAAAACAGATTGTAATTGATTGTTTGCCTCGGGAAACGTGGATCGAAAGCCATCCATTGTCAAGAAAAGATTATTTATAGTCACTCATGCCTAGAAAAGCCTTATTACTCGGTTTAAATGCCTTTATAATCCCATTATTGAATTTATTTTGAATTTTTTTTACATTTTTTTATTAAAACAGATTGCAATTGATTGTTTGCCTCGGGAAACGTGGAGCGAAAGCCATCCATTGTCAAGAAAAGATCATTTATAGTCACTCATGCCTAGAAAAGCCTTATTACTCGGTTTAAATGCCTTTATAACCCCATAATTGAATTTATTTTGAATTTTTTTTGCATTTTTTTATTAAAACAGATTGCAATTGATTGTTTGCCTCGGGAAACGTGGAGCGAAAGCCATCCATTGTCAAGAAAAGATCATTTATAGTCACTCACGCCTAGAAAAGCCTTATTACTCGGTTTAAATGCCTTTATAACCCCATAATTGAATTTATTTTGAATTTTTTTTGCATTTTTTTATTAAAACAGATTGTAATTGATTGTTTGCCTTGGGAAACGTGGATCGAAAGCCATCCATTGTCAAGAAAAGATTATTTATAGTCACTCATGCCTAGAAAAGCCTTATTACTCGGTTTAAATGCCTTTATAATCCCATTATTGAATTTATTTTGAATTTTTTTTACATTTTTTGATCAAAACAGATTGTAATTGATTGTTTGCCTCGGGAAACGTGGAGCGAAAGCCATCCATGGTCAAGAAAAGTTCATTTATAGTCACTCAAGCCTAGAAAAGCCTTATTACTCAGTTTAAATGCCTTTATAATCCCATTATTGAATTTATTTTGAATTTTTTTTACATTTTTTGATTAAAACAGATTGTAATTGATTGTTTGCCTCAGGAAACGTGGAGCGAAAGCCATCCATTGTCAAGAAAAGTTCATTTATAGTCACTCATGCCTAGAAAAGCCTTATTACTCGGTTTAAATGCCTTTATAATCCCATTATCGAATTTATTTTGAATTGTTTTTACATTTTTTGATTAAAACAGATTGTAATTGATTGTTTGCCTCGGGAAACGTCGAGCGAAAGCCATCCATTGTCAAGAAAAGTTCATTTATAGTCACTCATGCCTAGAAAAGCCTTATTACTCGGTTTAAATGCCTTTATAACCCCATAATTGAATTTATTTTGATTTTTTTTACTTTTTTTTATTAAAACAGATTGTAATTGATTGTTTGCCTCGGGAAACGTGGAGCGAAAGCCATACATTGCCAAGAAAAGTTCATTTATAGTCACTCATGCCTAGAAAAGCCTTATTACTCGGTTTAAATGCCTTTATAATCCCATTATTGAATTTATTTTGAACTGTTTTCACATTTTTTTATTAAAACAGATTGCAATTGATTGTTTGCCTCGGGAAACGTGGAGCGAAAGCCATCCATTGTCAAGAAAAGATCATTTATAGTCACTCATGCCTAGAAAAGCCTTATTACTCGGTTTAAATGCCTTTATAACCCCATAATTGAATTTATTTTGAATTTTTTTTGCATTTTTTTATTAAAACAGATTGTAATTGATTGTTTGCCTCAGGAAACGTGGATCGAAAGCCATCCATTGTCAAGAAAAGATCATTTATAGTCACTCATGCCTAGAAAAGCCTTATTACTCGGTTTAAATGCCTTTATAATCCCATTATTGAATTTATTTTGAATTGTTTTTACATTTTTTGATTAAAACATATTGTAATTGAATGTTGACCTCTAGAAACATGGAGCAAAAGTCATCCATTGTCAAGAAAAGTTCATTTATAGTCACTCATGCCTAGAAAAGCCTTATTACTCGGTTTAAATGCCTTTATAATCCCATTATTGAATTTATTTTGAATTGTTTTTACATTTTTTGATTAAAACAGATTGTAATTGATTGTTTGCCTCGGGAAACGTGGAGCGAAAGCCATCCATTGTCAAGAAAAGTTCATTTATAGTCACTCATGCCTAGAAAAGCCTTATTACTCGGTTTAAATGCATTTATAATACCATTATTGAATTTATTTTGAATTTTTTTTACAGTTTTTGATTAAAACATATTGTAATTGAATGTTTACCTCTAGAAACATGGAGCAAAAGCCATCCATTGTCAAGAAAAGTTCATTTATAGTCACTCAAGCCTAGAAAAGCCTTATTACTCAGTTTAAATGCCTTTATAATCCCATTATTGAATTTATTTTGAATTTTTTTTACATTTTTTGATTAAAACAGATTGTAATTGATTGTTTGCCTCGGGAAACGTGGAGCGAAAGCCATCCATTGTCAAGAAAAGTTCATTTATAGTCACTCATGCCTAGAAAAGCCTTATTACTCAGTTTAAATGCCTTTATAATCCCATTATTGAATTTATTTTGAATTGTTTTTACATTTTTTGATTAAAACATATTGTAATTGAATGTTGACCTCTAGAAACATGGAGCAAAAGCCATCCATTGTCAAGAAAAGTTCATTTATAGTCACTCAAGCCTAGAAAAGCCTTATTACTCTGTTTAAATGCCTTTATAATCCCATTATTGAATTTATTTTGAATTTTTTTTACATTTTTTGATCAAAACAGATTGTAATTGATTGTTTGCCTCGGGAAACGTGGAGCGAAAGCCTTCCATTGTCAAGAAAAGATCATTTATAGTCACTCATGCCTAGAAAAGCCTTATTACTCGGTTTAAATGCCTTTATAATCCCATTATTGAATTTATTTTGAACTTTTTTTACATTTTTTGATTAAAACATATTGTAATTGAATGTTGACCTCTAGAAACATGGAGCAAAAGCCATCCATTGTCAAGAAAAGTTCATTTATAGTCACTCAAGCCTAGAAAAGCCTTATTACTCAGTTTAAATGCCTTTATAATCGCATTATTGAAGTTATTTTGAATTTTTTTTACATTTTTTTATTAAAACAGATTGTAATTGATTGTTTGCCTCGGGAAACGTGGAGCGAAAGCCATCCATTGTCAAGAAAAGTTCATTTATAGTCACTCATGCCTAGAAAAGCCTTATTACTCGGTTTAAATGCCTTTATAATCACATTATTGAATTTATTTTGAATTGTTTTTACATTTTTTGATTAAAACATATTGTAATTGAATGTTGACCTCTAGAAACATGGAGCAAAAGCCATCCATTGTCAAGAAAAGTTCATTTATAGTCACTCAAGCCTAGAAAAGCCTTATTACTCAGTTTAAATGCCTTTATAATCCCATTATTGAATTTATTTTGAATTTTTTTTACATTTTTTGATTAAAACAGATTGTAATTGATTGTTTGCCTCGGGAAACGTGGAGCGAAAGCCATCCATTGTCAAGAAAAGATCATTTATAGTCACTCATGCCTAGAAAAGCCTTATTACTCGGTTTAAATGCCTTTATAACCCCATAATTGAATTTATTTTGAAATTTTTTTGCATTTTTTTATTAAAACAGATTGTAATTGATTGTTTGCCTCGGGAAACGTGGATCGAAAGCCATCCATTGTCAAGAAAAGATCATTTATAGTCACTCATGCCTAGAAAAGCCTTATTACTCGGTTTAAATGCCTTTATAACCCCATAATTGAATTTATTTTGAATTTTTTTTACATTTTTTGATTAAAACATATTATAATTGATTGTTTGCCTCGGGAAACGTGGAGCGAAAGCCATCCATTGTCAAGAAAAGATCATTTATAGTCACTCATGCCTAGAAAAGCCTTATTACTCGGTTTAAATGCCTTTATAATCCAATAATTGAATTTATTTTGAATTTTTTTTACATTTTTTGATTAAAACATATTGTAATTGATTGTTTACCTCGGGAAACATTGAGCAAAAGCCATCCATTGTCCAGAAAAGTTCATTTATAGTCACTCAAGCCTAGAAAAGCCTTATTACTCGGTTTAAATGCCTTTATAATCCCATTATTGAATTTATTTTGAATTGTTTTCACATTTTTTGATTAAAACAGATTGTAATTGATTGTTTGCCTCGGGAAACCTGGAGCGAAAGCCATCCATTGTCAACAAAAGTTCATTTATAGTCACTCATGCCTAGAAATGCCTTATTACTCGGTTTAAATGCCTTTATAATCCCATTATTGAGTTTATTTTGAATTGTTTTTACATTTTTTGATTAAAACATGTTGTAATTGATTGTTTGCCTCGGGAAACCTGGAGCGAAAGCCATCCATTGTCAAGAAAAGATCATTTATAGTCACTCATGCCTAGAAAATCCTTATTACTCGGTTTAAATGCCTTTATAACCCCATAATTGAATTTATTTTGAATTTTTTTTGCATTTTTTTATTAAAACAGATTGTAATTGATTGTTTGCCTCGGGAAACGTGGATCGAAAGCCATCCATTGTCAAGAAAAGATCATTTATAGTCACTCATGCCTAGAAAAGCCTTATTACTCGGTTTAAATGCCTTTATAACCCCATAATTGAATTTATTTTGAATTTTTTTTACATTTTTTGATTAAAACATATTATAATTGATTGTTTGCCTCGGGAAACGTGGAGCGAAAGCCATCCATTGTCAAGAAAAGATCATTTATAGTCACTCATGCCTAGAAAAGCCTTATTACTCGGTTTAAATGCCTTTATAACCCCATAATTGAATTTATTTTGAATTTTTTTTACATTTTTTGATTAAAACATGTTGTAATTGATTGTTTGCCTCGGGAAACCTGGAGCGAAAGCCATCCATTGTCAAGAAAAGATCATTTATAGTCACTCATGCCTAGAAAATCCTTATTACTCGGTTTAAATGCCTTTATAACCCCATAATTGAATTTATTTTGAATTTTTTTTACATTTTTTGATTAAAACAGATTGTAATTGATTGTTTGCCTCGGGAAACGTGGAGCGAAAGCCATCCATTGTCAAGAAAAGTTCATTTATAGTCACTCATGCCTAGAAAAGCCTTATTACTCGGTTTAAATGCCTTTATAATCCCATTATTGAATTTATTTTGAATTTTTTTTACATTTTTTGATTAAAACAGATTGTAATTGATTGTTTGCCTCGGGAAACATGGAGCAAAAGCCATCCATTGTCAAGAAAAGTTCATTTATAGTCACTCAAGCCTAGAAAAGCCTTATTACTCGGTTTAAATGCCTTTATAATCCCATTATTGAATTTATTTTGAATTTTTTTTACATTTTTTGATTAAAACAGATTGTAATTGATTGTTTGCCTCGGGAAACGTGGAGCAAAAGCCATCCATTGTCAAGAAAAGTTCATTTATAGTCACTCATGCCTAGAAAAGCCTTATTACTCGGTTTAAATGCCTTTATAACCCCATAATTGAATTTATTTTGAATTTTTTTTACATTTTTTGATTAAAACATATTGTAATTGAATGTTGACCTCTAGAAACATGGAGCAAAAGCCATCCATTGTCAAGAAAAGTTCATTTATAGTCTCTCAAGCCTAGAAAAGCCTTATTACTCAGTTTAAATGCCTTTATAATCCCATTATTGAATTTATTTTGAATTTTTTTTACATTTTTTGATTAAAACAGATTGTAATTGATTGTTTGCCTCGGGAAACGTGGAGCGAAAGCCATCCATTGTCAAGGAAAGATCATTTATAGTCACTCATGCCTAGAAAAGCCTTATTACTCGGTTTAAATGCCTTTATAACCCCATAATTGAATTTATTTTGAATTTTTTTTACATTTTTTTATTAAAACAGATTGTAATTGATTGTTTACCTCGGGAAACATGGAGCAAAAGCCATCCATTGTCCAGAAAAGTTCATTTATAGTCACTCAAGCCTAGAAAAGCCTTATTACTCGGTTTAAATGCCTTTATAATCCCATTATTGAATTTATTTTGAATTCTTTTTACATTTTTTGATTAAAACAGATTGTAATTGATTGTTTGCCTCGGGAAACGTGGAGCGAAAGCCATCCATTGTCAAGAAAAGTTCATTTATAGTCACTCATGCCTAGAAAAGCCTTATTACTCTGTTTAAATGCCTTTATAATCCCATTATTGAATTTATTTTGAATTTTTTTTACATTTTTTGATTAAAACAGATTGTAATTGAATTTTTGCCTCGAGAAACGTGGAGCGAAAGCCTTCCACTGTCAAGAAAAGTTCATTTATAGTCACTCATGCCTAGAAAAGCCTTATTACTCGGTTTAAATGCCTTTATAATCCCATTATTGAATTTATTTTGAATTTTTTTTACATTTTTTGATTAAAACAGATTGTAATTGAATTTTTGCCTCGGGAAACGTGGAGCGAAAGCCTTCCACTGTCAAGAAAAGTTCATTTATAGTCACTCATGCCTAGAAAAGCCTTATTACTCGGTTTAAATGCCTTTATAATCCCATTATTGAATTTATTTTGAATTTTTTTTACATTTTTTGATTAAAACAGATTGTAATTGATTGTTTGCCTCA
Source organism: Theobroma cacao (assembly GCF_053813885.1). Lineage (NCBI taxonomy): Eukaryota > Viridiplantae > Streptophyta > Magnoliopsida > Malvales > Malvaceae > Theobroma > Theobroma cacao. The sequence continues at coordinate 13,428,140 of NC_142644.1, read as the reverse complement.
GGAAACGTGGAGCGAAAGCCATCCATTGTCAAGAAAAGATCATTTATAGTCACTCATGCCTAGAAAAGCCTTATTACTCGGTTTAAATGCCTTTATAACCCCATAATTGAATTTATTTTGAATTTTTTTTGCATTTTTTTATTAAAACAGATTGTAATTGATTGTTTGCCTCGGGAAACGTGGATCGAAAGCCATCCATTGTCAAGGAAAGATCATTTATAGTCACTCATGCCTAGAAAAGCCTTATTACTCGGTTTAAATGCCTTTATAACCCCATAATTGAATTTATTTTGAATTTTTTTTACATTTTTTGATTAAAACATATTATAATTGATTGTTTGCCTCGGGAAACGTGGAGCGAAAGCCATCCATTGTCAAGAAAAGATCATTTATAGTCACTCATGCCTAGAAAAGCCTTATTACTAGGTTTAAATGCCTTTATAACCCCATAATTGAATTTATTTTGAATTTTTTTTACATTTTTTTATTAAAACAGATTGTAATTGATTGTTTACCTCGGGAAACATGGAGCAAAAGCCATCCATTGTCCAGAAAAGTTCATTTATAGTCACTCAAGCCTAGAAAAGCCTTATTACTCTGTTTAAATGCCTTTATAATCCCATTATTGAATTTATTTTGAATTGTTTTTACATTTTTTGATTAAAACAGATTGTAATTGATTGTTTGCCTCGGGAAACGTGGAGCGAAAGCCATCCATTGTCAAGAAAAGTTCATTTATAGTCACTCATGCCTAGAAAAGCCTTATTACTCGGTTTAAATGCATTTATAATCCCATTATTGAATTTATTTTGAATTTTTTTTACATTTTTTTATTAAAACATATTGTAATTGAATGTTTACCTCTAGAAACATGGAGCAAAAGCCATCCATTGTCAAGAAAAGTTCATTTATAGTCACTCAAGCCTAGAAAAGCCTTATTACTCAGTTTAAATGCCTTTATAATCCCATTATTGAATTTATGTTGAATTTTTTTTACATTTTTTGATTAAAACAGATTGTAATTGATTGTTTGCCTCGGGAAACGTGGAGCGAAAGCCATCCATTGTCAAGAAAAGATCATTTATAGTCACTCATGCCTAGAAAAGCCTTATTACTCGGTTTAAATGCCTTTATAACCCCATAATTGAATTTATTTTGAATTTTTTTTACATTTTTTTATTAAAACAGATTGTAATTGATTGTTTACCTCGGGAAACATGGAGCAAAAGCCATCCATTGTCCAGAAAAGTTCATTTATAGTCACTCAAGCCTAGAAAAGCCTTATTACTCGGTTTAAATGCCTTTATAATCCCATTATTGAATTTATTTTGAATTGTTTTTACATTTTTTGATTAAAACAGATTGTAATTGATTGTTTGCCTCGGGAAACGTGGAGCGAAAGCCATCCATTGTCAAGAAAAGTTCATTTATAGTCACTCATGCCTAGAAAAGCCTTATTACTCTGTTTAAATGCCTTTATAATCCCATTATTGAATTTATTTTGAATTTTTTTTACATTTTTTGATTAAAACAGATTGTAATTGAATTTTTGCCTCGGGAAACGTGGAGCGAAAGCCTTCCACTGTCAAGAAAAGTTCATTTATAGTCACTCATGCCTAGAAAAGCCTTATTACTCGGTTTAAATGCCTTTATAATCCCATTATTGAATTTATTTTGAATTTTTTTTACATTTTTTGATTAAAACAGATTGTAATTGAATTTTTGCCTCGGGAAACGTGGAGCGAAAGCCTTCCACTGTCAAGAAAAGTTCATTTATAGTCACTCATGCCTAGAAAAGCCTTATTACTCGGTTTAAATGCCTTTATAATCCCATTATTGAATTTATTTTGAATTTTTTTTACATTTTTTGATTAAAACAGATTGTAATTGATTGTTTGCCTCAGGAAACGTGGAGCGAAAGCCATCCATTGTCAAGAAAAGATCATTTATAGTCACTCATGCCTAGAAAAGCCTTATTACTCGGTTTAAATGCCTTTATAACCCCATAATTGAATTTATTTTGAATTTTTTTTGCATTTTTTTATTAAAACAGATTGTAATTGATTGTTTGCCTCGGGAAACGTGGATCGAAAGCCATCCATTGTCAAGGAAAGATCATTTATAGTCACTCATGCCTAGAAAAGCCTTATTACTCGGTTTAAATGCCTTTATAACCCCATAATTGAATTTATTTTGAATTTTTTTTACATTTTTCGATTAAAACATATTATAATTGATTGTTTGCCTCGGGAAACGTGGAGCGAAAGCCATCCATTGTCAAGAAAAGATCATTTATAGTCACTCATGCCTAGAAAAGCCTTATTACTAGGTTGAAATGCCTTTATAACCCCATAATTGAATTTATTTTGAATTTTTTTTACATTTTTTTATTAAAACAGATTGTAATTGATTGTTTACCTCGGGAAACATGGAGCAAAAGCCATCCATTGTCCAGAAAAGTTCATTTATAGTCACTCAAGCCTAGAAAAGCCTTATTACTCGGTTTAAATGCCTTTATAATCCCATTATTCAATTTATTTTGAATTGTTTTTACATTTTTTGATTAAAACAGATTGTAATTGATTGTTTGCCTCGGGAAACGTGGAGCGAAAGCCATCCATTGTCAAGAAAAGTTCATTTATAGTCACTCATGCCTAGAAAAGCCTTATTACTCGGTTTAAATGCATTTATAATCCCATTATTGAATTTATTTTGAATTTTTTTTACATTTTTTGATTAAAACATATTGTAATTGAATGTTGACCTCTAGAAACATGGAGCAAAAGCCATCCATTGTCAAGAAAAGTTCATTTATAGTCACTCAAGCCTAGAAAAGCCTTATTACTCTGTTTAAATGCCTTTATAATCCCATTATTGAATTTATTTTGAATTTTTTTTACATTTTTTGATTAAAACAGATTGTAATTGATTGTTTGCCTCAGGAAACGTGGAGCGAAAGCCATCCATTGTCAAGAAAAGTTCATTTATAGTCACTCATGCCTAGAAAAGCCTTATTACTCGGTTTAAATGCCTTTATAACCCCATAATTGAATTTATTTTGATTTTTTTTACTTTTTTTTATTAAAACAGATTGTAATTGATTGTTTGCCTCGGGAAACGTGGAGCGAAAGCCATACATTGCCAAGAAAAGTTCATTTATAGTCACTCATGCCTAGAAAAGCCTTATTACTCGGTTTAAATGCCTTTATAATCCCATTATTGAATTTATTTTGAATTGTTTTCACATTTTTTTATTAAAACAGATTGCAATTGATTGTTTGCCTCGGGAAACGTGGAGCGAAAGCCATCCATTGTCAAGAAAAGATCATTTATAGTCACTCATGCCTAGAAAAGCCTTATTACTCGGTTTAAATGCCTTTATAACCCCATAATTGAATTTATTTTGAATTTTTTTTACATTTTTTGATTAAAACATATTGTAATTGAATGTTGACCTCTAGAAACATGGAGCAAAAGCCATCCATTGTCAAGAAAAGTTCATTTATAGTCTCTCAAGCCTAGAAAAGCCTTATTACTCAGTTTAAATGCCTTTATAATCCCATTATTGAATTTATTTTGAATTTTTTTTACATTTTTTGATTAAAACAGATTGTAATTGATTGTTTGCCTCGGGAAACGTGGAGCGAAAGCCATCCATTGTCAAGGAAAGATCATTTATAGTCACTCATGCCTAGAAAAGCCTTATTACTCGGTTTAAATGCATTTATAATCCCATTATTGAATTTATTTTGAATTTTTTTTACATTTTTTGATTAAAACAGATTGTAATTGATTGTTTGCCTCGGGAAACGTGGAGCAAAAGCCATCCATTGTCAAGAAAAGTTCATTTATAGTCACTCATGCCTAGAAAAGCCTTATTACTCGGTTTAAATGCCTTTATAACCCCATAATTGAATTTATTTTGAATTTTTTTTACATTTTTTGATTAAAACATATTGTAATTGAATGTTGACCTCTAGAAACATGGAGCAAAAGGCATCCATTGTCAAGAAAAGTTCATTTATAGTCTCTCAAGCCTAGAAAAGCCTTATTACTCAGTTTAAATGCCTTTATAATCCCATTATTGAATTTATTTTGAATTTTTTTTACATTTTTTGATTAAAACAGATTGTAATTGATTGTTTGCCTCGGGAAACGTGGAGCGAAAGCCATCCATTGTCAAGGAAAGATCATTTATAGTCACTCATGCCTAGAAAAGCCTTATTACTCGGTTTAAATGCCTTTATAACCCCATAATTGAATTTATTTTGAATTTTTTTTACATTTTTTTATTAAAACAGATTGTAATTGATTGTTTACCTCGGGAAACATGGAGCAAAAGCCATCCATTGTCCAGAAAAGTTCATTTATAGTCACTCAAGCCTAGAAAAGCCTTATTACTCGGTTTAAATGCCTTTATAATCCCATTATTGAATTTATTTTGAATTGTTTTTACATTTTTTGATTAAAACAGATTGTAATTGATTGTTTGCCTCGGGAAACGTGGAGCGAAAGCCATCCATTGTCAAGAAAAGTTCATTTATAGTCACTCATGCCTAGAAAAGCCTTATTACTCTGTTTAAATGCCTTTATAATCCCATTATTGAATTTATTTTGAATTTTTTTTACATTTTTTGATTAAAACAGATTGTAATTGAATTTTTGCCTCGGGAAACGTGGAGCGAAAGCCTTCCACTGTCAAGAAAAGTTCATTTATAGTCACTCATGCCTAGAAAAGCCTTATTACTCGGTTTAAATGCCTTTATAATCCCATTATTGAATTTATTTTGAATTTTTTTTACATTTTTTGATTAAAACAGATTGTAATTGAATTTTTGCCTCGGGAAACGTGGAGCGAAAGCCTTCCACTGTCAAGAAAAGTTCATTTATAGTCACTCATGCCTAGAAAAGCCTTATTACTCGGTTTAAATGCCTTTATAACCCCATAATTGAATTTATTTTGAATTTTTTTTACATTTTTTGATTAAAACATATTGTAATTGAATGTTGACCTCTAGAAACATGGAGCAAAAGCCATCCATTGTCAAGAAAAGTTCATTTATAGTCTCTCAAGCCTAGAAAAGCCTTATTACTCAGTTTAAATGCCTTTATAATCCCATTATTGAATTTATTTTGAATTTTTTTTACATTTTTTGATTAAAACAGATTGTAATTGATTGTTTGCCTCAGGAAACGTGGAGCGAAAGCCATCCATTGTCAAGAAAAGTTCATTTATAGTCACTCATGCCTAGAAAAGCCTTATTACTCGGTTTAAATGCCTTTATAACCCCATAATTGAATTTATTTTGATTTTTTTTACTTTTTTTTATTAAAACAGATTGTAATTGATTGTTTGCCTCGGGAAACGTGGAGCGAAAGCCATACATTGCCAAGAAAAGTTCATTTATAGTCACTCATGCCTAGAAAAGCCTTATTACTCGGTTTAAATGCCTTTATAATCCCATTATTGAATTTATTTTGAATTGTTTTCACATTTTTTTATTAAAACAGATTGCAATTGATTGTTTGCCTCGGGAAACGTGGAGCGAAAGCCATCCATTGTCAAGAAAAGATCATTTATAGTCACTCATGCCTAGAAAAGCCTTATTACTCGGTTTAAATGCCTTTATAACCCCATAATTGAATTTATTTTGAATTTTTTTTACATTTTTTGATTAAAACATATTGTAATTGAATGTTGACCTCTAGAAACATGGAGCAAAAGCCATCCATTGTCAAGAAAAGTTCATTTATAGTCTCTCAAGCCTAGAAAAGCCTTATTACTCAGTTTAAATGCCTTTATAATCCCATTATTGAATTTATTTTGAATTTTTTTTACATTTTTTGATTAAAACAGATTGTAATTGATTGTTTGCCTCGGGAAACGTGGAGCGAAAGCCATCCATTGTCAAGGAAAGATCATTTATAGTCACTCATGCCTAGAAAAGCCTTATTACTCGGTTTAAATGCATTTATAATCCCATTATTGAATTTATTTTGAATTTTTTTTACATTTTTTGATTAAAACAGATTGTAATTGATTGTTTGCCTCGGGAAACGTGGAGCAAAAGCCATCCATTGTCAAGAAAAGTTCATTTATAGTCACTCATGCCTAGAAAAGCCTTATTACTCGGTTTAAATGCCTTTATAACCCCATAATTGAATTTATTTTGAATTTTTTTTACATTTTTTGATTAAAACATATTGTAATTGAATGTTGACCTCTAGAAACATGGAGCAAAAGCCATCCATTGTCAAGAAAAGTTCATTTATAGTCTCTCAAGCCTAGAAAAGCCTTATTACTCAGTTTAAATGCCTTTATAATCCCATTATTGAATTTATTTTGAATTTTTTTTACATTTTTTGATTAAAACAGATTGTAATTGATTGTTTGCCTCGGGAAACATGGAGCGAAAGCCATCCATTGTCAAGGAAAGATCATTTATAGTCACTCATGCCTAGAAAAGCCTTATTACTCGGTTTAAATGCCTTTATAACCCCATAATTGAATTTATTTTGAATTTTTTTTACATTTTTTTATTAAAACAGATTGTAATTGATTGTTTACCTCGGGAAACATGGAGCAAAAGCCATCCATTGTCCAGAAAAGTTCATTTATAGTCACTCAAGCCTAGAAAAGCCTTATTACTCGGTTTAAATGCCTTTATAATCCCATTATTGAATTTATTTTGAATTGTTTTTACATTTTTTGATTAAAACAGATTGTAATTGATTGTTTGCCTCGGGAAACGTGGAGCGAAAGCCATCCATTGTCAAGAAAAGTTCATTTATAGTCACTCATGCCTAGAAAAGCCTTATTACTCTGTTTAAATGCCTTTATAATCCCATTATTGAATTTATTTTGAATTTTTTTTACATTTTTTGATTAAAACAGATTGTAATTGAATTTTTGCCTCGGGAAACGTGGAGCGAAAGCCTTCCACTGTCAAGAAAAGTTCATTTATAGTCACTCATGCCTAGAAAAGCCTTATTACTCGGTTTAAATGCCTTTATAATCCCATTATTGAATTTATTTTGAATTTTTTTTACATTTTTTGATTAAAACAGATTGTAATTGAATTTTTGCCTCGGGAAACGTGGAGCGAAAGCCTTCCACTGTCAAGAAAAGTTCATTTATAGTCACTCATGCCTAGAAAAGCCTTATTACTCGGTTTAAATGCCTTTATAACCCCATAATTGAATTTATTTTGAATTTTTTTTACATTTTTTGATTAAAACATATTGTAATTGAATGTTGACCTCTAGAAACATGGAGCAAAAGCCATCCATTGTCAAGAAAAGTTCATTTATAGTCTCTCAAGCCTAGAAAAGCCTTATTACTCAGTTTAAATGCCTTTATAATCCCATTATTGAATTTATTTTGAATTTTTTTTACATTTTTTGATTAAAACAGATTGTAATTGATTGTTTGCCTCGGGAAACGTGGAGCGAAAGCCATCCATTGTCAAGGAAAGATCATTTATAGTCACTCATGCCTAGAAAAGCCTTATTACTCGGTTTAAATGCATTTATAATCCCATTATTGAATTTATTTTGAATTTTTTTTACATTTTTTGATTAAAACAGATTGTAATTGATTGTTTGCCTCGGGAAACATGGAGCAAAAGCCATCCATTGTCAAGAAAAGTTCATTTATAGTCACTCAAGCCTAGAAAAGCCTTATTACTCGGTTTAAATGCCTTTATAATCCCATTATTGAATTTATTTTGAATTTTTTTTACATTTTTTGATTAAAACAGATTGTAATTGATTGTTTGCCTCGGGAAACATGGAGCAAAAGCCATCCATTGTCAAGAAAAGTTCATTTATAGTCACTCAAGCCTAGAAAAGCCTTATTACTCGGTTTAAATGCCTTTATAACCCCATAATTGAATTTATTTTGAATTTTTTTTACATTTTTTTATTAAAACAGATTGTAATTGATTGTTTACCTCGGGAAACATGGAGCAAAAGCCATCCATTGTCCAGAAAAGTTCATTTATAGTCACTCAAGCCTAGAAAAGCCTTATTACTCGGTTTAAATGCCTTTATAATCCCATTATTGAATTTATTTTGAATTGTTTTTACATTTTTTGATTAAAACAGATTGTAATTGATTGTTTGCCTCGGGAAACGTGGAGCGAAAGCCATCCATTGTCAAGAAAAGTTCATTTATAGTCACTCATGCCTAGAAAAGCCTTATTACTCTGTTTAAATGCCTTTATAATCCCATTATTGAATTTATTTTGAATTTTTTTTACATTTTTTGATTAAAACAGATTGTAATTGAATTTTTGCCTCGGGAAACGTGGAGCGAAAGCCTTCCACTGTCAAGAAAAGTTCATTTATAGTCACTCATGCCTAGAAAAGCCTTATTACTCGGTTTAAATGCCTTTATAATCCCATTATTGAATTTATTTTGAATTTTTTTTACATTTTTTGATTAAAACAGATTGTAATTGAATGTTTGCCTCGGGAAACATGGAGCAAAAGCCATCCATTGTCAAGAAAAGTTCATTTATAGTCACTCAAGCCTAGAAAAGCCTTATTACTCGGTTTAAATGCCTTTATAACCCCATAATTGAATTTATTTTGAATTTTTTTTACATTTTTTTATTAAAACAGATTGTAATTGATTGTTTACCTCGGGAAACATGGAGCAAAAGCCATCCATTGTCAAGAAAAGTTCATTTATAGTCACTCAAGCCTAGAAAAGCCTTATTACTCGGTTTAAATGCCTTTATAACCCCATAATTGAATTTATTTTGAATTTTTTTTACATTTTTTGATTAAAACAGATTGTAATTGAATTTTTGCCTCGGGAAACGTGGAGCGAAAGCCTTCCACTGTCAAGAAAAGTTCATTTATAGTCACTCATGCCTAGAAAAGCCTTATTACTCGGTTTAAATGCATTTATAATCCCATTATTGAATTTATTTTGAATTTTTTTTACATTTTTTGATTAAAACAGATTGTAATTGATTGTTTGCCTCGGGAAACATGGAGCAAAAGCCATCCATTGTCAAGAAAAGTTCATTTATAGTCACTCAAGCCTAGAAAAGCCTTATTACTCGGTTTAAATGCCTTTATAACCCCATAATTGAATTTATTTTGAATTTTTTTTACATTTTTTTATTAAAACAGATTGTAATTGATTGTTTACCTCGGGAAACATGGAGCAAAAGCCATCCATTGTCCAGAAAAGTTCATTTATAGTCACTCAAGCCTAGAAAAGCCTTATTACTCGGTTTAAATGCCTTTATAATCCCATTATTGAATTTATTTTGAATTGTTTTTACATTTTTTGATTAAAACAGATTGTAATTGATTGTTTGCCTCGGGAAACGTGGAGCGAAAGCCATCCATTGTCAAGAAAAGTTCATTTATAGTCACTCATGCCTAGAAAAGCCTTATTACTCTGTTTAAATGCCTTTATAATCCCATTATTGAATTTATTTTGAATTTTTTTTACATTTTTTGATTAAAACAGATTGTAATTGAATTTTTGCCTCGGGAAACGTGGAGCGAAAGCCTTCCACTGTCAAGAAAAGTTCATTTATAGTCACTCATGCCTAGAAAAGCCTTATTACTCGGTTTAAATGCCTTTATAATCCCATTATTGAATTTATTTTGAATTTTTTTTACATTTTTTGATTAAAACAGATTGTAATTGAATGTTTGCCTCGGGAAACATGGAGCAAAAGCCATCCATTGTCAAGAAAAGTTCATTTATAGTCACTCAAGCCTAGAAAAGCCTTATTACTCGGTTTAAATGCCTTTATAACCCCATAATTGAATTTATTTTGAATTTTTTTTACATTTTTTTATTAAAACAGATTGTAATTGATTGTTTACCTCGGGAAACATGGAGCAAAAGCCATCCATTGTCAAGAAAAGTTCATTTATAGTCACTCAAGCCTAGAAAAGCCTTATTACTCGGTTTAAATGCCTTTATAACCCCATAATTGAATTTATTTTGAATTTTTTTTACATTTTTTGATTAAAACAGATTGTAATTGAATTTTTGCCTCGGGAAACGTGGAGCGAAAGCCTTCCACTGTCAAGAAAAGTTCATTTATAGTCACTCATGCCTAGAAAAGCCTTATTACTCGGTTTAAATGCATTTATAATCCCATTATTGAATTTATTTTGAATTTTTTTTACATTTTTTGATTAAAACAGATTGTAATTGATTGTTTGCCTCGGGAAACATGGAGCAAAAGCCATCCATTGTCAAGAAAAGTTCATTTATAGTCACTCAAGCCTAGAAAAGCCTTATTACTCGGTTTAAATGCCTTTATAACCCCATAATTGAATTTATTTTGAATTTTTTTTACATTTTTTTATTAAAACAGATTGTAATTGATTGTTTACCTCGGGAAACATGGAGCAAAAGCCATCCATTGTCCAGAAAAGTTCATTTATAGTCACTCAAGCCTAGAAAAGCCTTATTACTCGGTTTAAATGCCTTTATAATCCCATTATTGAATTTATTTTGAATTGTTTTTACATTTTTTGATTAAAACAGATTGTAATTGATTGTTTGCCTCGGGAAACGTGGAGCGAAAGCCATCCATTGTCAAGAAAAGTTCATTTATAGTCACTCATGCCTAGAAAAGCCTTATTACTCTGTTTAAATGCCTTTATAATCCCATTATTGAATTTATTTTGAATTTTTTTTACATTTTTTGATTAAAACAGATTGTAATTGAATTTTTGCCTCGGGAAACGTGGAGCGAAAGCCTTCCACTGTCAAGAAAAGTTCATTTATAGTCACTCATGCCTAGAAAAGCCTTATTACTCGGTTTAAATGCCTTTATAATCCCATTATTGAATTTATTTTGAATTTTTTTTACATTTTTTGATTAAAACAGATTGTAATTGATTGTTTGCCTCAGGAAACGTGGAGAGAAAGCCATCCATTGTCAAGAAAAGATCATTTATAGTCACTCATGCCTAGAAAAGCCTTATTACTCGGTTTAAATGCCTTTATAACCCCATAATTGAATTTATTTTGAATTTTTTTTGCATTTTTTTATTAAAACAGATTGTAATTGATTGTTTGCCTCGGGAAACGTGGATCGAAAGCCATCCATTGTCAAGGAAAGATCATTTATAGTCACTCATGCCTAGAAAAGCCTTATTACTCGGTTTAAATGCCTTTATAACCCCATAATTGAATTTATTTTGAATTTTTTTTACATTTTTTGATTAAAACATATTATAATTGATTGTTTGCCTCGGGAAACGTGGAGCGAAAGCCATCCATTGTCAAGAAAAGATCATTTATAGTCACTCATGCCTAGAAAAGCCTTATTACTAGGTTTAAATGCCTTTATAACCCCATAATTGAATTTATTTTGAATTTTTTTTACATTTTTTTATTAAAACAGATTGTAATTGATTGTTTACCTCGGGAAACATGGAGCAAAAGCCATCCATTGTCCAGAAAAGTTCATTTATAGTCACTCAAGCCTAGAAAAGCCTTATTACTCGGTTTAAATGCCTTTATAATCCCATTATTGAATTTATTTTGAATTGTTTTTACATTTTTTGATTAAAACAGATTGTAATTGATTGTTTGCCTCGGGAAACGTGGAGCGAAAGCCATCCATTGTCAAGAAAAGTTCATTTATAGTCACTCATGCCTAGAAAAGCCTTATTACTCGGTTTAAATGCATTTATAATCCCATTATTGAATTTATTTTGAATTTTTTTTACATTTTTTTATTAAAACATATTGTAATTGAATGTTTACCTCTAGAAACATGGAGCAAAAGCCATCCATTGTCAAGAAAAGTTCATTTATAGTCACTCAAGCCTAGAAAAGCCTTATTACTCAGTTTAAATGCCTTTATAATCCCATTATTGAATTTATGTTGAATTTTTTTTACATTTTTTGATTAAAACAGATTGTAATTGATTGTTTGCCTCGGGAAACGTGGAGCGAAAGCCATCCATTGTCAAGAAAAGATCATTTATAGTCACTCATGCCTAGAAAAGCCTTATTACTCGATTTAAATGCCTTTATAACCCCATAATTGAATTTATTTTGAATTTTTTTTACATTTTTTGATTAAAACATATTATAATTGATTTTTTGCCTCGGGAAACGTGGAGCGAAAGCCATCCATTGTCAAGAAAAGATCATTTATAGTCACTCATGCCTAGAAAAGCCTTATTACTCGGTTTAAATGCATTTATAATCCCATTATTGAATTTATTTTGAATTTTTTTTACATTTTTTGATTAAAACATATTGTAATTGAATGTTGACCTCTAGAAACATGGAGCAAAAGCCATCCATTGTCAAGAAAAGTTCATTTATAGTCACTCAAGCCTAGAAAAGCCTTATTACTCTGTTTAAATGCATTTATAATCCCATTATTGAATTTATTTTGAATTTTTTTTACATTTTTTGATTAAAACAGATTGTAATTGATTGTTTGCCTCGGGAAACGTGGAGCGAAAGCCATCCATTGTCAAGAAAAGTTCATTTATAGTCACTCATGCCTAGAAAAGCCTTATTACTCGGTTTAAATGCCTTTATAACCCCATAATTGAATTTATTTTGATTTTTTTTACTTTTTTTTATTAAAACAGATTGTAATTGATTGTTTGCCTCGGGAAACGTGGATCGAAAGCCATCCATTGTCAAGAAAAGATTATTTATAGTCACTCATGCCTAGAAAAGCCTTATTACTCGGTTTAAATGCCTTTATAATCCCATTATTGAATTTATTTTGAATTTTTTTTACATTTTTTTATTAAAACAGATTGCAATTGATTGTTTGCCTCGGGAAACGTGGAGCGAAAGCCATCCATTGTCAAGAAAAGATCATTTATAGTCACTCATGCCTAGAAAAGCCTTATTACTCGGTTTAAATGCCTTTATAACCCCATAATTGAATTTATTTTGAATTTTTTTTGCATTTTTTTATTAAAACAGATTGCAATTGATTGTTTGCCTCGGGAAACGTGGAGCGAAAGCCATCCATTGTCAAGAAAAGATCATTTATAGTCACTCATGCCTAGAAAAGCCTTATTACTCGGTTTAAATGCCTTTATAACCCCATAATTGAATTTATTTTGAATTTTTTTTGTATTTTTTTATTAAAACAGATTGTAATTGATTGTTTGCCTCGGGAAACGTGGATCGAAAGCCATCCATTGTCAAGAAAAGATTATTTATAGTCACTCATGCCTAGAAAAGCCTTATTACTCGGTTTAAATGCCTTTATAATCCCATTATTGAATTTATTTTGAATTTTTTTTACATTTTTTGATCAAAACAGATTGTAATTGATTGTTTGCCTCGGGAAACGTGGAGCGAAAGCCATCCATGGTCAAGAAAAGTTCATTTATAGTCACTCAAGCCTAGAAAAGCCTTATTACTCAGTTTAAATGCCTTTATAATCCCATTATTGAATTTATTTTGAATTTTTTTTACATTTTTTGATTAAAACAGATTGTAATTGATTGTTTGCCTCAGGAAACGTGGAGCGAAAGCCATCCATTGTCAAGAAAAGTTCATTTATAGACACTCATGCCTAGAAAAGCCTTATTACTCGGTTTAAATGCCTTTATAATCCCATTATTGAATTTATTTTGAATTGTTTTTACATTTTTTGATTAAAACAGATTGTAATTGATTGTTGGCCTCGGGAAACGTCGAGCGAAAGCCATCCATTGTCAAGAAAAGTTCATTTATAGTCACTCATGCCTAGAAAAGCCTTATTACTCGGTTTAAATGCCTTTATAACCCCATGATTGAATTTATTTTGATTTTTTTTACTTTTTTTTATTAAAACAGATTGTAATTGATTGTTTGCCTCGGGAAACCTGGAGCGAAAGCCATCCATTGTCAAGAAAAGATCATTTATAGTCACTCATGCCTAGAAAATCCTTATTACTCGGTTTAAATGCCTTTATAACCCCATAATTGAATTTATTTTGAATTTTTTTTACATTTTTTGATTAAAACAGATAGTAATTGATTGTTTGCCTCGGGAAACGTGGAGCGAAAGCCATCCATTGTCAAGAAAAGTTCATTTATAGTCACTCATGCCTAGAAAAGCCTTATTACTCGGTTTAAATGCCTTTATAATCCCATTATTGAATTTATTTTGAATTTTTTTTACATTTTTTGATTAAAACAGATTGTAATTGATTGTTTGCCTCAGGAAACGTGGAGCAAAAGCCATCCATTGTCAAGAAAAGTTCATTTATAGTCACTCAAGCATAGAAAAGCCTTATTACTCGGTTTAAATGCCTTTATAATCCCATTATTGAATTTATTTTGAATTTTTTTTACATTTTTTGATTAAAACAGATTGTAATTGATTGTTTGCCTCGGGAAACGTGGAGCAAAAGCCATCCATTGTCAAGAAAAGTTCATTTATAGTCACTCATGCCTAGAAAAGCCTTATTACTCGGTTTAAATGCCTTTATAACCCCATAATTGAATTTATTTTGAATTTTTTTTACATTTTTTGATTAAAACATATTGTAATTGAATGTTGACCTCTAGAAACATGGAGCAAAAGCCATCCATTGTCAAGAAAAGTTCATTTATAGTCTCTCAAGCCTAGAAAAGCCTTATTACTCAGTTTAAATGCCTTTATAATCCCATTATTGAATTTATTTTGAATTTTTTTTACATTTTTTGATTAAAACAGATTGTAATTGATTGTTTGCCTCGGGAAACGTGGAGCGAAAGCCATCCATTGTCAAGGAAAGATCATTTATAGTCACTCATGCCTAGAAAAGCCTTATTACTCGGTTTAAATGCCTTTATAACCCCATAATTGAATTTATTTTGAATTTTTTTTACATTTTTTTATTAAAACAGATTGTAATTGATTGTTTACCTCGGGAAACATGGAGCAAAAGCCATCCATTGTCCAGAAAAGTTCATTTATAGTCACTCAAGCCTAGAAAAGCCTTATTACTCGGTTTAAATGCCTTTATAATCCCATTATTGAATTTATTTTGAATTGTTTTTACATTTTTTGATTAAAACAGATTGTAATTGATTGTTTGCCTCGGGAAACGTGGAGCGAAAGCCATCCATTGTCAAGAAAAGTTCATTTATAGTCACTCATGCCTAGAAAAGCCTTATTACTCTGTTTAAATGCCTTTATAATCCCATTATTGAATTTATTTTGAAGTTTTTTTACATTTTTTGATTAAAACAGATTGTAATTGAATTTTTGCCTCGGGAAACGTGGAGCGAAAGCCTTCCACTGTCAAGAAAAGTTCATTTATAGTCACTCATGCCTAGAAAAGCCTTATTACTCGGTTTAAATGCCTTTATAATCCCATTATTGAATTTATTTTGAATTTTTTTTACATTTTTTGATTAAAATAGATTGTAATTGAATTTTTGCCTCGGGAAACGTGGAGCGAAAGCCTTCCACTGTCAAGAAAAGTTCATTTATAGTCACTCATGCCTAGAAAAGCCTTATTACTCGGTTTAAATGCCTTTATAATCCCATTATTGAATTTATTTTGAATTTTTTTTACATTTTTTGATTAAAACAGATTGTAATTGATTGTTTGCCTCAGGAAACGTGGAGCGAAAGCCATCCATTGTCAAGAAAAGATCATTTATAGTCACTCATGCCTAGAAAAGCCTTATTACTCGGTTTAAATGCCTTTATAACCCCATAATTGAATTTATTTTGAATTTTGTTTGCATTTTTTTATTAAAACAGATTGTAATTGATTGTTTGCCTCGGGAAACGTGGATCGAAAGCCATCCATTGTCAAGGAAACATCATTTATAGTCACTCATGCCTAGAAAAGCCTTATTACTCGGTTTAAATGCCTTTATAACCCCATAATTGAATTTATTTTGAATTTTTTTTACATTTTTTGATTAAAACATATTATAATTGATTGTTTGCCTCGGGAAACGTGGAGCGAAAGCCATCCATTGTCAAGAAAAGATCATTTATAGTCACTCATGCCTAGAAAAGCCTTATTACTAGGTTTAAATGCCTTTATAACCCCATAATTGAATTTATTTTGAATTTTTTTTACATTTTTTTATTAAAACAGATTGTAATTGATTGTTTACCTTGGGAAACATGGAGCAAAAGCCATCCATTGTCCAGAAAAGTTCATTTATAGTCACTCAAGCCTAGAAAAGCCTTATTACTCGGTTTAAATGCCTTTATAATCCCATTATTGAATTTATTTTGAATTGTTTTTACATTTTTTGATTAAAACAGATTGTAATTGATTGTTTGCCTCGGAAAACGTGGAGCGAAAGCCATCCATTGTCAAGAAAAGATCATTTATAGTCACTCATGCCTAGAAAAGCCTTATTACTCGGTTTAAATGCCTTTATAACCCCATAATTGAATTTATTTTAAATTTTTTTTGCATTTTTTTATTAAAACAGATTGTAATTGATTGTTTGCCTCGGGAAACGTGGATCGAAAGCCATACATTGTCAAGAAAAGATTATTTATAGTCACTCATGCCTAGAAAAGCCTTATTACTCGGTTTAAATGCCTTTATAATCCCATTATTGAATTTATTTTGAATTTTTTTTACATTTTTTCATTAAAACAGATTGCAATTGATTGTTTGCCTCGGGAAACGTGGAGCGAAAGCCATCCATTGTCAAGAAAAGATCATTTATAGTCACTCATGCCTAGAAAAGCCTTATTACTCGGTTTAAATGCCTTTATAACCCCATAATTGAATTTATTTTGAATTTTTTTTGCATTTTTTTATTAAAACAGATTGCAATTGATTGTTTGCCTCGGGAAACGTGGAGCGAAAGCCATCCATTGTCAAGAAAAGATCATTTATAGTCACTCATGCCTAGAAAAGCCTTATTACTCGGTTTAAATGCCTTTATAACCCCATAATTGAATTTATTTTGAATTTTTTTTGCATTTTTTTATTAAAACAGATTGTAATTGATTGTTTGCCTCGGGAAACGTGGATCGAAAGCCATCCATTGTCAAGAAAAGATTATTTATAGTCACTCATGCCTAGAAAAGCCTTATTACTCGGTTTAAATGCCTTTATAATCCCATTATTGAATTTATTTTGAATTGTTTTTACATTTTTTGATTAAAACAGATTGTAATTGATTGTTTGCCTCGGGAAACGTGGAGCGAAAGCCATCCATTGTCAAGAAAAGATCATTTATAGTCACTCATGCCTAGAAAAGCCTTATTACTCGGTTTAAATGCCTTTATAACCCCATAATTGAATTTATTTTGAATTTTTTTTACATTTTTTGATTAAAACATATTGTAATTGAATGTTGACCTCTAGAAACATGGAGCAAAAGTCATCCATTGTCAAGAAAAGTTCATTTATAGTCACTCATGCCTAGAAAAGCCTTATTACTCGGTTTAAATGCCTTTATAATCCCATTATTGAATTTATTTTGAATTGTTTTTACATTTTTTGATTAAAACAGATTGTAATTGATTGTTTGCCTCGGGAAACGTGGAGCGAAAGCCATCCATTGTCAAGAAAAGATCATTTATAGTCACTCATGCCTAGAAAAGCCTTATTACTCGGTTTAAATGCCTTTATAACCCCATAATTGAATTTATTTTGAATTTTTTTTACATTTTTTGATTAAAACATATTATAATTGATTGTTTGCCTCGGGAAACGTGGAGCGAAAGCCATCCATTGTCAAGAAAAGATCATTTATAGTCACTCATGCCTAGAAAAGCCTTATTACTCAGTATAAATGCCTTTATAACCCCATAATTGAATTTATTTTGAATTTTTTTTACATTTTTTGATTAAAACATGTTGTAATTGATTGTTTGCCTCGGGAAACCTGGAGCGAAAGCCATCCATTGTCAAGAAAAGATCATTTATAGTCACTCATGCCTAGAAAATCCTTATTACTCGGTTTAAATGCCTTTATAACCCCATAATTGAATTTATTTTGAATTTTTTTTACATTTTTTGATTAAAACAGATTGTAATTGATTGTTTGCCTCGGGAAACGTGGAGCGAAAGCCATCCATTGTCAAGAAAAGTTCATTTATAGTCACTCATGCCTAGAAAAGCCTTATTACTCGGTTTAAATGCCTTTATAATCCCATTATTGAATTTATTTTGAATTTTTTTTACATTTTTTGATTAAAACAGATTGTAATTGATTGTTTGCCTCGGGAAACATGGAGCAAAAGCCATCCATTGTCAAGAAAAGTTCATTTATAGTCACTCAAGCATAGAAAAGCCTTATTACTCGGTTTAAATGCCTTTATAATCCCATTATTGAATTTATTTTGAATTTTTTTTACATTTTTTGATTAAAACAGATTGTAATTGATTGTTTGCCTCGGGAAACGTGGAGCAAAAGCCATCCATTGTCAAGAAAAGTTCATTTATAGTCACTCATGCCTAGAAAAGCCTTATTACTCGGTTTAAATGCCTTTATAACCCCATAATTGAATTTATTTTGAATTTTTTTTACATTTTTTGATTAAAACATATTGTAATTGAATGTTGACCTCTAGAAACATGGAGCAAAAGCCATCCATTGTCAAGAAAAGTTCATTTATAGTCTCTCAAGCCTAGAAAAGCCTTATTACTCAGTTTAAATGCCTTTATAATCCCATTATTGAATTTATTTTGAATTTTTTTTACATTTTTTGATTAAAACAGATTGTAATTGATTGTTTGCCTCGGGAAACGTGGAGCGAAAGCCATCCATTGTCAAGGAAAGATCATTTATAGTCACTCATGCCTAGAAAAGCCTTATTACTCGGTTTAAATGCCTTTATAACCCCATAATTGAATTTATTTTGAATTTTTTTTACATTTTTTTATTAAAACAGATTGTAATTGATTGTTTACCTCGGGAAACATGGAGCAAAAGCCATCCATTGTCCAGAAAAGTTCATTTATAGTCACTCAAGCCTAGAAAAGCCTTATTACTCGGTTTAAATGCCTTTATAATCCCATTATTGAATTTATTTTGAATTGTTTTTACATTTTTTGATTAAAACAGATTGTAATTGATTGTTTGCCTCGGGAAACGTGGAGCGAAAGCCATCCATTGTCAAGAAAAGTTCATTTATAGTCACTCATGCCTAGAAAAGCCTTATTACTCTGTTTAAATGCCTTTATAATCCCATTATTGAATTTATTTTGAAGTTTTTTTACATTTTTTGATTAAAACAGATTGTAATTGAATTTTTGCCTCGGGAAACGTGGAGCGAAAGCCTTCCACTGTCAAGAAAAGTTCATTTATAGTCACTCATGCCTAGAAAAGCCTTATTACTCGGTTTAAATGCCTTTATAATCCCATTATTGAATTTATTTTGAATTTTTTTTACATTTTTTGATTAAAACAGATTGTAATTGAATTTTTGCCTCGGGAAACGTGGAGCGAAAGCCTTCCACTGTCAAGAAAAGTTCATTTATAGTCACTCATGCCTAGAAAAGCCTTATTACTCGGTTTAAATGCCTTTATAATCCCATTATTGAATTTATTTTGAATTTTTTTTACATTTTTTGATTAAAACAGATTGTAATTGATTGTTTGCCTCAGGAAACGTGGAGCGAAAGCCATCCATTGTCAAGAAAAGATCATTTATAGTCACTCATGCCTAGAAAAGCCTTATTACTCGGTTTAAATGCCTTTATAACCCCATAATTGAATTTATTTTGAATTTTGTTTGCATTTTTTTATTAAAACAGATTGTAATTGATTGTTTGCCTCGGGAAACGTGGATCGAAAGCCATCCATTGTCAAGGAAACATCATTTATAGTCACTCATGCCTAGAAAAGCCTTATTACTCGGTTTAAATGCCTTTATAACCCCATAATTGAATTTATTTTGAATTTTTTTTACATTTTTTGATTAAAACATATTATAATTGATTGTTTGCCTCGGGAAACGTGGAGCGAAAGCCATCCATTGTCAAGAAAAGATCATTTATAGTCACTCATGCCTAGAAAAGCCTTATTACTAGGTTTAAATGCCTTTATAACCCCATAATTGAATTTATTTTGAATTTTTTTTACATTTTTTTATTAAAACAGATTGTAATTGATTGTTTACCTTGGGAAACATGGAGCAAAAGCCATCCATTGTCCAGAAAAGTTCATTTATAGTCACTCAAGCCTAGAAAAGCCTTATTACTCGGTTTAAATGCCTTTATAATCCCATTATTGAATTTATTTTGAATTGTTTTTACATTTTTTGATTAAAACAGAGTGTAATTGATTGTTTGCCTCGGGAAACGTGGAGCGAAAGCCATCCATTGTCAAGAAAAGATCATTTATAGTCACTCATGCCTAGAAAAGCCTTATTACTCGGTTTAAATGCCTTTATAACCCCATAATTGAATTTATTTTAAATTTTTTTTGCATTTTTTTATTAAAACAGATTGTAATTGATTGTTTGCCTCGGGAAACGTGGATCGAAAGCCATACATTGTCAAGAAAAGATTATTTATAGTCACTCATGCCTAGAAAAGCCTTATTACTCGGTTTAAATGCCTTTATAATCCCATTATTGAATTTATTTTGAATTTTTTTTACATTTTTTTATTAAAACAGATTGCAATTGATTGTTTGCCTCGGGAAACGTGGAGCGAAAGCCATCCATTGTCAAGAAAAGATCATTTATAGTCACTCATGCCTAGAAAAGCCTTATTACTCGGTTTAAATGCCTTTATAACCCCATAATTGAATTTATTTTGAATTTTTTTTGCATTTTTTTATTAAAACAGATTGCAATTGATTGTTTGCCTCGGGAAACGTGGAGCGAAAGCCATCCATTGTCAAGAAAAGATCATTTATAGTCACTCATGCCTAGAAAAGCCTTATTACTCGGTTTAAATGCCTTTATAACCCCATAATTGAATTTATTTTGAATTTTTTTTGCATTTTTTTATTAAAACAGATTGTAATTGATTGTTTGCCTCGGGAAACGTGGATCGAAAGCCATCCATTGTCAAGAAAAGATTATTTATAGTCACTCATGCCTAGAAAAGCCTTATTACTCGGTTTAAATGCCTTTATAATCCCATTATTGAATTTATTTTGAATTTTTTTTACATTTTTTGATCAAAACAGATTGTAATTGATTGTTTGCCTCGGGAAACGTGGAGCGAAAGCCATCCATGGTCAAGAAAAGTTCATTTATAGTCACTCAAGCCTAGAAAAGCCTTATTACTCAGTTTAAATGCCTTTATAATCCCATTATTGAATTTATTTTGAATTTTTTTTACATTTTTTGATTAAAACAGATTGTAATTGATTGTTTGCCTCAGGAAACGTGGAGCGAAAGCCATCCATTGTCAAGAAAAGTTCATTTATAGTCACTCATGCCTAGAAAAGCCTTATTACTCGGTTTAAATGCCTTTATAATCCCATTATTGAATTTATTTTGAATTGTTTTTACATTTTTTGATTAAAACAGATTGTAATTGATTGTTTGCCTCAGGAAACGTCGAGCGAAAGCCATCCATTGTCAAGAAAAGTTCATTTATAATCACTCATGCCTAGAAAAGCCTTATTACTCGGTTTAAATGCCTTTATAACCCCATAATTGAATTTATTTTGATTTTTTTTACTTTTTTTTATTAAAACAGATTGTAATTGATTGTTTGCCTCGGGAAACGTGGAGCGAAAGCCATACATTGCCAAGAAAAGTTCATTTATAGTTACTCATGCCTAGAAAAGCCTTATTACTCGGTTTAAATGCCTTTATAATCCCATTATTGAATTTATTTTGAATTGTTTTCACATTTTTTTATTAAAACAGATTGCAATTGATTGTTTGCCTCGGGAAACGTGGAGCGAAAGCCATCCATTGTCAAGAAAAGATCATTTATAGTCACTCATGCCTAGAAAAGCCTTATTACTCGGTTTAAATGCCTTTATAACCCCATAATTGAATTTATTTTGAATTTTTTTTGCATTTTTTTATTAAAACAGATTGTAATTGATTGTTTGCCTCAGGAAACGTGGATCGAAAGCCATCCATTGTCAAGAAAAGATTATTTATAGTCACTCATGCCTAGAAAAGCCTTATTACTCGGTTTAAATGCCTTTATAATCCCATTATTGAATTTATTTTGAATTGTTTTTACATTTTTTGATTAAAACATATTGTAATTGAATGTTGACCTCTAGAAACATGGAGCAAAAGTCATCCATTGTCAAGAAAAGTTCATTTATAGTCACTCATGCCTAGAAAAGCCTTATTACTCGGTTTAAATGCCTTTATAATCCCATTATTGAATTTATTTTGAATTGTTTTTACATTTTTTGATTAAAACAGATTGTAATTGATTGTTTGCCTCGGGAAACGTGGAGCGAAAGCCATCCATTGTCAAGAAAAGATCATTTATAGTCACTCATGCCTAGAAAAGCCTTATTACTCGGTTTAAATGCCTTTATAACCCCATAATTGAATTTATTTTGAATTTTTTTTACATTTTTTGATTAAAACATATTATAATTGATTGTTTGCCTCGGGAAACGTGGAGCGAAAGCCATCCATTGTCAAGAAAAGATCATTTATAGTCACTCATGCCTAGAAAAGCCTTATTACTCAGTTTAAATGCCTTTATAACCCCATAATTGAATTTATTTTGAATTTTTTTTACATTTTTTGATTAAAACATGTTGTAATTGATTGTTTGCCTCGAGAAACCTGGAGCGAAAGCCATCCATTGTCAAGAAAAGATCATTTATAGTCACTCATGCCTAGAAAATCCTTATTACTCGGTTTAAATGCCTTTATAACCCCATAATTGAATTTATTTTGAATTTTTTTAACATTTTTTGATTAAAACAGATTGTAATTGATTGTTTGCCTCGGGAAACGTGGAGCGAAAGCCATCCATTGTCAAGAAAAGTTCATTTATAGTCACTCATGCCTAGAAAAGCCTTATTACTCGGTTTAAATGCCTTTATAATCCCATTATTGAATTTATTTTGAATTTTTTTTACATTTTTTGATTAAAACAGATTGTAATTGATTGTTTGCCTCGGGAAACATGGAGCAAAAGCCATCCATTGTCAAGAAAAGTTCATTTATAGTCACTCAAGCCTAGAAAAGCCTTATTACTCGGTTTAAATGCCTTTATAATCCCATTATTGAATTTATTTTGAATTTTTTTTACATTTTTTGATTAAAACAGATTGTAATTGATTGTTTGCCTCGGGAAACGTGGAGCAAAAGCCATCCATTGTCAAGAAAAGTTCATTTATAGTCACTCATGCCTAGAAAAGCCTTATTACTCGGTTTAAATGCCTTTATAACCCCATAATTGAATTTATTTTGAATTTTTTTTACATTTTTTGATTAAAACATATTGTAATTGAATGTTGACCTCTAGAAACATGGAGCAAAAGCCATCCATTGTCAAGAAAAGTTCATTTATAGTCTCTCAAGCCTAGAAAAGCCTTATTACTCAGTTTAAATGCCTTTATAATCCCATTATTGAATTTATTTTGAATTTTTTTTACATTTTTTGATTAAAACAGATTGTAATTGATTGTTTGCCTCGGGAAACGTGGAGCGAAAGCCATCCATTGTCAAGGAAAGATCATTTATAGTCACTCATGCCTAGAAAAGCCTTATTGCTCGGTTTAAATGCCTTTATAACCCCATAATTGAATTTATTTTGAATTTTTTTTACATTTTTTTATTAAAACAGATTGTAATTGATTGTTTACCTCGGGAAACATGGAGCAAAAGCCATCCATTGTCCAGAAAAGTTCATTTATAGTCACTCAAGCCTAGAAAAGCCTTATTACTCGGTTTAAATGCCTTTATAATCCCATTATTGAATTTATTTTGAATTGTTTTTACATTTTTTGATTAAAACAGATTGTAATTGATTGTTTGCCTCGGGAAACGTGGAGCGAAAGCCATCCATTGTCAAGAAAAGTTCATTTATAGTCACTCATGCCTAGAAAAGCCTTATTACTCAGTTTAAATGCCTTTATAATCCCATTATTGAATTTATTTTGAATTTTTTTTACATTTTTTGATTAAAACAGATTGTAATTGATTGTTTGCCTCGGGAAACGTGGAGCGAAAGCCATCCATTGTCAAGGAAAGATCATTTATAGTCACTCATGCCTAGAAAAGCCTTATTACTCGGTTTAAATGCCTTTATAACCCCATAATTGAATTTATTTTGAATTTTTTTTACATTTTTTGATTAAAACAGATTGTAATTGAATTTTTGCCTCGGGAAACGTGGAGCGAAAGCCTTCCACTGTCAAGAAAAGTTCATTTATAGTCACTCATGCCTAGAAAAGCCTTATTACTCGGTTTAAATGCCTTTATAATCCCATTATTGAATTTATTTTGAATTTTTTTTACATTTTTTGATTAAAACAGATTGTAATTGAATTTTTGCCTCGGGAAACGTGGAGCGAAAGCCTTCCACTGTCAAGAAAAGTTCATTTATAGTCACTCATGCCTAGAAAAGCCTTATTACTCGGTTTAAATGCCTTTATAATCCCATTATTGAATTTATTTTGAATTTTTTTTACATTTTTTGATTAAAACAGATTGTAATTGATTGTTTGCCTCAGGAAACGTGGAGCGAAAGCCATCCATTGTCAAGAAAAGATCATTTATAGTCACTCATGCCTAGAAAAGCCTTATTACTCGGTTTAAATGCCTTTATAACCCCATAATTGAATTTATTTTGAATTTTTTTTGCATTTTTTTATTAAAACAGATTGTAATTGATTGTTTGCCTCGGGAAACGTGGATCGAAAGCCATCCATTGTCAAGGAAAGATCATTTATAGTCACTCATGCCTAGAAAAGCCTTATTACTCGGTTTAAATGCCTTTATAACCCCATAATTGAATTTATTTTGAATTTTTTTTACATTTTTTGATTAAAACATATTATAATTGATTGTTTGCCTCGGGAAACGTGGAGCGAAAGCCATCCATTGTCAAGAAAAGATCATTTATAGTCACTCATGCCTAGAAAAGCCTTATTACTAGGTTTAAATGCCTTTATAACCCCATAATTGAATTTATTTTGAATTTTTTTTACATTTTTTTATTAAAACAGATTGTAATTGATTGTTTACCTCGGGAAACATGGAGCAAAAGCCATCCATTGTCCAGAAAAGTTCATTTATAGTCACTCAAGCCTAGAAAAGCCTTATTACTCGGTTTAAATGCCTTTATAATCCCATTATTGAATTTATTTTTAATTTTTTTTACATTTTTTGATTAAAACATATTGTAATTGAATGTTTACCTCGGGAAACATTGAGCAAAAGCCATCCATTGTCCAGAAAAGTTCATTTATAGTCACTCAAGCCTAGAAAAGCCTTATTACTCGGTTTAAATGCCTTTATAATCCCATTATTGAATTTATTTTCAATTGTTTTTACATTTTTTGATTAAAACAGATTGTAATTGATTGTTTGCCTCGGGAAACGTGGAGCAAAAGCCATCCATGGTCCAGAAAAGTTCATTTATAGTCACTCATGCCTAGAAAAGCCTTATTACTCGGTTTAAATGCATTTATAATCCCATTATTGAATTTATTTTGAATTTTTTTTACATTTTTTTATTAAAACATATTGTAATTGAATGTTTACCTCTAGAAACATGGAGCAAAAGCCATCCATTGTCAAGAAAAGTTCATTTATAGTCACTCAAGCCTAGAAAAGCCTTATTACTCAGTTTAAATGCCTTTATAATCCCATTATTGAATTTATGTTGAATTTTTTTTACATTTTTTGATTAAAACAGATTGTAATTGATTGTTTGCCTCGGGAAACGTGGAGCGAAAGCCATCCATTGTCAAGAAAAGATCATTTATAGTCACTCATGCCTAGAAAAGCCTTATTACTCGATTTAAATGCATTTATAATCCCATTATTGAATTTATTTTGAATTTTTTTTACATTTTTTGATTAAAACATATTGTAATTGAATGTTGACCTCTAGAAACATGGAGCAAAAGCCATCCATTGTCAAGAAAAGTTCATTTATAGTCACTCAAGCCTAGAAAAGCCTTATTACTCTGTTTAAATGCCTTTATAATCCCATTATTGAATTTATTTTGAATTTTTTTTACATTTTTTGATCAAAACAGATTGTAATTGATTGTTTGCCTCGGGAAACGTGGAGCGAAAGCCATCCATGGTCAAGAAAAGTTCATTTATAGTCACTCAAGCCTAGAAAAGCCTTATTACTCAGTTTAAATGCCTTTATAATCCCATTATTGAATTTATTTTGAATTTTTTTTACATTTTTTGATTAAAACAGATTGTAATTGATTGTTTGCCTCAGGAAACGTGGAGCGAAAGCCATCCATTGTCAAGAAAAGTTCATTTATAGTCACTCATGCCTAGACAAGCCTTATTACTCGGTTTAAATGCCTTTATAATCCCATTATTGAATTTATTTTGAATTGTTTTTACATTTTTTGATTAAAACAGATTGTAATTGATTGTTTGCCTCGGGAAACGTCGAGCGAAAGCCATCCATTGTCAAGAAAAGTTCATTTATAGTCACTCATGCCTAGAAAAGCCTTATTACTCGGTTTAAATGCCTTTATAACCCCATAATTGAATTTATTTTGATTTTTTTTACTTTTTTTTATTAAAACAGATTGTAATTGATTGTTTGCCTCGGGAAACGTGGAGCGAAAGCCATACATTGCCAAGAAAAGTTCATTTATAGTCACTCATGCCTAGAAAAGCCTTATTACTCGGTTTAAATGCCTTTATAATCCCATTATTGAATTTATTTTGAATTGTTTTCACATTTTTTTATTAAAACAGATTGCAATTGATTGTTTGCCTCGGGAAACGTGGAGCGAAAGCCATCCATTGTCAAGAAAAGATCATTTATAGTCACTCATGCCTAGAAAAGCCTTATTACTCGGTTTAAATGCCTTTATAACCCCATAATTGAATTTATTTTGAATTTTTTTTGCATTTTTTTATTAAAACAGATTGTAATTGATTGTTTGCCTCGGGAAACGTGGATCGAAAGCCATCCATTGTCAAGAAAAGATTATTTATAGTCACTCATGCCTAGAAAAGCCTTATTACTCGGTTTAAATGCCTTTATAATCCCATTATTGAATTTATTTTGAATTGTTTTTACATTTTTTGATTAAAACATATTGTAATTGAATGTTGACCTCTAGAAACATGGAGCAAAAGTCATCCATTGTCAAGAAAAGTTCATTTATAGTCACTCATGCCTAGAAAAGCCTTATTACTCGGTTTAAATGCCTTTATAATCCCATTATTGAATTTATTTTGAATTGTTTTTACATTTTTTGATTAAAACAGATTGTAATTGATTGTTTGCCTCGGGAAACGTGGAGCGAAAGCCATCCATTGTCAAGAAAAGTTCATTTATAGTCACTCATGCCTAGAAAAGCCTTATTACTCGGTTTAAATGCATTTATAATACCATTATTGAATTTTTTTTGAATTTTTTTTACAGTTTTTGATTAAAACATATTGTAATTGAATGTTTACCTCTAGAAACATGGAGCAAAAGCCATCCATTGTCAAGAAAAGTTCATTTATAGTCACTCAAGCCTAGAAAAGCCTTATTACTCAGTTTAAATGCCTTTATAATCCCATTATTGAATTTATTTTGAATTTTTTTACATTTTTTGATTAAAACAGATTGTAATTGATTGTTTGCCTCGGGAAACGTGGAGCGAAAGCCATCCATTGTCAAGAAAAGTTTATTTATAGTCACTCATGCCTAGAAAAGCCTTATTACTCAGTTTAAATGCCTTTATAATCCCATTATTGAATTTATTTTGAATTGTTTTTACATTTTTTGATTAAAACATATTGTAATTGAATGTTGACCTCTAGAAACATGGAGCAAAAGCCATCCATTGTCAAGAAAAGTTCATTTATAGTCACTCAAGCCTAGAAAAGCCTTATTACTCTGTTTAAATGCCTTTATAATCCCATTATTGAATTTATTTTGAATTTTTTTTACATTTTTTGATTAAAACAGATTGTAATTGATTGTTGGCCTCGGGAAACGTGGAGCGAAAGCCATCCATTGTCAAGAAAAGTTCATTTATAGTCACTCATGCCTAGAAAAGCCTTATTACTCGGTTTAAATGCCTTTATAATCCCATTATTGAATTTATTTTGAATTTTTTTTACATTTTTTGATCAAAACAGATTGTAATTGATTGTTTGCCTCGGGAAACGTGGAGCGAAAGCCTTCCATTGTCAAGAAAAGTTCATTTATAGTCACTCATGCCTAGAAAAGCCTTATTACTCGGTTTAAATGCCTTTATAATCCCATTATTGAATTTATTTTGAACTTTTTTTACATTTTTTGATTAAAACATATTGTAATTGAATGTTGACCTCTAGAAACATGGAGCAAAAGCCATCCATGGTCAAGAAAAGTTCATTTATAGTCACTCAAGCCTAGAAAAGCCTTATTACTCAGTTTAAATGCCTTTATAATCTCATTATTGAATTTATTTTGAATTTTTTTTACATTTTTTTATTAAAACAGATTGTAATTGATTTTTTGCCTCGGGAAACGTGGAGCGAAAGCCATCCATTGTCAAGAAAAGTTCATTTATAGTCACTCATGCCTAGAAAAGCCTTATTACTCGGTTTAAATGCCTTTATAATCACATTATTGAATTTATTTTGAATTGTTTTTACATTTTTTGATTAAAACATATTGTAATTGAATGTTGACCTCTAGAAACATGGAGCAAAAGCCATCCATTGTCAAGAAAAGTTCATTTATAGTCACTCAAGCCTAGAAAAGCCTTATTACTCAGTTTAAATGCCTTTATAATCCCATTATTGAATTTATTTTGAATTTTTTTTACATTTTTTGATTAAAACAGATTGTAATTGATTGTTTGCCTCGGGAAACGTGGAGCGAAAGCCATCCATTGTCAAGAAAAGATCATTTATAGTCACTCATGCCTAGAAAAGCCTTATTACTCGGTTTAAATGCCTTTATAACCCCATAATTGAATTTATTTTGAATTTTTTTTGCATTTTTTTATTAAAACAGATTGTAATTGATTGTTTGCCTCGGGAAACGTGGTTCGAAAGCCATCCATTGTCAAGAAAAGATCATTTATAGTCACTCATGCCTAGAAAAGCCTTATTACTCGGTTTAAATGCCTTTATAACCCCATAATTGAATTTATTTTGAATTTTTTTTACATTTTTTGATTAAAACATATTATAATTGATTGTTTGCCTCGGGAAACGTGGAGCGAAAGCCATCCATTGTCAAGAAAAGATCATTTATAGTCACTCATGCCTAGAAAAGCCTTATTACTCGGTTTAAATGCCTTTATAATCCCATAATTGAATTTATTTTGAATTTTTTTTACATTTTTTGATTAAAACATATTGTAATTGATTGTTTACCTCGGGAAACATTGAGCAAAAGCCATCCATTGTCCAGAAAAGTTCATTTATAGTCACTCAAGCCTAGAAAAGCCTTATTACTCGGTTTAAATGCCTTTATAATCCCATTATTGAATTTATTTTGAATTGTTTTCACATTTTTTGATTAAAACAGATTGTAATTGATTGTTTGCCTCGGGAAACCTGGAGCGAAAGCCATCCATTGTCAACAAAAGTTCATTTATAGTCACTCATGCCTAGAAATGCCTTATTACTCGGTTTAAATGCCTTTATAATCCCATTATTGAGTTTATTTTGAATTGTTTTTACATTTTTTGATTAAAACATGTTGTAATTGATTGTTTGCCTCGGGAAACCTGGAGCGAAAGCCATCCATTGTCAAGAAAAGATCATTTATAGTCACTCATGCCTAGAAAATCCTTATTACTCGGTTTAAATGCCTTTATAACCCCATAATTGAATTTATTTTGAATTTTTTTTACATTTTTTGATTAAAACAGATTGTAATTGATTGTTTGCCTCGGGAAATGTGGAGCGAAAGCCATCCATTGTCAAGAAAAGTTCATTTATAGTCACTCATGCCTAGAAAAGCCTTATTACTCGGTTTAAATGCCTTTATAATCCCATTATTGAATTTATTTTGAATTTTTTTTACATTTTTTGATTAAAACAGATTGTAATTGATTGTTTGCCTCGGGAAACATGGAGCAAAAGCCATCCATTGTCAAGAAAAGTTCATTTATAGTCACTCAAGCCTAGAAAAGCCTTATTACTCGGTTTAAATGCCTTTATAATCCCATTATTGAATTTATTTTGAATTTTTTTTACATTTTTTGATTAAAACAGATTGTAATTGATTGTTTGCCTCGGGAAACGTGGAGCAAAAGCCATCCATTGTCAAGAAAAGTTCATTTATAGTCACTCATGCCTAGAAAAGCCTTATTACTCGATTTAAATGCCTTTATAACCCCATAATTGAATTTATTTTGAATTTTTTTTACATTTTTTGATTAAAACATATTGTAATTGAATGTTGACCTCTAGAAACATGGAGCAAAAGCCATCCATTGTCAAGAAAAGTTCATTTATAGTCTCTCAAGCCTAGAAAAGCCTTATTACTCAGTTTAAATGCCTTTATAATCCCATTATTGAATTTATTTTGAATTTTTTTTACATTTTTTGATTAAAACAGATTGTAATTGATTGTTTGCCTCGGGAAACGTGGAGCGAAAGCCATCCATTGTCAAGGAAAGATCATTTATAGTCACTCATGCCTAGAAAAGCCTTATTACTCGGTTTAAATGCCTTTATAACCCCATAATTGAATTTATTTTGAATTTTTTTTACATTTTTTTATTAAAACAGATTGTAATTGATTGTTTACCTCGGGAAACATGGAGCAAAAGCCATCCATTGTCCAGAAAAGTTCATTTATAGTCACTCAAGCCTAGAAAAGCCTTATTACTCGGTTTAAATGCCTTTATAATCCCATTATTGAATTTATTTTGAATTGTTTTTACATTTTTTGATTAAAACAGATTGTAATTGATTGTTTGCCTCGGGAAACGTGGAGCGAAAGCCATCCATTGTCAAGAAAAGTTCATTTATAGTCACTCATGCCTAGAAAAGCCTTATTACTCTGTTTAAATGCCTTTATAATCCCATTATTGAATTTATTTTGAATTTTTTTTACATTTTTTGATTAAAACAGATTGTAATTGAATTTTTGCCTCGGGAAACATGGAGCGAAAGCCTTCCACTGTCAAGAAAAGTTCATTTATAGTCACTCATGCCTAGAAAAGCCTTATTACTCGGTTTAAATGCCTTTATAATCCCATTATTGAATTTATTTTGAATTTTTTTTACATTTTTTGATTAAAACAGATTGTAATTGAATTTTTGCCTCGGGAAACGTGGAGCGAAAGCCTTCCACTGTCAAGAAAAGTTCATTTATAGTCACTCATGCCTAGAAAAGCCTTATTACTCGGTTTAAATGCCTTTATAATCCCATTATTGAATTTATTTTGAATTTTTTTTACATTTTTTGATTAAAACAGATTGTAATTGATTGTTTGCCTCAGGAAACGTGGAGCGAAAGCCATCCATTGTCAAGAAAAGATCATTTATAGTCACTCATGCCTAGAAAAGCCTTATTACTCGGTTTAAATGCCTTTATAACCCCATAATTGAATTTTTTTTGAATTTTTTTTGCATTTTTTTATTAAAACAGATTGTAATTGATTGTTTGCCTCGGGAAACGTGGATCGAAAGCCATCCATTGTCAAGGAAAGATCATTTATAGTCACTCATGCCTAGAAAAGCCTTATTACTCGGTTTAAATGCCTTTATAACCCCATAATTGAATTTATTTTGAATTTTTTTTACATTTTTTGATTAAAACATATTATAATTGATTGTTTGCCTCGGCAAACGTGGAGCGAAAGCCATCCATTGTCAAGAAAAGATCATTTATAGTCACTCATGCCTAGAAAAGCCTTATTACTAGGTTTAAATGCCTTTATAACCCCATAATTGAATTTATTTTGAATTTTTTTTACATTTTTTTATTAAAACAGATTGTAATTGATTGTTTACCTCGGGAAACATGGAGCAAAAGCCATCCATTGTCCAGAAAAGTTCATTTATAGTCACTCAAGCCTAGAAAAACCTTATTACTCGGTTTAAATGCCTTTATAATCCCATTATTGAATTTATTTTGAATTGTTTTCACATTTTTTGATTAAAACAGATTGTAATTGATTGTTTGCCTCGGGAAACCTGGAGCGAAAGCCATCCATTGTCAACAAAAGTTCATTTATAGTCACTCATGCCTAGAAAAGCCTTATTACTCGGTTTAAATGCCTTTATAATCCCATTATTGAGTTTATTTTGAATTTTTTTTACATTTTTTGATTAAAACATGTTGTAATTGATATTTTACCTCGGGAAACGTGGAGCGAAAGCCATCCATTGTCAAGAAAAGATCATTTATAGTCACCCATGCCTAGAATAGCCTTATTACTCGGTTTAAATGCCTTTATAACCCCATAATTGAATTTATTTTGAATTTTTTTTACATTTTTTGATTAAAACAGATTGTAATTGATTGTTTGCCTCAGGAAACGTGGAGCGAAAGCCATCCATTGTCAAGAAAAGATCATTTATAGTCACTCATGCCTAGAAAAGCCTTATTACTCGGTTTAAATGCCTTTATAACCCCATAATTGAATTTATTTTGAATTTTTTTTGCATTTTTTTATTAAAACAGATTGTAATTGATTGTTTGCCTCGGGAAACGTGGATCGAAAGCCATCCATTGTCAAGGAAAGATCATTTATAGTCACTCATGCCTAGAAAAGCCTTATTACTCGGTTTAAATGCCTTTATAACCCCATAATTGAATTTATTTTGAATTTTTTTTACATTTTTTGATTAAAACATATTATAATTGATTGTTTGCCTCGGGAAACGTGGAGCGAAAGCCATCCATTGTCAAGAAAAGATCATTTATAGTCACTCATGCCTAGAAAAGCCTTATTACTAGGTTTAAATGCCTTTATAACCCCATAATTGAATTTATTTTGAATTTTTTTTACATTTTTTTATTAAAACAGATTGTAATTGATTGTTTACCTC
This sequence comes from Theobroma cacao, assembly GCF_053813885.1. Classification (NCBI taxonomy): domain Eukaryota; kingdom Viridiplantae; phylum Streptophyta; class Magnoliopsida; order Malvales; family Malvaceae; genus Theobroma; species Theobroma cacao. The sequence continues at coordinate 13,395,105 of NC_142644.1, read as the reverse complement.
GGGAAACATGGAGCAAAAGCCATCCATTGTCCAGAAAAGTTCATTTATAGTCACTCAAGCCTAGAAAAGCCTTATTACTCGGTTTAAATGCCTTTATAATCCCATTATTGAATTTATTTTGAATTGTTTTCACATTTTTTGATTAAAACAGATTGTAATTGATTGTTTGCCTCGGGAAACCTGGAGCGAAAGCCATCCATTGTCAACAAAAGTTCATTTATAGTCACTCATGCCTAGAAAAGCCTTATTACTCGGTTTAAATGCCTTTATAATCCCATTATTGAGTTTATTTTGAATTTTTTTTACATTTTTTGATTAAAACATGTTGTAATTGATATTTTACCTCGGGAAACGTGGAGCGAAAGCCATCCATTGTCAAGAAAAGATCATTTATAGTCACCCATGCCTAGAATACCCTTATTACTCGGTTTAAATGCCTTTATAACCCCATAATTGAATTTATTTTGAATTTTTTTACATTTTTTGATTAAAACAGATTGTAATTGATTGTTTACCTCGGGAAACGTGGAGCGAAAGCCATCCATTGTCAAGAAAAGTTCATTTATAGTCACTCATGCCTAGAAAAGCCTTATTACTCTGTTTAAATGCCTTTATAATCCCATTATTGAATTTATTTTGAATTTTTTTTACATTTTTTGATTAAAACAGATTGTAATTGATTGTTTGCCTCGGGAAACGTGGAGCGAAAGCCTTCCATTGTCAAGAAAAGTTCATTTATAGTCACTCATGCCTAGAAAAGCCTTATTACTCGGTTTAAATGCCTTTATAATCCCATTATTGAATTTATTTTGAATTTTTTTTACATTTTTTGATTAAAACATATTGTAATAGATTGTTTACCTCTAGAAACATGGAGCAAAAGCCATCCATTGTCAAGAAAAGTTCATTTATAGTCAATCAAGCCTAGAAAAGCCTTATTACTCGGTTTAAATGCCTTTATAATCCCATTATTGATTTTTTTTTGAATTGTTTTTACATTTTTTGATGAAAACAGATTGTAATTGATAGTTTGCCTCGGGAAACGTGGAGCGAAAGCCATCCATTGTCAAGAAAAGATCATTTATAGTCACTCATGCCTAGAAAAGGCTTATTACTCGGTTTAAATGCCTTTATAATCCCATTATTGAATTTATTTTGAATTTTTTTTACATTTTTTGATTAAAACATATTGTAATTGAATGTTGACCTCTAGAAACATGGAGCAAAAGCCATCCATTGTCAAGAAAAGTTCATTTATAGTCACTCAAGCCTACAAAAGCCTTATTACTCAGTTTAAATGCCTTTATAATCCCATTATTGAATTTATTTTGAATTTTTTTTACATTTTTTGATTAAAACAGATTGTAATTGATTGTTTGCCTCGGGAAACGTGGAGCGAAAGCCATCCATTGTCAAGAAAAGATCATTTATAGTCACTCATGCCTAGAAAAGCCTTATTACTCGGTTTAAATGCCTTTATAACCCCATAATTGAATTTATTTTGAATTTTTTTTGCATTTTTTTAGTAAAACAGATTGTAATTGATTGTTTGCCTCCGGAAACGTGGATCGAAAGCCATCCATTGTCAAGAAAAGATCATTTATAGTCACTCATGCCTAGAAAAGCCTTATTACTCGGTTTAAATGCCTTTATAATCCCATTATTGAATTTTTTTTGAACTGTTTTTACATTTTTTGATTAAAACAGATTGTAATTGATAGTTTGCCTTGGGAAACGTGGAGCGAAAGCCATCCATTGTCAAGAAGAGATCATTTATAGTCACTCATGCCTAGAAAAGCCTTATTACTCGGTTTAAATGCCTTTATAATCCCATTATTGAATTTATTTTGAATTTTTTTTACATTTTTTGATTAAAACATATTGTAATTGAATGTTGACCTCTAGAAACATGGAGCAAAAGCCATCCATTGTCAAGAAAAGTTCATTTATAGTCACTCAAGCCTAGAAAAGCCTTATTACTCAGTTTAAATGCCTTTATAATCCCATTATTGAATTTATTTTGAATTTTTTTTACATTTTTTGATTAAAACAGATTGTAATTGATTGTTTGCCTCGGGAAACGTGGAGCGACAGCCATCCATTGTCAAGAAAAGTTCATTTATAGTCACTCATGCCTAGTAAAGCCTTATTACTCGGTTTAAATGCCTTTATAATCCCATTATTGAATTTATTTTGAATTGTTTTTACATTTTTTGATTAAAACATATTGTAATTGAAATTTGACCTCTAGAAACATGGAGCAAAAGCCATCCATTGTCAAGAAAAGTTCATTTATAGTCACTCAAGCCTAGAAAAGCCTTATTACTCTGTTTAAATGCCTTTATAATCCCATTATTGAATTTATTTTAAATTTTTTTTACATTTTTTGATTAAAACAGATTGTAATTGATTGTTTGCCTCAGGAAACGTGGAGCGAAAGCCATCCATTGTCAAGAAAAGATCATTTATAGTCACTCATGCCTAGAAAAGCCTTATTACTCGGTTTAAATGCCTTTATAACCCCATAATTGAATTTATTTTGAATTTTTTTTGCATTTTTTTATTAAAACAGATTGTAATTGATTGTTTGCCTCGGGAAACGTGGATCGAAAGCCATCCATTGTCAAGGAAAGATCATTTATAGTCACTCATGCCTAGAAAAGCCTTATTACTCGGTTTAAATGCCTTTATAACCCCATAATTGAATTTATTTTGAATTTTTTTTACATTTTTTGATTAAAACATATTATAATTGATTGTTTGCCTCGGGAAACGTGGAGCGAAAGCCATCCATTGTCAAGAAAAGATCATTTATAGTCACTCATGCCTAGAAAAGCCTTATTACTAGGTTTAAATGCCTTTATAACCCCATAATTGAATTTATTTTGAATTTTTTTTACATTTTTTTATTAAAACAGATTGTAATTGATTGTTTACCTCGGGAAACATGGAGCAAAAGCCATCCATTGTCCAGAAAAGTTCATTTATAGTCACTCAAGCCTAGAAAAGCCTTATTACTCGGTTTAAATGCCTTTATAATCCCATTATTAAATTTATTTTGAATTGTTTTCACATTTTTTGATTAAAACAGATTGTAATTGATTGTTTGCCTCGGGAAACCTGGAGCGAAAGCCATCCATTGTCAACAAAAGTTCATTTATAGTCACTCATGCCTAGAAAAGCCTTATTACTCGGTTTAAATGCCTTTATAACCCCATAATTGAATTTATTTTGAATTTTTTTTGCATTTTTTTATTAAAACAGATTGTAATTGATTGTTTGCCTCGGGAAACGTGGATCGAAAGCCATCCATTGTCAAGAAAAGATCATTTATAGTCACTCATGCCTAGAAAAGCCTTATTACTCGGTTTAAATGCCTTTATAATCCCATTATTGAATTTTTTTTGAACTGTTTTTACATTTTTTGATTAAAACAGATTGTAATTGATAGTTTGCCTTGGGAAACGTGGAGCGAAAGCCATCCATTGTCAAGAAGAGATCATTTATAGTCACTCATGCCTAGAAAAGCCTTATTACTCGGTTTAAATGCCTTTATAATCCCATTATTGAATTTATTTTGAATTTTTTTTACATTTTTTGATTAAAACATATTGTAATTGAATGTTGACCTCTAGAAACATGGAGCAAAAGCCATCCATTGTCAAGAAAAGTTCATTTATAGTCACTCAAGCCTAGAAAAGCCTTATTACTCAGTTTAAATGCCTTTATAATCCCATTATTGAATTTATTTTGAATTTTTTTTACATTTTTTGATTAAAACAGATTGTAATTGATTGTTTGCCTCGGGAAACGTGGAGCGACAGCCATCCATTGTCAAGAAAAGTTCATTTATAGTCACTCATGCCTAGTAAAGCCTTATTACTCGGTTTAAATGCCTTTATAATCCCATTATTGAATTTATTTTGAATTGTTTTTACATTTTTTGATTAAAACATATTGTAATTAAAATTTGACCTCTAGAAACATGGAGCAAAAGCCATCCATTGTCAAGAAAAGTTCATTTATAGTCACTCAAGCCTAGAAAAGCCTTATTACTCTGTTTAAATGCCTTTATAATCCCATTATTGAATTTATTTTGAATTTTTTTTACATTTTTTGATTAAAACAGATTGTAATTGATTGTTTGCCTCAGGAAACGTGGAGCGAAAGCCATCCATTGTCAAGAAAAGATCATTTATAGTCACTCATGCCTAGAAAAGCCTTATTACTCGGTTTAAATGCCTTTATAACCCCATAATTGAATTTATTTTGAATTTTTTTTGCATTTTTTTATTAAAACAGATTGTAATTGATTGTTTGCCTCGGGAAACGTGGATCGAAAGCCATCCATTGTCAAGGAAAGATCATTTATAGTCACTCATGCCTAGAAAAGCCTTATTACTCGGTTTAAATGCCTTTGTAACCCCATAATTGAATTTATTTTGAATTTTTTTTACATTTTTTGATTAAAACATATTATAATTGATTGTTTGCCTCGGGAAACGTGGAGCGAAAGCCATCCATTGTCAAGAAAAGATCATTTATAGTCACTCATGCCTAGAAAAGCCTTATTACTAGGTTTAAATGCCTTTATAACCCCATAATTGAATTTATTTTGAATTTTTTTTACATTTTTTTATTAAAACAGATTGTAATTGATTGTTTACCTCGGGAAACATGGAGCAAAAGCCATCCATTGTCCAGAAAAGTTCATTTATAGTCACTCAAGCCTAGAAAAGCCTTATTACTCGGTTTAAATGCCTTTATAATCCCATTATTGAATTTATTTTGAATTGTTTTCACATTTTTTGATTAAAACAGATTGTAATTGATTGTTTGCCTCGGGAAACGTGGAGCGAAAGCCATCCATTGTCAACAAAAGTTCATTTATAGTCACTCATGCCTAGAAAAGCCTTATTACTCGGTTTAAATGCCTTTATAATCCCATTATTGAGTTTATTTTGAATTTTTTTTACATTTTTTGATTAAAACATGTTGTAATTGATATTTTACCTCGGGAAACGTGGAGCGAAAGCCATCCATTGTCAAGAAAAGATCATTTATAGTCACCCATGCCTAGAATAGCCTTATTACTCGGTTTAAATGCCTTTATAACCCCATAATTGAATTTATTTTGAATTTTTTTTACATTTTTTGATTAAAACAGATTGTAATTGATTGTTTGCCTCAGGAAACGTGGAGCGAAAGCCATCCATTGTCAAGAAAAGATCATTTATAGTCACTCATGCCTAGAAAAGCCTTATTACTCGGTTTAAATGCCTTTATAACCCCATAATTGAATTTATTTTGAATTTTTTTTGCATTTTTTTATTAAAACAGATTGTAATTGATTGTTTGCCTCGGGAAACGTGGATCGAAAGCCATCCATTGTCAAGGAAAGATCATTTATAGTCACTCATGCCTAGAAAAGCCTTATTACTCGGTTTAAATGCCTTTATAACCCCATAATTGAATTTATTTTGAATTTTTTTTACATTTTTTGATTAAAACATATTATAATTGATTGTTTGCCTCGGGAAACGTGGAGCGAAAGCCATCCATTGTCAAGAAAAGATCATTTATAGTCACTCATGCCTAGAAAAGCCTTATTACTAGGTTTAAATGCCTTTATAACCCCATAATTGAATTTATTTTGAATTTTTTTTACATTTTTTTATTAAAACAGATTGTAATTGATTGTTTACCTCGGGAAACATGGAGCAAAAGCCATCCATTGTCCAGAAAAGTTCATTTATAGTCACTCAAGCCTAGAAAAGCCTTATTACTCGGTTTAAATGCCTTTATAATCCCATTATTAAATTTATTTTGAATTGTTTTCACATTTTTTGATTAAAACAGATTGTAATTGATTGTTTGCCTCGGGAAACCTGGAGCGAAAGCCATCCATTGTCAACAAAAGTTCATTTATAGTCACTCATGCCTAGAAAAGCCTTATTACTCGGTTTAAATGCCTTTATAACCCCATAATTGAATTTATTTTGAATTTTTTTTGCATTTTTTTATTAAAACAGATTGTAATTGATTGTTTGCCTCGGGAAACGTGGATCGAAAGCCATCCATTGTCAAGAAAAGATCATTTATAGTCACTCATGCCTAGAAAAGCCTTATTACTCGGTTTAAATGCCTTTATAATCCCATTATTGAATTTTTTTTGAACTGTTTTTACATTTTTTGATTAAAACAGATTGTAATTGATAGTTTGCCTTGGGAAACGTGGAGCGAAAGCCATCCATTGTCAAGAAGAGATCATTTATAGTCACTCATGCCTAGAAAAGCCTTATTACTCGGTTTAAATGCCTTTATAATCCCATTATTGAATTTATTTTGAATTTTTTTTACATTTTTTGATTAAAACATATTGTAATTGAATGTTGACCTCTAGAAACATGGAGCAAAAGCCATCCATTGTCAAGAAAAGTTCATTTATAGTCACTCAAGCCTAGAAAAGCCTTATTACTCAGTTTAAATGCCTTTATAATCCCATTATTGAATTTATTTTGAATTTTTTTTACATTTTTTGATTAAAACAGATTGTAATTGATTGTTTGCCTCGGGAAACGTGGAGCGACAGCCATCCATTGTCAAGAAAAGTTCATTTATAGTCACTCATGCCTAGTAAAGCCTTATTACTCGGTTTAAATGCCTTTATAATCCCATTATTGAATTTATTTTGAATTGTTTTTACATTTTTTGATTAAAACATATTGTAATTAAAATTTGACCTCTAGAAACATGGAGCAAAAGCCATCCATTGTCAAGAAAAGTTCATTTATAGTCACTCAAGCCTAGAAAAGCCTTATTACTCTGTTTAAATGCCTTTATAATCCCATTATTGAATTTATTTTGAATTTTTTTTACATTTTTTGATTAAAACAGATTGTAATTGATTGTTTGCCTCAGGAAACGTGGAGCGAAAGCCATCCATTGTCAAGAAAAGATCATTTATAGTCACTCATGCCTAGAAAAGCCTTATTACTCGGTTTAAATGCCTTTATAACCCCATAATTGAATTTATTTTGAATTTTTTTTGCATTTTTTTATTAAAACAGATTGTAATTGATTGTTTGCCTCGGGAAACGTGGATCGAAAGCCATCCATTGTCAAGGAAAGATCATTTATAGTCACTCATGCCTAGAAAAGCCTTATTACTCGGTTTAAATGCCTTTGTAACCCCATAATTGAATTTATTTTGAATTTTTTTTACATTTTTTGATTAAAACATATTATAATTGATTGTTTGCCTCGGGAAACGTGGAGCGAAAGCCATCCATTGTCAAGAAAAGATCATTTATAGTCACTCATGCCTAGAAAAGCCTTATTACTAGGTTTAAATGCCTTTATAACCCCATAATTGAATTTATTTTGAATTTTTTTTACATTTTTTTATTAAAACAGATTGTAATTGATTGTTTACCTCGGGAAACATGGAGCAAAAGCCATCCATTGTCCAGAAAAGTTCATTTATAGTCACTCAAGCCTAGAAAAGCCTTATTACTCGGTTTAAATGCCTTTATAATCCCATTATTGAATTTATTTTGAATTGTTTTCACATTTTTTGATTAAAACAGATTGTAATTGATTGTTTGCCTCGGGAAACGTGGAGCGAAAGCCATCCATTGTCAACAAAAGTTCATTTATAGTCACTCATGCCTAGAAAAGCCTTATTACTCGGTTTAAATGCCTTTATAATCCCATTATTGAGTTTATTTTGAATTTTTTTTACATTTTTTGATTAAAACATGTTGTAATTGATATTTTACCTCGGGAAACGTGGAGCGAAAGCCATCCATTGTCAAGAAAAGATCATTTATAGTCACCCATGCCTAGAATAGCCTTATTACTCGGTTTAAATGCCTTTATAACCCCATAATTGAATTTATTTTGAATTTTTTTTACATTTTTTGATTAAAACAGATTGTAATTGATTGTTTGCCTCAGGAAACGTGGAGCGAAAGCCATCCATTGTCAAGAAAAGATCATTTATAGTCACTCATGCCTAGAAAAGCCTTATTACTCGGTTTAAATGCCTTTATAACCCCATAATTGAATTTATTTTGAATTTTTTTTGCATTTTTTTATTAAAACAGATTGTAATTGATTGTTTGCCTCGGGAAACGTGGATCGAAAGCCATCCATTGTCAAGGAAAGATCATTTATAGTCACTCATGCCTAGAAAAGCCTTATTACTCGGTTTAAATGCCTTTATAACCCCATAATTGAATTTATTTTGAATTTTTTTTACATTTTTTGATTAAAACATATTATAATTGATTGTTTGCCTCGGGAAACGTGGAGCGAAAGCCATCCATTGTCAAGAAAAGATCATTTATAGTCACTCATGCCTAGAAAAGCCTTATTACTAGGTTTAAATGCCTTTATAACCCCATAATTGAATTTATTTTGAATTTTTTTTACATTTTTTTATTAAAAAAGATTGTAATTGATTGTTTACCTCGGGAAACATGGAGCAAAAGCCATCCATTGTCCAGAAAAGTTCATTTATAGTCACTCAAGCCTAGAAAAGCCTTATTACTCGGTTTAAATGCCTTTATAATCCCATTATTGAATTTATTTTGAATTGTTTTCACATTTTTTGATTAAAACAGATTGTAATTGATTGTTTGCCTTGGGAAACCTGGAGCGAAAGCCATCCATTGTCAACAAAAGTTCATTTATAGTCACTCATGCCTAGAAAAGCCTTATTACTCGGTTTAAATGCCTTTATAATCCCATTATTGAGTTTATTTTGAATTTTTTTTACATTTTTTGATTAAAACATGTTGTAATTGATATTTTACCTCGGGAAACGTGGAGCGAAAGCCATCCATTGTCAAGAAAAGATCATTTATAGTCACCCATGCCTAGAATACCCTTATTACTCGGTTTAAATGCCTTTATAACCCCATAATTGAATTTATTTTGAATTTTTTTACATTTTTTGATTAAAACAGATTGTAATTGATTGTTTACCTCGGGAAACGTGGAGCGAAAGCCATCCATTGTCAAGAAAAGTTCATTTATAGTCACTCATGCCTAGAAAAGCCTTATTACTCTGTTTAAATGCCTTTATAATCCCATTATTGAATTTATTTTGAATTTTTTTTACATTTTTTGATTAAAACAGATTGTAATTGATTGTTTGCCTCGGGAAACGTGGAGCGAAAGCCTTCCATTGTCAAGAAAAGTTCATTTATAGTCACTCATGCCTAGAAAAGCCTTATTACTCGGTTTAAATGCCTTTATAATCCCATTATTGAATTTATTTTGAATTTTTTTTACATTTTTTGATTAAAACATATTGTAATAGATTGTTTACCTCTAGAAACATGGAGCAAAAGCCATCCATTGTCAAGAAAAGTTCATTTATAGTCAATCAAGCCTAGAAAAGCCTTATTACTCGGTTTAAATGCCTTTATAATCCCATTATTGATTTTTTTTTGAATTGTTTTTACATTTTTTGATGAAAACAGATTGTAATTGATAGTTTGCCTCGGGAAACGTGGAGCGAAAACCATCCATTGTCAAGAAAAGATCATTTATAGTCACTCATGCCTAGAAAAGGCTTATTACTCGGTTTAAATGCCTTTATAATCCCATTATTGAATTTATTTTGAATTTTTTTTACATTTTTTGATTAAAACATATTGTAATTGAATGTTGACCTCTAGAAACATGGAGCAAAAGCCATCCATTGTCAAGAAAAGTTCATTTATAGTCACTCAAGCCTACAAAAGCCTTATTACTCAGTTTAAATGCCTTTATAATCCCATTATTGAATTTATTTTGAATTTTTTTTACATTTTTTGATTAAAACAGATTGTAATTGATTGTTTGCCTCGGGAAACGTGGAGCGAAAGCCATCCATTGTCAAGAAAAGATCATTTATAGTCACTCATGCCTAGAAAAGCCTTATTACTCGGTTTAAATGCCTTTATAACCCCATAATTGAATTTATTTTGAATTTTTTTTGCATTTTTTTATTAAAACAGATTGTAATTGATTGTTTGCCTCCGGAAACGTGGATCGAAAGCCATCCATTGTCAAGAAAAGATCATTTATAGTCACTCATGCCTAGAAAAGCCTTATTACTCGGTTTAAATGCCTTTATAATCCCATTATTGAATTTTTTTTGAACTGTTTTTACATTTTTTGATTAAAACAGATTGTAATTGATAGTTTGCCTTGGGAAACGTGGAGCGAAAGCCATCCATTGTCAAGAAGAGATCATTTATAGTCACTCATGCCTAGAAAAGCCTTATTACTCGGTTTAAATGCCTTTATAATCCCATTATTGAATTTATTTTGAATTTTTTTTACATTTTTTGATTAAAACATATTGTAATTGAATGTTGACCTCTAGAAACATGGAGCAAAAGCCATCCATTGTCAAGAAAAGTTCATTTATAGTCACTCAAGCCTAGAAAAGCCTTATTACTCAGTTTAAATGCCTTTATAATCCCATTATTGAATTTATTTTGAATTTTTTTTACATTTTTTGATTAAAACAGATTGTAATTGATTGTTTGCCTCGGGAAACGTGGAGCGAAAGCCATCCATTGTCAAGAAAAGTTCATTTATAGTCACTCATGCCTAGTAAAGCCTTATTACTCGGTTTAAATGCCTTTATAATCCCATTATTGAATTTATTTTGAATTGTTTTTACATTTTTTGATTAAAACATATTGTAATTGAAATTTGACCTCTAGAAACATGGAGCAAAAGCCATCCATTGTCAAGAAAAGTTCATTTATAGTCACTCAAGCCTAGAAAAGCCTTATTACTCTGTTTAAATGCCTTTATAATCCCATTATTGAATTTATTTTGAATTTTTTTTACATTTTTTGATTAAAACAGATTGTAATTGATTGTTTGCCTCGGGAAACGTGGAGCGAAAGCCATCCATTGTCAAGAAAAGTTCATTTATAGTCACTAATGCCTAGAAAAGCCTTATTACTCGGTTTAAATGCCTTTATAATCCCATTATTGAATTTATTTTGAATTTTTTTTACATTTTTTGATTAAAACAGATTGTAATTGATTGTTTGCCTCGGGAAACGTGGAGCGAAAGCCTTCCATTGTCAAGAAAAGTTCATTTATAGTCACTCATGCCTAGAAAAGCCTTATTACTCGGTTTAAATGCCTTTATAATCCCATTATTGAATTTATTTTGAACTTTTTTTACATTTTTTGATTAAAACATATTGTAATTGAATGTTGACCTCTAGAAACATGGAGCAAAAGCCATCCATGGTCAAGAAAAGTTCATTTATAGTCACTCAAGCCTAGAAAAGCCTTATTACTCAGTTTAAATGCATTTATAATCTCATTATTGAATTTATTTTGAATTTTTTTTGCATTTTTTGATTAAAACAGATTGTAATTGATTGTTTGCCTCGGGAAACGTGGAGCGAACGCCATCCATTGTCAAGAAAAGTTCATTTATAGTCACTCATGCCTAGAAAAGCCTTATTACTCGGTTTAAATGCCTCTATAATCACATTATTGAATTTATTTTGAATTGTTTTTACATTTTTTGATTAAAACATATTGTAATTGATTGTTTGCCTCGGGAAACGTGGATCGAAAGCCATCCATTGTCAAGGAAAGATCATTTATAGTCACTCATGCCTAGAAAAGCCTTATTACTCGGTTTAAATGCCTTTATAACCCCATAATTGAATTTATTTTGAATTTTTTTTACATTTTTTGATTAAAACATATTATAATTGATTGTTTGCCTCGGGAAACGTGGAGCGAAAGCCATCCATTGTCAAGAAAAGATCATTTATAGTCACTCATGCCTAGAAAAGCCTTATTACTAGGTTTAAATGCCTTTATAACCCCATAATTGAATTTATTTTGAATTTTTTTTACATTTTTTTATTAAAACAGATTGTAATTGATTGTTTACCTCGGGAAACATGGAGCAAAAGCCATCCATTGTCCAGAAAAGTTCATTTATAGTCACTCAAGCCTAGAAAAGCCTTATTACTCGGTTTAAATGCCTTTATAATCCCATTATTGAATTTATTTTGAATTGTTTTCACATTTTTTGATTAAAACAGATTGTAATTGATTGTTTGCCTCGGGAAACCTGGAGCGAAAGCCATCCATTGTCAACAAAAGTTCATTTATAGTCACTCATGCCTAGAAAAGCCTTATTACTCGGTTTAAATGCCTTTATAATCCCATTATTGAGTTTATTTTGAATTTTTTTTACATTTTTTGATTAAAACATGTTGTAATTGATATTTTACCTCGGGAAACGTGGAGCGAAAGCCATCCATTGTCAAGAAAAGATCATTTATAGTCACCCATGCCTAGAAAAGCCTTATTACTCTGTTTAAATGCCTTTATAATCCCATTATTGAATTTATTTTGAATTTTTTTTACATTTTTTGATTAAAACAGATTGTAATTGATTGTTTGCCTCAGGAAACGTGGAGCGAAAGCCATCCATTGTCAAGAAAAGATCATTTATAGTCACTCATGCCTAGAAAAGCCTTATTACTCGGTTTAAATGCCTTTATAACCCCATAATTGAATTTATTTTGAATTTTTTTTGCATTTTTTTATTAAAACAGATTGTAATTGATTGTTTGCCTCGGGAAACGTGGATCGAAAGCCATCCATTGTCAAGGAAAGATCATTTATAGTCACTCATGCCTAGAAAAGCCTTATTACTCGGTTTAAATGCCTTTATAACCCCATAATTGAATTTATTTTGAATTTTTTTTACATTTTTTGATTAAAACATATTATAATTGATTGTTTGCCTCGGGAAACGTGGAGCGAAAGCCATCCATTGTCAAGAAAAGATCATTTATAGTCACTCATGCCTAGAAAAGCCTTATTACTAGGTTTAAATGCCTTTATAACCCCATAATTGAATTTATTTTGAATTTTTTTTACATTATTTTATTAAAACAGATTGTAATTGATTGTTTACCTCGGGAAACATGGAGCAAAAGCCATCCATTGTCCAGAAAAGTTCATTTATAGTCACTCAAGCCTAGAAAAGCCTTATTACTCGGTTTAAATGCCTTTATAATCCCATTATTGAATTTATTTTGAATTGTTTTCACATTTTTTGATTAAAACAGATTGTAATTGATTGTTTGCCTCGGGAAACCTGGAGCGAAAGCCATCCATTGTCAACAAAAGTTCATTTATAGTCACTCATGCCTAGAAAAGCCTTATTACTCTGTTTAAATGCCTTTATAATCCCATTATTGAATTTATTTTGAATTTTTTTTACATTTTTTGATTAAAACATATTGTAATTGAAATTTGACCTCTAGAAACATGGAGCAAAAGCCATCCATTGTCAAGAAAAGTTCATTTATAGTCACTCAAGCCTAGAAAAGCCTTATTACTCGGTTTAAATGCCTTTATAATCCCATTATTGAGTTTATTTTGAATTTTTTTTACATTTTTTGATTAAAACATGTTGTAATTGATATTTTACCTCGGGAAACGTGGAGCGAAAGCCATCCATTGTCAAGAAAAGATCATTTATAGTCACCCATGCCTAGAAAAGCCTTATTACTCTGTTTAAATGCCTTTATAATCCCATTATTGAATTTATTTTGAATTTTTTTTACATTTTTTGATTAAAACAGATTGTAATTGATTGTTTGCCTCAGGAAACGTGGAGCGAAAGCCATCCATTGTCAAGAAAAGATCATTTATAGTCACTCATGCCTAGAAAAGCCTTATTACTCGGTTTAAATGCCTTTATAACCCCATAATTGAATTTATTTTGAATTTTTTTTGCATTTTTTTATTAAAACAGATTGTAATTGATTGTTTGCCTCCGGAAACGTGGATCGAAAGCCATCCATTGTCAAGAAAAGATCATTTATAGTCACTCATGCCTAGAAAAGCCTTATTACTCGGTTTAAATGCCTTTATAATCCCATTATTGAATTTTTTTTGAACTGTTTTTACATTTTTTGATTAAAACAGATTGTAATTGATAGTTTGCCTTGGGAAACGTGGAGCGAAAGCCATCCATTGTCAAGAAGAGATCATTTATAGTCACTCATGCCTAGAAAAGCCTTATTACTCGGTTTAAATGCCTTTATAATCCCATTATTGAATTTATTTTGAATTTTTTTTACATTTTTTGATTAAAACATATTGTAATTGAATGTTGACCTCTAGAAACATGGAGCAAAAGCCATCCATTGTCAAGAAAAGTTCATTTATAGTCACTCAAGCCTAGAAAAGCCTTATTACTCAGTTTAAATGCCTTTATAATCCCATTATTGAATTTATTTTGAATTTTTTTTACATTTTTTGATTAAAACAGATTGTAATTGATTGTTTGCCTCGGGAAACGTGGAGCGAAAGCCATCCATTGTCAAGAAAAGTTCATTTATAGTCACTCATGCCTAGTAAAGCCTTATTACTCGGTTTAAATGCCTTTATAATCCCATTATTGAATTTATTTTGAATTGTTTTTACATTTTTTGATTAAAACATATTGTAATTGAAATTTGACCTCTAGAAACATGGAGCAAAAGCCATCCATTGTCAAGAAAAGTTCATTTATAGTCACTCAAGCCTAGAAAAGCCTTATTACTCTGTTTAAATGCCTTTATAATCCCATTATTGAATTTATTTTGAATTTTTTTTACATTTTTTGATTAAAACAGATTGTAATTGATTGTTTGCCTCGGGAAACGTGGAGCGAAAGCCATCCATTGTCAAGAAAAGTTCATTTATAGTCACTCATGCCTAGTAAAGCCTTATTACTCGGTTTAAATGCCTTTATAATCCCATTATTGAATTTATTTTGAATTGTTTTTACATTTTTTGATTAAAACATATTGTAATTGAAATTTGACCTCTAGAAACATGGAGCAAAAGCCATCCATTGTCAAGAAAAGTTCATTTATAGTCACTCAAGCCTAGAAAAGCCTTATTACTCTGTTTAAATGCCTTTATAATCCCATTATTGAATTTATTTTGAATTTTTTTTACATTTTCTGATTAAAACAGATTGTAATTGATTGTTTGCCTCGGGAAACGTGGAGCGAAAGCCATCCATTGTCAAGAAAAGTTCATTTATAGTCACTAATGCCTAGAAAAGCCTTATTACTCGGTTTAAATGCCTTTATAATCCCATTATTGAATTTATTTTGAATTTTTTTTATATTTTTTGATTAAAATAGATTGTAATTGATTGTTTGCCTCGGGAAACGTGGAGCGAAAGCCATCCATTGTCAAGAAAAGATCATTTATAGTCACTCATGCCTAGAAAAGCCTTATTACTCGGTTTAAATGCCTTTATAACCCCATAATTGAATTTATTTTGAATTTTTTTTGCATTTTTTTATTAAAACAGATTGTAATTGATTGTTTGCCTCCGGAAACGTGGATCGAAAGCCATCCATTGTCAAGAAAAGATCATTTATAGTCACTCATGCCTAGAAAAGCCTTATTACTCGGTTTAAATGCCTTTATAATCCCATTATTGAATTTTTTTTGAACTGTTTTTACATTTTTTGATTAAAACAGATTGTAATTGATAGTTTGCCTTGGGAAACGTGGAGCGAAAGCCATCCATTGTCAAGAAGAGATCATTTATAGTCACTCATGCCTAGAAAAGCCTTATTACTCGGTTTAAATGCCTTTATAATCCCATTATTGAATTTATTTTGAATTTTTTTTACATTTTTTGATTAAAACAGATTGTAATTGATTGTTTGCCTCGGGAAACGTGGAGCGAAAGCCATCCATTGTCAAGAAAAGTTCATTTATAGTCACTCATGCCTAGTAAAGCCTTATTACTCGGTTTAAATGCCTTTATAATCCCATTATTGAATTTATTTTGAATTGTTTTTACATTTTTTGATTAAAACATATTGTAATTGAAATTTGACCTCTAGAAACATGGAGCAAAAGCCATCCATTGTCAAGAAAAGTTCATTTATAGTCACTCAAGCCTAGAAAAGCCTTATTACTCTGTTTAAATGCCTTTATAATCCCATTATTGAATTTATTTTGAATTTTTTTTACATTTTCTGATTAAAACAGATTGTAATTGATTGTTTGCCTCGGGAAACGTGGAGCGAAAGCCATCCATTGTCAAGAAAAGTTCATTTATAGTCACTAATGCCTAGAAAAGCCTTATTACTCGGTTTAAATGCCTTTATAATCCCATTATTGAATTTATTTTGAATTTTTTTTATATTTTTTGATTAAAATAGATTGTAATTGATTGTTTGCCTCGGGAAACGTGGAGCGAAAGCCATCCATTGTCAAGAAAAGATCATTTATAGTCACTCATGCCTAGAAAAGCCTTATTACTCGGTTTAAATGCCTTTATAACCCCATAATTGAATTTATTTTGAATTTTTTTTGCATTTTTTTATTAAAATAGATTGTAATTGATTGTTTGCCTCCGGAAACGTGGATCGAAAGCCATCCATTGTCAAGAAAAGATCATTTATAGTCACTCATGCCTAGAAAAGCCTTATTACTCGGTTTAAATGCCTTTATAATCCCATTATTGAATTTTTTTTGAACTGTTTTTACATTTTTTGATTAAAACAGATTGTAATTGATAGTTTGCCTTGGGAAACGTGGAGCGAAAGCCATCCATTGTCAAGAAGAGATCATTTATAGTCACTCATGCCTAGAAAAGCCTTATTACTCGGTTTAAATGCCTTTATAATCCCATTATTGAATTTATTTTGAATTTTTTTTACATTTTTTGATTAAAACATATTGTAATTGAATGTTGACCTCTAGAAACATGGAGCAAAAGCCATCCATTGTCAAGAAAAGTTCATTTATAGTCATTCAAGCCTAGAAAAGCCTTATTACTCAGTTTAAATGCCTTTATAATCCCATTATTGAATTTATTTTGAATTTTTTTTACATTTTTTGATTAAAACAGATTGTAATTGATTGTTTGCCTCGGGAAACGTGGAGCGAAAGCCATCCATTGTCAAGAAAAGTTCATTTATAGTCACTCAAGCCTAGAAAAGCCTTATTACTCTGTTTAAATGCCTTTATAATCCCATTATTGAATTTATTTTGAATTTTTTTTACATTTTTTGATTAAAACAGATTGTAATTGATTGTTTGCCTCGGGAAACGTGGAGCGAAAGCCATCCATTGTCAAGAAAAGTTCATTTATAGTCACTAATGCCTAGAAAAGCCTTATTACTCGGTTTAAATGCCTTTATAATCCCATTATTGAATTTATTTTGAATTTTTTTTACATTTTTTGATTAAAACAGATTGTAATTGATTGTTTGCCTCGGGAAACGTGGAGCGAAAGCCTTCCATTGTCAAGAAAAGTTCATTTATAGTCACTCATGCCTAGAAAAGCCTTATTACTCGGTTTAAATGCCTTTATAATCCCATTATTGAATTTATTTTGAACTTTTTTTACATTTTTTGATTAAAACATATTGTAATTGAATGTTGACCTCTAGAAACATGGAGCAAAAGCCATCCATGGTCAAGAAAAGTTCATTTATAGTCACTCAAGCCTAGAAAAGCCTTATTACTCAGTTTAAATGCATTTATAATCTCATTATTGAATTTATTTTGAATTTTTTTTGCATTTTTTGATTAAAACAGATTGTAATTGATTGTTTGCCTCGGGAAACGTGGAGCGAACGCCATCCATTGTCAAGAAAAGTTCATTTATAGTCACTCATGCCTAGAAAAGCCTTATTACTCGGTTTAAATGCCTCTATAATCACATTATTGAATTTATTTTGAATTGTTTTTACATTTTTTGATTAAAACATATTGTAATTGATTGTTTGCCTCGGGAAACGTGGATCGAAAGCCATCCATTGTCAAGGAAAGATCATTTATAGTCACTCATGCCTAGAAAAGCCTTATTACTCGGTTTAAATGCCTTTATAACCCCATAATTGAATTTATTTTGAATTTTTTTTACATTTTTTGATTAAAACATATTATAATTGATTGTTTGCCTCGGGAAACGTGGAGCGAAAGCCATCCATTGTCAAGAAAAGATCATTTATAGTCACTCATGCCTAGAAAAGCCTTATTACTAGGTTTAAATGCCTTTATAACCCCATAATTGAATTTATTTTGAATTTTTTTTACATTTTTTTATTAAAACAGATTGTAATTGATTGTTTACCTCGGGAAACATGGAGCAAAAGCCATCCATTGTCCAGAAAAGTTCATTTATAGTCACTCAAGCCTAGAAAAGCCTTATTACTCGGTTTAAATGCCTTTATAATCCCATTATTGAATTTATTTTGAATTGTTTTCACATTTTTTGATTAAAACAGATTGTAATTGATTGTTTGCCTCGGGAAACCTGGAGCGAAAGCCATCCATTGTCAACAAAAGTTCATTTATAGTCACTCATGCCTAGAAAAGCCTTATTACTCGGTTTAAATGCCTTTATAATCCCATTATTGAGTTTATTTTGAATTTTTTTTACATTTTTTGATTAAAACATGTTGTAATTGATATTTTACCTCGGGAAACGTGGAGCGAAAGCCATCCATTGTCAAGAAAAGATCATTTATAGTCACCCATGCCTAGAAAAGCCTTATTACTCTGTTTAAATGCCTTTATAATCCCATTATTGAATTTATTTTGAATTTTTTTTACATTTTTTGATTAAAACAGATTGTAATTGATTGTTTGCCTCAGGAAACGTGGAGCGAAAGCCATCCATTGTCAAGAAAAGATCATTTATAGTCACTCATGCCTAGAAAAGCCTTATTACTCGGTTTAAATGCCTTTATAACCCCATAATTGAATTTATTTTGAATTTTTTTTGCATTTTTTTATTAAAACAGATTGTAATTGATTGTTTGCCTCGGGAAACGTGGATCGAAAGCCATCCATTGTCAAGGAAAGATCATTTATAGTCACTCATGCCTAGAAAAGCCTTATTACTCGGTTTAAATGCCTTTATAACCCCATAATTGAATTTATTTTGAATTTTTTTTACATTTTTTGATTAAAACATATTATAATTGATTGTTT
Source organism: Theobroma cacao (assembly GCF_053813885.1). Classification (NCBI taxonomy): domain Eukaryota; kingdom Viridiplantae; phylum Streptophyta; class Magnoliopsida; order Malvales; family Malvaceae; genus Theobroma; species Theobroma cacao. The sequence goes on along the minus strand of NC_142644.1, from coordinate 13,376,082 downwards.
GCCTCGGGAAACGTGGAGCGAAAGCCATCCATTGTCAAGAAAAGATCATTTATAGTCACTCATGCCTAGAAAAGCCTTATTACTAGGTTTAAATGCCTTTATAACCCCATAATTGAATTTATTTTGAATTTTTTTTACATTATTTTATTAAAACAGATTGTAATTGATTGTTTACCTCGGGAAACATGGAGCAAAAGCCATCCATTGTCCAGAAAAGTTCATTTATAGTCACTCAAGCCTAGAAAAGCCTTATTACTCGGTTTAAATGCCTTTATAATCCCATTATTGAATTTATTTTGAATTGTTTTCACATTTTTTGATTAAAACAGATTGTAATTGATTGTTTGCCTCGGGAAACCTGGAGCGAAAGCCATCCATTGTCAACAAAAGTTCATTTATAGTCACTCATGCCTAGAAAAGCCTTATTACTCTGTTTAAATGCCTTTATAATCCCATTATTGAATTTATTTTGAATTTTTTTTACATTTTTTGATTAAAACATATTGTAATTGAAATTTGACCTCTAGAAACATGGAGCAAAAGCCATCCATTGTCAAGAAAAGTTCATTTATAGTCACTCAAGCCTAGAAAAGCCTTATTACTCGGTTTAAATGCCTTTATAATCCCATTATTGAGTTTATTTTGAATTTTTTTTACATTTTTTGATTAAAACATGTTGTAATTGATATTTTACCTCGGGAAACGTGGAGCGAAAGCCATCCATTGTCAAGAAAAGATCATTTATAGTCACCCATGCCTAGAAAAGCCTTATTACTCTGTTTAAATGCCTTTATAATCCCATTATTGAATTTATTTTGAATTTTTTTTACATTTTTTGATTAAAACAGATTGTAATTGATTGTTTGCCTCAGGAAACGTGGAGCGAAAGCCATCCATTGTCAAGAAAAGATCATTTATAGTCACTCATGCCTAGAAAAGCCTTATTACTCGGTTTAAATGCCTTTATAACCCCATAATTGAATTTATTTTGAATTTTTTTTGCATTTTTTTATTAAAACAGATTGTAATTGATTGTTTGCCTCCGGAAACGTGGATCGAAAGCCATCCATTGTCAAGAAAAGATCATTTATAGTCACTCATGCCTAGAAAAGCCTTATTACTCGGTTTAAATGCCTTTATAATCCCATTATTGAATTTTTTTTGAACTGTTTTTACATTTTTTGATTAAAACAGATTGTAATTGATAGTTTGCCTTGGGAAACGTGGAGCGAAAGCCATCCATTGTCAAGAAGAGATCATTTATAGTCACTCATGCCTAGAAAAGCCTTATTACTCGGTTTAAATGCCTTTATAATCCCATTATTGAATTTATTTTGAATTTTTTTTACATTTTTTGATTAAAACATATTGTAATTGAATGTTGACCTCTAGAAACATGGAGCAAAAGCCATCCATTGTCAAGAAAAGTTCATTTATAGTCACTCAAGCCTAGAAAAGCCTTATTACTCAGTTTAAATGCCTTTATAATCCCATTATTGAATTTATTTTGAATTTTTTTTACATTTTTTGATTAAAACAGATTGTAATTGATTGTTTGCCTCGGGAAACGTGGAGCGAAAGCCATCCATTGTCAAGAAAAGTTCATTTATAGTCACTCATGCCTAGTAAAGCCTTATTACTCGGTTTAAATGCCTTTATAATCCCATTATTGAATTTATTTTGAATTGTTTTTACATTTTTTGATTAAAACATATTGTAATTGAAATTTGACCTCTAGAAACATGGAGCAAAAGCCATCCATTGTCAAGAAAAGTTCATTTATAGTCACTCAAGCCTAGAAAAGCCTTATTACTCTGTTTAAATGCCTTTATAATCCCATTATTGAATTTATTTTGAATTTTTTTTACATTTTTTGATTAAAACAGATTGTAATTGATTGTTTGCCTCGGGAAACGTGGAGCGAAAGCCATCCATTGTCAAGAAAAGTTCATTTATAGTCACTCATGCCTAGTAAAGCCTTATTACTCGGTTTAAATGCCTTTATAATCCCATTATTGAATTTATTTTGAATTGTTTTTACATTTTTTGATTAAAACATATTGTAATTGAAATTTGACCTCTAGAAACATGGAGCAAAAGCCATCCATTGTCAAGAAAAGTTCATTTATAGTCACTCAAGCCTAGAAAAGCCTTATTACTCTGTTTAAATGCCTTTATAATCCCATTATTGAATTTATTTTGAATTTTTTTTACATTTTCTGATTAAAACAGATTGTAATTGATTGTTTGCCTCGGGAAACGTGGAGCGAAAGCCATCCATTGTCAAGAAAAGTTCATTTATAGTCACTAATGCCTAGAAAAGCCTTATTACTCGGTTTAAATGCCTTTATAATCCCATTATTGAATTTATTTTGAATTTTTTTTATATTTTTTGATTAAAATAGATTGTAATTGATTGTTTGCCTCGGGAAACGTGGAGCGAAAGCCATCCATTGTCAAGAAAAGATCATTTATAGTCACTCATGCCTAGAAAAGCCTTATTACTCGGTTTAAATGCCTTTATAACCCCATAATTGAATTTATTTTGAATTTTTTTTGCATTTTTTTATTAAAACAGATTGTAATTGATTGTTTGCCTCCGGAAACGTGGATCGAAAGCCATCCATTGTCAAGAAAAGATCATTTATAGTCACTCATGCCTAGAAAAGCCTTATTACTCGGTTTAAATGCCTTTATAATCCCATTATTGAATTTTTTTTGAACTGTTTTTACATTTTTTGATTAAAACAGATTGTAATTGATAGTTTGCCTTGGGAAACGTGGAGCGAAAGCCATCCATTGTCAAGAAAAGTTCATTTATAGTCACTCATGCCTAGTAAAGCCTTATTACTCGGTTTAAATGCCTTTATAATCCCATTATTGAATTTATTTTGAATTGTTTTTACATTTTTTGATTAAAACATATTGTAATTGAAATTTGACCTCTAGAAACATGGAGCAAAAGCCATCCATTGTCAAGAAAAGTTCATTTATAGTCACTCAAGCCTAGAAAAGCCTTATTACTCTGTTTAAATGCCTTTATAATCCCATTATTGAATTTATTTTGAATTTTTTTTACATTTTCTGATTAAAACAGATTGTAATTGATTGTTTGCCTCGGGAAACGTGGAGCGAAAGCCATCCATTGTCAAGAAAAGTTCATTTATAGTCACTAATGCCTAGAAAAGCCTTATTACTCGGTTTAAATGCCTTTATAATCCCATTATTGAATTTATTTTGAATTTTTTTTATATTTTTTGATTAAAATAGATTGTAATTGATTGTTTGCCTCGGGAAACGTGGAGCGAAAGCCATCCATTGTCAAGAAAAGATCATTTATAGTCACTCATGCCTAGAAAAGCCTTATTACTCGGTTTAAATGCCTTTATAACCCCATAATTGAATTTATTTTGAATTTTTTTTGCATTTTTTTATTAAAACAGATTGTAATTGATTGTTTGCCTCCGGAAACGTGGATCGAAAGCCATCCATTGTCAAGAAAAGATCATTTATAGTCACTCATGCCTAGAAAAGCCTTATTACTCGGTTTAAATGCCTTTATAATCCCATTATTGAATTTTTTTTGAACTGTTTTTACATTTTTTGATTAAAACAGATTGTAATTGATAGTTTGCCTTGGGAAACGTGGAGCGAAAGCCATCCATTGTCAAGAAGAGATCATTTATAGTCACTCATGCCTAGAAAAGCCTTATTACTCGGTTTAAATGCCTTTATAATCCCATTATTGAATTTATTTTGAATTTTTTTTACATTTTTTGATTAAAACATATTGTAATTGAATGTTGACCTCTAGAAACATGGAGCAAAAGCCATCCATTGTCAAGAAAAGTTCATTTATAGTCACTCAAGCCTAGAAAAGCCTTATTACTCAGTTTAAATGCCTTTATAATCCCATTATTGAATTTATTTTGAATTTTTTTTACATTTTTTGATTAAAACAGATTGTAATTGATTGTTTGCCTCGGGAAACGTGGAGCGAAAGCCATCCATTGTCAAGAAAAGTTCATTTATAGTCACTCATGCCTAGTAAAGCCTTATTACTCGGTTTAAATGCCTTTATAATCCCATTATTGAATTTATTTTGAATTGTTTTTACATTTTTTGATTAAAACATATTGTAATTGAAATTTGACCTCTAGAAACATGGAGCAAAAGCCATCCATTGTCAAGAAAAGTTCATTTATAGTCACTCAAGCCTAGAAAAGCCTTATTACTCTGTTTAAATGCCTTTATAATCCCATTATTGAATTTATTTTGAATTTTTTTTACATTTTTTGATTAAAACAGATTGTAATTGATTGTTTGCCTCGGGAAACGTGGAGCGAAAGCCATCCATTGTCAAGAAAAGTTCATTTATAGTCACTAATGCCTAGAAAAGCCTTATTACTCGGTTTAAATGCCTTTATAATCCCATTATTGAATTTATTTTGAATTTGTTTTACATTTTTTGATTAAAACAGATTGTAATTGATTGTTTGCCTCGGGAAACGTGGAGCGAAAGCCTTCCATTGTCAAGAAAAGTTCATTTATAGTCACTCATGCCTAGAAAAGCCTTATTACTCGGTTTAAATGCCTTTATAATCCCATTATTGAATTTATTTTGAACTTTTTTTACATTTTTTGATTAAAACATATTGTAATTGAATGTTGACCTCTAGAAACATGGAGCAAAAGCCATCCATGGTCAAGAAAAGTTCATTTATAGTCACTCAAGCCTAGAAAAGCCTTATTACTCAGTTTAAATGCCTTTATAATCTCATTATTGAATTTATTTTGAATTTTTTTTACATTTTTTGATTAAAACAGATTGTAATTGATTGTTTGCCTCGGGAAACGTGGAGCGAACGCCATCCATTGTCAAGAAAAGTTCATTTATAGTCACTCATGCCTAGAAAAGCCTTATTACTCGGTTTAAATGCCTCTATAATCACATTATTGAATTTATTTTGAATTGTTTTTACATTTTTTGATTAAAACATATTGTAATTGATTGTTTGCCTCGGGAAACGTGGATCGAAAGCCATCCATTGTCAAGGAAAGATCATTTATAGTCACTCATGCCTAGAAAAGCCTTATTACTCGGTTTAAATGCCTTTATAACCCCATAATTGAATTTATTTTGAATTTTTTTTACATTTTTTGATTAAAACATATTATAATTGATTGTTTGCCTCGGGAAACGTGGAGCGAAAGCCATCCATTGTCAAGAAAAGATCATTTATAGTCACTCATGCCTAGAAAAGCCTTATTACTAGGTTTAAATGCCTTTATAACCCCATAATTGAATTTATTTTGAATTTTTTTTACATTTTTTTATTAAAACAGATTGTAATTGATTGTTTACCTCGGGAAACATGGAGCAAAAGCCATCCATTGTCCAGAAAAGTTCATTTATAGTCACTCAAGCCTAGAAAAGCCTTATTACTCGGTTTAAATGCCTTTATAATCCCATTATTGAATTTATTTTGAATTGTTTTCACATTTTTTGATTAAAACAGATTGTAATTGATTGTTTGCCTCGGGAAACCTGGAGCGAAAGCCATCCATTGTCAACAAAAGTTCATTTATAGTCACTCATGCCTAGAAAAGCCTTATTACTCGGTTTAAATGCCTTTATAATCCCATTATTGAGTTTATTTTGAATTTTTTTTACATTTTTTGATTAAAACATGTTGTAATTGATATTTTACCTCGGGAAACGTGGAGCGAAAGCCATCCATTGTCAAGAAAAGATCATTTATAGTCACCCATGCCTAGAAAAGCCTTATTACTCTGTTTAAATGCCTTTATAATCCCATTATTGAATTTATTTTAAATTTTTTTTACATTTTTTGATTAAAACAGATTGTAATTGATTGTTTGCCTCAGGAAACGTGGAGCGAAAGCCATCCATTGTCAAGAAAAGATCATTTATAGTCACTCATGCCTAGAAAAGCCTTATTACTCGGTTTAAATGCCTTTATAACCCCATAATTGAATTTATTTTGAATTTTTTTTGCATTTTTTTATTAAAACAGATTGTAATTGATTGTTTGCCTCGGGAAACGTGGATCGAAAGCCATCCATTGTCAAGAAAAGATCATTTATAGTCACTCATGCCGAGAAAAGCCTTATTACTCGGTTTAAATGCCTTTATAACCCCATAATTGAATTTATTTTGAATTTTTTTTACATTTTTTTATTAAAACAGATTGTAATTGATTGTTTACCTCGGGAAACATGGAGCAAAAGCCATCCATTGTCCAGAAAAGTTCATTTATAGTCACTCAAGCCTAGAAAAGCCTTATTACTCGGTTTAAATGCCTTTATAATCCCATTATTGAATTTATTTTGAATTGTTTTTGCATTTTTTGATTAAAACAGATTGTAATTGATTGTTTGCCTCGGGAAACGTGGAGCGAAAGCCATCCATTGTCAAGAAAAGTTCATTTATAGTCACTCATGCCTAGAAAAGCCTTATTACTCTGTTTAAATGCCTTTATAATCCCATTATTGAATTTATTTTGAATTTTTTTTACATTTTTTGATTAAAACAGATTGTAATTGAATTTTTGCCTCGGGAAACGTGGAGCGAAAGCCTTCCACTGTCAAGAAAAGTTCATTTATAGTCACTCATGCCTAGAAAAGCCTTATTACTCGGTTTAAATGCCTTTATAATCCCATTATTGAATTTATTTTGAATTTTTTTTACATTTTTTGATTAAAACAGATTGTAATTGATTGTTTGCCTCGGGAAACGTGGAGCGAAAGCCATCCATTGTCAAGAAAAGATCATTTATAGTCACTCATGCCTAGAAAAGCCTTATTACTAGGTTTAAATGCCTTTATAACCCCATAATTGAATTTATTTTGAATTTTTTTTACATTTTTTTATTAAAACAGATTGTAATTGATTGTTTACCTCGGGAAACATGGAGCAAAAGCCATCCATTGTCCAGAAAAGTTCATTTATAGTCACTCAAGCCTAGAAAAGCCTTATTACTCGGTTTAAATGCCTTTATAATCCCATTATTGAATTTATTTTGAATTGTTTTCACATTTTTTGATTAAAACAGATTGTAATTGATTGTTTGCCTCGGGAAACGTGGAGCGAAAGCCATCCATTGTCAACAAAAGTTCATTTATAGTCACTCATGCCTAGAAAAGCCTTATTACTCGGTTTAAATGCCTTTATAATCCCATTATTGAGTTTATTTTGAATTTTTTTTACATTTTTTGATTAAAACATGTTGTAATTGATATTTTACCTCGGGAAACGTGGAGCGAAAGCCATCCATTGTCAAGAAAAGATCATTTATAGTCACCCATGCCTAGAATAGCCTTATTACTCGGTTTAAATGCCTTTATAACCCCATAATTGAATTTATTTTGAATTTTTTTTACATTTTTTGATTAAAACAGATTGTAATTGATTGTTTGCCTCAGGAAACGTGGAGCGAAAGCCATCCATTGTCAAGAAAAGATCATTTATAGTCACTCATGCCTAGAAAAGCCTTATTACTCGGTTTAAATACCTTTATAACCCCATAATTGAATTTATTTTGAATTTTTTTTGCATTTTTTTATTAAAACAGATTGTAATTGATTGTTTGCCTCGGGAAACGTGGATCGAAAGCCATCCATTGTCAAGGAAAGATCATTTATAGTCACTCATGCCTAGAAAAGCCTTATTACTCGGTTTAAATGCCTTTATAACCCCATAATTGAATTTATTTTGAATTTTTTTTACATTTTTTGATTAAAACATATTATAATTGATTGTTTGCCTCGGGAAACGTGGAGCGAAAGCCATCCATTCTCAAGAAAAGATCATTTATAGTCACTCATGCCTAGAAAAGCCTTATTACTAGGTTTAAATGCCTTTATAACCCCATAATTGAATTTATTTTGAATTTTTTTTACATTTTTTTATTAAAACAGATTGTAATTGATTGTTTACCTCGGGAAACATGGAGCAAAAGCCATCCATTGTCCAGAAAAGTTCATTTATAGTCACTCAAGCCTAGAAAAGCCTTATTACTCGGTTTAAATGCCTTTATAATCCCATTATTGAATTTATTTTGAATTGTTTTCACATTTTTTGATTAAAACAGATTGTAATTGATTGTTTGCCTCGGGAAACCTGGAGCGAAAGCCATCCATTGTCAACAAAAGTTCATTTATAGTCACTCATGCCTAGAAAAGCCTTATTACTCGGTTTAAATGCCTTTATAATCCCATTATTGAGTTTATTTTGAATTTTTTTTACATTTTTTGATTAAAACATGTTGTAATTGATATTTTACCTCGGGAAACGTGGAGCGAAAGCCATCCATTGTCAAGAAAAGATCATTTATAGTCACCCATGCCTAGAATACCCTTATTACTCGGTTTAAATGCCTTTATAACCCCATAATTGAATTTATTTTGAATTTTTTTACATTTTTTGATTAAAACAGATTGTAATTGATTGTTTACCTCGGGAAACGTGGAGCGAAAGCCATCCATTGTCAAGAAAAGTTCATTTATAGTCACTCATGCCTAGAAAAGCCTTATTACTCTGTTTAAATGCCTTTATAATCCCATTATTGAATTTATTTTGAATTTTTTTTACATTTTTTGATTAAAACAGATTGTAATTGATTGTTTGCCTCGGGAAACGTGGAGCGAAAGCCATCCATTGTCAAGAAAAGTTCATTTATAGTCACTCATGCCTAGAAAAGCCTTATTACTCTGTTTAAATGCCTTTATAATCCCATTATTGAATTTATTTTGAATTTTTTTTACATTTTTTGATTAAAACAGATTGTAATTGATTGTTTGCCTCGGGAAACGTGGAGCGAAAGCCATCCATTGTCAAGAAAAGTTCATTTATAGTCACTCATGCCTAGTAAAGCCTTATTACTCGGTTTAAATGCCTTTATAATCCCATTATTGAATTTATTTTGAATTGTTTTTACATTTTTTGATTAAAACATATTGTAATTGAAATTTGACCTCTAGAAACATGGAGCAAAAGCCATCCATTGTCAAGAAAAGTTCATTTATAGTCACTCAAGCCTAGAAAAGCCTTATTACTCTGTTTAAATGCCTTTATAATCCCATTATTGAATTTATTTTGAATTTTTTTTACATTTTTTGATTAAAACAGATTGTAATTGATTGTTTGCCTCGGGAAACGTGGAGCGAAAGCCATCCATTGTCAAGAAAAGTTCATTTATAGTCACTCATGCCTAGTAAAGCCTTATTACTCGGTTTAAATGCCTTTATAATCCCATTATTGAATTTATTTTGAATTGTTTTTACATTTTTTGATTAAAACATATTGTAATTGAAATTTGACCTCTAGAAACATGGAGCAAAAGCCATCCATTGTCAAGAAAAGTTCATTTATAGTCACTCCAGCCTAGAAAAGCCTTATTACTCTGTTTAAATGCCTTTATAACCCCATTATTGAATTTATTTTGAATTTTTTTTACATTTTTTGATTAAAACAGATTGTAATTGATTGTTTGCCTCGGGAAACGTGGAGCGAAAGCCACCCATTGTCAAGAAAAGTTCATTTATAGTCACTCATGCCTAGAAAAGCCTTATTACTCGGTTTAAATGCCTTTATAACCGCATAATTGAATTTATTTTGAATTTTTCTTACATTTTTTGATTAAAACATATTATAATTGATTGTTTGCCTCGGGAAACGTGGAGCGAAAGCCATCCATTGTCAAGAAAAGATCATTTATAGTCACTCATGCCTAGAAAAGCCTTATTACTAGGTTTAAATGCCTTTATAACCCCATAATTGAATTTATTTTGAATTTTTTTTACATTTTTTTATTAAAACAGATTGTAATTGATTGTTTACCTCGGGAAACATGGAGCAAAAGCCATCCATTGTCCAGAAAAGTTCATTTATAGTCACTCAAGCCTAGAAAAGCCTTATTACTCGGTTTAAATGCCTTTATAATCCCATTATTGAATTTATTTTGAATTGTTTTCACATTTTTTGATTAAAACAGATTGTAATTGATTGTTTGCCTCGGGAAACCTGGAGCGAAAGCCATCCATTGTCAACAAAAGTTCATTTATAGTCACTCATGCCTAGAAAAGCCTTATTACTCGGTTTAAATGCCTTTATAATCCCATTATTGAGTTTATTTTGAATTTTTTTTACATTTTTTGATTAAAACATGTTGTAATTGATATTTTACCTCGGGAAACGTGGAGCGAAAGCCATCCATTGTCAAGAAAAGATCATTTATAGTCACCCATGCCTAGAATACCCTTATTACTCGGTTTAAATGCCTTTATAACCCCATAATTGAATTTATTTTGAATTTTTTTACATTTTTTGATTAAAACAGATTGTAATTGATTGTTTACCTCGGGAAACGTGGAGCGAAAGCCATCCATTGTCAAGAAAAGTTCATTTATAGTCACTCATGCCTAGAAAAGCCTTATTACTCTGTTTAAATGCCTTTATAATCCCATTATTGAATTTATTTTGAATTTTTTTTACATTTTTTGATTAAAACAGATTGTAATTGATTGTTTGCCTCGGGAAACGTGGAGCGAAAGCCATCCATTGTCAAGAAAAGTTCATTTATAGTCACTCATGCCTAGAAAAGCCTTATTACTCTGTTTAAATGCCTTTATAATCCCATTATTGAATTTATTTTGAATTTTTTTTACATTTTTTGATTAAAACAGATTGTAATTGATTGTTTGCCTCGGGAAACGTGGAGCGAAAGCCATCCATTGTCAAGAAAAGTTCATTTATAGTCACTCATGCCTAGTAAAGCCTTATTACTCGGTTTAAATGCCTTTATAATCCCATTATTGAATTTATTTTGAATTGTTTTTACATTTTTTGATTAAAACATATTGTAATTGAAATTTGACCTCTAGAAACATGGAGCAAAAGCCATCCATTGTCAAGAAAAGTTCATTTATAGTCACTCAAGCCTAGAAAAGCCTTATTACTCTGTTTAAATGCCTTTATAATCCCATTATTGAATTTATTTTGAATTTTTTTTACATTTTTTGATTAAAACAGATTGTAATTGATTGTTTGCCTCGGGAAACGTGGAGCGAAAGCCATCCATTGTCAAGAAAAGTTCATTTATAGTCACTCATGCCTAGTAAAGCCTTATTACTCGGTTTAAATGCCTTTATAATCCCATTATTGAATTTATTTTGAATTGTTTTTACATTTTTTGATTAAAACATATTGTAATTGAAATTTGACCTCTAGAAACATGGAGCAAAAGCCATCCATTGTCAAGAAAAGTTCATTTATAGTCACTCAAGCCTAGAAAAGCCTTATTACTCTGTTTAAATGCCTTTATAATCCCATTATTGAATTTATTTTGAATTTTTTTTACATTTTTTGATTAAAACAGATTGTAATTGATTGTTTGCCTCGGGAAACGTGGAGCGAAAGCCATCCATTGTCAAGAAAAGTTCATTTATAGTCACTAATGCCTAGAAAAGCCTTATTACTCGGTTTAAATGCCTTTATAATCCCATTATTGAATTTATTTTGAATTTGTTTTACATTTTTTGATTAAAACAGATTGTAATTGATTGTTTGCCTCGGGAAACGTGGAGCGAAAGCCTTCCATTGTCAAGAAAAGATCATTTATAGTCACTCATGCCTAGAAAAGCCTTATTACTCGGTTTAAATGCCTTTATAATCCCATTATTGAATTTATTTTGAATTTTTTTTACATTTTTTGATTAAAACATATTGTAATAGATTGTTTACCTCTAGAAACATGGAGCAAAAGCCATCCATTGTCAAGAAAAGTTCATTTATAGTCAATTAAGCCTAGAAAAGCCTTATTACTCGGTTTAAATGCCTTTATAATCCCATTATTGATTTTTTTTTGAATTGTTTTTACATTTTTTGATGAAAACAGATTGTAATTGATAGTTTGCCTCGGGAAACGTGGAGCGAAATCCATCCATTGTCAAGAAAAGATCATTTATAGTCACTCATGCCTAGAAAAGGCTTATTACTCGGTTTAAATGCCTTTATAATCCCATTATTGAATTTATTTTGAATTTTTTTTACATTTTTTGATTAAAACATATTGTAATTGAATGTTGACCTCTAGAAACATGGAGCAAAAGCCATCCATTGTCAAGAAAAGTTCATTTATAGTCACTCAAGCCTACAAAAGCCTTATTACTCAGTTTAAATGCCTTTATAATCCCATTATTGAATTTATTTTGAATTTTTTTTACATTTTTTGATTAAAACAGATTGTAATTGATTGTTTGCCTCGGGAAACGTGGAGCGAAAGCCATCCATTGTCAAGAAAAGATCATTTATAGTCACTCATGCCTAGAAAAGCCTTATTACTCGGTTTAAATGCCTTTATAACCCCATAATTGAATTTATTTTGAATTTTTTTTGCATTTTTTTATTAAAACAGATTGTAATTGATTGTTTGCCTCCGGAAACGTGGATCGAAAGCCATCCATTGTCAAGAAAAGATCATTTATAGTCACTCATGCCTAGAAAAGCCTTATTACTCGGTTTAAATGCCTTTATAATCCCATTATTGAATTTTTTTTGAACTGTTTTTACATTTTTTGATTAAAACAGATTGTAATTGATAGTTTGCCTTGGGAAACGTGGAGCGAAAGCCATCCATTGTCAAGAAGAGATCATTTATAGTCACTCATGCCTAGAAAAGCCTTATTACTCGGTTTAAATGCCTTTATAATCCCATTATTGAATTTATTTTGAATTTTTTTTACATTTTTTGATTAAAACATATTGTAATTGAATGTTGACCTCTAGAAACATGGAGCAAAAGCCATCCATTGTCAAGAAAAGTTCATTTATAGTCACTCAAGCCTAGAAAAGCCTTATTACTCAGTTTAAATGCCTTTATAATCCCATTATTGAATTTATTTTGAATTTTTTTTACATTTTTTGATTAAAACAGATTGTAATTGATTGTTTGCCTCGGGAAACGTGGAGCGAAAGCCATCCATTGTCAAGAAAAGTTCATTTATAGTCACTCATGCCTAGTAAAGCCTTATTACTCGGTTTAAATGCCTTTATAATCCCATTATTGAATTTATTTTGAATTGTTTTTACATTTTTTGATTAAAACATATTGTAATTGAAATTTGACCTCTAGAAACATGGAGCAAAAGCCATCCATTGTCAAGAAAAGTTCATTTATAGTCACTCAAGCCTAGAAAAGCCTTATTACTCTGTTTAAATGCCTTTATAATCCCATTATTGAATTTATTTTGAATTTTTTTTACATTTTTTGATTAAAACAGATTGTAATTGATTGTTTGCCTCGGGAAACGTGGAGCGAAAGCCATCCATTGTCAAGAAAAGTTCATTTATAGTCACTCATGCCTAGTAAAGCCTTATTACTCGGTTTAAATGCCTTTATAATCCCATTATTGAATTTATTTTGAATTGTTTTTACATTTTTTGATTAAAACATATTGTAATTGAAATTTGACCTCTAGAAACATGGAGCAAAAGCCATCCATTGTCAAGAAAAGTTCATTTATAGTCACTCAAGCCTAGAAAAGCCTTATTACTCTGTTTAAATGCCTTTATAATCCCATTATTGAATTTATTTTGAATTTTTTTTACATTTTCTGATTAAAACAGATTGTAATTGATTGTTTGCCTCGGGAAACGTGGAGCGAAAGCCATCCATTGTCAAGAAAAGTTCATTTATAGTCACTAATGCCTACAAAAGCCTTATTACTCGGTTTAAATGCCTTTATAATCCCATTATTGAATTTATTTTGAATTTTTTTTATATTTTTTGATTAAAATAGATTGTAATTGATTGTTTGCCTCGGGAAACGTGGAGCGAAAGCCATCCATTGTCAAGAAAAGATCATTTATAGTCACTCATGCCTAGAAAAGCCTTATTACTCGGTTTAAATGCCTTTATAACCCCATAATTGAATTTATTTTGAATTTTTTTTGCATTTTTTTATTAAAACAGATTGTAATTGATTGTTTGCCTCCGGAAACGTGGATCGAAAGCCATCCATTGTCAAGAAAAGATCATTTATAGTCACTCATGCCTAGAAAAGCCTTATTACTCGGTTTAAATGCCTTTATAATCCCATTATTGAATTTTTTTTGAACTGTTTTTACATTTTTTGATTAAAACAGATTGTAATTGATAGTTTGCCTTGGGAAACGTGGAGCGAAAGCCATCCATTGTCAAGAAGAGATCATTTATAGTCACTCATGCCTAGAAAAGCCTTATTACTCGGTTTAAATGCCTTTATAATCCCATTATTGAATTTATTTTGAATTTTTTTTACATTTTTTGATTAAAACATATTGTAATTGAATGTTGACCTCTAGAAACATGGAGCAAAAGCCATCCATTGTCAAGAAAAGTTCATTTATAGTCACTCAAGCCTAGAAAAGCCTTATTACTCAGTTTAAATGCCTTTATAATCCCATTATTGAATTTATTTTGAATTTTTTTTACATTTTTTGATTAAAACAGATTGTAATTGATTGTTTGCCTCGGGAAACGTGGAGCGAAAGCCATCCATTGTCAAGAAAAGTTCATTTATAGTCACTCATGCCTAGTAAAGCCTTATTACTCGGTTTAAATGCCTTTATAATCCCATTATTGAATTTATTTTGAATTGTTTTTACATTTTTTGATTAAAACATATTGTAATTGAAATTTGACCTCTAGAAACATGGAGCAAAAGCCATCCATTGTCAAGAAAAGTTCATTTATAGTCACTCAAGCCTAGAAAAGCCTTATTACTCTGTTTAAATGCCTTTATAATCCCATTATTGAATTTATTTTGAATTTTTTTTACATTTTTTGATTAAAACAGATTGTAATTGATTGTTTGCCTCGGGAAACGTGGAGCGAAAGCCATCCATTGTCAAGAAAAGTTCATTTATAGTCACTAATGCCTAGAAAAGCCTTATTACTCGGTTTAAATGCCTTTATAATCCCATTATTGAATTTATTTTGAATTTGTTTTACATTTTTTGATTAAAACAGATTGTAATTGATTGTTTGCCTCGGGAAACGTGGAGCGAAAGCCTTCCATTGTCAAGAAAAGTTCATTTATAGTCACTCATGCCTAGAAAAGCCTTATTACTCGGTTTAAATGCCTTTATAATCCCATTATTGAATTTATTTTGAACTTTTTTTACATTTTTTGATTAAAACATATTGTAATTGAATGTTGACCTCTAGAAACATGGAGCAAAAGCCATCCATGGTCAAGAAAAGTTCATTTATAGTCACTCAAGCCTAGAAAAGCCTTATTACTCAGTTTAAATGCCTTTATAATCTCATTATTGAATTTATTTTGAATTTTTTTTACATTTTTTGATTAAAACAGATTGTAATTGATTGTTTGCCTCGGGAAACGTGGAGCGAACGCCATCCATTGTCAAGAAAAGTTCATTTATAGTCACTCATGCCTAGAAAAGCCTTATTACTCGGTTTAAATGCCTCTATAATCACATTATTGAATTTATTTTGAATTGTTTTTACATTTTTTGATTAAAACATATTGTAATTGATTGTTTGCCTCGGGAAACGTGGATCGAAAGCCATCCATTGTCAAGGAAAGATCATTTATAGTCACTCATGCCTAGAAAAGCCTTATTACTCGGTTTAAATGCCTTTATAACCCCATAATTGAATTTATTTTGAATTTTTTTTACATTTTTTGATTAAAACATATTATAATTGATTGTTTGCCTCGGGAAACGTGGAGCGAAAGCCATCCATTGTCAAGAAAAGATCATTTATAGTCACTCATGCCTAGAAAAGCCTTATTACTAGGTTTAAATGCCTTTATAACCCCATAATTGAATTTATTTTGAATTTTTTTTACATTTTTTTATTAAAACAGATTGTAATTGATTGTTTACCTCGGGAAACATGGAGCAAAAGCCATCCATTGTCCAGAAAAGTTCATTTATAGTCACTCAAGCCTAGAAAAGCCTTATTACTCGGTTTAAATGCCTTTATAATCCCATTATTGAATTTATTTTGAATTGTTTTCACATTTTTTGATTAAAACAGATTGTAATTGATTGTTTGCCTCGGGAAACCTGGAGCGAAAGCCATCCATTGTCAACAAAAGTTCATTTATAGTCACTCATGCCTAGAAAAGCCTTATTACTCGGTTTAAATGCCTTTATAATCCCATTATTGAGTTTATTTTGAATTTTTTTTACATTTTTTGATTAAAACATGTTGTAATTGATATTTTACCTCGGGAAACGTGGAGCGAAAGCCATCCATTGTCAAGAAAAGATCATTTATAGTCACCCATGCCTAGAAAAGCCTTATTACTCTGTTTAAATGCCTTTATAATCCCATTATTGAATTTATTTTAAATTTTTTTTACATTTTTTGATTAAAACAGATTGTAATTGATTGTTTGCCTCAGGAAACGTGGAGCGAAAGCCATCCATTGTCAAGAAAAGATCATTTATAGTCACTCATGCCTAGAAAAGCCTTATTACTCGGTTTAAATGCCTTTATAACCCCATAATTGAATTTATTTTGAATTTTTTTTGCATTTTTTTATTAAAACAGATTGTAATTGATTGTTTGCCTCGGGAAACGTGGATCGAAAGCCATCCATTGTCAAGAAAAGATCATTTATAGTCACTCATGCCGAGAAAAGCCTTATTACTCGGTTTAAATGCCTTTATAACCCCATAATTGAATTTATTTTGAATTTTTTTTACATTTTTTTATTAAAACAGATTGTAATTGATTGTTTACCTCGGGAAACATGGAGCAAAAGCCATCCATTGTCCAGAAAAGTTCATTTATAGTCACTCAAGCCTAGAAAAGCCTTATTACTCGGTTTAAATGCCTTTATAATCCCATTATTGAATTTATTTTGAATTGTTTTTACATTTTTTGATTAAAACAGATTGTAATTGATTGTTTGCCTCGGGAAACGTGGAGCGAAAGCCATCCATTGTCAAGAAAAGTTCATTTATAGTCACTCATGCGTAGAAAAGCCTTATTACTCTGTTTAAATGCCTTTATAATCCCATTATTGAATTTATTTTGAATTTTTTTTATATTTTTTGATTAAAACAGATTGTAATTGAATTTTTGCCTCGGGAAACGTGGAGCGAAAGCCTTCCACTGTCAAGAAAAGTTCATTTATAGTCACTCATGCCTAGAAAAGCCTTATTACTCGGTTTAAATGCCTTTATAATCCCATTATTGAATTTATTTTGAATTTTTTTTACATTTTTTGATTAAAACAGATTGTAATTGAATTTTTGCCTCGGGAAACGTGGAGCGAAAGCCTTCCACTGTCAAGAAAAGTTCATTTATAGTCACTCATGCCTAGAAAAGCCTTATTACTCGGTTTAAATGCCTTTATAATCCCATTATTGAATTTATTTTGAATTTTTTTTACATTTTTTGATTAAAACAGATTGTAATTGATTGTTTGCCTCAGGAAACGTGGAGCGAAAGCCATCCATTGTCAAGAAAAGATCATTTATAGTCACTCATGCCTAGAAAAGCCTTATTACTCGGTTTAAATGCCTTTATAACCCCATAATTGAATTTATTTTGAATTTTTTTTGCATTTTTTTATTAAAACAGATTGTAATTGATTGTTTGCCTCGGGAAACGTGGATCGAAAGCCATCCATTGTCAAGGAAAGATCATTTATAGTCACTCATGCCTAGAAAAGCCTTATTACTCGGTTTAAATGCCTTTATAACCCCATAAATGAATTTATTTTGAATTTTTTTTACATTTTTTGATTAAAACATATTATAATTGATTGTTTGCCTCGGGAAACGTGGAGCGAAAGCCATCCATTGTCAAGAAAAGATCATTTATAGTCACTCATGCCTAGAAAAGCCTTATTACTAGGTTTAAATGCCTTTATAACCCCATAATTGAATTTATTTTGAATTTTTTTTACATTATTTTATTAAAACAGATTGTAATTGATTGTTTACCTCGGGAAACATGGAGCAAAAGCCATCCATTGTCCAGAAAAGTTCATTTATAGTCACTCAAGCCTAGAAAAGCCTTATTACTCGGTTTAAATGCCTTTATAATCCCATTATTGAATTTATTTTGAATTGTTTTCACATTTTTTGATTAAAACAGATTGTAATTGATTGTTTGCCTCGGGAAACCTGGAGCGAAAGCCATCCATTGTCAACAAAAGTTCATTTATAGTCACTCATGCCTAGAAAAGCCTTATTACTCGGTTTAAATGCCTTTATAATCCCATTATTGAGTTTATTTTGAATTTTTTTTACATTTTTTGATTAAAACATGTTGTAATTGATATTTTACCTCGGGAAACGTGGAGCGAAAGCCATCCATTGTCAAGAAAAGATCATTTATAGTCACCCATGCCTAGAAAAGCCTTATTACTCTGTTTAAATGCCTTTATAATCCCATTATTGAATTTATTTTGAATTTTTTTTACATTTTTTGATTAAAACAGATTGTAATTGATTGTTTGCCTCCGGAAACGTGGAGCGAAAGCCATCCATTGTCAAGAAAAGATCATTTATAGTCACTCATGCCTAGAAAAGCCTTATTACTCGGTTTAAATGCCTTTATAACCCCATAATTGAATTTATTTTGAATTTTTTTTGCATTTTTTTATTAAAACAGATTGTAATTGATTGTTTGCCTCGGGAAACGTGGATCGAAAGCCATCCATTGTCAAGAAAAGATCATTTATAGTCACTCATGCCGAGAAAAGCCTTATTACTCGGTTTAAATGCCTTTATAACCCCATAATTGAATTTATTTTGAATTTTCTTTACATTTTTTTATTAAAACAGATTGTAATTGATTGTTTACCTCGGGAAACATGGAGCAAAAGCCATCCATTGTCCAGAAAAGTTCATTTATAGTCACTCAAGCCTAGAAAAGCCTTATTACTCGGTTTAAATGCCTTTATAATCCCATTATTGAATTTATTTTGAATTGTTTTTACATTTTTTGATTAAAACAGATTGTAATTGATTGTTTGCCCCGGGAAACGTGGAGCGAAAGCCATCCATTGTCAAGAAAAGTTCATTTATAGTCACTCATGCCTAGAAAAGCCTTATTACTCTGTTTAAATGCCTTTATAATCCCATTATTGAATTTATTTTGAATTTTTTTTACATTTTTTGATTAAAACAGATTGTAATTGAATTTTTGCCTCGGGAAACGTGGAGCGAAAGCCTTCCACTGTCAAGAAAAGTTCATTTATAGTCACTCATGCCTAGAAAAGCCTTATTACTCGGTTTAAATGCCTTTATAATCCCATTATTGAATTTATTTTGAATTTTTTTTACATTTTTTGATTAAAACAGATTGTAATTGATTGTTTGCCTCGGGAAACGTGGAGCGAAAGCCATCCATTGTCAAGAAAAGATCATTTATAGTCACTCATGCCTAGAAAAGCCTTATTACTAGGTTTAAATGCCTTTATAACCCCATAATTGAATTTATTTTGAATTTTTTTTACATTTTTTTATTAAAACAGATTGTAATTGATTGTTTACCTCGGGAAACATGGAGCAAAAGCCATCCATTGTCCAGAAAAGTTCATTTATAGTCACTCAAGCCTAGAAAAGCCTTATTACTCGGTTTAAATGCCTTTATAATCCCATTATTGAATTTATTTTGAATTGTTTTCACATTTTTTGATTAAAACAGATTGTAATTGATTGTTTGCCTCGGGAAACGTGGAGCGAAAGCCATCCATTGTCAACAAAAGTTCATTTATAGTCACTCATGCCTAGAAAAGCCTTATTACTCGGTTTAAATGCCTTTATAATCCCATTATTGAGTTTATTTTGAATTTTTTTTACATTTTTTGATTAAAACATGTTGTAATTGATATTTTACCTCGGGAAACGTGGAGCGAAAGCCATCCATTGTCAAGAAAAGATCATTTATAGTCACCCATGCCTAGAATAGCCTTATTACTCGGTTTAAATGCCTTTATAACCCCATAATTGAATTTATTTTGAATTTTTTTTACATTTTTTGATTAAAACAGATTGTAATTGATTGTTTGCCTCAGGAAACGTGGAGCGAAAGCCATCCATTGTCAAGAAAAGATCATTTATAGTCACTCATGCCTAGAAAAGCCTTATTACTCGGTTTAAATGCCTTTATAACCCCATAATTGAATTTATTTTGAATTTTTTTTGCATTTTTTTATTAAAACAGATTGTAATTGATTGTTTGCCTCGGGAAACGTGGATCGAAAGCCATCCATTGTCAAGGAAAGATCATTTATAGTCACTCATGCCTAGAAAAGCCTTATTACTCGGTTTAAATGCCTTTATAACCCCATAATTGAATTTATTTTGAATTTTTTTTACATTTTTTGATTAAAACATATTATAATTGATTGTTTGCCTCGGGAAACGTGGAGCGAAAGCCATCCATTGTCAAGAAAAGATCATTTATAGTCACTCATGCCTAGAAAAGCCATATTACTAGGTTTAAATGCCTTTATAACCCCATAATTGAATTTATTTTGAATTTTTTTTACATTTTTTTATTAAAACAGATTGTAATTGATTGTTTACCTCGGGAAACATGGAGCAAAAGCCATCCATTGTCCAGAAAAGTTCATTTATAGTCACTCAAGCCTAGAAAAGCCTTATTACTCGGTTTAAATGCCTTTATAATCCCATTATTGAATTTATTTTGAATTGTTTTCACATTTTTTGATTAAAACAGATTGTAATTGATTGTTTGCCTCGGGAAACCTGGAGCGAAAGCCATCCATTGTCAACAAAAGTTCATTTATAGTCACTCATGCCTAGAAAAGCCTTATTACTCGGTTTAAATGCCTTTATAATCCCATTATTGAGTTTATTTTGAATTTTTTTTACATTTTTTGATTAAAACATGTTGTAATTGATATTTTACCTCGGGAAACGTGGAGCGAAAGCCATCCATTGTCAAGAAAAGATCATTTATAGTCACCCATGCCTAGAATAGCCTTATTACTCGGTTTAAATGCCTTTATAACCCCATAATTGAATTTATTTTGAATTTTTTTACATTTTTTGATTAAAACAGATTGTAATTGATTGTTTACCTCGGGAAACGTGGAGCGAAAGCCATCCATTGTCAAGAAAAGTTCATTTATAGTCACTCATGCCTAGAAAAGCCTTATTACTCTGTTTAAATGCCTTTATAATCCCATTATTGAATTTTTTTTGAATTTTTTTTACATTTTTTGATTAAAACAGATTGTAATTGATTGTTTGCCTCGGGAAACGTGGAGCGAAAGCCTTCCATTGTCAAGAAAAGTTCATTTATAGTCACTCATGCCTAGAAAAGCCTTATTACTCGGTTTAAATGCCTTTATAATCCCATTATTGAATTTATTTTGAATTTTTTTTACATTTTTTGATTAAAACATATTGTAATAGATTGTTTACCTCTAGAAACATGGAGCAAAAGCCATCCATTGTCAAGAAAAGTTCATTTATAGTCAATCAAGCCTAGAAAAGCCTTATTACTCGGTTTAAATGCCTTTATAATCCCATTATTGATTTTTTTTTGAATTGTTTTTACATTTTTTGATGAAAACAGATTGTAATTGATAGTTTGCCTCGGGAAACGTTGAGCGAAAGCCATCCATTGTCAAGAAAAGATCATTTATAGTCACTCATGCCTAGAAAAGGCTTATTACTCGGTTTAAATGCCTTTATAATCCCATTATTGAATTTATTTTGAATTTTTTTTACATTTTTTGATTAAAACATATTGTAATTGAATGTTGACCTCTAGAAACATGGAGCAAAAGCCATCCATTGTCAAGAAAAGTTCATTTATAGTCACTCAAGCCTACAAAAGCCTTATTACTCAGTTTAAATGCATTTATAATCCCATTATTGAATTTATTTTGAATTTTTTTTACATTTTTTGATTAAAACAGATTGTAATTGATTGTTTGCCTCGGGAAACGTGGAGCGAAAGCCATCCATTGTCAAGAAAAGATCATTTATAGTCACTCATGCCTAGAAAAGCCTTATTACTCGGTTTAAATGCCTTTATAACCCCATAATTGAATTTATTTTGAATTTTTTTTCCATTTTTTTATTAAAACAGATTGTAATTAATTGTTTGCCTCCGGAAACGTTAATCGAAAGCCATCCATTGTCAAGAAAAGATCATTTATAGTCACTCATGCCTAGAAAAGCCTTATTACTCGATTTAAATGCCTTTATAATCCCATTATTGAATTTTTTTTGAACTGTTTTTACATTTTTTGATTAAAACAGATTGTAATTGATAGTTTGCCTTGGGAAACGTGGAGCGAAAGCCATCCATTGTCAAGAAGAGATCATTTATAGTCACTCATGCCTAGAAAAGCCTTATTACTCGGTTTAAATGCCTTTATAATCCCATTATTGAATTTATTTTGAATTTTTTTTACATTTTTTGATTAAAACATATTGTAATTGAATGTTGACCTCTAGAAACATGGAGCAAAAGCCATCCATTGTCAAGAAAAGTTCATTTATAGTCACTCAAGCCTAGAAAAGCCTTATTACTCAGTTTAAATGCCTTTATAATCCCATTATTGAATTTATTTTGAATTTTTTTTACATTTTTTGATTAAAACAGATTGTAATTGATTGTTTGCCTCGGGAAACGTGGAGCGAAAGCCATCCATTGTCAAGAAAAGTTCATTTATAGTCACTCATGCCTAGTAAAGCCTTATTACTCGGTTTAAATGCCTTTATAATCCCATTATTGAATTTATTTTGAATTGTTTTTACATTTTTTGATTAAAACATATTGTAATTGAAATTTGACCTCTAGAAACATGGAGCAAAAGCCATCCATTGTCAAGAAAAGTTCATTTATAGTCACTCAAGCCTAGAAAAGCCTTATTACTCTGTTTAAATGCCTTTATAATCCCATTATTGAATTTATTTTGAATTTTTTTTACATTTTTTTATTAAAACAGATTGTAATTGATTGTTTGCCTCGGGAAACGTGGAGCGAAAGCCATCCATTGTCAAGAAAAGTTCATTTATAGTCACTAATGCCTAGAAAAGCCTTATTACTCGGTTTAAATGCCTTTATAATCCCATTATTGAATTTATTTTGAATTTTTTTTACATTTTTTGATTAAAACAGATTGTAATTGATTGTTTGCCTCGGGAAACGTGGAGCGAAAGCCTTCCATTGTCAAGAAAAGTTCATTTATAGTCACTCATGCCTAGAAAAGCCTTATTACTCGGTTTAAATGCCTTTATAATCCCATTATTGAATTTATTTTGAACTTTTTTTACATTTTTTGATTAAAACATATTGTAATTGAATGTTGACCTCTAGAAACATGGAGCAAAAGCCATCCATGGTCAAGAAAAGTTCATTTATAGTCACTCAAGCCTAGAAAAGCCTTATTACTCAGTTTAAATGCCTTTATAATCTCATTATTGAATTTATTTTGAATTTTTTTTACATTTTTTGATTAAAACAGATTGTAATTGATTGTTTGCCTCGGGAAACGTGGAGCGAACGCCATCCATTGTCAAGAAAAGTTCATTTATAGTCACTCATGCCTAGAAAAGCCTTATTACTCGGTTTAAATGCCTCTATAATCACATTATTGAATTTATTTTGAATTGTTTTTACATTTTTTGATTAAAACATATTGTAATTGATTGTTTGCCTCGGGAAACGTGGATCGAAAGCCATCCATTGTCAAGGAAAGATCATTTATAGTCACTCATGCCTAGAAAAGCCTTATTACTCGGTTTAAATGCCTTTATAACCCCATAATTGAATTTATTTTGAATTTTTTTTACATTTTTTGATTAAAACATATTATAATTGATTGTTTGCCTCGGGAAACGTGGAGCGAAAGCCATCCATTGTCAAGAAAAGATCATTTATAGTCACTCATGCCTAGAAAAGCCTTATTACTAGGTTTAAATGCCTTTATAACCCCATAATTGAATTTATTTTGAATTTTTTTTACATTTTTTTATTAAAACAGATTGTAATTGATTGTTTACCTCGGGAAACATGGAGCAAAAGCCATCCATTGTCCAGAAAAGTTCATTTATAGTCACTCAAGCCTAGAAAAGCCTTATTACTCGGTTTAAATGCCTTTATAATCCCATTATTGAATTTATTTTGAATTGTTTTCACATTTTTTGATTAAAACAGATTGTAATTGATTGTTTGCCTCGGGAAACCTGGAGCGAAAGCCATCCATTGTCAACAAAAGTTCATTTATAGTCACTCATGCCTAGAAAAGCCTTATTACTCGGTTTAAATGCCTTTATAATCCCATTATTGAGTTTATTTTGAATTTTTTTTACATTTTTTGATTAAAACATGTTGTAATTGATATTTTACCTCGGGAAACGTGGAGCGAAAGCCATCCATTGTCAAGAAAAGATCATTTATAGTCACCCATGCCTAGAAAAGCCTTATTACTCTGTTTAAATGCCTTTATAATCCCATTATTGAATTTATTTTAAATTTTTTTTACATTTTTTGATTAAAACAGATTGTAATTGATTGTTTGCCTCAGGAAACGTGGAGCGAAAGCCATCCATTGTCAAGAAAAGATCATTTATAGTCACTCATGCCTAGAAAAGCCTTATTACTCGGTTTAAATGCCTTTATAACCCCATAATTGAATTTATTTTGAATTTTTTTTGCATTTTTTTATTAAAACAGATTGTAATTGATTGTTTGCCTCGGGAAACGTGGATCGAAAGCCATCCATTGTCAAGAAAAGATCATTTATAGTCACTCATGCCGAGAAAAGCCTTATTACTCGGTTTAAATGCCTTTATAACCCCATAATTGAATTTATTTTGAATTTTTTTTACATTTTTTTATTAAAACAGATTGTAATTGATTGTTTACCTCGGGAAACATGGAGCAAAAGCCATCCATTGTCCAGAAAAGTTCATTTATAGTCACTCAAGCCTAGAAAAGCCTTATTACTCGGTTTAAATGCCTTTATAATCCCATTATTGAATTTATTTTGAATTGTTTTTACATTTTTTGATTAAAACAGATTGTAATTGATTGTTTGCCTCGGGAAACGTGGAGCGAAAGCCATCCATTGTCAAGAAAAGTTCATTTATAGTCACTCATGCGTAGAAAAGCCTTATTACTCTGTTTAAATGCCTTTATAATCCCATTATTGAATTTATTTTGAATTTTTTTTATATTTTTTGATTAAAACAGATTGTAATTGAATTTTTGCCTCGGGAAACGTGGAGCGAAAGCCTTCCACTGTCAAGAAAAGTTCATTTATAGTCACTCATGCCTAGAAAAGCCTTATTACTCGGTTTAAATGCCTTTATAATCCCATTATTGAATTTATTTTGAATTTTTTTTACATTTTTTGATTAAAACAGATTGTAATTGAATTTTTGCCTCGGGAAACGTGGAGCGAAAGCCTTCCACTGTCAAGAAAAGTTCATTTATAGTCACTCATGCCTAGAAAAGCCTTATTACTCGGTTTAAATGCCTTTATAATCCCATTATTGAATTTATTTTGAATTTTTTTTACATTTTTTGATTAAAACAGATTGTAATTGATTGTTTGCCTCAGGAAACGTGGAGCGAAAGCCATCCATTGTCAAGAAAAGATCATTTATAGTCACTCATGCCTAGAAAAGCCTTATTACTCGGTTTAAATGCCTTTATAACCCCATAATTGAATTTATTTTGAATTTTTTTTGCATTTTTTTATTAAAACAGATTGTAATTGATTGTTTGCCTCGGGAAACGTGGATCGAAAGCCATCCATTGTCAAGGAAAGATCATTTATAGTCACTCATGCCTAGAAAAGCCTTATTACTCGGTTTAAATGCCTTTATAACCCCATAAATGAATTTATTTTGAATTTTTTTTACATTTTTTGATTAAAACATATTATAATTGATTGTTTGCCTCGGGAAACGTGGAGCGAAAGCCATCCATTGTCAAGAAAAGATCATTTATAGTCACTCATGCCTAGAAAAGCCTTATTACTAGGTTTAAATGCCTTTATAACCCCATAATTGAATTTATTTTGAATTTTTTTTACATTATTTTATTAAAACAGATTGTAATTGATTGTTTACCTCGGGAAACATGGAGCAAAAGCCATCCATTGTCCAGAAAAGTTCATTTATAGTCACTCAAGCCTAGAAAAGCCTTATTACTCGGTTTAAATGCCTTTATAATCCCATTATTGAATTTATTTTGAATTGTTTTCACATTTTTTGATTAAAACAGATTGTAATTGATTGTTTGCCTCGGGAAACCTGGAGCGAAAGCCATCCATTGTCAACAAAAGTTCATTTATAGTCACTCATGCCTAGAAAAGCCTTATTACTCGGTTTAAATGCCTTTATAATCCCATTATTGAGTTTATTTTGAATTTTTTTTACATTTTTTGATTAAAACATGTTGTAATTGATATTTTACCTCGGGAAACGTGGAGCGAAAGCCATCCATTGTCAAGAAAAGATCATTTATAGTCACCCATGCCTAGAAAAGCCTTATTACTCTGTTTAAATGCCTTTATAATCCCATTATTGAATTTATTTTGAATTTTTTTTACATTTTTTGATTAAAACAGATTGTAATTGATTGTTTGCCTCAGGAAACGTGGAGCGAAAGCCATCCATTGTCAAGAAAAGATCATTTATAGTCACTCATGCCTAGAAAAGCCTTATTACTCGGTTTAAATGCCTTTATAACCCCATAATTGAATTTATTTTGAATTTTTTTTGCATTTTTTTATTAAAACAGATTGTAATTGATTGTTTGCCTCGGGAAACGTGGATCGAAAGCCATCCATTGTCAAGAAAAGATCATTTATAATCACTCATGCCGAGAAAAGCCTTATTACTCGGTTTAAATGCCTTTATAACCCCATAATTGAATTTATTTTGAATTTTTTTTACATTTTTTTATTAAAACAGATTGTAATTGATTGTTTACCTCGGGAAACATGGAGCAAAAGCCATCCATTGTCCAGAAAAGTTCATTTATAGTCACTCAAGCCTAGAAAAGCCTTATTACTCGGTTTAAATGCCTTTATAATCCCATTATTGAATTTATTTTGAATTGTTTTTACATTTTTTGATTAAAACAGATTGTAATTGATTGTTTGCCTCGGGAAACGTGGAGCGAAAGCCATCCATTGTCAAGAAAAGTTCATTTATAGTCACTCATGCCTAGAAAAGCCTTATTACTCTGTTTAAATGCCTTTATAATCCCATTATTGAATTTATTTTGAATTTTTTTTACATTTTTTGATTAAAACAGATTGTAATTGAATTTTTGCCTCGGGAAACGTGGAGCGAAAGCCTTCCACTGTCAAGAAAAGTTCATTTATAGTCACTCATGCCTAGAAAAGCCTTATTACTCGGTTTAAATGCCTTTATAATCCCATTATTGAATTTATTTTGAATTTTTTTTACATTTTTTGATTAAAACAGATTGTAATTGAATTTTTGCCTCGGGAAACGTGGAGCGAAAGCCTTCCACTGTCAAGAAAAGTTCATTTATAGTCACTCATGCCTAGAAAAGCCTTATTACTCGGTTTAAATGCCTTTATAATCCCATTATTGAATTTATTTTGAATTTTTTTTACATTTTTTGATTAAAACAGATTGTAATTGATTGTTTGCCTCAGGAAACGTGGAGCGAAAGCCATCCATTGTCAAGAAAAGATCATTTATAGTCACTCATGCCTAGAAAAGCCTTATTACTCGGTTTAAATGCCTTTATAACCCCATAATTGAATTTATTTTGAATTTTTTTTGCATTTTTTTATTAAAACAGATTGTAATTGATTGTTTGCCTCGGGAAACGTGGATCGAAAGCCATCCATTGTCAAGGAAAGATCATTTATAGTCACTCATGCCTAGAAAAGCCTTATTACTCGGTTTAAATGCCTTTATAACCCCATAATTGAATTTATTTTGAATTTTTTTTACATTTTTTGATTAAAACATATTATAATTGATTGTTTGCCTTGGGAAACGTGGAGCGAAAGCCATCCATTGTCAAGAAAAGATCATTTATAGTCACTCATGCCTAGAAAAGCCTTATTACTAGGTTTAAATGCCTTTATAACCCCATAATTGAATTTATTTTGAATTTTTTTTACATTATTTTATTAAAACAGATTGTAATTGATTGTTTACCTCGGGAAACATGGAGCAAAAGCCATCCATTGTCCAGAAAAGTTCATTTATAGTCACTCAAGCCTAGAAAAGCCTTATTACTCGGTTTAAATGCCTTTATAATCCCATTATTGAATTTATTTTGAATTGTTTTCACATTTTTTGATTAAAACAGATTGTAATTGATTGTTTGCCTCGGGAAACGTGGAGCGAAAGCCATCCATTGTCAACAAAAGTTCATTTATAGTCACTCATGCCTAGAAAAGCCTTATTACTCGGTTTAAATGCCTTTATAATCCCATTATTGAGTTTATTTTGAATTTTTTTTACATTTTTTGATTAAAACATGTTGTAATTGATATTTTACCTCGGGAAACGTGGAGCGAAAGCCATCCATTGTCAAGAAAAGATCATTTATAGTCACCCATGCCTAGAATAGCCTTATTACTCGGATTAAATGCCTTTATAACCCCATAATTGAATTTATTTTGAACTTTTTTTACATTTGTTGATTAAAACAGATTGTAATTCATTGTTTCCCTCAGGAAACGTGGAGCGAAAGCCATCCATTGTCAAGAAAAGATCATTTATAGTCACTCATGCCTAGAAAAGCCTTATTACTCGGTTTAAATGCCTTTATAACCCCATAATTGAATTTATTTTGAATTTTTTTTGCATTTTTTTATTAAAACAGATTGTAATTGATTGTTTGCCTCGGGAAACGTGGATCGAAAGCCATCCATTGTCAAGGAAAGATCATTTATAGTCACTCATGCCTAGAAAAGCCTTATTACTCGGTTTAAATGCCTTTATAACCCCATAATTGAATTTATTTTGAATTTTTTTTACATTTTTTGATTAAAACATATTATAATTGATTGTTTGCCTCGGGAAACGTGGAGCGAAAGCCATCCATTGTCAAGAAAAGATCATTTATAGTCACTCATGCCTAGAAAAGCCTTATTACTAGGTTTAAATGCCTTTATAACCCCATAATTGAATTTATTTTGAATTTTTTTTACATTTTTTTATTAAAACAGATTGTAATTGATTGTTTACCTCGGGAAACATGGAGCAAAAGCCATCCATTGTCCAGAAAAGTTCATTTATAGTCACTCAAGCCTAGAAAAGCCTTATTACTCGGTTTAAATGCCTTTATAATCCCATTATTGAATTTATTTTGAATTGTTTTCACATTTTTTGATTAAAACAGATTGTAATTGATTGTTTGCCTCGGGAAACCTGGAGCGAAAGCCATCCATTGTCAACAAAAGTTCATTTATAGTCACTCATGCCTAGAAAAGCCTTATTACTCGGTTTAAATGCCTTTATAATCCCATTATTGAGTTTATTTTGAATGTTTTTTACATTTTTTGATTAAAACATGTTGTAATTGATATTTTACCTCGGGAAACGTGGAGCGAAAGCCATCCATTGTCAAGAAAAGATCATTTATAGTCACCCATGCCTAGAATAGCCTTATTACTCGGTTTAAATGCCTTTATAACCCCATAATTGAATTTATTTTGAATTTTTTTACATTTTTTGATTAAAACAGATTGTAATTGATTGTTTACCTCGGGAAACGTGGAGCGAAAGCCATCCATTGTCAAGAAAAGTTCATTTATAGTCACTCATGCCTAGAAAAGCCTTATTACTCTGTTTAAATGCCTTTATAATCCCATTATTGAATTTATTTTGAATTTTTTTTATATTTTTTGATTAAAACAGATTGTAATTGATTGTTTGCCTCGGGAAACGTGGAGCGAAAGCCTTCCATTGTCAAGAAAAGTTCATTTATAGTCACTCATGCCTAGAAAAGCCTTATTACTCGGTTTAAATGCCTTTATAATCCCATTATTGAATTTATTTTGAATTTTTTTTACATTTTTTGATTAAAACATATTGTAATAGATTGTTTACCTCTAGAAACATGGAGTGAAAGCCATCCATTGTCAAGAAAAGTTCATTTATAGTCACTAATGCCTAGAAAAGCCTTATTACTCGGTTTAAAAGCCTTTATAATCCCATTATTGAATTTCTTTTGAATTTTTTTTACATTTTTTGATTAAAACAGATTGTAATTGATTGTTTGCCTCGGGAAACGTGGAGCGAAAGCCTTCCATTGTCAAGAAAAGTTCATTTATAGTCACTCATGCCTAGAAAAGCCTTATTACTCGGTTTAAATGCCTTTATAATCCCATTATTGAATTTATTTTGAACTTTTTTTACATTTTTTGATTAAAACATATTGTAATTGAATGTTGACCTCTAGAAACATGGAGCAAAAGCCATCCATTGTCAAGAAAAGTTCATTTATAGTCACTCAAGCCTAGAAAAGCCTTATTACTCGGTTTAAATGCCTTTATAATCCCATTATTGAATTTATTTTGAATTTTTTTTACATTTTTTGATTAAAACAGATTGTAATTGATTGTTTGCCTCGGGAAACGTGGAGCGAAAGCCATCCATTGTCAAGAAAAGATCATTTATAGTCACTCATGCCTAGAAAAGCCTTATTACTCGGTTTAAATGCCTTTATAACCCCATAATTGAATTTATTTTGAATTTTTTTTGCATTTTTTTATTAAAACAGATTGTAATTGATTGTTTGCCTCGGGAAACGTGGATCGAAAGCCATCCATTGTCAAGAAAAGATCATTTATAGTCACTCATGCCTAGAAAAGCCTTATTACTCGGTTTAAATGCCTTTATAATCCCATTATTGAATTTTTTTTGAACTGTTTTTACATTTTTTGATTAAAACAGATTGTAATTGATAGTTTGCCTTGGGAAACGTGGAGCGAAAGCCATCCATTGTCAAGAAGAGATCATTTATAGTCACTCATGCCTAGAAAAGCCTTATTACTCGGTTTAAATGCCTTTATAATCCCATTATTGAATTTATTTTGAATTTTTTTTACATTTTTTGATTAAAACATATTGTAATTGAATGTTGACCTCTAGAAACATGGAGCAAAAGCCATCCATTGTCAAGAAAAGTTCATTTATAGTCACTCAAGCCTAGAAAAGCCTTATTACTCAGTTTAAATGCCTTTATAATCCCATTATTGAATTTATTTTGAATTTTTTTTACATTTTTTGATTAAAACAGATTGTAATTGATTGTTTGCCTCGAGAAACGTGGAGCGAAAGCCATCCATTGTCAAGAAAAGTTCATTTATAGTCACTCATGCCTAGTAAAGCCTTATTACTCGGTTTAAATGCCTTTATAATCCCATTATTGAATTTATTTTGAATTGTTTTTACATTTTTTGATTAAAACATATTGTAATTGAATGTTGACCTCTAGAAACATGGAGCAAAAGCCATCCATGGTCAAGAAAAGTTCATTTATAGTCACTCAAGCCTAGAAAAGCCTTATTACTCAG
This sequence comes from Theobroma cacao, assembly GCF_053813885.1. Taxonomy (NCBI): domain Eukaryota; kingdom Viridiplantae; phylum Streptophyta; class Magnoliopsida; order Malvales; family Malvaceae; genus Theobroma; species Theobroma cacao. Next base: position 13,344,513 of record NC_142644.1, on the reverse strand, counting down.
TTTAAATGCCTTTATAATCTCATTATTGAATTTATTTTGAAGTTTTTTTACATTTTTTGATTAAAACAGATTGTAATTGATTGTTTGCCTCGGGAAACGTGGAGCGAAAGCCATCCATTGTCAAGAAAAGTTCATTTATAGTCACTCATGCCTAGTAAAGCCTTATTACTCGGTTTAAATGCCTTTATAATCCCATTATTGAATTTATTTTGAATTGTTTTTACATTTTTTGATTAAAACATATTGTAATTGAATGTTGACCTCTAGAAACATGGAGCAAAAGCCATCCATTGTCAAGAAAAGTTCATTTATAGTCACTCAAGCCTAGAAAAGCCTTATTACTCAGTTTAAATGCCTTTATAATCCCATTATTGAATTTATTTTGAATTTTTTTTACATTTTTTGATTAAAACAGATTGTAATTGATTGTTTGCCTCGGGAAACGTGGAGCGAAAGCCTTCCATTGTCAAGAAAAGTTCATTTATAGTCACTCATGCCTAGAAAAGCCTTATTACTCGGTTTAAATGCCTTTATAATCCCATTATTGAATTTATTTTGAACTTTTTTTACATTTTTTGATTAAAACATATTGTAATTGAATGTTGACCTCTAGAAACATGGAGCAAAAGCCATCCATGGTCAAGAAAAGTTCATTTATAGTCATTCAAGCCTAGAAAAGCCTTATTACTCAGTTTAAATGCCTTTATAATCTCATTATTGAATTTATTTTGAATTTTTTTTACATTTTTTGATTAAAACAGATTGTAATTGATTGTTTGCCTCGGGAAACGTGGAGCGAACGCCATCCATTGTCAAGAAAAGTTCATTTATAGTCACTCATGCCTAGAAAAGCCTTATTACTCGGTTTAAATGCCTCTATAATCACATTATTGAATTTATTTTGAATTGTTTTTACATTTTTTGATTAAAACATATTGTAATTGAATGTTGACCTCTAGAAACATGGAGCAAAAGCCATCCATTGTCAAGAAAAGTTCATTTATAGTCACTAAAGCCTAGAAAAGCCTTATTACTCAGTTTAAATGCCTTTATGATCCCATTATTGAATTTATTTTGAATTTTTTTTACATTTTTTGATTAAAACAGATTGTAATTGATTGTTTGCCTCGGGAAACGTGGAGCGAAAGCCATCCATTGTCAAGAAAAGTTCATTTATATTCACTCATGCCTAGTAAAGCCTTATTACTCGGTTTAAATGCCTTTATAATCCCATTATTGAATTTATTTTGAATTGTTTTTACATTTTTTGATTAAAACATATTGTAATTGAATGTTGACCTCTAGAAACATGGAGCAAAAGCCATCCATTGTCAAGAAAAGTTCATTTATAGTCACTCAAGCCTAGAAAAGCCTTATTACTCTGTTTAAATGCCTTTATAATCCCATTATTGAATTTATTTTGAATTTTTTTTACATTTTTTGATTAAAACAGATTGTAATTGATTGTTTGCCTCGAGAAACGTGGAGCGAAAGCCATCCATTGTCAAGAAAAGTTCATTTATAGTCACTAATGCCTAGAAAAGCCTTATTACTCGGTTTAAAAGCCTTTATAATCCCATTATTGAATTTCTTTTGAATTTTTTTTACATTTTTTGATTAAAACAGATTGTAATTGATTGTTTGCCTCGGGAAACGTGGAGCGAAAGCCTTCCATTGTCAAGAAAAGTTCATTTATAGTCACTCATGCCTAGAAAAGCCTTATTACTCGGTTTAAATGCCTTTATAATCCCATTATTGAATTTATTTTGAACTTTTTTTACATTTTTTGATTAAAACATATTGTAATTGAATGTTGACCTCTAGAAACATGGAGCAAAAGCCATCCATGGTCAAGAAAAGTTCATTTATAGTCACTCAAGCCTAGAAAAGCCTTATTACTCAGTTTAAATGCCTTTATAATCTCATTATTGAATTTATTTTGAATTTTTTTTACATTTTTTGATTAAAACAGATTGTAATTGATTGTTTGCCTCGGAAAACATGGAGCGAACGCCATCCATTGTCAAGAAAAGTTCATTTATAGTCACTCATGCCTAGAAAAGCCTTATTACTCGGTTTAAATGCCTTTATAATCACATTATTGAATTTATTTTGAATTGTTTTTACATTTTTTGATTAAAACATATTGTAATTGAATGTTGACCTCTAGAAACATGGAGCAAAAGCCATCCATTGTCAAGAAAAGTTCATTTATGGTCACTCAAGCCTAGAAAAGCCTTATTACTCAGTTTAAATGCCTTTATAATCCCATTATTGAATTTATTTTGAATTTTTTTTACATTTTTTGATTAAAACAGATTGTAATTGATTGTTTGCCTCGGGAAACGTGGAGCGAAAGCCATCCATTGTCAAGAAAAGATCATTTATAGTCACTCATGCCTAGAAAAGCCTTATTACTCGGTTTAAATGCCTTTATAACCCCATAATTGAATTTATTTTGAATTTTTTTTGCATTTTTTTATTAAAACAGATTGTAATTGATTGTTTGCCTCGGGAAACGTGGATCGAAAGCCATCCATTGTCAAGAAAAGATCATTTATAGTCACTCATGCCTAGAAAAGCCTTATTACTCGGTTTAAATGCCTTTATAACCCCATAATTGAATTTATTTTGAATTTTTTTTACATTTTTTGATTAAAACATATTATAATTGATTGTTTGCCTCGGGAAACGTGGAGCGAAAGCCATCCATGGTCAAGAAAAGATCATTTATAGTCACTCATGCCGAGAAAAGCCTTATTACTCGGTTTAAATGCCTTTATAACCCCATAATTGAATTTATTTTGAATTTTTTTTACATTTTTTGATTAAAACATATTGTAATTGATTGTTTACCTCGGGAAACATTGAGCAAAAGCCATCCATTGTCCAGAAAAGTTCATTTATAGTCACTCAAGCCTAGAAAAGCCTTATTACTCGGTTTAAATGCCTTTATAATCCCATTATTGAATTTATTTTGAATTGTTTTCACATTTTTTGATTAAAACAGATTGTAATTGATTGTTTGCCTCGGGAAACCTGGAGCGAAAGCCATCCATTGTCAACAAAAGTTCATTTATAGTCACTCATGCCTAGAAAAGCCTTATTACTCGGTTTAAATGCCTTTATAATCCCATTGTTGAGTTTATTTTGAATTTTTTTTACATTTTTTGATTAAAACATGTTGTAATTGATTGTTTGCCTCGGGAAACGTGGAGCGAAAGCCATCCATTGTCAAGAAAAGATCATTTATAGTCACTCATGCCTAGAAAATCCTTATTACTCGGTTTAAATGCCTTTATAACCCCATAATTGAATTTATTTTGAATTTTTTTTACATTTTTTGATTAAAACAGATTGTAATTGATTGTTTGCCTCGGGAAACGTGGAGCGAAAGCCATCCATTGTCAAGAAAAGTTCATTTATAGTCACTAATGCCTAGAAAAGCCTTATTACTCGGTTTAAATGCCTTTATAAACCCATAATTGAATTTATTTTGAATTGTTTTTACATTTTTTGATTAAAACAGATTGTAATTGATTGTTTGCCTCCGGAAACGTGGAGCGAAAGCCATCCATGGTCAAGAAAAGTTCATTTATAGTCACTCATGCCTAGAAAAGCCTTATTACTCGGTTTAAATGCCTTTATAATCCCATTATTGAATTTATTTTGAATTTTTTTTACATTTTTTGATTAAAACAGATTGTAATTGATTGTTTGCCTCAAGAAACATGGAGCAAAAGCCATCCATTGTCAAGAAAAGTTCATTTATAGTCAATCAAGCCTAGAAAAGCCTTATTACTCGGTTTAAATGCCTTTATAATCCCATTATTGATTTTTTTTTGAATTGTTTTTACATTTTTTGATGAAAACAGATTGTAATTGATAGTTTGCCTCGGGAAACGTGGAGCGAAAGCCATCCATTGTCAAGAAAAGATCATTTATAGTCACTCATGCCTAGAAAAGGCTTATTACTCGGTTTAAATGCCTTTATAATCCCATTATTGAATTTATTTTGAATTTTTTTTTATATTTTTTGATTAAAACATATTGTAATTGAATGTTGACCTCTAGAAACATGGAGCAAAAGCCATCCATTGTCAAGAAAAGTTCATTTATAGTCACTCAAGCCTACAAAAGCCTTATTACTCAGTTTAAATGCCTTTATAATCCCATTATTGAATTTATTTTGAATTTTTTTTACATTTTTTGATTAAAACAGATTGTAATTGATTGTTTGCCTCGGGAAACGTGGAGCGAAAGCCATCCATTGTCAAGAAAAGATCATTTATAGTCACTCATGCCTAGAAAAGCCTTATTACTCGGTTTAAATGCCTTTATAACCCCATAATTGAATTTATTTTGAATTTTTTTTTGCATTTTTTTATTAAAACAGATTGTAATTGATTGTTTGCCTCGGGAAACGTGGATCGAAAGCCATCCATTGTCAAGAAAAGATCATTTATAGTCACTCATGCCTAGAAAAGCCTTATTACTCGGTTTAAATGCCTTTATAATCCCATTATTGAATTTTTTTTGAACTGTTTTTACATTTTTTGATTAAAACAGATTGTAATTGATAGTTTGCCTTGGGAAACGTGGAGCGAAAGCCATCCATTGTCAAGAAGAGATCATTTATAGTCACTCATGCCTAGAAAAGCCTTATTACTCGGTTTAAATGCCTTTATAATCCCATTATTGAATTTATTTTGAATTTTTTTTACATTTTTTGATTAAAACATATTGTAATTGAATGTTGACCTCTAGAAACATGGAGCAAAAGCCATCCATTGTCAAGAAAAGTTCATTTATAGTCACTCAAGCCTAGAAAAGCCTTATTACTCAGTTTAAATGCCTTTATAATCCCATTATTGAATTTATTTTGAATTTTTTTTACATTTTTTGATTAAAACAGATTGTAATTGATTGTTTGCCTCGGGAAACGTGGAGCGAAAGCCATCCATTGTCAAGAAAAGTTCATTTATAGTCACTCATGCCTAGTAAAGCCTTATTACTCGGTTTAAATGCCTTTATAATCCCATTATTGAATTTATTTTGAATTGTTTTTACATTTTTTGATTAAAACATATTGTAATTTAAATTTGACCTCTAGAAACATGGAGCAAAAGCCATCCATTGTCAAGAAAAGTTCATTTATAGTCACTCAAGCCTAGAAAAGCCTTATTACTCAGTTTAAATGCCTTTATAATCCCATTATTGAATTTATTTTGAATTTTTTTTACATTTTTTGATTAAAACAGATTGTAATTGATTGTTTGCCTCGGGAAACGTGGAGCGAAAGCCATCCATTGTCAAGAAAAGTTCATTTATAGTCACTAATGCCTAGAAAAGCCTTATTACTCGGTTTAAATGCCTTTATAATCCCATTATTGAATTTATTTTGAATTTTTTTTACATTTTTTGATTAAAACAGATTGTAATTGATTGTTTGCCTCGGGAAATGTGGAGCGAAAGCCTTCCATTGTCAAGAAAAGTTCATTTATAGTCACTCATGCCTAGAAAAGCCTTATTACTCGGTTTAAATGCCTTTATAATCCCATTATTGAATTTTTTTTGAACTGTTTTTACATTTTTTGATTAAAACAGATTGTAATTGATAGTTTGCCTTGGGAAACGTGGAGCGAAAGCCATCCATTGTCAAGAAGAGATCATTTATAGTCACTCATGCCTAGAAAAGCCTTATTACTCGGTTTAAATGCCTTTATAATCCCATTATTGAATTTATTTTGAATTTTTTTTACATTTTTTGATTAAAACATATTGTAATTGAATGTTGACCTCTAGAAACATGGAGCAAAAGCCATCCATTGTCAAGAAAAGTTCATTTATAGTCACTCAAGCCTAGAAAAGCCTTATTACTCAGTTTAAATGCCTTTATAATCCCATTATTGAATTTATTTTGAATTTTTTTTACATTTTTTGATTAAAACAGATTGTAATTGATTGTTTGCCTCGGGAAACGTGGAGCGAAAGCCATCCATTGTCAAGAAAAGTTCATTTATAGTCACTCATGCCTAGTAAAGCCTTATTACTCGGTTTAAATGCCTTTATAATCCCATTATTGAATTTATTTTGAATTGTTTTTACATTTTTTGATTAAAACATATTGTAATTTAAATTTGACCTCTAGAAACATGGAGCAAAAGCCATCCATTGTCAAGAAAAGTTCATTTATAGTCACTCAAGCCTAGAAAAGCCTTATTACTCAGTTTAAATGCCTTTATAATCCCATTATTGAATTTATTTTGAATTTTTTTTACATTTTTTGATTAAAACAGATTGTAATTGATTGTTTGCCTCGGGAAACGTGGAGCGAAAGCCATCCATTGTCAAGAAAAGTTCATTTATAGTCACTAATGCCTAGAAAAGCCTTATTACTCGGTTTAAATGCCTTTATAATCCCATTATTGAATTTATTTTGAATTTTTTTTACATTTTTTGATTAAAACAGATTGTAATTGATTGTTTGCCTCGGGAAATGTGGAGCGAAAGCCTTCCATTGTCAAGAAAAGTTCATTTATAGTCACTCATGCCTAGAAAAGCCTTATTACTCGGTTTAAATGCCTTTATAATCCCATTATTGAATTTTTTTTGAACTGTTTTTACATTTTTTGATTAAAACAGATTGTAATTGATAGTTTGCCTTGGGAAACGTGGAGCGAAAGCCATCCATTGTCAAGAAGAGATCATTTATAGTCACTCATGCCTAGAAAAGCCTTATTACTCGGTTTAAATGCCTTTATAATCCCATTATTGAATTTATTTTGAATTTTTTTTACATTTTTTGATTAAAACATATTGTAATTGAATGTTGACCTCTAGAAACATGGAGCAAAAGCCATCCATTGTCAAGAAAAGTTCATTTATAGTCACTCAAGCCTAGAAAAGCCTTATTACTCAGTTTAAATGCCTTTATAATCCCATTATTGAATTTATTTTGAATTTTTTTTACATTTTTTGATTAAAACAGATTGTAATTGATTGTTTGCCTCGGGAAACGTGGAGCGAAAGCCATCCATTGTCAAGAAAAGTTCATTTATAGTCACTCATGCCTAGTAAAGCCTTATTACTCGGTTTAAATGCCTTTATAATCCCATTATTGAATTTATTTTGAATTGTTTTTACATTTTTTGATTAAAACATATTGTAATTTAAATTTGACCTCTAGAAACATGGAGCAAAAGCCATCCATTGTCAAGAAAAGTTCATTTATAGTCACTCAAGCCTAGAAAAGCCTTATTACTCAGTTTAAATGCCTTTATAATCCCATTATTGAATTTATTTTGAATTTTTTTTACATTTTTTGATTAAAACAGATTGTAATTGATTGTTTGCCTCGGGAAACGTGGAGCGAAAGCCATCCATTGTCAAGAAAAGTTCATTTATAGTCACTAATGCCTAGAAAAGCCTTATTACTCGGTTTAAATGCCTTTATAATCCCATTATTGAATTTTTTTTGAACTGTTTTTACATTTTTTGATTAAAACAGATTGTAATTGATAGTTTGCCTTGGGAAACGTGGAGCGAAAGCCATCCATTGTCAAGAAGAGATCATTTATAGTCACTCATGCCTAGAAAAGCCTTATTACTCGGTTTAAATGCCTTTATAATCCCATTATTGAATTTATTTTGAATTTTTTTTACATTTTTTGATTAAAACATATTGTAATTGAATGTTGACCTCTAGAAACATGGAGCAAAAGCCATCCATTGTCAAGAAAAGTTCATTTATAGTCACTCAAGCCTAGAAAAGCCTTATTACTCAGTTTAAATGCCTTTATAATCCCATTATTGAATTTATTTTGAATTTTTTTTACATTTTTTGATTAAAACAGATTGTAATTGATTGTTTGCCTCGGGAAACGTGGAGCGAAAGCCATCCATTGTCAAGAAAAGTTCATTTATAGTCACTCATGCCTAGTAAAGCCTTATTACTCGGTTTAAATGCCTTTATAATCCCATTATTGAATTTATTTTGAATTGTTTTTACATTTTTTGATTAAAACATATTGTAATTTAAATTTGACCTCTAGAAACATGGAGCAAAAGCCATCCATTGTCAAGAAAAGTTCATTTATAGTCACTCAAGCCTAGAAAAGCCTTATTACTCAGTTTAAATGCCTTTATAATCCCATTATTGAATTTATTTTGAATTTTTTTTACATTTTTTGATTAAAACAGATTGTAATTGATTGTTTGCCTCGGGAAACGTGGAGCGAAAGCCATCCATTGTCAAGAAAAGTTCATTTATAGTCACTAATGCCTAGAAAAGCCTTATTACTCGGTTTAAATGCCTTTATAATCCCATTATTGAATTTATTTTGAATTTTTTTTACATTTTTTGATTAAAACAGATTGTAATTGATTGTTTGCCTCGGGAAATGTGGAGCGAAAGCCTTCCATTGTCAAGAAAAGTTCATTTATAGTCACTCATGCCTAGAAAAGCCTTATTACTCGGTTTAAATGCCTTTATAATCCCATTATTGAATTTATTTTGAACTTTTTTTACATTTTTTGATTAAAACATATTGTAATTGAATGTTGACCTCTAGAAACATGGAGCAAAAGCCATCCATGGTCAAGAAAAGTTCATTTATAGTCACTCAAGCCTAGAAAAGCCTTATTACTCAGTTTAAATGCCTTTATAATCTCATTATTGAATTTATTTTGAATTTTTTTTACATTTTTTGATTAAAACAGATTGTAATTGATTGTTTGCCTCGGGAAACGTGGAGCGAAAGCCATCCATTGTCAAGAAAAGTTCATTTATAGTCACTCATGCCTAGTAAAGCCTTATTACTCGGTTTAAATGCCTTTATAATCCCATTATTGAATTTATTTTGAATTGTTTTTACATTTTTTGATTAAAACATATTGTAATTGAATGTTGACCTCTAGAAACATGGAGCAAAAGCCATCCATTGTCAAGAAAAGTTCATTTATAGTCACTCAAGCCTAGAAAAGCCTTATTACTCTGTTTAAATGCCTTTATAATCCCATTATTGAATTTATTTTGAATTTTTTTTACATTTTTTGATTAAAACAGATTGTAATTGATTGTTTGCCTCGAGAAACGTGGAGCGAAAGCCATCCATTGTCAAGAAAAGTTCATTTATAGTCACTAATGCCTAGAAAAGCCTTATTACTCGGTTTAAAAGCCTTTATAATCCCATTATTGAATTTCTTTTGAATTTTTTTTACATTTTTTGATTAAAACAGATTGTAATTGATTGTTTGCCTCGGGAAACGTGGAGCGAAAGCCTTCCATTGTCAAGAAAAGTTCATTTATAGTCACTCATGCCTAGAAAAGCCTTATTACTCGGTTTAAATGCCTTTATAATCCCATTATTGAATTTATTTTGAACTTTTTTTACATTTTTTGATTAAAACATATTGTAATTGAATGTTGACCTCTAGAAACATGGAGCAAAAGCCATCCATGGTCAAGAAAAGTTCATTTATAGTCACTCAAGCCTAGAAAAGCCTTATTACTCAGTTTAAATGCCTTTATAATCTCATTATTGAATTTATTTTGAATTTTTTTTACATTTTTTGATTAAAACAGATTGTAATTGATTGTTTGCCTTGGAAAACGTGGAGCGAACGCCATCCATTGTCAAGAAAAGTTCATTTATAGTCACTCATGCCTAGAAAAGCCTTATTACTCGGTTTAAATGCCTTTATAATCACATTATTGAATTTATTTTGAATTGTTTTTACATTTTTTGATTAAAACATATTGTAATTGAATGTTGACCTCTAGAAACATGGAGCAAAAGCCATCCATTGTCAAGAAAAGTTCATTTATGGTCACTCAAGCCTAGAAAAGCCTTATTACTCAGTTTAAATGCCTTTATAATCCCATTATTGAATTTATTTTGAATTTTTTTTACATTTTTTGATTAAAACAGATTGTAATTGATTGTTTGCCTCGGGAAACGTGGAGCGAAAGCCATCCATTGTCAAGAAAAGATCATTTATAGTCACTCATGCCTAGAAAAGCCTTATTACTCGGTTTAAATGCCTTTATAACCCCATAATTGAATTTATTTTGAATTTTTTTTGCATTTTTTTATTAAAACAGATTGTAATTGATTGTTTGCCTCGGGAAACGTGGATCGAAAGCCATCCATTGTCAAGAAAAGATCATTTATAGTCACTCATGCCTAGAAAAGCCTTATTACTCGGTTTAAATGCCTTTATAACCCCATAATTGAATTTATTTTGAATTTTTTTTACATTTTTTGATTAAAACATATTATAATTGATTGTTTGCCTCGGGAAACGTGGAGCGAAAGCCATCCATGGTCAAGAAAAGATCATTTATAGTCACTCATGCCGAGAAAAGCCTTATTACTCTGTTTAAATGCCTTTATAACCCCATAATTGAATTTATTTTGAATTTTTTTTACATTTTTTGATTAAAACATATTGTAATTGATTGTTTACCTCGGGAAACATTGAGCAAAAGCCATCCATTGTCCAGAAAAGTTCATTTATAGTCACTCAAGCCTAGAAAAGCCTTATTACTCGGTTTAAATGCCTTTATAATCCCATTATTGAATTTATTTTGAATTGTTTTCACATTTTTTGATTAAAACAGATTGTAATTGATTGTTTGCCTCGGGAAACCTGGAGCGAAAGCCATCCATTGTCAACAAAAGTTCATTTATAGTCACTCATGCCTAGAAAAGCCTTATTACTCGGTTTAAATGCCTTTATAATCCCATTGTTGAGTTTATTTTGAATTTTTTTTACATTTTTTGATTAAAACATGTTGTAATTGATTGTTTGCCTCGGGAAACGTGGAGCGAAAGCCATCCATTGTCAAGAAAAGATCATTTATAGTCACTCATGCCTAGAAAATCCTTATTACTCGGTTTAAATGCCTTTATAACCCCATAATTGAATTTATTTTGAATTTTTTTTACATTTTTTGATTAAAACAGATTGTAATTGATTGTTTGCCTCGGGAAACGTGGAGCGAAAGCCATCCATTGTCAAGAAAAGTTCATTTATAGTCACTAATGCCTAGAAAAGCCTTATTACTCGGTTTAAATGCCTTTATAAACCCATAATTGAATTTATTTTGAATTGTTTTTACATTTTTTGATTAAAACAGATTGTAATTGATTGTTTGCCTCCGGAAACGTGGAGCGAAAGCCATCCATGGTCAAGAAAAGTTCATTTATAGTCACTCATGCCTAGAAAAGCCTTATTACTCGGTTTAAATGCCTTTATAATCCCATTATTGAATTTATTTTGAATTTTTTTTACATTTTTTGATTAAAACAGATTGTAATTGATTGTTTGCCTCAAGAAACATGGAGCAAAAGCCATCCATTGTCAAGAAAAGTTCATTTATAGTCAATCAAGCCTAGAAAAGCCTTATTACTCGGTTTAAATGCCTTTATAATCCCATTATTGATTTTTTTTTGAATTGTTTTTACATTTTTTGATGAAAACAGATTGTAATTGATAGTTTGCCTCGGGAAACGTGGAGCGAAAGCCATCCATTGTCAAGAAAAGATCATTTATAGTCACTCATGCCTAGAAAAGGCTTATTACTCGGTTTAAATGCCTTTATAATCCCATTATTGAATTTATTTTGAATTTTTTTTTACATTTTTTGATTAAAACATATTGTAATTGAATGTTGACCTCTAGAAACATGGAGCAAAAGCCATCCATTGTCAAGAAAAGTTCATTTATAGTCACTCAAGCCTACAAAAGCCTTATTACTCAGTTTAAATGCCTTTATAATCCCATTATTGAATTTATTTTGAATTTTTTTTACATTTTTTGATTAAAACAGATTGTAATTGATTGTTTGCCTCGGGAAACGTGGAGCGAAAGCCATCCATTGTCAAGAAAAGATCATTTATAGTCACTCATGCCTAGAAAAGCCTTATTACTCGGTTTAAATGCCTTTATAACCCCATAATTGAATTTATTTTGAATTTTTTTTTGCATTTTTTTATTAAAACAGATTGTAATTGATTGTTTGCCTCGGGAAACGTGGATCGAAAGCCATCCATTGTCAAGAAAAGATCATTTATAGTCACTCATGCCTAGAAAAGCCTTATTACTCGGTTTAAATGCCTTTATAATCCCATTATTGAATTTTTTTTGAACTGTTTTTACATTTTTTGATTAAAACAGATTGTAATTGATAGTTTGCCTTGGGAAACGTGGAGCGAAAGCCATCCATTGTCAAGAAGAGATCATTTATAGTCACTCATGCCTAGAAAAGCCTTATTACTCGGTTTAAATGCCTTTATAATCCCATTATTGAATTTATTTTGAATTTTTTTTACATTTTTTGATTAAAACATATTGTAATTGAATGTTGACCTCTAGAAACATGGAGCAAAAGCCATCCATTGTCAAGAAAAGTTCATTTATAGTCACTCAAGCCTAGAAAAGCCTTATTACTCAGTTTAAATGCCTTTATAATCCCATTATTGAATTTATTTTGAATTTTTTTTACATTTTTTGATTAAAACAGATTGTAATTGATTGTTTGCCTCGGGAAACGTGGAGCGAAAGCCATCCATTGTCAAGAAAAGTTCATTTATAGTCACTCATGCCTAGTAAAGCCTTATTACTCGGTTTAAATGCCTTTATAATCCCATTATTGAATTTATTTTGAATTGTTTTTACATTTTTTGATTAAAACATATTGTAATTTAAATTTGACCTCTAGAAACATGGAGCAAAAGCCATCCATTGTCAAGAAAAGTTCATTTATAGTCACTCAAGCCTAGAAAAGCCTTATTACTCAGTTTAAATGCCTTTATAATCCCATTATTGAATTTATTTTGAATTTTTTTTACATTTTTTGATTAAAACAGATTGTAATTGATTGTTTGCCTCGGGAAACGTGGAGCGAAAGCCATCCATTGTCAAGAAAAGTTCATTTATAGTCACTAATGCCTAGAAAAGCCTTATTACTCGGTTTAAATGCCTTTATAATCCCATTATTGAATTTATTTTGAATTTTTTTTACATTTTTTGATTAAAACAGATTGTAATTGATTGTTTGCCTCGGGAAATGTGGAGCGAAAGCCTTCCATTGTCAAGAAAAGTTCATTTATAGTCACTCATGCCTAGAAAAGCCTTATTACTCGGTTTAAATGCCTTTATAATCCCATTATTGAATTTATTTTGAACTTTTTTTACATTTTTTGATTAAAACATATTGTAATTGAATGTTGACCTCTAGAAACATGGAGCAAAAGCCATCCATGGTCAAGAAAAGTTCATTTATAGTCACTCAAGCCTAGAAAAGCCTTATTACTCAGTTTAAATGCCTTTATAATCTCATTATTGAATTTATTTTGAATTTTTTTTACATTTTTTGATTAAAACAGATTGTCATTGATTGTTTGCCTCGGGAAACGTGGAGCGAACGCCATCCATTGTCAAGAAAAGTTCATTTATAGTCACTCATGCCTAGAAAAGCCTTATTACTCGGTTTAAATGCCTTTATAACCCCATAATTGAATTTATTTTGAATTTTTTTTGCATTTTTTTATTAAAACATATTGTAATTGATTGTTTACCTCGGGAAACATGGAGCAAAAGCCATCCATTGTCAAGAAAAGATCATTTATAGTCACTCATGCCTAGAAAAGCCTTATTACTCGGTTTAAATGCCTTTATAACCCCATAATTGAATTTATTTTGAATTTTTTTTACATTTTTTGATTAAAACAGATTGTAATTGATTGTTTGCCTCGGGAAACGTGGAGCGAAAGCCATCCATTGTCAAGAAAAGTTCATTTATAGTCACTAATGCCTAGAAAAGCCTTATTACTCGGTTTAAATGCCTTTATAAACCCATAATTGAATTTATTTTGAATTGTTTTTACATTTTTTGATTAAAACAGATTGTAATTGATTGTTTGCCTCCGGAAACGTGGAGCGAAAGCCATCCATGGTCAAGAAAAGTTCATTTATAGTCACTCATGCCTAGAAAAGCCTTATTACTCGGTTTAAATGCCTTTATAATCCCATTATTGAATTTATTTTGAATTTTTTTTACATTTTTTGATTAAAACAGATTGTAATTGATTGTTTGCCTCAAGAAACATGGAGCAAAAGCCATCCATTGTCAAAAAAAGTTCATTTATAGTCAATCAAGCCTAGAAAAGCCTTATTACTCGGTTTAAATGCCTTTATAATCCCATTATTGATTTTTTTTTGAATTGTTTTTACATTTTTTGATGAAAACAGATTGTAATTGATAGTTTGCCTCGGGAAACGTGGAGCGAAAGCCATCCATTGTCAAGAAAAGATCATTTATAGTCACTCATGCCTAGAAAAGGCTTATTACTCGGTTTAAATGCCTTTATAATCCCATTATTGAATTTATTTTGAATTTTTTTTTACATTTTTTGATTAAAACATATTGTAATTGAATGTTGACCTCTAGAAACATGGAGCAAAAGCCATCCATTGTCAAGAAAAGTTCATTTATAGTCACTCAAGCCTACAAAAGCCTTATTACTCAGTTTAAATGCCTTTATAATCCCATTATTGAATTTATTTTGAATTTTTTTTACATTTTTTGATTAAAACAGATTGTAATTGATTGTTTGCCTCGGGAAACGTGGAGCGAAAGCCATCCATTGTCAAGAAAAGATCATTTATAGTCACTCATGCCTAGAAAAGCCTTATTACTCGGTTTAAATGCCTTTATAACCCCATAATTGAATTTATTTTGAATTTTTTTTTGCATTTTTTTATTAAAACAGATTGTAATTGATTGTTTGCCTCGGGAAACGTGGATCGAAAGCCATCCATTGTCAAGAAAAGATCATTTATAGTCACTCATGCCTAGAAAAGCCTTATTACTCGGTTTAAATGCCTTTATAATCCCATTATTGAATTTTTTTTGAACTGTTTTTACATTTTTTGATTAAAACAGATTGTAATTGATAGTTTGCCTTGGGAAACGTGGAGCGAAAGCCATCCATTGTCAAGAAGAGATCATTTATAGTCACTCATGCCTAGAAAAGCCTTATTACTCGGTTTAAATGCCTTTATAATCCCATTATTGAATTTATTTTGAATTTTTTTTACATTTTTTGATTAAAACATATTGTAATTGAATGTTGACCTCTAGAAACATGGAGCAAAAGCCATCCATTGTCAAGAAAAGTTCATTTATAGTCACTCAAGCCTAGAAAAGCCTTATTACTCAGTTTAAATGCCTTTATAATCCCATTATTGAATTTATTTTGAATTTTTTTTACATTTTTTGATTAAAACAGATTGTAATTGATTGTTTGCCTCGGGAAACGTGGAGCGAAAGCCATCCATTGTCAAGAAAAGTTCATTTATAGTCACTCATGCCTAGTAAAGCCTTATTACTCGGTTTAAATGCCTTTATAATCCCATTATTGAATTTATTTTGAATTGTTTTTACATTTTTTGATTAAAACATATTGTAATTTAAATTTGACCTCTAGAAACATGGAGCAAAAGCCATCCATTGTCAAGAAAAGTTCATTTATAGTCACTCAAGCCTAGAAAAGCCTTATTACTCAGTTTAAATGCCTTTATAATCCCATTATTGAATTTATTTTGAATTTTTTTTACATTTTTTGATTAAAACAGATTGTAATTGATTGTTTGCCTCGGGAAACGTGGAGCGAAAGCCATCCATTGTCAAGAAAAGTTCATTTATAGTCACTAATGCCTAGAAAAGCCTTATTACTCGGTTTAAATGCCTTTATAATCCCATTATTGAATTTATTTTGAATTTTTTTTACATTTTTTGATTAAAACAGATTGTAATTGATTGTTTGCCTCGGGAAATGTGGAGCGAAAGCCTTCCATTGTCAAGAAAAGTTCATTTATAGTCACTCATGCCTAGAAAAGCCTTATTACTCGGTTTAAATGCCTTTATAATCCCATTATTGAATTTATTTTGAACTTTTTTTACATTTTTTGATTAAAACATATTGTAATTGAATGTTGACCTCTAGAAACATGGAGCAAAAGCCATCCATGGTCAAGAAAAGTTCATTTATAGTCACTCAAGCCTAGAAAAGCCTTATTACTCAGTTTAAATGCCTTTATAATCTCATTATTGAATTTATTTTGAATTTTTTTTACATTTTTTGATTAAAACAGATTGTCATTGATTGTTTGCCTCGGGAAACGTGGAGCGAACGCCATCCATTGTCAAGAAAAGTTCATTTATAGTCACTCATGCCTAGAAAAGCCTTATTACTCGGTTTAAATGCCTTTATAACCCCATAATTGAATTTATTTTGAATTTTTTTTGCATTTTTTTATTAAAACATATTGTAATTGATTGTTTACCTCGGGAAACATGGAGCAAAAGCCATCCATTGTCAAGAAAAGATCATTTATAGTCACTCATGCCTAGAAAAGCCTTATTACTCGGTTTAAATGCCTTTATAACCCCATAATTGAATTTTTTTTGAATTTTTTTTGCATTTTTTTATTAAAACAGATTGTAATTGATTGTTTGCCTCGGGAAACGTGGAGCGAAAGCCATCCATTGTCAAGAAAAGTTCATTTATAGTCACTCATGCCTAGAAAAGCCTTATTATTCGGTTTAAATGCCTTTATAACCCCATAATTGAATTTATTTTGAATTTTTTTTGCATTTTTTTATTAAAACAGATTGTAATTGATTGTTTGCCTCGGGAAACGTGGAGCGAACGCCATCCATTGTCAAGAAAAGTTCATTTATAGTCACTCATGCCTAGAAAAGCCTTATTACTCGGTTTAAATGCCTCTATAATCACATTATTGAATTTATTTTGAATTGTTTTTACATTTTTTGATTAAAACATATTGTAATTGAATGTTGACCTCTAGAAACATGGAGCAAAAGCCATCCATTGTCAAGAAAAGTTCATTTATAGTCACTCAAGCCTAGAAAAGCCTTATTACTCAGTTTAAATGCGTTTATGATCCCATTATTGAATTTATTTTGAATTTTTTTTACATTTTTTGATTAAAACAGATTGTAATTGATTGTTTGCCTCGGGAAACGTGGAGCGAAAGCCATCCATTGTCAAGAAAAGTTCATTTATAGTCACTCATGCCTAGAAAAGGCTTATTACTCGGTTTAAATGCCTTTATAATCCCATTATTGAATTTATTTTGAATTTTTTTTACATTTTTTGATTAAAACATATTGTAATTGAATGTTGACCTCTAGAAACATGGAGCAAAAGCCATCCATTGTCAAGAAAAGTTCATTTATAGTCACTCAAGCCTACAAAAGCCTTATTACTCAGGTTAAATGCCTTTATAATCCCATTATTGAATTTATTTTGAATTTTTTTTACATTTTTTGATTAAAACAGATTGTAATTGATTGTTTGCCTCGGGAAACGTGGAGCGAAAGCCATCCATTGTCAAGAAAAGATCATTTATAGTCACTCATGCCTAGAAAAGCCTTATTACTCGGTTTAAATGCCTTTATAACCCCATAATTGAATTTATTTTGAATTTTTTTTTGCATTTTTTTATTAAAACAGATTGTAATTGATTGTTTGCCTCGGGAAACGTGGATCGAAAGCCATCCATTGTCAAGAAAAGATCATTTATAGTCACTCATGCCTAGAAAAGCCTTATTACTCGGTTTAAATGCCTTTATAATCCCATTATTGAATTTTTTTTGAACTGTTTTTACATTTTTTGATTAAAACAGATTGTAATTGATAGTTTGCCTTGGGAAACGTGGAGCGAAAGCCATCCATTGTCAAGAAGAGATCATTTATAGTCACTCATGCCTAGAAAAGCCTTATTACTCGGTTTAAATGCCTTTATAATCCCATTATTGAATTTATTTTGAATTTTTTTTACATTTTTTGATTAAAACATATTGTAATTGAATGTTGACCTCTAGAAACATGGAGCAAAAGCCATCCATTGTCAAGAAAAGTTCATTTATAGTCACTCAAGCCTAGAAAAGCCTTATTACTCAGTTTAAATGCCTTTATAATCCCATTATTGAATTTATTTTGAATTTTTTTTACATTTTTTGATTAAAACAGATTGTAATTGATTGTTTGGCTCGGGAAACGTGGAGCGAAAGCCATCCATTGTCAAGAAAAGTTCATTTATAGTCACTCATGCCTAGTAAAGCCTTATTACTCGGTTTAAATGCCTTTATAATCCCATTATTGAATTTATTTTGAATTGTTTTTACATTTTTTGATTAAAACATATTGTAATTTAAATTTGACCTCTAGAAACATGGAGCAAAAGCCATCCATTGTCAAGAAAAGTTCATTTATAGTCACTCAAGCCTAGAAAAGCCTTATTACTCAGTTTAAATGCCTTTATAATCCCATTATTGAATTTATTTTGAATTTTTTTTACATTTTTTGATTAAAACAGATTGTAATTGATTGTTTGCCTCGGGAAACGTGGAGCGAAAGCCATCCATTGTCAAGAAAAGTTCATTTATAGTCACTAATGCCTAGAAAAGCCTTATTACTCGGTTTCAATGCCTTTATAATCCCATTATTGAATTTATTTTGAATTTTTTTTACATTTTTTGATTAAAACAGATTGTAATTGATTGTTTGCCTCGGGAAATGTGGAGCGAAAGCCTTCCATTGTCAAGAAAAGTTCATTTATAGTCACTCATGCCTAGAAAAGCCTTATTACTCGGTTTAAATGCCTTTATAATCCCATTATTGAATTTATTTTGAACTTTTTTTACATTTTTTGATTAAAACATATTGTAATTGAATGTTGACCTCTAGAAACATGGAGCAAAAGCCATCCATGGTCAAGAAAAGTTCATTTATAGTCACTCAAGCCTAGAAAAGCCTTATTACTCAGTTTAAATGCCTTTATAATCTCATTATTGAATTTATTTTGAATTTTTTTTACATTTTTTGATTAAAACAGATTGTAATTGATTGTTTGCCTCGGGAAACGTGGAGCGAACGCCATCCATTGTCAAGAAAAGTTCATTTATAGTCACTCATGCCTAGAAAAGCCTTATTACTCGGTTTAAATGCCTTTATAACCCCATAATTGAATTTATTTTGAATTTTTTTTGCATTTTTTTATTAAAACATATTGTAATTGATTGTTTACCTCGGGAAACATGGAGCAAAAGCCATCCATTGTCAAGAAAAGATCATTTATAGTCACTCATGCCTAGAAAAGCCTTATTACTCGGTTTAAATGCCTTTATAACCCCATAATTGAATTTATTTTGAATTTTTTTTGCATTTTTTTATTAAAACAGATTGTAATTTATTGTTTGCCTCGGGAAACGTGGAGCGAAAGCCATCCATTGTCAAGAAAAGTTCATTTATAGTCACTCATGCCTAGAAAAGCCTTATTACTCGGTTTAAATGCCTTTATAACCCCATAATTGAATTTATTTTGAATTTTTTTTGCATTTTTTTATTAAAACAGATTGTAATTGATTGTTTGCCTCGGGAAACGTGGAGCGAACGCCATCCATTGTCAAGAAAAGTTCATTTATAGTCACTCATGCCTAGAAAAGCCTTATTACTCGGTTTAAATGCCTCTATAATCACATTATTGAATTTATTTTGAATTGTTTTTACATTTTTTGATTAAAACATATTGTAATTGAATGTTGACCTCTAGAAACATGGAGCAAAAGCCATCCATTGTCAAGAAAAGTTCATTTATAGTCACTCAAGCCTAGAAAAGCCTTATTACTCAGTTTAAATGCCTTTATGATCCCATTATTGAATTTATTTTGAATTTTTTTTACATTTTTTGATTAAAACAGATTGTAATTGATTGTTTGCCTCGGGAAACGTGGAGCGAAAGCCATCCATTGTCAAGAAAAGTTCATTTATAGTCACTCATGCCTAGTAAAGCCTTATTACTCGGTTTAAATGCCTTTATAATCCCATTATTGAATTTATTTTGAATTGTTTTTACATTTTTTGATTAAAACATATTGTAATTGAATGTTGACCTCTAGAAACATGGAGCAAAAGCCATCCATTGTCAAGAAAAGTTCATTTATAGTCACTCAAGCCTAGAAAAGCCTTATTACTCTGTTTAAATGCCTTTATAATCCCATTATTGAATTTATTTTGAATTTTTTTTACATTTTTTGATTAAAACAGATTGTAATTGATTGTTTGCCTCGAGAAACGTGGAGCGAAAGCCATCCATTGTCAAGAAAAGTTCATTTATAGTCACTAATGCCTAGAAAAGCCTTATTACTCGGTTTAAAAGCCTTTATAATCCCATTATTGAATTTATTTTGAATTTTTTTTACATTTTTTGATTAAAACAGATTGTAATTGATTGTTTGCCTCGGGAAACGTGGAGCGAAAGCCTTCCATTGTCAAGAAAAGTTCATTTATAGTCACTCATGCCTAGAAAAGCCTTATTACTCGGTTTAAATGCCTTTATAATCCCATTATTGAATTTATTTTGAACTTTTTTTACATGTTTTGATTAAAACATATTGTAATTGAATGTTGACCTCTAGAAACATGGAGCAAAAGCCATCCATGGTCAAGAAAAGTTCATTTATAGTCACTCAAGCCTAGAAAAGCCTTATTACTCAGTTTAAATGCCTTTATAATCTCATTATTGAATTTATTTTGAATTTTTTTTACATTTTTTGATTAAAACAGATTGTAATTGATTGTTTGCCTCGGGAAACGTGGAGCGAACGCCATCCATTGTCAAGAAAAGTTCATTTATAGTCACTCATGCCTAGAAAAGCCTTATTACTCGGTTTAAATGCCTTTATAATCACATTATTGAATTTATTTTGAATTCTTTTTACATTTTTTGATTAAAACATATTGTAATTGAATGTTGACCTCTAGAAACATGGAGCAAAAGCCATCCATTGTCAAGAAAAGTTCATTTATGGTCACTCAAGCCTAGAAAAGCCTTATTACTCAGTTTAAATGCCTTTATAATCCCATTATTGAATTTATTTTGAATTTTTTTTACATTTTTTGTTTAAAACAGATTGTAATTGATTGTTTGCCTCGGGAAACGTGGAGCGAAAGCCATCCATTGTCAAGAAAAGATCATTTATAGTCACTCATGCCTAGAAAAGCCTTATTACTCGGTTTAAATGCCTTTATAACCCCATAATTGAATTTATTTTGAATTTTTTTTGCATTTTTTTATTAAAACAGATTGTAATTGATTGTTTGCCTCGGGAAACGTGGATCGAAAGCCATCCATTGTCAAGAAAAGATCATTTATAGTCACTCATGCCTAGAAAAGCCTTATTACTCGGTTTAAATGCCTTTATAACCCCATAAGTGAATTTATTTTGAATTTTTTTTACATTTTTTGATTAAAACATATTATAATTGATTGTTTGCCTCGGGAAACGTGGAGCGAAAGCCATCCATGGTCAAGAAAAGATCATTTATAGTCACTCATGCCGAGAAAAGCCTTATTACTCGGTTTAAATGCCTTTATAACCCCATAATTGAATTTATTTTGAATTTTTTTTACATTTTTTGATTAAAACATATTGTAATTGATTGTTTACCTCAGGAAACATTGAGCAAAAGCCATCCATTGTCCAGAAAAGTTCATTTATAGTCACTCAAGCCTAGAAAAGCCTTATTACTCGGTTTAAATGCCTTTATAATCCCATTATTGAATTTATTTTGAATTGTTTTCACATTTTTTGATTAAAACAGATTGTAATTGATTGTTTGCCTCGGGAAACCTGGAGCGAAAGCCATCCATTGTCAACAAAAGTTCATTTATAGTCACTCATGCCTAGAAAAGCCTTATTACTCGGTTTAAATGCCTTTATAATCCCATTATTGAGTTTATTTTGAATTTTTTTTACATTTTTTGATTAAAACATGTTGTAATTGATTGTTTGCCTCGTGAAACGTGGAGCGAAAGCCATCCATTGTCAAGAAAAGATCATTTATAGTCACGCATGCCTAGAAAATCCTTATTACTCGGTTTAAATGCCTTTATAACCCCATAATTGAATTTATTTTGAATTTTTTTTACATTTTTTGATTAAAACAGATTGTAATTGATTGTTTGCCTCGGGAAACGTGGAGCGAAAGCCATCCATTGTCAAGAAAAGTTCATTTATAGTCACTAATGCCTAGAAAAGCCTTATTACTCGGTTTAAATGCCTTTATAACCCCATAATTGAATTTATTTTGAATTGTTTTTACATTTTTTGATTAAAACAGATTGTAATTGATTGTTTGCCTCTGGAAACGTGGAGCGAAAGCCATCCATGGTCAAGAAAAGTTCATTTATAGTCACTCATGCCTAGAAAAGCCTTATTACTCGGTTTAAATGCCTTTATAATCCCATTATTGAATTTATTTTGAATTTTTTTTACATTTTTTGATTAAAACAGATTGTAATTGATTGTTTGCCTCAAGAAACATGGAGCAAAAGCCATCCATTGTCAAGAAAAGTTCATTTATAGTCACTCAAGCCTAGAAAAGCCTTATTACTCAGTTTAAATGCCTTTATAATCCCATTATTGAATTTATTTTGAATTTTTTTTACATTTTTTGATTAAAACAGATTGTAATTGATTGTTTGCCTCGGGAAACGTGGAGCGAAAGCCATCCAATGTCAAGAAAAGTTCATTTATAGTCACTCATGCCTAGAAAAGCCTTATTACTCGGTTTAAATGCCTTTATAACCCCATAATTGAATTTATTTTGAATTTTTTTTACATTTTTTGATTAAAACATATTGTAATTGAATGTTGACCTCTAGAAACATGGAGCAAAAGCCATCCATTGTCAAGAAAAGTTCATTTATAGTCACTCAAGCCTAGAAAAGCCTTATTACTCAGTTTAAATGCCTTTATAATCCCATTGTTGAATTTATTTTGAATTTTTTTTACATTTTTTGATTAAAACAGATTGTAATTGATTGTTTGCCTCAGGAAACGTGGAGCGAAAGCCATCCATTGTCAAGAAAAGATCATTTATAGTCACTCATGCCTAGAAAAGCCTTATTACTCGGTTTAAATGCCTTTATAACCCCATAATTGAATTTATTTTGAATTTTTTTTGCAGTTTTTTATTAAAACAGATTGTAATTGATTGTTTGCCTCGGGAAACGTGGATCGAAAGCCATCCATTGTCAAGGAAAGATCATTTATAGTCACTCATGCCTAGAAAAGCCTTATTACTCGGTTTAAATGCCTTTATAACCCCATAATTGAATTTATTTTGAATTTTTTTTACATTTTTTTATTAAAACAGATTGTAATTGATTGTTTACCTCGGGAAACATGGAGCAAAAGCCATCCGTTGTCCAGAAAAGTTCATTTATAGTCACTCAAGCCTAGAAAAGCCTTATTACTCAGTTTAAATGCCTTTATAATCCCATTATTGAATTTATTTTGAATTTTTTTTACATTTTTTGATTAAAACAGATTGTAATTGATTGTTTGCCTCAGGAAACGTGGAGCGAAAGCCATCCATTGTCAAGAAAAGATCATTTATAGTCACTCATGCCTAGAAAAGCCTTATTACTCGGTTTAAATGCCTTTGTAACCCCATAATTGAATTTATTTTGAATTTTTTTTACATTTTTTTATTAAAACAGATTGTAATTGATTGTTTGCCTCGGGAAACGTGGATCGAAAGCCATCCATTGTCAAGGAAAGATCATTTATAGTCACTCATGCCTAGAAAAGCCTTATTACTCGGTTTAAATGCCTTTATAACCCCATAATTGAATTTATTTTGAATTTTTTTACATTTTTTGATTAAAACAGATTGTAATTGATTGTTTACCTCGGGAAACGTGGAGCGAAAGCCATCCATTGTCAAGAAAAGTTCATTTATAGTCACTCATGCCTAGAAAAGCCTTATTACTCGGTTTAAATGCCTTTATAACCCCATAATTGAATTTATTTTGAATTTTTTTTACATTTTTTGATTAAAACAGATTGTAATTGATTGTTTGCCTCGGGAAACGTGGAGCGAAAGCCATCCATTGTCAAGAAAAGTTCATTTATAGTCACTCATGCCTAGAAAAGCCTTATTACTCGGTTTAAATGCCTTTATAACCCCATAATTGAATTTATTTTGAATTTTTTTTACATTTTTTTATTAAAACAGATTGTAATTGATTGTTTACCTCGGGAAACATGGAGCAAAAGCCATCCATTGTCCAGAAAAGTTCATTTATAGTCACTCAAGCCTAGAAAAGCCTTATTACTCGGTTTAAATGCCTTTATAATCCCATTATTGAATTTATTTTGAATTGTTTTCACATTTTTTGATTAAAACAGATTGTAATTGATTGTTTGCCTCGGGAAACCTGGAGCGAAAGCCATCCATTGTCAACAAAAGTTCATTTATAGTCACTCATGCCTAGAAAAGCCTTATTACTCGGTTTAAATGCCTTTATAATCCCATTATTGAGTTTATTTTGAATTTTTTTTACATTTTTTGATTAAAACATGTTGTAATTGATATTTTACCTCGGGAAACGTGGAGCGAAAGCCATCCATTGTCAAGAAAAGATCATTTATAGTCACCCATGCCTAGAATAGCCTTATTACTCGGTTTAAATGCCTTTATAACCCCATAATTGAATTTATTTTGAATTTTTTTACATTTTTTGATTAAAACAGATTGTAATTGATTGTTTACCTCGGGAAACGTGGAGCGAAAGCCATCCATTGTCAAGAAAAGTTCATTTATAGTCACTCATGCCTAGAAAAGCCTTATTACTCTGTTTAAATGCCTTTATAATCCCATTATTGAATTTATTTTGAATTTTTTTTACATTTTTTGATTAAAACAGATTGTAATTGAATTTTTGCCTCGGGAAACGTGGAGCGAAAGCCTTCCATTGTCAAGAAAAGTTCATTTATAGTCACTCATGCCTAGAAAAGCCTTATTACTCGGTTTAAATGCCTTTATAATCCCATTATTGAATTTATTTTGAATTTTTTTTACATTTTTGGATTAAAACATATTGTAATAAATTGTTTACCTCTAGAAACATGGAGCAAAAGCCATCCATTGTCAAGAAAAGTTCATTTATAGTCAATCAAGCCTAGAAAAGCCTTATTACTCTGTTTAAATGCCTTTATAATCCCATTATTGAATTTATTTTGAATTGTTTTTACATTTTTTGATGAAAACAGATTGTAATTGATAGTTTGCCTCGGGAAACGTGGAGCGAAAGCCATCCATTGTCAAGAAAAGATCATTTATAGTCACTCATGCCTAGAAAAGGCTTATTACTCGGTTTAAATGCCTTTATAATCCCATTATTGAATTTATTTTGAATTTTTTTTACATTTTTTGATTAAAACATATTGTAATTGAATGTTGACCTCTAGAAACATGGAGCAAAAGCCATCCATTGTCAAGAAAAGTTCATTTATAGTCACTCAAGCCTACAAAAGCCTTATTACTCAGTTTAAATGCCTTTATAATCCCATTATTGAATTTATTTTGAATTTTTTTTACATTTTTTGATTAAAACATATTGTAATTGATTGTTTGCCTCGGGAAACGTGGAGCGAAAGCAATCCATTGTCAAGAAAAGTTCATTTATAGTCACTCATGCCTAGAAAAGCCTTATTACTCGGTTTAAATGCCTTTATAATCCCATTATTGAATTTATTTTGAATTGTTTTTACATTTTTTGATTAAAACATATTCTAATTGATTGTTTGCCTCGGGAAACTTGGAGCGAAAGCCATCCATTGTCAAGAAAAGATCATTTATAGTCGCTCATGCCTAGAAAAGCCTTATTGCTCGGTTTAAATGCCTTTATAATCCCATTATTGAATTTTTTTTGAATTGTTTTTACATTTTTTGATTAAAACAGATTGTAATTGATAGTTTGCCTTGGGAAACGTGGAGCGAAAGCCATCCATTGTCAAGAAGAGATCATTTATAGTCACTCATGCCTAGAAAAGCCTTATTACTCGGTTTAAATGCCTTTATAATCCCATTATTGAATTTATTTTGAATTTTTTTTACATTTTTTGATTAAAACAGATTGTAATTGATTGTTTGCCTCAAGAAACATGGAGCAAAAGCCATCCATTGTCAAGAAAAGTTCATTTATAGTCACTCAAGCCTAGAAAAGCCTTATTACTCAGTTTAAATGCCTTTATAATCCCATTATTGAATTTATTTTGAATTTTTTTTACATTTTTTGATTAAAACAGATTGTAATTGATTGTTTGCCTCGGGAAACGTGGAGCGAAAGCCATCCAATGTCAAGAAAAGTTCATTTATAGTCACTCATGCCTAGAAAAGCCTTATTACTCGGTTTAAATGCCTTTATAACCCCATAATTGAATTTATTTTGAATTTTTTTTACATTTTTTGATTAAAACATATTGTAATTGAATGTTGACCTCTAGAAACATGGAGCAAAAGCCATCCATTGTCAAGAAAAGTTCATTTATAGTCACTCAAGCCTAGAAAAGCCTTATTACTCAGTTTAAATGCCTTTATAATCCCATTGTTGAATTTATTTTGAATTTTTTTTACATTTTTTGATTAAAACAGATTGTAATTGATTGTTTGCCTCAGGAAACGTGGAGCGAAAGCCATCCATTGTCAAGAAAAGATCATTTATAGTCACTCATGCCTAGAAAAGCCTTATTACTCGGTTTAAATGCCTTTATAACCCCATAATTGAATTTATTTTGAATTTTTTTTGCAGTTTTTTATTAAAACAGATTGTAATTGATTGTTTGCCTCGGGAAACGTGGATCGAAAGCCATCCATTGTCAAGGAAAGATCATTTATAGTCACTCATGCCTAGAAAAGCCTTATTACTCGGTTTAAATGCCTTTATAACCCCATAATTGAATTTATTTTGAATTTTTTTTACATTTTTTTATTAAAACAGATTGTAATTGATTGTTTACCTCGGGAAACATGGAGCAAAAGCCATCCATTGTCCAGAAAAGTTCATTTATAGTCACTCAAGCCTAGAAAAGCCTTATTACTCAGTTTAAATGCCTTTATAATCCCATTATTGAATTTATTTTGAATTTTTTTTACATTTTTTGATTAAAACAGATTGTAATTGATTGTTTGCCTCAGGAAACGTGGAGCGAAAGCCATCCATTGTCAAGAAAAGATCATTTATAGTCACTCATGCCTAGAAAAGCCTTATTACTCGGTTTAAATGCCTTTATAACCCCATAATTGAATTTATTTTGAATTTTTTTTACATTTTTTTATTAAAACAGATTGTAATTGATTGTTTGCCTCGGGAAACGTGGATCGAAAGCCATCCATTGTCAAGGAAAGATCATTTATAGTCACTCATGCCTAGAAAAGCCTTATTACTCGGTTTAAATGCCTTTATAACCCCATAATTGAATTTATTTTGAATTTTTTTGCATTTTTTGATTAAAACAGATTGTAATTGATTGTTTACCTCGGGAAACGTGGAGCGAAAGCCATCCATTGTCAAGAAAAGTTCATTTATAGTCACTCATGCCTAGAAAAGCCTTATTACTCGGTTTAAATGCCTTTATAACCCCATAATTGAATTTATTTTGAATTTTTTTTACATTTTTTGATTAAAACAGATTGTAATTGATTGTTTGCCTCGGGAAACGTGGAGCGAAAGCCATCCATTGTCAAGAAAAGTTCATTTATAGTCACTCATGCCTAGAAAAGCCTTATTACTCGGTTTAAATGCCTTGATAACCCCATAATTGAATTTATTTTGAATTTTTTTTACATTTTTTTATTAAAACAGATTGTAATTGATTGTTTACCTCGGGAAACATGGAGCAAAAGCCATCCATTGTCCAGAAAAGTTCATTTATAGTCACTCAAGCCTAGAAAAGCCTTATTACTCGGTTTAAATGCCTTTATAATCCCATTATTGAATTTATTTTGAATTGTTTTCACATTTTTTGATTAAAACAGATTGTAATTGATTGTTTGCCTCGGGAAACCTGGAGCGAAAGCCATCCATTGTCAACAAAAGTTCATTTGTAGTCACTCATGCCTAGAAAAGCCTTATTACTCGGTTTAAATGCCTTTATAATCCCATTATTGAGTTTATTTTGAATTTTTTTTACATTTTTTGATTAAAACATGTTGTAATTGATATTTTACCTCGGGAAACGTGGAGCGAAAGCCATCCATTGTCAAGAAAAGATCATTTATAGTCACCCATGCCTAGAATAGCCTTATTACTCGGTTTAAATGCCTTTATAACCCCATAATTGAATTTATTTTGAATTTTTTTACATTTTTTGATTAAAACAGATTGTAATTGATTGTTTACCTCGGGAAACGTGGAGCGAAAGCCATCCATTGTCAAGAAAAGTTCATTTATAGTCACTCATGCCTAGAAAAGCCTTATTACTCTGTTTAAATGCCTTTATAATCCCATTATTGAATTTATTTTGAATTTTTTTTACATTTTTTGATTAAAACAGATTGTAATTGAATTTTTGCCTCGGGAAACGTGGAGCGAAAGCCTTCCATTGTCAAGAAAAGTTCATTTATAGTCACTCATGCCTAGAAAAGCCTTATTACTCGGTTTAAATGCCTTTATAATCCCATTATTGAATTTATTTTGAATTTTTTTTACATTTTTGGATTAAAACATATTGTAATAGATTGTTTACCTCTAGAAACATGGAGCAAAAGCCATCCATTGTCAAGAAAAGTTCATTTATAGTCAATCAAGCCTAGAAAAGCCTTATTACTCTGTTTAAATGCCTTTATAATCCCATTATTGAATTTATTTTGAATTGTTTTTACATTTTTTGATGAAAACAGATTGTAATTGATAGTTTGCCTCGGGAAACGTGGAGCGAAAGCCATCCATTGTCAAGAAAAGATCATTTATAGTCACTCATGCCTAGAAAAGGCTTATTACTCGGTTTAAATGCCTTTATAATCCCATTATTGAATTTATTTTGAATTTTTTTTACATTTTTTGATTAAAACATATTGTAATTGAATGTTGACCTCTAGAAACATGGAGCAAAAGCCATCCATTGTCAAGAAAAGTTCATTTATAGTCACTCAAGCCTACAAAAGCCTTATTACTCAGTTTAAATGCCTTTATAATCCCATTATTGAATTTATTTTGAATTTTTTTTACATTTTTTGATTAAAACATATTGTAATTGATTGTTTGCCTCGGGAAACGTGGAGCGAAAGCAATCCATTGTCAAGAAAAGTTCATTTATAGTCACTCATGCCTAGAAAAGCCTTATTACTCGGTTTAAATGCCTTTATAATCCCATTATTGAATTTATTTTGAATTGTTTTTACATTTTTTGATTAAAACATATTCTAATTGATTGTTTGCCTCGGGAAACTTGGAGCGAAAGCCATCCATTGTCAAGAAAAGATCATTTATAGTCGCTCATGCCTAGAAAAGCCTTATTGCTCGGTTTAAATGCCTTTATAATCCCATTATTGAATTTTTTTTGAATTGTTTTTACATTTTTTGATTAAAACAGATTGTAATTGATAGTTTGCCTTGGGAAACGTGGAGCGAAAGCCATCCATTGTCAAGAAGAGATCATTTATAGTCACTCATGCCAAGAAAAGCCTTATTACTCGGTTTAAATGCCTTTATAATCCCATTATTGAATTTATTTTAAATTTTTTTTACATTTTTTGATTAAAACATATTGTAATTGAATGTTGACCTCTAGAAACATGGAGCAAAAGCCATCCATTGTCAAGAAAAGTTCATTTATAGTCACTCAAGCCTAGAAAAGCCTTATTACTCAGTTTAAATGCCTTTATAATCCCATTATTGAATTTATTTTGAATTGTTTTTACATTTTTTGATTAAAACAGATTGTAATTGATTGTTTGCCTCGGGAAACGTGGAGCGAAAGCCATCCATTGTCAAGAAAAGATCATTTATAGTCACTCATGCCTAGAAAAGCCTTATTACTCGGTTTAAATGCCTTTATAATCCCATTATTGAATTTTTTTTGAATTGTTTTTACATTTTTTTATTAAAACAGATTGTAATTGATTGTTTGCCTCGGGAAACGTGGAGCGAAAGCCATCCATTGTCAAGAAAAGATCATTTATAGTCACTCATGCCTAGAAAAGCCTTATTACTCGGTTTAAATGCCTTTATAATCCCATTATTGATTTATTTTGATTTTTTTTTACATTTTTTGATTAAAACATATTGTAATAGATTGTTTACCTCTAGAAACATGGAGCAAAAGCCATCCATTGTCAAGAAAAGTTCATTTATAGTCAATCAAGCCTAGAAAAGCCTTATTACTCGGTTTAAATGCCTTTATAATCCCATTATTGAATTTTTTTTGAATTGTTTTTACATGTTTTGATTAAAACATATTGTAATTGAATGTTTACCTCTAGAAACATGGAGCAAAAGCCATCCATTGTCAAGAAAAGTTCATTTATAGTCACTCAAGCCTAGAAAAGCCTTATTACTCAGTTTAAATGCCTTTATAATCCCATTATTGAATTTATTTTGAATTTTTTTTACATTTTTTGATTAAAACAGATTGTAATTGATTGTTTGCCTCGGGAAACGTAGAGCGAAAGCCATCCATTGTCAAGAAAAGTTCATTTATAGTCACTCATGCCTAGAAAAGCCTTACTACTCGGTTTAAATGCCTTTATAATCCCATTATTGAATTTATTTTGAATTGTTTTTACATTTTTTGATTAAAACATATTGTAATTG
This sequence comes from Theobroma cacao, assembly GCF_053813885.1. Taxonomy (NCBI): domain Eukaryota; kingdom Viridiplantae; phylum Streptophyta; class Magnoliopsida; order Malvales; family Malvaceae; genus Theobroma; species Theobroma cacao. Next base: position 13,313,811 of record NC_142644.1, on the reverse strand, counting down.
AATGTTGACCTCTAGAAACATGGAGCAAAAGCCATCCATTGTCAAGAAAAGTTCATTTATAGTCACTCAAGCCTAGAAAAGCCTTATTACTCAGTTTAAATGCCTTTATAATCCCATTATTGAATTTATTTTGAATTTTTTTTACATTTTTTGATTAAAACAGATTGTAATTGATTGTTTGCCTCGGGAAACGTGGAGCGAAAGCCATCCATTGTCAAGAAAAGATCATTTATAGTCACTCATGCCTAGAAAAGCCTTATTACTCAGTTTAAATGCCTTTATAATCCCATTATTGAATTTATTTTGAATTTTTTTTACATTTTTTGATTAAAACAGATTGTAATTGATTGTTTGCCTCGGGAAACGTGGAGCGAAAGCCATCCATTGTCAAGAAAAGATCATTTATAGTCACTCATGCCTAGAAAAGCCTTATTACTCGGTTTAAATGCCTTTATAATCCCATTATTGAATTTATTTTGAATTGTTTTTACATTTTTTGATTAAAACATATTGTAATTGAATGTTGACCTCTAGAAACATGGAGCAAAAGCCATCCATTGTCAAGAAAAGTTCATTTATAGTCACTCAAGCCTAGAAAAGCCTTATTACTCAGTTTAAATGCCTTTATAATCCCATTATTGAATTTATTTTGAATTTTTTTTACATTTTTTGATTAAAACAGATTGTAATTGATTGTTTGCCTCGGGAAACGTGGAGCGAAAGCCATCCATTGTCAAGAAAAGATCATTTATAGTCACTCATGCCTAGAAAAGCCTTATTACTCGGTTTAAATGCCTTTATAACCCCATAATTGAATTTATTTTGAATTTTTTTTGCATTTTTTTATTAAAACAGATTGTAATTGATTGTTTACCTCGGGAAACATGGAGCAAAAGCCATCCATTGTCAAGAAAAGTTCATTTATAGTCACTCATGCCTAGAAAAGCCTTATTACTCGGTTTAAATGCCTTTATAATCCCATTATTGAATTTATTTTGAATTTTTTTTACATTTTTTGATTAAAACAGATTGTAATTGATTGTTTGCCTCGGGAAACGTGGAGCGAAAGCCATCCATTGTCAAGAAAAGTTCATTTATAGTCACTCATGCCTAGAAAAGCCTTATTACTCGGTTTAAATGCCTTTATAATCCCATTATTGAATTTATTTTGAATTTTTTTTACATTTTTTGATTAAAACAGATTGTAATTGATTGTTTGCCTCGGGAAACGTGGAGCGAAAGCCATCCATTGTCAAGAAAAGATCATTTATAGTCACTCATGCCTAGAAAAGCCTTATTACTCGGTTTAAATGCCTTTATAATCCCATTATTGATTTATTTTGATTTTTTTTTACATTTTTTGATTAAAACATATTGTAATAGATTGTTTACTTCTAGAAACATGGAGCAAAAGCCATCCATTGTCAAGAAAAGTTCATTTATAGTCAATCAAGCCTAGAAAAGCCTTATTACTCGGTTTAAATGCCTTTATAATCCCATTATTGAATTTTTTTTGAATTGTTTTTACATTTTTTGATTAAAACATATTGTAATTGAATGTTTACCTCTAGAAACATGGAGCAAAAGCCATCCATTGTCAAGAAAAGTTCATTTATAGTCACTCAAGCCTAGAAAAGCCTTATTACTCAGTTTAAATGCCTTTATAATCCCATTATTGAATTTATTTTGAATTTTTTTTACATTTTTTGATTAAAACAGATTGTAATTGATTGTTTGCCTCGGGAAACGTAGAGCGAAAGCCATCCATTGTCAAGAAAAGTTCATTTATAGTCACTCATGCCTAGAAAAGCCTTACTACTCGGTTTAAATGCCTTTATAATCCCATTATTGAATTTATTTTGAATTGTTTTTACATTTTTTGATTAAAACATATTGTAATTGAATGTTGACCTCTAGAAACATGCAGCAAAAGCCATCCATTGTCAAGAAAAGTTCATTTATAGTCACTCAAGCCTAGAAAAGCCTTATTACTCAGTTTAAATGCCTTTATAATCCCATTATTGAATTTATTTTGAATTTTTTTTACATTTTTTGATTAAAACAGATTGTAATTGATTGTTTGCCTCGGGAAACGTGGAGCGAAAGCCATCCATTGTCAAGAAAAGATCATTTATAGTCACTCATGCCTAGAAAAGCCTTATTACTCAGTTTAAATGCCTTTATAATCCCATTATTGAATTTATTTTGAATTTTTTTTACATTTTTTGATTAAAACAGATTGTAATTGATTGTTTGCCTCGGGAAACGTGGAGCGAAAGCCATCCATTGTCAAGAAAAGATCATTTATAGTCACTCATGCCTAGAAAAGCCTTATTACTCGGTTTAAATGCCTTTATAATCCCATTATTGAATTTATTTTGAATTGTTTTTACATTTTTTGATTAAAACATATTGTAATTGAATGTTGACCTCTAGAAACATGGAGCAAAAGCCATCCATTGTCAAGAAAAGTTCATTTATAGTCACTCAAGCCTAGAAAAGCCTTATTACTCAGTTTAAATGCCTTTATAATCCCATTATTGAATTTATTTTGAATTTTTTTTACATTTTTTGATTAAAACAGATTGTAATTGATTGTTTGCCTCGGGAAACGTGGAGCGAAAGCCATCCATTGTCAAGAAAAGATCATTTATAGTCACTCATGCCTAGAAAAGCCTTATTACTCGGTTTAAATGCCTTTATAACCCCATAATTGAATTTATTTTGAATTTTTTTTGCATTTTTTTATTAAAACAGATTGTAATTGATTGTTTACCTCGGGAAACATGGAGCAAAAGCCATCCATTCTCAAGAAAAGTTCATTTATAGTCACTCATGCCTAGAAAAGCCTTATTACTCGGTTTAAATGCCTTTATAATCCCATTATTGAATTTATTTTGAATTTTTTTTACATTTTTTGATTAAAACAGATTGTAATTGATTGTTTGCCTCGGGAAACGTGGAGCGAAAGCCATCCATTGTCAAGAAAAGTTCATTTATAGTCACTCATGCCTAGAAAAGCCTTATTACTCGGTTTAAATGCCTTTATAATCCCATTATTGAATTTATTTTGAATTTTTTTTACATTTTTTGATTAAAACAGATTGTAATTGATTGTTTGCCTCGGGAAACGTGGAGCGAAAGCCATCCATTGTCAAGAAAAGATCATTTATAGTCACTCATGCCTAGAAAAGCCTTATTACTCGGTTTAAATGCCTTTATAACCCCATAATTGAATTTATTTTGAATTTTTTTTGCATTTTTTTATTAAAACAGATTGTAATTGATTGTTTACCTCGGGAAACATGGAGCAAAAGCCATCCATTGTCAAGAAAAGTTCATTTATAGTCACTCATGCCTAGAAAAGCCTTATTACTCGGTTTAAATGCCTTTATAATCCCATTATTGAATTTATTTTGAATTTTTTTTACATTTTTTGATTAAAACAGATTGTAATTGATTGTTTGCCTCGGGAAACGTGGAGCGAAAGCCATCCATTGTCAAGAAAAGTTCATTTATAGTCACTCATGCCTAGAAAAGCCTTATTACTCGGTTTAAATGCCTTTATAATCCCATTATTGAATTTATTTTGAATTTTTTTTACATTTTTTGATTAAAACAGATTGTAATTGATTGTTTGCCTCGGGAAACGTGGAGCGAAAGCCATCCATTGTCAAGAAAAGTTCATTTATAGTCACTCATGCCTAGAAAAGCCTTATTACTCGGTTTAAATGCCTTTATAACCCCATAATTGAATTTATTTTGAATTTTTTTTACATTTTTTTATTAAAACAGATTGTAATTGATTGTTTACCTCGGGAAACATGGAGCAAAAGCCATCCATTGTCCAGAAAAGTTCATTTATAGTCACTCAAGCCTAGAAAAGCCTTATTACTCGGTTTAAATGCCTTTATAATCCCATTATTGAATTTATTTTGAATTGTTTTCACATTTTTTGATTAAAACAGATTGTAATTGATTGTTTGCCTCGGGAAACCTGGAGCGAAAGCCATCCATTGTCAACAAAAGTTCATTTATAGTCACTCATGCCTAGAAAAGCCTTATTACTCGGTTTAAATGCCTTTATAATCCCATTATTGAGTTTATTTTGAATTTTTTTTACATTTTTTGATTAAAACATGTTGTAATTGATATTTTACCTCGGGAAACGTGGAGCGAAAGCCATCCATTGTCAAGAAAAGATCATTTATAGTCACCCATGCCTAGAATAGCCTTATTACTCGGTTTAAATGCCTTTATAACCCCATAATTGAATTTATTTTGAATTTTTTTACATTTTTTGATTAAAACAGATTGTAATTGATTGTTTACCTCGGGAAACGTGGAGCGAAAGCCATCCATTGTCAAGAAAAGTTCATTTATAGTCACTCATGCCTAGAAAAGCCTTATTACTCTGTTTAAATGCCTTTATAATCCCATTATTGAATTTATTTTGAATTTTTTTTACATTTTTTGATTAAAACAGATTGTAATTGAATTTTTGCCTCGGGAAACGTGGAGCGAAAGCCTTCCATTGTCAAGAAAAGTTCATTTATAGTCACTCATGCCTAGAAAAGCCTTATTACTCGGTTTAAATGCCTTTATAATCCCATTATTGAATTTATTTTGAATTTTTTTTACATTTTTGGATTAAAACATATTGTAATAGATTGTTTACCTCTAGAAACATGGAGCAAAAGCCATCCATTGTCAAGAAAAGTTCATTTATAGTCAATCAAGCCTAGAAAAGCCTTATTACTCTGTTTAAATGCCTTTATAATCCCATTATTGAATTTATTTTGAATTGTTTTTACATTTTTTGATGAAAACAGATTGTAATTGATAGTTTGCCTCGGGAAACGTGGAGCGAAAGCCATCCATTGTCAAGAAAAGATCATTTATAGTCACTCATGCCTAGAAAAGGCTTATTACTCGGTTTAAATGCCTTTATAATCCCATTATTGAATTTATTTTGAATTTTTTTTACATTTTTTGATTAAAACATATTGTAATTGAATGTTGACCTCTAGAAACATGGAGCAAAAGCCATCCATTGTCAAGAAAAGTTCATTTATAGTCACTCAAGCCTACAAAAGCCTTATTACTCAGTTTAAATGCCTTTATAATCCCATTATTGAATTTATTTTGAATTTTTTTTACATTTTTTGATTAAAACATATTGTAATTGATTGTTTGCCTCGGGAAACGTGGAGCGAAAGCAATCCATTGTCAAGAAAAGTTCATTTATAGTCACTCATGCCTAGAAAAGCCTTATTACTCGGTTTAAATGCCTTTATAATCCCATTATTGAATTTATTTTGAATTGTTTTTACATTTTTTGATTAAAACATATTCTAATTGATTGTTTGCCTCGGGAAACTTGGAGCGAAAGCCATCCATTGTCAAGAAAAGATCATTTATAGTCGCTCATGCCTAGAAAAGCCTTATTGCTCGGTTTAAATGCCTTTATAATCCCATTATTGAATTTTTTTTGAATTGTTTTTACATTTTTTGATTAAAACAGATTGTAATTGATAGTTTGCCTTGGGAAACGTGGAGCGAAAGCCATCCATTGTCAAGAAGAGATCATTTATAGTCACTCATGCCAAGAAAAGCCTTATTACTCGGTTTAAATGCCTTTATAATCCCATTATTGAATTTATTTTAAATTTTTTTTACATTTTTTGATTAAAACATATTGTAATTGAATGTTGACCTCTAGAAACATGGAGCAAAAGCCATCCATTGTCAAGAAAAGTTCATTTATAGTCACTCAAGCCTAGAAAAGCCTTATTACTCAGTTTAAATGCCTTTATAATCCCATTATTGAATTTATTTTGAATTGTTTTTACATTTTTTGATTAAAACAGATTGTAATTGATTGTTTGCCTCGGGAAACGTGGAGCGAAAGCCATCCATTGTCAAGAAAAGATCATTTATAGTCACTCATGCCTAGAAAAGCCTTATTACTCGGTTTAAATGCCTTTATAATCCCATTATTGAATTTTTTTTGAATTGTTTTTACATTTTTTGATTAAAACAGATTGTAATTGATTGTTTGCCTCGGGAAACGTGGAGCGAAAGCCATCCATTGTCAAGAAAAGATCATTTATAGTCACTCATGCCTAGAAAAGCCTTATTACTCGGTTTAAATGCCTTTATAATCCCATTATTGATTTATTTTGATTTTTTTTTACATTTTTTGATTAAAACATATTGTAATAGATTGTTTACCTCTAGAAACATGGAGCAAAAGCCATCCATTGTCAAGAAAAGTTCATTTATAGTCAATCAAGCCTAGAAAAGCCTTATTACTCGGTTTAAATGCCTTTATAATCCCATTATTGAATTTTTTTTGAATTGTTTTTACATGTTTTGATTAAAACATATTGTAATTGAATGTTTACCTCTAGAAACATGGAGCAAAAGCCATCCATTGTCAAGAAAAGTTCATTTATAGTCACTCAAGCCTAGAAAAGCCTTATTACTCAGTTTAAATGCCTTTATAATCCCATTATTGAATTTATTTTGAATTTTTTTTACATTTTTTGATTAAAACAGATTGTAATTGATTGTTTGCCTCGGGAAACGTAGAGCGAAAGCCATCCATTGTCAAGAAAAGTTCATTTATAGTCACTCATGCCTAGAAAAGCCTTACTACTCGGTTTAAATGCCTTTATAATCCCATTATTGAATTTATTTTGAATTGTTTTTACATTTTTTGATTAAAACATATTGTAATTGAATGTTGACCTCTAGAAACATGGAGCAAAAGCCATCCATTGTCAAGAAAAGTTCATTTATAGTCACTCAAGCCTAGAAAAGCCTTATTACTCAGTTTAAATGCCTTTATAATCCCATTATTGAATTTATTTTGAATTTTTTTTACATTTTTTGATTAAAACAGATTGTAATTGATTGTTTGCCTCGGGAAACGTGGAGCGAAAGCCATCCATTGTCAAGAAAAGATCATTTATAGTCACTCATGCCTAGAAAAGCCTTATTACTCAGTTTAAATGCCTTTATAATCCCATTATTGAATTTATTTTGAATTTTTTTTACATTTTTTGATTAAAACAGATTGTAATTGATTGTTTGCCTCGGGAAACGTGGAGCGAAAGCCATCCATTGTCAAGAAAAGATCATTTATAGTCACTCATGCCTAGAGAAGCCTTATTACTCGGTTTAAATGCCTTTATAATCCCATTATTGAATTTATTTTGAATTGTTTTTACATTTTTTGATTAAAACATATTGTAATTGAATGTTGACCTCTAGAAACATGGAGCAAAAGCCATCCATTGTCAAGAAAAGTTCATTTATAGTCACTCAAGCCTAGAAAAGCCTTATTACTCAGTTTAAATGCCTTTATAATCCCATTATTGAATTTATTTTGAATTTTTTTTACATTTTTTGATTAAAACAGATTGTAATTGATTGTTTGCCTCGGGAAACGTGGAGCGAAAGCCATCCATTGTCAAGAAAAGATCATTTATAGTCACTCATGCCTAGAAAAGCCTTATTACTCGGTTTAAATGCCTTTATAACCCCATAATTGAATTTATTTTGAATTTTTTTTGCATTTTTTTATTAAAACAGATTGTAATTGATTGTTTACCTCGGGAAACATGGAGCAAAAGCCATCCATTGTCAAGAAAAGTTCATTTATAGTCACTCATGCCTAGAAAAGCCTTATTACTCGGTTTAAATGCCTTTATAATCCCATTATTGAATTTATTTTGAATTTTTTTTACATTTTTTGATTAAAACAGATTGTAATTGATTGTTTGCCTCGGGAAACGTGGAGCGAAAGCCATCCATTGTCAAGAAAAGTTCATTTATAGTCACTCATGCCTAGAAAAGCCTTATTACTCGGTTTAAATGCCTTTATAATCCCATTATTGAATTTATTTTGAATTTTTTTTACATTTTTTGATTAAAACAGATTGTAATTGATTGTTTGCCTCGGGAAACGTGGAGCGAAAGCCATCCATTGTCAAGAAAAGATCATTTATAGTCACTCATGCCTAGAAAAGCCTTATTACTCGGTTTAAATGCCTTTATAACCCCATAATTGAATTTATTTTGAATTTTTTTTGCATTTTTTTATTAAAACAGATTGTAATTGATTGTTTACCTCGGGAAACATGGAGCAAAAGCCATCCATTGTCAAGAAAAGTTCATTTATAGTCACTCATGCCTAGAAAAGCCTTATTACTCGGTTTAAATGCCTTTATAATCCCATTATTGAATTTATTTTGAATTTTTTTTACATTTTTTGATTAAAACAGATTGTAATTGATTGTTTGCCTCGGGAAACGTGGAGCGAAAGCCATCCATTGTCAAGAAAAGTTCATTTATAGTCACTCATGCCTAGAAAAGCCTTATTACTCGGTTTAAATGCCTTTATAATCCCATTATTGAATTTATTTTGAATTTTTTTTACATTTTTTGATTAAAACAGATTGTAATTGATTGTTTGCCTCGGGAAACGTGGAGCGAAAGCCATCCATTGTCAAGAAAAGATCATTTATAGTCACTCATGCCTAGAAAAGCCTTATTACTCGGTTTAAATGCCTTTATAATCCCATTATTGATTTATTTTGATTTTTTTTTACATTTTTTGATTAAAACATATTGTAATAGATTGTTTACTTCTAGAAACATGGAGCAAAAGCCATCCATTGTCAAGAAAAGTTCATTTATAGTCAATCAAGCCTAGAAAAGCCTTATTACTCGGTTTAAATGCCTTTATAATCCCATTATTGAATTTTTTTTGAATTGTTTTTACATTTTTTGATTAAAACATATTGTAATTGAATGTTTACCTCTAGAAACATGGAGCAAAAGCCATCCATTGTCAAGAAAAGTTCATTTATAGTCACTCAAGCCTAGAAAAGCCTTATTACTCAGTTTAAATGCCTTTATAATCCCATTATTGAATTTATTTTGAATTTTTTTTACATTTTTTGATTAAAACAGATTGTAATTGATTGTTTGCCTCGGGAAACGTGGAGCGAAAGCCATCCATTGTCAAGAAAAGATCATTTATAGTCACTCATGCCTAGAAAAGCCTTATTACTCGGTTTAAATGCCTTTATAATCCCATTATTGAATTTATTTTGAATTGTTTTTACATTTTTTGACTAAAACATATTGTAATTGAATGTTGACCTCTAGAAACATGGAGCAAAAGCCATCCATTGTCAAGAAAAGTTCATTTATAGTCACTCAAGCCTAGAAAAGCCTTATTACTCAGTTTAAATGCCTTTATAATCCCATTATTGAATTTATTTTGAATTTTTTTTACATTTTTTGATTAAAACAGATTGTAATTGATTGTTTGCCTCGGGAAACGTGGAGCGAAAGCCATCCATTGTCAAGAAAAGTTCATTTATAGTCACTCATGCCTAGAAAATCCTTATTACTCGGTTTAAATGCCTTTATAACCCCATAATTGAATTTATTTTGAATTGTTTTTACATTTTTTGATTAAAACAGATTGTAATTGATTGTTTGCCTCCGGAAACGTGGAGCGAAAGCCATCCATTGTCAAGAAAAGTTCATTTATAGTCACTCATGCCTAGAAAAGACTTATTACTCGGTTTAAATGCCTTTATAATCCCATTATTGAATTTATTTTGAATTGTTTTTACATTTTTTGATTAAAACATATTGTAATTGAATGTTGACCTCTAGAAACATGGAGCAAAAGCCATCCATTGTCAAGAAAAGTTCATTTATAGTCACTCAAGCCTAGAAAAGCCTTCTTACTCAGTTTAAATGCCTTTATAATCCCATTATTGAATTTATTTTGAATTTTTTTTACATTTTTTGATTAAAACAGATTGTAATTGATTGTTTGCCTCGGGAAACGTGGAGCGAAAGCCATCCATTGTCAAGAAAAGATCATTTATAGTCACTCATGCCTAGAAAAGCCTTATTACTCGGTTTAAATGCCTTTATAACCCCATAATTGAATTTATTTTGAATTTTTTTTGCATTTTTTTATTAAAACAGATTGTAATTGATTGTTTACCTCGGGAAACATGGAGCAAAAGCCATCCATTGTCAAGAAAAGTTCATTTATAGTCACTCATGCCTAGAAAAGCCTTATTACTCGGTTTAAATGCCTTTATAATCCCATTATTGAATTTATTTTGAATTTTTTTTACATTTTTTGATTAAAACAGATTGTAATTGATTGTTTGCCTCGGGAAACGTGGAGCGAAAGCCATCCATTGTCAAGAAAAGTTCATTTATAGTCACTCATGCCTAGAAAAGCCTTATTACTCGGTTTAAATACCTTTATAATCCCATTATTGAATTTATTTTGAATTTTTTTTACATTTTTTGATTAAAACAGATTGTAATTGATTGTTTGCCTCGGGAAACGTGGAGCGAAAGCCATCCATTGTCAAGAAAAGATCATTTATAGTCACTCATGCCTAGAAAAGCCTTATTACTCGGTTTAAATGCCTTTATAACCCCATAATTGAATTTATTTTGAATTTTTTTTGCATTTTTTTATTAAAACAGATTGTAATTGATTGTTTACCTCGGGAAACATGGAGCAAAAGCCATCCATTGTCAAGAAAAGTTCATTTATAGTCACTCATGCCTAGAAAAGCCTTATTACTCGGTTTAAATGCCTTTATAATCCCATTATTGAATTTATTTTGAATTTTTTTTACATTTTTTGATTAAAACAGATTGTAATTGATTGTTTGCCTCGGGAAACGTGGAGCGAAAGCCATCCATTGTCAAGAAAAGTTCATTTATAGTCACTCATGCCTAGAAAAGCCTTATTACTCGGTTTAAATGCCTTTATAATCCCATTATTGAATTTATTTTGAATTTTTTTTACATTTTTTGATTAAAACAGATTGTAATTGATTGTTTGCCTCGGGAAACGTGGAGCGAAAGCCTTCCATTGTCAAGAAAAGTTCATTTATATTCTCTCATGCCTAGAAAAGCCTTATTAGTCGGTTTAAATGCCTTTATAATCCCATTATTGAATTTATTTTGAATTTTTTTTACATTTTTTGATTAAAACAGATTGTAATAGATTGTTTACCTCTAGAAACATGGAGCAAAAGCCATCCATTGTCAAGAAAAGTTCATTTATAGTCAATCAAGCCTAGAAAAGCCTTATTACTCGGTTTAAATGCCTTTATAATCCCATTATTGAATTTTTTTTGAATTGTTTTTACATTTTTTGATTAAAACAGATTGTAAATGATTGTTTGCCTCGGGAAACGTGGAGCGAAAGCCATCCATTGTCAAGAAAAGATCATTTATAGTCACTCATGCCTAGAAAAGCCTTATTACTCGGTTTAAATGCCTTTATAATCCCATTACTGATTTATTTTGAATTTTTTTTACATTTTTTGATTAAAACATATTGTAATTGAATGTTGACCTCTAGAAACATGGAGCAAAAGCCATCCATTGTCAAGAAAAGTTCATTTATAGTCACTCAAGCCTAGAAAAGCCTTATTACTCAGTTTGAATGCCTTTATAATCCCATTATTGAATTTATTTTGAATTTTTTTTACATTTTTTGATTAAAACAGATTGTAATTGATTGTTTGCCTCGGGAAACGTGGAGCGAAAGCCTTCCATTGTCAAGAAAAGTTCATTTATATTCTCTCATGCCTAGAAAAGCCTTATTACTCGGTTTAAATGCCTTTATAATCCCATTATTGAATTTATTTTGAATTTTTTTTTACATTTTTTGATTAAAACAGATTGTAATAGATTGTTTACCTCTAGAAACATGGAGCAAAAGCCATCCATTGTCAAGAAAAGTTCATTTATAGTCAATCAAGCCTAGAAAAGCCTTATTACTCGGTTTAAATGCCTTTATAATCCCATTATTGAATTTTTTTTGAATTGTTTTTACATTTTTTGATTAAAACAGATTGTAATTGATTGTTTGCCTCGGGAAACGTGGAGCGAAAGCCATCCATTGTCAAGAAAAGATCATTTATAGTCACTCATGCCTAGAAAAGCCTTATTACTCGGTTTAAATGTCTTTATAATCCCATTATTGATTTATTTTGAATTTTTTTTACATTTTTTGATTAAAACATATTGTAATTGAATGTTGACCTCTAGAAACATGGAGCAAAAGCCATCCATTGTCAAGAAAAGTTCATTTATACTCACTCAAGCCTAGAAAAGCCTTATTACTCAGTTTGAATGCCTTTATAATCCCATTATTGAATTTATTTTGAATTTTTTTTACATTTTTTGATTAAAACAGATTGTAATTGATTGTTTGCCTCGGGAAACGTGGAGCGAAAGCCATCCATTGTCAAGAAAAGATCATTTATAGTCACTCATGCCTAGAAAAGCCTTATTACTCGGTTTAAATGCCTTTATAACCCCATAATTGAATTTATTTTGAATTTTTTTTGCATTTTTTTATTAAAACAGATTGTAATTGATTGTTTGCCTCGGGAAACGTGGATCGAAAGCCATCCATTGTCAAGAAAAGATCATTTATAGTCACTCATGCCTAGAAAAGCCTTATTACTCGGTTTAAATGCCTTTATAACCCCATAATTGAATTTATTTTGAATTTTTTTTACATTTTTTGATTAAAACATATTATAATTGATTGTTTGCCTCGGGAAACGTGGAGCGAAAGCCATCCATTGTCAAGAAAAGATCATTTATAGTCACTCATGCCTAGAAAAGCCTTATTACTAGGTTTAAATGCCTTTATAACCCCATAATTGAATTTATTTTGAATTTTTTTTACATTTTTTTATTAAAACAGATTGTAATTGATTGTTTACCTCGGGAAACATGGAGCAAAAGCCATCCATTGTCCAGAAAAGTTCATTTATAGTCACTCAAGCCTAGAAAAGCCTTATTACTCGGTTTAAATGCCTTTATAATCCCATTATTGAATTTATTTTGAATTGTTTTTACATTTTTTGATTAAAACATATTGTAATTGAATGTTGACCTCTAGAAACATGGAGCAAAAGCCATCCATTGTCAAGAAAAGTTCATTTATAGTCACTCAAGCCTAGAAAAGCCTTATTACTCTGTTTAAATGCCTTTATGATCCCAATATTGAATTTATTTTGAATTTTTTTTACATTTTTTGATTAAAACAGATTGTAATTGATTGTTTGTCTCGGGAAACGTGGAGCGAAAGCCATCCATTGTCAAGAAAAGTTCATTTATAGTCACTCATGGCTAGTAAAGCCTTATTACTCGGTTTAAATGCCTTTATAATCCCATTATTGAATTTATTTTGAATTGTTTTTACATTTTTTGATTAAAACAGATTGTAATTGATTGTTTGCCTCGGGAAACGTGGAGCGAAAGCCTTCCATTGTCAAGAAAATTCATTTATAGTCACTCATGCCTAGAAAAGCCTTATTACTCGGTTTAAATGCCTTTATAATCCCATTATTGAATTTATTTTGAACTTTTTTTACATTTTTTGATTAAAACATATTGTAATTGAATGTTGACCTCTAGAAACATGGAGCAAAAGCCATCCATGGTCAAGAAAAGTTCATTTATAGTCACTCAAGCCTAGAAAAGCCTTATTACTCAGTTTAAATGCCTTTATAATCTCATTATTGAATTTATTTTGAATTTTTTTTACATTTTTTGATTAAAACAGATTGTAATTGATTGTTTGCCTCGGGAAACGTGGAGCGAACGCCATCCATTGTCAAGAAAAGTTCATTTATAGTCACTCATGCCTAGAAAAGCCTTATTACTCGGTTTAAATGCCTTTATAATCACATTATTGAATTTATTTTGAATTGTTTTTACATTTTTTGATTAAAACATATTGTAATTGAATGTTGACCTCTAGAAACATGGAGCAAAAGCCATCCATTGTCAAGAAAAGTTCATTTATAGTCACTCATGCCTAGAAAAGCCTTATTACTCGGTTTAAATGCCTTTATAATCCCATTATTGAATTTATTTTGAATTTTTTTTACATTTTTTGATAAAAACTGATTGTAATTGATTGTTTGCCTCGGGAAACGTGGAGCGAAAGCCATCCATTGTCAAGAAAAGTTCATTTATAGTCACTCATGCCTAGAAAAGCCTTATTACTCGGTTTAAATGCCTTTATAATCCCATTATTGAATTTATTTTGAATTTTTTTTACATTTTTTGATTAAAACAGATTGTAATTGATTGTTTGCCTCGGGAAACGTGGAGCGAAAGCCATCCATTGTCAAGAAAAGATCATTTATAGTCACTCATGCCTAGTAAAGCCTTATTACTCGGTTTAAATGCCTTTATAATCCCATTATTGAATTTATTTTGAATTGTTTTTACATTTTTTGATTAAAACATATTGTAATTGAATGTTGACCTCTAGAAACATGGAGCAAAAGCCATCCATTGTCAAGAAAAGTTCATTTATAGTCACTCATGCCTAGAAAAGCCTTATTACTCGGTTTAAATGCCTTTATAATCCCATTATTGAATTTATTTTGAATTTTTTTTACATTTTTTGATTAAAACAGATTGTAATTGATTGTTTGCCTCGGGAAACGTGGAGCGAAAGCCATCCATTGTCAAGAAAAGATCATTTATAGTCACTAATGCCTAGAAAAGCCTTATTACTCGGTTTAAATGCCTTTATAATCCCATTATTGATTTATTTTGAATTTTTTTTACATTTTTTGATTAAAACATATTGTAATTGAATGTTGACCTCTAGAAACATGGAGCAAAAGCCATCCATTGTCAAGAAAAGTTCATTTATAGTCACTCAAGCCTAGAAAAGCCTTATTACTCAGTTTGAATGCCTTTATAATCCCATTATTGAATTTATTTTGAATTTTTTTTACATTTTTTGATTAAAACAGATTGTAATTGATTGTTTGCCTCGGGAAACGTGGAGCGAAAGCCATCCATTGTCAAGAAAAGATCATTTATAGTCACTCATGCCTAGAAAAGCCTTATTACTCGGTTTAAATGCCTTTATAACCCCATAATTGAATTTATTTTGAATTTTTTTTGCATTTTTTTATTAAAACAGATTGTAATTGATTGTTTGCCTCGGGAAACGTGGATCGAAAGCCATCCATTGTCAAGAAAAGATCATTTATAGTCACTCATGCCTAGAAAAGCCTTATTACTCGGTTTAAATGCCTTTATAACCCCATAATTGAATTTATTTTGAATTTTTTTTACATTTTTTGATTAAAACATATTATAATTGATTGTTTGCCTCGGGAAACGTGGAGCGAAAGCCATCCATTATCAAGAAAAGATCATTTATAGTCACTCATGCCTAGAAAAGCCTTATTACTAGGTTTAAATGCCTTTATAACCCCATAATTGAATTTATTTTGAATTTTTTTTACATTTTTTTATTAAAACAGATTGTAATTGATTGTTTACCTCGGGAAACATGGAGCAAAAGCCATCCATTGTCCAGAAAAGTTCATTTATAGTCACTCATGCCTAGAAAAGCCTTATTACTCGGTTTAAATGCCTTTATAATCCCATTATTGAATTTATTTTGAATTGTTTTTACATTTTTTGATTAAAACATATTGTAATTGAATGTTGACCTCTAGAAACATGGAGCAAAAGCCATCCATTGTCAAGAAAAGTTCATTTATAGTCACTCAAGCCTAGAAAAGCCTTATTACTCTGTTTAAATGCCTTTATGATCCCATTATTGAATTTATTTTGAATTTTTTTTACATTTTTTGATTAAAACAGATTGTAATTGATTGTTTGTCTCGGGAAACGTGGAGCGAAAGCCATCCATTGTCAAGAAAAGTTCATTTATAGTCACTCATGCCTAGTAAAGCCTTATTACTCGGTTTAAATGCCTTTATAATCCCATTATTGAATTTATTTTGAATTGTTTTTACATTTTTTGATTAAAACAGATTGTAATTGATTGTTTGCCTCGGGAAACGTGGAGCGAAAGCCTTCCATTGTCAAGAAAAGTTCATTTATAGTCACTCATGCCTAGAAAAGCCTTATTACTCGGTTTAAATGCCTTTATAATCCCATTATTGAATTTATTTTGAATTGTTTTTACATTTTTTGATTAAAACATATTGTAATTGAATGTTGACCTCTAGAAACATGGAGCAAAAGCCATCCATGGTCAAGAAAAGTTCATTTATAGTCACTCAAGCCTAGAAAAGCCTTATTACTCAGTTTAAATGCCTTTATAATCTCATTATTGAATGTATTTTGAATTTTTTTTACATTTTTTGATTAAAACAGATTGTAATTGATTGTTTGCCTCGGGAAACGTGGAGCGAACGCCATCCATTGTCAAGAAAAGTTCATTTATAGTCACTCATGCCTAGAAAAGCCTTATTACTCGGTTTAAATGCCTTTATAATCACATTATTGAATTTATTTTGAATTGTTTTTACATTTTTTGATTAAAACATATTGTAATTGAATGTTGACCTCTAGAAACATGGAGCAAAAGCCATCCATTGTCAAGAAAAGTTCATTTATGGTCACTCAAGCCTAGAAAAGCCTTATTACTCAGTTTAAATGCCTTTATAATCCCATTATTGAATTTATTTTGAATTTTTTTTACATTTTTTGATTAAAACAGATTGTAATTGATTGTTTGCCTCGGGAAACGTGGAGCGAAAGCCATCCATTGTCAAGAAAAGATCATTTATAGTCACTCATGCCTAGAAAAGCCTTATTACTCGGTTTAAATGCCTTTATAACCCCATAATTGAATTTATTTTGAATTTTTTTTGCATTTTTTTATTAAAATAGATTGTAATTGATTGTTTGCCTCGGGAAACGTGGATCGAAAGCCATCCATTGTCAAGAAAAGATCATTTATAGTCACTCATGCCTAGAAAAGCCTTATTACTCGGTTTAAATGCCTTTATAACCCCATAATTGAATTTATTTTGAATTTTTTTTACATTTTTTGATTAAAACATATTATAATTGATTGTTTGCCTCGGGAAACGTGGAGCGAAAGCCATCCATTGTCAAGAAAAGATCATTTATAGTCACTCATGCCGAGAAAAGCCTTATTACTCGGTTTAAATGCCTTTATAACCCCATAATTGAATTTATTTTGAATTTTTTTTACATTTTTTGATTAAAACATATTGTAATTGATTGTTTACCTCGGGAAACATTGAGCAAAAGCCATCCATTGTCCAGAAAAGTTCATTTATAGTCACTCAAGCCTAGAAAAGCCTTATTACTCGGTTTAAATGCCTTTATAATCCCATTATTGAATTTATTTTGAATTGTTTTCACATTTTTTGATTAAAACAGATTGTAATTGATTGTTTGCCTCGGGAAACCTGGAGTGAAAGCCATCCATTGTCAACAAAAGTTCATTTATAGTCACTCATGCCTAGAAAAGCCTTATTACTCGGTTTAAATGCCTTTATAATCCCATTATTGAGTTTATTTTGAATTTTTTTTACATTTTTTGATTAAAACATGTTGTAATTGATTGTTTGCCTCGGGAAACGTGGAGCGAAAGCCATCCATTGTCAAGAAAAGATCATTTATAGTCACTCATGCCTAGAAAATCCTTATTACTCGGTTTAAATGCCTTTATAACCCCATAATTGAATTTATTTTGAATTGTTTTTACATTTTTTGATTAAAACAGATTGTAATTGATTGTTTGCCTCCGGAAACGTGGAGCGAAAGCCATCCATGGTCAAGAAAAGTTCATTTATTGTCACTCATGCCTAGAAAAGCCTTATTACTCGGTTTAAATGCCTTTATAACCCCATAATTGAATTTATTTTGAATTGTTTTTACATTTTTTGATTAAAACAGATTGTAATTGATTGTTTGCCTCAGGAAACGTGGAGCGAAAGCCATCCATTGTCAAGAAAAGATCATTTATAGTCACTCATGCCTAGAAAAGCCTTATTACTCGGTTTAAATGCCTTTATAACCCCATAATTGAATTTATTTTGAAGTTTTTTTGCATTTTTTTATTAAAACAGATTGTAATTGATTGTTTGCCTCGGGAAACGTGGATCGAAAGCCATCCATTGTCAAGGAAAGATCATTTATAGTCACTCATGCCTAGAAAAGCCTTATTACTCGGTTTAAATGCCTTTATAACCCCATAATTGAATTTATTTTGAATTTTTTTTACATTTTTTTATTAAAACAGATTGTAATTGATTGTTTACCTCGGGAGACATGGAGCAAAAGCCATCCATTGTCCAGAAAAGTTCATTTATAGTCACTCAAGCCTAGAAAAGCCTTATTACTCAGTTTAAATGCCTTTATAATCCCATTATTGAATTTATTTTGAATTGTTTTCACATTTTTTGATTAAAACAGATTGTAATTGATTGTTTGCCTCGGGAAACCTGGAGCGAAAGCCATCCATTGTCAACAAAAGTTCATTTATAGTCACTCATGCCTAGAAAAGCCTTATTACTCGGTTTAAATGCCTTTATAATCCCATTATTGAGTTTATTTTGAATTTTTTTTACATTTTTCGATTAAAACATGTTGTAATTGATATTTTACCTCGGGAAACGTGGAGCGAAAGCCATCCATTGTCAAGAAAAGATCATTTATAGTCACCCATGCCTAGAATAGCCTTATTACTCGGTTTAAATGCCTTTATAACCCCATAATTGAATTTATTTTGAATTTTTTTACATTTTTTGATTAAAACAGATTGTAATTGATTGTTTACCTCAGGAAACGTGGAGCGAAAGCCATCCATTGTCAAGAAAAGTTCATTTATAGTCACTCATGCCTAGAAAAGCCTTATTACTCTGTTTAAATGCCTTTATAATCCCATTATTGAATTTATTTTGAATTTTTTTTACATTTTTTGATTAAAACAGATTGTAATTGAATTTTTGCCTCGGGAAACGTGGAGCGAAAGCCTTCCATTGTCAAGAAAAGTTCATTTATAGTCACTCATGCCTAGAAAAGCCTTATTACTCGGTTTAAATGCCTTTATAAACCCATTATTGAATTTATTTTGAATTTTTTTTACATTTTTTGATTAAAACATACTGTAATAGATTGTTTACCTCTAGAAACATGGAGCAAAAGCCATCCATTGTCAAGAAAAGTTCATTTATAGTCAATCAAGCCTAGAAAAGCCTTATTACTCTGTTTAAATGCCTTTATAATCCCATTATTGAATTTATTTTGAATTGTTTTTACATTTTTTGATTAAAACATATTGTAATAGATTGTTTACCTCTAGAAACATGGAGCGAAAGCAATCCATTGTCAAGAAAAGTTCATTTATAGTCACTCATGCATAGAAAAGCCTTATTACTCGGTTTAAATGCCTTTATAATCCCATTATTGAATTTATTTTGAATTGTTTTTACATTTTTTGATTAAAACATATTCTAATTGATTGTTTGCCTCGGGAAACTTGGAGCGAAAGCCATCCATTGTCAAGAAAAGATCATTTATAGTCGCTCATGCCTAGAAAAGCCTTATTGCTCGGTTTAAATGCCTTTATAATCCCATTATTGAATTTTTTTTGAATTGTTTTTACATTTTTTGATTAAAACAGATTGTAATTGATAGTTTGCCTTGGGAAACGTGGAGCGAAAGCCATCCAATGTCAAGAAGAGATCATTTATAGTCACTCATGCCAAGAAAAGCCTTATTACTCGGTTTAAATGCCTTTATAATCCCATTATTGAATTTATTTTAAATTTTTTTTACATTTTTTGATTAAAACATATTGTAATTGAATGTTGACCTCTAGAAACATGGAGCAAAAGCCATCCATTGTCAAGAAAAGTTCATTTATAGTCACTCAAGCCTAGAAAAGCCTTATTACTCAGTTTAAATGCCTTTATAATCCCATTATTGAATTTATTTTGAATTGTTTTTACATTTTTTGATTAAAACAGATTGTAATTGATTGTTTGCCTCGGGAAACGTGGAGCGAAAGCCATCCATTGTCAAGAAAAGATCATTTATAGTCACTCATGCCTAGAAAAGCCTTATTACTCGGTTTAAATGCCTTTATAATCCCATTATTGATTTATTTTGATTTTTTTTTACATTTTTTGATTAAAACAGATTGTAATTGATTGTTTGCCTCGGGAAACATGGAGCAAAAGCCATCCATTGTCAAGAAAAGTTCATTTATAGTCAATCAAGCCTAGAAAAGCCTTATTACTCGGTTTAAATGCCTTTATAATCCCATTATTGAATTTTTTTTGAATTGTTTTTACATTTTTTGATTAAAACATATTGTAATTGAATGTTTACCTCTAGAAACATGGAGCAAAAGCCATCCATTGTCAAGAAAAGTTCATTTATAGTCACTCAAGCCTAGAAAAGCCTTATTACTCGGTTTAAATGCCTTTATAATCCCATTATTGAATTTATTTTGAATTTTTTTTACATTTTTTGATTAAAACAGATTGTAATTGATTGTTTGCCTCGGGAAACGTGGAGCGAAAGCCATCCATTGTCAAGAAAAGTTCATTTATAGTCACTCATGCCTAGAAAAGCCTTATTACTCGGTTTAAATGCCTTTATAATCCCATTATTGAATTTATTTTGAATTTTTTTTACATTTTTTGATTAAAACATATTGTAATTGATTGTTTGCCTCGGGAAACGTGGATCGAAAGCCATCCATTGTCAAGAAAAGTTCATTTATAGTCACTCATGCCTAGAAAAGCCTTATTACTCGGTTTAAATGCCTTTATAATCCCATTATTGAATTTATTTTGAATTTTTTTTACATTTTTTGATTAAAACAGATTGTAATTGATTGTTTGCCTCGGGAAACGTGGATCGAAAGCCATCCATTGTCAAGAAAAGATCATTTATAGTCACTCATGCCTAGAAAAGCCTTATTACTCGGTTTAAATGCCTTTATAACCCCATAATTGAATTTATTTTGAATTTTTTTTACATTTTTTGATTAAAACATACTATAATTGATTGTTTGCCTCGGGAAACGTGGAGCGAAAGCCATCCATTGTCAAGAAAAGATCATTTATAGTCACTCATGCCGAGAAAAGCCTTATTACTCGGTTTAAATGCCTTTATAACCCCATAATTGAATTTATTTTGAATTTTTTTTACATTTTTTGATTAAAACATATTGTAATTGATTGTTTACCTCGGGAAACATTGAGCAAAAGCCATCCATTGTCCAGAAAAGTTCATTTATAGTCACTCAAGCCTAGAAAAGCCTTATTACTCGGTTTAAATGCCTTTATAATCCCATTATTGAATTTATTTTGAATTGTTTTCACATTTTTTGATTAAAACAGATTGTAATTGATTGTTTGCCTCGGGAAACCTGGAGCGAAAGCCATCCATTGTCAACAAAAGTTCATTTATAGTCACTCATGCCTAGAAAAGCCTTATTACTCGGTTTAAATGCCTTTATAATCCCATTATTGAGTTTATTTTGAATTTTTTTTACATTTTTTGATTAAAACATGTTGTAATTGATTGTTTGCCTCGGGAAACGTGGAGCGAAAGCCATCCATTGTCAAGAAAAGATCATTTATAGTCACTCATGCCTAGAAAATCCTTATTACTCGGTTTAAATGCCTTTATAACCCCATAATTGAATTTATTTTGAATTGTTTTTACATTTTTTGATTAAAACAGATTGTAATTGATTGTTTGCCTCCGGAAACGTGGAGCGAAAGCCATCCATGGTCAAGAAAAGTTCATTTATTGCCACTCATGCCTAGAAAAGCCTTATTACTCGGTTTAAATGCCTTTATAACCCCATAATTGAATTTATTTTGAATTTTTTTACATTTTTTGATTAAAACAGATTGTAATTGATTGTTTACCTCGGGAAACGTGGAGCGAAAGCCATCCATTGTCAAGAAAAGTTCATTTATAGTCACTCATGCCTAGAAAAGCCTTATTACTCTGTTTAAATGCCTTTATAATCCCATTATTGAATTTATTTTGAATTTTTTTTACATTTTTTGATTAAAACAGATTGTAATTGAATTTTTGCCTCGGGAAACGTGGAGCGAAAGCCTTCCATTGTCAAGAAAAGTTCATTTATAGTCACTCATGCCTAGAAAAGCCTTATTACTCGGTTTAAATGCCTTTATAATCCCATTATTGAATTTATTTTGAATTTTTTTTACATTTTTTGATTAAAACATATTGTAATAGATTGTTTACCTCTAGAAACATGGAGCAAAAGCCATCCATTGTCAAGAAAAGTTCATTTATAGTCAATCAAGCCTAGAAAAGCCTTATTACTCTGTTTAAATGCCTTTATAATCCCATTATTGAATTTATTTTGAATTGTTTTTACATTTTTTGATTAAAACATATTGTAATAGATTGTTTACCTCTAGAAACATGGAGCGAAAGCAATCCATTGTCAAGAAAAGTTCATTTATAGTCACTCATGCATAGAAAAGCCTTATTACTCGGTTTAAATGCCTTTATAATCCCATTATTGAATTTATTTTGAATTGTTTTTACATTTTTTGATTAAAACATATTCTAATTGATTGTTTGCCTCGGGAAACTTGGAGCGAAAGCCATCCATTGTCAAGAAAAGATCATTTATAGTCGCTCATGCCTAGAAAAGCCTTATTGCTCGGTTTAAATGCCTTTATAATCCCATTATTGAATTTTTTTTGAATTGTTTTTACATTTTTTGATTAAAACAGATTGTAATTGATAGTTTGCCTTGGGAAACGTGGAGCGAAAGCCATCCAATGTCAAGAAGAGATCATTTATAGTCACTCATGCCAAGAAAAGCCTTATTACTCGGTTTAAATGCCTTTATAATCCCATTATTGAATTTATTTTAAATTTTTTTTACATTTTTTGATTAAAACATATTGTAATTGAATGTTGACCTCTAGAAACATGGAGCAAAAGCCATCCATTGTCAAGAAAAGTTCATTTATAGTCACTCAAGCCTAGAAAAGCCTTATTACTCAGTTTAAATGCCTTTATAATCCCATTATTGAATTTATTTTGAATTGTTTTTACATTTTTTGATTAAAACAGATTGTAATTGATTGTTTGCCTCGGGAAACGTGGAGCGAAAGCCATCCATTGTCAAGAAAAGATCATTTATAGTCACTCATGCCTAGAAAAGCCTTATTACTCGGTTTAAATGCCTTTATAATCCCATTATTGATTTATTTTGATTTTTTTTTACATTTTTTGATTAAAACAGATTGTAATTGATTGTTTGCCTCGGGAAACATGGAGCAAAAGCCATCCATTGTCAAGAAAAGTTCATTTATAGTCAATCAAGCCTAGAAAAGCCTTATTACTCGGTTTAAATGCCTTTATAATCCCATTATTGAATTTTTTTTGAATTGTTTTTACATTTTTTGATTAAAACATATTGTAATTGAATGTTTACCTCTAGAAACATGGAGCAAAAGCCATCCATTGTCAAGAAAAGTTCATTTATAGTCACTCAAGCCTAGAAAAGCCTTATTACTCAGTTTAAATGCCTTTATAATCCCATTATTGAATTTATTTTGAATTTTTTTTACATTTTTTGATTAAAACAGATTGTAATTGATTGTTTGCCTCGGGAAACGTGGAGCGAAAGCCATCCATTGTCAAGAAAAGTTCATTTATAGTCACTCATGCCTAGAAAAGCCTTATTACTCGGTTTAAATGCCTTTATAATCCCATTATTGAATTTATTTTGAATTGTTTTTACATTTTTTGATTAAAACATATTGTAATTGAATGTTGACCTCTAGAAACATGGAGCAAAAGCCATCCATTGTGAAGAAAAGTTCATTTATAGTCACTCAAGCCTAGAAAAGCCTTATTACTCAGTTTAAATGCCTTTATAATCCCATTATTGAATTTATTTTGAATTTTTTTTACATTTTTTGATTAAAACAGATTGTAATTGATTGTTTGCCTCGGGAAACGTGGAGCGAAAGCCATCCATTGTCAAGAAAAGATCATTTATAGTCACTCATGCCTAGAAAAGCCTTATTACTCGGTTTAAATGCCTTTATAACCCCATAATTGAATTTATTTTGAATTTTTTTTGCATTTTTTTATTAAAACAGATTGTAATTGATTGTTTACCTCGGGAAACATGGAGCAAAAGCCATCCATTGTCAAGAAAAGTTCATTTATAGTCACTCATGCCTAGAAAAGCCTTATTACTCGGTTTAAATGCCTTTATAATCCCATTATTGAATTTTTTTTGAATTGTTTTTACATTTTTTGATTAAAACAGATTGTAATTGATTGTTTGCCTCGGGAAACGTGGAGCGAAAGCCATCCATTGTCAAGAAAAGATCATTTATAGTCACTCATGCCTAGAAAAGCCTTATTACTCGGTTTAAATGCCTTTATAATCCCATTATTGATTTATTTTGAATTTTTTTTACATTTTTTGATTAAAACATATTGTAATTGAATGTTGACCTCTAGAAACATGGAGCAAAAGCCATCCATTGTCAAGAAAAGTTCATTTATAGTCACTCATGCCTAGAAAAGCCTTATTACTCGGTTTAAATGCCTTTATAATCCCATTATTGAATTTATTTTGAATTTTTTTTACATTTTTTGATTAAAACAGATTGTAATTGATTGTTTGCCTCGGGAAACGTGGAGCGAAAGCCATCCATTGTCAAGAAAAGTTCATTTATAGTCACTCATGCCTAGAAAAGCCTTATTACTCGGTTTAAATGCCTTTATAATCCCATTATTGAATTTATTTTGAATTTTTTTTACATTTTTTGATTAAAACAGATTGTAATTGATTGTTTGCCTCGGGAAACGTGGAGCGAAAGCCTTCCATTGTCAAGAAAAGTTCATTTATATTCTCTCATGCCTAGAAAAGCCTTATTACTCGGTTTAAATGCCTTTATAATCCCATTATTGAATTTATTTTGAATTTTTTTTACATTTTTTGATTAAAACAGATTGTAATAGATTGTTTACCTCTAGAAACATGGAGCAAAAGCCATCCATTGTCAAGAAAAGTTCATTTATAGTCAATCAAGCCTAGAAAAGCCTTATTACTCGGTTTAAATGCCTTTATAATCCCATTATTGAATTTTTTTTGAATTGTTTTTACATTTTTTGATTAAAACAGATTGTAATTGATTTTTTGCCTCGGGAAACGTGGAGCGAAAGCCATCCATTGTCAAGAAAAGTTCATTTATAGTCACTCATGCCTAGAAAAGCCTTATTACTCGGTTTAAATGCCTTTATAATCCCATTATTGATTTATTTTGAATTTTTTTTACATTTTTTGATTAAAACATATTGTAATTGAATGTTGACCTCTAGAAACATGGAGCAAAAGCCATCCATTGTCAAGAAAAGTTCATTTATAGTCACTCAAGCCTAGAAAAGCCTTATTACTCAGTTTGAATGCCTTTATAATCCCATTATTGAATTTATTTTGAATTTTTTTTACATTTTTTGATTAAAACAGATTGTAATTGATTGTTTGCCTTGGGAAACGTGGAGCGAAAGCCATCCATTGTCAAGAAAAGATCATTTATAGTCACTCATGCCTAGAAAAGCCTTATTACTCGGTTTAAATGCCTTTATAACCCCATAATTGAATTTATTTTGAATTTTTTTTGCATTTGTTTATTAAAACAGATTGTAATTGATTGTTTGCCTCGGGAAACGTGGAGCGAAAGCCATCCATTGTCAAGAAAAGATCATTTATAGTCACTCATGCCTAGAAAAGCCTTATTACTCGGTTTAAATGCCTTTATAACCACAAAATTGAATTTATTTTGAATTTTTTTTACATTTTTTGATTAAAACATATTATAATTGATTGTTTGCCTCGGGAAACGTGGAGCGAAAGCCATCCATTGTCAAGAAAAGATCATTTATAGTCACTCATGCCTAGAAAAGCCTTATTACTAGGTTTAAATGCCTTTATAACCCCATAATTGAATTTATTTTGAATTTTTTTTACATTTTTTTATTAAAACAGATTGTAATTGATTGTTTACCTCGGGAAACATGGAGCAAAAGCCATCCATTGTCCAGAAAAGTTCATTTATAGTCACTCAAGCCTAGAAAAGCCTTATTACTCGGTTTAAATGCCTTTATAATCCCATTATTGAATTTATTTTGAATTGTTTTTACATTTTTTGATTAAAACATATTGTAATTGAATGTTGACCTCTAGAAACATGGAGCAAAAGCCATCCATTGTCAAGAAAAGTTCATTTATAGTCACTCAAGCCTAGAAAAGCCTTATTACTCTGTTTAAATGCCTTTATGATCCCATTATTGAATTTATTTTGAATTTTTTTTACATTTTTTGATTAAAACAGATTGTAATTGATTGTTTGTCTCGGGAAACGTGGAGCGAAAGCCATCCATTGTCAAGAAAAGTTCATTTATAGTCACTCATGCCTAGTAAAGCCTTATTACTCGGTTTAAATGCCTTTATAATCCCATTATTGAATTTATTTTGAATTGTTTTTACATTTTTTGATTAAAACAGATTGTAATTGATTGTTTGCCTCGGGAAACGTGGAGCGAAAGCCTTCCATTGTCAAGAAAAGTTCATTTATAGTCACTCATGCCTAGAAAAGCCTTATTACTCGGTTTAAATGCCTTTATAATCCCATTATTGAATTTATTTTGAACTTTTTTTACATTTTTTGATTAAAACATATTGTAATTGAATGTTGACCTCTAGAAACATGGAGCAAAAGCCATCCATGGTCAAGAAAAGTTCATTTATAGTCACTCAAGCCTAGAAAAGCCTTATTACTCAGTTTAAATGCCTTTATAATCTCATTATTGAATGTATTTTGAATTTTTTTTTACATTTTTTGATTAAAACATATTGTAATTGATTGTTTGCCTCGGGAAACGTGGAGCGAACGCCATCCATTGTCAAGAAAAGTTCATTTATAGTCACTCATGCCTAGAAAAGCCTTATTACTCGGTTTAAATGCCTTTATAATCACATTATTGAATTTATTTTGAATTGTTTTTACATTTTTTGATTAAAACATATTGTAATTGAATGTTGACCTCTAGAAACATGGAGCAAAAGCCATCCATTGTCAAGAAAAGTTCATTTATGGTCACTCAAGCCTAGAAAAGCCTTATTACTCAGTTTAAATGCCTTTATAATCCCATTATTGAATTTATTTTGAATTTTTTTTACATTTTTTGATTAAAACAGATTGTAATTGATTGTTTGCCTCGGGAAACGTGGAGCGAAAGCCATCCATTGTCAAGAAAAGATCATTTACAGTCACTCATGCCTAGAAAAGCCTTATTACTCGGTTTAAATGCCTTTATAACCCCATAATTGAATTTATTTTGAATTTTTTTTGCATTTTTTTATTAAAATAGATTGTAATTGATTGTTTGCCTCGGGAAACGTGGATCGAAAGCCATCCATTGTCAAGAAAAGATCATTTATAGTCACTCATGCCTAGAAAAGCCTTATTACTCGGTTTAAATGCCTTTATAACCCCATAATTGAATTTATTTTGAATTTGTTTTACATTTTTTGATTAAAACATATTATAATTGATTGTTTGCCTCGGGAAACGTGGAGCGAAAGCCATCCATTGTCAAGAAAAGATCATTTATAGTCACTCATGCCGAGAAAAGCCTTATTACTCGGTTTAAATGCCTTTATAACCCCATAATTGAATTTATTTTGAATTTTTTTTACATTTTTTGATTAAAACATATTGTAATTGATTGTTTACCTCGGGAAACATTGAGCAAAAGCCATCCATTGTCCAGAAAAGTTCATTTATAGTCACTCAAGCCTAGAAAAGCCTTATTACTCAGTTTGAATGCCTTTATAATCCCATTATTGAATTTATTTTGAATTGTTTTCACATTTTTTGATTAAAACAGATTGTAATTGATTGTTTGCCTCGGGAAACCTGGAGCGAAAGCCATCCATTGTCAACAAAAGTTCATTTATAGTCACTCATGCCTAGAAAAGCCTTATTACTCGGTTTAAATGCCTTTATAATCCCATTATTGAATTTTTTTTGAATTGTTTTTACATTTTTTGATTAAAACAGATTGTAATTGATTGTTTGCCTCGGGAAACGTGGAGCGAAAGCCATCCATTGTCAAGAAAAGATCATTTATAGTCACTCATGCCTAGAAAAGCCTTATTACTCGGTTTAAATGCCTTTATAATCCCATTATTGATTTATTTTGAATTTTTTTTACATTTTTTGATTAAAACATATTGTAATTGAATGTTGACCTCTAGAAACATGGAGCAAAAGCCATCCATTGTCAAGAAAAGTTCATTTATAGTCACTCAAGCCTAGAAAAGCCTTATTACTCAGTTTGAATGCCTTTATAATCCCATTATTGAATTTATTTTGAATTTTTTTTACATTTTTTGATTAAAACAGATTGTAATTGATTGTTTGCCTCGGGAAACGTGGAGCGAAAGCCATCCATTGTCAAGAAAAGATCATTTATAGTCACTCATGCCTAGAAAAGCCTTATTACTCGGTTTAAATGCCTTTATAACCCCATAATTGAATTTTTTTTGAATTTTTTTTGCATTTTTTTATTAAAACAGATTGTAATTGATTGTTTGCCTCGGGAAACGTGGATCGAAAGCCATCCATTGTCAAGAAAAGATCATTTATAGTCACTCATGCCTAGAAAAGCCTTATTACTCGGTTTAAATGCCTTTATAACCCCATAATTGAATTTATTTTGAATTTTTTTTACATTTTTTGATTAAAACATATTATAATTGATTGTTTGCCTCGGGAAACGTAGAGCGAAAGCCATCCATTGTCAAGAAAAGATCATTTATAGTCACTCATGCCTAGAAAAGCCTTATTACTAGGTTTAAATGCCTTTATAACCCCATAATTGAATTTATTTTGAATTTTTTTTACATTTTTTTATTAAAACAGATTGTAATTGATTGTTTACCTCGGGAAACATGGAGCAAAAGCCATCCATTGTCCAGAAAAGTTCATTTATAGTCACTCAAGCCTAGAAAAGCCTTATTACTCGGTTTAAATGCCTTTATAATCCCATTATTGAATTTATTTTGAATTGTTTTTACATTTTTTGATTAAAACATATTGTAATTGAATGTTGACCTCTAGAAACATGGAGCAAAAGCCATCCATTGTCAAGAAAAGTTCATTTATAGTCACTCAAGCCTAGAAAAGCCTTATTACTCTGTTTAAATGCCTTTATGATCCCATTATTGAATTTATTTTGAATTTTTTTTACATTTTTTGATTAAAACAGATTGTAATTGATTGTTTGTCTCGGGAAACGTGGAGCGAAAGCCATCCATTGTCAAGAAAAGTTCATTTATAGTCACTCATGCCTAGTAAAGCCTTATTACTCGGTTTAAATGCCTTTATAATCCCATTATTGAATTTATTTTGAATTGTTTTTACATTTTTTGATTAAAACAGATTGTAATTGATTGTTTGCCTCGGGAAACGTGGAGCGAAAGCCTTCCATTGTCAAGAAAAGTTCATTTATAGTCACTCATGCCTAGAAAAGCCTTATTACTCGGTTTAAATGCCTTTATAATCCCATTATTGAATTTATTTTGAACTTTTTTTACATTTTTTGATTAAAACATATTGTAATTGAATGTTGACCTCTAGAAACATGGAGCAAAAGCCATCCATGGTCAAGAAAAGTTCATTTATAGTCACTCAAGCCTAGAAAAGCCTTATTACTCAGTTTAAATGCCTTTATAATCTCATTATTGAATGTATTTTGAATTTTTTTTACATTTTTTGATTAAAACAGATTGTAATTGATTGTTTGCCTCGGGAAACGTGGAGCGAAAGCCATCCATTGTCAAGAAAAGATCATTTATAGTCACTCATGCCTAGAAAAGCCTTATTACTAGGTTTAAATGCCTTTATAACCCCATAATTGAATTTATTTTGAATTTTTTTTACATTTTTTTATTAAAACAGATTGTAATTGATTGTTTACCTCGGGAAACATGGAGCAAAAGCCATCCATTGTCCAGAAAAGTTCATTTATAGTCACTCAAGCCTAGAAAAGCCTTATTACTCGGTTTAAATGCCTTTATAATCCCATTATTGAATTTATTTTGAATTGTTTTTACATTTTTTGATTAAAACATATTGTAATTGAATGTTGACCTCTAGAAACATGGAGCAAAAGCCATCCATTGTCAAGAAAAGTTCATTTATGGTCACTCAAGCCTAGAAAAGCCTTATTACTCAGTTTAAATGCCTTTATAATCCCATTATTGAATTTATTTTGAATTTTTTTTACATTTTTTGATTAAAACAGATTGTAATTGATTGTTTGCCTCGGGAAACGTGGAGCGAAAGCCATCCATTGTCAAGAAAAGATCATTTATAGTCACTCATGCCTAGAAAAGCCTTATTACTCGGTTTAAATGCCTTTATAACCCCATAATTGAATTTATTTTGAATTTTTTTTGCATTTTTTTATTAAAATAGATTGTAATTGATTGTTTGCCTCGGGAAACGTGGATCGAAAGCCATCCATTGTCAAGAAAAGATCATTTATAGTCACTCATGCCTAGAAAAGCCTTATTACTCGGTTTAAATGCCTTTATAACCCCATAATTGAATTTATTTTGAATTTGTTTTACATTTTTTGATTAAAACATATTATAATTGATTGTTTGCCTCGGGAAACGTGGAGCGAAAGCCATCCATTGTCAAGAAAAGATCATTTATAGTCACTCATGCCGAGAAAAGCCTTATTACTCGGTTTAAATGCCTTTATAACCCCATAATTGAATTTATTTTGAATTTTTTTTACATTTTTTGATTAAAACATATTGTAATTGATTGTTTACCTCGGGAAACATTGAGCAAAAGCCATCCATTGTCCAGAAAAGTTCATTTATAGTCACTCAAGCCTAGAAAAGCCTTATTACTCAGTTTGAATGCCTTTATAATCCCATTATTGAATTTATTTTGAATTGTTTTCACATTTTTTGATTAAAACAGATTGTAATTGATTGTTTGCCTCGGGAAACCTGGAGCGAAAGCCATCCATTGTCAACAAAAGATCATTTATAGTCACTCATGCCTAGAAAATCCTTATTACTCGGTTTAAATGCCTTTATAACCCCATAATTGAATTTATTTTGAATTGTTTTTACATTTTTTGATTAAAACAGATTGTAATTGATTGTTTGCCTCGGGAAACGTGGAGCGAAAGCCATCCATTGTCAAGAAAAGATCATTTATAGTCACTCATGCCTAGAAAAGCCTTATTACTCGGTTTAAATGCCTTTATAACCCCATAATTGAATTTATTTTGAATTTTTTTTGCATTTTTTTATTAAAATAGATTGTAATTGATTGTTTGCCTCGGGAAACGTGGATCGAAAGCCATCCATTGTCAAGAAAAGATCATTTATAGTCACTCATGCCTAGAAAAGCCTTATTACTCGGTTTAAATGCCTTTATAACCCCATAATTGAATTTATTTTGAATTTTTTTTGCATTTTTTTATTAAAATAGATTGTAATTGATTGTTTGCCTCGGGAAACGTGGATCGAAAGCCATCCATTGTCAAGAAAAGATCATTTATAGTCACTCATGCCTAGAAAAGCCTTATTACTCGGTTTAAATGCCTTTATAACCCCATAATTGAATTTATTTTGAATTTGTTTTACATTTTTTGATTAAAACATATTATAATTGATTGTTTGCCTCGGGAAACGTGGAGCGAAAGCCATCCATTGTCAAGAAAAGATCATTTATAGTCACTCATGCCGAGAAAAGCCTTATTACTCGGTTTAAATGCCTTTATAACCCCATAATTGAATTTATTTTGAATTTTTTTTGCATTTTTTTATTAAAATAGATTGTAATTGATTGTTTGCCTCGGGAAACGTGGAGCGAAAGCCATCCATTGTCAAGAAAAGATCATTTATAGTCACTCATGCCTAGAAAAGCCTTATTACTCGGTTTAAATGCCTTTATAACCCCATAATTGAATTTATTTTGAATTTTTTTTGCATTTTTTTATTAAAATAGATTGTAATTGATTGTTTGCCTCGGGAAACGTGGATCGAAAGCCATCCATTGTCAAGAAAAGATCATTTATAGTCACTCATGCCTAGAAAAGCCTTATTACTCGGTTTAAATGCCTTTATAACCCCATAATTGAATTTATTTTGAATTTGTTTTACATTTTTTGATTAAAACATATTATAATTGATTGTTTGCCTCGGGAAACGTGGAGCGAAAGCCATCCATTGTCAAGAAAAGATCATTTATAGTCACTCATGCCGAGAAAAGCCTTATTACTCGGTTTAAATGCCTTTATAACCCCATAATTGAATTTATTTTGAATTTTTTTTACATTTTTTGATTAAAACATATTGTAATTGATTGTTTACCTCGGGAAACATTGAGCAAAAGCCATCCATTGTCCAGAAAAGTTCATTTATAGTCACTCAAGCCTAGAAAAGCCTTATTACTCAGTTTGAATGCCTTTATAATCCCATTATTGAATTTATTTTGAATTGTTTTCACATTTTTTGATTAAAACAGATTGTAATTGATTGTTTGCCTCGGGAAACCTGGAGCGAAAGCCATCCATTGTCAACAAAAGATCATTTATAGTCACTCATGCCTAGAAAATCCTTATTACTCGGTTTAAATGCCTTTATAACCCCATAATTGAATTTATTTTGAATTTTTTTTACATTTTTTGATTAAAACAGATTGTAATTGATTGTTTGCCTCGGGAAACGTGGAGCGAAAGCCATCCATTGTCAAGAAAAGTTCATTTATAGTCACTAATGCCTAGAAAAGCCTTATTACTCGGTTTAAATGCCTTTATAACCCCATAATTGAATTTATTTTGAATTGTTTTTACATTTTTTGATTAAAACAGATTGTAATTGATTGTTTGCCTCCGGAAACGTGGAGCGAAAGCCATCCATGGTCAAGAAAAGTTCATTTATAGTCACTCATGCCTAGAAAAGCCTTATTACTCGGTTTAAATGCCTTTATAATCCCATTATTGAATTTATTTTGAATTTTTTTTACATTTTTTGATTAAAACATATTGTAATTGATTGTTTGCCTCAAGAAACATGGAGCAAAAGCCATCCATTGTCAAGAAAAGTTCATTTATAGTCACTCATGCCTAGAAAAGCCTTATTACTCAGTTTAAATGCCTTTATAATCCCATTATTGAATTTATTTTGAATTTTTTTTACATTTTTTGATTAAAACAGATTGTAATTGATTGTTTGCCTCGGGAAACGTGGAGCGAAAGCCATCCAATGTCAAGAAAAGTTCATTTATAGTCACTCATGCCTAGAAAAGCCTTATTACTCGGTTTAAATGCCTTTATAACCCCATAATTGAATTTATTTTGAATTTTTTTTACATTTTTTGATTAAAACATATTGTAATTGAATGTTGACCTCTAGAAACATGGAGCAAAAGCCATCCATTGTCAAGAAAAGTTCATTTATAGTCACTCAAGCCTAGAAAAGCCTTATTACTCAGTTTAAATGCCTTTATAATCCCATTATTGAATTTATTTTGAATTTTTTTTACATTTTTTGATTAAAACAGATTGTAATTGATTGTTTGCCTCAGGAAACGTGGAGCGAAAGCCATCCATTGTCAAGAAAAGATCATTTATAGTCACTCATGCCTAGAAAAGCCTTATTACTCGGTTTAAATGCCTTTATAACCCCATAATTGAATTTATTTTGAATTTTTTTTGCATTTTTTTATTAAAACAGATTGTAATTGATTGTTTGCCTCGGGAAACGTGGATCGAAAGCCATCCATTGTCAAGGAAAGATCATTTATAGTCACTCATGCCTAGAAAAGCCTTATTACTCGGTTTAAATGCCTTTATAACCCCATAATTGAATTTATTTTGAATTTTTTTTACATTTTTTGATTAAAACATATTATAATTGATTGTTTGCCTCGGGAAACGTGGAGCGAAAGCCATCCATTGTCAAGAAAAGATCATTTATAGTCACTCATGCCTAGAAAAGCCTTATTACTAGGTTTAAATGCCTTTATAACCCCATAATTGAATTTATTTTGAATTTTTTTTACATTTTTTTATTAAAACAGATTGTAATTGATTGTTTACCTCGGGAAACATGGAGCAAAAGCCATCCATTGTCCAGAAAAGTTCATTTATAGTCACTCAAGCCTAGAAAAGCCTTATTACTCGGTTTAAATGCCTTTATAATCCCATTATTGAATTTATTTTGAATTGTTTTCACATTTTTTGATTAAAACAGATTGTAATTGATTGTTTGCCTCGGGAAACCTGGAGCGAAAGCCATCCATTGTCAACAAAAGTTCATTTATAGTCACTCATGCCTAGAAAAGCCTTATTACTCGGTTTAAATGCCTTTATAATCCCATTATTGAGTTTATTTTGAATTTTTTTTACATTTTTTGATTAAAACATGTTGTAATTGATATTTTACCTCGGGAAACGTGGAGCGAAAGCCATCCATTGTCAAGAAAAGATCATTTATAGTCACCCATGCCTAGAATAGCCTTATTACTCGGTTTAAATGCCTTTATAACCCCATAATTGAATTTATTTTGAATTTTTTTACATTTTTTGATTAAAACAGATTGTAATTGATTGTTTACCTCGGGAAACGTGGAGCGAAAGCCATCCATTGTCAAGAAAAGTTCATTTATAGTCACTCATGCCTAGAAAAGCCTTATTACTCTGTTTAAATGCCTTTATAATCCCATTATTGAATTTATTTTGAATTTTTTTTACATTTTTTGATTAAAACAGATTGTAATTGAATTTTTGCCTCGGGAAACGTGGAGCGAAAGCCTTCCATTGTCAAGAAAAGTTCATTTATAGTCACTCATGCCTAGAAAAGCCTTATTACTCGGTTTAAATGCCTTTATAATCCCATTATTGAATTTATTTTGAATTTTTTTTACATTTTTTGATTAAAACATATTGTAATAGATTGTTTACCTCTAGAAACATGGAGCAAAAGCCATCCATTGTCAAGAAAAGTTCATTTATAGTCAATCAAGCCTAGAAAAGCCTTATTACTCTGTTTAAATGCCTTTATAATCCCATTATTGAATTTATTTTGAATTGTTTTTACATTTTTTGATGAAAACAGATTGTAATTGATAGTTTGCCTCGGGAAACGTGGAGCGAAAGCCATCCATTGTCAAGAAAAGATCATTTATAGTCACTCATGCCTAGAAAAGGCTTATTACTCGGTTTAAATGCCTTTATAATCCCATTATTGAATTTATTTTGAATTTTTTTTACATTTTTTGATTAAAACATATTGTAATTGAATGTTGACCTCTAGAAACATGGAGCAAAAGCCATCCATTGTCAAGAAAAGTTCATTTATAGTCACTCAAGCCTACAAAAGCCTTATTACTCAGTTTAAATGCCTTTATAATCCCATTATTGAATTTATTTTGAATTTTTTTTACATTTTTTGATTAAAACATATTGTAATTGATTGTTTGCCTCGGGAAACGTGGAGCGAAAGCAATCCATTGTCAAGAAAAGTTCATTTATAGTCACTCATGCCTAGAAAAGCCTTATTACTCGGTTTAAATGCCTTTATAATCCCATTATTGAATTTATTTTGAATTGTTTTTACATTTTTTGATTAAAACATATTCTAATTGATTGTTTGCCTCGGGAAACTTGGAGCGAAAGCCATCCATTGTCAAGAAAAGATCATTTATAGTCGCTCATGCCTAGAAAAGCCTTATTGCTCGGTTTAAATGCCTTTATAATCCCATTATTGAATTTTTTTTGAATTGTTTTTACATTTTTTGATTAAAACAGATTGTAATTGATAGTTTGCCTTGGGAAACGTGGAGCGAAAGCCATCCATTGTCAAGAAGAGATCATTTATAGTCACTCATGCCAAGAAAAGCCTTATTACTCGGTTTAAATGCCTTTATAATCCCATTATTGAATTTATTTTAATTTTTTTTTACATTTTTTGATTAAAACATATTGTAATTGAATGTTGACCTCTAGAAACATGGAGCAAAAGCCATCCATTGTCAAGAAAAGTTCATTTATAGTCACTCAAGCCTAGAAAAGCCTTATTACTCAGTTTAAATGCCTTTATAATCCCATTATTGAATTTATTTTGAATTGTTTTTACATTTTTTGATTAAAACAGATTGTAATTGATTGTTTGCCTCGGGAAACGTGGAGCGAAAGCCATCCATTGTCAAGAAAAGATCATTTATAGTCACTCATGCCTAGAAAAGCCTTATTACTCGGTTTAAATGCCTTTATAATCCCATTATTGAATTTTTTTTGAATTGTTTTTACATTTTTTGATTAAAACAGATTGTAATTGATTGTTTGCCTCGGGAAACGTGGAGCGAAAGCCATCCATTGTCAAGAAAAGATCATTTATAGTCACTCATGCCTAGAAAAGCCTTATTACTCGGTTTAAATGCCTTTATAATCCCATTATTGATTTATTTTGATTTTTTTTTACATTTTTTGATTAAAACATATTGTAATAGATTGTTTACCTCTAGAAACATGGAGCAAAATCCATCCATTGTCAAGAAAAGTTCATTTATAGTCAATCAAGCCTAGAAAAGCCTTATTACTCGGTTTAAATGCCTTTATAATCCCATTATTGAATTTTTTTTGAATTGTTTTTACATTTTTTGATTAAAACATATTGTAATTGAATGTTTACCTCTAGAAACATGGAGCAAAAGCCATCCATTGTCAAGAAAAGTTCATTTATAGTCACTCAAGCCTAGAAAAGCCTTATTACTCAGTTTAAATGCCTTTATAATCCCATTATTGAATTTATTTTGAATTTTTTTTACATTTTTTGATTAAAACAGATTGTAATTGATTGTTTGCCTCGGGAAACGTGGAGCGAAAGCCATCCATTGTCAAGAAAAGTTCATTTATAGTCACTCATGCCTAGAAAAGCCTTATTACTCGGTTTAAATGCCTTTATAATCCCATTATTGAATTTATTTTGAATTGTTTTTACATTTTTTGATTAAAACATATTGTAATTGAATGTTGACCTCTAGAAACATGGAGCAAAAGCCATCCATTGTCAAGAAAAGTTCATTTATAGTCACTCAAGCCTAGAAAAGCCTTATTACTCAGTTTAAATGCCTTTATAATCCCATTATTGAATTTATTTTGAATTTTTTTTACATTTTTTGATTAAAACAGATTGTAATTGATTGTTTGCCTCGGGAAACGTGGAGCGAAAGCCATCCATTGTCAAGAAAAGATCATTTATAGTCACTCATGCCTAGAAAAGGCTTATTACTCGGTTTAAATGCCTTTATAATCCCATTATTGAATTTATTTTGAATTTTTTTTACATTTTTTGATTAAAACAGATTGTAATTGATTGTTTGCCTCGGGAAACGTGAGGCGAAAGCCATCCATTGTCAAGAAAAGTTCATTTATAGTCACTCATGCCTAGAAAAGCCTTATTACTCGGTTTAAATGCCTTTATAATCCCATTATTGAATTTATTTTGAATTTTTTTTACATTTTTTGATTAAAACAGATTGTAATTGATTGTTTGCCTCGGGAAACATGGAGCGAAAGCCTTCCATTGTCAAGAAAAGTTCATTTATATTCTCTCATGCCTAGAAAAGCCTTATTACTCGGTTTAAATGCCTTTATAATCCCATTATTGAATTTATTTTGAATTTTTTTTACATTTTTTGATTAAAACAGATTGTAATAGATTGTTTACCTCTAGAAACATGGAGCAAAAGCCATCCATTGTCAAGAAAAGTTCATTTATAGTCAATCAAGCCTAGAAAAGCCTTATTACTCGGTTTAAATGCCTTTATAATCCCATTATTGAATTTTTTTTGAATTGTTTTTACATTTTTTGATTAAAACAGATTGTAATTGATTGTTTGCCTCGGGAAACGTGGAGCGAAAGCCATCCATTGTCAAGAAAAGATCATTTATAGTCACTCATGCCTAGAAAAGCCTTATTACTCGGTTTAAATGCCTTTATAATCCCATTATTGATTTATTTTGAATTTTTTTTACATTTTTTGATTAAAACATATTGTAATTGAATGTTGACCTCTAGAAACATGGAGCAAAAGCCATCCATTGTCAAGAAAAGTTCATTTATAGTCACTCAAGCCTAGAAAAGCCTTATTACTCAGTTTGAATGCCTTTATAATCCCATTATTGAATTTATTTTGAATTTTTTTTACATTTTTTGATTAAAACAGATTGTAATTGATTGTTTGCCTCGGGACACGTGGAGCGAAAGCCATCCATTGTCAAGAAAAGATCATTTATAGTCACTCATGCCTAGAAAAGCCTTATTACTCGGTTTAAATGCCTTTATAACCCCATAATTGAATTTATTTTGAATTTTTTTTGCATTTTTTTATTAAAACAGATTGTAATTGATTGTTTGCCTCGGGAAACGTGGATCGAAAGCCATCCATTGTCAAGAAAAGATCATTTATAGTCACTCATGCCTAGAAAAGCCTTATTACTCGGTTTAAATGCCGTTATAACCCCATAATTGAATTTATTTTGAATTTTTTTTACATTTTTTGATTAAAACATATTATAATTGATTGTTTGCCTCGGGAAACGTGGAGCGAAAGCCATCCATTGTCAAGAAAAGATCATTTATAGTCACTCATGCCTAGAAAAGCCTTATTACTCGGTTTAAATGCCTTTATAACCCCATAATTGAATTTATTTTGAATTTGTTTTGTATTTTTTTATTAAAACAGATTGTAATTGATTGTTTGCCTCGGGAAACGTGGATCGAAAGCCATCCATTGTCAAGAAAAGATCATTTATAGTCACTCATGCCTAGAAAAGCCTTATTACTCGGTTTAAATGCCGTTATAACCCCATAATTGAATTTATTTTGAATTTTTTTTACATTTTTTGATTAAAACATGTTATAATTGATTGTTTGCCTCGGGAAACGTGGAGCGAAAGCCATCCATTGTCATGAAAAGATCATTTATAGTCACTCATGCCTAGAAAAGCCTTATTACTCGGTTTAAATGCCTTTATAACCCCATAATTGAATTTATTTTGAATTTTTTTTACATTTTTTTATTAAAACAGATTGTAATTGATTGTTTGCCTCGGGAAACGTGGAGCGAAAGCCATCCATTGTCAAGAAAAGATCATTTATAGTCACTCATGCCTAGAAAAGCCTTATTACTCGGTTTAAATGCCTTTATAACCCCATAATTGAATTTCTTTTGAATTTTTTTTGCATTTTTTTATTAAAACAGATTGTAATTGATTGTTTGCCTCGGGAAACGTCGATCGAAAGCCATCCATTGTCAAGAAAAGATCATTTATAGTCACTGATGCCTAGAAAAGCCTTATTACTCGGTTTAAATGCCTTTATAACCCCATAATTGAATTTATTTTGAATTTTTTTTACATTTTTTGATTAAAACATATTATAATTGATTGTTTGCCTCGGGAAACGTGGAGCGAAAGCCATCCATTGTCAAGAAAAGATCATTTATAGTCACTCATGCCTAGAAAAGCCTTATTACTCGGTTTAAATGCCTTTATAATCCCATTATTGAATTTATTTTGAATTGTTTTTACATTTTTTGATTAAAACAGATTGTAATTGATTGTTTGCCTCGGGAAACGTGGAGCGAAAGCCATCCATTGTCAAGAAAAGTTCATTTATAGTCACTCAAGCCTAGAAAAGCCTTATTACTCCGTTTAAATGCCTTTATAATCCCATTATTAAATTTATTTTGAATTTTTTTTACATTTTTTGATTAAAACAGATTGTAATTGATTGTTTGCCTCGGGAAACGTGGAGCGAAAGCCATCCATTGTCAAGAAAAGATCATTTATAGTCACTCATGCCTAGAAAAGCCTTATTACTCGGTTTAAATGCCTTTATAACCCCATAATTGAATTTATTTTGAATTGTTTTTACATTTTTTGATTAAAACATATTGTAATTGAATGTTGACCTCTAGAAACATGGAGCAAAAGCCATCCATTGTCAAGAAAAGTTCATTTATAGTCACTCAAGCCTAGAAAAGCCTTATTACTCAGTTTAAATGCCTTTATAATCCCATTATTGAATTTATTTTGAATTTTTTTTACATTTTTTGATTAAAACAGATTGTAATTGATTGTTTGCCTCGGGAAACGTGGAGCGAAAGCCATCCATTGTCAAGAAAAGATCATTTATAGTCACTCATGCCTAGAAAAGCCTTATTACTCGGTTTAAATGCCTTTATAACCCCATAATTGAATTTATTTTGAATTTTTTTTGCATTTTTTTATTAAAACAGATTGTAATTGATTGTTTACCTCGGGAAACATGGAGCAAAAGCCATCCATTGTCAAGAAAAGATCATTTATAGTCACTCATGCCTAGAAAAGCCTTATTACTCGGTTTAAATGCCTTTATAACCCCATAATTGAATTTATTTTGAATTTTTTTTGCATTTTTTTATTAAAACAGATTGTAATTGATTGTTTGCCTCGGGAAACGTGGATCGAAAGCCATCCATTGTCAAGAAAAGATCATTTATAGTCACTCATGCCTAGAAAAGCCTTATTACTCGGTTTAAATGCCTTTATAACCCCATAATTGAATTTATTTTGAATTTTTTTTACATTTTTTGATTAAAACATATTATAATTGATTGTTTGCCTCGGGAAACGTGGAGCGAAAGCCATCCATTGTCATGAAAAGATCATTTATAGTCACTCATGCCTAGAAAAGCCTTATTACTCGGTTTAAATGCCTTTATAACCCCATAATTGAATTTATTTTGAATTTTTTTTACATTTTTTTATTAAAACAGATTGTAATTGATTGTTTGCCTCGGGAAACGTGGAGCGAAAGCCATCCATTGTCAAGAAAAGATCATTTATAGTCACTCATGCCTAGAAAAGCCTTATTACTCGGTTTAAATGCCTTTATAACCCCATAATTGAATTTATTTTGAATTTTTTTTGCATTTTTTTATTAAAACAGATTGTAATTGATTGTTTGCCTCGGGAAACGTCGATCGAAAGCCATCCATTGTCAAGAAAAGATCATTTATAGTCACTGATGCCTAGAAAAGCCTTATTACTCGGTTTAAATGCCTTTATAACCCCATAATTGAATTTATTTTGAATTTTGTTTACATTTTTTGATGAAAACATATTATAATTGATTGTTTGCCTCGGGAAACGTGGAGCGAAAGCCATCCATTATCAAGAAAAGATCATTTATAGTCACTCATGCCTAGAAAAGCCTTATTACTCGATTTAAATGCCTTTATAACCCCATAATTGAATTTATTTTGAATTTTTTTTACATTTTTTGATTAAAACATATTATAATTGATTGTTTGCCTCGGGAAACGTGGAGCGAAAGCCATCCATTGTCAAGAAAAGATCATTTATAGTCACTCATGCCTAGAAAAGCCTTATTACTCGGTTTAAATGCATTTATAATCCCATTATTGAATTTATTTTGAATTCTTTTTACATTTTTTGATTAAAACATATTGTAATTGAATGTTTACCTCTAGAAACATGGAGCAAAAGCCATCCATTGTCAAGAAAAGTTCATTTATAGTCACTCAAGCCTAGAAAAGCCTTATTACTCAGTTTAAATGCCTTTATAATCCCATTATTGAATTTATTTTGAATTTTTTTTACATTTTTTGATTAAAACAGATTATAATTGATTGTTTGCCTCGGGAAACGTGGAGCGAAAGCCATCCATTGTCAAGAAAAGATCATTTATAGTCACTCATGCCTAGAAAAGCCTTATTACTCGGTTTAAATGCCTTTATAATCCCATTATTGAATTTATTTTGAATTGTTTTTACATTTTTTGATTAAAACAGATTTTAATTGATTGTTTGCCTCGGGAAACGTGGAGCGAAAGCCATCCATGGTCCAGAAAAGTTCATTTATAGTCACTCATGCCTAGAAAAGCCTTATTACTCGGTTTAAATGCATTTATAATCCCATTATTGAATTTATTTTGAATTTTTTTTACATTTTTTGATTAAAACATATTGTAATTGAATGTTTACCTCTAGAAACATGGAGCAAAAGCCATCCATTGTCAAGAAAAGTTCATTTATAGTCACTCAAGCCTAGAAAAGCCTTATTACTCAGTTTAAATGCCTTTATAATCCCATTATTGAATTTATTTTGAATGTTTTTTACATTTTTTGATTAAAACATATTGTAATTGATTGTTTGCCTCGGGAAACGTGGAGCGAAAGCCATCCATTGTCAAGAAAAGATCATTTATAGTCACTCATGCCTAGAAAAGCCTTATTACTCGGTTTAAATGCCTTTATAACCCCATAATTGAATTTATTTTGAATTTTTTTTGCATTTTTTTATTAAAACAGATTGTAATTGATTGTTTGCCTCGGGAAACGTGGATCGAAAGCCATCCATTGTCAAGAAAAGATCATTTATAGTCACTCATGCCTAGAAAAGCCTTATTACTCGGTTTAAATGCCTTAATAACCCCATAATTGAATTTATTTTGAATTTTTTTTACATTTTTTGATTAAAACATATTATAATTGATTGTTTACCTCGGGAAACGTGGAGCGAAAGCCATCCATTGTCATGAAAAGATCATTTATAATCACTCATGCCTAGAAAAGCCTTATTACTCGGTTTAAATGCCTTTATAACCCCATAATTGAATTTATTTTGAATTTTTTTTACATTTTTTGATTAAAACAGATTGTAATTGATTGTTTGCCTCGGGAAACGTGGAGCGAAAGCCATCCATTGTCAAGAAAAGATCATTTATAGTCACTCATGCCTAGAAAAGCCTTATTACTCGGTTTAAATGCCTTTATAACCCCATAATTGAATTTATTTTGAATTTTTTTTGCATTTTTTTATTAAAACAGATTGTAATTGATTGTTTGCCTCGGGAAACGGGGATCGAAAGCCATCCATTGTCAAGAAAAGATCATTTATAGTCACTCATGCCTAGAAAAGCCTTATTACTCGGTTTAAATGCCTTTATAACCCCATAATTGAATTTATTTTGAATTTTTTTTACATTTTTTGATTAAAACATATTATAATTGATTGTTTGCCTCGGGAAATGTGGAGCGAAAGCCATCCATTGTCAAGAAAATATCATTTATAGTCACTCATGCCTAGAAAAGCCTTATTACTCAGTTTAAATGCCTTTATAATCCCATTATTGAATTTATTTTGAATTTTTTTTACATTTTTTGATTAAAACAGATTGTAATTGATTGTTTGCCTCGGGAAACGTGGAGCGAAAGCCATCCATTGTCAAGAAAAGTTCATTTATAGTCACTCATGCCTAGAAAAGACTTATTACTCGGTTTAAATGCCTTTATAATCCCATTATTGAATTTATTTTGAATTGTTTTTACATTTTTTGATTAAAACATATTGTAATTGAATGTTGACCTCTAGAAACATGGAGCAAAAGCCATCCATTGTCAAGAAAAGTTCATTTATAGTCACTCAAGCCTAGAAAAGCCTTCTTACTCAGTTTAAATGCCTTTATAATCCCATTATTGAATTTATTTTGAATTTTTTTTACATTTTTTGATTAAAACAGATTGTAATTGATTGTTTGCCTCGGGAAACGTGGAGCGAAAGCCATCCATTGTCAAGAAAAGTTCATTTATAGTCACTCAAGCCTAGAAAAGCCTTATTACTCGGTTTAAATGCCTTTATAATCCCATTATTGAATTTATTTTTAATTTTTTTTACATTTTTTGATTAAAACAGATTGTAATTGATTGTTTGCCTCGGGAAACGTGGAGCGAAAGCCATCCATTGTCAAGAAAAGATCATTTATAGTCACTCATGCCTAGAAAAGCCTTATTACTCGGTTTAAATGCCTTTATAACCCCATAATTGAATTTATTTTCAATTTTTTTTACATTTTTTGATTAAAACATATTATAATTGATTGTTTGCCTCAGGAAACGTGGAGCGA
This sequence comes from Theobroma cacao, assembly GCF_053813885.1. NCBI lineage: Eukaryota > Viridiplantae > Streptophyta > Magnoliopsida > Malvales > Malvaceae > Theobroma > Theobroma cacao. Next base: position 13,269,857 of record NC_142644.1, on the reverse strand, counting down.
AAGCCATCCATTGTCAAGAAAAGATCATTTATAGTCACTCATGCCTAGAAAAGCCTTATTACTCGGTTTAAATGCATTTATAATCCCATTATTGAATTTATTTTGAATTCTTTTTACATTTTTTGATTAAAACATATTGTAATTGAATGTTTACCTCTAGAAACATGGAGCAAAAGCCATCCATTGTCAAGAAAAGTTCATTTATGGTCACTCAAGCCTAGAAAAGCCTTATTACTCAGTTTAAATGCCTTTATAATCCCATTATTGAATTTATTTTGATTTTTGTTTTACATTTTTTGATTAAAACAGATTGTAATTGATTGTTTGCCTCGGGAAACGTGGATCGAAAGCCATCCATTGTCAAGAAAAGATCATTTATAGTCACTCATGCCTAGAAAAGCCTTATTACTCGGTTTAAATGCCTTTATAATCCCATTATTGAATTTATTTTGAATTGTTTTTACATTTTTTGATTAAAACAGACTGTAATTGATTGTTTGCCTCGGGAAACGTGGAGCGAAAGCCATCCATGGTCAAGAAAAGTTCATTTATAGTCACTCATGCCTAGAAAAGCCTTATTACTCGGTTTAAATGCATTTATAATCCCATTATTGAATTTATTTTGAATTTTTTTTACATTTTTTGATTAAAACATATTGTAATTCAATGTTTACCTCTAGAAACATGGAGCAAAAGCCATCCATTGTCAAGAAAAGTTCATTTATGGTCACTCAAGCCTAGAAAAGCCTTATTACTCAGTTTAAATGCCTTTATAATCCCATTATTGAATTTATTTTGATTTTTTTTTTACATTTTTTGATTAAAACAGATTGTAATCGATTGTTTGCCTCGGGAAACGTGGAGCGAAAGCCATCCATTGTCAAGAAAAGATCATTTATAGTCACTCATGCCCAGAAAAGCCTTATTAGTCGGTTTAAATGCCTTTATAATCCCATTATTGAATTTATTTTGAATTTTTTTTACATTTTTTGATTAAAACATATTGTAATTGATTGTTTGCCTCGGGAAACGTGGAGCGAAAGCCATCCATTGTCAAGAAAAGTTCATTTATAGTCACTCATGCCTAGAAAAGCCTTATTAGTCGGTTTAAATGCCTTTATAATCCCATTATTGAATTTATTTTGAATTTTTTTTACATTTTTTGATTAAAACAGATTGTAATTGATTATTTGCCTCAGGAAACGTGGAGCGAAAGCCATCCATTGTCAAGAAAAGTTCATTTATAGTCACTCATGCCTGGAAAAGCCTTATTACTCGGTTTAAATGCCTTTATAATCCCATTATTGAATTTATTTTGAATTGTTTTTACATTTTTTGATTAAAACATATTGTAATTGAATGTTGACCTCTAGAAACATGGAGCAAAAGCCATCCATTGTCAAGAAAAGTTCATTTATAGTCACTCAAGCCTAGAAAAGCCTTATTACTCAGTTTAAATGCCTTTATAATCCCATTATTGAATTTATTTTGAATTTTTTTTGCATTTTTTGATTAAAACAGATTGTAATTGATTGTTTGCCTCGGGAAACGTGGAGCGAAAGCCATCCATTGTCAAGAAAAGAACATTTATAGTCACTCATGCCTAGAAAAGCCTTATTACTCGGTTTAAATGCCTTTATAACCCCATAATTGAATTTATTTTGAATTTTTTTTACATTTTTTGATTAAAACATATTATAATTGATTGTTTGCCTCGGGAAATGTGGAGCGAAAGCCATCCATTGTCAAGAAAAGATCATTTATAGTCACTCATGCCTAGAAAAGCCTTATTACTCGGTTTAAATGCCTTTATAACCCCATAATTGAATTTATTTTGAATTTTTTTTACATTTTTTGATTAAAACATATTATAATTGATTGTTTGCCTCGGGAAACGTGGAGCGAAAGCCATCCATTGTCAAGAAAAGATCATTTATAGTCACTCATGCCTAGAAAAGCCTTATTACTCGGTTTAAATGCATTTATAATCCCATTATTGAATTTATTTTGAATTCTTTTTACATTTTTTGATTAAAACATATTGTAATTGAATGTTTACCTCTAGAAACATGGAGCAAAAGCCATCCATTGTCAAGAAAAGTTCATTTATGGTCACTCAAGCCTAGAAAAGCCTTATTACTCAGTTTAAATGCCTTTATAATCCCATTATTGAATTTATTTTGATTTTTTTTTTACATTTTTTGATTAAAACAGATTGTAATCGATTGTTTGCCTCGGGAAATGTGGAGCGAAAGCCATCCATTGTCAAGAAAAGATCATTTATAGTCACTCATGCCTAGAAAAGCCTTATTAGTCGGTTTAAATGCCTTTATAATCCCATTATTGAATTTATTTTGAATTTTTTTTACATTTTTTGATTAAAACATATTGTAATTGATTGTTTGCCTCGGGAAACGTGGAGCGAAAGCCATCCATTGTCAAGAAAAGTTCATTTATAGTCACTCATGCCTAGAAAAGCCTTATTAGTCGGTTTAAATGCCTTTATAATCCCATTATTGAATTTATTTTGAATTTTTTTTACATTTTTTGATTAAAACAGAGTGTAATTGATTGTTTGCCTCAGGAAACGTGGAGCGAAAGCCATCCATTGTCAAGAAAAGTTCATTTATAGTCACTCATGCCTGGAAAAGCCTTATTACTCGGTTTAAATGCCTTTATAATCCCATTATTGAATTTATTTTGAATTGTTTTTACATTTTTTGATTAAAACATATTGTAATTGAATGTTGACCTCTAGAAACATGGAGCAAAAGCCATCCATTGTCAAGAAAAGTTCATTTATAGTCACTCAAGCCTAGAAAAGCCTTATTACTCAGTTTAAATGCCTTTATAATCCCATTATTGAATTTATTTTGAATTTTTTTTTACATTTTTTGATTAAAACAGATTGTAATCGATTGTTTGCCTCGGGAAATGTGGAGCGAAAGCCATCCATTGTCAAGAAAAGATCATTTATAGTCACTCATGCCTAGAAAAGCCTTATTAGTCGGTTTAAATGCCTTTATAATCCCATTATTGAATTTATTTTGAATTTTTTTTACATTTTTTGATTAAAACATATTGTAATTGATTGTTTGCCTCGGGAAACGTGGAGCGAAAGCCATCCATTGTCAAGAAAAGTTCATTTATAGTCACTCATGCCTAGAAAAGCCTTATTAGTCGGTTTAAATGCCTTTATAATCCCATTATTGAATTTATTTTGAATTTTTTTTACATTTTTTGATTAAAACAGAGTGTAATTGATTGTTTGCCTCAGGAAACGTGGAGCGAAAGCCATCCATTGTCAAGAAAAGTTCATTTATAGTCACTCATGCCTGGAAAAGCCTTATTACTCGGTTTAAATGCCTTTATAATCCCATTATTGAATTTATTTTGAATTGTTTTTACATTTTTTGATTAAAACATATTGTAATTGAATGTTGACCTCTAGAAACATGGAGCAAAAGCCATCCATTGTCAAGAAAAGTTCATTTATAGTCACTCAAGCCTAGAAAAGCCTTATTACTCAGTTTAAATGCCTTTATAATCCCATTATTGAATTTATTTTGAATTTTTTTTGCATTTTTTGATTAAAACAGATTGTAATTGATTGTTTGCCTCGGGAAACGTGGAGCGAAAGCCATCCATTGTCAAGAAAAGATCATTTATAGTCACTCATGCCTAGAAAAGCCTTATTACTCGGTTTAAATGCCTTTATAACCCCATAATTGAATTTATTTTGAATTTTTTTTGCATTTTTTTATTAAAACAGATTGTAATTGATTGTTTGCCTCGGGAAACGGGGATCGAAAGCCATCCATTGTCAAGAAAAGATCATTTATAGTCACTCATGCCTAGAAAAGCCTTATTACTCGGTTTAAATGCCTTTATAACCCCATAATTGAATTTATTTTGAATTTTTTTTACATTTTTTGATTAAAACATATTATAATTGATTGTTTGCCTCGGGAAATGTGGAGCGAAAGCCATCCATTGTCAAGAAAAGATCATTTATAGTCACTCATGCCTAGAAAAGCCTTATTACTCGGTTTAAATGCCTTTATAACCCCATAATTGAATTTATTTTGAATTTTTTTTACATTTTTTGATTAAAACATATTATAATTGATTGTTTGCCTCGGGAAACGTGGAGCGAAAGCCATCCATTGTCAAGAAAAGATCATTTATAGTCACTCATGCCTAGAAAAGCCTTATTACTCGGTTTAAATGCATTTATAATCCCATTATTGAATTTATTTTGAATTCTTTTTACATTTTTTGATTAAAACATATTGTAATTGAATGTTTACCTCTAGAAACATGGAGCAAAAGCCATCCATTGTCAAGAAAAGTTCATTTATGGTCACTCAAGCCTAGAAAAGCCTTATTACTCAGTTTAAATGCCTTTATAATCCCATTATTGAATTTATTTTGATTTTTTTTTTACATTTTTTGATTAAAACAGATTGTAATCGATTGTTTGCCTCGGGAAATGTGGAGCGAAAGCCATCCATTGTCAAGAAAAGATCATTTATAGTCACTCATGCCTAGAAAAGCCTTATTAGCCAGTTTAAATGCCTTTATAATCCCATTATTGAATTTATTTTGAATTTTTTTTACATTTTTTGATTAAAACATATTGTAATTGATTGTTTGCCTCGGGAAACGTGGAGCGAAAGCCATCCATTGTCAAGAAAAGTTCATTTATAGTCACTCATGCCTAGAAAAGCCTTATTAGTCGGTTTAAATGCCTTTATAATCCCATTATTGAATTTATTTTGAATTTTTTTTACATTTTTTGATTAAAACAGAGTGTAATTGATTGTTTGCCTCAGGAAACGTGGAGCGAAAGCCATCCATTGTCAAGAAAAGTTCATTTATAGTCACTCATGCCTGGAAAAGCCTTATTACTCGGTTTAAATGCCTTTATAATCCCATTATTGAATTTATTTTGAATTGTTTTTACATTTTTTGATTAAAACATATTGTAATTGAATGTTGACCTCTAGAAACATGGAGCAAAAGCCATCCATTGTCAAGAAAAGTTCATTTATAGTCACTCAAGCCTAGAAAAGCCTTATTACTCAGTTTAAATGCCTTTATAATCCCATTATTGAATTTATTTTGAATTTTTTTTTACATTTTTTGATTAAAACAGATTGTAATCGATTGTTTGCCTCGGGAAATGTGGAGCGAAAGCCATCCATTGTCAAGAAAAGATCATTTATAGTCACTCATGCCTAGAAAAGCCTTATTAGTCGGTTTAAATGCCTTTATAATCCCATTATTGAATTTATTTTGAATTTTTTTTACATTTTTTGATTAAAACATATTGTAATTGATTGTTTGCCTCGGGAAACGTGGAGCGAAAGCCATCCATTGTCAAGAAAAGTTCATTTATAGTCACTCATGCCTAGAAAAGCCTTATTACTCCGTTTAAATGCCTTTATAATCCCATTATTAAATTTATTTTGAATTTTTTTTACATTTTTTGATTAAAACAGATTGTAATTGATTGTTTGCCTCGGGAAACGTGGAGCGAAAGCCATCCATTGTCAAGAAAAGATCATTTATAGTCACTCATGCCTAGAAAAGCCTTATTACTCGGTTTAAATGCCTTTATAACCCCATAATTGAATTTATTTTGAATTGTTTTTACATTTTTTGATTAAAACATATTGTAATTGAATGTTGACCTCTAGAAACATGGAGCAAAAGCCATCCATTGTCAAGAAAAGTTCATTTATAGTCACTCAAGCCTAGAAAAGCCTTATTACTCAGTTTAAATGCCTTTATAATCCCATTATTGAATTTATTTTGAATTTTTTTTACATTTTTTGATTAAAACAGATTGTAATTGATTGTTTGCCTCGGGAAACGTGGAGCGAAAGCCATCCATTGTCAAGAAAAGATCATTTATAGTCACTCATGCCTAGAAAAGCCTTATTACTCGGTTTAAATGCCTTTATAACCCCATAATTGAATTTATTTTGAATTTTTTTTGCATTTTTTTATTAAAACAGATTGTAATTGATTGTTTACCTCGGGAAACATGGAGCAAAAGCCATCCATTGTCAAGAAAAGATCATTTATAGTCACTCATGAATAGAAAAGCCTTATTACTCGGTTTAAATGCCTTTATAACCCCATAATTGAATTTATTTTGAATTTTTTTTGCATTTTTTTATTAAAACAGATTGTAATTGATTGTTTGCCTCGGGAAACGTGGATCGAAAGCCATCCATTGTCAAGAAAAGATCATTTATAGTCACTCATGCCTAGAAAAGCCTTATTACTCGGTTTAAATGCCTTTATAACCCCATAATTGAATTTATTTTGAATTTTTTTTACATTTTTTGATTAAAACATATTATAATTGATTGTTTACCTCGGGAAACGTGGAGCGAAAGCCATCCATTGTCATGAAAAGATCATTTATAATCACTCATGCCTAGAAAAGCCTTATTACTCGGTTTAAATGCCTTTATAACCCCATAATTGAATTTATTTTGAATTTTTTTTACATTTTTTGATTAAAACAGATTGTAATTGATTGTTTGCCTCGGGAAACGTGGAGCGAAAGCCATCCATTGTCAAGAAAAGATCATTTATAGTCACTCATGCCTAGAAAAGCCTTATTACTCGGTTTAAATGCCTTTATAACCCCATAATTGAATTTATTTTGAATTTTTTTTACATTTTTTTATTAAAACAGATTGTAATTGATTGTTTGCCTCGGGAAACGTGGAGCGAAAGCCATCCATTGTCAAGAAAAGATCATTTATAGTCACTCATGCCTAGAAAAGCCTTATTACTCGGTTTAAATGCCTTTATAACCCCATAATTGAATTTATTTTGAATTTTTTTTGCATTTTTTTATTAAAACAGATTGTAATTGATTGTTTGCCTCGGGAAACGTCGATCGAAAGCCATCCATTGTCAAGAAAAGATCATTTATAGTCACTGATGCCTAGAAAAGCCTTATTACTCGGTTTAAATGACTTTATAACCCCATAATTGAATTTATTTTGAATTTTGTTTACATTTTTTGATGAAAACATATTATAATTGATTGTTTGCCTCGGGAAACGTGGAGCGAAAGCCATCCATTATCAAGAAAAGATCATTTATAGTCACTCATGCCTAGAAAAGCCTTATTACTCGATTTAAATGCCTTTATAACCCCATAATTGAATTTATTTTGAATTTTTTTTACATTTTTTGATTAAAACATATTATAATTGATTGTTTGCCTCGGGAAACGTGGAGCGAAAGCCATCCATTGTCAAGAAAAGTTCATTTATAGTCACTCAAGCCTAGAAAAGCCTTATTACTCGGTTTAAATGCCTTTATAATCCCATTATTGAATTTATTTTGAATTGTTTTTACATTTTTTGATTAAAACAGATTTTAATTGATTGTTTGCCTCGGGAAACGTGGAGCGAAAGCCATCCATGGTCCAGAAAAGTTCATTTATAGTCACTCATGCCTAGAAAAGCCTTATTACTCGGTTTAAATGCATTTATAATCCCATTATTGAATTTATTTTGAATTTTTTTTACATTTTTTGATTAAAACATATTGTAATTGAATGTTTACCTCTAGAAACATGGAGCAAAAGCCATCCATTGTCAAGAAAAGTTCATTTATAGTCACTCAAGCCTAGAAAAGCCTTATTACTCAGTTTAAATGCCTTTATAATCCCATTATTGAATTTATTTTGAATGTTTTTTACATTTTTTGATTAAAACATATTGTAATTGATTGTTTGCCTCGGGAAACGTGGAGCGAAAGCCATCCATTGTCAAGAAAAGATCATTTATAGTCACTCATGCCTAGAAAAGCCTTATTACTCGGTTTAAATGCCTTTATAACCCCATAATTGAATTTATTTTGAATTTTTTTTGCATTTCTTTATTAAAACAGATTGTAATTGATTGTTTGCCTCGGGAAACGTGGATCGAAAGCCATCCATTGTCAAGAAAAGATCATTTATAGTCACTCATGCCTAGAAAAGCCTTATTACTCGGTTTAAATGCCTTTATAACCCCATAATTGAATTTATTTTGAATTTTTTTTACATTTTTTGATTAAAACATATTATAATTGATTGTTTACCTCGGGAAACGTGGAGCGAAAGCCATCCATTGTCATGAAAAGATCATTTATAATCACTCATGCCTAGAAAAGCCTTATTACTCGGTTTAAATGCCTTTATAACCCCATAATTGAATTTATTTTGAATTTTTTTTACATTTTTTGATTAAAACAGATTGTAATTGATTGTTTGCCTCGGGAAACGTGGAGCGAAAGCCATCCATTGTCAAGAAAAGATCATTTATAGTCACTCATGCCTAGAAAAGCCTTATTACTCGGTTTAAATGCCTTTATAACCCCATAATTGAATTTATTTTGAATTTTTTTTGCATTTTTTTATTAAAACAGATTGTAATTGATTGTTTGCCTCGGGAAACGGGGATCGAAAGCCATCCATTGTCAAGAAAAGATCATTTATAGTCACTCATGCCTAGAAAAGCCTTATTACTCGGTTTAAATGCCTTTATAACCCCATAATTGAATTTATTTTGAATTTTTTTTACATTTTTTGATTAAAACATATTATAATTGATTGTTTGCCTCGGGAAATGTGGAGCGAAAGCCATCCATTGTCAAGAAAATATCATTTATAGTCACTCATGCCTAGAAAAGCCTTATTACTCAGTTTAAATGCCTTTATAATCCCATTATTGAATTTATTTTGAATTTTTTTTACATTTTTTGATTAAAACAGATTGTAATTGATTGTTTGCCTCGGGAAACGTGGAGCGAAAGCCATCCATTGTCAAGAAAAGTTCATTTATAGTCACTCATGCCTAGAAAAGCCTTATTACTCGGTTTAAATGCCTTTATAATCCCATTATTGAATTTATTTTGAATTGTTTTTACATTTTTTGATTAAAACATATTGTAATTGAATGTTGACCTCTAGAAACATGGAGCAAAAGCCATCCATTGTCAAGAAAAGTTCATTTATAGTCACTCAAGCCTAGAAAAGCCTTCTTACTCAGTTTAAATGCCTTTATAATCCCATTATTGAATTTATTTTGAATTTTTTTTACATTTTTTGATTAAAACAGATTGTAATTGATTGTTTGCCTCGGGAAACGTGGAGCGAAAGCCATCCATTGTCAAGAAAAGTTCATTTATAGTCACTCAAGCCTAGAAAAGCCTTATTACTCGGTTTAAATGCCTTTATAATCCCATTATTGAATTTATTTTTAATTTTTTTTACATTTTTTGATTAAAACAGATTGTAATTGATTGTTTGCCTCGGGAAACGTGGAGCGAAAGCCATCCATTGTCAAGAAAAGATCATTTATAGTCACTCATGCCTAGAAAAGCCTTATTACTCGGTTTAAATGCCTTTATAACCCCATAATTGAATTTATTTTCAATTTTTTTTACATTTTTTGATTAAAACATATTATAATTGATTGTTTGCCTCGGGAAACGTGGAGCGAAAGCCATCCATTGTCAAGAAAAGATCATTTATAGTCACTCATGCCTAGAAAAGCCTTATTACTCGGTTTAAATGCATTTATAATCCCATTATTGAATTTATTTTGAATTCTTTTTACATTTTTTGATTAAAACATATTGTAATTGAATGTTTACCTCTAGAAACATGGAGCAAAAGCCATCCATTGTCAAGAAAAGTTCATTTATGGTCACTCAAGCCTAGAAAAGCCTTATTACTCAGTTTAAATGCCTTTATAATCCCATTATTGAATTTATTTTGATTTTTGTTTTACATTTTTTGATTAAAACAGATTGTAATTGATTGTTTGCCTCGGGAAACGTGGAGCGAAAGCCATCCATTGTCAAGAAAAGATCATTTATAGTCACTCATGCCTAGAAAAGCCTTATTACTCGGTTTAAATGCCTTTATAATCCCATTATTGAATTTATTTTGAATTGTTTTTACATTTTTTGATTAAAAAAGACTGTAATTGATTGTTTGCCTCGGGAAACGTGGAGCGAAAGCCATCCATGGTCAAGAAAAGTTCATTTATAGTCACTCATGCCTAGAAAAGCCTTATTACTCGGTTTAAATGCATTTATAATCCCATTATTGAATTTATTTTGAATTTTTTTTACATTTTTTGATTAAAACATATTGTAATTCAATGTTTACCTCTAGAAACATGGAGCAAAAGCAATCCATTGTCAAGAAAAGTTCATTTATGGTCACTCAAGCCTAGAAAAGCCTTATTACTCAGTTTAAATGCCTTTATAATCCCATTATTGAATTTATTTTGATTTTTTTTTTACATTTTTTGATTAAAACAGATTGTAATCGATTGTTTGCCTCGGGAAACGTGGAGCGAAAGCCATCCATTGTCAAGAAAAGATCATTTATAGTCACTCATGCCCAGAAAAGCCTTATTAGTCGGTTTAAATGCCTTTATAATCCCATTATTGAATTTATTTTGAATTTTTTTTACATTTTTTGATTAAAACATATTGTAATTGATTGTTTGCCTCGGGAAACGTGGAGCGAAAGCCATCCATTGTCAAGAAAAGTTCATTTATAGTCACTCATGCCTAGAAAAGCCTTATTAGTCGGTTTAAATGCCTTTATAATCCCATTATTGAATTTATTTTGAATTTTTTTTACATTTTTTGATTAAAACAGATTGTAATTGATTATTTGCCTCAGGAAACGTGGAGCGAAAGCCATCCATTGTCAAGAAAAGTTCATTTATAGTCACTCATGCCTGGAAAAGCCTTATTACTCGGTTTAAATGCCTTTATAATCCCATTATTGAATTTATTTTGAATTGTTTTTACATTTTTTGATTAAAACATATTGTAATTGAATGTTGACCTCTAGAAACATGGAGCAAAAGCCATCCATTGTCAAGAAAAGTTCATTTATAGTCACTCAAGCCTAGAAAAGCCTTATTACTCAGTTTAAATGCCTTTATAATCCCATTATTGAATTTATTTTGAATTTTTTTTGCATTTTTTGATTAAAACAGATTGTAATTGATTGTTTGCCTCGGGAAACGTGGAGCGAAAGCCATCCATTGTCAAGAAAAGATCATTTATAGTCACTCATGCCTAGAAAAGCCTTATTACTCGGTTTAAATGCCTTTATAACCCCATAATTGAATTTATTTTGAATTTTTTTTGCATTTTTTTATTAAAACAGATTGTAATTGATTGTTTGCCTCGGGAAACGGGGATCGAAAGCCATCCATTGTCAAGAAAAGATCATTTATAGTCACTCATGCCTAGAAAAGCCTTATTACTCGGTTTAAATGCCTTTATAACCCCATAATTGAATTTATTTTGAATTTTTTTTACATTTTTTGATTAAAACATATTATAATTGATTGTTTGCCTCGGGAAATGTGGAGCGAAAGCCATCCATTGTCAAGAAAAGATCATTTATAGTCACTCATGCCTAGAAAAGCCTTATTACTCGGTTTAAATGCCTTTATAACCCCATAATTGAATTTATTTTGAATTTTTTTTACATTTTTTGATTAAAACATATTATAATTGATTGTTTGCCTCGGGAAACGTGGAGCGAAAGCCATCCATTGTCAAGAAAAGATCATTTATAGTCACTCATGCCTAGAAAAGCCTTATTACTCGGTTTAAATGCATTTATAATCCCATTATTGAATTTATTTTGAATTCTTTTTACATTTTTTGATTAAAACATATTGTAATTGAATGTTTACCTCTAGAAACATGGAGCAAAAGCCATCCATTGTCAAGAAAAGTTCATTTATGGTCACTCAAGCCTAGAAAAGCCTTATTACTCAGTTTAAATGCCTTTATAATCCCATTATTGAATTTATTTTGATTTTTTTTTTACATTTTTTGATTAAAACAGATTGTAATCGATTGTTTGCCTCGGGAAATGTGGAGCGAAAGCCATCCATTGTCAAGAAAAGATCATTTATAGTCACTCATGCCTAGAAAAGCCTTATTAGTCGGTTTAAATACCTTTATAATCCCATTATTGAATTTATTTTGAATTTTTTTTACATTTTTTGATTAAAACATATTGTAATTGATTGTTTGCCTCGGGAAACGTGGAGCGAAAGCCATCCATTGTCAAGAAAAGTTCATTTATAGTCACTCATGCCTAGAAAAGCCTTATTAGTCGGTTTAAATGCCTTTATAATCCCATTATTGAATTTATTTTGAATTTTTTTTACATTTTTTGATTAAAACAGAGTGTAATTGATTGTTTGCCTCAGGAAACGTGGAGCGAAAGCCATCCATTGTCAAGAAAAGTTCATTTATAGTCACTCATGCCTGGAAAAGCCTTATTACTCGGTTTAAATGCCTTTATAATCCCATTATTGAATTTATTTTGAATTGTTTTTACATTTTTTGATTAAAACATATTGTAATTGAATGTTGACCTCTAGAAACATGGAGCAAAAGCCATCCATTGTCAAGAAAAGTTCATTTATAGTCACTCAAGCCTAGAAAAGCCTTATTACTCAGTTTAAATGCCTTTATAATCCCATTATTGAATTTATTTTGAATTTTTTTTTACATTTTTTGATTAAAACAGATTGTAATCGATTGTTTGCCTCGGGAAATGTGGAGCGAAAGCCATCCATTGTCAAGAAAAGATCATTTATAGTCACTCATGCCTAGAAAAGCCTTATTAGTCGGTTTAAATGCCTTTATAATCCCATTATTGAATTTATTTTGAATTTTTTTTACATTTTTTGATTAAAACATATTGTAATTGATTGTTTACCTCGGGAAACGTGGAGCGAAAGCCATCCATTGTCAAGAAAAGTTCATTTATAGTCACTCATGCCTAGAAAAGCCTTATTAGTCGGTTTAAATGCCTTTATAATCCCATTATTGAATTTATTTTTAATTTTTTTTACATTTTTTGATTAAAACAGAGTGTAATTGATTGTTTGCCTCAGGAAACGTGGAGCGAAAGCCATCCATTGTCAAGAAAAGTTCATTTATAGTCACTCATGCCTGGAAAAGCCTTATTACTCGGTTTAAATGCCTTTATAATCCCATTATTGAAGTTATTTTGAATTGTTTTTACATTTTTTGATTAAAACATATTGTAATTGAATGTTGACCTCTAGAAACATGGAGCAAAAGCCATCCATTGTCAAGAAAAGTTCATTTATAGTCACTCAAGCCTAGAAAAGCCTTATTACTCAGTTTAAATGCCTTTATAATCCCATTATTGAATTTATTTTGAATTTTTTTTGCATTTTTTGATTAAAACAGATTGTAATTGATTGTTTGCCTCGGGAAACGTGGAGCGAAAGCCATCCATTGTCAAGAAAAGATCATTTATAGTCACTCATGCCTAGAAAAGCCTTATTACTCGGTTTAAATGCCTTTATAACCCCATAATTGAATTTATTTTGAATTTTTTTTGCATTTTTTTATTAAAACAGATTGTAATTGATTGTTTGCCTCGGGAAACGAGGATCGAAAGCCATCCATTGTCAAGAAAAGATCATTTATAGTCACTCATGCCTAGAAAAGCCCTATTACTCGGTTTAAATGCCTTTATAACCCCATAATTGAATTTATTTTGAATTTTTTTTACATTTTTTGATTAAAACAGATTGTAATCGATTGTTTGCCTCGGGAAACGTGGAGCGAAAGCCATCCATTGTCAAGAAAAGATCATTTATAGTCACTCATGCCCAGAAAAGCCTTATTAGTCGGTTTAAATGCCTTTATAATCCCATTATTGAATTTATTTTGAATTTTTTTTACATTTTTTGATTAAAACATATTGTAATTGATTGTTTGCCTCGGGAAACGTGGAGCGAAAGCCATCCATTGTCAAGAAAAGTTCATTTATAGTCACTCATGCCTAGAAAAGCCTTATTAGTCGGTTTAAATGCCTTTATAATCCCATTATTGAATTTATTTTGAATTTTTTTTACATTTTTTGATTAAAACAGAGTGTAATTGATTGTTTGCCTCAGGAAACGTGGAGCGAAAGCCATCCATTGTCAAGAAAAGTTCATTTATAGTCACTCATGCCTGGAAAAGCCTTATTACTCGGTTTAAATGCCTTTATAATCCCATTATTGAATTTATTTTGAATTGTTTTTACATTTTTTGATTAAAACATATTGTAATTGAATGTTGACCTCTAGAAACATGGAGCAAAAGCCATCCATTGTCAAGAAAAGTTCATTTATAGTCACTCAAGCCTAGAAAAGCCTTATTACTCAGTTTAAATGCCTTTATAATCCCATTATTGAATTTATTTTGAATTTTTTTTGCATTTTTTGATTAAAACAGATTGTAATTGATTGTTTGCCTCGGGAAACGTGGAGCGAAAGCCATCCATTGTCAAGAAAAGATCATTTATAGTCACTCATGCCTAGAAAAGCCTTATTACTCGGTTTAAATGCCTTTATAACCCCATAATTGAATTTATTTTGAATTTTTTTTGCATTTTTTTATTAAAACAGATTGTAATTGATTGTTTGCCTCGGGAAACGGGGATCGAAAGCCATCCATTGTCAAGAAAAGATCATTTATAGTCACTCATGCCTAGAAAAGCCTTATTACTCGGTTTAAATGCCTTTATAACCCCATAATTGAATTTATTTTGAATTTTTTTTACATTTTTTGATTAAAACATATTATAATTGATTGTTTGCCTCGGGAAAGGTGGAGCGAAAGCCATCCATTGTCAAGAAAATATCATTTATAGTCACTCATGCCTAGAAAAGCCTTATTACTCAGTTTAAATGCCTTTATAATCCCATTATTGAATTTATTTTGAATTTTTTTTACATTTTTTGATTAAAACAGATTGTAATTGATTGTTTGCCTCGGGAAACGTGGAGCGAAAGCCATCCATTGTCAAGAAAAGTTCATTTATAGTCACTCATGCCTAGAAAAGCCTTATTACTCGGTTTAAATGCCTTTATAATCCCATTATTGAATTTATTTTGAATTGTTTTTACATTTTTTGATTAAAACATATTGTAATTGAATGTTGACCTCTAGAAACATGGAGCAAAAGCCATCCATTGTCAAGAAAAGTTCATTTATAGTCACTCAAGCCTAGAAAAGCCTTCTTACTCAGTTTAAATGCCTTTATAATCCCATTATTGAATTTATTTTGAATTTTTTTTACATTTTTTGATTAAAACAGATTGTAATTGATTGTTTGCCTCGGGAAACGTGGAGCGAAAGCCATCCATTGTCAAGAAAAGTTCATTTATAGTCACTCAAGCCTAGAAAAGCCTTATTACTCGGTTTAAATGCCTTTATAATCCCATTATTGAATTTATTTTTAATTTTTTTTACATTTTTTGATTAAAACAGATTGTAATTGATTGTTTGCCTCGGGAAACGTGGAGCGAAAGCCATCCATTGTCAAGAAAAGATCATTTATAGTCACTCATGCCTAGAAAAGCCTTATTACTCGGTTTAAATGCCTTTATAACCCCATAATTGAATTTATTTTCAATTTTTTTTACATTTTTTGATTAAAACATATTATAATTGATTGTTTGCCTCGGGAAACGTGGAGCGAAAGCCATCCATTGTCAAGAAAAGATCATTTATAGTCACTCATGCCTAGAAAAGCCTTATTACTCGGTTTAAATGCATTTATAATCCCATTATTGAATTTATTTTGAATTCTTTTTACATTTTTTGATTAAAACATATTGTAATTGAATGTTTACCTCTAGAAACATGGAGCAAAAGCCATCCATTGTCAAGAAAAGTTCATTTATGGTCACTCAAGCCTAGAAAAGCCTTATTACTCAGTTTAAATGCCTTTATAATCCCATTATTGAATTTATTTTGATTTTTGTTTTACATTTTTTGATTAAAACAGATTGTAATTGATTGTTTGCCTCGGGAAAAGTGGAGCGAAAGCCATCCATTGTCAAGAAAAGATCATTTATAGTCACTCATGCCTAGAAAAGCCTTATTACTCGGTTTAAATGCCTTTATAATCCCATTATTGAATTTATTTTGAATTGTTTTTACATTTTTTGATTAAAACAGACTGTAATTGATTGTTTGCCTCGGGAAACGTGGAGCGAAAGCCATCCATGGTCAAGAAAAGTTCATTTATAGTCACTCATGCCTAGAAAAGCCTTATTACTCGGTTTAAATGCATTTATAATCCCATTATTGAATTTATTTTGAATTTTTTTTACATTTTTTGATTAAAACATATTGTAATTCAATGTTTACCTCTAGAAACATGGAGCAAAAGCCATCCATTGTCAAGAAAAGTTCATTTATGGTCACTCAAGCCTAGAAAAGCCTTATTACTCAGTTTAAATGCCTTTATAATCCCATTATTGAATTTATTTTGATTTTTTTTTTACATTTTTTGATTAAAACAGATTGTAATCGATTGTTTGCCTCGGGAAACGTGGAGCGAAAGCCATCCATTGTCAAGAAAAGATCATTTATAGTCACTCATGCCCAGAAAAGCCTTATTAGTCGGTTTAAATGCCTTTATAATCCCATTATTGAATTTATTTTGAATTTTTTTTACATTTTTTGATTAAAACATATTGTAATTGATTGTTTGCCTAGGGAAACGTGGAGCGAAAGCCATCCATTGTCAAGAAAAGTTCATTTATAGTCACTCATGCCTAGAAAAGCCTTATTAGTCGGTTTAAATGCCTTTATAATCCCATTATTGAATTTATTTTGAATTTTTTTTACATTTTTTGATTAAAACAGATTGTAATTGATTATTTGCCTCAGGAAACGTGGAGCGAAAGCCATCCATTGTCAAGAAAAGTTCATTTATAGTCACTCATGCCTGGAAAAGCCTTATTACTCGGTTTAAATGCCTTTATAATCCCATTATTGAATTTATTTTGAATTGTTTTTACATTTTTTGATTAAAACATATTGTAATTGAATGTTGACCTCTAGAAACATGGAGCAAAAGCCATCCATTGTCAAGAAAAGTTCATTTATAGTCACTCAAGCCTAGAAAAGCCTTATTACTCAGTTTAAATGCCTTTATAATCCCATTATTGAATTTATTTTGAATTTTTTTTGCATTTTTTGATTAAAACAGATTGTAATTGATTGTTTGCCTCGGGAAACGTGGAGCGAAAGCCATCCATTGTCAAGAAAAGATCATTTATAGTCACTCATGCCTAGAAAAGCCTTATTACTCGGTTTAAATGCATTTATAACCCCATAATTGAATTTATTTTGAATTTTTTTTGCATTTTTTTATTAAAACAGATTGTAATTGATTGTTTGCCTCGGGAAACGGGGATCGAAAGCCATCCATTGTCAAGAAAAGATCATTTATAGTCACTCATGCCTAGAAAAGCCTTATTACTCGGTTTAAATGCCTTTATAACCCCATAATTGAATTTATTTTGAATTTTTTTTACATTTTTTGATTAAAACATATTATAATTGATTGTTTGCCTCGGGAAATGTGGAGCGAAAGCCATCCATTGTCAAGAAAATATCATTTATAGTCACTCATGCCTAGAAAAGCCTTATTACTCGGTTTAAATGCATTTATAATCCCATTATTGAATTTATTTTGAATTGTTTTTACATTTTTTGATTAAAACATATTGTAATTGAATGTTTACCTCTAGAAACATGGAGCAAAAGCCATCCATTGTCATGAAAAGTTCATTTATAGTCACTCAAGCCTAGAAAAGCCTTATTACTCAGTTTAAATGCCTTTATAATCCCATTATTGAATTTATTTTGAATTTTTTTTACATTTTTTGATTAAAACAGATTGTAATTGATTGTTTGCCTCGGGAAACATGGAGCGAAAGCCATCCATTGTCAAGAAAAGTTCATTTATAGTCACTCATGCCTAGAAAAGCCTTATTACTCGGTTTAAATGCCTTTATAATCCCATTATTGAATTTATTTTGAATTGTTTTTACATTTTTTGATTAAAACATATTGTAATTGAATGTTGACCTCTAGAAACATGGAGCAAAAGCCATCCATTGTCAAGAAAAGTTCATTTATAGTCACTCAAGCCTAGAAAAGCCTTTTTACTCAGTTTAAATGCCTTTATAATCCCATTATTGAATTTATTTTGAATTTTTTTTATATTTTTTGATTAAAACAGATTGTAATTGATTGTTTGCCTCGGGAAACGTGGAGCGAAAGCCATCCATTGTCAAGAAAAGTTCATTTATAGTCAGTCAAGCCTAGAAAAGCCTTATTACTCGGTTTAAATGCCTTTATAATCCCATTATTGAATTTATTTTGAATTTTTTTTACATTTTTTGATTAAACCAGATTGTAATTGATTGTTTGCCTCGGGAAACGTGGAGCGAAAGCCATCCATTGTCAAGAAAAGATCATTTATAGTCACTCATGCCTAGAAAAGCCTTATTACTCGGTTTAAATGCCTTTATAATCCCATTATTGAATTTTTTTTGAATTGTTTTTACATTTTTTGATTAAAACAGATTGTAATTGATTGTTTGCCTCGGGAAACATGGAGCGAAAGCCATCCATTGTCAAGAAAAGATCATTTATAGTCACTCATGCCTAGAAAAGCCTTATTAGTCGGTTTAAATGCCTTTATAATCCCATTATTGAATTTATTTTGAATTTTTTTTACATTTTTTGATTAAAACAGATTGTAATTGATTATTTGCCTCAGGAAACGTGGAGCGAAAGCCATCCATTGTCAAGAAAAGTTCATTTATAGTCACTCATGCCTGGAAAAGCCTTATTACTCGGTTTAAATGCCTTTATAATCCCATTATTGAATTTATTTTGAATTGTTTTTACATTTTTTGATTAAAACATATTGTAATTGAATGTTGACCTCTAGAAACATGGAGCAAAAGCCATCCATTGTCAAGAAAAGTTCATTTATAGTCACTCAAGCCTAGAAAAGCCTTATTACTCAGTTTAAATGCCTTTATAATCCCATTATTGAATTTATTTTGAATTTTTTTTGTATTTTTTGATTAAAACAGATTGTAATTGATTGTTTGCCTCGGGAAACGTGGAGCGAAAGCCATCCATTGTCAAGAAAAGATCATTTATAGTCACTCATGCCTAGAAAAGCCTTATTACTCGGTTTAAATGCCTTTATAACCCCATAATTGAATTTATTTTGAATTTTTTTTGCATTTTTTTATTAAAACAGATTGTAATTGATTGTTTGCCTCGGGAAACGGGGATCGAAAGCCATCCATTGTCAAGAAAAGATCATTTATAGTCACTCATGCCTAGAAAAGCCTTATTACTCGGTTTAAATGCCTTTATAACCCCATAATTGAATTTATTTTGAATTTTTTTTACATTTTTTGATTAAAACATATTATAATTGATTGTTTGCCTCGGGAAATGTGGAGCGAAAGCCATCCATTGTCAAGAAAATATCATTTATAGTCACTCATGCCTAGAAAAGCCTTATTACTCGGTTTAAATGCATTTATAATCCCATTATTGAATTTATTTTGAATTGTTTTTACATTTTTTGATTAAAACATATTGTAATTGAATGTTTACCTCTAGAAACATGGAGCAAAAGCCATCCATTGTCAAGAAAAGTTCATTTATAGTCACTCAAGCCTAGAAAAGCCTTATTACTCAGTTTAAATGCCTTTATAATCCCATTATTGAATTTATTTTGAATTTTTTTTACATTTTTTGATTACAACAGATTGTAATTGATTGTTTGCCTCGGGAAACGTGGAGCGAAAGCCATCCATTGTCAAGAAAAGTTCATTTATAGTCACTCATGCCTAGAAAAGCCTTATTACTCGGTTTAAATGCCTTTATAATCCCATTATTGAATTTATTTTGAATTGTTTTTACATTTTTTGATTAAAACAGATTGTAATTGATTGTTTGCCTCGGGAAACGTGAAGCGAAAGCCATCCATGGTCAAGAAAAGTTCATTTATAGTCACTCATGCCTAGAAAAGCCTTATTACTCGGTTTAAATGCATTTATAATCCCATTATTGAATTTATTTTGAATTTTTTTTACATTTTTTGATTAAAACATATTGTAATTGAATGTTTACCTCTAGAAACATGGAGCAAAAGCCATCCATTGTCAAGAAAAGTTCATTTATAGTCACTCAAGCCTAGAAAAGCCTTATTACTCAGTTTAAATGCCTTTATAATCCCATTATTGAATTTATTTTGAATTTTTTTTACATTTTTTGATTAAAACAGATTGTAATTGATTGTTTGCCTCGGGAAACGTGGAGCGAAAGCCATCCATTGTCAAGAAAAGTTCATTTATAGTCACTCATGCCTAGAAAAGCCTTATTACTCGGTTTAAATGCCTTTATAATCCCATTATTGAATTTATTTTGAATTGTTTTTACATTTTTTGATTAAAACATATTGTAATTGAATGTTGACCTCTAGAAACATGGAGCAAAAGCCATCCATTGTCAAGAAAAGTTCATTTATAGTCACTCAAGCCTAGAAAAGCCTTCTTACTCAGTTTAAATGCCTTTATAATCCCATTATTGAATTTATTTTGAATTTTTTTTACATTTTTTGATTAAAACAGATTGTAATTGATTGTTTGCCTCGGGAAACGTAGAGCGAAAGCCATCCATTGTCAAGAAAAGTTCATTTATAGTCACTCAAGCCTAGAAAAGCCTTATTACTCGGTTTAAATGCCTTTATAATCCCATTATTGAATTTATTTTGAATTTTTTTTACATTTTTTGATTAAACCAGATTGTAATTGATTGTTTGCCTCGGGAAACGTGGAGCGAAAGCCATCCATTGTCAAGAAAAGATCATTTATAGTCACTCATGCCTAGAAAAGCCTTATTACTCGGTTTAAATGCCTTTATAACCCCATAATTGAATTTATTTTGAATTTTTTTTGCATTTTTTTATTAAAACAGATTGTAATTGATTGTTTACCTCGGGAAACATGGAGCAAAAGCCATCCATTGTCAAGAAAAGTTCATTTATAGTCACTCATGCCTAGAAAAGCCTTATTACTCGGTTTAAATGCCTTTATAATCCCATTATTGAATTTATTTTGAATTTTTTTTACATTTTTTGATTAAAACAGATTGTAATTGATTGTTTGCCTCGGGAAACGTGGAGCGAAAGCCATCCATTGTCAAGAAAAGATCATTTATAGTCACTCATGCCTAGAAAAGCCTTATTACTCGGTTTAAATGCCTTTATAATCCCATTAGTGAATTTTTTTTGAATTGTTTTTACATTTTTTGATTAAAACAGATTGTAATTGATTGTTTGCCTCGGGAAACGTGGAGCGAAAGCCATCCATTGTCAAGAAAAGATCATTTATAGTCACTCATGCCTAGAAAAGCCTTATTACTCGGTTTAAATGCCTTTATAATCCCATTATTGATTTATTTTGATTTTTTTTTACATTTTTTGATTAAAACATATTGTAATAGATTGTTTACCTCTAGAAACATGGAGCAAAAGCCATCCATTGTCAAGAAAAGTTCATTTATAGTCAATCAAGCCTAGAAAAGCCTTATTACTCGGTTTAAATGCCTTTATAATCCCATTATTGAATTTTTTTTGAATTGTTTTTACATTTTTTGATTAAAACATATTGTAATTGAATGTTGACCTCTAGAAACATGGAGCAAAAGCCATCCATTGTCAAGAAAAGTTCATTTATAGTCACTCAAGCCTAGAAAAGCCTTATTACTCAGTTTAAATGCCTTTATAATCCCATTATTGAATTTATTTTGAATTTTTTTTACATTTTTTGATTAGAACAGATTGTAATTGATTGTTTGCCTCGGGAAACGTGGAGCGAAAGCCATCCATTGTCAAGAAAAGATCATTTATAGTCACTCATGCCTAGAAAAGCCTTATTACTCGGTTTAAATGCCTTTATAATCCCATTATTGAATTTATTTTGAATTGTTTTTACATTTTTTGATTAAAACATATTGTAATTGAATGTTTACCTCTAGAAACATGGAGCAAAAGCCATCCATTGTCATGAAAAGTTCATTTATAGTCACTCAAGCCTAGAAAAGCCTTATTACTCAGTTTAAATGCCTTTATAATCCCATTATTGAATTTATTTTGAATTTTTTTTACATTTTTTGATTAAAACAGATTGTAATTGATTGTTTGCCTCGGGAAACATGGAGCGAAAGCCATCCATTGTCAAGAAAAGTTCATTTATAGTCACTCATGCCTAGAAAAGCCTTATTACTCGGTTTAAATGCCTTTATAATCCCATTATTGAATTTATTTTGAATTGTTTTTACATTTTTTGATTAAAACATATTGTAATTGAATGTTGACCTCTAGAAACATGGAGCAAAAGCCATCCATTGTCAAGAAAAGTTCATTTATAGTCACTCAAGCCTAGAAAAGCCTTCTTACTCAGTTTAAATGCCTTTATAATCCCATTATTGAATTTATTTTGAATTTTTTTTATATTTTTTGATTAAAACAGATTGTAATTGATTGTTTGCCTCGGGAAACGTGGAGCGAAAGCCATCCATTGTCAAGAAAAGTTCATTTATAGTCACTCAAGCCTAGAAAAGCCTTATTACTCGGTTTAAATGCCTTTATAATCCCATTATTGAATTTATTTTGAATTTTTTTTACATTTTTTGATTAAACCAGATTGTAATTGATTGTTTGCCTCGGGAAACGTGGAGCGAAAGCCATCCATTGTCAAGAAAAGATCATTTATAGTCACTCATGCCTAGAAAAGCCTTATTACTCGGTTTAAATGCCTTTATAATCCCATTATTGAATTTTTTTTGAATTGTTTTTACATTTTTTGATTAAAACAGATTGTAATTGATTGTTTGCCTCGGGAAACATGGAGCGAAAGCCATCCATTGTCAAGAAAAGATCATTTATAGTCACTCATGCCTAGAAAAGCCTTATTAGTCGGTTTAAATGCCTTTATAATCCCATTATTGAATTTATTTTGAATTTTTTTTACATTTTTTGATTAAAACAGATTGTAATTGATTATTTGCCTCAGGAAACGTGGAGCGAAAGCCATCCATTGTCAAGAAAAGTTCATTTATAGTCACTCATGCCTGGAAAAGCCTTATTACTCGGTTTAAATGCCTTTATAATCCCATTATTGAATTTATTTTGAATTGTTTTTACATTTTTTGATTAAAACATATTGTAATTGAATGTTGACCTCTAGAAACATGGAGCAAAAGCCATCCATTGTCAAGAAAAGTTCATTTATAGTCACTCAAGCCTAGAAAAGCCTTATTACTCAGTTTAAATGCCTTTATAATCCCATTATTGAATTTATTTTGAATTTTTTTTGCATTTTTTGATTAAAACAGATTGTAATTGATTGTTTGCCTCGGGAAACGTGGAGCGAAAGCCATCCATTGTCAAGAAAAGATCATTTATAGTCACTCATGCCTAGAAAAGCCTTATTACTCGGTTTAAATGCCTTTATAACCCCATAATTGAATTTATTTTGAATTTTTTTTGCATTTTTTTATTAAAACAGATTGTAATTGATTGTTTGCCTCGGGAAACGGGGATCGAAAGCCATCCATTGTCAAGAAAAGATCATTTATAGTCACTCATGCCTAGAAAAGCCTTATTACTCGGTTTAAATGCCTTTATAACCCCATAATTGAATTTATTTTGAATTTTTTTTACATTTTTTGATTAAAACATATTATAATTGATTGTTTGCCTCGGGAAATGTGGAGCGAAAGCCATCCATTGTCAAGAAAATATCATTTATAGTCACTCATGCCTAGAAAAGCCTTATTACTCGGTTTAAATGCATTTATAATCCCATTATTGAATTTATTTTGAATTGTTTTTACATTTTTTGATTAAAACATATTGTAATTGAATGTTTACCTCTAGAAACATGGAGCAAAAGCCATCCATTGTCAAGAAAAGTTCATTTATAGTCACTCAAGCCTAGAAAAGCCTTATTACTCAGTTTAAATGCCTTTATAATCCCATTATTGAATTTATTTTGAATTTTTTTTACATTTTTTGATTACAACAGATTGTAATTGATTGTTTGCCTCGGGAAACGTGGAGCGAAAGCCATCCATTGTCAAGAAAAGTTCATTTATAGTCACTCATGCCTAGAAAAGCCTTATTACTCGGTTTAAATGCCTTTATAATCCCATTATTGAATTTATTTTGAATTGTTTTTACATTTTTTGATTAAAACATATTGTAATTGAATGTTGACCTCTAGAAACATGGAGCAAAAGCCATCCATTGTCAAGAAAAGTTCATTTATAGTCACTCAAGCCTAGAAAAGCCTTCTTACTCAGTTTAAATGCCTTTATAATCCCATTATTGAATTTATTTTGAATTTTTTTTACATTTTTTGATTAAAACAGATTGTAATTGATTGTTTGCCTCGGGAAACGTAGAGCGAAAGCCATCCATTGTCAAGAAAAGTTCATTTATAGTCACTCAAGCCTAGAAAAGCCTTATTACTCGGTTTAAATGCCTTTATAATCCCATTATTGAATTTATTTTGAATTTTTTTTACATTTTTTGATTAAACCAGATTGTAATTGATTGTTTGCCTCGGGAAACGTGGAGCGAAAGCCATCCATTGTCAAGAAAAGATCATTTATAGTCACTCATGCCTAGAAAAGCCTTATTACTCGGTTTAAATGCCTTTATAACCCCATAATTGAATTTATTTTGAATTTTTTTTGCATTTTTTTATTAAAACAGATTGTAATTGATTGTTTACCTCGGGAAACATGGAGCAAAAGCCATCCATTGTCAAGAAAAGTTCATTTATAGTCACTCATGCCTAGAAAAGCCTTATTACTCGGTTTAAATGCCTTTATAATCCCATTATTGAATTTATTTTGAATTTTTTTTACATTTTTTGATTAAAACAGATTGTAATTGATTGTTTGCCTCGGGAAACGTGGAGCGAAAGCCATCCATTGTCAAGAAAAGATCATTTATAGTCACTCATGCCTAGAAAAGCCTTATTACTCGGTTTAAATGCCTTTATAATCCCATTAGTGAATTTATTTTGAATTGTTTTTACATTTTTTGATTAAAACAGATTGTAATTGATTGTTTGCCTCGGGAAACGTGGAGCGAAAGCCATCCATTGTCAAGAAAAGATCATTTATAGTCACTCATGCCTAGAAAAGCCTTATTACTCGGTTTAAATGCCTTTATAATCCCATTATTGATTTATTTTGATTTTTTTTTACATTTTTTGATTAAAACATATTGTAATAGATTGTTTACCTCTAGAAACATGGAGCAAAAGCCATCCATTGTCAAGAAAAGTTCATT
The DNA here is from genome assembly GCF_053813885.1 of Theobroma cacao. Classification (NCBI taxonomy): domain Eukaryota; kingdom Viridiplantae; phylum Streptophyta; class Magnoliopsida; order Malvales; family Malvaceae; genus Theobroma; species Theobroma cacao. The sequence continues at coordinate 13,244,560 of NC_142644.1, read as the reverse complement.
TATAGTCAATCAAGCCTAGAAAAGCCTTATTACTCGGTTTAAATGCCTTTATAATCCCATTATTGAATTTTTTTTGAATTGTTTTTACATTTTTTGATTAAAACATATTGTAATTGAATGTTGACCTCTAGAAACATGGAGCAAAAGCCATCCATTGTCAAGAAAAGTTCATTTATAGTCACTCAAGCCTAGAAAAGCCTTATTACTCAGTTTAAATGCCTTTATAATCCCATTATTGAATTTATTTTGAATTTTTTTTACATTTTTTGATTAGAACAGATTGTAATTGATTGTTTGCCTCGGGAAACGTGGAGCGAAAGCCATCCATTGTCAAGAAAAGATCATTTATAGTCACTCATGCCTAGAAAAGCCTTATTACTCGGTTTAAATGCCTTTATAATCCCATTATTGAATTTATTTTGAATTGTTTTTACATTTTTTGATTAAAACAGATTGTAATTGATTGTTTACCTCGGGAAACTTGGAGCGAAAGCCATCCATTGTCAAGAAAAGTTCATATATAGTCACTCAAGCCTAGAAAAGCCTTATTACTCGGTTTAAATGCCTTTATAATCTCATTATTGAATTTATTTTGAATTGTTTTTACATTTTTTGATTAAAACAGATTGTAATTGATTGTTTGCCTCGGGAAACGTGGAGCGAAAACGATCCATTGTCAAGAAAAGTTCATTTATAGTCACTCATGCCTAGAAAAGCCTTATTACTCGGTTTAAATGCCTTTATAACCCCATAATTGAATTTATTTTGAATTTTTTTTACATTTTTTGATTAAAACATATTATAATTGATTGTTTGCCTCGGGAAACGTGGAGCGAAAGCCATCCATTGTCAAGAAAAGATCATTTATAGTCACTCATGCCTAGAAAAGCCTTATTACTCGGTTTAAATGCATTTATAATCCCATTATTGAATTTATTTTGAATTCTTTTTACATTTTTTGATTAAAACATATTGTAATTGAATGTTTACCTCTAGAAACATGGAGCAAAAGCCATCCATTGTCAAGAAAAGTTCATTTATGGTCACTCAAGCCTAGAAAAGCCTTATTACTCAGTTTAAATGCCTTTATAATCCCATTATTGAATTTATTTTGATTTTTGTTTTACATTTTTTGATTAAAACAGATTGTAATTGATTGTTTGCCTCGGGAAACGTGGAGCGAAAGCCATCCATTGTCAAGAAAAGATCATTTATAGTCACTCATGCCTAGAAAAGCCTTATTACTCGGTTTAAATGCCTTTATAATCCCATTATTGAATTTATTTTGAATTGTTTTTACATTTTTTGATTAAAACAGACTGTAATTGATTGTTTGCCTCGGGAAACGTGGAGCGAAAGCCATCCATGGTCAAGAAAAGTTCATTTATAGTCACTCATGCCTAGAAAAGCCTTATTACTCGGTTTAAATGCATTTATAATCCCATTATTGAATTTATTTTGAATTTTTTTTGCATTTTTTGATTAAAACATATTGTAATTCAATGTTTACCTCTAGAAACATGGAGCAAAAGCCATCCATTGTCAAGAAAAGTTCATTTATGGTCACTCAAGCCTAGAAAAGCCTTATTACTCAGTTTAAATGCCTTTATAATCCCATTATTGAATTTATTTTGATTTTTTTTTTACATTTTTTGATTAAAACAGATTGTAATCGATTGTTTGCCTCGGGAAACGTGGAGCGAAAGCCATCCATTGTCAAGAAAAGATCATTTATAGTCACTCATGCCCAGAAAAGCCTTATTAGTCGGTTTAAATGCCTTTATAATCCCATTATTCAATTTATTTTGAATTTTTTTTACATTTTTTGATTAAAACATATTGTAATTGATTGTTTGCCTCGGGAAACGTGGAGCGAAAGCCATCCATTGTCAAGAAAAGTTCATTTATAGTCACTCATGCCTAGAAAAGCCTTATTAGTCGGTTTAAATGCCTTTATAATCCCATTATTGAATTTATTTTGAATTTTTTTTACATTTTTTGATTAAAACAGATTGTAATTGATTATTTGCCTCAGGAAACGTGGAGCGAAAGCCATCCATTGTCAAGAAAAGTTCATTTATAGTCACTCATGCCTGGAAAAGCCTTATTACTCGGTTTAAATGCCTTTATAATCCCATTATTGAATTTATTTTGAATTGTTTTTACATTTTTTGATTAAAACATATTGTAATTGAATGTTGACCTCTAGAAACATGGAGCAAAAGCCATCCATTGTCAAGAAAAGTTCATTTATAGTCACTCAAGCCTAGAAAAGCCTTATTACTCAGTTTAAATGCCTTTATAATCCCATTATTGAATTTATCTTGAATTTTTTTTGCATTTTTTGATTAAAACAGATTGTAATTGATTGTTTGCCTCGGGAAACGTGGAGCGAAAGCCATCCATTGTCAAGAAAAGATCATTTATAGTCACTCATGCCTAGAAAAGCCTTATTACTCGGTTTAAATGCCTTTATAACCCCATAATTGAATTTATTTTGAATTTTTTTTGCATTTTTTTATTAAAACAGATTGTAATTGATTGTTTGCCTCGGGAAACGGGGATCGAAAGCCATCCATTGTCAAGAAAAGATCATTTATAGTCACTCATGCCTAGAAAAGCCTTATTACTCGGTTTAAATGCCTTTATAACCCCATAATTGAGTTTATTTTGAATTTTTTTTACATTTTTTGATTAAAACATATTATAATTGATTGTTTGCCTCGGGAAATGTGGAGCGAAAGCCATCCATTGTCAAGAAAATATTATTTATAGTCACTCATGCCTAGAAAAGCCTTATTACTCGGTTTAAATGCATTTATAATCCCATTATTGAATTTATTTTGAATTCTTTTTATATTTTTTGATTAAAACATATTGTAATTGAATGTTTACCTCTAGAAACATGGAGCAAAAGCCATCCATTGTCAAGAAAAGTTCATTTATAGTCACTCAAGCCTAGAAAAGCCTTATTACTCAGTTTAAATGCCTTTATAATCCCATTATTGAATTTATTTTGAATTTTTTTTACATTTTTTGATTAAAACAGATTGTAATTGATTGTTTGCCTCGGGAAACGTGGAGCGAAAGCCATCCATTGTCAAGAAAAGTTCATTTATAGTCACTCATGCCTAGAAAAGCCTTATTACTCGGTTTAAATGCCTTTATAATCCCATTATTGAATTTATTTTGAATTGTTTTTACATTTTTTGATTAAAACAGATTGTAATTGATTGTTTGCCTCGGGAAACGTGGAGTGAAAGCCATCCATGGTCAAGAAAAGTTCATTTATAGTCACTCATGCCTAGAAAAGCCTTATTACTCGGTTTAAATGCATTTATAATCCCATTATTGAATTTATTTTGAATTTTTTTTACATTTTTTGATTAAAACATATTGTAATTGAATGTTTACCTCTAGAAACATGGAGCAAAAGCCATCCATTGTCAAGAAAAGTTCATTTATAGTCACTCAAGCCTAGAAAAGCCTTATTACTCAGTTTAAATGCCTTTATAATCCCATTATTGAATTTATTTTGAATTTTTTTTACATTTTTTGATTAAAACAGATTGTAATTGATTGTTTGCCTCGGGAAACGTGGAGCGAAAGCCATCCATTGTCAAGAAAAGTTCATTTATAGTCACTCATGCCTAGAAAAGCCTTATTACTCGGTTTAAATGCCTTTATAATCCCATTATTGAATTTATTTTGAATTGTTTTTACATTTTTTGATTAAAACATATTGTAATTGAATGTTGACCTCTAGAAACATGGAGCAAAAGCCATCCATTGTCAAGAAAAGTTCATTTATAGTCACTCAAGCCTAGAAAAGCCTTCTTACTCAGTTTAAATGCCTTTATAATCCCATTATTGAATTTATTTTGAATTTTTTTTACATTTTTTGATTAAAACAGATTGTAATTGATTGTTTGCCTCGGGAAACGTGGAGCGAAAGCCATCCATTGTCAAGAAAAGTTCATTTATAGTCACTCAAGCCTAGAAAAGCCTTATTACTCGGTTTAAATGCCTTTATAATCCCATTATTGAATTTATTTTGAATTTTTTTTACATTTTTTGATTAAACCAGATTGTAATTGATTGTTTGCCTCGGGAAACGTGGAGCGAAAGCCATCCATTGTCAAGAAAAGATCATTTATAGTCACTCATGCCTAGAAAAGCCTTATTACTCGGTTTAAATGCCTTTATAACCCCATAATTGAATTTATTTTGAATTTTTTTTGCATTTTTTTATTAAAACAGATTGTAATTGATTGTTTACCTCGGGAAACATGGAGCAAAAGCCATCCATTGTCAAGAAAAGTTCATTTATAGTCACTCATGCCTAGAAAAGCCTTATTACTCGGTTTAAATGCCTTTATAATCCCATTATTGAATTTATTTTGAATTTTTTTTACATTTTTTGATTAAAACAGATTGTAATTGATTGTTTGCCTCGGGAAACGTGGAGCGAAAGCCATCCATTGTCAAGAAAAGATCATTTATAGTCACTCATGCCTAGAAAAGCCTTATTACTCGGTTTAAATGCCTTTATAATCCCATTATTGAATTTATTTTGAATTTTTTTTACATTTTTTGATTAAAACAGATTGTAATGGATTGTTTGCCTCGGGAAACGTGGAGCGAAAGCCATCCATTGTCAAGAAAAGATCATTTATAGTCACTCATGCCTAGAAAAGCCTTATTACTCGGTTTAAATGCCTTTATAATCCCATTATTGAATTTTTTTTGAATTGTTTTTACATTTTTTGATTAAAACAGATTGTAATTGATTGTTTGCCTCGGGAAACGTGGAGCGAAAGCCATCCATTGTCAAGAAAAGATCATTTATAGTCACTCAAGCCTAGAAAAGCCTTATTACTCAGTTTAAATGCCTTTATAATCCCATTATTGAATTTATTTTGAATTTTTTTTACATTTTTTGATTAAAACAGATTGTAATTGATTGTTTGCCTCGGGAAACGTGGAGCGAAAGCCATCCATTGTCAAGAAAAGTTCATTTATAGTCACTCATGCCTAGAAAAGCCTTATTACTCGGTTTAAATGCCTTTATAATCCCATTATTGAATTTATTTTGAATTGTTTTTACATTTTTTGATTAAAACAGATTGTAATTGATTGTTTGCCTCGGGAAACGTGGAGCGAAAGCCATCCATGGTCAAGAAAAGTTCATTTATAGTCACTCATGCCTAGAAAAGCCTTATTACTCGGTTTAAATGCATTTATAATCCCATTATTGAATTTATTTTGAATTTTTTTTACATTTTTTGATTAAAACATATTGTAATTGAATGTTTACCTCTAGAAACATGGAGCAAAAGCCATCCATTGTCAAGAAAAGTTCATTTATAGTCACTCAAGCCTAGAAAAGCCTTATTACTCAGTTTAAATGCCTTTATAATCCCATTATTGAATTTATTTTGAATTTTTTTTACATTTTTTGATTAAAACAGATTGTAATTGATTGTTTGCCTCGGGAAACGTGGAGCGAAAGCCATCCATTGTCAAGAAAAGTTCATTTATAGTCACTCATGCCTAGAAAAGCCTTATTACTCGGTTTAAATGCCTTTATAATCCCATTATTGAATTTATTTTGAATTGTTTTTACATTTTTTGATTAAAACATATTGTAATTGAATGTTGACCTCTAGAAACATGGAGCAAAAGCCATCCATTGTCAAGAAAAGTTCATTTATAGTCACTCAAGCCTAGAAAAGCCTTCTTACTCAGTTTAAATGCCTTTATAATCCCATTATTGAATTTATTTTGAATTTTTTTTACATTTTTTGATTAAAACAGATTGTAATTGATTGTTTGCCTCGGGAAACGTGGAGCGAAAGCCATCCATTGTCAAGAAAAGTTCATTTATAGTCACTCAAGCCTAGAAAAGCCTTATTACTCGGTTTAAATGCCTTTATAATCCCATTATTGAATTTATTTTGAATTTTTTTTACATTTTTTGATTAAACCAGATTGTAATTGATTGTTTGCCTCGGGAAACGTGGAGCGAAAGCCATCCATTGTCAAGAAAAGATCATTTATAGTCACTCATGCCTAGAAAAGCCTTATTACTCGGTTTAAATGCCTTTATAACCCCATAATTGAATTTATTTTGAATTTTTTTTGCATTTTTTTATTAAAACAGATTGTAATTGTTTGTTTACCTCGGGAAACATGGAGCAAAAGCCATCCATTGTCAAGAAAAGTTCATTTATAGTCACTCATGCCTAGAAAAGCCTTATTACTCGGTTTAAATGCCTTTATAATCCCATTATTGAATTTATTTTGAATTTTTTTTACATTTTTTGATTAAAACAGATTGTAATTGATTGTTTGCCTCGGGAAACGTGGAGCGAAAGCCATCCATTGTCAAGAAAAGATCATTTATAGTCACTCATGCCTAGAAAAGCCTTATTACTCGGTTTAAATGCCTTTATAATCCCATTATTGAATTTTTTTTGAATTGTTTTTACATTTTTTGATTAAAACAGATTGTAATTGATTGTTTGCCTCGGGAAACGTGGAGCGAAAGCCATCCATTGTCAAGAAAAGATCATTTATAGTCACTCATGCCTAGAAAAGCCTTATTACTCGGTTTAAATGCCTTTATAATCCCATTATTGATTTATTTTGATATTTTTTTACATTTTTTGATTAAAACATATTGTAATAGATTGTTTACCTCTAGAAACATGGAGCAAAAGCCATCCATTGTCAAGAAAAGTTCATTTATAGTCAATCAAGCCTAGAAAAGCCTTATTACTCGGTTTAAATGCCTTTATAATCCCATTATTGAATTTTTTTTGAATTGTTTTTACATTTTTTGATTAAAACATATTGTAATTGAATGTTGACCTCTAGAAACATGGAGCAAAAGCCATCCATTGTCAAGAAAAGTTCATTTATAGTCACTCAAGCCTAGAAAAGCCTTATTACTCAGTTTAAATGCCTTTATAATCCCATTATTGAATTTATTTTGAATTTTTTTTACATTTTTTGATTAGAACAGATTGTAATTGATTGTTTGCCTCGGGAAACGTGGAGCGAAAGCCATCCATTGTCAAGAAAAGATCATTTATAGTCACTCATGCCTAGAAAAGCCTTATTACTCGGTTTAAATGCCTTTATAATCCCATTATTGAATTTATTTTGAATTGTTTTTACATTTTTTGATTAAAACAGATTGTAATTGATTGTTTACCTCGGGAAACTTGGAGCGAAAGCCATCCATTGTCAAGAAAAGTTCATATATAGTCACTCAAGCCTAGAAAAGCCTTATTACTCGGTTTAAATGCCTTTATAATCTCATTATTGAATTTATTTTGAATTGTTTTTACATTTTTTGATTAAAACAGATTGTAATTGATTGTTTGCCTCGGGAAACGTGGAGCGAAAACGATCCATTGTCAAGAAAAGTTCATTTATAGTCACTCATGCCTAGAAAAGCCTTATTACTCGGTTTAAATGCCTTTATAACCCCATAATTGAATTTATTTTGAATTTTTTTTACATTTTTTGATTAAAACATATTATAATTGATTGTTTGCCTCGGGAAACGTGGAGCGAAAGCCATCCATTGTCAAGAAAAGATCATTTATAGTCACTCATGCCTAGAAAAGCCTTATTACTCGGTTTAAATGCATTTATAATCCCATTATTGAATTTATTTTGAATTCTTTTTACATTTTTTGATTAAAACATATTGTAATTGAATGTTTACCTCTAGAAACATGGAGCAAAAGCCATCCATTGTCAAGAAAAGTTCATTTATGGTCACTCAAGCCTAGAAAAGCCTTATTACTCAGTTTAAATGCCTTTATAATCCCATTATTGAATTTATTTTGATTTTTGTTTTACATTTTTTGATTAAAACAGATTGTAATTGATTGTTTGCCTCGGGAAACGTGGAGCGAAAGCCATCCATTGTCAAGAAAAGATCATTTATAGTCACTCATGCCTAGAAAAGCCTTATTACTCGGTTTAAATGCCTTTATAATCCCATTATTGAATTTATTTTGAATTGTTTTTACATTTTTTGATTAAAACAGACTGTAATTGATTGTTTGCCTCGGGAAACGTGGAGCGAAAGCCATCCATGGTCAAGAAAAGTTCATTTATAGTCACTCATGCCTAGAAAAGCCTTATTACTCGGTTTAAATGCATTTATAATCCCATTATTGAATTTATTTTGAATTTTTTTTACATTTTTTGATTAAAACATATTGTAATTCAATGTTTACCTCTAGAAACATGGAGCAAAAGCCATCCATTGTCAAGAAAAGTTCATTTATGGTCACTCAAGCCTAGAAAAGCCTTATTACTCAGTTTAAATGCCTTTATAATCCCATTATTGAATTTATTTTGATTTTTTTTTTACATTTTTTGATTAAAACAGATTGTAATCGATTGTTTGCCTCGGGAAACGTGGAGCGAAAGCCATCCATTGTCAAGAAAAGATCATTTATAGTCACTCATGCCCAGAAAAGCCTTATTAGTCGGTTTAAATGCCTTTATAATCCCATTATTCAATTTATTTTGAATTTTTTTTACATTTTTTGATTAAAACATATTGTAATTGATTGTTTGCCTCGGGAAACGTGGAGCGAAAGCCATCCATTGTCAAGAAAAGTTCATTTATAGTCACTCATGCCTAGAAAAGCCTTATTAGTCGGTTTAAATGCCTTTATAATCCCATTATTAAATTTATTTTGAATTTTTTTTACATTTTTTGATTAAAACAGATTGTAATTGATTATTTGCCTCAGGAAACGTGGAGCGAAAGCCATCCATTGTCAAGAAAAGTTCATTTATAGTCACTCATGCCTGGAAAAGCCTTATTACTCGGTTTAAATGCCTTTATAATCCCATTATTGAATTTATTTTGAATTGTTTTTACATTTTTTGATTAAAACATATTGTAATTGAATGTTGACCTCTAGAAACATGGAGCAAAAGCCATCCATTGTCAAGAAAAGTTCATTTATAGTCACTCAAGCCTAGAAAAGCCTTATTACTCAGTTTAAATGCCTTTATAATCCCATTATTGAATTTATTTTGAATTTTTTTTGCATTTTTTGATTAAAACAGATTGTAATTGATTGTTTGCCTCGGGAAACGTGGAGCGAAAGCCATCCATTGTCAAGAAAAGATCATTTATAGTCACTCATGCCTAGAAAAGCCTTATTACTCGGTTTAAATGCCTTTATAACCCCATAATTGAATTTATTTTGAATTTTTTTTGCATTTTTTTATTAAAACAGATTGTAATTGATTGTTTGCCTCGGGAAACGGGGATCGAAAGCCATCCATTGTCAAGAAAAGATCATTTATAGTCACTCATGCCTAGAAAAGCCTTATTACTCGGTTTAAATGCCTTTATAACCCCATAATTGAATTTATTTTGAATTTTTTTTACATTTTTTGATTAAAACATATTATAATTGATTGTTTGCCTCGGGAAATGTGGAGCGAAAGCCATCCATTGTCAAGAAAATATCATTTATAGTCACTCATGCCTAGAAAAGCCTTATTACTCGGTTTAAATGCATTTATAATCCCATTATTGAATTTATTTTGAATTCTTTTTACATTTTTTGATTAAAACATATTGTAATTGAATGTTTACCTCTAGAAACATGGAGCAAAAGCCATCCATTGTCAAGAAAAGTTCATTTATAGTCACTCAAGCCTAGAAAAGCCTTATTACTCAGTTTAAATGCCTTTATAATCCCATTATTGAATTTATTTTGAATTTTTTTTACATTTTTTGATTAAAACAGATTGTAATTGATTGTTTGCCTCGGGAAACGTGGAGCGAAAGCCATCCATTGTCAAGAAAAGTTCATTTATAGTCACTCATGCCTAGAAAAGCCTTATTACTCGGTTTAAATGCCTTTATAATCCCATTATTGAATTTATTTTGAATTGTTTTTACATTTTTTGATTAAAACAGATTGTAATTGATTGTTTGCCTCGGGAAACGTGGAGTGAAAGCCATCCATGGTCAAGAAAAGTTCATTTATAGTCACTCATGCCTAGAAAAACCTTATTACTCGGTTTAAATGCATTTATAATCCCATTATTGAATTTATTTTGAATTTTTTTTACATTTTTTGATTAAAACATATTGTAATTGAATGTTTACCTCTAGAAACATGGAGCAAAAGCCATCCATTGTCAAGAAAAGTTCATTTATAGTCACTCAAGCCTAGAAAAGCCTTATTACTCAGTTTAAATGCCTTTATAATCCCATTATTGAATTTATTTTGAATTTTTTTTACATTTTTTGATTAAAACAGATTGTAATTGATTGTTTGCCTCGGGAAACGTGGAGCGAAAGCCATCCATTGTCAAGAAAAGTTCATTTATAGTCACTCATGCCTAGAAAAGCCTTATTACTCGGTTTAAATGCCTTTATAATCCCATTATTGAATTTATTTTGAATTGTTTTTACATTTTTTGATTAAAACATATTGTAATTGAATGTTGACCTCTAGAAACATGGAGCAAAAGCCATCCATTGTCAAGAAAAGTTCATTTATAGTCACTCAAGCCTAGAAAAGCCTTCTTACTCAGTTTAAATGCCTTTATAATCCCATTATTGAATTTATTTTGAATTTTTTTTACATTTTTTGATTAAAACAGATTGTAATTGATTGTTTGCCTCGGGAAACGTGGAGCGAAAGCCATCCATTGTCAAGAAAAGTTCATTTATAGTCACTCAAGCCTAGAAAAGCCTTATTACTCGGTTTAAATGCCTTTATAATCCCATTATTGAATTTATTTTGAATTTTTTTTACATTTTTTGATTAAACCAGATTGTAATTGATTGTTTGCCTCGGGAAACGTGGAGCGAAAGCCATCCATTGTCAAGAAAAGATCATTTATAGTCACTCATGCCTAGAAAAGCCTTATTACTCGGTTTAAATGCCTTTATAACCCCATAATTGAATTTATTTTGAATTTTTTTTGCATTTTTTTATTAAAACAGATTGTAATTGATTGTTTACCTCGGGAAACATGGAGCAAAAGCCATCCATTGTCAAGAAAAGTTCATTTATAGTCACTCATGCCTAGAAAAGCCTTATTACTCGGTTTAAATGCCTTTATAATCCCATTATTGAATTTATTTTGAATTTTTTTTACATTTTTTGATTAAAACAGATTGTAATTGATTGTTTGCCTCGGGAAACGTGGAGCGAAAGCCATCCGTTGTCAAGAAAAGATCATTTATAGTCACTCATGCCTAGAAAAGCCTTATTACTCGGTTTAAATGCCTTTATAATCCCATTATTGAATTTTTTTTGAATTGTTTTTACATTTTTTGATTAAAACAGATTGTAATTGATTGTTTGCCTCGGGAAACGTGGAGCGAAAGCCATCCATTGTCAAGAAAAGATCATTTATAGTCACTCATGCCTAGAAAAGCCTTATTACTCGGTTTAAATGCCTTTATAATCCCATTATTGATTTATTTTGATTTTTTTTTACATTTTTTGATTAAAACATATTGTAATAGATTGTTTACCTCTAGAAACATGGAGCAAAAGCCATCCATTGTCAAGAAAAGTTCATTTATAGTCAATCAAGCCTAGAAAAGCCTTATTACTCGGTTTAAATGCCTTTATAATCCCATTATTGAATTTTTTTTGAATTGTTTTTATATTTTTTGATTAAAACATATTGTAATTGAATGTTGACCTCTAGAAACATGGAGCAAAAGCCATCCATTGTCAAGAAAAGTTCATTTATAGTCACTCAAGCCTAGAAAAGCCTTATTACTCAGTTTAAATGCCTTTATAATCCCATTATTGAATTTATTTTGAATTTTTTTTACATTTTTTGATTAGAACAGATTGTAATTGATTGTTTGCCTCGGGAAACGTGGAGCGAAAGCCATCCATTGTCAAGAAAAGATCATTTATAGTCACTCATGCCTAGAAAAGCCTTATTACTCGGTTTAAATGCCTTTATAATCCCATTATTGAATTTATTTTGAATTGTTTTTACATTTTTTGATTAAAACAGATTGTAATTGAATGTTTACCTCGGGAAACTTGGAGCGAAAGCCATCCATTGTCAAGAAAAGTTCATATATAGTCACTCAAGCCTAGAAAAGCCTTATTACTCGGTTTAAATGCCTTTATAATCTCATTATTGAATTTATTTTGAATTGTTTTTACATTTTTTGATTAAAACAGATTGTAATTGATTGTTTGCCTCGGGAAACGTGGAGCGAAAACGATCCATTGTCAAGAAAAGTTCATTTATAGTCACTCATGCCTAGAAAAGCCTTATTACTCGGTTTAAATGCCTTTATAACCCCATAATTGAATTTATTTTGAATTTTTTTTACATTTTTTGATTAAAACATATTATAATTGATTGTTTGCCTCGGGAAACGTGGAGCGAAAGCCATCCATTGTCAAGAAAAGATCATTTATAGTCACTCATGCCTAGAAAAGCCTTATTACTCGGTTTAAATGCATTTATAATCCCATTATTGAATTTATTTTGAATTCTTTTTACATTTTTTGATTAAAACATATTGTAATTGAATGTTTACCTCTAGAAACATGGAGCAAAAGCCATCCATTGTCAAGAAAAGTTCATTTATAGTCACTCAAGCCTAGAAAAGCCTTATTACTCAGTTTAAATGCCTTTATAATCCCATTATTGAATTTATTTTGAATTTTTTTTACATTTTTTGATTAAAACAGATTGTAATTGATTGTTTGCCTCGGGAAACGTGGAGCGCAAGCCATCCATTGTCAAGAAAAGTTCATTTATAGTCACTCAAGCCTAGAAAAGCCTTATTACTCGGTTTAAATGCCTTTATAATCCCATTATTGAATTTATTTTGAATTGTTTTTACATTTTTGGATTAAAACAGATTGTAATTGATTGTTTGCCTCGGGAAACGTGGAGCGAAAGCCATCCATGGTCAAGAAAAGTTCATTTATAGTCACTCATGCCTAGAAAAGCCTTATTACTCGGTTTAAATGCATTTATAATCCCATTATTGAATTTATTTTGAATTTTTTTTACATTTTTTGATTAAAACATATTGTAATTGAATGTTTACCTCTAGAAACATGGAGCAAAAGCCATCCATTGTCAAGAAAAGTTCGTTTATAGTCACTCAAGCCTAGAAAAGCCTTATTACTCAGTTTAAATGCCTTTATAATCCCATTATTGAATTTATTTTGAATTTTTTTTACATTTTTTGATTAAAACAGATTGTAATTGATTGTTTGCCTCGGGAAACGTGGAGCGAAAGCCATCCATTGTCAAGAAAAGTTCATTTATAGTCACTCATGCCTAGAAAAGCCTTATTACTCGGTTTAAATGCCTTTATAATGCCATTATTGAATTTATTTTGAATTGTTTTTACATTTTTTGATTAAAACATATTGTAATTGAATGTTGACCTCTAGAAACATGGAGCAAAAGCCATCCATTGTCAAGAAAAGTTCATTTATAGTCACTCAAGCCTAGAAAAGCCTTATTACTCAGTTTAAATGCCTTTATAATCCCATTATTGAATTTATTTTGAATTTTTTTTACATTTTTTGATTAAAACAGATTGTAATTGATTGTTTGCCTCGGGAAACGTGGAGCGAAAGCCATCCATTGTCAAGAAAAGATCATTTATAGTCACTCATGCCTAGAAAAGCCTTATTACTCGGTTTAAATGCCTTTATAACCCCATAATTGAATTTATTTTGAATTTTTTTTGCATTTTTTTATTAAAACAGATTGTAATTGATTGTTTACCTCGGGAAACATGGAGCAAAAGCCATCCATTGTCAAGAAAAGATCATTTATAGTCACTCATGCCTAGAAAAGCCTTATTACTCGGTTTAAATGCCTTTATAACCCCATAATTGAATTTATTTTGAATTTTTTTATTAAAACAGATTGTAATTGATTGTTTGCCTCGGGAAACGTGGATCGAAAGCCATCCATTGTCAAGAAAAGATCATTTATAGTCACTCATGCCTAGAAAAGCCTTATTACTCGGTTTAAATGCCTTTATAACCCCATAATTGAATTTATTTTGAATTTTTTTTACATTTTTTGATTAAAACAAATTATAATTGATTGTTTGCCTCGGGAAACGTGGAGCGAAAGCCATCCATTGTCATGAAAAGATCATTTATAATCACTCATGCCTAGAAAAGCCTTATTACTCGGTTTAAATGCCTTTATAACCCCATAATTGAATTTATTTTGAATTTTTTTTACATTTTTTTATTAAAACAGATTGTAATTGATTGTTTGCCTCGGGAAACGTGGATCGAAAGCCATCCATTGTCAAGAAAAGATCATTTATAGTCACTCATGCCTAGAAAAGCCTTATTACTCGGTTTAAATGCCTTTATAACCCCATAATTGAATTTATTTTCAATTTTTTATACATTTTTTGATTAAAACATATTATAATTGATTGTTTGCCTCGGGAAACGTGGAGCGAAAGCCATCCATTGTCAAGAAAAGATCATTTATAGTCACTCATGCCTAGAAAAGCCTTATTACTCGGTTTAAATGCCTTCATAACCGCATAATTGAATTTATTTTGAATTTTTTTTGTATTTTTTTATTAAAACAGATTGTAATTGATTGTTTGCCTCGGGAAACGTGGAGCGAAAGCCATCCATTGTCAAGAAAAGATCATTTATAGTCACTCATGCCTAGAAAAGCCTTATTACTCGGTTTAAATGCCTTTATAATCCCATTATTGAATTTATTTTGAATTTTTTTTACATTTTTTGATTAAACCAGATTGTAATTGATTGTTTGCCTCGGGAAACGTGGAGCGAAAGCCATCCATTGTCAAGAAAAGATCATTTATAGTCACTCATGCCTAGAAAAGCCTTATTACTCGGTTTAAATGCCTTTATAACCCCATAATTGAATTTATTTTGAATTTTTTTTGCATTTTTTTATTAAAACAGATTGTAATTGATTGTTTACCTCGGGAAACATGGAGCAAAAGCCATCCATTGTCAAGAAAAGATCATTTATAGTCACTCATGCCTAGAAAAGCCTTATTACTCGGTTTAAATGCCTTTATAATCCCATTATTGAATTTATTTTGAATTTTTTTTACATTTTTTGATTAAAACAGATTGTAATTGATTGTTTGCCTCGGGAAACGTGGAGCGAAAGCCATCCGTTGTCAAGAAAAGATCATTTATAGTCACTCATGCCTAGAAAAGCCTTATTACTCGGTTTAAATGCCTTTATAATCCCATTATTGAATTTTTTTTGAATTGTTTTTACATTTTTTGATTAAAACAGATTGTAATTGATTGTTTGCCTCGGGAAACGTGGAGCGAAAGCCATCCATTGTCAAGAAAAGATCATTTATAGTCACTCATGCCTAGAAAAGCCTTATTACTCGGTTTAAATGCCTTTATAATCCCATTATTGATTTATTTTGATTTTTTTTTACATTTTTTGATTAAAACATATTGTAATAGATTGTTTACCTCTAGAAACATGGAGCAAAAGCCATCCATTGTCAAGAAAAGTTCATTTATAGTCAATCAAGCCTAGAAAAGCCTTATTACTCGGTTTAAATGCCTTTATAATCCCATTATTGAATTTTTTTTGAATTGTTTTTATATTTTTTGATTAAAACATATTGTAATTGAATGTTGACCTCTAGAAACATGGAGCAAAAGCCATCCATTGTCAAGAAAAGTTCATTTATAGTCACTCAAGCCTAGAAAAGCCTTATTACTCAGTTTAAATGCCTTTATAATCCCATTATTGAATTTATTTTGAATTTTTTTTACATTTTTTGATTAGAACAGATTGTAATTGATTGTTTGCCTCGGGAAACGTGGAGCGAAAGCCATCCATTGTCAAGAAAAGATCATTTATAGTCACTCATGCCTAGAAAAGCCTTATTACTCGGTTTAAATGCCTTTATAATCCCATTATTGAATTTATTTTGAATTGTTTTTACATTTTTTGATTAAAACAGATTGTAATTGAATGTTTACCTCGGGAAACTTGGAGCGAAAGCCATCCATTGTCAAGAAAAGTTCATATATAGTCACTCAAGCCTAGAAAAGCCTTATTACTCGGTTTAAATGCCTTTATAATCTCATTATTGAATTTATTTTGAATTGTTTTTACATTTTTTGATTAAAACAGATTGTAATTGATTGTTTGCCTCGGGAAACGTGGAGCGAAAATGATCCATTGTCAAGAAAAGTTCATTTATAGTCACTCATGCCTAGAAAAGCCTTATTACTCGGTTTAAATGCCTTTATAACCCCATAATTGAATTTATTTTGAATTTTTTTTACATTTTTTGATTAAAACATATTATAATTGATTGTTTGCCTCGGGAAACGTGGAGCGAAAGCCATCCATTGTCAAGAAAAGATCATTTATAGTCACTCATGCCTAGAAAAGCCTTATTACTCGGTTTAAATGCATTTATAATCCCATTATTGAATTTATTTTGAATTCTTTTTACATTTTTTGATTAAAACATATTGTAATTGAATGTTTACCTCTAGAAACATGGAGCAAAAGCCATCCATTGTCAAGAAAAGTTCATTTATAGTCACTCAAGCCTAGAAAAGCCTTATTACTCAGTTTAAATGCCTTTATAATCCCATTATTGAATTTATTTTGAATTTTTTTTACATTTTTTGATTAAAACAGATTGTAATTGATTGTTTGCCTCGGGAAACGTGGAGCGAAAGCCATCCGTTGTCAAGAAAAGATCATTTATAGTCACTCATGCCTAGAAAAGCCTTATTACTCGGTTTAAATGCCTTTATAATCCCATTATTGAATTTTTTTTGAATTGTTTTTACATTTTTTGATTAAAACAGATTGTAATTGATTGTTTGCCTCGGGAAACGTGGAGCGAAAGCCATCCATTGTCAAGAAAAGATCATTTATAGTCACTCATGCCTAGAAAAGCCTTATTACTCGGTTTAAATGCCTTTATAATCCCATTATTGATTTATTTTGATTTTTTTTTACATTTTTTGATTAAAACATATTGTAATAGATTGTTTACCTCTAGAAACATGGAGCAAAAGCCATCCATTGTCAAGAAAAGTTCATTTATAGTCACTCAAGCCTAGAAAAGCCTTATTACTCAGTTTAAATGCCTTTATAATCCCATTATTGAATTTATTTTGAATTTTTTTTACATTTTTTGATTAAAACAGATTGTAATTGATTGTTTGCCTCGGGAAACGTGGAGCGAAAGCCATCCATTGTCAAGAAAAGTTCATTTATAGTCACTCATGCCTAGAAAAGCCTTATTACTCGGTTTAAATGCCTTTATAATGCCATTATTGAATTTATTTTGAATTGTTTTTACATTTTTTGATTAAAACATATTGTAATTGAATGTTGACCTCTAGAAACATGGAGCAAAAGCCATCCATTGTCAAGAAAAGTTCATTTATAGTCACTCAAGCCTAGAAAAGCCTTATTACTCAGTTTAAATGCCTTTATAATCCCATTATTGAATTTATTTTGAATTTTTTTTACATTTTTTGATTAAAACAGATTGTAATTGATTGTTTGCCTCGGGAAACGTGGAGCGAAAGCCATCCATTGTCAAGAAAAGATCATTTATAGTCACTCATGCCTAGAAAAGCCTTATTACTCGGTTTAAATGCCTTTATAACCCCATAATTGAATTTATTTTGAATTTTTTTTGCATTTTTTTATTAAAACAGATTGTAATTGATTGTTTACCTCGGGAAACATGGAGCAAAAGCCATCCATTGTCAAGAAAAGATCATTTATAGTCACTCATGCCTAGAAAAGCCTTATTACTCGGTTTAAATGCCTTTATAACCCCATAATTGAATTTATTTTGAATTTTTTTATTAAAACAGATTGTAATTGATTGTTTGCCTCGGGAAACGTGGATCGAAAGCCATCCATTGTCAAGAAAAGATCATTTATAGTCACTCATGCCTAGAAAAGCCTTATTACTCGGTTTAAATGCCTTTATAACCCCATAATTGAATTTATTTTGAATTTTTTTTACATTTTTTGATTAAAACAAATTATAATTGATTGTTTGCCTCGGGAAACGTGGAGCGAAAGCCATCCATTGTCATGAAAAGATCATTTATAATCACTCATGCCTAGAAAAGCCTTATTACTCGGTTTAAATGCCTTTATAACCCCATAATTGAATTTATTTTGAATTTTTTTTACATTTTTTTATTAAAACAGATTGTAATTGATTGTTTGCCTCGGGAAACGTGGATCGAAAGCCATCCATTGTCAAGAAAAGATCATTTATAGTCACTCATGCCTAGAAAAGCCTTATTACTCGGTTTAAATGCCTTTATAACCCCATAATTGAATTTATTTTCAATTTTTTATACATTTTTTGATTAAAACATATTATAATTGATTGTTTGCCTCGGGAAACGTGGAGCGAAAGCCATCCATTGTCAAGAAAAGATCATTTATAGTCACTCATGCCTAGAAAAGCCTTATTACTCGGTTTAAATGCCTTCATAACCGCATAATTGAATTTATTTTGAATTTTTTTTGTATTTTTTTATTAAAACAGATTGTAATTGATTGTTTGCCTCGGGAAACGTGGAGCGAAAGCCATCCATTGTCAAGAAAAGATCATTTATAGTCACTCATGCCTAGAAAAGCCTTATTACTCGGTTTAAATGCCTTTATAACCCCATAATTGAATTTATTTTGAATTTTTTTATTAAAACAGATTGTAATTGATTGTTTGCCTCGGGAAACGTGGATCGAAAGCCATCCATTGTCAAGAAAAGATCATTTATAGTCACTCATGCCTAGAAAAGCCTTATTACTCGGTTTAAATGCATTTATAATCCCATTATTGAATTTATTTTGAATTCTTTTTACATTTTTTGATTAAAACATATTGTAATTGAATGTTTACCTCGGGAAACTTGGAGCGAAAGCCATCCATTGTCAAGAAAAGTTCATATATAGTCACTCAAGCCTAGAAAAGCCTTATTACTCGGTTTAAATGCCTTTATAATCTCATTATTGAATTTATTTTGAATTGTTTTTACATTTTTTGATTAAAACAGATTGTAATTGATTGTTTGCCTCGGGAAACGTGGAGCGAAAATGATCCATTGTCAAGAAAAGTTCATTTATAGTCACTCATGCCTAGAAAAGCCTTATTACTCGGTTTAAATGCCTTTATAACCCCATAATTGAATTTATTTTGAATTTTTTTTACATTTTTTGATTAAAACATATTATAATTGATTGTTTGCCTCGGGAAACGTGGAGCGAAAGCCATCCATTGTCAAGAAAAGATCATTTATAGTCACTCATGCCTAGAAAAGCCTTATTACTCGGTTTAAATGCATTTATAATCCCATTATTGAATTTATTTTGAATTCTTTTTACATTTTTTGATTAAAACATATTGTAATTGAATGTTTACCTCTAGAAACATGGAGCAAAAGCCATCCATTGTCAAGAAAAGTTCATTTATAATCACTCAAGCCTAGAAAAGCCTTATTACTCAGTTTAAATGCCTTTATAATCCCATTATTGAATTTATTTTGAATTTTTTTTACATTTTTTGATTAAAACAGATTGTAATTGATTGTTTGCCTCGGGAAACGTGGAGCGCAAGCCATCCATTGTCAAGAAAAGTTCATTTATAGTCACTCAAGCCTAGAAAAGCCTTATTACTCGGTTTAAATGCCTTTATAATCCCATTATTGAATTTATTTTGAATTGTTTTTACATTTTTGGATTAAAACAGATTGTAATTGATTGTTTGCCTCGGGAAACGTGGAGCGAAAGCCATCCATGGTCAAGAAAAGTTCATTTATAGTCACTCATGCCTAGAAAAGCCTTATTACTCGGTTTAAATGCATTTATAATCCCATTATTGAATTTATTTTGAATTTTTTTTACATTTTTTGATTAAAACATATTGTAATTGAATGTTTACCTCTAGAAACATGGAGCAAAAGCCATCCATTGTCAAGAAAAGTTCGTTTATAGTCACTCAAGCCTAGAAAAGCCTTATTACTCAGTTTAAATGCCTTTATAATCCCATTATTGAATTTATTTTGAATTTTTTTTACATTTTTTGATTAAAACAGATTGTAATTGATTGTTTGCCTCGGGAAACGTGGAGCGAAAGCCATCCATTGTCAAGAAAAGTTCATTTATAGTCACTCATGCCTAGAAAAGCCTTATTACTCGGTTTAAATGCCTTTATAACCCCATAATTGAATTTATTTTGAATTTTTTTTGCATTTTTTTATTAAAACAGATTGTAATTGATTGTTTACCTCGGGAAACATGGAGCAAAAGCCATCCATTGTCAAGAAAAGATCATTTATAGTCACTCATGCCTAGAAAAGCCTTATTACTCGGTTTAAATGCCTTTATAACCCCATAATTGAATTTATTTTGAATTTTTTTATTAAAACAGATTGTAATTGATTGTTTGCCTCGGGAAACGTGGATCGAAAGCCATCCATTGTCAAGAAAAGATCATTTATAGTCACTCATGCCTAGAAAAGCCTTATTACTCGGTTTAAATGCCTTTATAACCCCATAATTGAATTTATTTTGAATTTTTTTTACATTTTTTGATTAAAACAAATTATAATTGATTGTTTGCCTCGGGAAACGTGGAGCGAAAGCCATCCATTGTCATGAAAAGATCATTTATAATCACTCATGCCTAGAAAAGCCTTATTACTCGGTTTAAATGCCTTTATAACCCCATAATTGAATTTATTTTGAATTTTTTTTACATTTTTTTATTAAAACAGATTGTAATTGATTGTTTGCCTCGGGAAACGTGGATCGAAAGCCATCCATTGTCAAGAAAAGATCATTTATAGTCACTCATGCCTAGAAAAGCCTTATTACTCGGTTTAAATGCCTTTATAACCCCATAATTGAATTTATTTTCAATTTTTTATACATTTTTTGATTAAAACATATTATAATTGATTGTTTGCCTCGGGAAACGTGGAGCGAAAGCCATCCATTGTCAAGAAAAGATCATTTATAGTCACTCATGCCTAGAAAAGCCTTATTACTCGGTTTAAATGCCTTCATAACCGCATAATTGAATTTATTTTGAATTTTTTTTGTATTTTTTTATTAAAACAGATTGTAATTGATTGTTTGCCTCGGGAAACGTGGAGCGAAAGCCATCCATTGTCAAGAAAAGATCATTTATAGTCACTCATGCCTAGAAAAGCCTTATTACTCGGTTTAAATGCCTTTATAACCCCATAATTGAATTTATTTTGAATTTTTTTTGCATTTTTTTATTAAAACAGATTGTAATTGATTGTTTGCCTCGGGAAACGTGGATCGAAAGCCATCCATTGTCAAGAAAAGAACATTTATAGTCACTCATGCCTAGAAAAGCCTTATTACTCGGTTTAAATGCCTTTATAACCCCATAATTGAATTTATTTTCAATTTTTTTTACATTTTTTGATTAAAACATATTATAATTGATTGTTTGCCTCGGGAAACGTGGAGCGAAAGCCATCCATTGTCAAGAAAAGATCATTTATAGTCACTCATGCCTAGAAAAGCCTTATTACTCGGTTTAAATGCATTTATAATCCCATTATTGAATTTATTTTGAATTCTTTTTACATTTTTTGATTAAAACATATTGTAATTGAATGTTTACCTCTAGAAACATGGAGCAAAAGCCATCCATTGTCAAGAAAAGTTCATTTATGGTCACTCAAGCCTAGAAAAGCCTTATTACTCAGTTTAAATGCCTTTATAATCCCATTATTGAATTTATTTTGATTTTTTTTTTACATTTTTTGATTAAAACATATTGTAATTGATTGTTTGCCTCGGGAAACGTGGAGCGAAAGCCATCCATTGTCAAGAAAAGATCATTTATAGTCACTCATGCCTAGAAAAGCCTTATTACTCGGTTTAAATGCCTTTATAATCCCATTATTGAATTTATTTTGAATTGTTTTTACATTTTTTGATTAAAACAGACTGTAATTGATTGTTTGCCTCGGGAAACGTGGAGCGAAAGCCATCCATGGTCAAGAAAAGTTCATTTATAGTCACTCATGCCTAGAAAAGCCTTATTACTCGGTTTAAATGCATTTATAATCCCATTATTGAATTTATTTTGAATTTTTTTTACATTTTTTGATTAAAACATATTGTAATTCAATGTTTACCTCTAGAAACATGGAGCAAAAGCCATCCATTGTCAAGAAAAGTTCATTTATGGTCACTCAAGCCTAGAAAAGCCTTATTACTCAGTTTAAATGCCTTTATAATCCCATTATTGAATTTATTTTGATTTTTTTTTTACATTTTTTGATTAAAACAGATTGTAATCGATTGTTTGCCTCGGGAAATGTGGAGCGAAAGCCATCCATTGTCAAGAAAAGATCATTTATAGTCACTCATGCCTAGAAAAGCCTTATTAGTCGGTTTAAATGCCTTTATAATCCCATTATTGAATTTATTTTGAATTTTTTTTACATTTTTTGATTAAAACATATTGTAATTGATTGTTTGCCTCGGGAAACATGGAGCGAAAGCCATCCATTGTCAAGAAAAGTTCATTTATAGTCACTCATGCCTAGAAAAGCCTTATTAGTCGGTTTAAATGCCTTTATAATCCCATTATTGAATTTATTTTGAATTTTTTTTTACATTTTTTGATTAAAACAGAGTGTAATTGATTGTTTGCCTCAGGAAACGTGGAGCGAAAGCCATCCATTGTCAAGAAAAGTTCATTTATAGTCACTCATGCCTGGAAAAGCCTTATTACTCGGTTTAAATGCCTTTATAATCCCATTATTGAATTTATTTTGAATTGTTTTTACATTTTTTGATTAAAACATATTGTAATTGAATGTTGACCTCTAGAAACATGGAGCAAAAGCCATCCATTGTCAAGAAAAGTTCATTTATAGTCACTCAAGCCTAGAAAAGCCTTATTACTCAGTTTAAATGCCTTTATAATCCCATTATTGAATTTATTTTGAATTTTTTTTGCATTTTTTGATTAAAACAGATTGTAATTGATTGTTTGCCTCGGGAAACGTGGAGCGAAAGCCATCCATTGTCAAGAAAAGATCATTTATAGTCACTCATGCCTAGAAAAGCCTTATTACTCGGTTTAAATGCCTTTATAACCCCATAATTGAATTTATTTTGAATTTTTTTTGCATTTTTTTATTAAAACAGATTGTAATTGATTGTTTGCCTCGGGAAACGGGGATCGAAAGCCATCCATTGTCAAGAAAAGATCATTTATAGTCACTCATGCCTAGAAAAGCCTTATTACTCGGTTTAAATGCCTTTATAACCCCATAATTGAATTTATTTTGAATTTTTTTTACATTTTTTGATTAAAACATATTATAATTGATTGTTTGCCTCGGGAAATGTGGAGCGAAAGCCATCCATTGTCAAGAAAATATCATTTATAGTCACTCATGCCTAGAAAAGCCTTATTACTCAGTTTAAATGCCTTTATAATCCCATTATTGAGTTTATTTTGAATTTTTTTTACATTTTTTGATTAAAACAGATTGTAATTGATTGTTTGCCTCGGGAAACGTGGAGCGAAAGCCATCCATTGTCAAGAAAAGTTCATTTATAGTCACTCATGCCTAGAAAAGCCTTATTACTCGGTTTAAATGCCTTTATAATCCCATTATTGAATTTATTTTGAATTGTTTTTACATTTTTTGCTTAAAACATATTGTAATTGAATGTTGACCTCTAGAAACATGGAGCAAAAGCCATCCATTGTCAAGAAAAGTTCATTTATAGTCACTCAAGCCTAGAAAAGCCTTCTTACTCAGTTTAAATGCCTTTATAATCCCATTATTGAATTTATTTTGAATTTTTTTTACATTTTTTGATTAAAACAGATTGTAATTGATTGTTTGCCTCGGGAAACGTGGAGCGAAAGCCATCCATTGTCAAGAAAAGTTCATTTATAGTCACTCAAGCCTAGAAAAGCCTTATTACTCGGTTTAAATGCCTTTATAATCCCATTATTGAATTTATTTTTAATTTTTTTTACATTTTTTGATTAAAACAGATTGTAATTGATTGTTTGCCTCGGGAAACGTGGAGCGAAAGCCATCCATTGTCAAGAAAAGATCATTTATAGTCACTCATGCCTAGAAAAGCCTTATTACTCGGTTTAAATGCCTTTATAACCCCATAATTGAATTTATTTTCAATTTTTTTTACATTTTTTGATTAAAACATATTATAATTGATTGTTTGCCTCGGGAAACGTGGAGCGAAAGCCATCCATTGTCAAGAAAAGATCATTTATAGTCACTCATGCCTAGAAAAGCCTTATTACTCGGTTTAAATGCATTTATAATCCCATTATTGAATTTATTTTGAATTCTTTTTACATTTTTTGATTAAAACATATTGTAATTGAATGTTTACCTCTAGAAACATGGAGCAAAAGCCATCCATTGTCAAGAAAAGTTCATTTATGGTCACTCAAGCCTAGAAAAGCCTTATTACTCAGTTTAAATGCCTTTATAATCCCATTATTGAATTTATTTTGATTTTTGTTTTACATTTTTTGATTAAAACAGATTGTAATTGATTGTTTGCCTCGGGAAACGTGGAGCGAAAGCCATCCATTGTCAAGAAAAGATCATTTATAGTCACTCATGCCTAGAAAAGCCTTATTACTCGGTTTAAATGCCTTTATAATCCCATTATTGAATTTATTTTGAATTGTTTTTACATTTTTTGATTAAAACAGACTGTAATTGATTGTTTGCCTAGGGAAACGTGGAGCGAAAGCCATCCATGGTCAAGAAAAGTTCATTTATAGTCACTCATGCCTAGAAAAGCCTTATTACTCGGTTTAAATGCATTTATAATCCCATTATTGAATTTATTTTGAATTCTTTTTACATTTTTTGATTAAAACATATTGTAATTCAATGTTTACCTCTAGAAACATGGAGCAAAAGCCATCCATTGTCAAGAAAAGTTCATTTATGGTCACTCAAGCCTAGAAAAGCCTTATTACTCAGTTTAAATGCCTTTATAATCCCATTATTGAATTTATTTTGATTTTTTTTTTACATTTTTTGATTAAAACAGATTGTAATCGATTGTTTGCCTCGGGAAACGTGGAGCGAAAGCCATCCATTGTCAAGAAAAGATCATTTATAGTCACTCATGCCCAGAAAAGCCTTATTAGTCGGTTTAAATGCCTTTATAATCCCATTATTGAATTTATTTTGAATTTTTTTTACATTTTTTGATTAAAACATATTGTAATTGATTGTTTGCCTCGGGAAACGTGGAGCGAAAGCCATCCATTGTCAAGAAAAGTTCATTTATAGTCACTCATGCCTAGAAAAGCCTTATTAGTCGGTTTAAATGCCTTTATAATCCCATTATTGAATTTATTTTGAATTTTTTTTACATTTTTTGATTAAAACAGATTGTAATTGATTATTTGCCTCAGGAAACGTGGAGCGAAAGCCATCCATTGTCAAGAAAAGTTCATTTATAGTCACTCATGCCTGGAAAAGCCTTATTACTCGGTTTAAATGCCTTTATAATCCCATTATTGAATTTATTTTGAATTGTTTTTACATTTTTTGATTAAAACATATTGTAATTGAATGTTGACCTCTAGAAACATGGAGCAAAAGCCATCCATTGTCAAGAAAAGTTCATTTATAGTCACTCAAGCCTAGAAAAGCCTTATTACTCAGTTTAAATGCCTTTATAATCCCATTATTGAATTTATTTTGAATTTTTTTTGCATTTTTTGATTAAAACAGATTGTAATTGATTGTTTGCCTCGGGAAACGTGGAGCGAAAGCCATCCATTGTCAAGAAAAGATCATTTATAGTCACTCATGCCTAGAAAAGCCTTATTACTCGGTTTAAATGCCTTTATAACCCCATAATTGAATTTATTTTGAATTTTTTTTGCATTTTTTTATTACAACAGATTGTAATTGATTGTTTGCCTCGGGAAACGGGGATCGAAAGCCATCCATTGTCAAGAAAAGATCATTTATAGTCACTCATGCCTAGAAAAGCCTTATTACTCGGTTTAAATGCCTTTATAACCCCATAATTGAATTTATTTTGAATTTTTTTTACATTTTTTGATTAAAACATATTATAATTGATTGTTTGCCTCGGGAAATGTGGAGCGAAAGCCATCCATTGTCAAGAAAATATCATTTATAGTCACTCATGCCTAGAAAAGCCTTATTACTCGGTTTAAATGCATTTATAATCCCATTATTGAATTTATTTTGAATTCTTTTTACATTTTTTGATTAAAACATATTGTAATTGAATGTTTACCTCTAGAAACATGGAGCAAAAGCCATCCATTGTCAAGAAAAGTTCATTTATAGTCACTCAAGCCTAGAAAAGCGTTATTACTCAGTTTAAATGCCTTTATAATCCCATTATTGAATTTATTTTGAATTTTTTTTACATTTTTTGATTAAAACAGATTGTAATTGATTGTTTGCCTCGGGAAACGTGGAGCGAAAGCCATCCATTGTCAAGAAAAGTTCATTTATAGTCACTCATGCCTAGAAAAGCCTTATTACTCGGTTTAAATGCCTTTATAATCCCATTATTGAATTTATTTTGAATTGTTTTTACATTTTTTGATTAAAACAGATTGTAATTGATTGTTTGCCTCGGGAAACGTGGAGCGAAAGCCATCCATGGTCAAGAAAAGTTAATTTATAGTCACTCATGCCTAGAAAAGCCTTATTACTCGGTTTAAATGCATATATAATCCCATTATTGAATTTATTTTGAATTTTTTTTACATTTTTTGATTAAAACATATTGTAATTGAATGTTTACCTCTAGAAACATGGAGCAAAAGCCATCCATTGTCAAGAAAAGTTCCTTTATAGTCACTCAAGCCTAGAAAAGCCTTACTACTCAGTTTAAATGCCTTTATAATCCCATTATTGAATTTATTTTGAATTTTTTTTACATTTTTTGATTAAAACAGATTGTAATTGATTGTTTGCCTCGGGAAACGTGGAGCGAAAGCCATCCATTGTCAAGAAAAGTTCATTTATAGTCACTCATGCCTAGAAAAGCCTTATTACTCGGTTTAAATGCCTTTATAATCCCATTATTGAATTTATTTTGAATTGTTTTTACATTTTTTGATTAAAACATATTGTAATTGAATGTTGACCTCTAGAAACATGGAGCAAAAGCCATCCATTGTCAAGAAAAGTTCATTTATAGTCACTCAAGCCTAGAAAAGCCTTCTTACTCAGTTTAAATGCCTTTATAATCCCATTATTGAATTTATTTTGAATTTTTTTTACATTTTTTGATTAAAACAGATTGTAATTGATTGTTTGCCTCGGGAAACGTGGAGCGAAAGCCATCCATTGTCAAGAAAAGTTCATTTATAGTCACTCAAGCCTAGAAAAGCCTTATTACTCGGTTTAAATGCCTTTATAATCCCATTATTGAATTTCTTTTGAATTTTTTTTACATTTTTTGATTAAACCAGATTGTAATTGATTGTTTGCCTCGGGAAACGTGAAGCGAAAGCCATCCATTGTCAAGAAAAGATCATTTATAGTCACTCATGCCTAGAAAAGCCTTATTACTCGGTTTAAATGCCTTTATAACCCCATAATTGAATTTATTTTGAATTTTTTTTGCATTTTTTTATTAAAACAGATTGTAATTGATTGTTTACCTCGGGAAACATGGAGCAAAAGCCATCCATTGTCAAGAAAAGTTCATTTATAGTCACTCATGCCTAGAAAAGCCTTATTACTCGGTTTAAATGCCTTTATAATCCCATTATTGAATTTATTTTGAATTTTGTTTACATTTTTTGATTAAAACAGATTGTAATTGATTGTTTGCCTCGGGAAACGTGGAGCGAAAGCCATCCATTGTCAAGAAAAGATCATTTATAGTCACTCATGCCTAGAAAAGCCTTATTACTCGGTTTAAATGCCTTTATAATCCCATTATTGAATTTTTTTTGAATTGTTTTTACATTTTTTGATTAAAACAGATTGTAATTGATTGTTTGCCTCGGGAAACGTGGAGCGAAAGCCATCCATTGTCAAGAAAAGATCATTTATAGTCACTCATGCCTAGAAAAGCCTTATTACTCGGTTTAAATGCCTTTATAATCCCATTATTGATTTATTTTGATTTTTTTTTACATTTTTTGATTAAAACATATTGTAATAGATTGTTTACCTCTAGAAACATGGAGCAAAAGCCATCCATTGTCAAGAAAAGTTCATTTATAGTCAATCAAGCCAAGAAAAGCCTTATTACTCGGTTTAAATGCCTTTATAATCCCATTATTGAATTTTTTTTGAATTGTTTTTACATTTTTTGATTAAAACATATTGTAATTGAATGTTGACCTCTAGAAACATGGAGCAAAAGCCATCCATTGTCAAGAAAAGTTCATTTATAGTCACTCAAGCCTAGAAAAGGCTTATTACTCAGTTTAAATGCCTTTATAATCCCATTATTGAATTTATTTTTAATTTTTTTTACATTTTTTGATTAGAACAGATTGTAATTGATTGTTTGCCTCGGGAAACGTGGAGCGAAAGCCATCCATTGTCAAGAAAAGATCATTTATAGTCACTCATTCCTAGAAAAGCCTTATTACTCGGTTTAAATGCCTTTATAATCCCATTATTGAATTTATTTTGAATTGTTTTTACATTTTTTGATTAAAACAGATTGTAATTGATTGTTTACCTCGGGAAACTTGGAGCGAAAGCCATCCATTGTCAAGAAAAGTTCATATATAGTCACTCAAGCCTAGAAAAGCCTTATTACTCGGTTTAAATGCCTTTATAATCTCATTATTGAATTTATTTTGAATTGTTTTTACATTTTTTGATTAAAACAGATTGTAATTGATTGTTTGCCTCGGGAAACGTGGAGCGAAAGCGATCAATTGTCAAGAAAAGTTCATTTATAGTCACTCATGCCTAGAAAAGCCTTATTACTCGGTTTAAATGCCTTTATAACCCCATAATTGAATTTATTTTGAATTTTTTTTACATTTTTTGATTAAAACATATTATAATTGATTGTTTGCCTCGGGAAACGTGGAGCGAAAGCCATCCATTGTCAAGAAAAGATCATTTATAGTCACTCATGCCTAGAAAAGCCTTATTACTCGGTTTAAATGCATTTATAATCCCATTATTGAATTTATTTTGAATTCTTTTTACATTTTTTGATTAAAACATATTGTAATTGAATGTTTACCTCTAGAAACATGGAGCAAAAGCCATCCATTGTCAAGAAAAGTTCATTTATAGTCACTCAAGCCTAGAAAAGCCTTATTACTCAGTTTAAATGCCTTTATAATCCCATTATTGAATTTATTTTGAATTTTTTTTACATTTTTTGATTAAAACAGATTGTAATTGATTGTTTGCCTCGGGAAACGTGGAGCGAAAGCCATCCATTGTCAAGAAAAGTTCATTTATAGTCACTCAAGCCTAGAAAAGCCTTATTACTCGGTTTAAATGCCTTTATAACCCCATAATTGAATTTATTTTGAATTTTTTTTGCATTTTTTTATTAAAACAGATTGTAATTGATTGTTTGCCTCGGGAAACGTGGATCGAAAGCCATCCATTGTCAAGAAAAGAACATTTATAGTCACTCATGCCTAGAAAAGCCTTATTACTCGGTTTAAATGCCTTTATAACCCCATAATTGAATTTATTTTCAATTTTTTTTACATTTTTTGATTAAAACATATTATAATTGATTGTTTGCCTCGGGAAACGTGGAGCGAAAGCCATCCATTGTCAAGAAAAGATCATTTATAGTCACTCATGCCTAGAAAAGCCTTATTACTCGGTTTAAATGCATTTATAATCCCATTATTGAATTTATTTTGAATTCTTTTTACATTTTTTGATTAAAACATATTGTAATTGAATGTTTACCTCTAGAAACATGGAGCAAAAGCCATCCATTGTCAAGAAAAGTTCATTTATGGTCACTCAAGCCTAGAAAAGCCTTATTACTCAGTTTAAATGCCTTTATAATCCCATTATTGAATTTATTTTGATTTTTTTTTTACATTTTTTGATTAAAACATATTGTAATTGATTGTTTGCCTCGGGAAACGTGGAGCGAAAGCCATCCATTGTCAAGAAAAGATCATTTATAGTCACTCATGCCTAGAAAAGCCTTATTACTCGGTTTAAATGCCTTTATAATCCCATTATTGAATTTATTTTGAATTGTTTTTACATTTTTTGATTAAAACAGACTGTAATTGATTGTTTGCCTCGGGAAACGTGGAGCGAAAGCCATCCATGGTCAAGAAAAGTTCATTTATAGTCACTCATGCCTAGAAAAGCCTTATTACTCGGTTTAAATGCATTTATAATCCCATTATTGAATTTATTTTGAATTTTTTTTACATTTTTTGATTAAAACATATTGTAATTCAATGTTTACCTCTAGAAACATGGAGCAAAAGCCATCCATTGTCAAGAAAAGTTCATTTATGGTCACTCAAGCCTAGAAAAGCCTTATTACTCAGTTTAAATGCCTTTATAATCCCATTATTGAATTTATTTTCATTTTTTTTTTACATTTTTTGATTAAAACAGATTGTAATCGATTGTTTGCCTCGGGAAATGTGGAGCGAAAGCCATCCATTGTCAAGAAAAGATCATTTATAGTCACTCATGCCTAGAAAAGCCTTATTAGTCGGTTTAAATGCCTTTATAATCCCATTATTGAATTTATTTTGAATTTTTTTTACATTTTTTGATTAAAACATATTGTAATTGATTGTTTGCCTCGGGAAACATGGAGCGAAAGCCATCCATTGTCAAGAAAAGTTCATTTATAGTCACTCATGCCTAGAAAAGCCTTATTAGTCGGTTTAAATGCCTTTATAATCCCATTATTGAATTTATTTTGAATTTTTTTTTACATTTTTTGATTAAAACAGAGTGTAATTGATTGTTTGCCTCAGGAAACGTGGAGCGAAAGCCATCCATTGTCAAGAAAAGTTCATTTATAGTCACTCATGCCTGGAAAAGCCTTATTACTCGGTTTAAATGCCTTTATAATCCCATTATTGAATTTATTTTGAATTGTTTTTACATTTTTTGATTAAAACATATTGTAATTGAATGTTGACCTCTAGAAACATGGAGCAAAAGCCATCCATTGTCAAGAAAAGTTCATTTATAGTCACTCAAGCCTAGAAAAGCCTTATAACTCAGTTTAAATGCCTTTATAATCCCATTATTGAATTTATTTTGAATTTTTTTTGCATTTTTTGATTAAAACAGATTGTAATTGATTGTTTGCCTCGGGAAACGTGGAGCGAAAGCCATCCATTGTCAAGAAAAGATCATTTATAGTCACTCATGCCTAGAAAAGCCTTATTACTCGGTTTAAATGCCTTTATAACCCCATAATTGAATTTATTTTGAATTTTTTTTGCATTTTTTTATTAAAACAGATTGTAATTGATTGTTTGCCTCGGGAAACGGGGATCGAAAGCCATCCATTGTCAAGAAAAGATCATTTATAGTCACTCATGCCTAGAAAAGCCTTATTACTCGGTTTAAATGCCTTTATAACCCCATAATTGAATTTATTTTGAATTTTTTTTACATTTTTTGATTAAAACATATTATAATTGATTGTTTGCCTCGGGAAATGTGGAGCGAAAGCCATCCATTGTCAAGAAAATATCATTTATAGTCACTCATGCCTAGAAAAGCCTTATTACTCAGTTTAAATGCCTTTATAATCCCATTATTGAGTTTATTTTGAATTTTTTTTACATTTTTTGATTAAAACAGATTGTAATTGATTGTTTGCCTCGGGAAACGTGGAGCGAAAGCCATCCATTGTCAAGAAAAGTTCACTTATAGTCACTCATGCCTAGAAAAGCCTTATTACTCGGTTTAAATGCCTTTATAATCCCATTATTGAATTTATTTTGAATTGTTTTTACATTTTTTGCTTAAAACATATTGTAATTGAATGTTGACCTCTAGAAACATGGAGCAAAAGCCATCCATTGTCAAGAAAAGTTCATTTATAGTCACTCAAGCCTAGAAAAGCCTTCTTACTCAGTTTAAATGCCTTTATAATCCCATTATTGAATTTATTTTGAATTTTTTTTACATTTTTTGATTAAAACAGATTGTAATTGATTGTTTGCCTCGGGAAACGTGGAGCGAAAGCCATCCATTGTCAAGAAAAGTTCATTTATAGTCACTCAAGCCTAGAAAAGCCTTATTACTCGGTTTAAATGCCTTTATAATCCCATTATTGAATTTATTTTTAATTTTTTTTACATTTTTTGATTAAAACAGATTGTAATTGATTGTTTGCCTCGGGAAACGTGGAGCGAAAGCCATCCATTGTCAAGAAAAGATCATTTATAGTCACTCATGCCTAGAAAAGCCTTATTACTCGGTTTAAATGCCTTTATAACCCCATAATTGAATTTATTTTCAATTTTTTTTACATTTTTTGATTAAAACATATTATAATTGATTGTTTGCCTCGGGAAACGTGGAGCGAAAGCCATCCATTGTCAAGAAAAGATCATTTATAGTCACTCATGCCTAGAAAAGCCTTATTACTCGGTTTAAATGCATTTATAATCCCATTATTGAATTTATTTTGAATTCTTTTTACATTTTTTGATTAAAACATATTGTAATTGAATGTTTACCTCTAGAAACATGGAGCAAAAGCCATCCATTGTCAAGAAAAGTTCATTTATGGTCACTCAAGCCTAGAAAAGCCTTATTACTCAGTTTAAATGCCTTTATAATCCCATTATTGAATTTATTTTGATTTTTGTTTTACATTTTTTGATTAAAACAGATTGTAATTGATTGTTTGCCTCGGGAAACGTGGAGCGAAAGCCATCCATTGTCAAGAAAAGATCATTTATAGTCACTCATGCCTAGAAAAGCCTTATTACTCGGTTTAAATGCCTTTATAATCCCATTATTGAATTTATTTTGAATTGTTTTTACATTTTTTGATTAAAACAGACTGTAATTGATTGTTTGCCTAGGGAAACGTGGAGCGAAAGCCATCCATGGTCAAGAAAAGTTCATTTATAGTCACTCATGCCTAGAAAAGCCTTATTACTCGGTTTAAATGCATTTATAATCCCATTATTGAATTTATTTTGAATTTTTTTTACATTTTTTGATTAAAACATATTGTAATTCAATGTTTACCTCTAGAAACATGGAGCAAAAGCCATCCATTGTCAAGAAAAGTTCATTTATGGTCACTCAAGCCTAGAAAAGCCTTATTACTCAGTTTAAATGCCTTTATAATCCCATTATTGAATTTATTTTGATTTTTTTTTTACATTTTTTGATTAAAACAGATTGTAATCGATTGTTTGCCTCGGGAAACGTGGAGCGAAAGCCATCCATTGTCAAGAAAAGATCATTTATAGTCACTCATGCCCAGAAAAGCCTTATTAGTCGGTTTAAATGCCTTTATAATCCCATTATTGAATTTATTTTGAATTTTTTTTACATTTTTTGATTAAAACATATTGTAATTGATTGTTTGCCTCGGGAAACGTGGAGCGAAAGCCATCCATTGTCAAGAAAAGTTCATTTATAGTCACTCATGCCTAGAAAAGCCTTATTAGTCGGTTTAAATGCCTTTATAATCCCATTATTGAATTTATTTTGAATTTTTTTTACATTTTTTGATTAAAACAGATTGTAATTGATTATTTGCCTCAGGAAACGTGGAGCGAAAGCCATCCATTGTCAAGAAAAGTTCATTTATAGTCACTCATGCCTGGAAAAGCCTTATTACTCGGTTTAAATGCCTTTATAATCCCATTATTGAATTTATTTTGAATTGTTTTTACATTTTTTGATTAAAACATATTGTAATTGAATGTTGACCTCTAGAAACATGGAGCAAAAGCCATCCATTGTCAAGAAAAGTTCATTTATAGTCACTCAAGCCTAGAAAAGCCTTATTACTCAGTTTAAATGCCTTTATAATCCCATTATTGAATTTATTTTGAATTTTTTTTGCATTTTTTGATTAAAACAGATTGTAATTGATTGTTTGCCTCGGGAAACGTGGAGCGAAAGCCATCCATTGTCAAGAAAAGATCATTTATAGTCACTCATGCCTAGAAAAGCCTTATTACTCGGTTTAAATGCCTTTATAACCCCATAATTGAATTTATTTTGAATTTTTTTTGCATTTTTTTATTACAACAGATTGTAATTGATTGTTTGCCTCGGGAAACGGGGATCGAAAGCCATCCATTGTCAAGAAAAGATCATTTATAGTCACTCATGCCTAGAAAAGCCTTATTACTCGGTTTAAATGCCTTTATAACCCCATAATTGAATTTATTTTGAATTTTTTTTACATTTTTTGATTAAAACATATTATAATTGATTGTTTGCCTCGGGAAATGTGGAGCGAAAGCCATCCATTGTCAAGAAAATATCATTTATAGTCACTCATGCCTAGAAAAGCCTTATTACTCGGTTTAAATGCATTTATAATCCCATTATTGAATTTATTTTGAATTCTTTTTACATTTTTTGATTAAAACATATTGTAATTGAATGTTTACCTCTAGAAACATGGAGCAAAAGCCATCCATTGTCAAGAAAAGTTCATTTATAGTCACTCAAGCCTAGAAAAGCGTTATTACTCAGTTTAAATGCCTTTATAATCCCATTATTGAATTTATTTTGAATTTTTTTTACATTTTTTGATTAAAACAGATTGTAATTGATTGTTTGCCTCGGGAAACGTGGAGCGAAAGCCATCCATTGTCAAGAAAAGTTCATTTATAGTCACTCATGCCTAGAAAAGCCTTATTACTCGGTTTAAATGCCTTTATAATCCCATTATTGAATTTATTTTGAATTGTTTTTACATTTTTTGATTAAAACAGATTGTAATTGATTGTTTGCCTCGGGAAACGTGGAGCGAAAGCCATCCATGGTCAAGAAAAGTTAATTTATAGTCACTCATGCCTAGAAAAGCCTTATTACTCGGTTTAAATGCATATATAATCCCATTATTGAATTTATTTTGAATTTTTTTTACATTTTTTGATTAAAACATATTGTAATTGAATGTTTACCTCTAGAAACATGGAGCAAAAGCCATCCATTGTCAAGAAAAGTTCCTTTATAGTCACTCAAGCCTAGAAAAGCCTTACTACTCAGTTTAAATGCCTTTATAATCCCATTATTGAATTTATTTTGAATTTTTTTTACATTTTTTGATTAAAACAGATTGTAATTGATTGTTTGCCTCGGGAAACGTGGAGCGAAAGCCATCCATTGTCAAGAAAAGTTCATTTATAGTCACTCATGCCTAGAAAAGCCTTATTACTCGGTTTAAATGCCTTTATAATCCCATTATTGAATTTATTTTGAATTGTTTTTACATTTTTTGATTAAAACATATTGTAATTGAATGTTGACCTCTAGAAACATGGAGCAAAAGCCATCCATTGTCAAGAAAAGTTCATTTATAGTCACTCAAGCCTAGAAAAGCCTTCTTACTCAGTTTAAATGCCTTTATAATCCCATTATTGAATTTATTTTGAATTTTTTTTACATTTTTTGATTAAAACAGATTGTAATTGATTGTTTGCCTCGGGAAACGTGGAGCGAAAGCCATCCATTGTCAAGAAAAGTTCATTTATAGTCACTCAAGCCTAGAAAAGCCTTATTACTCGGTTTAAATGCCTTTATAATCCCATTATTGAATTTCTTTTGAATTTTTTTTACATTTTTTGATTAAACCAGATTGTAATTGATTGTTTGCCTCGGGAAACGTGAAGCGAAAGCCATCCATTGTCAAGAAAAGATCATTTATAGTCACTCATGCCTAGAAAAGCCTTATTACTCGGTTTAAATGCCTTTATAACCCCATAATTGAATTTATTTTGAATTTTTTTTGCATTTTTTTATTAAAACAGATTGTAATTGATTGTTTACCTCGGGAAACATGGAGCAAAAGCCATCCATTGTCAAGAAAAGTTCATTTATAGTCACTCATGCCTAGAAAAGCCTTATTACTCGGTTTAAATGCCTTTATAATCCCATTATTGAATTTATTTTGAATTTTGTTTACATTTTTTGATTAAAACAGATTGTAATTGATTGTTTGCCTCGGGAAACGTGGAGCGAAAGCCATCCATTGTCAAGAAAAGATCATTTATAGTCACTCATGCCTAGAAAAGCCTTATTACTCGGTTTAAATGCCTTTATAATCCCATTATTGAATTTTTTTTGAATTGTTTTTACATTTTTTGATTAAAACAGATTGTAATTGATTGTTTGCCTCGGGAAACGTGGAGCGAAAGCCATCCATTGTCAAGAAAAGATCATTTATAGTCACTCATGCCTAGAAAAGCCTTATTACTCGGTTTAAATGCCTTTATAATCCCATTATTGATTTATTTTGATTTTTTTTTACATTTTTTGATTAAAACATATTGTAATAGATTGTTTACCTCTAGAAACATGGAGCAAAAGCCATCCATTGTCAAGAAAAGTTCATTTATAGTCAATCAAGCCAAGAAAAGCCTTATTACTCGGTTTAAATGCCTTTATAATCCCATTATTGAATTTTTTTTGAATTGTTTTTACATTTTTTGATTAAAACATATTGTAATTGAATGTTGACCTCTAGAAACATGGAGCAAAAGCCATCCATTGTCAAGAAAAGTTCATTTATAGTCACTCAAGCCTAGAAAAGGCTTATTACTCAGTTTAAATGCCTTTATAATCCCATTATTGAATTTATTTTTAATTTTTTTTACATTTTTTGATTAGAACAGATTGTAATTGATTGTTTGCCTCGGGAAACGTGGAGCGAAAGCCATCCATTGTCAAGAAAAGATCATTTATAGTCACTCATTCCTAGAAAAGCCTTATTACTCGGTTTAAATGCCTTTATAATCCCATTATTGAATTTATTTTGAATTGTTTTTACATTTTTTGATTAAAACAGATTGTAATTGATTGTTTACCTCGGGAAACTTGGAGCGAAAGCCATCCATTGTCAAGAAAAGTTCATATATAGTCACTCAAGCCTAGAAAAGCCTTATTACTCGGTTTAAATGCCTTTATAATCTCATTATTGAATTTATTTTGAATTGTTTTTACATTTTTTGATTAAAACAGATTGTAATTGATTGTTTGCCTCGGGAAACGTGGAGCGAAAGCGATCAATTGTCAAGAAAAGTTCATTTATAGTCACTCATGCCTAGAAAAGCCTTATTACTCGGTTTAAATGCCTTTATAACCCCATAATTGAATTTATTTTGAATTTTTTTTACATTTTTTGATTAAAACATATTATAATTGATTGTTTGCCTCGGGAAACGTGGAGCGAAAGCCATCCATTGTCAAGAAAAGATCATTTATAGTCACTCATGCCTAGAAAAGCCTTATTACTCGGTTTAAATGCATTTATAATCCCATTATTGAATTTATTTTGAATTCTTTTTACATTTTTTGATTAAAACATATTGTAATTGAATGTTTACCTCTAGAAACATGGAGCAAAAGCCATCCATTGTCAAGAAAAGTTCATTTATAGTCACTCAAGCCTAGAAAAGCCTTATTACTCAGTTTAAATGCCTTTATAATCCCATTATTGAATTTATTTTGAATTTTTTTTACATTTTTTGATTAAAACAGATTGTAATTGATTGTTTGCCTCGGGAAACGTGGAGCGAAAGCCATCCATTGTCAAGAAAAGTTCATTTATAGTCACTCAAGCCTAGAAAAGCCTTATTACTCGGTTTAAATGCCTTTATAATCCCATTATTGAATTTATTTTGAATTGTTTTTACATTTTTTGATTAAAACAGATTGTAATTGATTGTTTGCCTCGGGAAACGTGGAGCGAAAGCCATCCATGGTCACGAAAAGTTCATTTATAGTCACTCATGCCTAGAAAAGCCTTATTACTCGGTTTAAATGCATTTATAATCCCATTATTGAATTTATTTTGAATTTTTTTTACATTTTTTGATTAAAACATATTGTAATTGAATGTTTACCTCTAGAAACATGGAGCAAAAGCCATCCATTGTCAAGAAAAGTTCGTTTATAGTCACTCAAGCCTAGAAAAGCCTTATTACTCAGTTTAAATGCCTTTATAATCCCATTATTGAATTTATTTTGAATTTTTTTTACATTTTTTGATTAAAACAGATTGTAATTGATTGTTTGCCTCGGGAAACGTGGAGCGAAAGCCATCCATTGTCAAGAAAAGTTCATTTATAGTCACTCATGCCTAGAAAAGCCTTATTACTCGGTTTAAATGCCTTTATAATGCCATTATTGAATTTATTTTGAATTGTTTTTACATTTTTTGATTAAAACATATTGTAATTGAATGTTGACCTCTAGAAACATGGAGCAAAAGCCATCCATTGTCAAGAAAAGTTCATTTATAGTCACTCAAGCCTAGAAAAGCCTTATTACTCAGTTTAAATGCCTTTATAATCCCATTATTGAATTTATTTTGAATTATTTTTACATTTTTTGATTAAAACAGATTGTAATTGATTGTTTGCCTCGGGAAACGTGGAGCGAAAGCCATCCATTGTCAACAAAAGTTCATTTATAGTCACTCATGCCTAGAAAAGCCTTATTACTCGGTTTAAATGCCTTTATAATCCCATTATTGAATTTATTTTCAATTGTTTTTACATTTTTTGATTAAAACAGATTGTAATTGATTGTTTGCCTCGGGAAACGTGGAGCGAAAGCGATCCATTGTCAAGAAAAGTTCATTTATAGTCACTCATGCCTAGAAAAGCCTTATTACTCGGTTTAAATGCCTTTATAACCCCATAATTGAATTTATTTTGAATTTTTTTTACATTTTTTGATTAAAACATATTATAATTGATTGTTTGCCTCGGGAAACGTGGAGCGAAAGCCATCCATTGTCAAGAAAAGATCATTTATAGTCACTCATGCCTAGAAAAGCCTTATTACTCGGTTTAAATGCATTTATAATCCCATTATTGAATTTATTTTGAATTCTTTTTACATTTTTTGATTAAAACATATTGTAATTGAATGTTTACCTCTAGAAACATGGAGCAAAAGCCATCCATTGTCAAGAAAAGTTCATTTATAGTCACTAAAGCCTAGAAAAGCCTTATTACTCAGTTTAAATGCCTTTATAATCCCATTATTGAATTTATTTTGAATTTTTTTTACATTTTTTGATTAAAACAGATTGTAATTGATTGTTTGCCTCGGGAAACGTGGAGCGAAAGCCATCCATTGTGAAGAAAAGTTCATTTATAGTCACTCAAGCCTAGAAAAGCCTTATTACTCGGTTTAAATGCCTTTATAGTCCCATTATTGAATTTATTTTGAATTGTTTTTACATTTTTTGATTAAAACAGATTGTAATTGATTGTTTGCCTCGGGAAACGTGGAGCGAAAGCCATCCATGGTCAAGAAAAGTTCATTTATAGTCACTCATGCCTAGAAAAGCCTTATTACTCGGTTTAAATGCATTTATAATCCCATTATTGAATTTATTTTGAATTTTTTTTACATTTTTTGATTAAAACATATTGTAATTGAATGTTTACCTCTAGAAACATGGAGCAAAAGCCATCCATTGTCAAGAAAAGTTCGTTTATAGTCACTCAAGCCTAGAAAAGCCTTATTACTCAGTTTAAATGCCTTTATAATCCCATTATTGAATTTATTTTGAATTTTTTTTACATTTTTTGATTAAAACAGATTGTAATTGATTGTTTGCCTCGGGAAACGTGGAGCGAAAGCCATCCATTGTCAAGAAAAGTTCATTTATAGTCACTCATGCCTAGAAAAGCCTTATTACTCGGTTTAAATGCCTTTATAATGCCATTATTGAATTTATTTTGAATTGTTTTTACATTTTTTGATTAAAACATATTGTAATTGAATGTTGACCTCTAGAAACATGGAGCAAAAGCCATCCATTGTCAAGAAAAGTTCATTTATAGTCACTCAAGCCTAGAAAAGCCTTATTACTCAGTTTAAATGCCTTTATAATCCCATTATTGAATTTATTTTGAATTTTTTTTACATTTTTTGATTAGAACAGATTGTAATTGATTGTTTGCCTCGGGAAACGTGGAGCGAAAGCCATCCATTGTCAAGAAAAGATCATTTATAGTCACTCATGCCTAGAAAAGCCTTATTACTCGGTTTAAATGCCTTTATAATGCCATTATTGAATTTATTTTGAATTGTTTTTACATTTTTTGATTAAAACATATTGTAATTCAATGTTTACCTCTAGAAACATGGAGCAAAAGCCATCCATTGTCAAGAAAAGTTCATTTATGGTCACTCAAGCCTAGAAAAGCCTTATTACTCAGTTTAAATGCCTTTATAATCCCATTATTGAATTTATTTTGATTTTTTTTTTACATTTTTTGATTAAAACAGATTGTAATCGATTGTTTGCCTCGGGAAACGTGGAGCGAAAGCCATCCATTGTCAAGAAAAGATCATTTATAGTCACTCATGCCCAGAAAAGCCTTATTAGTCGGTTTAAATGCCTTTATAATCCCATTATTGAATTTATTTTGAATTTTTTTTGCATTTTTTGATTAAAACAGATTGTAATTCATTGTTTGCCTCGGGAAACGTGGAGCGAAAGCCATCCATTGTCAAGAAAAGATCATTTATAGTCACTCATGCCTAGAAAAGCCTTATTACTCGGTTTAAATGCCTTTATAACCCCATAATTGAATTTATTTTCAATTTTTTTTACATTTTTTGATTAAAACATATTATAATTGATTGTTTGCCTCGGGAAACGTGGAGCGAAAGCCATCCATTGTCAAGAAAAGATCATTTATAGTCACTCATGCCTAGAAAAGCCTTATTACTCGGTTTAAATGCATTTATAATCCCATTATTGAATTTATTTTGAATTCTTTTTACATTTTTTGATTAAAACATATTGTAATTGAATGTTTACCTCTAGAAACATGGAGCAAAAGCCATCCATTGTCAAGAAAAGTTCATTTATGGTCACTCAAGCCTAGAAAAGCCTTATTACTCAGTTTAAATGCCTTTATAATCCCATTATTGAATTTATTTTGATTTTTGTTTTACATTTTTTGATTAAAACAGATTGTAATTGATTGTTTGCCTCGGGAAACGTGGAGCGAAAGCCATCCATTGTCAAGAAAAGATCATTTATAGTCACTCATGCCTAGAAAAGCCTTATTACTCGGTTTAAATGCCTTTATAATCCCATTATTGAATTTATTTTGAATTGTTTTTACATTTTTTGATTAAAACAGACTGTAATTGATTGTTTGCCTAGGGAAACGTGGAGCGAAAGCCATCCATGGTCAAGAAAAGTTCATTTATAGTCACTCATGCCTAGAAAAGCCTTATTACTCGGTTTAAATGCATTTATAATCCCATTATTGAATTTATTTTGAATTTTTTTTACATTTTTTGATTAAAACATATTGTAATTCAATGTTTACCTCTAGAAACATGGAGCAAAAGCCATCCATTGTCAAGAAAAGTTCATTTATGGTCACTCAAGCCTAGAAAAGCCTTATTACTCAGTTTAAATGCCTTTATAATCCCATTATTGAATTTATTTTGATTTTTTTTTTACATTTTTTGATTAAAACAGATTGTAATCGATTGTTTGCCTCGGGAAACGTGGAGCGAAAGCCATCCATTGTCAAGAAAAGATCATTTATAGTCACTCATGCCCAGAAAAGCCTTATTAGTCGGTTTAAATGCCTTTATAATCCCATTATTGAATTTATTTTGAATTTTTTTTACATTTTTTGATTAAAACATATTGTAATTGATTGTTTGCCTCGGGAAACGTGGAGCGAAAGCCATCCATTGTCAAGAAAAGTTCATTTATAGTCACTCATGCCTAGAAAAGCCTTATTACTCGGTTTAAATGCCTTTATAACCCCATAATTGAATTTATTTTCAATTTTTTTTATATTTTTTGATTAAAACATATTATAATTGATTGTTTGCCTCGGGAAACGTGGAGCGAAAGCCATCCATTGTCAAGAAAAGATCATTTATAGTCACTCATGCCTAGAAAAGCCTTATTACTCGGTTTAAATGCATTTATAATCCCATTATTGAATTTATTTTGAATTCTTTTTACATTTTTTGATTAAAACATATTGTAATTGATTGTTTGCCTCGGGAAACGTGGAGCGAAAGCCATCCATTGTCAAGAAAAGATCATTTATAGTCACTCATGCCTAGAAAAGCCTTATTACTCGGTTTAAATGCCTTTATAATCCCATTATTGAATTTTTTTTGAATTGTTTTTACATTTTTTGATTAAAACAGATTGTAATTGATTGTTTGCCTCGGGAAACGTGGAGCGAAAGCCATCCATTGTCAAGAAAAGATCATTTATAGTCACTCATGCCTAGAAAAGCCTTATTACTCGGTTTAAATGCCTTTATAATCCCATTATTGATTTATTTTGATTTTTTTTTACATTTTTTGATTAAAACATATTGTAATAGATTGTTTACCTCTAGAAACATGGAGCAAAAGCCATCCATTGTCAAGAAAAGTTCATTTATAGTCAATCAAGCCAAGAAAAGCCTTATTACTCGGTTTAAATGCCTTTATAATCCCATTATTGAATTTTTTTTGAATTGTTTTTACATTTTTTGATTAAAACATATTGTAATTGAATGTTGACCTCTAGAAACATGGAGCAAAAGCCATCCATTGTCAAGAAAAGTTCATTTATAGTCACTCAAGCCTAGAAAAGGCTTATTACTCAGTTTAAATGCCTTTATAATCCCATTATTGAATTTATTTTGAATTTTTTTTACATTTTTTGATTAGAACAGATTGTAATTGATTGTTTGCCTCGGGAAACGTGGAGCGAAAGCCATCCATTGTCAAGAAAAGATCATTTATAGTCACTCATTCCTAGAAAAGCCTTATTACTCGGTTTAAATGCCTTTATAATCCCATTATTGAATTTATTTTGAATTGTTTTTACATTTTTTGATTAAAACAGATTGTAATTGATTGTTTACCTCGGGAAACTTGGAGCGAAAGCCATCCATTGTCAAGAAAAGTTCATATATAGTCACTCAAGCCTAGAAAAGCCTTATTACTCGGTTTAAATGCCTTTATAATCTCAT
This sequence comes from Theobroma cacao, assembly GCF_053813885.1. Lineage (NCBI taxonomy): Eukaryota > Viridiplantae > Streptophyta > Magnoliopsida > Malvales > Malvaceae > Theobroma > Theobroma cacao. Next base: position 13,201,284 of record NC_142644.1, on the reverse strand, counting down.
TATTGAATTTATTTTGAATTGTTTTTACATTTTTTGATTAAAACAGATTGTAATTGATTGTTTGCCTCGGGAAACGTGGAGCGAAAGCGATCAATTGTCAAGAAAAGTTCATTTATAGTCACTCATGCCTAGAAAAGCCTTATTACTCGGTTTAAATGCCTTTATAACCCCATAATTGAATTTATTTTGAATTTTTTTTACATTTTTTGATTAAAACATATTATAATTGATTGTTTGCCTCGGGAAACGTGGAGCGAAAGCCATCCATTGTCAAGAAAAGATCATTTATAGTCACTCATGCCTAGAAAAGCCTTATTACTCGGTTTAAATGCATTTATAATCCCATTATTGAATTTATTTTGAATTCTTTTTACATTTTTTGATTAAAACATATTGTAATTGAATGTTTACCTCTAGAAACATGGAGCAAAAGCCATCCATTGTCAAGAAAAGTTCATTTATAGTCACTCAAGCCTAGAAAAGCCTTATTACTCAGTTTAAATGCCTTTATAATCCCATTATTGAATTTATTTTGAATTTTTTTTACATTTTTTGATTAAAACAGATTGTAATTGATTGTTTGCCTCGGGAAACGTGGAGCGAAAGCCATCCATTGTCAAGAAAAGTTCATTTATAGTCACTCAAGCCTAGAAAAGCCTTATTACTCGGTTTAAATGCCTTTATAATCCCATTATTGAATTTATTTTGAATTGTTTTTACATTTTTTGATTAAAACAGATTGTAATTGATTGTTTGCCTCGGGAAACATGGAGCGAAAGCCATCCATGGTCAAGAAAAGTTCATTTATAGTCACTCATGCCTAGAAAAGCCTTATTCCTCGGTTTAAATGCATTTATAATCCCATTATTGAATTTATTTTGAATTTTTTTTACATTTTTTGATTAAAACATATTGTAATTGAATGTTTACCTCTAGAAACATGGAGCAAAAGCCATCCATTGTCAAGAAAAGTTCGTTTATAGTCACTCAAGCCTAGAAAAGCCTTATTACTCAGTTTAAATGCCTTTATAATCCCATTATTGAATTTATTTTGAATTTTTTTTACATTTTTTGATTAAAACAGATTGTAATTGATTGTTTGCCTCGGGAAACGTGGAGCGAAAGCCATCCATTGTCAAGAAAAGTTCATTTATAGTCACTCATGCCTAGAAAAGCCTTATTACTCGGTTTAAATGCCTTTATAATGCCATTATTGAATTTATTTTGAATTGTTTTTACATTTTTTGATTAAAACATATTGTAATTCAATGTTTACCTCTAGAAACATGGAGCAAAAGCCATCCATTGTCAAGAAAAGTTCATTTATGGTCACTCAAGCCTAGAAAAGCCTTATTACTCAGTTTAAATGCCTTTATAATCCCATTATTGAATTTATTTTGATTTTTTTTTTACATTTTTTGATTAAAACAGATTGTAATCGATTGTTTGCCTCGGGAAACGTGGAGCGAAAGCCATCCATTGTCAAGAAAAGATCATTTATAGTCACTCATGCCCAGAAAAGCCTTATTAGTCGGTTTAAATGCCTTTATAATCCCATTATTGAATTTATTTTGAATTTTTTTTACATTTTTTGATTAAAACATATTGTAATTGATTGTTTGCCTCGGGAAACGTGGAGCGAAAGCCATCCATTGTCAAGAAAAGTTCATTTATAGTCACTCATGCCTAGAAAAGCCTTATTACTCGGTTTAAATGCCTTTATAACCCCATAATTGAATTTATTTTCAATTTTTTTTACATTTTTTGATTAAAACATATTATAATTGATTGTTTGCCTCGGGAAACGTGGAGCGAAAGCCATCCATTGTCAAGAAAAGATCATTTATAGTCACTCATGCCTAGAAAAGCCTTATTACTCGGTTTAAATGCATTTATAATCCCATTATTGAATTTATTTTGAATTCTTTTTACATTTTTTGATTAAAACATATTGTAATTGAATGTTTACCTCTAGAAACATGGAGCAAAAGCCATCCATTGTCAAGAAAAGTTCATTTATGGTCACTCAAGCCTAGAAAAGCCTTATTACTCAGTTTAAATGCCTTTATAATCCCATTATTGAATTTATTTTGATTTTTGTTTTACATTTTTTGATTAAAACAGATTGTAATTGATTGTTTGCCTCGGGAAACGTGGAGCGAAAGCCATCCATTGTCAAGAAAAGATCATTTATAGTCACTCATGCCTAGAAAAGCCTTATTACTCGGTTTAAATGCCTTTATAATCCCATTATTGAATTTATTTTGAATTGTTTTTACATTTTTTGATTAAAACAGACTGTAATTGATTGTTTGCCTAGGGAAACGTGGAGCGAAAGCCATCCATGGTCAAGAAAAGTTCATTTATAGTCACTCATGCCTAGAAAAGCCTTATTACTCGGTTTAAATGCATTTATAATCCCATTATTGAATTTATTTTGAATTTTTTTTACATTTTTTGATTAAAACATATTGTAATTCAATGTTTACCTCTAGAAACATGGAGCAAAAGCCATCCATTGTCAAGAAAAGTTCATTTATGGTCACTCAAGCCTAGAAAAGCCTTATTACTCAGTTTAAATGCCTTTATAATCCCATTATTGAATTTATTTTGATTTTTTTTTTACATTTTTTGATTAAAACAGATTGTAATCGATTGTTTGCCTCGGGAAACGTGGAGCGAAAGCCATCCATTGTCAAGAAAAGATCATTTATAGTCACTCATGCCCAGAAAAGCCTTATTAGTCGGTTTAAATGCCTTTATAATCCCATTATTGAATTTATTTTGAATTTTTTTTACATTTTTTGATTAAAACATATTGTAATTGATTGTTTGCCTCGGGAAACGTGGAGCGAAAGCCATCCATTGTCAAGAAAAGTTCATTTATAGTCACTCATGCCTAGAAAAGCCTTATTACTCGGTTTAAATGCCTTTATAACCCCATAATTGAATTTATTTTCAATTTTTTTTACATTTTTTGATTAAAACATATTATAATTGATTGTTTGCCTCGGGAAACGTGGAGCGAAAGCCATCCATTGTCAAGAAAAGATCATTTATAGTCACTCATGCCTAGAAAAGCCTTATTACTCGGTTTAAATGCATTTATAATCCCATTATTGAATTTATTTTGAATTCTTTTTACATTTTTTGATTAAAACATATTGTAATTGAATGTTTACCTCTAGAAACATGGAGCAAAAGCCATCCATTGTCAAGAAAAGTTCATTTATGGTCACTCAAGCCTAGAAAAGCCTTATTACTCAGTTTAAATGCCTTTATAATCCCATTATTGAATTTATTTTGATTTTTGTTTTACATTTTTTGATTAAAACAGATTGTAATTGATTGTTTGCCTCGGGAAACGTGGAGCGAAAGCCATCCATTGTCAAGAAAAGATCATTTATAGTCACTCATGCCTAGAAAAGCCTTATTACTCGGTTTAAATGCCTTTATAATCCCATTATTGAATTTATTTTGAATTGTTTTTACATTTTTTGATTAAAACAGACTGTAATTGATTGTTTGCCTAGGGAAACGTGGAGCGAAAGCCATCCATGGTCAAGAAAAGTTCATTTATAGTCACTCATGCCTAGAAAAGCCTTATTACTCGGTTTAAATGCATTTATAATCCCATTATTGAATTTATTTTGAATTTTTTTTACATTTTTTGATTAAAACATATTGTAATTCAATGTTTACCTCTAGAAACATGGAGCAAAAGCCATCCATTGTCAAGAAAAGTTCATTTATAGTCACTCAAGCCTAGAAAAGCCTTATTACTCAGTTTAAATGCCTTTATAATCCCATTATTGAATTTATTTTGAATTTTTTTTGCATTTTTTGATTAAAACAGATTGTAATTGATTGTTTGCCTCGGGAAACGTGGAGCGAAAGCCATCCATTGTCAAGAAAAGATCATTTATAGTCACTCATGCCTAGAAAAGCCTTATTACTCGGTTTAAATGCCTTTATAACCCCATAATTGAATTTATTTTGAATTTTTTTTGCTTTTTTTTATTAAAACAGATTGTAATTGATTGTTTGCCTCGGGAAACGGGGATCGAAAGCCATCCATTGTCAAGAAAAGATCATTTATAGTCACTCATGCCTAGAAAAGCCTTATTACTCGGTTTAAATGCCTTTATAACCCCATAATTGAATTTATTTTGAATTTTTTTTACATTTTTTGATTAAAACATATTATAATTGATTGTTTGCCTCGAGAAATGTGGAGCGAAAGCCATCCATTGTCAAGAAAATATCATTTATAGTCACTCATGCCTAGAAAAGCCTTATTACTCGGTTTAAATGCATTTATAATCCCATTATTGAATTTATTTTGAATTCTTTTTACATTTTTTGATTAAAACATATTGTAATTGAATGTTTACCTCTAGAAACATGGAGCAAAAGCCATCCATTGTCAAGAAAAGTTCATTTATAGTCACTCAAGCCTAGAAAAGCCTTATTACTCAGTTTAAATGCCTTTATAATCCCATTATTGAATTTATTTTGAATTTTTTTTACATTTTTTGATTAAAACAGATTGTAATTGATTGTTTGCCTCGGGAAACGTGGAGCGAAAGCCATCCATTGTCAAGAAAAGTTCATTTATAGTCACTCATGCCTAGAAAAGCCTTATTACTCGGTTTAAATGCCTTTATAATCCCATTATTGAATTTATTTTGAATTGTTTTTACATTTTTTGATTAAAACAGATTGTAATTGATTGTTTGCCTCGGGAAACGTGGAGCGAAAGCCATCCATGGTCAAGAAAAGTTCATTTATAGTCACTCATGCCTAGAAAAGCCTTATTACTCGGTTTAAATGCATTTATAATCCCATTATTGAATTTATTTTGAATTTTTTTTACATTTTTTGATTAAAACATATTGTAATTGAATGTTTACCTCTAGAAACATGGAGCAAAAGCCATCCATTGTCAAGAAAATTTCATTTATAGTCACTCAAGCCTAGAAAAGCCTTATTACTCAGTTTAAATGCCTTTATAATCCCATTATTGAATTTATTTTGAATTTTTTTTACATTTTTTGATTAAAACAGATTGTAATTGATTGTTTGCCTCGGGAAACGTGGAGCGAAAGCCATCCATTGTCAAGAAAAGTTCATTTATAGTCACTCATGCCTAGAAAAGCCTTATTACTCGGTTTAAATGCCTTTATAATCCCATTATTGAATTTATTTTGAATTGTTTTTACATTTTTTGATTAAAACATATTGTAATTGAATGTTGACCTCTAGAAACATGGAGCAAAAGCCATCCATTGTCAAGAAAAGTTCATTTATAGTCACTCAAGCCTAGAAAAGCCTTCTTACTCAGTTTAAATGCCTTTATAATCCCATTATTGAATTTATTTTGAATTTTTTTTACATTTTTTGATTAAAACAGATTGTAATTGATTGTTTGCCTCGGGAAACGTGGAGCGAAAGCCATCCATTGTCAAGAAAAGATCATTTATAGTCACTCAAGCCTAGAAAAGCCTTATTACTCGGTTTAAATGCCTTTATAATCCCATTATTGAATTTATTTTGAATTTTTTTTACATTTTTTGATTAAACCAGATTGTAATTGATTGTTTGCCTCGGGAAACGTGGAGCGAAAGCCATCCATTGTCAAGAAAAGATCATTTATAGTCACTCATGCCTAGAAAAGCCTTATTACTCGGTTTAAATGCCTTTATAACCCCATAATTGAATTTATTTTGAATTTTTTTTGCATTTTTTTATTAAAACAGATTGTAATTGATTGTTTACCTCGGGAAACATGGAGCAAAAGCCATCCATTGTCAAGAAAGGTTCATTTATAGTCACTCATGCCTAGAAAAGCCTTATTACTCGGTTTAAATGCCTTTATAATCCCATTATTGAATTTATTTTGAATTTTGTTTACATTTTTTGATTAAAACAGATTGTAATTGATTGTTTGCCTCGGGAAACGTGGAGCGAAAGCCATCCATTGTCAAGAAAAGATCATTTATAGTCACTCATGCCTAGAAAAGCCTTATTACTCGGTTTAAATGCCTTTATAATCCCATTATTGAATTTTTTTTCAATTGTTTTTACATTTTTTGATTAAAACAGATTGTAATTGATTGTTTGCCTAGGGAAACGTGGAGCGAAAGCCATCCATTGTCAAGAAAAGATCATTTATAGTCACTCATGCCTAGAAAAGCCTTATTACTCGGTTTAAATGCCTTTATAATCCCATTATTGATTTATTTTGATTTTTTTTTACATTTTTTGATTAAAACATATTGTAATAGATTGTTTACCTCTAGAAACATGGAGCAAAAGCCATCCATTGTCAAGAAAAGTTCATTTATAGTCAATCAAGCCTAGAAAAGCCTTATTACTCGGTTTAAATGCCTTTATAATCCCATTATTGAATTTTTTTTGAATTGTTTTTACATTTTTTGATTAAAACATATTGTAATTGAATGTTGACCTCTAGAAACATGGAGCAAAAGCCATCCATTGTCAAGAAAAGTTCATTTATAGTCACTCAAGCCTAGAAAAGCCTTATTACTCAGTTTAAATGCCTTTATAATCCCATTATTGAATTTATTTTGAATTTTTTTTACATGTTTTGATTAGAACAGATTGTAATTGATTGTTTGCCTCGGGAAACGTGGAGCGAAAGCCATCCATTGTCAAGAAAAGATCATTTATAGTCACTCATGCCTAGAAAAGCCTTATTACTCGGTTTAAATGCCTTTATAATCCCATTATTGAATTTATTTTGAATTGTTTTTACATTTTTTGATTAAAACAGATTGTAATTGATTGTTTACCTCGGGAAACTTGGAGCGAAAGCCATCCATTGTCAAGAAAAGTTCATATATAGTCACTCAAGCCTAGAAAAGCCTTATTACTCGGTTTAAATGCCTTTATAATCTCATTATTGAATTTATTTTGAATTGTTTTTACATTTTTTGATTAAAACAGATTGTAATTGATTGTTTGCCTCGGGAAACGTGGAGCGAAAGCGATCCATTGTCAAGAAAAGTTCATTTATAGTCACTCATGCCTAGAAAAGCCTTATTACTCGGTTTAAATGCCTTTATAACCCCATAATTGAATTTATTTTGAATTTTTTTTACATTTTTTGATTAAAACATATTATAATTGATTGTTTGCCTCGGGAAACGTGGAGCGAAAGCCATCCATTGTCAAGAAAAGATCATTTATAGTCACTCATGCCTAGAAAAGCCTTATTACTCGGTTTAAATGCATTTATAATCCCATTATTGAATTTATTTTGAATTCTTTTTACATTTTTTGATTAAAACATATTGTAATTGAATGTTTACCTCTAGAAACATGGAGCAAAAGCCATCCATTGTCAAGAAAAGTTCATTTATAGTCACTCAAGCCTAGAAAAGCCTTATTACTCAGTTTAAATGCCTTTATAATCCCATTATTGAATTTATTTTGAATTTTTTTTACATTTTTTGATTAAAACAGATTGTAATTGATTGTTTGCCTCGGGAAACGTGGAGCGAAAGCCATCCATTGTCAAGAAAAGTTCATTTATAGTCACTCAAGCCTAGAAAAGCCTTATTACTCGGTTTAAATGCCTTTATAATCCCATTATTGAATTTATTTTGAATTGTTTTTACATTTTTTGATTAAAACAGATTGTAATTGATTGTTTGCCTCGGGAAACGTGGAGCGAAAGCCATCCATGGTCAAGAAAAGTTCATTTATAGTCACTCATGCCTAGAAAAGCCTTATTACTCGGTTTAAATGCATTTATAATCCCATTATTGAATTTATTTTGAATTTTTTTTACATTTTTTGATTAAAACATATTGTAATTGAATGTTTACCTCTAGAAACATGGAGCAAAAGCCATCCATTGTCAAGAAAAGTTCGTTTATAGTCACTCAAGCCTAGAAAAGCCTTATTACTCAGTTTAAATGCCTTTATAATCCCATTATTGAATTTATTTTGAATTTTTTTTACATTTTTTGATTAAAACAGATTGTAATTGATTGTTTGCCTCGGGAAACGTGGAGCGAAAGCCATCCATTGTCAAGAAAAGTTCATTTATAGTCACTCATGCCTAGAAAAGCCTTATTACTCGGTTTAAATGCCTTTATAATGCCATTATTGAATTTATTTTGAATTGTTTTTACATTTTTTGATTAAAACATATTGTAATTGAATGTTGACCTCTAGAAACATGGAGCAAAAGCCATCCATTGTCAAGAAAAGTTCATTTATAGTCACTCAAGCCTAGAAAAGCCTTATTACTCAGTTTAAATGCCTTTATAATCCCATTATTGAATTTATTTTGAATTTTTTTTACATTTTTTGATTAAAACAGATTGTAATTGATTGTTTGCCTCGGGAAACGTGGAGCGAAAGCCATCCATTGTCAAGAAAAGATCATTTATAGTCACTCATGCCTAGAAAAGCCTTATTACTCGGTTTAAATGCCTTTATAACCCCATAATTGAATTTATTTTGAATTGTTTTTGCATTTTTTTATTAAAACAGATTGTAATTGATTGTTTACCTCGGGAAACATGGAGCAAAAGCCATCCATTGTCAAGAAAAGATCATTTATAGTCACTCATGCCTAGAAAAGCCTTATTACTCGGTTTAAATGCCTTTATAACCCCATAATTGAATTTATTTTGAATTTTTTTATTAAAACAGATTGTAATTGATTGTTTGCCTCGGGAAACGTGGATCGAAAGCCATCCATTGTCAAGAAAAGATCATTTATAGTCACTCATGCCTAGAAAAGCCTTATTACTCGGTTTAAATGCCTTTATAACCCCATAATTGAATTTTTTTTGAATTTTTTTTACATTTTTTGATTAAAACAAATGATAATTGATTGTTTGCCTCGGGAAACGTGGAGCGAAAGCCATCCATTGTCATGAAAAGATCATTTATAATCACTCATGCCTAGAAAAGCCTTATTACTCGGTTTAAATGCCTTTATAACCCCATAATTGAATTTATTTTGAATTTTTTTTACATTTTTTTATTAAAACAGATTGTAATTGATTGTTTGCCTCGGGAAACGTGGATCGAAACCCATCCATTGTCAAGAAAAGATCATTTATAGTCACTCATGCCTAGAAAAGCCTTATTACTCGGTTTAAATGCCTTTATAACCCCATAATTGAATTTATTTTTAATTTTTTATACATTTTTTGATTAAAACATATTATAATTGATTGTTTGCCTCGGGAAACGTGGAGCGAAAGCCATCCATTGTCAAGAAAAGATCATTTATAGTCACTCATGCCTAGAAAAGCCTTATTACTCGGTTTAAATGCCTTCATAACCCCATAATTGAATTTATTTTGAATTTTTTTTGCATTTTTTTATTAAAACAGATTGTAATTGATTGTTTGCCTCGGGAAACGTGGAGCGAAAGCCATCCATTGTCAAGAAAAGATCATTTATAGTCACTCATGCCTAGAAAAGCCTTATTACTCGGTTTAAATACCTTTATAACCCCATAATTGAATTTATTTTGAATTTTTTTTACATTTTTTTATTAAAACAGATTGTAATTGATTGTTTGCCTCGGGAAACGTGGATCGAAAGCCATCCATTGTCAAGAAAAGATCATTTATAGTCACTCATGCCTAGAAAAGCCTTATTACTCGGTTTAAATGCCTTTATAACCCCATAATTGAATTTATTTTCAATTTTTTTTACATTTTTTGATTAAAACATATTATAATTGATTGTTTGCCTCGGGAAACGTGGAGCGAAAGCCATCCATTGTCAAGAAAATATCATTTATAGTCACTCATGCCAAGAAAAGCCTTATTACTCGGTTTAAATGCATTTATAATCCCATTATTGAATTTATTTTGAATTCTTTTTACATTTTTTGATTAAAACATATTGTAATTGAATGTTTACCTCTAGAAACATGGAGCAAAAGCCATCCATTGTCAAGAAAAGTTCATTTATGGTCACTCAAGCCTAGAAAAGCCTTATTACTCAGTTTAAATGCCTTTATAATCCCATTATTGAATTTATTTTGATTTTTTTTTTACATTTTTTGATTAAAACAGATTGTAATTGATTGTTTGCCTCGGGAAACGTGGAGCGAAAGCCATCCATTGTCAAGAAAAGATCATTTATAGTCACTCATGCCTAGAAAAGCCTTATTACTCGGTTTAAATGCCTTTATAATCCCATTATTGAATTTATTTTGAATTGTTTTTACATTTTTTGATTAAAACAGACTGTAATTGATTGTTTGCCTCGGGAAACGTGGAGCGAAAGCCATCCATGGTCAAGAAACGTTCATTTATAGTCACTCATGCCTAGAAAAGCCTTATTACTCGGTTTAAATGCATTTATAATCCCATTATTGAATTTATTTTGAATTTTTTTTACATTTTTTGATTAAAACATATTGTAATTCAATGTTTACCTCTAGAAACATGGAGCAAAAGCCATCCATTGTCAAGAAAAGTTCATTTATAGTCACTCAAGCCTAGAAAAGCCTTATTACTCAGTTTAAATGCCTTTATAATCCCATTATTGAATTTATTTTGAATTTGTTTTACATTTTTTGATTAAAACAGATTGTAATTGATTGTTTGCCTCGGGAAACGTGGAGCGAAAGCCATCCATGGTCCAGAAAAGTTCATTTATAGTCACTCATGCCTAGAAAAGCCTTATTACTCGGTTTAAATGCATTTATAATCCCATTATTGAATTTATTCTGAATTTTTTTTACATTTTTTGATTAAAACATATTGTAATTGAATGTTTACCTCTAGAAACATGGAGCAAAAGCCATCCATTGTCAAGAAAAGTTCATTTATAGTCACTCAAGCCTAGAAAAGCCTTATTACTCAGTTTAAATGCCTTTATAATCCCATTATTGAATTTATTTTGAATTTTTTTTACATTTTTTGATTAAAACAGATTGTAATTGATTGTTTGCCTCAGGAAACGTGGAGCGAAAGCCATCCATTGTCAAGAAAAGTTCATTTATAGTCACTCATGCCTAGAAAAGCCTTATTACTCGGTTTAAATGCCTTTATAATGCCATTATTGAATTTATTTTGAATTGTTTTTACATTTTATGATTAAAACATATTGTAATTGAATGTTGACCTCTAGAAACATGGAGCAAAAGCCATCCATTGTCAAGAAAAGTTCATTTATAGTCACTCAAGCCTAGAAAAGCCTTATTACTCAGTTTAAATGCCTTTATAATCCCATTATTGAATTTATTTTGAATTTTTTTTGCATTTTTTGATTAAAACAGATTGTAATTCATTGTTTGCCTCGGGAAACGTGGAGCGAAAGCCATCCATTGTCAAGAAAAGATCATTTATAGTCACTCATGCCTAGAAAAGCCTTATTACTCGGTTTAAATGCCTTTATAACCCCATAATTGAATTTATTTTGAATTTTTTTTGCATTTTTTTATTAAAACAGATTGTAATTGATTGTTTGCCTCGGGAAACGGGGATCGAAAGCCATCCATTGTCAAGAAAAGATCATTTATAGTCACTCATGCCTAGAAAAGCCTTATTACTCGGTTTAAATGCCTTTATAACCCCATAATTGAATTTATTTTGAATTTTTTTTACATTTTTTGATTAAAACATATTATAATTGATTGTTTGCCTCGGAAAATGTGGAGCGAAAGCCATCCATTGTCAAGAAAATATCATTTATAGTCACTCATGCCTAGAAAAGCCTTATTACTCGGTTTAAATGCATTTATAATCCCATTATTGAATTTATTTTGAATTCTTTTTACATTTTTTGATTAAAACATATTGTAATTGAATGTTTACCTCTAGAAACATGGAGCAAAAGCCATCCATTGTCAAGAAAAGTTCATTTATAGTCACTCAAGCCTAGAAAAGCCTTATTACTCAGTTTAAATGCCTTTATAATCCCATTATTGAATTTATTTTGATTTTTTTTTACATTTTTTGATTAAAACAGATTGTAATTGATTGTTTGCCTCGGGAAACGTGGAGCGAAAGCCATCCATTGTCAAGAAAAGATCATTTATAGTCACTCATGCCTAGAAAAGCCTTATTACTCGGTTTAAATGCCTTTATAATCCCATTATTGAATTTATTTTGAATTGTTTTTACATTTTTTGATTAAAACAGATTGTAATTGATTGTTTGCCTCGGGAAACGTGGAGTGAAAGCCATCCATGGTCAAGAAAAACTCATTTATAGTCACTCATGCCTAGAAAAGCCTTATTACTCGGTTTAAATGCATTTATAATCCCATTATTGAATTTATTTTGAATTTTTTTTACATTTTTTGATTAAAACATATTGTAATTGAATGTTTACCTCTAGAAACATGGAGCAAAAGCCATCCATTGTCAAGAAAAGTTCATTTATAGTCACTCAAGCCTAGAAAAGCCTTATTACTCAGTTTAAATGCCTTTATAATCCCATTATTGAATTTATTTTGAATTTTTTTTACATTTTTTGATTAAAACAGATTGTAATTGATTGTTTGCCTCGGGAAACGTGGAGCGAAAGCCATCCATTGTCAAGAAAAGTTCATTTATAGTCACTCAAGCCTAGAAAAGCCTTATTACTCGGTTTAAATGCCTTTATAATCCCATTATTGAATTTATTTTGAATTGTTTTTACATTTTTTGATTAAAACAGATTGTAATTGATTGTTTGCCTCGGGAAACGTGGAGTGAAAGCCATCCATTGTCAACAAAAGTTCATTTATAGTCACTCATGCCTAGAAAAGCCTTATTACTCGGTTTAAATGCCTTTATAATCCCATTATTGAATTTATTTTCAATTGTTTTTACATTTTTTGATTAAAACAGATTGTAATTGATTGTTTGCCTCGGGAAACGTGGAGCGAAAGCGATCCATTGTCAAGAAAAGTTCATTTATAGTCACTCATGCCTAGAAAAGCCTTATTACTCGGTTTAAATGCCTTTATAACCCCATAATTGAATTTATTTTGAATTTTTTTTACATTTTTTGATTAAAACATATTATAATTGATTGTTTGCCTCGGGAAACGTGGAGCGAAAGCCATCCATTGTCAAGAAAAGATCATTTATAGTCACTCATGCCTAGAAAAGCCTTATTACTCGGTTTAAATGCATTTATAATCCCATTATTGAATTTATTTTGAATTCTTTTTACATTTTTTGATTAAAACATATTGTAATTGAATGTTTACCTCTAGAAACATGGAGCAAAAGCCATCCATTGTCAAGAAAAGTTCATTTATAGTCACTCAAGCCTAGAAAAGCCTTATTACTCAGTTTAAATGCCTTTATAATCCCATTATTGAATTTATTTTGAATTTTTTTTACATTTTTTGATTAAAACAGATTGTAATTGATTGTTTGCCTCGGGAAACGTGGAGCGAAAGCCATCCATTGTGAAGAAAAGTTCATTTATAGTCACTCAAGCCTAGAAAAGCCTTATTACTCGGTTTAAATGCCTTTATAGTCCCATTATTGAATTTATTTTGAATTGTTTTTACATTTTTTGATTAAAACAGATTGTAATTGATTGTTTGCCTCGGGAAACGTGGAGCGAAAGCCATCCATGGTCAAGAAAAGTTCATTTATAGTCACTCATGCCTAGAAAAGCCTTATTACTCGGTTTAAATGCATTTATAATCCCATTATTGAATTTATTTTGAATTTTTTTTACATTTTTTGATTAAAACATATTGTAATTGAATGTTTACCTCTAGAAACATGGAGCAAAAGCCATCCATTGTCAAGAAAAGTTCGTTTATAGTCACTCAAGCCTAGAAAAGCCTTATTACTCAGTTTAAATGCCTTTATAATCCCATTATTGAATTTATTTTGAATTTTTTTTACATTTTTTGATTAAAACAGATTGTAATTGATTGTTTGCCTCGGGAAACGTGGAGCGAAAGCCATCCATTGTCAAGAAAAGTTCATTTATAGTCACTCATGCCTAGAAAAGCCTTATTACTCGGTTTAAATGCCTTTATAATGCCATTATTGAATTTATTTTGAATTGTTTTTACATTTTTTGATTAAAACATATTGTAATTGAATGTTGACCTCTAGAAACATGGAGCAAAAGCCATCCATTGTCAAGAAAAGTTCATTTATAGTCACTCAAGCCTAGAAAAGCCTTATTACTCAGTTTAAATGCCTTTATAATCCCATTATTGAATTTATTTTGAATTTTTTTTGCATTTTTTGATTAAAACAGATTGTAATTCATTGTTTGCCTCGGGAAACGTGGAGCGAAAGCCATCCATTGTCAAGAAAAGATCATTTATAGTCACTCATGCCTAGAAAAGCCTTATTACTCGGTTTAAATGCCTTTATAACCCCATAATTGAATTTATTTTCAATTTTTTTTACATTTTTTGATTAAAACATATTATAATTGATTGTTTGCCTCGGGAAACGTGGAGCGAAAGCCATCCATTGTCAAGAAAAGATCATTTATAGTCACTCATGCCTAGAAAAGCCTTATTACTCGGTTTAAATGCATTTATAATCCCATTATTGAATTTATTTTGAATTCTTTTTACATTTTTTGATTAAAACATATTGTAATTGAATGTTTACCTCTAGAAACATGGAGCAAAAGCCATCCATTGTCAAGAAAAGTTCATTTATGGTCACTCAAGCCTAGAAAAGCCTTATTACTCAGTTTAAATGCCTTTATAATCCCATTATTGAATTTATTTTGATTTTTGTTTTACATTTTTTGATTAAAACAGATTGTAATTGATTGTTTGCCTCGGGAAACGTGGAGCGAAAGCCATCCATTGTCAAGAAAAGATCATTTATAGTCACTCATGCCTAGAAAAGCCTTATTACTCGGTTTAAATGCCTTTATAATCCCATTATTGAATTTATTTTGAATTGTTTTTACATTTTTTGATTAAAACAGACTGTAATTGATTGTTTGCCTAGGGAAACGTGGAGCGAAAGCCATCCATGGTCAAGAAAAGTTCATTTATAGTCACTCATGCCTAGAAAAGCCTTATTACTCGGTTTAAATGCATTTATAATCCCATTATTGAATTTATTTTGAATTTTTTTTACATTTTTTGATTAAAACATATTGTAATTCAATGTTTACCTCTAGAAACATGGAGCAAAAGCCATCCATTGTCAAGAAAAGTTCATTTATGGTCACTCAAGCCTAGAAAAGCCTTATTACTCAGTTTAAATGCCTTTATAATCCCATTATTGAATTTATTTTGATTTTTTTTTACATTTTTTGATTAAAACAGATTGTAATCGATTGTTTGCCTCGGGAAACGTGGAGCGAAAGCCATCCATTGTCAAGAAAAGATCATTTATAGTCACTCATGCCCAGAAAAGCCTTATTAGTCGGTTTAAATGCCTTTATAATCCCATTATTGAATTTATTTTGAATTTTTTTTACATTTTTTGATTAAAACATATTGTAATTGATTGTTTGCCTCGGGAAACGTGGAGCGAAAGCCATCCATTGTCAAGAAAAGTTCATTTATAGTCACTCATGCCTAGAAAAGCCTTATTACTCGGTTTAAATGCCTTTATAACCCCATAATTGAATTTATTTTCAATTTTTTTTATATTTTTTGATTAAAACATATTATAATTGATTGTTTGCCTCGGGAAACGTGGAGCGAAAGCCATCCATTGTCAAGAAAAGATCATTTATAGTCACTCATGCCTAGAAAAGCCTTATTACTCGGTTTAAATGCATTTATAATCCCATTATTGAATTTATTTTGAATTCTTTTTACATTTTTTGATTAAAACATATTGTAATTGATTGTTTGCCTCGGGAAACGTGGAGCGAAAGCCATCCATTGTCAAGAAAAGATCATTTATAGTCACTCATGCCTAGAAAAGCCTTATTACTCGGTTTAAATGCCTTTATAATCCCATTATTGAATTTTTTTTGAATTGTTTTTACATTTTTTGATTAAAACAGATTGTAATTGATTGTTTGCCTCGGGAAACGTGGAGCGAAAGCCATCCATTGTCAAGAAAAGATCATTTATAGTCACTCATGCCTAGAAAAGCCTTATTACTCGGTTTAAATGCCTTTATAATCCCATTATTGATTTATTTTGATTTTTTTTTACATTTTTTGATTAAAACATATTGTAATAGATTGTTTACCTCTAGAAACATGGAGCAAAAGCCATCCATTGTCAAGAAAAGTTCATTTATAGTCAATCAAGCCAAGAAAAGCCTTATTACTCGGTTTAAATGCCTTTATAATCCCATTATTGAATTTTTTTTGAATTGTTTTTACATTTTTTGATTAAAACATATTGTAATTGAATGTTGACCTCTAGAAACATGGAGCAAAAGCCATCCATTGTCAAGAAAAGTTCATTTATAGTCACTCAAGCCTAGAAAAGGCTTATTACTCAGTTTAAATGCCTTTATAATCCCATTATTGAATTTATTTTGAATTTTTTTTACATTTTTTGATTAGAACAGATTGTAATTGATTGTTTGCCTCGGGAAACGTGGAGCGAAAGCCATCCATTGTCAAGAAAAGATCATTTATAGTCACTCATTCCTAGAAAAGCCTTATTACTCGGTTTAAATGCCTTTATAATCCCATTATTGAATTTATTTTGAATTGTTTTTACATTTTTTGATTAAAACAGATTGTAATTGATTGTTTACCTCGGGAAACTTGGAGCGAAAGCCATCCATTGTCAAGAAAAGTTCATATATAGTCACTCAAGCCTAGAAAAGCCTTATTACTCGGTTTAAATGCCTTTATAATCTCATTATTGAATTTATTTTGAATTGTTTTTACATTTTTTGATTAAAACAGATTGTAATTGATTGTTTGCCTCGGGAAACGTGGAGCGAAAGCGATCAATTGTCAAGAAAAGTTCATTTATAGTCACTCATGCCTAGAAAAGCCTTATTACTCGGTTTAAATGCCTTTATAACCCCATAATTGAATTTATTTTGAATTTTTTTTACATTTTTTGATTAAAACATATTATAATTGATTGTTTGCCTCGGGAAACGTGGAGCGAAAGCCATCCATTGTCAAGAAAAGATCATTTATAGTCACTCATGCCTAGAAAAGCCTTATTACTCGGTTTAAATGCATTTATAATCCCATTATTGAATTTATTTTGAATTCTTTTTACATTTTTTGATTAAAACATATTGTAATTGAATGTTTACCTCTAGAAACATGGAGCAAAAGCCATCCATTGTCAAGAAAAGTTCATTTATAGTCACTCAAGCCTAGAAAAGCCTTATTACTCAGTTTAAATGCCTTTATAATCCCATTATTGAATTTATTTTGAATTTTTTTTACATTTTTTGATTAAAACAGACTGTAATTGATTGTTTACCTCGGGAAACGTGGAGCGAAAGCCATCCATTGTCAAGAAAAGTTCATTTATAGTCACTCAAGCCTAGAAAAGCCTTATTACTCGGTTTAAATGCCTTTATAATCCCATTATTGAATTTATTTTGAATTGTTTTTACATTTTTTGATTAAAACAGATTGTAATTGATTGTTTGCCTCGGGAAACGTGGAGCGAAAGCCATCCATGGTCAAGAAAAGTTCATTTATAGTCACTCATGCCTAGAAAAGCCTTATTACTCGGTTTAAATGCATTTATAATCCCATTATTGAATTTATTTTGAATTTTTTTTACATTTTTTGATTAAAACATATTGTAATTGAATGTTTACCTCTAGAAACATGGAGCAAAAGCCATCCATTGTCAAGAAAAGTTCGTTTATAGTCACTCAAGCCTAGAAAAGCCTTATTACTCAGTTTAAATGCCTTTATAATCCCATTATTGAATTTATTTTGAATTTTTTTTACATTTTTTGATTAAAACAGATTGTAATTGATTGTTTGCCTCGGGAAACGTGGAGCGAAAGCCATCCATTGTCAAGAAAAGTTCATTTATAGTCACTCATGCCTAGAAAAGCCTTATTACTCGGTTTAAATGCCTTTATAATGCCATTATTGAATTTATTTTGAATTGTTTTTACATTTTTTGATTAAAACATATTGTAATTCAATGTTTACCTCTAGAAACATGGAGCAAAAGCCATCCATTGTCAAGAAAAGTTCATTTATGGTCACTCAAGCCTAGAAAAGCCTTATTACTCAGTTTAAATGCCTTTATAATCCCATTATTGAATTTATTTTGATTTTTTTTTTACATTTTTTGATTAAAACAGATTGTAATCGATTGTTTGCCTCGGGAAACGTGGAGCGAAAGCCATCCATTGTCAAGAAAAGATCATTTATAGTCACTCATGCCCAGAAAAGCCTTATTAGTCGGTTTAAATGCCTTTATAATCCCATTATTGAATTTATTTTGAATTTTTTTTACATTTTTTGATTAAAACATATTGTAATTGATTGTTTGCCTCGGGAAACGTGGAGCGAAAGCCATCAATTGTCAAGAAAAGTTCATTTATAGTCACTCATGCCTAGAAAAGCCTTATTACTCGGTTTAAATGCCTTTATAACCCCATAATTGAATTTATTTTCAATTTTTTTTACATTTTTTGATTAAAACATATTATAATTGATTGTTTGCCTCGGGAAACGTGGAGCGAAAGCCATCCATTGTCAAGAAAAGATCATTTATAGTCACTCATGCCTAGAAAAGCCTTATTACTCGGTTTAAATGCATTTATAATCCCATTATTGAATTTATTTTGAATTCTTTTTACATTTTTTGATTAAAACATATTGTAATTGAATGTTTACCTCTAGAAACATGGAGCAAAAGCCATCCATTGTCAAGAAAAGTTCATTTATGGTCACTCAAGCCTAGAAAAGCCTTATTACTCAGTTTAAATGCCTTTATAATCCCATTATTGAATTTATTTTGATTTTTGTTTTACATTTTTTGATTAAAACAGATTGTAATTGATTGTTTGCCTCGGGAAACGTGGAGCGAAAGCCATCCATTGTCAAGAAAAGATCATTTATAGTCACTCATGCCTAGAAAAGCCTTATTACTCGGTTTAAATGCCTTTATAATCCCATTATTGAATTTATTTTGAATTGTTTTTACATTTTTTGATTAAAACAGACTGTAATTGATTGTTTGCCTAGGGAAACGTGGAGCGAAAGCCATCCATGGTCAAGAAAAGTTCATTTATAGTCACTCATGCCTAGAAAAGCCTTATTACTCGGTTTAAATGCATTTATAATCCCATTATTGAATTTATTTTGAATTTTTTTTACATTTTTTGATTAAAACATATTGTAATTCAATGTTTACCTCTAGAAACATGGAGCAAAAGCCATCCATTGTCAAGAAAAGTTCATTTATGGTCACTCAAGCCTAGAAAAGCCTTATTACTCAGTTTAAATGCCTTTATAATCCCATTATTGAATTTATTTTGATTTTTTTTTTACATTTTTTGATTAAAACAGATTGTAATCGATTGTTTGCCTCGGGAAACGTGGAGCGAAAGCCATCCATTGTCAAGAAAAGATCATTTATAGTCACTCATGCCCAGAAAAGCCTTATTAGTCGGTTTAAATGCCTTTATAATCCCATTATTGAATTTATTTTGAATTTTTTTTACATTTTTTGATTAAAACATATTGTAATTGATTGTTTGCCTCGGGAAACGTGGAGCGAAAGCCATCCATTGTCAAGAAAAGTTCATTTATAGTCACTCATGCCTAGAAAAGCCTTATTACTCGGTTTAAATGCCTTTATAACCCCATAATTGAATTTATTTTCAATTTTTTTTACATTTTTTGATTAAAACATATTATAATTGATTGTTTGCCTCGGGAAACGTGGAGCGAAAGCCATCCATTGTCAAGAAAAGATCATTTATAGTCACTCATGCCTAGAAAAGCCTTATTACTCGGTTTAAATGCATTTATAATCCCATTATTGAATTTATTTTGAATTCTTTTTACATTTTTTGATTAAAACATATTGTAATTGAATGTTTACCTCTAGAAACATGGAGCAAAAGCCATCCATTGTCAAGAAAAGTTCATTTATGGTCACTCAAGCCTAGAAAAGCCTTATTACTCAGTTTAAATGCCTTTATAATCCCATTATTGAATTTATTTTGATTTTTGTTTTACATTTTTTGATTAAAACATATTGTAATTGATTGTTTGCCTCGGGAAACGTGGAGCGAAAGCCATCCATTGTCAAGAAAAGATCATTTATAGTCACTCATGCCTAGAAAAGCCTTATTACTCGGTTTAAATGCCTTTATAATCCCATTATTGAATTTATTTTGAATTGTTTTTACATTTTTTGATTAAAACAGACTGTAATTGATTGTTTGCCTAGGGAAACGTGGAGCGAAAGCCATCCATGGTCAAGAAAAGTTCATTTATAGTCACTCATGCCTAGAAAAGCCTTATTACTCGGTTTAAATGCATTTATAATCCCATTATTGAATTTATTTTGAATTTTTTTTACATTTTTTGATTAAAACATATTGTAATTCAATGTTTACCTCTAGAAACATGGAGCAAAAGCCATCCATTGTCAAGAAAAGTTCATTTATAGTCACTCAAGCCTAGAAAAGCCTTATTACTCAGTTTAAATGCCTTTATAATCCCATTATTGAATTTATTTTGAATTTTTTTTGCATTTTTTGATTAAAACAGATTGTAATTGATTGTTTGCCTCGGGAAACGTGGAGCGAAAGCCATCCATTGTCAAGAAAAGATCATTTATAGTCACTCATGCCTAGAAAAGCCTTATTACTCGGTTTAAATGCCTTTATAACCCCATAATTGAATTTATTTTGAATTTTTTTTGCTTTTTTTTATTAAAACAGATTGTAATTGATTGTTTGCCTCGGGAAACGGGGATCGAAAGCCATCCATTGTCAAGAAAAGATCATTTATAGTCACTCATGCCTAGAAAAGCCTTATTACTCGGTTTAAATGCCTTTATAACCCCATAATTGAATTTATTTTGAATTTTTTTTACATTTTTTGATTAAAACATATTATAATTGATTGTTTGCCTCGAGAAATGTGGAGCGAAAGCCATCCATTGTCAAGAAAATATCATTTATAGTCACTCATGCCTAGAAAAGCCTTATTACTCGGTTTAAATGCATTTATAATCCCATTATTGAATTTATTTTGAATTCTTTTTACATTTTTTGATTAAAACATATTGTAATTGAATGTTTACCTCTAGAAACATGGAGCAAAAGCCATCCATTGTCAAGAAAAGTTCATTTATAGTCACTCAAGCCTAGAAAAGCCTTATTACTCAGTTTAAATGCCTTTATAATCCCATTATTGAATTTATTTTGAATTTTTTTTACATTTTTTGATTAAAACAGATTGTAATTGATTGTTTGCCTCGGGAAACGTGGAGCGAAAGCCATCCATTGTCAAGAAAAGTTCATTTATAGTCACTCATGCCTAGAAAAGCCTTATTACTCGGTTTAAATGCCTTTATAATCCCATTATTGAATTTATTTTGAATTGTTTTTACATTTTTTGATTAAAACAGATTGTAATTGATTGTTTGCCTCGGGAAACGTGGAGCGAAAGCCATCCATGGTCAAGAAAAGTTCATTTATAGTCACTCATGCCTAGAAAAGCCTTATTACTCGGTTTAAATGCATTTATAATCCCATTATTGAATTTATTTTGAATTTTTTTTACATTTTTTGATTAAAACATATTGTAATTGAATGTTTACCTCTAGAAACATGGAGCAAAAGCCATCCATTGTCAAGAAAAGTTCATTTATAGTCACTCAAGCCTAGAAAAGCCTTATTACTCAGTTTAAATGCCTTTATAATCCCATTATTGAATTTATTTTGAATTTTTTTTACATTTTTTGATTAAAACAGATTGTAATTGATTGTTTGCCTCGGGAAACGTGGAGCGAAAGCCATCCATTGTCAAGAAAAGTTCATTTATAGTCACTCATGCCTAGAAAAGCCTTATTACTCGGTTTAAATGCCTTTATAATCCCATTATTGAATTTATTTTGAATTGTTTTTACATTTTTTGATTAAAACATATTGTAATTGAATGTTGACCTCTAGAAACATGGAGCAAAAGCCATCCATTGTCAAGAAAAGTTCATTTATAGTCACTCAAGCCTAGAAAAGCCTTCTTACTCAGTTTAAATGCCTTTATAATCCCATTATTGAATTTATTTTGAATTTTTTTTACATTTTTTGATTAAAACAGATTGTAATTGATTGTTTGCCTCGGGAAACGTGGAGCGAAAGCCATCCATTGTCAAGAAAAGATCATTTATAGTCACTCAAGCCTAGAAAAGCCTTATTACTCGGTTTAAATGCCTTTATAATCCCATTATTGAATTTATTTTGAATTTTTTTTACATTTTTTGATTAAACCAGATTGTAATTGATTGTTTGCCTCGGGAAACGTGGAGCGAAAGCCATCCATTGTCAAGAAAAGATCATTTATAGTCACTCATGCCTAGAAAAGCCTTATTACTCGGTTTAAATGCCTTTATAACCCCATAATTGAATTTATTTTGAATTTTTTTTGCATTTTTTTATGAAAACAGATTGTAATTGATTGTTTACCTCGGGAAACATGGAGCAAAAGCCATCCATTGTCAAGAAAGGTTCATTTATAGTCACTCATGCCTAGAAAAGCCTTATTACTCGGTTTAAATGCCTTTATAATCCCATTATTGAATTTATTTTGAATTTTGTTTACATTTTTTGATTAAAACAGATTGTAATTGATTGTTTGCCTCGGGAAACGTGGAGCGAAAGCCATCCATTGTCAAGAAAAGATCATTTATAGTCACTCATGCCTAGAAAAGCCTTATTACTCGGTTTAAATGCCTTTATAATCCCATTATTGAATTTTTTTTCAATTGTTTTTACATTTTTTGATTAAAACAGATTGTAATTGATTGTTTGCCTAGGGAAACGTGGAGCGAAAGCCATCCATTGTCAAGAAAAGATCATTTATAGTCACTCATGCCTAGAAAAGCCTTATTACTCGGTTTAAATGCCTTTATAATCCCATTATTGATTTATTTTGATTTTTTTTTACATTTTTTGATTAAAACATATTGTAATAGATTGTTTACCTCTAGAAACATGGAGCAAAAGCCATCCATTGTCAAGAAAAGTTCATTTATAGTCAATCAAGCCTAGAAAAGCCTTATTACTCGGTTTAAATGCCTTTATAATCCCATTATTGAATTTTTTTTGAATTGTTTTTACATTTTTTGATTAAAACATATTGTAATTGAATGTTGACCTCTAGAAACATGGAGCAAAAGCCATCCATTGTCAAGAAAAGTTCATTTATAGTCACTCAAGCCTAGAAAAGCCTTATTACTCAGTTTAAATGCCTTTATAATCCCATTATTGAATTTATTTTGAATTTTTTTTACATGTTTTGATTAGAACAGATTGTAATTGATTGTTTGCCTCGGGAAACGTGGAGCGAAAGCCATCCATTGTCAAGAAAAGATCATTTATAGTCACTCATGCCTAGAAAAGCCTTATTACTCGGTTTAAATGCCTTTATAATCCCATTATTGAATTTATTTTGAATTGTTTTTACATTTTTTGATTAAAACAGATTGTAATTGATTGTTTACCTCGGGAAACTTGGAGCGAAAGCCATCCATTGTCAAGAAAAGTTCATATATAGTCACTCAAGCCTAGAAAAGCCTTATTACTCGGTTTAAATGCCTTTATAATCTCATTATTGAATTTATTTTGAATTGTTTTTACATTTTTTGATTAAAACAGATTGTAATTGATTGTTTGCCTCGGGAAACGTGGAGCGAAAGCGATCCATTGTCAAGAAAAGTTCATTTATAGTCACTCATGCCTAGAAAAGCCTTATTACTCGGTTTAAATGCCTTTATAACCCCATAATTGAATTTATTTTGAATTTTTTTTACATTTTTTGATTAAAACATATTATAATTGATTGTTTGCCTCGGGAAACGTGGAGCGAAAGCCATCCATTGTCAAGAAAAGATCATTTATAGTCACTCATGCCTAGAAAAGCCTTATTACTCGGTTTAAATGCATTTATAATCCCATTATTGAATTTATTTTGAATTCTTTTTACATTTTTTGATTAAAACATATTGTAATTGAATGTTTACCTCTAGAAACATGGAGCAAAAGCCATCCATTGTCAAGAAAAGTTCATTTATAGTCACTCAAGCCTAGAAAAGCCTTATTACTCAGTTTAAATGCCTTTATAATCCCATTATTGAATTTATTTTGAATTTTTTTTACATTTTTTGATTAAAACAGATTGTAATTGATTGTTTGCCTCGGGAAACGTGGAGCGAAAGCCATCCATTGTCAAGAAAAGTTCATTTATAGTCACTCAAGCCTAGAAAAGCCTTATTACTCGGTTTAAATGCCTTTATAATCCCATTATTGAATTTATTTTGAATTGTTTTTACATTTTTTGATTAAAACAGATTGTAATTGATTGTTTGCCTCGGGAAACGTGGAGCGAAAGCCATCCATGGTCAAGAAAAGTTCATTTATAGTCACTCATGCCTAGAAAAGCCTTATTACTCGGTTTAAATGCATTTATAATCCCATTATTGAATTTATTTTGAATTTTTTTTACATTTTTTGATTAAAACATATTGTAATTGAATGTTTACCTCTAGAAACATGGAGCAAAAGCCATCCATTGTCAAGAAAAGTTCGTTTATAGTCACTCAAGCCTAGAAAAGCCTTATTACTCAGTTTAAATGCCTTTATAATCCCATTATTGAATTTATTTTGAATTTTTTTTACATTTTTTGATTAAAACAGATTGTAATTGATTGTTTGCCTCGGGAAACGTGGAGCGAAAGCCATCCATTGTCAAGAAAAGTTCATTTATAGTCACTCATGCCTAGAAAAGCCTTATTACTCGGTTTAAATGCCTTTATAATGCCATTATTGAATTTATTTTGAATTGTTTTTACATTTTTTGATTAAAACATATTGTAATTGAATGTTGACCTCTAGAAACATGGAGCAAAAGCCATCCATTGTCAAGAAAAGTTCATTTATAGTCACTCAAGCCTAGAAAAGCCTTATTACTCAGTTTAAATGCCTTTATAATCCCATTATTGAATTTATTTTGAATTTTTTTTACATTTTTTGATTAAAACAGATTGTAATTGATTGTTTGCCTCGGGAAACGTGGAGCGAAAGCCATCCATTGTCAAGAAAAGATCATTTATAGTCACTCATGCCTAGAAAAGCCTTATTACTCGGTTTAAATGCCTTTATAACCCCATAATTGAATTTATTTTGAATTGTTTTTGCATTTTTTTATTAAAACAGATTGTAATTGATTGTTTACCTCGGGAAACATGGAGCAAAAGCCATCCATTGTCAAGAAAAGATCATTTATAGTCACTCATGCCTAGAAAAGCCTTATTACTCGGTTTAAATGCCTTTATAACCCCATAATTGAATTTATTTTGAATTTTTTTATTAAAACAGATTGTAATTGATTGTTTGCCTCGGGAAACGTGGATCGAAAGCCATCCATTGTCAAGAAAAGATCATTTATAGTCACTCATGCCTAGAAAAGCCTTATTACTCGGTTTAAATGCCTTTATAACCCCATAATTGAATTTTTTTTGAATTTTTTTTACATTTTTTGATTAAAACAAATTATAATTGATTGTTTGCCTCGGGAAACGTGGAGCGAAAGCCATCCATTGTCATGAAAAGATCATTTATAATCACTCATGCCTAGAAAAGCCTTATTACTCGGTTTAAATGCCTTTATAACCCCATAATTGAATTTATTTTGAATTTTTTTTACATTTTTTTATTAAAACAGATTGTAATTGATTGTTTGCCTCGGGAAACGTGGATCGAAAGCCATCCATTGTCAAGAAAAGATCATTTATAGTCACTCATGCCTAGAAAAGCCTTATTACTCGGTTTAAATGCCTTTATAACCCCATAATTGAATTTATTTTCAATTTTTTATACATTTTTTGATTAAAACATATTATAATTGATTGTTTGCCTCGGGAAACGTGGAGCGAAAGCCATCCATTGTCAAGAAAAGATCATTTATAGTCACTCATGCCTAGAAAAGCCTTATTACTCGGTTTAAATGCCTTCATAACCCCATAATTGAATTTATTTTGAATTTTTTTTGCATTTTTTTATTAAAACAGATTGTAATTGATTGTTTGCCTCGGGAAACGTGGAGCGAAAGCCATCCATTGTCAAGAAAAGATCATTTATAGTCACTCATGCCTAGAAAAGCCTTATTACTCGGTTTAAATGCCTTTATAACCCCATAATTGAATTTATTTTGAATTTTTTTTACATTTTTTTATTAAAACAGATTGTAATTGATTGTTTGCCTCGGGAAACGTGGATCGAAAGCCATCCATTGTCAAGAAAAGATCATTTATAGTCACTCATGCCTAGAAAAGCCTTATTACTCGGTTTAAATGCCTTTATAACCCCATAATTGAATTTATTTTCAATTTTTTTTACATTTTTTGATTAAAACATATTATAATTGATTGTTTGCCTCGGGAAACGTGGAGCGAAAGCCATCCATTGTCAAGAAAATATCATTTATAGTCACTCATGCCAAGAAAAGCCTTATTACTCGGTTTAAATGCATTTATAATCCCATTATTGAATTTATTTTGAATTCTTTTTACATTTTTTGATTAAAACATATTGTAATTGAATGTTTACCTCTAGAAACATGGAGCAAAAGCCATCCATTGTCAAGAAAAGTTCATTTATGGTCACTCAAGCCTAGAAAAGCCTTATTACTCAGTTTAAATGCCTTTATAATCCCATTATTGAATTTATTTTGATTTTTTTTTTACATTTTTTGATTAAAACAGATTGTAATTGATTGTTTGCCTCGGGAAACGTGGAGCGAAAGCCATCCATTGTCAAGAAAAGATCATTTATAGTCACTCATGCCTAGAAAAGCCTTATTACTCGGTTTAAATGCCTTTATAATCCCATTATTGAATTTATTTTGAATTGTTTTTACATTTTTTGATTAAAACAGACTGTAATTGATTGTTTGCCTCGGGAAACGTGGAGCGAAAGCCATCCATGGTCAAGAAACGTTCATTTATAGTCACTCATGCCTAGAAAAGCCTTATTACTCGGTTTAAATGCATTTATAATCCCATTATTGAATTTATTTTGAATTTTTTTTACATTTTTTGATTAAAACATATTGTAATTCAATGTTTACCTCTAGAAACATGGAGCAAAAGCCATCCATTGTCAAGAAAAGTTCATTTATGGTCACTCAAGCCTAGAAAAGCCTTATTACTCAGTTTAAATGCCTTTATAATCCCATTATTGAATTTATTTTGATTTTTTTTTTACATTTTTTGATTAAAACAGATTGTAATCGATTGTTTGCCTCGGGAAACGTGGAGCGAAAGCCATCCATTGTCAAGAAAAGATCATTTATAGTCACTCATGCCCAGAAAAGCCTTATTAGTCGGTTTAAATGCCTTTATAATCCCATTATTCAATTTATTTTGAATTTTTTTTACATTTTTTGATTAAAACATATTGTAATTGATTGTTTGCCTCGGGAAACGTGGAGCGAAAGCCATCCATTGTCAAGAAAAGTTCATTTATAGTCACTCATGCCTAGAAAAGCCTTATTACTCGGTTTAAATGCCTTTATAACCCCATAATTGAATTTATTTTCAATTTTTTTTACATTTTTTGATTAAAACATATTATAATTGATTGTTTGCCTCGGGAAACGTGGAGCGAAAGCCATCCATTGTCAAGAAAAGATCATTTATAGTCACTCATGCCTAGAAAAGCCTTATTACTCGGTTTAAATGCATTTATAATCCCATTATTGAATTTATTTTGAATTCTTTTTACATTTTTTGATTAAAACATATTGTAATTGAATGTTTACCTCTAGAAACATGGAGCAAAAGCCATCCATTGTCAAGAAAAGTTCATTTATGGTCACTCAAGCCTAGAAAAGCCTTATTACTCAGTTTAAATGCCTTTATAATCCCATTATTGAATTTATTTTGATTTTTGTTTTACATTTTTTGATTAAAACAGATTGTAATTGATTGTTTGCCTCGGGAAACGTGGAGCGAAAGCCATCCATTGTCAAGAAAAGATCATTTATAGTCACTCATGCCTAGAAAAGCCTTATTACTCGGTTTAAATGCCTTTATAATCCCATTATTGAATTTATTTTGAATTGTTTTTACATTTTTTGATTAAAACAGACTGTAATTGATTGTTTGCCTAGGGAAACGTGGAGCGAAAGCCATCCATGGTCAAGAAAAGTTCATTTATAGTCACTCATGCCTAGAAAAGCCTTATTACTCGGTTTAAATGCATTTATAATCCCATTATAGAATTTATTTTGAATTTTTTTTACATTTTTTGATTAAAACATATTGTAATTCAATGTTTACCTCTAGAAACATGGAGCAAAAGCCATCCATTGTCAAGAAAAGTTCATTTATAGTCACTCAAGCCTAGAAAAGCCTTATTACTCAGTTTAAATGCCTTTATAATCCCATTATTGAATTTATTTTGAATTTTTTTTGCATTTTTTGATTAAAACAGATTGTAATTGATTGTTTGCCTCGGGAAACGTGGAGCGAAAGCCATCCATTGTCAAGAAAAGATCATTTATAGTCACTCATGCCTAGAAAAGCCTTATTACTCGGTTTAAATGCCTTTATAACCCCATAATTGAATTTATTTTGAATTTTTTTTGCTTTTTTTTATTAAAACAGATTGTAATTGATTGTTTGCCTCGGGAAACGGGGATCGAAAGCCATCCATTGTCAAGAAAAGATCATTTATAGTCACTCATGCCTAGAAAAGCCTTATTACTCGGTTTAAATGCCTTTATAACCCCATAATTGAATTTATTTTGAATTTTTTTTACATTTTTTGATTAAAACATATTATAATTGATTGTTTGCCTCGAGAAATGTGGAGCGAAAGCCATCCATTGTCAAGAAAATATCATTTATAGTCACTCATGCCTAGAAAAGCCTTATTACTCGGTTTAAATGCATTTATAATCCCATTATTGAATTTATTTTGAATTCTTTTTACATTTTTTGATTAAAACATATTGTAATTGAATGTTTACCTCTAGAAACATGGAGCAAAAGCCATCCATTGTCAAGAAAAGTTCATTTATAGTCACTCAAGCCTAGAAAAGCCTTATTACTCAGTTTAAATGCCTTTATAATCCCATTATTGAATTTATTTTGAATTTTTTTTACATTTTTTGATTAAAACAGATTGTAATTGATTGTTTGCCTCGGGAAACGTGGAGCGAAAGCCATCCATTGTCAAGAAAAGTTCATTTATAGTCACTCATGCCTAGAAAAGCCTTATTACTCGGTTTAAATGCCTTTATAATCCCATTATTGAATTTTTTTTGAATTGTTTTTACATTTTTTGATTAAAACAGATTGTAATTGATTGTTTGCCTCGGGAAACGTGGAGCGAAAGCCATCCATGGTCAAGAAAAGTTCATTTATAGTCACTCATGCCTAGAAAAGCCTTATTACTCGGTTTAAATGCATTTATAATCCCATTATTGAATTTATTTTGAATTTTTTTTACATTTTTTGATTAAAACATATTGTAATTGAATGTTTACCTCTAGAAACATGGAGCAAAAGCCATCCATTGTCAAGAAAAGTTCATTTATAGTCACTCAAGCCTAGAAAAGCCTTATTACTCAGTTTAAATGCCTTTATAATCCCATTATTGAATTTATTTTGAATTTTTTTTACATTTTTTGATTAAAACAGATTGTAATTGATTGTTTGCCTCGGGAAACGTGGAGCGAAAGCCATCCATTGTCAAGAAAAGTTCATTTATAGTCACTCATGCCTAGAAAAGCCTTATTACTCGGTTTAAATGCCTTTATAATCCCATTATTGAATTTATTTTGAATTGTTTTTACATTTTTTGATTAAAACATATTGTAATTGAATGTTGACCTCTAGAAACATGGAGCAAAAGCCATCCATTGTCAAGAAAAGTTCATTTATAGTCACTCAAGCCTAGAAAAGCCTTCTTACTCAGTTTAAATGCCTTTATAATCCCATTATTGAATTTATTTTGAATTTTTTTTACATTTTTTGATTAAAACAGATTGTAATTGATTGTTTGCCTCGGGAAACGTGGAGCGAAAGCCATCCATTGTCAAGAAAAGATCATTTATAGTCACTCAAGCCTAGAAAAGCCTTATTACTCGGTTTAAATGCCTTTATAATCCCATTATTGAATTTATTTTGAATTTTTTTTACATTTTTTGATTAAACCAGATTGTAATTGATTGTTTGCCTCGGGAAACGTGGAGCGAAAGCCATCCATTGTCAAGAAAAGATCATTTATAGTCACTCATGCCTAGAAAAGCCTTATTACTCGGTTTAAATGCCTTTATAACCCCATAATTGAATTTATTTTGAATTTTTTTTGCATTTTTTTATTAAAACAGATTGTAATTGATTGTTTACCTCGGGAAACATGGAGCAAAAGCCATCCATTGTCAAGAAAGGTTCATTTATAGTCACTCATGCCTAGAAAAGCCTTATTACTCGGTTTAAATGCCTTTATAATCCCATTATTGAATTTATTTTGAATTTTGTTTACATTTTTTGATTAAAACAGATTGTAATTGATTGTTTGCCTCGGGAAACGTGGAGCGAAAGCCATCCATTGTCAAGAAAAGATCATTTATAGTCACTCATGCCTAGAAAAGCCTTATTACTCGGTTTAAATGCCTTTATAATCCCATTATTGAATTTTTTTTCAATTGTTTTTACATTTTTTGATTAAAACAGATTGTAATTGATTGTTTGCCTAGGGAAACGTGGAGCGAAAGCCATCCATTGTCAAGAAAAGATCATTTATAGTCACTCATGCCTAGAAAAGCCTTATTACTCGGTTTAAATGCCTTTATAATCCCATTATTGATTTATTTTGATTTTTTTTTACATTTTTTGATTAAAACATATTGTAATAGATTGTTTACCTCTAGAAACATGGAGCAAAAGCCATCCATTGTCAAGAAAAGTTCATTTATAGTCAATCAAGCCTAGAAAAGCCTTATTACTCGGTTTAAATGCCTTTATAATCCCATTATTGAATTTTTTTTGAATTGTTTTTACATTTTTTGATTAAAACATATTGTAATTGAATGTTGACCTCTAGAAACATGGAGCAAAAGCCATCCATTGTCAAGAAAAGTTCATTTATAGTCACTCAAGCCTAGAAAAGCCTTATTACTCAGTTTAAATGCCTTTATAATCCCATTATTGAATTTATTTTGAATTTTTTTTACATGTTTTGATTAGAACAGATTGTAATTGATTGTTTGCCTCGGGAAACGTGGAGCGAAAGCCATCCATTGTCAAGAAAAGATCATTTATAGTCACTCATGCCTAGAAAAGCCTTATTACTCGGTTTAAATGCCTTTATAATCCCATTATTGAATTTATTTTGAATTGTTTTTACATTTTTTGATTAAAACAGATTGTAATTGATTGTTTACCTCGGGAAACTTGGAGCGAAAGCCATCCATTGTCAAGAAAAGTTCATATATAGTCACTCAAGCCTAGAAAAGCCTTATTACTCGGTTTAAATGCCTTTATAATCTCATTATTGAATTTATTTTGAATTGTTTTTACATTTTTTGATTAAAACAGATTGTAATTGATTGTTTGCCTCGGGAAACGTGGAGCGAAAGCGATCCATTGTCAAGAAAAGTTCATTTATAGTCACTCATGCCTAGAAAAGCCTTATTACTCGGTTTAAATGCCTTTATAACCCCATAATTGAATTTATTTTGAATTTTTTTTACATTTTTTGATTAAAACATATTATAATTGATTGTTTGCCTCGGGAAACGTGGAGCGAAAGCCATCCATTGTCAAGAAAAGATCATTTATAGTCACTCATGCCTAGAAAAGCCTTATTACTCGGTTTAAATGCATTTATAATCCCATTATTGAATTTATTTTGAATTCTTTTTACATTTTTTGATTAAAACATATTGTAATTGAATGTTTACCTCTAGAAACATGGAGCAAAAGCCATCCATTGTCAAGAAAAGTTCATTTATAGTCACTCAAGCCTAGAAAAGCCTTATTACTCAGTTTAAATGCCTTTATAATCCCATTATTGAATTTATTTTGAATTTTTTTTACATTTTTTGATTAAAACAGATTGTAATTGATTGTTTGCCTCGGGAAACGTGGAGCGAAAGCCATCCATTGTCAAGAAAAGTTCATTTATAGTCACTCAAGCCTAGAAAAGCCTTATTACTCGGTTTAAATGCCTTTATAATCCCATTATTGAATTTATTTTGAATTGTTTTTACATTTTTTGATTAAAACAGATTGTAATTGATTGTTTGCCTCGGGAAACGTGGAGCGAAAGCCATCCATGGTCAAGAAAAGTTCATTTATAGTCACTCATGCCTAGAAAAGCCTTATTACTCGGTTTAAATGCATTTATAATCCCATTATTGAATTTATTTTGAATTTTTTTTACATTTTTTGATTAAAACATATTGTAATTGAATGTTTACCTCTAGAAACATGGAGCAAAAGCCATCCATTGTCAAGAAAAGTTCGTTTATAGTCACTCAAGCCTAGAAAAGCCTTATTACTCAGTTTAAATGCCTTTATAATCCCATTATTGAATTTATTTTGAATTTTTTTTACATTTTTTGATTAAAACAGATTGTAATTGATTGTTTGCCTCGGGAAACGTGGAGCGAAAGCCATCCATTGTCAAGAAAAGTTCATTTATAGTCACTCATGCCTAGAAAAGCCTTATTACTCGGTTTAAATGCCTTTATAATGCCATTATTGAATTTATTTTGAATTGTTTTTACATTTTTTGATTAAAACATATTGTAATTGAATGTTGACCTCTAGAAACATGGAGCAAAAGCCATCCATTGTCAAGAAAAGTTCATTTATAGTCACTCAAGCCTAGAAAAGCCTTATTACTCAGTTTAAATGCCTTTATAATCCCATTATTGAATTTATTTTGAATTTTTTTTACATTTTTTGATTAAAACAGATTGTAATTGATTGTTTGCCTCGGGAAACGTGGAGCGAAAGCCATCCATTGTCAAGAAAAGATCATTTATAGTCACTCATGCCTAGAAAAGCCTTATTACTCGGTTTAAATGCCTTTATAACCCCATAATTGAATTTATTTTGAATTGTTTTTGCATTTTTTTATTAAAACAGATTGTAATTGATTGTTTACCTCGGGAAACATGGAGCAAAAGCCATCCATTGTCAAGAAAAGATCATTTATAGTCACTCATGCCTAGAAAAGCCTTATTACTCGGTTTAAATGCCTTTATAACCCCATAATTGAATTTATTTTGAATTTTTTTATTAAAACAGATTGTAATTGATTGTTTGCCTCGGGAAACGTGGATCGAAAGCCATCCATTGTCAAGAAAAGATCATTTATAGTCACTCATGCCTAGAAAAGCCTTATTACTCGGTTTAAATGCCTTTATAACCCCATAATTGAATTTTTTTTGAATTTTTTTTACATTTTTTGATTAAAACAAATTATAATTGATTGTTTGCCTCGGGAAACGTGGAGCGAAAGCCATCCATTGTCATGAAAAGATCATTTATAATCACTCATGCCTAGAAAAGCCTTATTACTCGGTTTAAATGCCTTTATAACCCCATAATTGAATTTATTTTGAATTTTTTTTACATTTTTTTATTAAAACAGATTGTAATTGATTGTTTGCCTCGGGAAACGTGGATCGAAAGCCATCCATTGTCAAGAAAAGATCATTTATAGTCACTCATGCCTAGAAAAGCCTTATTACTCGGTTTAAATGCCTTTATAACCCCATAATTGAATTTATTTTCAATTTTTTATACATTTTTTGATTAAAACATATTATAATTGATTGTTTGCCTCGGGAAACGTGGAGCGAAAGCCATCCATTGTCAAGAAAAGATCATTTATAGTCACTCATGCCTAGAAAAGCCTTATTACTCGGTTTAAATGCCTTCATAACCCCATAATTGAATTTATTTTGAATTTTTTTTGCATTTTTTTATTAAAACAGATTGTAATTGATTGTTTGCCTCGGGAAACGTGGAGCGAAAGCCATCCATTGTCAAGAAAAGATCATTTATAGTCACTCATGCCTAGAAAAGCCTTATTACTCGGTTTAAATGCCTTTATAACCCCATAATTGAATTTATTTTGAATTTTTTTTACATTTTTTTATTAAAACAGATTGTAATTGATTGTTTGCCTCGGGAAACGTGGATCGAAAGCCATCCATTGTCAAGAAAAGATCATTTATAGTCACTCATGCCTAGAAAAGCCTTATTACTCGGTTTAAATGCCTTTATAACCCCATAATTGAATTTATTTTCAATTTTTTTTACATTTTTTGATTAAAACATATTATAATTGATTGTTTGCCTCGGGAAACGTGGAGCGAAAGCCATCCATTGTCAAGAAAATATCATTTATAGTCACTCATGCCAAGAAAAGCCTTATTACTCGGTTTAAATGCATTTATAATCCCATTATTGAATTTATTTTGAATTCTTTTTACATTTTTTGATTAAAACATATTGTAATTGAATGTTTACCTCTAGAAACATGGAGCAAAAGCCATCCATTGTCAAGAAAAGTTCATTTATGGTCACTCAAGCCTAGAAAAGCCTTATTACTCAGTTTAAATGCCTTTATAATCCCATTATTGAATTTATTTTGATTTTTTTTTTACATTTTTTGATTAAAACAGATTGTAATTGATTGTTTGCCTCGGGAAACGTGGAGCGAAAGCCATCCATTGTCAAGAAAAGATCATTTATAGTCACTCATGCCTAGAAAAGCCTTATTACTCGGTTTAAATGCCTTTATAATCCCATTATTGAATTTATTTTGAATTGTTTTTACATTTTTTGATTAAAACAGACTGTAATTGATTGTTTGCCTCGGGAAACGTGGAGCGAAAGCCATCCATGGTCAAGAAACGTTCATTTATAGTCACTCATGCCTAGAAAAGCCTTATTACTCGGTTTAAATGCATTTATAATCCCATTATTGAATTTATTTTGAATTTTTTTTACATTTTTTGATTAAAACATATTGTAATTCAATGTTTACCTCTAGAAACATGGAGCAAAAGCCATCCATTGTCAAGAAAAGTTCATTTATAGTCACTCAAGCCTAGAAAAGCCTTATTACTCAGTTTAAATGCCTTTATAATCCCATTATTGAATTTATTTTGAATTTGTTTTACATTTTTTGATTAAAACAGATTGTAATTGATTGTTTGCCTCGGGAAACGTGGAGCGAAAGCCATCCATGGTCCAGAAAAGTTCATTTATAGTCACTCATGCCTAGAAAAGCCTTATTACTCGGTTTAAATGCATTTATAATCCCATTATTGAATTTATTCTGAATTTTTTTTACATTTTTTGATTAAAACATATTGTAATTGAATGTTTACCTCTAGAAACATGGAGCAAAAGCCATCCATTGTCAAGAAAAGTTCATTTATAGTCACTCAAGCCTAGAAAAGCCTTATTACTCAGTTTAAATGCCTTTATAATCCCATTATTGAATTTATTTTGAATTTTTTTTACATTTTTTGATTAAAACAGATTGTAATTGATTGTTTGCCTCAGGAAACGTGGAGCGAAAGCCATCCATTGTCAAGAAAAGTTCATTTATAGTCACTCATGCCTAGAAAAGCCTTATTACTCGGTTTAAATGCCTTTATAATGCCATTATTGAATTTATTTTGAATTGTTTTTACATTTTTTGATTAAAACATATTGTAATTGAATGTTGACCTCTAGAAACATGGAGCAAAAGCCATCCATTGTCAAGAAAAGTTCATTTATAGTCACTCAAGCCTAGAAAAGCCTTATTACTCAGTTTAAATGCCTTTATAATCCCATTATTGAATTTATTTTGAATTTTTTTTGCATTTTTTGATTAAAACAGATTGTAATTCATTGTTTGCCTCGGGAAACGTGGAGCGAAAGCCATCCATTGTCAAGAAAAGATCATTTATAGTCACTCATGCCTAGAAAAGCCTTATTACTCGGTTTAAATGCCTTTATAACCCCATAATTGAATTTATTTTGAATTTTTTTTGCATTTTTTTATTAAAACAGATTGTAATTGATTGTTTGCCTCGGGAAACGGGGATCGAAAGCCATCCATTGTCAAGAAAAGATCATTTATAGTCACTCATGCCTAGAAAAGCCTTATTACTCGGTTTAAATGCCTTTATAACCCCATAATTGAATTTATTTTGAATTTTTTTTACATTTTTTGATTAAAACATATTATAATTGATTGTTTGCCTCGGAAAATGTGGAGCGAAAGCCATCCATTGTCAAGAAAATATCATTTATAGTCACTCATGCCTAGAAAAGCCTTATTACTCGGTTTAAATGCATTTATAATCCCATTATTGAATTTATTTTGAATTCTTTTTACATTTTTTGATTAAAACATATTGTAATTGAATGTTTACCTCTAGAAACATGGAGCAAAAGCCATCCATTGTCAAGAAAAGTTCATTTATAGTCACTCAAGCCTAGAAAAGCCTTATTACTCAGTTTAAATGCCTTTATAATCCCATTATTGAATTTATTTTGATTTTTTTTTACATTTTTTGATTAAAACAGATTGTAATTGATTGTTTGCCTCGGGAAACGTGGAGCGAAAGCCATCCATTGTCAAGAAAAGATCATTTATAGTCACTCATGCCTAGAAAAGCCTTATTACTCGGTTTAAATGCCTTTATAATCCCATTATTGAATTTATTTTGAATTGTTTTTACATTTTTTGATTAAAACAGATTGTAATTGATTGTTTGCCTCGGGAAACGTGGAGTGAAAGCCATCCATGGTCAAGAAAAACTCATTTATAGTCACTCATGCCTAGAAAAGCCTTATTACTCGGTTTAAATGCATTTATAATCCCATTATTGAATTTATTTTGAATTTTTTTTACATTTTTTGATTAAAACATATTGTAATTGAATGTTTACCTCTAGAAACATGGAGCAAAAGCCATCCATTGTCAAGAAAAGTTCATTTATAGTCACTCAAGCCTAGAAAAGCCTTATTACTCAGTTTAAATGCCTTTATAATCCCATTATTGAATTTATTTTGAATTTTTTTTACATTTTTTGATTAAAACAGATTGTAATTGATTGTTTGCCTCGGGAAACGTGGAGCGAAAGCCATCCATTGTCAAGAAAAGTTCATTTATAGTCACTCATGCCTAGAAAAGCCTTATTACTCGGTTTAAATGCCTTTATAATCCCATTATTGAATTTATTTTGAATTGTTTTTACATTTTTTGATTAAAACATATTGTAATTGAATGTTGACCTCTAGAAACATGGAGCAAAAGCCATCCATTGTCAAGAAAAGTTCATTTATATTCACTCAAGCCTAGAAAAGCCTTATTACTCAGTTTAAATGCCTTTATAATCCCATTATTGAATTTATTTTGAATTTTTTTTACATTTTTTGATTAAAACATATTATAATTGATTGTTTTCCTCGGGAAACGTGGAGCGAAAGCCATCCATTGTCAAGAAAAGATCATTTATAGTCACTCATGCCTAGAAAAGCCTTATTACTCGGTTTAAATGCATTTATAATCCCATTATTGAATTTATTTTGAATTCTTTTTACATTTTTTGATTAAAACATATTGTAATTGAATGTTTACCTCTAGAAACATGGAGCAAAAGCCATCCATTGTCAAGAAAAGTTCATTTATGGTCACTCAAGCCTAGAAAAGCCTTATTACTCAGTTTAAATGCCTTTATAATCCCATTATTGAATTTATTTTGAATTTTTTTTACATTTTTTGATTAAAACAGATTGTAATTGATTGTTTGCCTCGGGAAACGTGGAGCGAAAGCCATCCATTGTCAAGAAAAGATCATTTATAGTCACTCATGCCTAGAAAAGCCTTATTACTCGGTTTAAATGCCTTTATAATCCCATTATTGAATTTATTTTGAATTGTTTTTACATTTTTTGATTAAAACAGATTGTAATTGATTGTTTGCCTCGGGAAACGTGGAGCGAAAGCCATCCATGGTCAAGAAAAGTTCATTTATAGTCACTCATGCCTAGAAAAGCCTTATTACTCGGTTTAAATGCATTTATAATCCCATTATTGAATTTATTTTGAATTTTTTTTACATTTTTTGATTAAAACATATTGTAATTGAATGTTTACCTCTAGAAACATGGAGCAAAAGCCATCCATTGTCAAGAAAAGTTCATTTATAGTCACTCAAGCCTAGAAAAGCCTTATTACTCAGTTTAAATGCCTTTATAATCCCATTATTGAATTTATTTTGAATTTTTTTTTTACATTTTTTGATTAAAACAGATTGTAATTGATTGTTTGCCTCGGGAAACGTGGAGCGAAAGCCATCCATTGTCAAGAAAAGTTCATTTATAGTCACTCATGCCTAGAAAAGCCTTATTACTCGGTTTAAATGCATTTATAATCCCATTATTGAATTTATTTTGAATTGTTTTTACATTTTTTGATTAAAACAGATTGTAATTGATTTTTTGCCTCGGGAAACGTGGAGCGAAAGCGATCCATTGTCAAGAAAAGTTCATTTATAGTCACTCATGCCTAGAAAAGCCTTATTACTCGGTTTAAATGCCTTTATAATCCCATTATTGAGTTTATTTTGAATTTTTTTTACATTTTTTGATTAAAACATATTGTAATAGATTGTTTACCTCTAGAAACATGGAGCAAAAGCCATCCATTGTCAAGAAAAGTTCATTTATAGTCAATCAAGCCTAGAAAAGCCTTATTACTCGGTTTAAATGCCTTTATAATCCCATTATTGAATTTTTTTTGAATTGTTTTTACATTTTTTGATTAAAACAGATTGTAATTGATTGTTTGCCTCGGGAAACGTGGAGCGAAAGCCATCCATTGTCAAGAAAAGTTCATTTATAGTCACTCATGCCTAGAAAAGCCTTATTACTCGGTTTAAATGCCTTTATAATCCCATTATTGATTTATTTTGAATTTTTTTTACATTTTTTGATTAAAACATATTGTAATTGAATGTTGACCTCTAGAAACATGGAGCAAAAGCCATCCATTGTCAAGAAAAGTTCATTTATAGTCACTCAAGCCTAGAAAAGCCTTATTACTCAGTTAAAATGCCTTTATAATCCCATTATTGAATTTATTTTGAATTTTTTTTACATTTTTTGATTAGAACAGATTGTAATTGATTGTTTGCCTCGGGAAACGTGGAGCGAAAGCCATCCATTGTCAAGAAAAGATCATTTATAGTCACTCATGCCTAGAAAAGCCTTATTACTCGGTTTAAATGCCTTTATAACCCCATAATTGAATTTATTTTGAATTTTTTTTGCATTTTTTTATTAAAACAGATTGTAATTGATTGTTTGCCTCAGGAAACGGGGATCGAAAGCCATCCATTGTCAAGAAAAGATCATTTATAGTCACTCATGCCTAGAAAAGCCTTATTACTCGGTTTAAATGCCTTTATAACCCCATAATTGAATTTATTTTGAATTTTTTTTGCATTTTTTTATTAAAACAGATTGTAATTGATTGTTTGCCTCGGGAAACGGGGATCGAAAGCCATCCATTGTCAAGAAAAGATCATTTATAGTCACTCATGCCTAGAAAAGCCTTATTACTCGGTTTAAATGCCTTTATAATCCCATTATTGAATTTATTTTGAATTGTTTTTACATTTTTTGATTAAAACAGATTGTAATTGATTGTTTGCCTCGGGAAACGTGGAGCGAAAGCCATCCATGGTCAAGAAAAGTTCATTTATAGTCACTCATGCCTAGAAAAGCCTTATTACTCGGTTTAAATGCCTTTATAACCCCATAATTGAATTTATTTTGAATTTTTTTTACATTTTTTTATTAAAACAGATTGTAATTGATTGTTTACCTCGGGAAACTTGGAGCGAAAGCCATCCATTGTCAAGAAAAGTTCATATATAGTCACTCAAGCCTAGAAAAGCCTTATTACTCGGTTTAAATGCCTTTATAATCTCATTATTGAATTTATTTTGAATTGTTTTTACATTTTTTGATTAAAACAGATTGTAATTGATTGTTTGCCTCGGGAAACGTGGAGCGAAAGCGATCCATTGTCAAGAAAAGTTCATTTATAGTCACTCATGCCTAGAAAAGCCTTATTACTCGGTTTAAATGCCTTTATAATCCCATTATTGAATTTATTTTGAATTGTTTTTACATTTTTTGATTAAAACAGATTGTAATTGATTGTTTGCCTCGGGAAACGTGGAGTGAAAGCCATCCATGGTCAAGAAAAACTCATTTATAGTCACTCATGCCTAGAAAAGCCTTATTACTCGGTTTAAATGCATTTATAATCCCATTATTGAATTTATTTTGAATTTTTTTTACATTTTTTGATTAAAACATATTGTAATTGAATGTTTACCTCTAGAAACATGGAGCAAAAGCCATCCATTGTCAAGAAAAGTTCATTTATAGTCACTCAAGCCTAGAAAAGCCTTATTACTCAGTTTAAATGCCTTTATAATCCCATTATTGAATTTATTTTGAATTTTTTTTACATTTTTTGATTAAAACAGATTGTAATTGATTGTTTGCCTCGGGAAACGTGGAGCGAAAGCCATCCATTGTCAAGAAAAGTTCATTTATAGTCACTCATGCCTAGAAAAGCCTTATTACTCGGTTTAAATGCCTTTATAATCCCATTATTGAATTTATTTTGAATTGTTTTTACATTTTTTGATTAAAACAGATTGTAATTGATTGTTTGCCTCGGGAAACGTGGAGCGAAAGCCATCCATGGTCAAGAAAAGTTCATTTATAGTCACTCATGCCTAGAAAAGCCTTATTACTCGGTTTAAATGCATTTATAATCCCATTATTGAATTTATTTTGAATTGTTTTTACATTTTTTGATTAAAACAGATTGTAATGGATTGTTTGCCTCGGGAAACGTGGAGCGAAAGCGATCCATTGTCAAGAAAAGTTCATTTATAGTCACTCATGCCTAGAAAAGCCTTATTACTCGGTTTAAATGCCTTTATAATCCCATTATTGAATTTATTTTGAATTTTTTTTACATTTTTTGATTAAAACATATTGTAATTGAATGTTGACTTCTAGAAACATGGAGCAAAAGCCATCGATTGTCAAGAAAAGTTCATTTATAATCACTCAAGCCTAGAAAAGCCTTATTACTCAGTTTAAATGCCTTTATAATCCCATTATTGAATTTATTTTGAATTTTTTTTACATTTTTTGATTAAAACAGATTGTAATTTATTGTTTGCCTCGGGAAACGTGGAGCGAAAGCCATCCATTGTCAAGAAAAGATCATTTATAGTCACTCATGCCTAGAAAAGCCTTATTACTCGGTTTAAATGCCTTTATAACCCCATAATTGAATTTATTTTGAATTTTTTTTGCATTTTTTTATTAAAACAGATTGTAATTGATTATTTGCCTCGCGAAACGTGGATCGAAAGCCATCCATTGTCAAGAAAAGATCATTTATAGTCACTCATGCCTAGAAAAGCCTTATTACTCGGTTTAAATGCCTTTATAATCCCATTATTGAATTTTTTTTGAATTGTTTTTAGATTTTTTGATTAAAACAGATTGTAATTGATAGTTTGCCTCGGGAAACGTGGAGCGAAAGCCATCCATTGTCAAGAAAAGATCATTTATAGTCACTCATGCCTAGAAAAGCATTATTACTCGGTTTAAATGCCTTTATAATCCCATTATTGAATTTATTTTGAATTTTTTTTACATTTTTTGATTAAAACATATTGTAATTGAATGTTGACCTCTAGAAACATGGAGCAAAAGCCATCCATTGTCAAGAAAAGTTCATTTATAGTCACTCAAGCCTAGAAAAGCCTTATTACTCAGTTTAAATGCCTTTATAATCCCATTATTGAATTTATTTTGAATTTTTTTTACATTTTTTTATTAAAACAGATTGTAATTGATTGTTTACCTCGGGAAACTTTGAGCGAAAGCCATCCATTGTCAAGAAAAGTTCAAATATAGTCACTCAAGCCTAGAAAAGCCTTATTACTCGGTTTAAATGCCTTTATAATCCCATTATTGAATTTATTTTGAATTGTTTTTACATTTTTTGATTAAAACAGATTGTAATTGGTAGTTTGCCTCGGGAAACGTGGAGCGAAAGCCATCCATTGTCAAGAAAAGATCATTTATAGTCACTCATGCCTAGAAAAGCCTTATTACTCGGTTTAATTGCCTTTATAATCCCATTATTGAATTTATTTTGAATTGTTTTTACATTTTTTGATTAAAACAGATTGTAATTGATTGTTTGCCTCGGGAAACGTGGAGCGAAAGCCATCCATGGTCAAGAAAAGTTCATTTATAGTCACTCATGCCTAGAAAACCTTATTACTCGGTTTAAATGCATTTATAATCCCATTATTGAATTTATTTTGAATTTTTTTTACATTTTTTGATTAAAACATATTGTAATTGAATGTTTACCTCTAGAAACATGGAGCAAAAGCCATCCATTGTCAAGAAAAGTTCATTTATAGTCACTCAAGCCTAGAAAAGCCTT
Organism: Theobroma cacao; assembly: GCF_053813885.1. NCBI lineage: Eukaryota > Viridiplantae > Streptophyta > Magnoliopsida > Malvales > Malvaceae > Theobroma > Theobroma cacao. The sequence continues at coordinate 13,158,608 of NC_142644.1, read as the reverse complement.
ATTACTCGGTTTAAATGCCTTTATAATCCCATTATTGAATTTATTTTGAATTTTTTTACATTTTTTGATTAAAACAGATTGTAATTGATTGTTTGCCTCGGGAAACGTGGAGCGAAAGCCATCCATTGTCAAGAAAAGTTCATTTATAGTCACTCATGCCTAGAAAAGCCTTATTACTCGGTTTAAATGCCTTTATAATCCCATTATTGAATTTATTTTGAATTGTTTTTACATTTTTTGATTAAAACATATTGTAATTGAATGTTGACCTCTAGAAACATGGAGCAAAAGCCATCCATTGTCAAGAAAAGTTCATTTATAGTCACTCAAGCCTAGAAAAGCCTTATTACTCAGTTTAAATGCCTTTATAATCCCATTATTGAATTTATTTTGAATTTTTTTTACATTTTTTGATTAAAACAGATTGTAATTGATTGTTTGCCTCGGGAAACGTGGAGCGAAAGCCATCCATTGTCAAGAAAAGATCATTTATAGTCACTCATGCCTAGAAAAGCCTTATTACTCGGTTTAAATGCCTTTATAACCCCATAATTGAATTTATTTTGAATTTTGTTTGCATTTTTTTATTAAAACAGATTGTAATTGATTGTTTGCCTCGGGAAACAGGGATCGAAAGCCATCCATTGTCAAGAAAAGATCATTTATAGTCACTCATGCCTAGAAAAGCCTTATTACTCGGTTTAAATGCCATTATAACCCCATAATTGAATTTATTTTGAATTTTTTTTACATTTTTTGATTAAAACATATTCTAATTGATTGTTTGCCTCGGGAAACGTGGACCGAAAGCCATCCAATTTCAAGAAAAGATCATTTATATTCACTCATGCCTAGAAAAACCTTATTACTCGGTTTAAATGCCTTTATAACCCATCATTGAATTTATTTTGAATTTTTTTTACATTTTTTTATTAAAACAGATTGTAATTGATTGTTTACCTCGGGAAACTTGGAGCGAAAGCCATCCATTGTCAACAAAAGTTCATATATAGTCACTCAAGCCTGGAAAAGCCTTATTACTCGGTTTAAATGCCTTTATAATCCCATTATTGAATTTATTTTGAATTGTTTTTACATTTTTTGATTAAAACAGATTGTAATGGATTGTTTGCCTCGGGAAACGTGGAGCGAAAGCGATCCATTGTCAAGAAAAGTTCATTAATAGTCACTCATGCCTAGAAAAGCCTTATTACTCGGTTTAAATGCCTTTATAATCCCATTATTGAATTTATTTTGAATTTTTTTTACATTTTTTGATTAAAACATATTGTAATTGAATGTTGACTTCTAGAAACATGGAGCAAAAGCCATCGATTGTCAAGAAAAGTTCATTTATAATCACTCAAGCCTAGAAAAGCCTTATTACTCAGTTTAAATGCCTTTATAATCCCATTATTGAATTTATTTTGAATTTTTTTTACATTTTTTGATTAAAACAGATTGTAATTTATTGTTTGCCTCGGGAAACGTGGAGCGAAAGCCATCCATTGTCAAGAAAAGATCATTTATAGTCACTCATGCCTAGAAAAGCCTTATTACTCGGTTTAAATGCCTTTATAACCCCATAATTGAATTTATTTTGAATTTTTTTTGCATTTTTTTATTAAAACAGATTGTAATTGATTGTTTGCCTCGCGAAACGTGGATCGAAAGCCATCCATTGTTAAGAAAAGATCATTTATAGTCACTCATGCCTAGAAAAGCCTTATTACTCGGTTTAAATGCCTTTATAATCCCATTATTGAATTTTTTTTGAATTGTTTTTAGATTTTTTGATTAAAACAGATTGTAATTGATAGTTTGCCTCGGGAAACGTGGAGCGAAAGCCATCCATTGTCAAGAAAAGATCATTTATAGTCACTCATGCCTAGAAAAGCATTATTACTCGGTTTAAATGCCTTTATAATCCCATTATTGAATTTATTTTGAATTTTTTTTACATTTTTTGATTAAAACATATTGTAATTGAATGTTGACCTCTAGAAACATGGAGCAAAAGCCATCCATTGTCAAGAAAAGTTCATTTATAGTCACTCAAGCCTAGAAAAGCCTTATTACTCAGTTTAAATGCCTTTATAATCCCATTATTGAATTTATTTTGAATTTTTTTTACATTTTTTTATTAAAACAGATTGTAATTGATTGTTTACCTCGGGAAACTTTGAGCGAAAGCCATCCATTGTCAAGAAAAGTTCAAATATAGTCACTCAAGCCTAGAAAAGCCTTATTACTCGGTTTAAATGCCTTTATAATCCCATTATTGAATTTATTTTGAATTGTTTTTACATTTTTTGATTAAAACAGATTGTAATTGGTAGTTTGCCTCGGGAAACGTGGAGCGAAAGCCATCCATTGTCAAGAAAAGATCATTTATAGTCACTCATGCCTAGAAAAGCCTTATTACTCGGTTTAATTGCCTTTATAATCCCATTATTGAATTTATTTTGAATTGTTTTTACATTTTTTGATTAAAACAGATTGTAATTGATTGTTTGCCTCGGGAAACGTGGAGCGAAAGCCATCCATGGTCAAGAAAAGTTCATTTATAGTCACTCATGCCTAGAAAACCTTATTACTCGGTTTAAATGCATTTATAATCCCATTATTGAATTTATTTTGAATTTTTTTTACATTTTTTGATTAAAACATATTGTAATTGAATGTTTACCTCTAGAAACATGGAGCAAAAGCCATCCATTGTCAAGAAAAGTTCATTTATAGTCACTCAAGCCTAGAAAAGCCTTATTACTCGGTTTAAATGCCTTTATAATCCCATTATTGAATTTATTTTGAATTTTTTTACATTTTTTGATTAAAACAGATTGTAATTGATTGTTTGCCTCGGGAAACGTGGAGCGAAAGCCATCCATTGTCAAGAAAAGTTCATTTATAGTCACTCATGCCTAGAAAAGCCTTATTACTCGGTTTAAATGCCTTTATAATACCATTATTGAATTTATTTTGAATTGTTTTTACATTTTTTGATTAAAACATATTGTAATTGAATGTTGACCTCTAGAAACATGGAGCAAAAGCCATCCATTGTCAAGAAAAGTTCATTTATAGTCACTCAAGCCTAGAAAAGCCTTATTACTCAGTTTAAATGCCTTTATAATCCCATTATTGAATTTATTTTGAATTTTTTTTACATTTTTTGATTAAAACAGATTGTAATTGATTGTTTGCCTCGGGAAACGTGGAGCGAAAGCCATCCATTGTCAAGAAAAGATCATTTATAGTCACTCATGCCTAGAAAAGCCTTATTACTCGGTTTAAATGCCTTTATAACCCCATAATTGAATTTATTTTGAATTTTTTTTGCATTTTTTTATTAAAACAGATTGTAATTGATTGTTTGCCTCGGGAAACAGGGATCGAAAGCCATCCATTGTCAAGAAAAGATCATTTATAGTCACTCATGCCTAGAAAAGCCTTATTACTCGGTTTAAATGCCATTATAACCCCATAATTGAATTTATTTTGAATTTTTTTTACATTTTTTGATTAAAACATATTATAATTGATTGTTTGCCTCGGGAAACGTGGACCGAAAACCATCCAATTTCAAGAAAAGATCATTTATATTCACTCATGCCTAGAAAAACCTTATTACTCGGTTTAAATGCCTTTATAACCCATAATTGAATTTATTTTGAATTTTTTTTACATTTTTTTATTAAAACAGATTGTAATTGATTGTTTACCTTGGGAAACTTGGAGCGAAAGCCATCCATTGTCAACAAAAGTTCATATATAGTCACTCAAGCCTGGAAAAGCCTTATTACTCGGTTTAAATGCCTTTATAATCTCATTATTGAATTTATTTTGAATTGTTTTTATATTTTTTGATTAAAACAGATTGTAATTGATTGTTTGCCTCGGGAAACGTGGAGCGAAAGCGATCCATTGTCAAGAAAAGTTCATTTATAGTCACTCATGCCTAGAAAAGCCTTATTACTCGGTTTAAATGCATTTATAATCCCATTATTGAATTTATTTTGAATTTTTTTTACATTTTTTGATTAAAAACATATTGTAATTGAATGTTTACCTCTAGAAACATGGAGCAAAAGCCATCCATTGTCAAGAAAAGTTCATTTATAGTCACTCAAGCCTAGAAAAGCCTTATTACTCAGTTTAAATGCCTTTATAATCCCATTATTGAATTTATTTTGAATTTTTTTTACATTTTTTGATTAAAACAGATTGTAATTGATTGTTTGCCTCAGGAAACGTGGAGCGAAAGCCATCCATTGTCAAGAAAAGTTCATTTATAGTCACTCATGCCTAGAAAAGCCTTATTACTCGGTTTAAATGCCTTTATAATCCCATTATTGAATTTATTTTGAATTGTTTTTACATTTTTTGATTAAATCATATTGTAATTGAATGTTGACCTCTAGAAACATGGAGCAAAAGCCATCCATTGTCAAGAAAAGTTCATTTATAGTCACTCAAGCCTAGAAAAGCCTTATTACTCAGTTTAAATGCCTTTATAATCCCATTATTCAATTTATTTTGAATTTTTTTTGCATTTTTTGATTAAAACAGATTGTAATTCATTGTTTGCCTCGGGAAACGTGGAGCGAAAGCCATCCATTGTCAAGAAAAGATCATTTATAGTCACTCATGCCTAGAAAAGCCTTATTACTCGGTTTAAATGCCTTTATAACCCCATAATTGAATTTATTTTGAATTTTTTTTGCATTTTTCTATTAAAACAGATTGTAATTGATTGTTTGCCTCGGGAAACGGGGATCGAAAGCCATCCATTGTCAAGAAAAGATCATTTATAGTCACTCATGCCTAGAAAAGCCTTATTACTCAGTTTAAATGCCTTTATAACCCCATAATTGAATTTATTTTGAATTTTTTTTACATTTTTTGATTAAAACATATTATAATTGATTGTTTGCCTCGGGAAATGGGGAGCGAAAGCCATCCATTGTCAAGAAAATATCATTTATAGTCACTCATGCCTAGAAAAGCCTTATTACTCGGTTTAAATGCATTTATAATCCCATTATTGAATTTATTTTGAATTGTTTTTACATTTTTTGATTAAAACATATTGTAATTGAATGTTTACCTCTAGAAACATGGAGCAAAAGCCATCCATTGTCAAGAAAAGTTCATTTATAGTCACTCAAGCCTAGAAAAGCCTTATTACTCAGTTTAAATGCCTTTATAATCCCATTATTGAATTTATTTTGAATTTTTTTTACATTTTTTGATTAAAACAGATTGTAATTGATTGTTTGCCTCGGGAAACGTGGAGCGAAAGCCATCCATTGTCAAGAAAAGATCATTTATAGTCACTCATGCCTAGAAAAGCCTTATTACTCGGTTTAAATGCCTTTATAATCCCATTATTGAATTTATTTTGAATTGTTTTTACATTTTTTGATTAAAACAGATTGTAATTGATTGTTTGCCTCGGGAAACGTGGAGTGAAAGCCATCCATGGTCAAGAAAAACTCATTTATAGTCACTCATGCCTAGAAAAGCCTTATTACTCGGTTTAAATGCCTTTATAATCCCATTATTGAATTTATTTTGAATTTTTTTTACATTTTTTGATTAAAACATATTGTAATTGAATGTTTACCTCTAGAAACATGGAGCAAAAGCCATCCATTGTCAAGAAAAGTTCATTTATAGTCACTCAAGCCTAGAAAAGCCTTATTACTCAGTTTAAATGCCTTTATAATCCCATTATTGAATTTATTTTGAATTTTTTTTACATTTTTTGATTAAAACAGATTGTAATTGATTGTTTGCCTCGGGAAACGTGGAGCGAAAGCCATCCATTGTCAAGAAAAGTTCATTTATAGTCACTCATGCCTAGAAAAGCCTTATTACTCGGTTTAAATGCCTTTATAATCCCATTATTGAATTTATTTTGAATTGTTTTTACATTTTTTGATTAAAACATATTGTAATTGAATGTTGACCTCTAGAAACATGGAGCAAAAGCCATCCATTGTCAAGAAAAGTTCATTTATATTCACTCAAGCCTAGAAAAGCCTTATTACTCAGTTTAAATGCCTTTATAATCCCATTATTGAATTTATTTTGAATTTTTTTTATATTTTTTGATTAAAACAGATTGTAATTGATTGTTTGCCTCGGGAAACGTGGAGCGAAAGCCATCCATTGTCAAGAAAAGATCATTTATAGTCACTCATGCCTAGAAAAGCCTTATTACTCGGTTTAAATGCCTTTATAACCCCATAATTGAATTTATTTTGAATTTTTTTTGCATTTTTTTATTAAAACAGATTGTAATTGATTGTTTACCTCGGGAAACATGGAGCAAAAGCCATCCATTGTCAAGAAAAGATCATTTATAGTCACTCATGCCGAGAAAAGCCTTATTACTCGGTTTAAATGCCTTTATAACCCCATAATTGAATTTATTTTGAATTTTTTTTGCATTTTTTTATTAAAACAGATTGTAATTGATTGTTTGCCTCGGGAAACGTGGATCGAAAGCCATCCATTGTCAAGAAAAGATCATTTATAGTCACTCATGCCTAGAAAAGCCTTATTACTCGGTTTAAATGCCTTTATAACCCCATAATTGAATTTATTTTGAATTTTTTTTACATTTTTTGATTAAAACATATTATAATTGATTGTTTTCCTCGGGAAACGTGGAGCGAAAGCCATCCATTGTCAAGAAAAGATCATTTATAGTCACTCATGCCTAGAAAAGCCTTATTACTCGGTTTAAATGCATTTATAATCCCATTATTGAATTTATTTTGAATTCTTTTTACATTTTTTGATTAAAACATATTGTAATTGAATGTTTACCTCTAGAAACATGGAGCAAAAGCCATCCATTGTCAAGAAAAGTTCATTTATGGTCACTCAAGCCTAGAAAAGCCTTATTACTCAGTTTAAATGCCTTTATAATCCCATTATTGAATTTATTTTGAATTTTTTTTACATTTTTTGATTAAAACAGATTGTAATTCATTGTTTGCCTCGGGAAACGTGGAGCGAAAGCCATCCATTGTCAAGAAAAGATCATTTATAGTCACTCATGCCTAGAAAAGCCTTATTACTCGGTTTAAATGCCTTTATAATCCCATTATTGAATTTATTTTGAATTGTTTTTACATTTTTTGATTAAAACAGATTGTAATTGATTGTTTGCCTCGGGAAACGTGGAGCGAAAGCCATCCATGGTCAAGAAAAGTTCATTTATAGTCACTCATGCCTAGAAAAGCCTTATTACTCGGTTTAAATGCATTTATAATCCCATTATTGAATTTATTTTGAATTTTTTTTACATTTTTTGATTAAAACATATTGTAATTGAATGTTTACCTCTAGAAACATGGAGCAAAAGCCATCCATTGTCAAGAAAAGTTCATTTATAGTCACTCAAGCCTAGAAAAGCCTTATTACTCAGTTTAAATGCCTTTATAATCCCATTATTGAATTTATTTTGAATTTTTTTTTTACATTTTTTGATTAAAACAGATTGTAATTGATTGTTTACCTCGGGAAACGTGGAGCGAAAGCCATCCATTGTCAAGAAAAGTTCATTTATAGTCACTCATGCCTAGAAAAGCCTTATTACTCGGTTTAAATGCATTTATAATCCCATTATTGAATTTATTTTGAATTGTTTTTACATTTTTTGATTAAAACAGATTGTAATTGATTGTTTGCCTCGGGAAACGTGGAGCGAAAGCCATCCATGGTCAAGAAAAGTTCATTTATAGTCACTCATGCCTAGAAAAGCCTTATTACTCGGTTTAAATGCATTTATAATCCCATTATTGAATTTATTTTGAATTTTTTTTACATTTTTTGATTAAAACATATTGTAATTGAATGTTTACCTCTAGAAACATGGAGCAAAAGCCATCCATTGTCAAGAAAAGTTCATTTATAGTCACTCAAGCCTAGAAAAGCCTTATTACTCAGTTTAAATGCCTTTATAATCCCATTATTGAATTTATTTTGAATTTTTTTTACATTTTTTGATTAAAACAGATTGTAATTGATTGTTTGCCTCGGGAAACGTGGAGCGAAAGCCATCCATTGTCAAGAAAAGTTCATTTATAGTCACTCATGCCTAGAAAAGCCTTATTACTCGGTTTAAATGCCTTTATAATCCCATTATTGAATTTATTTTGAATTGTTTTTACATTTTTTGATTAAAACATATTGTAATTGAATGTTGACCTCTAGAAACATGGAGCAAAAGCCATCCATTGTCAAGAAAAGTTCATTTATATTCACTCAAGCCTAGAAAAGCCTTATTACTCAGTTTAAATGCCTTTATAATCCCATTATTGAATTTATTTTGAATTTTTTTTACATTTTTTGATTAAAACAGATTGTAATTGATTGTTTGCCTCGGGAAACGTGGAGCGAAAGCCATCCATTGTCAAGAAAAGATCATTTATAGTCACTCATGCCTAGAAAAGCCTTATTACTCGGTTTAAATGCCTTTATAACCCCATAATTGAATTTATTTTGAATTTTTTTTGCATTTTTTTATTAAAACAGATTGTAATTGATTGTTTACCTCGGGAAACATGGAGCAAAAGCCATCCATTGTCAAGAAAAGATCATTTATAGTCACTCATGCCGAGAAAAGCCTTATTACTCGATTTAAATGCCTTTATAACCCCATAATTGAATTTATTTTGAATTTTTTTTGCATTTTTTTATTAAAACAGATTGTAATTGATTGTTTGCCTCGGGAAACGTGGATCGAAAGCCATCCATTGTCAAGAAAAGATCATTTATAGTCACTCATGCCTAGAAAAGCCTTATTACTCGGTTTAAATGCCTTTATAACCCCATAATTGAATTTATTTTGAATTTTTTTTACATTTTTTGATTAAAACATATTATAATTGATTGTTTTCCTCGGGAAACGTGGAGCGAAAGCCATCCATTGTCAAGAAAAGATCATTTATAGTCACTCATGCCTAGAAAAGCCTTATTACTCGGTTTAAATGCATTTATAATCCCATTATTGAATTTATTTTGAATTCTTTTTACATTTTTTGATTAAAACATATTGTAGTTGAATGTTTACCTCTAGAAACATGGAGCAAAAGCCATCCATTGTCAAGAAAAGTTCATTTATGGTCACTCAAGCCTAGAAAAGCCTTATTACTCAGTTTAAATGCCTTTATAATCCCATTATTGAATTTATTTTGAATTTTTTTTACATTTTTTGATTAAAACAGATTGTAATTCATTGTTTGCCTCGGGAAACGTGGAGCGAAAGCCATCCATTGTCAAGAAAAGATCATTTATAGTCACTCATGCCTAGAAAAGCCTTATTACTCGGTTTAAATGCCTTTATAATCCCATTATTGAATTTATTTTGAATTGTTTTTACATTTTTTGATTAAAACAGATTGTAATTGATTGTTTGCCTCGGGAAACGTGGAGCGAAAGCCATCCATGGTCAAGAAAAGTTCATTTATAGTCACTCATGCCTAGAAAAGCCTTATTACTCGGTTTAAATGCATTTATAATCCCATTATTGAATTTATTTTGAATTTTTTTTACATTTTTTGATTAAAACATATTGTAATTGAATGTTTACCTCTAGAAACATGGAGCAAAAGCCATCCATTGTCAAGAAAAGTTCATTTATAGTCACTCAAGCCTAGAAAAGCCTTATTACTCAGTTTAAATGCCTTTATAATCCCATTATTGAATTTATTTTGAATTTTTTTTTTACATTTTTTGATTAAAACAGATTGTAATTGATTGTTTACCTCGGGAAACGTGGAGCGAAAGCCATCCATTGTCAAGAAAAGTTCATTTATAGTCACTCATGCCTAGAAAAGCCTTATTACTCGGTTTAAATGCATTTATAATCCCATTATTGAATTTATTTTGAATTGTTTTTACATTTTTTGATTAAAACAGATTGTAATTGATTGTTTGCCTCGGGAAACGTGGAGCGAAAGCCATCCATGGTCAAGAAAAGTTCATTTATAGTCACTCATGCCGAGAAAAGCCTTATTACTCGGTTTAAATGCATTTATAATCCCATTATTGAATTTATTTTGAATTTTTTTTACATTTTTTGATTAAAACATATTGTAATTGAATGTTTACCTCTAGAAACATGGAGCAAAAGCCATCCATTGTCAAGAAAAGTTCATTTATAGTCACTCAAGCCTAGAAAAGCCTTATTACTCAGTTTAAATGCCTTTATAATCCCATTATTGAATTTATTTTGAATTTTTTTTACATTTTTTGATTAAAACAGATTGTAATTGATTGTTTGCCTCGGGAAACGTGGAGCGAAAGCCATCCATTGTCAAGAAAAGTTCATTTATAGTCACTCATGCCTAGAAAAGCCTTATTACTCGGTTTAAATGCCTTTATAATCCCATTATTGAATTTATTTTGAATTGTTTTTACATTTTTTGATTAAAACATATTGTAATTGAATGTTGACCTCTAGAAACATGGAGCAAAAGCCATCCATTGTCAAGAAAAGTTCATTTATATTCACTCAAGCCTAGAAAAGCCTTATTACTCAGTTTAAATGCCTTTATAATCCCATTATTGAATTTATTTTGAATTTTTTTTACATTTTTTGATTAAAACAGATTGTAATTGATTGTTTGCCTCGGGAAACGTGGAGCGAAAGCCATCCATTGTCAAGAAAAGATCATTTATAGTCACTCATGCCTAGAAAAGCCTTATTACTCGGTTTAAATGCCTTTATAACCCCATAATTGAATTTATTTTGAATTTTTTTTGCATTTTTTTATTAAAACAGATTGTAATTGATTGTTTACCTCGGGAAACATGGAGCAAAAGCCATCCATTGTCAAGAAAAGATCATTTATAGTCACTCATGCCGAGAAAAGCCTTATTACTCGGTTTAAATGCCTTTATAACCCCATAATTGAATTTATTTTGAATTTTTTTTGCATTTTTTTATTAAAACAGATTGTAATTGATTGTTTGCCTCGGGAAACGTGGATCGAAAGCCATCCATTGTCAAGAAAAGATCATTTATAGTCACTCATGCCTAGAAAAGCCTTATTACTCGGTTTAAATGCCTTTATAACCCCATAATTGAATTTATTTTGAATTTTTTTTACATTTTTTGATTAAAACATATTATAATTGATTGTTTTCCTCGGGAAACGTGGAGCGAAAGCCATCCATTGTCAAGAAAAGATCATTTATAGTCACTCATGCCTAGAAAAGCCTTATTACTCGGTTTAAATGCATTTATAATCCCATTATTGAATTTATTTTGAATTCTTTTTACATTTTTTGATTAAAACATATTGTAATTGAATGTTTACCTCTAGAAACATGGAGCAAAAGCCATCCATTGTCAAGAAAAGTTCATTTATGGTCACTCAAGCCTAGAAAAGCCTTATTACTCAGTTTAAATGCCTTTATAATCCCATTATTGAATTTATTTTGAATTTTTTTTACATTTTTTGATTAAAACAGATTGTAATTCATTGTTTGCCTCGGGAAACGTGGAGCGAAAGCCATCCATTGTCAAGAAAAGATCATTTATAGTCACTCATGCCTAGAAAAGCCTTATTACTCGGTTTAAATGCCTTTATAATCCCATTATTGAATTTATTTTGAATTGTTTTTACATTTTTTGATTAAAACAGATTGTAATTGATTGTTTGCCTCGGGAAACGTGGAGCGAAAGCCATCCATGGTCAAGAAAAGTTCATTTATAGTCACTCATGCCTAGAAAAGCCTTATTACTCGGTTTAAATGCATTTATAATCCCATTATTGAATTTATTTTGAATTTTTTTTACATTTTTTGATTAAAACATATTGTAATTGAATGTTTACCTCTAGAAACATGGAGCAAAAGCCATCCATTGTCAAGAAAAGTTCATTTATAGTCACTCAAGCCTAGAAAAGCCTTATTACTCAGTTTAAATGCCTTTATAATCCCATTATTGAATTTATTTTGAATTTTTTTTTTACATTTTTTGATTAAAACAGATTGTAATTGATTGTTTACCTCGGGAAACGTGGAGCGAAAGCCATCCATTGTCAAGAAAAGTTCATTTATAGTCACTCATGCCTAGAAAAGCCTTATTACTCGGTTTAAATGCATTTATAATCCCATTATTGAATTTATTTTGAATTGTTTTTACATTTTTTGATTAAAACAGATTGTAATTGATTGTTTGCCTCGGGAAACGTGGAGCGAAAGCCATCCATGGTCAAGAAAAGTTCATTTATAGTCACTCATGCCTAGAAAAGCCTTATTACTCGGTTTAAATGCATTTATAATCCCATTATTGAATTTATTTTGAATTTTTTTTACATTTTTTGATTAAAACATATTGTAATTGAATGTTTACCTCTAGAAACATGGAGCAAAAGCCATCCATTGTCAAGAAAAGTTCATTTATAGTCACTCAAGCCTAGAAAAGCCTTATTACTCAGTTTAAATGCCTTTATAATCCCATTATTGAATTTATTTTGAATTTTTTTTTTACATTTTTTGATTAAAACAGATTGTAATTGATTGTTTGCCTCGGGAAACGTGGAGCGAAAGCCATCCATTGTCAAGAAAAGTTCATTTATAGTCACTCATGCCTAGAAAAGCCTTATTACTCGGTTTAAATGCATTTATAATCCCATTATTGAATTTATTTTGAATTGTTTTTACATTTTTTGATTAAAACAGATTGTAATTGATTGTTTGCCTCGGGAAACGTGGAGCGAAAGCCATCCATGGTCAAGAAAAGTTCATTTATAGTCACTCATGCCTAGAAAAGCCTTATTACTCGGTTTAAATGCATTTATAATCCCATTATTGAATTTATTTTGAATTTTTTTTACATTTTTTGATTAAAACATATTGTAATTGAATGTTTACCTCTAGAAACATGGAGCAAAAGCCATCCATTGTCAAGAAAAGTTCATTTATAGTCACTCAAGCCTAGAAAAGCCTTATTACTCAGTTTAAATGCCTTTATAATCCCATTATTGAATTTATTTTGAATTTTTTTTACATTTTTTGATTAAAACAGATTGTAATTGATTGTTTGCCTCGGGAAACGTGGAGCGAAAGCCATCCATTGTCAAGAAAAGTTCATTTATAGTCACTCATGCCTAGAAAAGCCTTATTACTCGGTTTAAATGCCTTTATAATCCCATTATTGAATTTATTTTGAATTGTTTTTACATTTTTTGATTAAAACATATTGTAATTGAATGTTGACCTCTAGAAACATGGAGCAAAAGCCATCCATTGTCAAGAAAAGTTCATTTATATTCACTCAAGCCTAGAAAAGCCTTATTACTCAGTTTAAATGCCTTTATAATCCCATTATTGAATTTATTTTGAATTTTTTTTACATTTTTTGATTAAAACAGATTGTAATTGATTGTTTGCCTCGGGAAACGTGGAGCGAAAGCCATCCATTGTCAAGAAAAGATCATTTATAGTCACTCATGCCTAGAAAAGCCTTATTACTCGGTTTAAATGCCTTTATAACCCCATAATTGAATTTATTTTGAATTTTTTTTGCATTTTTTTATTAAAACAGATTGTAATTGATTGTTTACCTCGGGAAACATGGAGCAAAAGCCATCCATTGTCAAGAAAAGATCATTTATAGTCACTCATGCCGAGAAAAGCCTTATTACTCGGTTTAAATGCCTTTATAACCCCATAATTGAATTTATTTTGAATTGTTTTTACATTTTTTGATTAAAACAGATTGTAATTGATTGTTTGCCTCGGGAAACGTGGAGCGAAAGCCATCCATGGTCAAGAAAAGTTCATTTATAGTCACTCATGCCTAGAAAAGCCTTATTACTCGGTTTAAATGCATTTATAATCCCATTATTGAATTTATTTTGAATTTTTTTTACATTTTTTGATTAAAACATATTGTAATTGAATGTTTACCTCTAGAAACATGGAGCAAAAGCCATCCATTGTCAAGAAAAGTTCATTTATAGTCACTCAAGCCTAGAAAAGCCTTATTACTCAGTTTAAATGCCTTTATAATCCCATTATTGAATTTATTTTGAATTTTTTTTTTACATTTTTTGATTAAAACAGATTGTAATTGATTGTTTACCTCGGGAAACGTGGAGCGAAAGCCATCCATTGTCAAGAAAAGTTCATTTATAGTCACTCATGCCTAGAAAAGCCTTATTACTCGGTTTAAATGCATTTATAATCCCATTATTGAATTTATTTTGAATTGTTTTTACATTTTTTGATTAAAACAGATTGTAATTGATTGTTTGCCTCGGGAAACGTGGAGCGAAAGCCATCCATGGTCAAGAAAAGTTCATTTATAGTCACTCATGCCTAGAAAAGCCTTATTACTCGGTTTAAATGCATTTATAATCCCATTATTGAATTTATTTTGAATTTTTTTTACATTTTTTGATTAAAACATATTGTAATTGAATGTTTACCTCTAGAAACATGGAGCAAAAGCCATCCATTGTCAAGAAAAGTTCATTTATAGTCACTCAAGCCTAGAAAAGCCTTATTACTCAGTTTAAATGCCTTTATAATCCCATTATTGAATTTATTTTGAATTTTTTTTTTACATTTTTTGATTAAAACAGATTGTAATTGATTGTTTGCCTCGGGAAACGTGGAGCGAAAGCCATCCATTGTCAAGAAAAGTTCATTTATAGTCACTCATGCCTAGAAAAGCCTTATTACTCGGTTTAAATGCATTTATAATCCCATTATTGAATTTATTTTGAATTGTTTTTACATTTTTTGATTAAAACAGATTGTAATTGATTGTTTGCCTCGGGAAACGTGGAGCGAAAGCCATCCATGGTCAAGAAAAGTTCATTTATAGTCACTCATGCCTAGAAAAGCCTTATTACTCGGTTTAAATGCATTTATAATCCCATTATTGAATTTATTTTGAATTGTTTTTACATTTTTTGATTAAAACAGATTGTAATTGATTTTTTGCCTCGGGAAACGTGGAGCGAAAGCGATCCATTGTCAAGAAAAGTTCATTTATAGTCACTCATGCCTAGAAAAGCCTTATTACTCGGTTTAAATGCCTTTATAATCCCATTATTGAGTTTATTTTGAATTTTTTTTACATTTTTTGATTAAAACATATTGTAATAGATTGTTTACCTCTAGAAACATGGAGCAAAAGCCATCCATTGTCAAGAAAAGTTCATTTATAGTCAATCAAGCCTAGAAAAGCCTTATTACTCGGTTTAAATGCCTTTATAATCCCATTATTGAATTTTTTTTGAATTGTTTTTACATTTTTTGATTAAAACAGATTGTAATTGATTGTTTGCCTCGGGAAACGTGGAGCGAAAGCCATCCATTGTCAAGAAAAGTTCATTTATAGTCACTCATGCCTAGAAAAGCCTTATTACTCGGTTTAAATGCATTTATAATCCCATTATTGAATTTATTTTGAATTGTTTTTACATTTTTTGATTAAAACAGATTGTAATTGATTGTTTGCCTCGGGAAACGTGGAGCGAAAGCCATCCATGGTCAAGAAAAGTTCATTTATAGTCACTCATGCCTAGAAAAGCCTTATTACTCGGTTTAAATGCATTTATAATCCCATTATTGAATTTATTTTGAATTTTTTTTACATTTTTTGATTAAAACATATTGTAATTGAATGTTTACCTCTAGAAACATGGAGCAAAAGCCATCCATTGTCAAGAAAAGTTCATTTATAGTCACTCAAGCCTAGAAAAGCCTTATTACTCAGTTTAAATGCCTTTATAATCCCATTATTGAATTTATTTTGAATTTTTTTTACATTTTTTGATTAAAACAGATTGTAATTGATTGTTTGCCTCGGGAAACGTGGAGCGAAAGCCATCCATTGTCAAGAAAAGTTCATTTATAGTCACTCATGCCTAGAAAAGCCTTATTACTCGGTTTAAATGCCTTTATAATCCCATTATTGAATTTATTTTGAATTGTTTTTACATTTTTTGATTAAAACATATTGTAATTGAATGTTGACCTCTAGAAACATGGAGCAAAAGCCATCCATTGTCAAGAAAAGTTCATTTATATTCACTCAAGCCTAGAAAAGCCTTATTACTCAGTTTAAATGCCTTTATAATCCCATTATTGAATTTATTTTGAATTTTTTTTACATTTTTTGATTAAAACAGATTGTAATTGATTGTTTGCCTCGGGAAACGTGGAGCGAAAGCCATCCATTGTCAAGAAAAGATCATTTATAGTCACTCATGCCTAGAAAAGCCTTATTACTCGGTTTAAATGCCTTTATAACCCCATAATTGAATTTATTTTGAATTTTTTTTGCATTTTTTTATTAAAACAGATTGTAATTGATTGTTTACCTCGGGAAACATGGAGCAAAAGCCATCCATTGTCAAGAAAAGATCATTTATAGTCACTCATGCCGAGAAAAGCCTTATTACTCGGTTTAAATGCCTTTATAACCCCATAATTGAATTTATTTTGAATTTTTTTTGCATTTTTTTATTAAAACAGATTGTAATTGATTGTTTGCCTCGGGAAACGTGGATCGAAAGCCATCCATTGTCAAGAAAAGATCATTTATAGTCACTCATGCCTAGAAAAGCCTTATTACTCGGTTTAAATGCCTTTATAACCCCATAATTGAATTTATTTTGAATTTTTTTTACATTTTTTGATTAAAACATATTATAATTGATTGTTTTCCTCGGGAAACGTGGAGCGAAAGCCATCCATTGTCAAGAAAAGATCATTTATAGTCACTCATGCCTAGAAAAGCCTTATTACTCGGTTTAAATGCATTTATAATCCCATTATTGAATTTATTTTGAATTCTTTTTACATTTTTTGATTAAAACATATTGTAATTGAATGTTTACCTCTAGAAACATGGAGCAAAAGCCATCCATTGTCAAGAAAAGTTCATTTATGGTCACTCAAGCCTAGAAAAGCCTTATTACTCAGTTTAAATGCCTTTATAATCCCATTATTGAATTTATTTTGAATTTTTTTTACATTTTTTGATTAAAACAGATTGTAATTCATTGTTTGCCTCGGGAAACGTGGAGCGAAAGCCATCCATTGTCAAGAAAAGATCATTTATAGTCACTCATGCCTAGAAAAGCCTTATTACTCGGTTTAAATGCCTTTATAATCCCATTATTGAATTTATTTTGAATTGTTTTTACATTTTTTGATTAAAACAGATTGTAATTGATTGTTTGCCTCGGGAAACGTGGAGCGAAAGCCATCCATGGTCAAGAAAAGTTCATTTATAGTCACTCATGCCTAAAAAAGCCTTATTACTCGGTTTAAATGCATTTATAATCCCATTATTGAATTTATTTTGAATTTTTTTTTCATTTTTTGATTAAAACATATTGTAATTGAATGTTTACCTCTAGAAACATGGAGCAAAAGCCATCCATTGTCAAGAAAAGTTCATTTATAGTCACTCAAGCCTAGAAAAGCCTTATTACTCAGTTTAAATGCCTTTATAATCCCATTATTGAATTTATTTTGAATTTTTTTTTTACATTTTTTGATTAAAACAGATTGTAATTGATTGTTTACCTCGGGAAACGTGGAGCGAAAGCCATCCATTGTCAAGAAAAGTTCATTTATAGTCACTCATGCCTAGAAAAGCCTTATTACTCGGTTTAAATGCATTTATAATCCCATTATTGAATTTATTTTGAATTGTTTTTACATTTTTTGATTAAAACAGATTGTAATTGATTGTTTGCCTCGGGAAACGTGGAGCGAAAGCCATCCATGGTCAAGAAAAGTTCATTTATAGTCACTCATGCCTAGAAAAGCCTTATTACTCGGTTTAAATGCATTTATAATCCCATTATTGAATTTATTTTGAATTTTTTTTACATTTTTTGATTAAAACATATTGTAATTGAATGTTTACCTCTAGAAACATGGAGCAAAAGCCATCCATTGTCAAGAAAAGTTCATTTATAGTCACTCAAGCCTAGAAAAGCCTTATTACTCAGTTTAAATGCCTTTATAATCCCATTATTGAATTTATTTTGAATTTTTTTTTTACATTTTTTGATTAAAACAGATTGTAATTGATTGTTTGCCTCGGGAAACGTGGAGCGAAAGCCATCCATTGTCAAGAAAAGTTCATTTATAGTCACTCATGCCTAGAAAAGCCTTATTACTCGGTTTAAATGCATTTATAATCCCATTATTGAATTTATTTTGAATTGTTTTTACATTTTTTGATTAAAACAGATTGTAATTGATTTTTTGCCTCGGGAAACGTGGAGCGAAAGCGATCCATTGTCAAGAAAAGTTCATTTATAGTCACTCATGCCTAGAAAAGCCTTATTACTCGGTTTAAATGCCTTTATAATCCCATTATTGAGTTTATTTTGAATTTTTTTTACATTTTTTGATTAAAACATATTGTAATAGATTGTTTACCTCTAGAAACATGGAGCAAAAGCCATCCATTGTCAAGAAAAGTTCATTTATAGTCAATCAAGCCTAGAAAAGCCTTATTACTCGGTTTAAATGCCTTTATAATCCCATTATTGAATTTTTTTTGAATTGTTTTTACATTTTTTGATTAAAACAGATTGTAATTGATTGTTTGCCTCGGGAAACGTGGAGCGAAAGCCATCCATTGTCAAGAAAAGATCATTTATAGTCACTCATGCCTAGAAAAGCCTTATTACTCGGTTTAAATGCCTTTATAATCCCATTATTGATTTATTTTGAATTTTTTTTACATTTTTTGATTAAAACATATTGTAATTGAATGTTGACCTCGAGAAACATGGAGCAAAAGCCATCCATTGTCAAGAAAAGTTCATTTATAGTCACTCAAGCCTAGAAAAGCCTTATTACTCAGTTTAAATGCCTTTATAATCCCATTATTGAATTTATTTTGAATTTTTTTTACATTTTTTGATTAGAACAGATTGTAATTGATTGTTTGCCTCGGGAAACGTGGAGCGAAAGCCATCCATTGTCAGGAAAAGATCATTTATAGTCACTCATGCCTAGAAAAGCCTTATTACTCGGTTTAAATGCCTTTATAACCCCATAATTGAATTTATTTTGAATTTTTTTTGCATTTTTTTATTAAAACAGATTGTAATTGATTGTTTGCCTCGGGAAACGGGGATCGAAAGCCATCCATTGTCAAGAAAAGATCATTTATAGTCACTCATGCCTAGAAAAGCCTTATTACTCGGTTTAAATGCCTTTATAACCCCATAATTGAATTTATTTTGAATTTTTTTTGCATTTTTTTATTAAAACAGATTGTAATTGATTGTTTGCCTCGGGAAACGGGGATCGAAAGCCATCCATTGTCAAGAAAAGATCATTTATAGTCACTCATGCCTAGAAAAGCCTTATTACTCGGTTTAAATGCCTTTATAATCCCATTATTGAATTTATTTTGAATTGTTTTTACATTTTTTGATTAAAACAGATTGTAATTGATTGTTTGCCTCGGGAAACGTGGAGCGAAAGCCATCCATGGTCAAGAAAAGTTCATTTATAGTCACTCATGCCTAGAAAAGCCTTATTACTCGGTTTAAATGCCTTTATAACCCCATAATTGAATTTATTTTGAATTTTTTTTACATTTTTTTATTAAAACAGATTGTAATTGATTGTTTACCTCGGGAAACTTGGAGCGAAAGCAATCCATTGTCAAGAAAAGTTCATATATAGTCACTCAAGCCTAGAAAAGCCTTATTACTCGGTTTAAATGCCTTTATAATCTCATTATTGAATTTATTTTGAATTGTTTTTACATTTTTTGATTAAAACAGATTGTAATTGATTGTTTGCCTCGGGAAACGTGGAGCGAAAGCGATCCATTGTTAAGAAAAGTTCATTTATAGTCACTCATGCCTAGAAAAGCCTTATTACTTGGTTTAAATGCCTTTATAATCCCATTATTGAATTTATTTTGAATTTTTTTTACATTTTTTGATTAAAACAGATTGTAATTGATTGTTTGCCTCGGGAAACGTGGAGCGAAAGCCATCCATGGTCAAGAAAAGTTCATTTATAGTCACTCATGCCTAGAAAAGCCTTATTACTCGGTTTAAATGCATTTATAATCCCATTATTGAATTTATTTTGAATTGTTTTTACATTTTTTGATTAAAACAGATTGTAATTGATTGTTTGCCTCGGGAAACGTGGAGCGAAAGCGATCCATTGTCAAGAAAAGTTCATTTATAGTCACTCATGCCTAGAAAAGCCTTATTACTCGGTTTAAATGCCTTTATAATCCCATTATTGAATTTATTTTGAATTGTTTTTACATTTTTTGATTAAAACAGATTGTAATTGATTGTTTGCCTCGGGAAACGTGGAGCGAAAGCCATCCATGGTCAAGAAAAGTTCATTTATAGTCACTCATGCCTAGAAAAGCCTTATTACTCGGTTTAAATGCATTTATAATCCCATTATTGAATTTATTTTGAATTGTTTTTACATTTTTTGATTAAAACAGATTGTAATGGATTGTTTGCCTCGGGAAACGTGGAGCGAAAGCGATCCATTGTCAAGAAAAGTTCATTTATAGTCACTCATGCCTAGAAAAGCCTTATTACTCGGTTTAAATGCCTTTATAATCCCATTATTGAATTTCTTTTGAATTTTTTTTACATTTTTTGATTAAAACATATTGTAATTGAATGTTGACTTCTAGAAACATGGAGCAAAAGCCATCGATTGTCAAGAGAAGTTCATTTATAATCACTCAAGCCTAGAAAAGCCTTATTACTCAGTTTAAATGCCTTTATAATCCCATTATTGAATTTATTTTGAATTTTTTTTACATTTTTTGATTAAAATAGATTGTAATTTATTGTTTGCCTCGGGAAACGTGGAGCGAAAGCCATCCATTGTCAAGAAAAGATCATTTATAGTCACTCATGCCTAGAAAAGCCTTATTACTCGGTTTAAATGCCTTTATAACCCCATAATTGAATTTATTTTGAATTTTTTTTGCATTTTTTTATTAAAACAGATTGTAATTGATTGTTTGCCTCGGGAAACGTGGATCGAAAGCCATCCATTGTCAAGAAAAGATCATTTATAGTCACTCATGCCTAGAAAAGCCTTATTACTCGGTTTAAATGCCTTTATAATCCCATTATTGAATTTTTTTTGAATTGTTTTTAGATTTTTTGATTAAAACAGATTGTAATTGATAGTTTGCCTCGGGAAACGTGGAGCGAAAGCCATCCATTGTCAAGAAAAGATCATTTATAGTCACTCATGCCTAGAAAAGCCTTATTACTCGGTTTAAATGCCTTTATAACCCCATAATTGAATTTATTTTGAATTTTTTTTGCATTTTTTTATTAAAACAGATTGTAATTGATTGTTTGCCTCGGGAAACGGGGATCGAAAGCCATCCATTGTCAAGAAAAGATCATTTATAGTCACTCATACCTAGAAAAGCCTTATTACTCGGTTTAAATGCCTTTATAACCCCATAATTGAATTTATTTTGAATTTTTTTTGCATTTTTTTATTAAAACAGATTGTAATTGATTGTTTACCTCGGGAAACTTTGAGCGAAAGCCATCCATTGTCAAGAAAAGTTCAAATATAGTCACTCAAGCCTAGAAAAGCCTTATTACTCGGTTTAAATGCCTTTATAATCCCATTATTGAATTTATTTTGAATTGTTTTTACATTTTTTGATTAAAACAGATTGTAATTGGTAGTTTGCCTTGGGAAACGTGGAGCGAAAGCCATCCATTGTCAAGAAAAGATCATTTATAGTCACTCATGCCTAGAAAAGCCTTATTACTCGGTTTAATTGCCTTTATAATCCCATTATTGAATTTATTTTGAATTTTTTTTACATTTTTTGATTAAAACATATTGTAATTGAATGTTGACTTCTAGAAACATGGAGCAAAAGCCATCGATTGTCAAGAAAAGTTCATTTATAATCACTCAAGCCTAGAAAAGCCTTATTACTCAGTTTAAATGCCTTTATAATCCCATTATTGAATTTATTTTGAATTTTTTTTACATTTTTTGATTAAAACAGATTGTAATTTATTGTTTGCCTCGGGAAACGTGGAGCGAAAGCCATCCATTGTCAAGAAAAGATCATTTATAGTCACTCATGCCTAGAAAAGCCTTATTACTCGGTTTAAATGCCTTTATAACCCCATAATTGAATTTATTTTGAATTTTTTTTGCATTTTTTTATTAAAACAGATTGTAATTGATTGTTTGCCTCGCGAAACGTGGATCGAAAGCCATCCATTGTCAAGAAAAGATCATTTATAGTCACTCATGCCTAGAAAAGCCTTATTACTCGGTTTAAATGCCTTTATAATCCCATTATTGAATTTTTTTTGAATTGTTTTTAGATTTTTTGATTAAAACAGATTGTAATTGATAGTTTGCCTCGGGAAACGTGGAGCGAAAGCCATCCATTGTCAAGAAAAGATCATTTATAGTCACTCATGCCTAGAAAAGCCTTATTACTCGGTTTAAATGCCTTTATAATCCCATTATTGAATTTATTTTGAATTTTTTTTACATTTTTTGATTAAAACATATTGTAATTGAATGTTGACCTCTAGAAACATGGAGCAAAAGCCATCCATTGTCAAGAAAAGTTCATTTATAGTCACTCAAGCCTAGAAAAGCCTTATTACTCAGTTTAAATGCCTTTATAATCCCATTATTGAATTTATTTTGAATTTTTTTTACATTTTTTTATTAAAACAGATTGTAATTGATTGTTTACCTCGGGAAACTTTGAGCGAAAGCCATCCATTGTCAAGAAAAGTTCAAATATAGTCACTCAAGCCTAGAAAAGCCTTATTACTCGGTTTAAATGCCTTTATAATCCCATTATTGAATTTATTTTGAATTGTTTTTACATTTTTTGATTAAAACAGATTGTAATTGGTAGTTTGCCTCGGGAAACGTGGAGCGAAAGCCATCCATTGTCAAGAAAAGATCATTTATAGTCACTCATGCCTAGAAAAGCCTTATTACTCGGTTTAATTGCCTTTATAATCCCATTATTGAATTTATTTTGAATTGTTTTTACATTTTTTGATTAAAACAGATTGTAATTGATTGTTTGCCTCGGGAAACGTGGAGCGAAAGCCATCCATGGTCAAGAAAAGTTCATTTATAGTCACTCATGCCTAGAAAACCTTATTACTCGGTTTAAATGCATTTATAATCCCATTATTGAATTTATTTTGAATTTTTTTTACATTTTTTGATTAAAACATATTGTAATTGAATGTTTACCTCTAGAAACATGGAGCAAAAGCCATCCATTGTCAAGAAAAGTTCATTTATAGTCACTCAAGCCTAGAAAAGCCTTATTACTCGGTTTAAATGCCTTTATAATCCCATTATTGAATTTATTTTGAATTTTTTTTACATTTTTTGATTAAAACATATTGTAATTGAATGTTGACTTCTAGAAACATGGAGCAAAAGCCATCGATTGTCAAGAAAAGTTCATTTATAATCACTCAAGCCTAGAAAAGCCTTATTACTCAGTTTAAATGCCTTTATAATCCCATTATTGAATTTATTTTGAATTTTTTTTACATTTTTTGATTAAAACAGATTGTAATTTATTGTTTGCCTCGGGAAACGTGGAGCGAAAGCCATCCATTGTCAAGAAAAGATCATTTATAGTCACTCATGCCTAGAAAAGCCTTATTACTCGGTTTAAATGCCTTTATAACCCCATAATTGAATTTATTTTGAATTTTTTTTGCATTTTTTTATTAAAACAGATTGTAATTGATTGTTTGCCTCGCGAAACGTGGATCGAAAGCCATCCATTGTCAAGAAAAGATCATTTATAGTCACTCATGCCTAGAAAAGCCTTATTACTCGGTTTAAATGCCTTTATAATCCCATTATTGAATTTTTTTTGAATTGTTTTTAGATTTTTTGATTAAAACAGATTGTAATTGATAGTTTGCCTCGGGAAACGTGGAGCGAAAGCCATCCATTGTCAAGAAAAGATCATTTATAGTCACTCATGCCTAGAAAAGCCTTATTACTCGGTTTAAATGCCTTTATAATCCCATTATTGAATTTATTTTGAATTTGTTTTACATTTTTTGATTAAAACATATTGTAATTGAATGTTGACCTCTAGAAACATGGAGCAAAAGCCATCCATTGTCAAGAAAAGTTCATTTATAGTCACTCAAGCCTAGAAAAGCCTTATTACTCAGTTTAAATGCCTTTATAATCCCATTATTGAATTTATTTTGAATTTTTTTTACATTTTTTTATTAAAACAGATTGTAATTGATTGTTTACCTCGGGAAACTTTGAGCGAAAGCCATCCATTGTCAAGAAAAGTTCAAATATAGTCACTCAAGCCTAGAAAAGCCTTATTACTCGGTTTAAATGCCTTTATAATCCCATTATTGAATTTATTTTGAATTGTTTTTACATTTTTTGATTAAAACAGATTGTAATTGGTAGTTTGCCTCGGGAAACGTGGAGCGAAAGCCATCCATTGTCAAGAAAAGATCATTTATAGTCACTCATGCCTAGAAAAGCCTTATTACTCGGTTTAATTGCCTTTATAATCCCATTATTGAATTTATTTTGAATTGTTTTTACATTTTTTGATTAAAACAGATTGTAATTGATTGTTTGCCTCGGGAAACGTGGAGCGAAAGCCATCCATGGTCAAGAAAAGTTCATTTATAGTCACTCATGCCTAGAAAACCTTATTACTCGGTTTAAATGCATTTATAATCCCATTATTGAATTTATTTTGAATTTTTTTTACATTTTTTGATTAAAACATATTGTAATTGAATGTTCACCTCTAGAAACATGGAGCAAAAGCCATCCATTGTCAAGAAAAGTTCATTTATAGTCACTCAAGCCTAGAAAAGCCTTATTACTCGGTTTAAATGCCTTTATAATCCCATTATTGAATTTATTTTGAATTTTTTTACATTTTTTGATTAAAACAGATTGTAATTGATTGTTTGCCTCGGGAAACGTGGAGCGAAAGCCATCCATTGTCAAGAAAAGTTCATTTATAGTCACTCATGCCTAGAAAAGCCTTATTACTCGGTTTAAATGCCTTTATAATCCCATTATTGAATTTATTTTGAATTGTTTTTACATTTTTTGATTAAAACATATTGTAATTGAATGTTGACCTCTAGAAACATGGAGCAAAAGCCATCCATTGTCAAGAAAAGTTCATTTATAGTCACTCAAGCCTAGAAAAGCCTTATTACTCAGTTTAAATGCCTTTATAATCCCATTATTGAATTTATTTTGAATTTTTTTTACATTTTTTGATTAAAACAGATTGTAATTGATTGTTTGCCTCGGGAAACGTGGAGCGAAAGCCATCCATTGTCAAGAAAAGATCATTTATAGTCACTCATGCCTAGAAAAGCCTTATTACTCGGTTTAAATGCCTTTATAACCCCATAATTGAATTTATTTTGAATTTTTTTTGCATTTTTTTATTAAAACAGATTGTAATTGATTGTTTGCCTCGGGAAACAGGGATCGAAAGCCATCCATTGTCAAGAAAAGATCATTTATAGTCACTCATGCCTAGAAAAGCCTTATTACTCGGTTTAAATGCCATTATAACCCCATAATTGAATTTATTTTGAATTTTTTTTACATTTTTTGATTAAAACATATTATAATTGATTGTTTGCCTCGGGGAACGTGGAGTGAAAGCCATCCAATTTCAAGAAAAGATCATTTATATTCACTCATGCCTAGAAAAACCTTATTACTCGGTTTAAATGCCTTTATAACCCATAATTGAATTTATTTTGAATTTTTTTTACATTTTTTTATTAAAACAGATTGTAATTGATTGTTTACCTCGGGAAACTTGGAGCGAAAGCCATCCATTGTCAAGAAAAGTTCATATATAGTCACTCAAGCCTGGAAAAGCCTTATTACTCGGTTTAAATGCCTTTATAATCTCATTATTGAATTTATTTTGAATTGTTTTTATATTTTTTGATTAAAACAGATTGTAATTGATTGTTTGCCTCGGGAAACGTGGAGCGAAAGCGATCCATTGTCAAGAAAAGTTCATTTATAGTCACTCATGCCTAGAAAAGCCTTATTACTCGGTTTAAATGCATTTATAATCCCATTATTGAATTTATTTTGAATTTTTTTTACATTTTTTGATTAAAAACATATTGTAATTGAATGTTTACCTCTAGAAACATGGAGCAAAAGCCATCCATTGTCAAGAAAAGTTCATTTATAGTCACTCAAGCCTAGAAAAGCCTTATTACTCAGTTTAAATGCCTTTATGATCCCATTATTGAATTTATTTTGAATTTTTTTTACATTTTTTGATTAAAACAGATTGTAATTGATTGTTTGCCTCAGGAAACGTGGAGCGAAAGCAATCCATTGTCAAGAAAAGATCATTTATAGTCACTCATGCCTAGAAAAGCCTTATTACTCGGTTTAAATGCCTTTATAACCCCATAATTGAATTTATTTTGAATTTTTTTTGCATTTTTTTATTAAAACAGATTGTAATTGATTGTTTGCCTCGGGAAACGGGGATCGAAAGCCATCCATTGTCAAGAAAAGATCATTTATAGTCACTCATGCCTAGAAAAGCCTTATTACTCAGTTTAAATGCCTTTATAACCCCATAATTGAATTTATTTTGAATTTTTTTTACATTTTTTGATTAAAACATATTATAATTGATTGTTTGCCTCGGGAAATGTGGAGCGAAAGCCATCCATTGTCAAGAAAATATCATTTATAGTCACTCATGCCTAGAAAAGCCTTATTACTCGGTTTAAATGCATTTATAATCCCATTATTGAATTTATTTTGAATTCTTTTTACATTTTTTGATTAAAACATATTGTAATTGAATGTTTACCTCTAGAAACATGGAGCAAAAGCCATCCATTGTCAAGAAAAGTTCATTTATAGTCACTCAAGCCTAGAAAAGCCTTATTACTCAGTTTAAATGCCTTTATAATCCCATTATTGAATTTATTTTGAATTTTTTTTACATTTTTTGATTAAAACAGATTGTAATTGATTGTTTGCCTCGGGAAACGTGGAGCGAAAGCCATCCATTGTCAAGAAAAGATCATTTATAGTCACTCATGCCTAGAAAAGCCTTATTACTCGGTTTAATTGCCTTTATAATCCCATTATTGAATTTATTTTGAATTGTTTTTACATTTTTTGATTAAAACAGATTGTAATTGATTGTTTGCCTCGGGAAACGTGGAGCGAAAGCCATCCATGGTCAAGAAAAGTTCATTTATAGTCACTCATGCCTAGAAAACCTTATTACTCGGTTTAAATGCATTTATAATCCCATTATTGAATTTATTTTGAATTTTTTTTACATTTTTTGATTAAAACATATTGTAATTGAATGTTTACCTCTAGAAACATGGAGCAAAAGCCATCCATTGTCAAGAAAAGTTCATTTATAGTCACTCAAGCCTAGAAAAGCCTTATTACTCGGTTTAAATGCCTTTATAATCCCATTATTGAATTTATTTTGAATTTTTTTACATTTTTTGATTAAAACAGATTGTAATTGATTGTTTGCCTCGGGAAACGTGGAGCGAAAGCCATCCATTGTCAAGAAAAGTTCATTTATAGTCACTCATGCCTAGAAAAGCCTTATTACTCGGTTTAAATGCCTTTATAATCCCATTATTGAATTTATTTTGAATTGTTTTTACATTTTTTGATTAAAACATATTGTAATTGAATGTTGACCTCTAGAAACATGGAGCAAAAGCCATCCATTGTCAAGAAAAGTTCATTTATAGTCACTCAAGCCTAGAAAAGCCTTATTACTCAGTTTAAATGCCTTTATAATCCCATTATTGAATTTATTTTGAATTTTTTTTACATTTTTTGATTAAAACAGATTGTAATTGATTGTTTGCCTCGGGAAACGTGGAGCGAAAGCCATCCATTGTCAAGAAAAGATCATTTATAGTCACTCATGCCTAGAAAAGCCTTATTACTCGGTTTAAATGCCTTTATAACCCCATAATTGAATTTATTTTGAATTTTTTTTGCATTTTTTTATTAAAACAGATTGTAATTGATTGTTTGCCTCGGGAAACAGGGATCGAAAGCCATCCATTGTCAAGAAAAGATCATTTATAGTCACTCATGCCTAGAAAAGCCTTATTACTCGGTTTAAATGCCATTATAACCCCATAATTGAATTTATTTTGAATTTTTTTTACATTTTTTGATTAAAACATATTATAATTGATTGTTTGCCTCGGGGAACGTGGAGTGAAAGCCATCCAATTTCAAGAAAAGATCATTTATATTCACTCATGCCTAGAAAAACCTTATTACTCGGTTTAAATGCCTTTATAACCCATAATTGAATTTATTTTGAATTTTTTTTACATTTTTTTATTAAAACAGATTGTAATTGATTGTTTACCTCGGGAAACTTGGAGCGAAAGCCATCCATTGTCAAGAAAAGTTCATATATAGTCACTCAAGCCTGGAAAAGCCTTATTACTCGGTTTAAATGCCTTTATAATCTCATTATTGAATTTATTTTGAATTGTTTTTATATTTTTTGATTAAAACAGATTGTAATTGATTGTTTGCCTCGGGAAACGTGGAGCGAAAGCGATCCATTGTCAAGAAAAGTTCATTTATAGTCACTCATGCCTAGAAAAGCCTTATTACTCGGTTTAAATGCATTTATAATCCCATTATTGAATTTATTTTGAATTTTTTTTACATTTTTTGATTAAAAACATATTGTAATTGAATGTTTACCTCTAGAAACATGGAGCAAAAGCCATCCATTGTCAAGAAAAGTTCATTTATAGTCACTCAAGCCTAGAAAAGCCTTATTACTCAGTTTAAATGCCTTTATGATCCCATTATTGAATTTATTTTGAATTTTTTTTACATTTTTTGATTAAAACAGATTGTAATTGATTGTTTGCCTCAGGAAACGTGGAGCGAAAGCAATCCATTGTCAAGAAAAGATCATTTATAGTCACTCATGCCTAGAAAAGCCTTATTACTCGGTTTAAATGCCTTTATAACCCCATAATTGAATTTATTTTGAATTTTTTTTGCATTTTTTTATTAAAACAGATTGTAATTGATTGTTTGCCTCGGGAAACGGGGATCGAAAGCCATCCATTGTCAAGAAAAGATCATTTATAGTCACTCATGCCTAGAAAAGCCTTATTACTCAGTTTAAATGCCTTTATAACCCCATAATTGAATTTATTTTGAATTTTTTTTACATTTTTTGATTAAAACATATTATAATTGATTGTTTGCCTCGGGAAATGTGGAGCGAAAGCCATCCATTGTCAAGAAAATATCATTTATAGTCACTCATGCCTAGAAAAGCCTTATTACTCGGTTTAAATGCATTTATAATCCCATTATTGAATTTATTTTGAATTCTTTTTACATTTTTTGATTAAAACATATTGTAATTGAATGTTTACCTCTAGAAACATGGAGCAAAAGCCATCCATTGTCAAGAAAAGTTCATTTATAGTCACTCAAGCCTAGAAAAGCCTTATTACTCAGTTTAAATGCCTTTATAATCCCATTATTGAATTTATTTTGAATTTTTTTTACATTTTTTGATTAAAACAGATTGTAATTGATTGTTTGCCTCGGGAAACGTGGAGCGAAAGCCATCCATTGTCAAGAAAAGATCATTTATAGTCACTCATGCCTAGAAAAGCCTTATTACTCGGTTTAATTGCCTTTATAATCCCATTATTGAATTTATTTTGAATTGTTTTTACATTTTTTGATTAAAACAGATTGTAATTGATTGTTTGCCTCGGGAAACGTGGAGCGAAAGCCATCCATGGTCAAGAAAAGTTCATTTATAGTCACTCATGCCTAGAAAACCTTATTACTCGGTTTAAATGCATTTATAATCCCATTATTGAATTTATTTTGAATTTTTTTTACATTTTTTGATTAAAACATATTGTAATTGAATGTT
The DNA here is from genome assembly GCF_053813885.1 of Theobroma cacao. NCBI lineage: Eukaryota > Viridiplantae > Streptophyta > Magnoliopsida > Malvales > Malvaceae > Theobroma > Theobroma cacao. The sequence continues at coordinate 13,128,580 of NC_142644.1, read as the reverse complement.
TACCTCTAGAAACATGGAGCAAAAGCCATCCATTGTCAAGAAAAGTTCATTTATAGTCACTCAAGCCTAGAAAAGCCTTATTACTCGGTTTAAATGCCTTTATAATCCCATTATTGAATTTATTTTGAATTTTTTTTACATTTTTTGATTAAAACATATTGTAATTGAATGTTGACTTCTAGAAACATGGAGCAAAAGCCATCGATTGTCAAGAAAAGTTCATTTATAATCACTCAAGCCTAGAAAAGCCTTATTACTCAGTTTAAATGCCTTTATAATCCCATTATTGAATTTATTTTGAATTTTTTTTACATTTTTTGATTAAAACAGATTGTAATTTATTGTTTGCCTCGGGAAACGTGGAGCGAAAGCCATCCATTGTCAAGAAAAGATCATTTATAGTCACTCATGCCTAGAAAAGCCTTATTACTCGGTTTAAATGCCTTTATAACCCCATAATTGAATTTATTTTGAATTTTTTTTGCATTTTTTTATTAAAACAGATTGTAATTGATTGTTTGCCTCGCGAAACGTGGATCGAAAGCCATCCATTGTCAAGAAAAGATCATTTATAGTCACTCATGCCTAGAAAAGCCTTATTACTCGGTTTAAATGCCTTTATAATCCCATTATTGAATTTTTTTTGAATTGTTTTTAGATTTTTTGATTAAAACAGATTGTAATTGATAGTTTGCCTCGGGAAACGTGGAGCGAAAGCCATCCATTGTCAAGAAAAGATCATTTATAGTCACTCATGCCTAGAAAAGCCTTATTACTCGGTTTAAATGCCTTTATAATCCCATTATTGAATTTATTTTGAATTTTTTTTACATTTTTTGATTAAAACATATTGTAATTGAATGTTGACCTCTAGAAACATGGAGCAAAAGCCATCCATTGTCAAGAAAAGTTCATTTATAGTCACTCAAGCCTAGAAAAGCCTTATTACTCAGTTTAAATGCCTTTATAATCCCATTATTGAATTTATTTTGAATTTTTTTTACATTTTTTGATTAAAACAGATTGTAATTGATTGTTTGCCTCGGGAAACGTGGAGCGAAAGCCATCCATTGTCAAGAAAAGATCATTTATAGTCACTCATGCCTAGAAAAGCCTTATTACTCGGTTTAAATGCCTTTATAATCCCATTATTGAATTTATTTTGAATTTTGTTTACATTTTTTGATTAAAACAGATTGTAATTGATTGTTTGCCTCGGGAAACGTGGAGCGAAAGCCATCCATTGTCAAGAAAAGTTCATTTATAGTCACTCATGCCTAGAAAAGCCTTATTACTCGGTTTAAATGCCTTTATAATCCCATTATTGAATTTATTTTGAATTGTTTTTACATTTTTTGATTAAAACAGATTGTAATTGATTGTTTGCCTCGGGAAAAGTGGAGCGAAAGCCATCCATTGTCAAGAAAAGTTCATTTATAGTCACTCATGCCTAGAAAATCCTTATTACTCGGTTTAAATGCCATTATAACCCCATAATTGAATTTATTTTGAATTTTTTTTACATTTTTTGATTAAAACATATTATAATTGATTGTTTGCCTCGGGAAACGTGGAGCGAAAGCCATCCAATTTCAAGAAAAGATCATTTATATTCACTCATGCCTAGAAAAACCTTATTACTCGGTTTAAATGCCTTTATAACCCATAATTGAATTTATTTTGAATTTTTTTTACATTTTTTTATTAAAACAGATTGTAATTGATTGTTTACCTCGGGAAACTTGGAGCGAAAGCCATCCATTGTCAAGAAAAGTTCATATATAGTCACTCAAGCCTGGAAAAGCCTTATTACTCGGTTTAAATGCCTTTATAATCTCATTATTGAATTTATTTTGAATTGTTTTTATATTTTTTGATTAAAACAGATTGTAATTGATTGTTTGCCTCGGGAAACGTGGAGCGAAAGCGATCCATTGTCAAGAAAAGTTCATTTATAGTCACTCATGCCTAGAAAAGCCTTATTACTCGGTTTAAATGCATTTATAATCCCATTATTGAATTTATTTTGAATTTTTTTTACATTTTTTGATTAAAAACATATTGTAATTGAATGTTTACCTCTAGAAACATGGAGCAAAAGCCATCCATTGTCAAGAAAAGTTCATTTATAGTCACTCAAGCCTAGAAAAGCCTTATTACTCAGTTTAAATGCCTTTATAATCCCATTATTGAATTTAGTTTGAATTTTTTTTACATTTTTTGATTAAAACAGATTGTAATTGATTGTTTGCCTCAGGAAACGTGGAGCGAAAGCCATCCATTGTCAAGAAAAGTTCATTTATAGTCACTCATGCCTAGAAAAGCCTTATTACTCGGTTTAAATGCCTTTATAATCCCATTATTGAATTTATTTTGAATTGTTTTTACATTTTTTGATTAAATCATATTGTAATTGAATGTTGACCTCTAGAAACATGGAGCAAAAGCCATCTATTGTCAAGAAAAGTTCATTTATAGTCACTCAAGCCTAGAAAAGCCTTATTACTCAGTTTAAATGCCTTTATAATCCCATTATTGAATTTATTTTGAATTTTTTTTGCATTTTTTGATTAAAACAGATTGTAATTCATTGTTTGCCTCGGGAAACGTGGAGCAAAAGCCATCCATTGGCAAGAAAAGATCATTTATAGTCACTCATGCCTAGAAAAGCCTTATTACTCGGTTTAAATGCCTTTATAACCCCATAATTGAATTTATTTTGAATTTTTTTTGCATTTTTTTATTAAAACAGATTGTAATTGATTGTTTGCCTCGGGAAACGGGGATCGAAAGCCATCCATTGTCAAGAAAAGATCATTTATAGTCACTCATGCCTAGAAAAGCCTTATTACTCAGTTTAAATGCCTTTATAACCCCATAATTGAATTTATTTTGAATTTTTTTTACATTTTTTGATTAAAACATATTATAATTGATTGTTTGCCTCGGGAAATGTGGAGCGAAAGCCATCCATTGTCAAGAAAATATCATTTATAGTCACTCATGCCTAGAAAAGCCTTATTACTCGGTTTAAATGCATTTATAATCCCATTATTGAATTTATTTTGAATTCTTTTTACATTTTTTGATTAAAACATATTGTAATTGAATGTTTACCTCTAGAAACATGGAGCAAAAGCCATCCATTGTCAAGAAAAGTTCATTTATAGTCACTCAAGCCTAGAAAAGCCTTATTACTCAGTTTAAATGCCTTTATAATCCCATTATTGAATTTATTTTGAATTTTTTTTACATTTTTTGATTAAAACAGATTGTAATTGATTGTTTGCCTCGGGAAACGTGGAGCGAAAGCCATCCATTGTCAAGAAAAGATCATTTATAGTCACTCATGCCTAGAAAAGCCTTATTACTCGGTTTAAATGCCTTTATAATCCCATTATTGAATTTATTTTGAATTGTTTTTACATTTTTTGATTAAAACAGATTGTAATTGATTGTTTGCCTCGGGAAACGTGGAGTGAAAGCCATCCATGGTCAAGAAAAACTCATTTATAGTCACTCATGCCTAGAAAAGCCTTATTACTCGGTTTAAATGCATTTATAATCCCATTATTGAATTTATTTTGAATTTTTTTTACATTTTTTGATTAAAACATATTGTAATTGAATGTTTACCTCTAGAAACATGGAGCAAAAGCCATCCATTGTCAAGAAAAGTTCATTTATAGTCACTCAAGCCTAGAAAAGCCTTATTACTCAGTTTAAATGCCTTTATAATCCCATTATTGAATTTATTTTGAATTTTTTTTACATTTTTTGATTAAAACAGATTGTAATTGATTGTTTGCCTCGGGAAACGTGGAGCGAAAGCCATCCATTGTCAAGAAAAGTTCATTTATAGTCACTCATGCCTAGAAAAGCCTTATTACTCGGTTTAAATGCCTTTATAATCCCATTATTGAATTTATTTTGAATTGTTTTTACATTTTTTGATTAAAACATATTGTAATTGAATGTTGACCTCTAGAAACATGGAGCAAAAGCCATCCATTGTCAAGAAAAGTTCATTTATATTCACTCAAGCCTAGAAAAGCCTTATTACTCAGTTTAAATGCCTTTATAATCCCATTATTGAATTTATTTTGAATTTTTTTTACATTTTTTGATTAAAACAGATTGTAATTGATTGTTTGCCTCGGGAAACGTGGAGCGAAAGCCATCCATTGTCAAGAAAAGATCATTTATAGTCACTCATGCCTAGAAAAGCCTTATTACTCGGTTTAAATGCCTTTATAACCCCATAATTGAATTTATTTTGAATTTTTTTTGCATTTTTTTATTAAAACAGATTGTAATTGATTGTTTGCCTCGGGAAACAGGGATCGAAAGCCATCCATTGTCAAGAAAAGATCATTTATAGTCACTCATGCCTAGAAAAGCCTTATTACTCGGTTTAAATGCCATTATAACCCCATAATTGAATTTATTTTGAATTTTTTTTACATTTTTTGATTAAAACATATTATAATTGATTGTTTGCCTCGGGGAACGTGGAGTGAAAGCCATCCAATTTCAAGAAAAGATCATTTATATTCACTCATGCCTAGAAAAACCTTATTACTCGGTTTAAATGCCTTTATAACCCATAATTGAATTTATTTTGAATTTTTTTTACATTTTTTTATTAAAACAGATTGTAATTGATTGTTTACCTCGGGAAACTTGGAGCGAAAGCCATCCATTGTCAAGAAAAGTTCATATATAGTCACTCAAGCCTGGAAAAGCCTTATTACTCGGTTTAAATGCCTTTATAATCTCATTATTGAATTTATTTTGAATTGTTTTTATATTTTTTGATTAAAACAGATTGTAATTGATTGTTTGCCTCGGGAAACGTGGAGCGAAAGCGATCCATTGTCAAGAAAAGTTCATTTATAGTCACTCATGCCTAGAAAAGCCTTATTACTCGGTTTAAATGCATTTATAATCCCATTATTGAATTTATTTTGAATTTTTTTTACATTTTTTGATTAAAAACATATTGTAATTGAATGTTTACCTCTAGAAACATGGAGCAAAAGCCATCCATTGTCAAGAAAATTTCATTTATAGTCACTCAAGCCTAGAAAAGCCTTATTACTCAGTTTAAATGCCTTTATGATCCCATTATTGAATTTATTTTGAATTTTTTTTACATTTTTTGATTAAAACAGATTGTAATTGATTGTTTGCCTCAGGAAACGTGGAGCGAAAGCCATCCATTGTCAAGAAAAGTTCATTTATAGTCACTCATGCCTAGAAAAGCCTTATTACTCGGTTTAAATGCCTTTATAATCCCATTATTGAATTTATTTTGAATTGTTTTTACATTTTTTGATTAAATCATATTGTAATTGAATGTTGACCTCTAGAAACATGGAGCAGAAGCCATCCATTGTCAAGAAAAGTTCATTTATAGTCACTCAAGCCTAGAAAAGCCTTATTACTCAGTTTAAATGCCTTTATAATCCCATTATTGAATTTATTTTGAATTTTTTTTGCATTTTTTGATTAAAACAGATTGTAATTCATTGTTTGCCTCGGGAAACGTGGAGCGAAAGCCATCCATTGTCAAGAAAAGATCATTTATAGTCACTCATGCCTAGAAAAGCCTTATTACTCGGTTTAAATGCCTTTATAACCCCATAATTGAATTTATTTTGAATTTTTTTTGCATTTTTTTATTAAAACAGATTGTAATTGATTGTTTGCCTCGGGAAACGGGGATCGAAAGCCATCCATTGTCAAGAAAAGATCATTTATAGTCACTCATGCCTAGAAAAGCCTTATTACTCAGTTTAAATGCCTTTATAACCCCATAATTGAATTTATTTTGAATTTTTTTTACATTTTTTGATTAAAACATATTATAATTGATTGTTTGCCTCGGGAAATGTGGAGCGAAAGCCATCCATTGTCAAGAAAATATCATTTATAGTCACTCATGCCTAGAAAAGCCTTATTACTCGGTTTAAATGCATTTATAATCCCATTATTGAATTTATTTTGAATTCTTTTTACATTTTTTGATTAAAACATATTGTAATTGAATGTTTACCTCTAGAAACATGGAGCAAAAGCCATCCATTGTCAAGAAAAGTTCATTTATAGTCACTCAAGCCTAGAAAAGCCTTATTACTCAGTTTAAATGCCTTTATAATCCCATTATTGAATTTATTTTGAATTTTTTTTACATTTTTTGATTAAAACAGATTGTAATTGATTGTTTGCCTCGGGAAACGTGGAGCGAAAGCCATCCATTGTCAAGAAAAGATCATTTATAGTCACTCATGCCTAGAAAAGCCTTATTACTCGGTTTAATTGCCTTTATAATCCCATTATTGAATTTATTTTGAATTGTTTTTACATTTTTTGATTAAAACAGATTGTAATTGATTGTTTGCCTCGGGAAACGTGGAGCGAAAGCTATCCATGGTCAAGAAAAGTTCATTTATAGTCACTCATGCCTAGAAAACCTTATTACTCGGTTTAAATGCATTTATAATCCCATTATTGAATTTATTTTGAATTTTTTTACATTTTTTGATTAAAACATATTGTAATTGAATGTTTACCTCTAGAAACATGGAGCAAAAGCCATCCATTGTCAAGAAAAGTTCATTTATAGTCACTCAAGCCTAGAAAAGCCTTATTACTCGGTTTAAATGCCTTTATAATCCCATTATTGAATTTATTTTGAATTTTTTTTACATTTTTTGATTAAAACATATTGTAATTGAATGTTGACTTCTAGAAACATGGAGCAAAAGCCATCGATTGTCAAGAAAAGTTCATTTATAATCACTCAAGCCTAGAAAAGCCTTATTACTCAGTTTAAATGCCTTTATAATCCCATTATTGAATTTATTTTGAATTTTTTTTACATTTTTTGATTAAAACAGATTGTAATTTATTGTTTGCCTCGGGAAACGTGGAGCGAAAGCCATCCATTGTCAAGAAAAGATCATTTATAGTCACTCATGCCTAGAAAAGCCTTATTACTCGGTTTAAATGCCTTTATAACCCCATAATTGAATTTATTTTGAATTTTTTTTGCATTTTTTTATTAAAACAGATTGTAATTGATTGTTTGCCTCGCGAAACGTGGATCGAAAGCCATCCATTGTCAAGAAAAGATCATTTATAGTCACTCATGCCTAGAAAAGCCTTATTACTCGGTTTAAATGCCTTTATAATCCCATTATTGAATTTTTTTTGAATTGTTTTTAGATTTTTTGATTAAAACAGATTGTAATTGATAGTTTGCCTCGGGAAACGTGGAGCGAAAGCCATCCATTGTCAAGAAAAGATCATTTATAGTCACTCATGCCTAGAAAAGCCTTATTACTCGGTTTAAATGCCTTTATAATCCCATTATTGAATTTATTTTGAATTTGTTTTACATTTTTTGATTAAAACATATTGTAATTGAATGTTGACCTCTAGAAACATGGAGCAAAAGCCATCCATTGTCAAGAAAAGTTCATTTATAGTCACTCAAGCCTAGAAAAGCCTTATTACTCAGTTTAAATGCCTTTATAATCCCATTATTGAATTTATTTTGAATTTTTTTTACATTTTTTTATTAAAACAGATTGTAATTGATTGTTTACCTCGGGAAACTTTGAGCGAAAGCCATCCATTGTCAAGAAAAGTTCAAATATAGTCACTCAAGCCTAGAAAAGCCTTATTACTCGGTTTAAATGCCTTTATAATCCCATTATTGAATTTATTTTGAATTGTTTTTACATTTTTTGATTAAAACAGATTGTAATTGGTAGTTTGCCTCGGGAAACGTGGAGCGAAAGCCATCCATTGTCAAGAAAAGATCATTTATAGTCACTCATGCCTAGAAAAGCCTTATTACTCGGTTTAATTGCCTTTATAATCCCATTATTGAATTTATTTTGAATTGTTTTTACATTTTTTGATTAAAACAGATTGTAATTGATTGTTTGCCTCGGGAAACGTGGAGCGAAAGCCATCCATGGTCAAGAAAAGTTCATTTATAGTCACTCATGCCTAGAAAACCTTATTACTCGGTTTAAATGCATTTATAATCCCATTATTGAATTTATTTTGAATTTTTTTTACATTTTTTGATTAAAACATATTGTAATTGAATGTTTACCTCTAGAAACATGGAGCAAAAGCCATCCATTGTCAAGAAAAGTTTATTTATAGTCACTCAAGCCTAGAAAAGCCTTATTACTCGGTTTAAATGCCTTTATAATCCCATTATTGAATTTATTTTGAATTTTTTTACATTTTTTGATTAAAACAGATTGTAATTGATTGTTTGCCTCGGGAAACGTGGAGCGAAAGCCATCCATTGTCAAGAAAAGTTCATTTATAGTCACTCATGCCTAGAAAAGCCTTATTACTCGGTTTAAATGCCTTTATAATCCCATTATTGAATTTATTTTGAATTGTTTTTACATTTTTTGATTAAAACATATTGTAATTGAATGTTGACCTCTAGAAACATGGAGCAAAAGCCATCCATTGTCAAGAAAAGTTCATTTATAGTCACTCAAGCCTAGAAAAGCCTTATTACTCAGTTTAAATGCCTTTATAATCCCATTATTGAATTTATTTTGAATTTTTTTTACATTTTTTGATTAAAACAGATTGTAATTGATTGTTTGCCTCGGGAAACGTGGAGCGAAAGCCATCCATTGTCAAGAAAAGATCATTTATAGTCACTCATGCCTAGAAAAGCCTTATTACTCGGTTTAAATGCCTTTATAATCCCATTATTGAATTTATTTTGAATTTTGTTTACATTTTTTGATTAAAACAGATTGTAATTGATTGTTTGCCTCGGGAAACGTGGAGCGAAAGCCATCCATTGTCAAGAAAAGTTCATTTATAGTCACTCATGCCTAGAAAAGCCTTATTACTCGGTTTAAATGCCTTTATAATCCCATTATTGAATTTATTTTGAATTGTTTTTACATTTTTTGATTAAAACAGATTGTAATTGATTGTTTGCCTCGGGAAAAGTGGAGCGAAAGCCATCCATTGTCAAGAAAAGTTCATTTATAGTCACTCATGCCTAGAAAATCCTTATTACTCGGTTTAAATGCCATTATAACCCCATAATTGAATTTTTTTTGAATTTTTTTTACATTTTTTGATTAAAACATATTATAATTGATTGTTTGCCTCGGGAAACGTGGAGCGAAAGCCATCCAATTTCAAGAAAAGATCATTTATATTCACTCATGCCTAGAAAAACCTTATTACTCGGTTTAAATGCCTTTATAACCCATAATTGAATTTATTTTGAATTTTTTTTACATTTTTTTATTAAAACAGATTGTAATTGATTGTTTACCTCGGGAAACTTGGAGCGAAAGCCATCCATTGTCAAGAAAAGTTCATATATAGTCACTCAAGCCTGGAAAAGCCTTATTACTCGGTTTAAATGCCTTTATAATCTCATTATTGAATTTATTTTGAATTGTTTTTATATTTTTTGATTAAAACAGATTGTAATTGATTGTTTGCCTCGGGAAACGTGGAGCGAAAGCGATCCATTGTCAAGAAAAGTTCATTTATAGTCACTCATGCCTAGAAAAGCCTTATTACTCGGTTTAAATGCATTTATAATCCCATTATTGAATTTATTTTGAATTTTTTTTACATTTTTTGATTAAAAACATATTGTAATTGAATGTTTACCTCTAGAAACATGGAGCAAAAGCCATCCATTGTCAAGAAAAGTTCATTTATAGTCACTCAAGCCTAGAAAAGCCTTATTACTCAGTTTAAATGCCTTTATAATCCCATTATTGAATTTATTTTGAATTTTTTTTACATTTTTTGATTAAAACAGATTGTAATTGATTGTTTGCCTCAGGAAACGTGGAGCGAAAGCCATCCATTGTCAAGAAAAGTTCATTTATAGTCACTCATGCCTAGAAAAGCCTTATTACTCGGTTTAAATGCCTTTATAATCCCATTATTGAATTTATTTTGAATTGTTTTTACATTTTTTGATTAAAACATATTGTAATTGAATGTTGACCTCTAGAAACATGGAGCAAAAGCCATCCATTGTCAAGAAAAGTTCATTTATATTCACTCAAGCCTAGAAAAGCCTTATTACTCAGTTTAAATGCATTTATAATCCCATTATTGAATTTATTTTGAATTTTTTTTACATTTTTTGATTAAAACAGATTGTAATTGATTGTTTGCCTCGGGAAACGTGGAGCGAAAGCCATCCATTGTCAAGAAAAGATCATTTATAGTCACTCATGCCTAGAAAAGCCTTATTACTCGGTTTAAATGCCTTTATAACCCCATAATTGAATTTATTTTGAATTTTTTTTGCATTTTTTTATTAAAACAGATTGTAATTGATTGTTTACCTCGGGAAACATGGAGCAAAAGCCATCCATTGTCAAGAAAAGATCATTTATAGTCACTCATGCCGAGAAAAGCCTTATTACTCGGTTTAAATGCCTTTATAACCCCATAATTGAATTTATTTTGAATTTTTTTTGCATTTTTTTATTAAAACAGATTGTAATTGATTGTTTGCCTCGGGAAACGTGGATCGAAAGCCATCCATTGTCAAGAAAAGATCATTTATAGTCACTCATGCCTAGAAAAGCCTTATTACTCGGTTTAAATGCATTTATAATCCCATTATTGAATTTATTTTGAATTCTTTTTACATTTTTTGATTAAAACATATTGTAATTGAATGTTTACCTCTAGAAACATGGAGCAAAAGCCATCCATTGTCAAGAAAAGTTCATTTATGGTCACTCAAGCCTAGAAAAGCCTTATTACTCAGTTTAAATGCCTTTATAATCCCATTATTGAATTTATTTTGAATTTTTTTTACATTTTTTGATTAAAACAGATTGTAATTGATTGTTTGCCTCGGGAAACGTGGAGCGAAAGCCATCCATTGTCAAGAAAAGATCATTTATAGTCACTCATACCTAGAAAAGCCTTATTACTCGGTTTAAATGCCTTTATAATCCCATTATTGAATTTATTTTGAATTGTTTTTACATTTTTTGATTAAAACAGATTGTAATTGATTGTTTGCCTCGGGAAACGTGGAGCGAAAGCCATCCATGGTCAAGAAAAGTTCATTTATAGTCACTCATGCCTAGAAAAGCCTTATTACTCGGTTTAAATGCATTTATAATCCCATTATTGAATTTATTTTGAATTTTTTTTACATTTTTTGATTAAAACATATTGTAATTGAATGTTTACCTCTAGAAACATGGAGCAAAAGCCATCCATTGTCAAGAAAAGTTCATTTATAGTCACTCAAGCCTAGAAAAGCCTTATTACTCAGTTTAAATGCCTTTATAATCCCATTATTGAATTTATTTTGAATTTTTTTTTTACATTTTTTGATTAAAACAGATTGTAATTGATTGTTTACCTCGGGAAACGTGGAGCGAAAGCCATCCATTGTCAAGAAAAGTTCATTTATAGTCACTCATGCCTAGAAAAGCCTTATTACTCGGTTTAAATGCATTTATAATCCCATTATTGAATTTATTTTGAATTTTTTTTACATTTTTTGATTAAAACAGATTGTAATTGATTGTTTGCCTCAGGAAACGTGGAGCGAAAGCCATCCATTGTCAAGAAAAGTTCATTTATAGTCACTCATGCCTAGAAAAGCCTTATTACTCGGTTTAAATGCCTTTATAATCCCATTATTGAATTTATTCTGAATTGTTTTTACATTTTTTGATTAAATCATATTGTAATTGAATGTTGACCTCTAGAAACATGGAGCAAAAGCCATCCATTGTCAAGAAAAGTTCATTTATAGTCACTCAAGCCTAGAAAAGCCTTATTACTCAGTTTAAATGCCTTTATAATCCCATTATTGAATTTATTTTGAATTTTTTTTACATTTTTTGATTAAAACAGATTGTAATTGATTGTTTGCCTCAGGAAACGTGGAGCGAAAGCCATCCATTGTCAAGAAAAGTTCATTTATAGTCACTCATGCCTAGAAAAGCCTTATTACTCGGTTTAAATGCCTTTATAATCCCATTATTGAATTTATTCTGAATTGTTTTTACATTTTTTGATTAAATCATATTGTAATTGAATGTTGACCTCTAGAAACATGGAGCAAAAGCCATCCATTGTCAAGAAAAGTTCATTTATAGTCACTCAAGCCTAGAAAAGCCTTATTACTCAGTTTAAATGCCTTTATAATCCCATTATTGAATTTATTTTGAATTTTTTTTGCATTTTTTGATTAAAACAGATTGTAATTCATTGTTTGCCTCGGGAAACGTGGAGCGAAAGCCATCCATTGTCAAGAAAAGATCATTTATAGTCACTCATGCCTAGAAAAGCCTTATTACTCGGTTTAAATGCCTTTATAACCCCATAATTGAATTTATTTTGAATTTTTTTTGCATTTTTTTATTAAAACAGATTGTAATTGATTGTTTGCCTCGGGAAACGGGGATCGAAAGCCATCCATTGTCAAGAAAAGATCATTTATAGTCACTCATGCCTAGAAAAGCCTTATTACTCAGTTTAAATGCCTTTATAACCCCATAATTGAATTTATTTTGAATTTTTTTTACATTTTTTGATTAAAACATATTATAATTGATTGTTTGCCTCGGGAAATGTGGAGCGAAAGCCATCCATTGTCAAGAAAATATCATTTATAGTCACTCATGCCTAGAAAAGCCTTATTACTCGGTTTAAATGCATTTATAATCCCATTATTGAATTTATTTTGAATTCTTTTTACATTTTTTGATTAAAACATATTGTAATTGAATGTTTACCTCTAGAAACATGGCGCAAAAGCCATCCATTGTCAAGAAAAGTTCATTTATAGTCACTCAAGCCTAGAAAAGCCTTATTACTCAGTTTAAATGCCTTTATAATCCCATTATTGAATTTATTTTGAATTTTTTTTACATTTTTTGATTAAAACAGATTGTAATTGATTGTTTGCCTCGGGAAACGTGGAGCGAAAGCCATCCATTGTCAAGAAAAGTTCATTTATAGTCACTCATGCCTAGAAAAGCCTTATTACTCGGTTTAAATGCCTTTATAATCCCATTATTGAATTTATTTTGAATTGTTTTTACATTTTTTGATTAAAACATATTGTAATTGAATGTTGACCTCTAGAAACATGGAGCAAAAGCCATCCATTGTCAAGAAAAGTTCATTTATATTCACTCAAGCCTAGAAAAGCCTTATTACTCAGTTTAAATGCCTTTATAATCCCATTATTGAATTTATTTTGAATTTTTTTTACATTTTTTGATTAAAACAGATTGTAATTGATTGTTTGCCTCGGGAAACGTGGAGCGAAAGCCATCCATTGTCAAGAAAAGATCATTTATAGTCACTCATGCCTAGAAAAGCCTTATTACTCGGTTTAAATGCCTTTATAACCCCATAATTGAATTTATTTTGAATTTTTTTTACATTTTTTTATTAAAACAGATTGTAATTGATTGTTTACCTCGGGAAACATGGAGCAAAAGCCATCCATTGTCAAGAAAAGATCATTTATAGTCACTCATGCCGAGAAAAGCCTTATTACTCGGTTTAAATGCCTTTATAACCCCATAATTGAATTTATTTTGAATTTTTTTTACATTTTTTGATTAAAACAGATTGTAATTGATTGTTTGCCTCGGGAAACGTGGAGCGAAAGCCATCCATTGTCAAGAAAAGATCATTTATAGTCACTCATGCCTAGAAAAGCCTTATTACTCGGTTTAAATGCCTTTATAACCCCATAATTGAATTGATTTTGAATTTTTTTTGCATTTTTTTATTAAAACAGATTGTAATTGATTGTTTACCTCGGGAAACATGGAGCAAAAGCCATCCATTGTCAAGAAAAGATCATTTATAGTCACTCATGCCGAGAAAAGCCTTATTACTCGGTTTAAATGCCTTTATAACCCCATAATTGAATTTATTTTGAATTTTTTTTGCATTTTTTTATTAAAACAGATTGTAATTGATTGTTTGCCTCGGGAAACGTGGATCGAAAGCCATCCATTGTCAAGAAAAGATCATTTATAGTCACTCATGCCTAGAAAAGCCTTATTACTCGGTTTAAATGCATTTATAATCCCATTATTGAATTTATTTTGAATTCTTTTTACATTTTTTGATTAAAACATATTGTAATTGAATGTTTACCTCTAGAAACATGGAGCAAAAGCCATCCATTGTCAAGAAAAGTTCATTTATGGTCACTCAAGCCTAGAAAAGCCTTATTACTCAGTTTAAATGCCTTTATAATCCCATTATTGAATTTATTTTGAATTTTTTTTACATTTTTTGATTAAAACAGATTGTAATTGATTGTTTGCCTCGGGAAACGTGGAGCGAAAGCCATCCATTGTCAAGAAAAGATCATTTATAGTCACTCATGCCTAGAAAAGCCTTATTACTCGGTTTAAATGCCTTTATAATCCCATTATTGAATTTATTTTGAATTGTTTTTACATTTTTTGATTAAAACAGATTGTAATTGATTGTTTGCCTCGGGAAACGTGGAGCGAAAGCCATCCATGGTCAAGAAAAGTTCATTTATAGTCACTCATGCCTAGAAAAGCCTTATTACTCGGTTTAAATGCATTTATAATCCCATTATTGAATTTATTTTGAATTTTTTTTACATTTTTTGATTAAAACATATTGTAATTGAATGTTTACCTCTAGAAACATGGAGCAAAAGCCATCCATTGTCAAGAAAAGTTCATTTATAGTCACTCAAGCCTAGAAAAGCCTTATTACTCAGTTTAAATGCCTTTATAATCCCATTATTGAATTTATTTTGAATTTTTTTTTTACATTTTTTGATTAAAACAGATTGTAATTGATTGTTTACCTCGGGAAACGTGGAGCGAAAGCCATCCATTGTCAAGAAAAGTTCATTTATAGTCACTCATGCCTAGAAAAGCCTTATTACTCGGTTTAAATGCATTTATAATCCCATTATTGAATTTATTTTGAATTGTTTTTACATTTTTTGATTAAAACAGATTGTAATTGATTTTTTGCCTCGGGAAACGTGGAGCGAAAGCGATCCATTGTCAAGAAAAGTTCATTTATAGTCACTCATGCCTAGAAAAGCCTTATTACTCGGTTTAAATGCCTTTATAATCCCATTATTGAGTTTATTTTGAATTTTTTTTACATTTTTTGATTAAAACATATTGTAATAGATTGTTTACCTCTAGAAACATGGAGCAAAAGCCATCCATTGTCAAGAAAAGTTCATTTATAGTCAATCAAGCCTAGAAAAGCCTTATTACTCGGTTTAAATACCTTTATAATCCCATTATTGAATTTTTTTTGAATTGTTTTTACATTTTTTGATTAAAACAGATTGTAATTGATTGTTTGCCTCGGGAAACGTGGAGCGAAAGCCATCCATTGTCAAGAAAAGATCATTTATAGTCACTCATGCCTAGAAAAGCCTTATTACTCGGTTTAAATGCCTTTATAATCCCATTATTGATTTATTTTGAATTTTTTTTACATTTTTTGATTAAAACATATTGTAATTGAATGTTGACCTCGGGAAACTTGGAGCGAAAGCCATCCATTGTCAAGAAAAGTTCATTTATAGTCACTCAAGCCTAGAAAAGCCTTATTACTCAGTTTAAATGCCTTTATAATCCCATTATTGAATTTATTTTGAATTTTTTTTACATTTTTTGATTAGAACAGATTGTAATTGATTGTTTGCCTCGAGAAACGTGGAGCGAAAGCCATCCATTGTCAAGAAAAGATCATTTATAGTCACTCATGCCTAGAAAAGCCTTATTACTCGGTTTAAATGCCTTTATAACCCCATAATTGAATTTATTTTGAATTTTTTTTGCATTTTTTTATTAAAACAGATTGTAATTGATTGTTTGCCTCGGGAAACGGGGATCGAAAGCCATCCATTGTCAAGAAAAGATCATTTATAGTCACTCATGCCTAGAAAAGCCTTATTACTCGGTTTAAATGCCTTTATAACCCCATAATTGAATTTATTTTGAATTTTTTTTGCATTTTTTTATTAAAACAGATTGTAATTGATTGTTTGCCTCGGGAAACGGGGATCGAAAGCCATCCATTGTCAAGAAAAGATCATTTATAGTCACTCATGCCTAGAAAAGCCTTATTACTCGGTTTAAATGCCTTTATAATCCCATTATTGAATTTATTTTGAATTGTTTTTACATTTTTTGATTAAAACAGATTGTAATTGATTGTTTGCCTCGGGAAACGTGGAGCGAAAGCCATCCATGGTCAAGAAAAGTTCATTTATAGTCACTCATGCCTAGAAAAGCCTTATTACTCGGTTTAAATGCCTTTATAACCCCATAATTGAATTTATTTTGAATTTTTTTTACATTTTTTTATTAAAACAGATTGTAATTGATTGTTTACCTCGGGAAACTTGGAGCGAAAGCCATCCATTGTCAAGAAATGTTCATATATAGTCACTCAAGCCTAGAAAAGCCTTATTACTCGGTTTAAATGCCTTTATAATCTCATTATTAAATTTATTTTGAATTGTTTTTACATTTTTTGATTAAAACAGATTGTAATTGATTGTTTGCCTCGGGAAACGTGGAGCGAAAGCGATCCATTGTCAAGAAAAGTTCATTTATAGTCACTCATGCCTAGAAAAGCCTTATTACTCGGTTTAAATGCCTGTATAACCCCATAATTGAATTTTTTTTGAATTTTTTTTGCATTTTTTTATTAAAACAGATTGTAATTGATTGTTTACCTCGGGAAACATGGAGCAAAAGCCATCCATTGTCAAGAAAAGTTCATTTATAGTCACTCATGCCTAGAAAAGCCTTATTACTCGGTTTAAATGCCTTTATAATCTCATTATTGAATTTATTTTGAATTGTTTTTACATTTTTTGATTAAAACAGATTGTAATTGATTGTTTGCCTCGGGAAACGTGGAGCGAAGGCGATCCATTGTCAAGAAAAGTTCATTTATAGTCACTCATGCCTAGAAAAGCCTTATTACTCGGTTTAAATGCATTTATAATCCCATTATTGAATTTATTTTGAATTTTTTTTACATTTTTTGATTAAAAACATATTGTAATTGAATGTTTACCTCTAGAAACATGGAGCAAAAGCCATCCATTGTCAAGAAAAGTTCATTTATAGTCACTCAAGCCTAGAAAAGCCTTATTACTCAGTTTAAATGCCTTTATAATCCCATTATTGAATTTATTTTGAATTGTTTTTACATTTTTTGATTAAAACAGATTGTAATTGATTGTTTGCCTCGGGAAACGTGGAGCGAAAGCCATCCATTGTCAAGAAAAGATCATTTATAGTCACTCATGCCTAGAAAAGCCTTATTACTCGGTTTAAGTGCCTTTATAACCCCATAATTGAATTTATTTTGAATTTTTTTTACATTTTTTGATTAAAACAGATTGTAATTGATTGTTTGCCTCGGGAAACGTGGAGCGAAAGCCATCCATTGTCAAGAAAAGATCATTTATAGTTACTCATGCCTAGAAAAGCCTTATTACTCGGTTTAAATGCCTTTATAACCCCATAATTGAATTTATTTTGAATTTTTTTTACATTTTTTTATTAAAACAGATTGTAATTGATTGTTTACCTCGGGAAACTTGGAGCGAAAGCCATCCATTGTCAAGAAAAGTTCATATATAGTCACTCAAGCCTAGAAAAGCCTTATTACTCGTTTTAAATGCCTTTATAATCTCATTATTGAATTTATTTTGAATTGTTTTTACATTTTTTGATTAAAACAGATTGTAATTGATTGTTTGCCTCGGGAAACGTGGAGCGAAAGCGATCCATTGTCAAGAAAAGTTCATTTATAGTCACTCATGCCTAGAAAAGCCTTATTACTCGGTTTAAATGCCTTTATAATCCCATTATTGAATTTATTTTGAATTGTTTTTACATTTTTTGATTAAAACAGATTGTAATTGATTGTTTGCCTCGGGAAACGTGGAGCGAAAGCCATCCATGGCCAAGAAAAGTTCATTTATAGTCACTCATGCCTAGAAAAGCCTTATTACTCGGTTTAAATGCATTTATAATCCCATTATTGAATTTATTTTGAATTTTTTTTACATTTTTTGATTAAAACAGATTGTAATTGATTGTTTGCCTCGGGAAACGTGGAGCGAAAGCCATCCATTGTCAAGAAAAGATCATTTATAGTCACTCATGCCTAGAAAAGCCTTATTACTCGGTTTAAATGCCTTTATAACCCCATAATTGAATTTATTTTGAATTTTTTTTACATTTTTTTATTAAAACAGATTGTAATTGATTGTTTACCTCGGGAAACTTGGAGCGAAAGCCATCCATTGTCAAGAAAAGTTCATATATAGTCACTCAAGCCTAGAAAAGCCTTATTACTCGTTTTAAATGCCTTTATAATCTCATTATTGAATTTATTTTGAATTGTTTTTACATTTTTTGATTAAAACAGATTGTAATTGATTGTTTGCCTCGGGAAACGTGGAGCGAAAGCGATCCATTGTCAAGAAAAGTTCATTTATAGTCACTCATGCCTAGAAAAGCCTTATTACTCGGTTTAAATGCCTTTATAATCCCATTATTGAATTTATTTTGAATTGTTTTTACATTTTTTGATTAAAACAGATTGTAATTGATTGTTTGCCTCGGGAAACGTGGAGCGAAAGCCATCCATGGCCAAGAAAAGTTCATTTATAGTCACTCATGCCTAGAAAAGCCTTATTACTCGGTTTAAATGCATTTATAATCCCATTATTGAATTTATT
The DNA here is from genome assembly GCF_053813885.1 of Theobroma cacao. Taxonomy (NCBI): domain Eukaryota; kingdom Viridiplantae; phylum Streptophyta; class Magnoliopsida; order Malvales; family Malvaceae; genus Theobroma; species Theobroma cacao. The sequence goes on along the minus strand of NC_142644.1, from coordinate 13,109,772 downwards.
TTGAATTTTTTTTACATTTTTTGATTAAAACATATTGTAATTGAATGTTTACCTATAGAAACATGGAGCAAAAGCCATCCATTGTCAAGAAAAGTTCATTTATAGTCACTCAAGCCTAGAAAAGCCTTATTACTCAGTTTAAATGCCTTTATAATCCCATTATTGAATTTATTTTGAATTTTTTTTACATTTTTTGATTAAAACAGACTGTAATTGATTGTTTGCCTCGGGAAACGTGGAGCGAAAGCCATCCATTGTCAAGAAAAGTTCATTTATAGTCACTCATGCCTAGAAAAGCCTTATTACTCGGTTTAAATGCCTTTATAATCCCATTATTGAATTTATTTTGAATTGTTTTTACATTTTTTGATTAAAACATATTGTAATTGAATGTTTACCTCTAGAAACATGGAGCAAAAGCCATCCATTGTCAAGAAAAGTTCATTTATAGTCACTCAAGCCTAGAAAAGCCTTATTACTCAGTTTAAATGCCTTTATAATCCCATTATTGAATTTATTTTGAATTTTTTTTACATTTTTTGATTAAAACAGATTGTCATTGATTGTTTGCCTCGGGAAACGTGGAGCGAAAGCCATCCATTGTCAAGAAAAGATCATTTATAGTCACTCATGCCTAGAAAAGCCTTATTACTCGGTTTAAATGCCTTTATAACCCCATAATTGAATTTATTTTGAATTTTTTTTGCATTTTTTTATTAAAACAGATTGTAATTGATTGTTTGCCTCGGGAAACGGGGATCGAAAGCCATCCATTGTCAAGGAAAGATTATTTATAGTCACTCATGCCTAGAAAAGCCTTATTACTCGGTTTAAATGCCTTTATAACCCCATAATTGAATTTATTTTGAATTTTTTTTACATTTTTTGATTAAAACATATTATAATTGATTGTTTGCCTCGGGAAACGTGGAGCGAAAGCCATCCATGGCCAAGAAAAGTTCATTTATAGTCACTCATGCCTAGAAAAGCCTTATTACTCGGTTTAAATGCATTTATAATCCCATTATTGAATTTATTTTGAATTTTTTTTACATTTTTTGATTAAAACATATTGTAATTGAATGTTTACCTCTAGAAACATGGAGCAAAAGCCATCCATTGTCAAGAAAAGATCATTTATAGTCACTCAAGCCTAGAAAAGCCTTATTACTCAGTTTAAATGCCTTTATAATCCCATTATTGAATTTATTTTGAATTTTTTTTACATTTTTTGATTAAAACAGATTGTAATTGATTGTTTGCCTCGGGAAACGTGGAGCGAAAGCCATCCATTGTCAAGAAAAGTTCATTTATAGTCACTCATGCCTAGAAAAGCCTTATTACTCGGTTTAAATGCCTTTATAATCCCATTATTGAATTTATTTTGAATTGTTTTTACATTTTTTGATTAAAACATATTGTAATTAAATGTTGACCTCTAGAAACATTGAGCAAAAGCCATCCATTGTCAAGAAAAGTTCATTTATAGTCACTCAAGCCTAGAAAAGCCTTATTACTCAGTTTAAATGCCTTTATAATCCCATTATTGAATTTATTTTGAATTTTTTTTACATTTTTTGATTAAAACAGATTGTAATTGATTGTTTGCCTCGGGAAACGTGGAGCGAAAGCCATCCATTGTCAAGAAAAGATCATTTATAGTCACTCATGCCTAGAAAAGCCTTATTACTCGGTTTAAATGCCTTTATAACCCCATAATTGAATTTTTTTTGAATTTTTTTTGCATTTTTTTATTAAAACAGATTGTAATTGATTGTTTACCTCGGGAAACATGGAGCAAAAGCCATCCATTGTCAAGAAAAGTTCATTTATAGTCACTCATGCCTAGAAAAGCCTTATTACTCGGTTTAAATGCCTTTATAATCCCATTATTGAATTTATTTTGAATTTTTTTTACATTTTTTGATTAAAACAGATTGTAATTGATTGTTTGCCTCGGGAAACGTGGAGCGAAAGCCATACATTGTCAAGAAAAGTTCATTTATAGTCACTCATGCCTAGAAAAGCCTTATTACTCGGTTTAAATTCCTTTATAATCCCATTATTGAATTTATTTTGAATTTTTTTTACATTTTTTGATTAAAACATATTGTAATAGATTGTTTCCTCTAGAAACATGGAGCAAAAGCCATCCATTGTCAAGAAAAGTTCATTTATAGTCAATCAAGCCTAGAAAAGCCTTATTACTCGGTTTAAATGCCTTTATAATCCCATTATTGAATTTATTTTGAATTGTTTTTACATTTTTTGATTAAAACAGATTGTAATTGATTGTTTGCCTCGGGAAACGTGGAGCGAAAGCCATCCATTGTCAAGAAAAGATCATTTATAGTCACTCATGCCTAGAAAAGCCTTATTACTCGGTTTAAATGCCTTTATAATCCCATTATTGAATTTATTTTGAATTGTTTTTACATTTTTTGATTAAAACAGATTGTAATTGATTGTTTGCCTCGGGAAACGTGGAGCGAAAGCCATCCATTGTCAAGAAAAGATCATTTATAGTCACTCATGCCTAGAAAAGCCTTATTACTCGGTTTAAGTGCCTTTATAACCCCATAATTGAATTTATTTTGAATTTTTTTTACATTTTTTGATTAAAACATATTATAATTGATTGTTTACCTCGGGAAACGTGGAGCGAAAGCCATCCATTGTCAAGAAAAGATCATTTATAGTCACTCATGCCTAGAAAAGCCTTATTACTCGGTTTAAATGCCTTTATAACCCCATAATTGAATTTATTTTGAATTTTTTTTACATTTTTTTATTAAAACAGATTGTAATTGATTGTTTACCTCGGGAAACTTGGAGCGAAAGCCATCCATTGTCAAGAAAAGTTCATATATAGTCACTCAAGCCTAGAAAAGCCTTATTACTCGGTTTAAATGCCTTTATAATCTCATTATTGAATTTATTTTGAATTGTTTTTATATTTTTTGATTAAAACAGATTGTAATTGATTGTTTGCCTCGGGAAACGTGGAGCGAAAGCGATCCATTGTCAAGAAAAGTTCATTTATGGTCACTCATGCCTAGGAAAGCCTTATTACTCGGTTTAAATGCCTTTATAATCCCATTATTGAAGTTATTTTGAATTGTTTTTACATTTTCTCATTAAAACAGATTGCAATTGATTGTTTGCCTCGGGAAACGTGGAGCGAAAGCCATCCATTGTCAAGAAAAGTTCATTTATAGTCACTCATGCCTAGAAAAGCCTTATTACTCGGTTTAAATGCCTTTATAATCCCATTATTGAATTTATTTTGAATTGTTTTTACATTTTTTGATTAAAACATATTGTAATTGAATGTTGACCTCTAGAAACATTGAGCAAAAGCCATCCATTGTCAAGAAAAGTTCATTTATAGTCACTCAAGCCTAGAAAAGCCTTATTACTCAGTTTAAATGCCTTTATAATCCCATTATTGAATTTATTTTGAATTTTTTTTACATTTTTTGATTAAAACAGATTGTAATTGATTGTTTGCCTCGGGAAACGTGGAGCGAAAGCCATCCATTGTCAAGAAAAGATCATTTATAGTCACTCATGCCTAGAAAAGCCTTATTACTCGGTTTAAATGCCTTTATAACCCCATAATTGAATTTTTTTTGAATTTTTTTTGCATTTTTTTATTAAAACAGATTGTAATTGATTGTTTACCTCGGGAAACATGGAGCAAAAGCCATCCATTGTCAAGAAAAGTTCATTTATAGTCACTCATGCCTAGAAAAGCCTTATTACTCGGTTTAAATGCCTTTATAATCCCATTATTGAATTTATTTTGAATTTTTTTTACATTTTTTGATTAAAACAGATTGTAATTTATTGTTTGCCTCGGGAAACGTGGAGCGAAAGCCATCCATTGTCAAGAAAAGTTCATTTATAGTCACTCATGCCTAGAAAAGCCTTATTACTCGGTTTAAATGCCTTTATAATCCCATTATTGAATTTATTTTGAATTTTTATTACATTTTTTGATTAAAACATATTGTAATAGATTGTTTCCTCTAGAAACATGGAGCAAAAGCCATCCATTGTCAAGAAAAGTTCATTTATAGTCACTCAAGCCTAGAAAAGCCTTATTACTCGGTTTAAATGCCTTTATAATCCCATTATTGAATTTATTTTGAATTGTTTTTAAATTTTTTGATTAAAACAGATTGTAATTGATTGTTTGCCTCGGGAAACGTGGAGCGAAAGCCATCCATTGTCAAGAAAAGATCATTTATAGTCACTCATGCCTAGAAAAGCCTTATTACTCGGTTTAAATGCCTTTATAATCCCATTATTGAATTTATTTTGAATTTTGTTTACATTTTTTGATTAAAACAGATTGTAATTGATTGTTTGCCTCGGGAAACGTGGAGCGAAAGCCATCCATTGTCAAGAAAAGTTCATTTATAGTCACTCATGTCTAGAAAAGCCTTATTACTCGGTTTAAATGCCTTTATAATCCCATTATTGAATTTATTTTGAATTGTTTTTACATTTTTTGATTAAAACAGATTGTAATTGATTGTTTGCCTCGGGAAAAGTGGAGCGAAAGCCATCCATTGTCAAGAAAAGTTCATTTATAGTAACTCATGCCTAGAAAAGCCTTATTACTCGGTTTAAATGCCTTTATAATCCCATTATTGAATTCATTTTGAATTTTTTTTACATTTTTTGATTAAAACAGATTGTAATTGATTGTTTGCCTCGGGAAACGTGAAGCGAAAGCCATACATTGTCAAGAAAAGTTCATTTATAGTCACTCATGCCTAGAAAAGCCTTATTACTCGGTTTAAATGCCTTTATAATCCCATTATTGAATTTATTTTGAATTTTTTTTACATTTTTTGATTAAAACATATTGTAATAGATTGTTTCCTCTAGAAACATGGAGCAAAAGCCATCCATTGTCAAGAAAAGTTCATTTATAGTCAATCAAGCCTAGAAAAGCCTTATTACTCGGTTTAAATGCCTTTATAATCCCATTATTGAATTTATTTTGAATTGTTTTTACATTTTTTGATTAAAACAGATTGTAATTGATTGTTTGCCTCGGGAAACGTGGAGCGAAAGCCATCCATTGTCAAGAAAAGATCATTTATAGTCACTCATGCCTAGAAAAGCCTTATTACTCGGTTTAAATGCCTTTATAATCCCATTATTGAATTTATTTTGAATTGTTTTTACATTTTTTGATTAAAACAGATTGTAATTGATTGTTTGCCTCGGGAAACGTGGAGCGAAAGCCATCCATTGTCAAGAAAAGATCATTTATAGTCACTCATGCCTAGAAAAGCCTTATTACTCGGTTTAAGTGCCTTTATAACCCCATAATTGAATTTATTTTGAATTTTTTTTACATTTTTTGATTAAAACATATTATAATTGATTGTTTACCTCGTGAAACGTGGAGCGAAAGCCATCCATTGTCAAGAAAAGATCATTTATAGTCACTCATGCCTAGAAAAGCCTTATTACTCGGTTTAAGTGCCTTTATAACCCCATAATTGAATTTATTTTGAATTTTTTTTACATTTTTTGATTAAAACATATTATAATTGATTGTTTACCTCGGGAAACGTGGAGCGAAAGCCATCCATTGTCAAGAAAAGATCATTTATAGTCACTCATGCCTAGAAAAGCCTTATTACTCGGTTTAAATGCCTTTATAACCCCATAATTGAATTTATTTTGAATTTTTTTTACATTTTTTTATTAAAACAGATTGTAATTGATTGTTTACCTCGGGAAACTTGGAGCGAAAGCCATCCATTGTCAAGAAAAGTTCATATATAGTCACTCAAGCCTAGAAAAGCCTTATTACTCGGTTTAAATGCCTTTATAATCTCATTATTGAATTTATTTTGAATTGTTTTTATATTTTTTGATTAAAACAGATTGTAATTGATTGTTTGCCTCGGGAAACGTGGAGCGAAAGCGATCCATTGTCAAGAAAAGTTCATTTATGGTCACTCATGCCTAGAAAAGCCTTATTACTCGGTTTAAATGCCTTTATAATCCCATTATTGAAGTTATTTTGAATTGTTTTTACATTTTCTCATTAAAACAGATTGTAATTGATTGTTTGCCTCGGGAAACGTGGAGCGAAAGCCATCCATTGTCAAGAAAAGTTCATTTATAGTCACTCATGCCTAGAAAAGCCTTATTACTCGGTTTAAATGCCTTTATAATCCCATTATTGAATTTATTTTGAATTGTTTTTACATTTTTTGATTAAAACATATTGTAATTGAATGTTGACCTCTAGAAACATTGAGCAAAAGCCATCCATTGTCAAGAAAAGTTCATTTATAGTCACTCAAGCCTAGAAAAGCCTTATTACTCAGTTTAAATGCCTTTATAATCCCATTATTGAATTTATTTTGAATTTTTTTTACATTTTTTGATTAAAACAGATTGTAATTGATTGTTTGCCTCGGGAAACGTGGAGCGAAAGCCATCCATTGTCAAGAAAAGTTCATTTATAGCCACTCATGCCTAGAAAAGCCTTATTACTCGGTTTAAATGCCTTTATAATCCCATTATTGAATTTATTTTGAATTTTTATTACATTTTTTGATTAAAACATATTGTAATAGATTGTTTCCTCTAGAAACATGGAGCAAAAGCCATCCATTGTCAAGAAAATTTCATTTATAGTCACTCATGCCTAGAAAAGCCTTATTACTCGGTTTAAATGCCTTTATAATCCCATTATTGAATTTATTTTGAATTGTTTTTACATTTTTTGATTAAAACATATTGTAATTGAATGTTGACCTCTAGAAACATTGAGCAAAAGCCATCCATTGTCAAGAAAAGTTCATTTATAGTCACTCAAGCCTAGAAAAGCCTTATTACTCAGTTTAAATGCCTTTATAATCCCATTATTGAATTTATTTTGAATTTTTTTTACATTTTTTGATTAAAACAGATTGTAATTGATTGTTTGCCTCGGGAAACGTGGAGCGAAAGCCATCCATTGTCAAGAAAAGATCATTTATAGTCACTCATGCCTAGAAAAGCCTTATTACTCGGTTTAAATGCCTTTATAATCCCATTATTGAATTTATTTTGAATTGTTTTTACATTTTTTGATTAAAACAGATTGTAATTGATTGTTTGCCTCGGGAAACGTGGAGCGAAAGCCATCCATTGTCAAGAAAAGATCATTTATAGTCACTCATGCCTAGAAAAGCCTTATTACTCGGTTTAGGTGCCTTTATAACCCCATAATTGAATTTATTTTGAATTTTTTTTACATTTTTTGATTAAAACATATTATAATTGATTGTTTGCCTCGGGAAACGTGGAGCGAAAGCCATCCATTGTCAAGAAAAGATCATTTATAGTCACTCATGCCTAGAAAAGCCTTATTACTCAGTTTAAATGCCTTTATAACCCCATAATTGAATTTATTTTGAATTTTTTTTACATTTTTTTATTAAAACAGATTGTAATTGATTGTTTACCTCGGGAAACTTGGAGCGAAAGCCATCCATTGTCAAGAAAAGTTCATATATAGTCACTCAAGCCTAGAAAAGCCTTATTACTCGGTTTAAATGCCTTTATAATCTCATTATTGAATTTATTTTGAATTGTTTTTATATTTTTTGATTAAAACAGATTGTAATTGATTGTTTGCCTCAGGAAACGTGGAGCGAAAGCGATCCATTGTCAAGAAAAGTTCATTTATGGTCACTCATGCCTAGAAAAGCCTTATTACTCGGTTTAAATGCCTTTATAATCCCATTATTGAAGTTATTTTGAATTGTTTTTACATTTTCTAATTAAAACAGATTGTAATTGATTGTTTGCCTCGGGAAAAGTGGAGCGAAAGCCATCCATTGTCAAGAAAAGTTCATTTATAGTCACTCATGCCTAGAAAAGCCTTATTACTCGGTTTAAATGCCTTTATAATCCCATTATTGAATTTATTTTGAATTTTTATTACATTTTTTGATTAAAACATATTGTAATAGATTGTTTCCTCTAGAAACATGGAGCAAAAGCCATCCATTGTCAAGAAAAGTTCATTTATAGTCACTCAAGCCTAGAAAAGCCTTATTACTCAGTTTAAATGCCTTTATAAACCCATTATTGAATTTATTTTGAATTTTTTTTACATTTTTTGATTAAAACAGATTGTAATTGATTGTTTGCCTCGGGAAACGTGGAGCGAAAGCCATCCATTGTCAAGAAAAGATCATTTATAGTCACTCATGCCTAGAAAAGCCTTATTACTCGGTTTAAATGCCTTTATAACCCCATAATTGAATTTTTTTTGCATTTTTTTATTAAAACAGATTGTAATTGATTGTTTACCTCGGGAAACATGGAGCAAAAGCCATCCATTGTCAAGAAAAGTTCATTTATAGTCACTCATGCCTAGAAAAGCCTTATTACTCGGTTTAAATGCCTTTATAATCCCATTATTGAATTTATTTTGAATTGTTTTTACATTTTTTGATTAAAACAGATTGTAATTGATTGTTTGCCTCGGGAAACGTGGAGCGAAAGCCATCCATTGTCAAGAAAAGTTCATTTATAGCCACTCATGCCTAGAAAAGCCTTATTACTCGGTTTAAATGCCTTTATAATCCCATTATTGAATTTATTTTGAATTTTTATTACATTTTTTGATTAAAACATATTGTAATAGATTGTTTCCTCTAGAAACATGGAGCAAAAGCCATCCATTGTCAAGAAAATTTCATTTATAGTCATTCATGCCTAGAAAAGCCTTATTACTCGGTTTAAATGCCTTTATAATCCCATTATTGAATTTATTTTGAATTGTTTTTACATTTTTTGATTAAAACAGATTGTAATTGATTGTTTGCCTCGGGAAACGTGGAGCGAAAGCCATCCATTGTCAAGAAAAGATCATTTATAGTCACTCATGCCTAGAAAAGCCTTATTACTCGGTTTAAGTGCCTTTATAACCCCATAATTGAATTTATTTTGAATTTTTTTTACATTTTTTGATTAAAACATATTATAATTGATTGTTTACCTCGGGAAACGTGGAGCGAAAGCCATCCATTGTCAAGAAAAGATCATTTATAGTCACTCATGCCTAGAAAAGCCTTATTACTCGGTTTAAATGCCTTTATAACCCCATAATTGAATTTATTTTGAATTTTTTTTTACATTTTTTTATTAAAACAGATTGTAATTGATTGTTTACCTCGGGAAACTTGGAGCGAAAGCCATCCATTGTCAAGAAAAGTTCATATATAGTCACTCAAGCCTAGAAAAGCCTTATTACTCGGTTTAAATGCCTTTATAATCTCATTATTGAATTTATTTTGAATTGTTTTTATATTTTTTGATTAAAACAGATTGTAATTGATTGTTTGCCTCGGGAAACGTGGAGCGAAAGCGATCCATTATCAAGAAAAGTTCATTTATGGTCACTCATGCCTAGAAAAGCCTTATTACTCGGTTTAAATGCCTTTATAATCCCATTATTGAAGTTATTTTGAATTGTTTTTACATTTTCTCATTAAAACAGATTGTAATTGATTGTTTGCCTCGGGAAACGTGGAGCGAAAGCCATCCATTGTCAAGAAAAGTTCATTTATAGTCACTCATGCCTAGAAAAGCCTTATTACTCGGTTTAAATGCCTTTATAATCCCATTATTGAATTTATTTTGAATTGTTTTTACATTTTTTGATTAAAACATATTGTAATTGAATGTTGACCTCTAGAAACATTGAGCAAAAGCCATCCATTGTCAAGAAAAGTTCATTTATAGTCACTCAAGCCTAGAAAAGCCTTATTACTCAGTTTAAATGCCTTTATAATCCCAATATTGAATTTATTTTGAATCTTTTTTACATTTTTTGATTAAAACAGATTGTAATTGATTGTTTGCCTCGGGAAACGTGGAGCGAAAGCCATCCATTGTCAAGAAAAGATCATTTATAGTCACTCATGCCTGGAAAAGCCTTATTACTCGGTTTAAATGCCTTTATAACCCCATAATTGAATTTTTTTTGAATTTTTTTTGCATTTTTTTATTAAAACAGATTGTAATTGATTGTTTACCTCGGGAAACATGGAGCAAAAGCCATCCATTGTCAAGAAAAGTTCATTTATAGTCACTCATGCCTAGAAAAGCCTTATTACTCGGTTTAAATGCCTTTATAATCCCATTATTGAATTTATTTTGAATTTTTTTTACATTTTTTGATTAAAACAGATTGTAATTGATTGTTTGCCTCGGGAAACGTGGAGCGAAAGCCATCCATTGTCAAGAAAAGTTCATTTATAGCCACTCATGCCTAGAAAAGCCTTATTACTCGGTTTAAATGCCTTTATAATCCCATTATTGAATTTATTTTGAATTTTTATTACATTTTTTGATTAAAACATATTGTAATAGATTGTTTCCTCTAGAAACATGGAGCAAAAGCCATCCATTGTCAAGAAAATTTCATTTATAGTCACTCATGCCTAGAAAAGCCTTATTACTCGGTTTAAATGCCTTTATAATCCCATTATTGAATTTATTTTGAATTGTTTTTACATTTTTTGATTAAAACATATTGTAATTGAATGTTGACCTCTAGAAACATTGAGCAAAAGCCATCCATTGTCAAGAAAAGTTCATTTATAGTCACTCAAGCCTAGAAAAGCCTTATTACTCAGTTTAAATGCCTTTATAATCCCATTATTGAATTTATTTTGAATTTTTTTTACATTTTTTGATTAAAACAGATTGTAATTGATTGTTTGCCTCGGGAAACGTGGAGCGAAAGCCATCCATTGTCAAGAAAAGTTCATTTATAGTCACTCATGCCTAGAAAAGCCTTATTACTCGGTTTAAATGCCTTTATAATCCCATTATTGAATTTATTTTGAATTTTTATTACATTTTTTGATTAAAACATATTGTAATAGATTGTTTCCTCTAGAAACATGGAGCAAAAGCCATCCATTGTCAAGAAAAGTTCATTTATAGTCAATCAAGCCTAGAAAAGCCTTATTACTCGGTTTAAATGCCTTTATAATCCCATTATTGAATTTATTTTGAATTGTTTTTACATTTTTTGATTAAAACAGATTGTAATTGATTGTTTGCCTCGGGAAACGTGGAGCGAAAGCCATCCATTGTCAAGAAAAGATCATTTATAGTCACTCATGCCTAGAAAAGCCTTATTACTCGGTTTAAATGCCTTTATAATCCCATTATTGAATTTATTTTGAATTTTGTTTACATTTTTTGATTAAAACAGATTGTAATTGATTGTTTGCCTCGGGAAACGTGGAGCGAAAGCCATCCATTGTCAAGAAAAGTTCATTTATAGTCACTCATGTCTAGAAAAGCCTTATTACTCGGTTTAAATGCCTTTATAATCCCATTATTGAATTTATTTTGAATTTTTTTTACATTTTTTGATTAAAACATATTGTAATAGATTGTTTCCTCTAGAAACATGGAGCAAAAGCCATCCATTGTCAAGAAAAGTTCATTTATAGTCAATCAAGCCTAGAAAAGCCTTATTACTCGGTTTAAATGCCTTTATAATCCCATTATTGAATTTATTTTGAATTGTTTTTACATTTTTTGATTAAAACAGATTGTAATTGATTGTTTGCCTCGGGAAACGTGGAGCGAAAGCCATCCATTGTCAAGAAAAGATCATTTATAGTCACTCATGCCTAGAAAAGCCTTATTACTCGGTTTAAATGCCTTTATAATCCCATTATTGAATTTATTTTGAATTGTTTTTACATTTTTTGATTAAAACAGATTGTAATTGATTGTTTGCCTCGGGAAACGTGGAGCGAAAGCCATCCATTGTCAAGAAAAGATCATTTATAGTCACTCATGCCTAGAAAAGCCTTATTACTCGGTTTAAATGCCTTTATAATCCCATTATTGAATTTATTTTGAATTTTTTTTACATTTTTTGAATAAAACAGATTGTAATTGATTGTTTGCCTCGGGAAACGTGGAGCGAAAGCCATCCATTGTCAAGAAAAGTTCATTTATAGCCACTCATGCCTAGAAAAGCCTTATTACTCGGTTTAAATGCCTTTATAATCCCATTATTGAATTTATTTTGAATTTTTATTACATTTTTTGATTAAAACATATTGTAATAGATTGTTTCCTCTAGAAACATGGAGCAAAAGCCATCCATTGTCAAGAAAATTTCATTTATAGTCACTCATGCCTAGAAAAGCCTTATTACTCGGTTTAAATGCCTTTATAATCCCATTATTGAATTTATTTTGAATTGTTTTTACATTTTTTGATTAAAACATATTGTAATTGAATGTTGACCTCTAGAAACATTGAGCAAAAGCCATCCATTGTCAAGAAAAGTTCATTTATAGTCACTCAAGCCTAGAAAAGCCTTATTACTCAGTTTAAATGCCTTTATAATCCCATTATTGAATTTATTTTGAATTTTTTTTACATTTTTTGATTAAAACAGATTGTAATTGATTGTTTGCCTCGGGAAACGTGGAGCGAAAGCCATCCATTGTCAAGAAAAGTTCATTTATAGTCACTCATGCCTAGAAAAGCCTTATTACTCGGTTTAAATGCCTTTATAATCCCATTATTGAATTTATTTTGAATTTTTATTACATTTTTTGATTAAAACATATTGTAATAGATTGTTTCCTCTAGAAACATGGAGCAAAAGCCATCCATTGTCAAGAAAAGTTCATTTATAGTCAATCAAGCCTAGAAAAGCCTTATTACTCGGTTTAAATGCCTTTATAATCCCATTATTGAATTTATTTTGAATTGTTTTTACATTTTTTGATTAAAACAGATTGTAATTGATTGTTTGCCTCGGGAAACGTGGAGCGAAAGCCATCCATTGTCAAGAAAAGATCATTTATAGTCACTCATGCCTAGAAAAGCCTTATTACTCGGTTTAAATGCCTTTATAATCCCATTATTGAATTTATTTTGAATTGTTTTTACATTTTTTGATTAAAACAGATTGTAATTGATTGTTTGCCTCGGGAAACGTGGAGCGAAAGCCATCCATTGTCAAGAAAAGATCATTTATAGTCACTCATGCCTAGAAAAGCCTTATTACTCGGTTTAAGTGCCTTTATAACCCCATAATTGAATTTATTTTGAATTTTTTTTACATTTTTTGATTAAAACATATTATAATTGATTGTTTACCTCGGGAAACGTGGAGCGAAAGCCATCCATTGTCAAGAAAAGATCATTTATAGTCACTCATGCCTAGAAAAGCCTTATTACTCGGTTTAAATGCCTTTATAACCCCATAATTGAATTTATTTTGAATTTTTTTTACATTTTTTTATTAAAACAGATTGTAATTGATTGTTTACCTCGGGAAACTTGGAGCGAAAGCCATCCATTGTCAAGAAAAGTTCATATATAGTCACTCAAGCCTAGAAAAGCCTTATTACTCGGTTTAAATGCCTTTATAATCTCATTATTGAATTTATTTTGAATTGTTTTTATATTTTTTGATTAAAACAGATTGTAATTGATTGTTTGCCTTGGGAAACGTGGAGCGAAAGCGATCCATTGTCAAGAAAAGTTCATTTATGGTCACTCATGCCTAGAAAAGCCTTATTACTCGGTTTAAATGCCTTTATAATCCCATTATTGAAGTTATTTTGAATTGTTTTTACATTTTCTCATTAAAACAGATTGTAATTGATTGTTTGCCTCGGGAAACGTGGAGCGAAAGCCATCCATTGTCAAGAAAAGTTCATTTATAGTCACTCATGCCTAGAAAAGCCTTATTACTCGGTTTAAATGCCTTTATAATCCCATTATTGAATTTATTTTGAATTGTTTTTACATTTTTTGATTAAAACATATTGTAATTGACTGTTGACCTCTAGAAACATTGAGCAAAAGCCATCCATTGTCAAGAAAAGTTCATTTATAGTCACTCAAGCCTAGAAAAGCCTTATTACTCAGTTTAAATGCCTTTATAATCCCATTATTGAATTTATTTTGAATTTTTTTTACATTTTTTGATTAAAACAGATTGTAATTGATTGTTTGCCTCGGGAAACGTGGAGCGAAAGCCATCCATTGTCAAGAAAAGATCATTTATAGTCACTCATGCCTAGAAAAGCCTTATTACTCGGTTTAAATGCCTTTATAACCCCATAATTGAATTTTTTTTGAATTTTTTTTGCATTTTTTTATTAAAACAGATTGTAATTGATTGTTTACCTCGGGAAACATGGAGCAAAAGCCATCCATTGTCAAGAAAAGTTCATTTATAGTCACTCATGCCTAGAAAAGCCTTATTACTCGGTTTAAATGCCTTTATAATCCCATTATTGAATTTATTTTGAATTTTTTTTGCATTTTTTGATTAAAACAGATTGTAATTGATTGTTTGCCTCGGGAAACGTGGAGCGAAAGCCATCCATTGTCAAGAAAAGTTCATTTATAGTCACTCATGCCTAGAAAAGCCTTATTACTCGGTTTAAATGCCTTTATAATCCCATTATTGAATTCATTTTGAATTTTTTTTACATTTTTTGATTAAAACAGATTGTAATTGATTGTTTGCCTCGGGAAACATGGAGCAAAAGCCATCCATTGTCAAGAAAAGTTCATTTATAGTCACTCATGCCTAGAAAACCCTTATTACTCGGTTTAAATGCCTTTATAATCCCATTATTGAATTTATTTTGAATTGTTTTTACATTTTTTGATTAAAACAGATTGTAATTGATTGTTTGCCTCGGGAAAAGTGGAGCGAAAGCCATCCATTGTCAAGAAAAGTTCATTTATAGTAACTCATGCCTAGAAAAGCCTTATTACTCGGTTTAAATGCCTTTATAATCCCATTATTGAATTCATTTTGAATTTTTTTTACATTTTTTGATTAAAACAGATTGTAATTGATTGTTTGCCTCGGGAAACGTGGAGCGAAAGCCATACATTGTCAAGAAAAGTTCATTTATAGTCACTCATGCCTAGAAAAGCCTTATTACTCGGTTTAAATGCCTTTATAATCCCATTATTGAATTTATTTTGAATTTTTTTTACATTTTTTGATTAAAACATATTGTAATAGATTGTTTCCTCTAGAAACATGGAGCAAAAGCCAGCCATTGTCAAGAAAAGTTCATTTATAGTCAATCAAGCCTAGAAAAGCCTTATTACTCGGTTTAAATGCCTTTATAATCCCATTATTGAATTTATTTTGAATTGTTTTTACATTTTTTGATTAAAACAGATTGTAATTGATTGTTTGCCTCGGGAAACGTGGAGCGAAAGCCATCCATTGTCAAGAAAAGATCATTTATAGTCACTCATGCCTAGAAAAGCCTTATTACTCGGTTTAAATGCCTTTATAATCCCATTATTGAATTTATTTTGAATTGTTTTTACATTTTTTGATTAAAACAGATTGTAATTGATTGTTTGCCTCGGGAAACATGGAGCGAAAGCCATCCATTGTCAAGAAAAGATCATTTATAGTCACTCATGCCTAGAAAAGCCTTATTACTCGGTTTAAGTGCCTTTATAACCCCATAATTGAATTTATTTTGAATTTTTTTTACATTTTTTGATGAAAACATATTATAATTGATTGTTTACCTCGGGAAACGTGGAGCGAAAGCCATCCATTGTCAAGAAAAGATCATTTATAGTCACTCATGCCTAGAAAAGCCTTATTACTCGGTTTAAATGCCTTTATAACCCCATAATTGAATTTATTTTGAATTTTTTTTACATTTTTTTATTAAAACAGATTATAATTGATTGTTTACCTCGGGAAACTTGGAGCGAAAGCCATCCATTGTCAAGAAAAGTTCATATATAGTCACTCATGCCTAGAAAAGCCTTATTACTCTGTTTAAATGCCTTTATAATCCCATTATTGAATTTATTTTGAATTTTTTTTGCATTTTTTGATTAAAACAGATTGTAATTGATTGTTTGCCTCGGGAAACGTGGAGCGAAAGCGATCCATTGTCAAGAAAAGTTCATTTATGGTCACTCATGCCTAGAAAAGCCTTATTACTCGGTTTAAATGCCTTTATAATCCCATTATTGAAGTTATTTTGAATTGTTTTTACATTTTCTCATTAAAACAGATTGTAATTGATTGTTTGCCTCGGGAAACGTGGAGCGAAAGCCATCCATTGTCAAGAAAAGTTCATTTATAGTCACTCATGCCTAGAAAAGCCTTATTACTCGGTTTAAATGCCTTTATAATCCCATTATTGAATTTATTTTGAATTGTTTTTACATTTTTTGATTAAAACATATTGTAATTGACTGTTGACCTCTAGAAACATTGAGCAAAAGCCATCCATTGTCAAGAAAAGTTCATTTATAGTCACTCAAGCCTAGAAAAGCCTTATTACTCAGTTTAAATGCCTTTATAATCCCATTATTGAATTTATTTTGAATTTTTTTTACATTTTTTGATTAAAACAGATTGTAATTGATTGTTTGCCTCGGGAAACGTGGAGCGAAAGCCATCCATTGTCAAGAAAAGATCATTTATAGTCACTCATGCCTAGAAAAGCCTTATTACTCGGTTTAAATGCCTTTATAACCCCATAATTGAATTTTTTTTGAATTTTTTTTGCATTTTTTTATTAAAACAGATTGTAATTGATTGTTTAACTCGGGAAACATGGAGCAAAAGCCATCCATTGTCAAGAAAAGTTCATTTATAGTCACTCATGCCTAGAAAAGCCTTATTACTCGGTTTAAATGCCTTTATAATCCCATTATTGAATTTATTTTGAATTTTTTTTGCATTTTTTGATTAAAACAGATTGTAATTGATTGTTTGCCTCGGGAAACGTGGAGCGAAAGCCATCCATTGTCAAGAAAAGTTCATTTATAGTCACTCATGCCTAGAAAAGCCTTATTACTCGGTTTAAATGCCTTTATAATCCCATTATTGAATTTATTTTGAATTTTTATTACATTTTTTGATTAAAACATATTGTAATAGATTGTTTCCTCTAGAAACATGGAGCAAAAGCCATCCATTGTCAAGAAAAGTTCATTTATAGTCACTCAAGCCTAGAAAAGCCTTATTACTCGGTTTAAATGCCTTTATAATCCCATTATTGAATTTATTTTGTATTGTTTTTACATTTTTTGATTAAAACAGATTGTAATTGATTGTTTGCCTCGGGAAACGTGGAGCGAAAGCCATCCATTGTCAAGAAAAGTTCATTTATAGTCACTCATGCCTAGAAAAGCCTTATTACTCGGTTTAAATGCCTTTATAATCCCATTATTGAATTTATTTTGAATTTTGTTTACATTTTTTGATTAAAACAGATTGTAATTAATTGTTTGCCTCGGGAAACGTGGAGCGAAAGCCATCCATTGTCAAGAAAAGTTCATTTATAATCACTCATGTCTAGAAAAGCCTTATTACTCGGTTTAAATGCCTTTATAATCCCATTATTGAATTTATTTTGAATTGTTTTTACATTTTTTGATTAAAACAGATTGTAATTGATTGTTTGCCTCGGGAAAAGTGGAGCGAAAGCCATCCATTGTCAAGAAAAGTTCATTTATAGTAACTCATGCCTAGAAAAGCCTTATTACTCGGTTTAAATGCCTTTATAATCCCATTATTGAATTCATTTTGAATTTTTTTTACATTTTTTGATTAAAACAGATTGTAATTGATTGTTTGCCTCGGGAAACGTGGAGTGAAAGCCATACATTGTCAAGAAAAGTTCATTTATAGTCACTCATGCCTAGAAAAGCCTTATTACTCGGTTTAAATGCCTTTATAATCCCATTATTGAATTTATTTTGAATTTTTTTTACATTTTTTGATTAAAACATATTGTAATAGATTGTTTCCTCTAGAAACATGGAGCAAAAGCCATCCATTGTCAAGAAAAGTTCATTTATAGTCAATCAAGCCTAGAAAAGCCTTATTACTCGGTTTAAATGCCTTTATAATCCCATTATTGAATTTATTTTGAATTGTTTTTACATTTTTTGATTAAAACAGATTGTAATTGATTGTTTGCCTCGGGAAACGTGGAGCGAAAGCCATCCATTGTCAAGAAAAGATCATTTATAGTCACTCATGCCTAGAAAAGCCTTATTACTCGGTTTAAATGCCTTTATAATCCCATTATTGAATTTATTTTGAATTGTTTTTACATTTTTTGATTAAAACAGATTGTAATTGATTGTTTGCCTCGGGAAACGTGGAGCGAAAGCCATCCATTGTCAAGAAAAGATCATTTATAGTCACTCATGCCTAGAAAAGCCTTATTACTCGGTTTAAGTGCCTTTATAACCCCATAATTGAATTTATTTTGAATTTTTTTTACATTTTTTGATTAAAACATATTATAATTGATTGTTTACCTCGGGAAACGTGGAGCGAAAGCCATCCATTGTCAAGAAAAGATCATTTATAGTCACTCATGCCTAGAAAAGCCTTATTACTCGGTTTAAATGCCTTTATAACCCCATAATTGAATTTATTTTGAATTTTTTTTACATTTTTTTATTAAAACAGATTGTAATTGATTGTTTACCTCGGGAAACTTGGAGCGAAAGCCATCCATTGTCAAGAAAAGTTCATATATAGTCACTCAAGCCTAGAAAAGCCTTATTACTCGGTTTAAATGCCTTTATAATCTCATTATTGAATTTATTTTGAATTGTTTTTATATTTTTTGATTAAAACAGATTGTAATTGATTGTTTGCCTCGGGAAACGTGGAGCGAAAGCGATCCATTGTCAAGAAAAGTTCATTTATGGTCACTCATGCCTAGAAAAGCCTTATTACTCGGTTTAAATGCCTTTATAATCCCATTATTGAAGTTATTTTGAATTGTTTTTACATTTTCTCATTAAAACAGATTGTAATTGATTGTTTGCCTCGGGAAACGTGGAGCGAAAGCCATCCATTGTCAAGAAAAGTTCATTTATAGTCACTCATGCCTAGAAAAGCCTTATTACTCGGTTTAAATGCCTTTATAATCCCATTATTGAATTTATTTTGAATTGTTTTTACATTTTTTGATTAAAACATATTGTAATTGAATGTTGACCTCTAGAAACATTGAGCAAAAGCCATCCATTGTCAAGAAAAGTTCATTTATAGTCACTCAAGCCTAGAAAAGCCTTATTACTCAGTTTAAATGCCTTTATAATCCCATTATTGAATTTATTTTGAATTTTTTTTACATTTTTTGATTAAAACAGATTGTAATTGATTGTTTGCCTCGAGAAACGTGGAGCGAAAGCCATCCATTGTCAAGAAAAGATCATTTATAATCACTCATGCCTGGAAAAGCCTTATTACTCGGTTTAAATGCCTTTATAACCCCATAATTGAATTTTTTTTGAATTTTTTTTGCATTTTTTTATTAAAACAGATTGTAATTGATTGTTTACCTCGGGAAACATGGAGCAAAAGCCATCCATTGTCAAGAAAAGTTCATTTATAGTCACTCATGCCTAGAAAAGCCTTATTACTCGGTTTAAATGCCTTTATAATCCCATTATTGAATTTATTTTGAATTTTTTTTACATTTTTTGATTAAAACAGATTGTAATTGATTGTTTGCCTCGGGAAACGTGGAGCGAAAGCCATCCATTGTCAAGAAAAGTTCATTTATAGCCACTCATGCCTAGAAAAGCCTTATTACTCGGTTTAAATGCCTTTATAATCCCATTATTGAATTTATTTTGAATTTTTATTACATTTTTTGATTAAAACATATTGTAATAGATTGTTTCCTCTAGAAACATGGAGCAAAAGCCATCCATTGTCAAGAAAATTTCATTTATAGTCACTCATGCCTAGAAAAGCCTTATTACTCGGTTTAAATGCCTTTATAATCCCATTATTGAATTTATTTTGAATTGTTTTTACATTTTTTGATTAAAACATATTGTAATTGAATGTTGACCTCTAGAAACATTGAGCAAAAGCCATCCATTGTCAAGAAAAGTTCATTTATAGTCACTCAAGCCTAGAAAAGCCTTATTACTCAGTTTAAATTCCTTTATAATCCCATTATTGAATTTATTTTGAATTGTTTTTACATTTTTTGATTAAAACAGATTGTAATTGATTGTTTGCCTCGGGAAACGTGGAGCGAAAGCCATCCATTGTCAAGAAAAGATCATTTATAGTCACTCATGCCTAGAAAAGCCTTATTACTCGGTTTAAATGCCTTTATAATCCCATTATTGAATTTATTTTGAATTGTTTTTACATTTTTTGATTAAAACAGATTGTAATTGATTGTTTGCCTCGGGAAACGTGGAGCGAAAGCCATCCATTGTCAAGAAAAGATCATTTATAGTCACTCATGCCTAGAAAAGCCTTATTACTCGGTTTAAGTGCCTTTATAACCCCATAATTGAATTTATTTTGAATTTTTTTTACATTTTTTGATTAAAACATATTATAATTGATTGTTTGCCTCGGGAAACGTGGAGCGAAAGCCATCCATTGTCAAGAAAAGATCATTTATAGTCACTCATGCCTAGAAAAGCCTTATTACTCAGTTTAAATGCCTTTATAACCCCATAATTGAATTTATTTGGAATTTTTTTTACATTTTTTTATTAAAACAGATTGTAATTGATTGTTTACCTCGGGAAACTTGGAGCGAAAGCCATCCATTGTCAAGAAAAGTTCATATATAGTCACTCAAGCCTAGAAAAGCCTTATTACTCGGTTTAAATGCCTTTATAATCTCATTATTGAATTTATTTTGAATTGTTTTTATATTTTTTGATTAAAACAGATTGTAATTGATTGTTTGCCTCAGGAAACGTGGAGCGAAAGCGATCCATTGTCAAGAAAAGTTCATTTATGGTCACTCATGCCTAGAAAAGCCTTATTACTCGGTTTAAATGCCTTTATAATCGCATTATTGAAGTTATTTTGAATTGTTTTTACATTTTCTAATTAAAACAGATTGTAATTGATTGTTTGCCTCGGGAAACGTGGAGCGAAAGCCATCCATTGTCAAGAAAAGTTCATTTATAGTCACTCATGCCTAGAAAAGCCTTATTACTCGGTTTAAATGCCTTTATAATCCCATTATTGAATTTATTTTGAATTGTTTTTACATTTTTTGATTAAAACATATTGTAATTGAATGTTGACCTCGAGAAACATTGAGCAAAAGCCATCCATTGTCAAGAAAAGTTCATTTATAGTCACTCAAGCCTAGAAAAGCCTTATTACTCAGTTTAAATGCCTTTATAATCCCATTATTGAATTTATTTTGAATTTTTTTTACATTTTTTGATTAAAACAGATTGTAATTGATTGTTTGCCTCGGGAAACGTGGAGCGAAAGCCATCCATTGTCAAGAAAAGATCATTTATAGTCACTCATGCCTAGAAAAGCCTTATTACTCGGTTTAAATGCATTTATAACCCCATAATTGAATTTTTTTTGAATTTTTTTTGCATTTTTTTATTAAAACAGATTGTAATTGATTGTTTACCTCGGGAAACATGGAGCAAAAGCCATCCATTGTCAAGAAAAGTTCATTTATAGTCACTCATGCCTAGAAAATCCTTATTACTCGGTTTAAATGCCTTTATAATCCCATTATTGAATTTATTTTGAATTGTTTTTACATTTTTTGATTAAAACAGATTGTAATTGATTGTTTGCCTCGGGAAACGTGGAGCGAAAGCCATCCATTGTCAAGAAAAGATCATTTATAGTCACTCATGCCTAGAAAAGCCTTATTACTCGGTTTAAATGCCTTTATAATCCCATTATTGAATTTATTTTGAATTGTTTTTACATTTTTTGATTAAAACAGATTGTAATTGATTGTTTGCCTCGGGAAACGTGGAGCGAAAGCCATCCATTGTCAAGAAAAGATCATTTATAGTCACTCATGCCTAGAAAAGCCTTATTACTCGGTTTAAGTGCCTTTATAACCCCATAATTGAATTTATTTTGAATTTTTTTTACATTTTTTGATTAAAACATATTATAATTGATTGTTTACCTCGGGAAACGTGGAGCGAAAGCCATCCATTGTCAAGAAAAGATCATTTATAGTCACTCATGCCTGGAAAAGCCTTATTACTCGGTTTAAATGCCTTTATAACCCCATAATTGAATTTATTTTGAATTTTTTTTACATTTTTTTATTAAAACAGATTGTAATTGATTGTTTACCTCGGGAAACTTGGAGCGAAAGCCATCCATTGTCAAGAAAAGTTCATATATAGTCACTCAAGCCTAGAAAAGCCTTATTACTCGGTTTAAATGCCTTTATAATCTCATTATTGAATTTATTTTGAATTGTTTTTATATTTTTTGATTAAAACAGATTGTAATTGATTGTTTGCCTCGGGAAACGTGGAGCGAAAGCGATCCATTGTCAAGAAAAGTTCATTTATGGTCACTCATGCCTAGAAAAGCCTTATTACTCGGTTTAAATGCCTTTATAATCCCATTATTGAAGTTATTTTGAATTGTTTTTACATTTTCTCATTAAAACAGATTGTAATTGATTGTTTGCCTCGGGAAACGTGGAGCGAAAGCCATCCATTGTCAAGAAAAGTTCATTTATAGTCACTCATGCCTAGAAAAGCCTTATTACTCGGTTTAAATGCCTTTATAATCCCATTATTGAATTTATTTTGAATTGTTTTTACATTTTTTGATTAAAACATATTGTAATTGAATGTTGACCTCTAGAAACATTGAGCAAAAGCCATCCATTGTCAAGAAAAGTTCATTTATAGTCACTCAAGCCTAGAAAAGCCTTATTACTCAGTTTAAATGCCTTTATAATCCCATTATTGAATTTATTTTGAATTTTTTTTACATTTTTTGATTAAAACAGATTGTAATTGATTGTTTGCCTCGGGAAACGTGGAGCGAAAGCCATCCATTGTCAAGAAAAGATCATTTATAGTCACTCATGCCTGGAAAAGCCTTATTACTCGGTTTAAATGCCTTTATAACCCCATAATTGAATTTTTTTTGAATTTTTTTTGCATTTTTTTATTAAAACAGATTGTAATTGATTGTTTACCTCGGGAAACATGGAGCAAAAGCCATCCATTGTCAAGAAAAGTTCATTTATAGTCACTCATGCCTAGAAAAGCCTTATTACTCGGTTTAAATGCCTTTATAATCCCATTATTGAATTTATTTTGAATTTTTTTTACATTTTTTGATTAAAACAGATTGTAATTGATTGTTTGCCTCGGGAAACGTGGAGCGAAAGCCATCCATTGTCAAGAAAAGTTCATTTATAGCCACTCATGCCTAGAAAAGCCTTATTACTCGGTTTAAATGCCTTTATAATCCCATTATTGAATTTATTTTGAATTTTTATTACATTTTTTGATTAAAACATATTGTAATAGATTGTTTCCTCTAGAAACATGGAGCAAAAGCCATCCATTGTCAAGAAAATTTCATTTATAGTCACTCATGCCTAGAAAAGCCTTATTACTCGGTTTAAATGCCTTTATAATCCCATTATTGAATTTATTTTGAATTGTTTTTACATTTTTTGATTAAAACATATTGTAATTGAATGTTGACCTCTAGAAACATTGAGCAAAAGCCATCCATTGTCAAGAAAAGTTCATTTATAGTCACTCAAGCCTAGAAAAGCCTTATTACTCAGTTTAAATGCCTTTATAATCCCATTATTGAATTTATTTTGAATTTTTTTTACATTTTTTGATTAAAACAGATTGTAATTGATTGTTTGCCTCGGGAAACGTGGATCGAAAGCCATCCATTGTCAAGAAAAGATCATTTATAGTCACTCATGCCTAGAAAAGCCTTATTACTCGGTTTAAATGCCTTTATAATCCCATTATTGAATTTATTTTGAATTGTTTTTACATTTTTTGATTAAAACAGATTGTAATTGATTGTTTGCCTCGGGAAACGTGGAGCGAAAGGCATCCATTGTCAAGAAAAGATCATTTATAGTCACTCATGCCTAGAAAAGCCTTATTACTCGGTTTAAGTGCCTTTATAACCCCATAATTGAATTTATTTTGAATTTTTTTTACATTTTTTGATTAAAACATATTATAATTGATTGTTTGCCTCGGGAAACGTGGAGCGAAAGCCATCCATTGTCAAGAAAAGATCATTTATAGTCACTCATGCCTAGAAAAGCCTTATTACTCAGTTTAAATGCCTTTATAACCCCATAATTGAATTTATTTTGAATTTTTTTTACATTTTTTTATTAAAACAGATTGTAATTGATTGTTTACCTCGGGAAACTTGGAGCGAAAGCCATCCATTGTCAAGAAAAGTTCATATATAGTCACTCAAGCCTAGAAAAGCCTTATTACTCGGTTTAAATGCCTTTATAATCTCATTATTGAATTTATTTGAATTGTTTTTATATTTTTTGATTAAAACAGATTGTAATTGATTGTTTGCCTCGGGAAACGTGGAGCGAAAGCGATCCATTGTCAAGAAAAGTTCATTTATGGTCACTCATGCCTAGAAAAGCCTTATTACTCGGTTTAAATGCCTTTATAATCCCATTATTGAAGTTATTTTGAATTGTTTTTACATTTTCTAATTAAAACAGATTGTAATTGATTGTTTGCCTCGGGAAACGTGGAGCGAAAGCCATCCATTGTAAAGAAAAGTTCATTTATAGTCACTCATGCCTAGAAAAGCCTTATTACTCGGTTTAAATGCCTTTATAATCCCATTATTGAATTTATTTTGAATTGTTTTTACATTTTTTGATTAAAACATATTGTAATTGAATGTTGACCTCTAGAAACATTGAGCAAAAGCCATCCATTGTCAAGAAAAGTTCATTTATAGTCACTCAAGCCTAGAAAAGCCTTATTACTCAGTTTAAATGCCTTTATAATCCCATTATTGAATTTATTTTGAATTTTTTTTACATTTTTTGATTAAAACAGATTGTAATTGATTGTTTGCCTCGGGAAACGTGGAGCGAAAGCCATCCATTGTCAAGAAAAGATCATTTATAGTCACTCATGCCTAGAAAAGCCTTATTACTCGGTTTAAATGCCTTTATAACCCCATAATTGAATTTTTTTTGAATTTTTTTTGCATTTTTTTATTAAAACAGATTGTAATTGATTGTTTACCTCGGGAAACATGGAGCAAAAGCCATCCATTGTCAAGAAAAGTTCATTTATAGTCACTCATGCCTAGAAAAGCCTTATTACTCGGTTTAAATGCCTTTATAATCCCATTATTGAATTTATTTTGAATTTTTTTTACATTTTTTGATTAAAACAGATTGTAATTGATTGTTTGCCTCGGGAAACGTGGAGCGAAAGCCATCCATTGTCAAGAAAAGATCATTTATAGTCACTCATGCCTAGAAAAGCCTTATTACTCGGTTTAAATGCCTTTATAACCCCATAATTGAATTTTTTTTGAATTTTTTTTGCATTTTTTTATTAAAACAGATTGTAATTGATTGTTTACCTCGGGAAACATGGAGCAAAAGCCATCCATTGTCAAGAAAAGTTCATTTATAGTCACTCATGCCTAGAAAAGCCTTATTACTCGGTTTAAATGCCTTTATAATCCCATTATTGAATTTATTTTGAATTTTTATTACATTTTTTGATTAAAACATATTGTAATAGATTGTTTCCTCTAGAAACATGGAGCAAAAGCCATCCATTGTCAAGAAAATTTCATTTATAGTCACTCATGCCTAGAAAAGCCTTATTACTCGGTTTAAATGCCTTTATAATCCCATTATTGAATTTATTTTGAATTGTTTTTACATTTTTTGATTAAAACATATTGTAATTGAATGTTGACCTCTAGAAACATTGAGCAAAAGCCATCCATTGTCAAGAAAAGTTCATTTATAGTCACTCAAGCCTAGAAAAGCCTTATTACTCAGTTTAAATGCCTTTATAATCCCATTATTGAATTTATTTTGAATTTTTTTTACATTTTTTGATTAAAACAGATTGTAATTGATTGTTTGCCTCGGGAAACGTGGAGCGAAAGCCATCCATTGTCAAGAAAAGATCATTTATAGTCACTCATGCCTAGAAAAGCCTTATTACTCGGTTTAAATGCCTTTATAATCCCATTATTGAATTTATTTTGAATTGTTTTTACATTTTTTGATTAAAACAGATTGTAATTGATTGTTTGCCTCGGGAAACGTGGAGCGAAAGGCATCCATTGTCAAGAAAAGATCATTTATAGTCACTCATGCCTAGAAAAGCCTTATTACTCGGTTTAAGTGCCTTTATAACCCCATAATTGAATTTATTTTGAATTTTTTTTACATTTTTTGATTAAAACATATTATAATTGATTGTTTGCCTCGGGAAACGTGGAGCGAAAGCCATCCATTGTCAAGAAAAGATCATTTATAGTCACTCATGCCTAGAAAAGCCTTATTACTCAGTTTAAATGCCTTTATAACCCCATAATTGAATTTATTTTGAATTTTTTTTACATTTTTTTATTAAAACAGATTGTAATTGATTGTTTACCTCGGGAAACTTGGAGCGAAAGCCATCCATTGTCAAGAAAACTTCATATATAGTCACTCAAGCCTAGAAAAGCCTTATTACTCGGTTTAAATGCCTTTATAATCTCATTATTGAATTTATTTGAATTGTTTTTATATTTTTTGATTAAAACAGATTGTAATTGATTGTTTGCCTCGGGAAACGTGGAGCGAAAGCCATCCATTGTCAAGAAAAGTTCATTTATGGTCACTCATGCCTAGAAAAGCCTTATTACTCGGTTTAAATGCCTTTATAATCCCATTATTGAAGTTATTTTGAATTGTTTTTACATTTTCTAATTAAAACAGATTGTAATTGATTGTTTGCCTCGGGAAACGTGGAGCGAAAGCCATCCATTGTCAAGAAAAGTTCATTTATAGTCACTCATGCCTAGAAAAGCCTTATTACTCGGTTTAAATGCCTTTATAATCCCATTATTGAATTTATTTTGAATTGTTTTTACATTTTTTGATTAAAACATATTGTAATTGAATGTTGACCTCTAGAAACATTGAGCAAAAGCCATCCATTGTCAAGAAAAGTTCATTTATAGTCACTCAAGCCTAGAAAAGCCTTATTACTCAGTTTAAATGCCTTTATAATACCATTATTGAATTTATTTTGAATTGTTTTTACATTTTTTGATTAAAACAGATTGTAATTGATTGTTTGCCTCGGGAAACGTGGAGCGAAAGCCATCCATTGTCAAGAAAAGATCATTTATAGTCACTCATGCCTAGAAAAGCCTTATTACTCGGTTTAAGTGCCTTTATAACCCCATAATTGAATTTATTTTGAATTTTTTTTACATTTTTTGATTAAAACATATTATAATTGATTGTTTACCTCGGGAAACGTGGAGCGAAAGCCATCCATTGTCAAGAAAAGATCATTTATAGTCACTCATGCCTGGAAAAGCCTTATTACTCGGTTTAAATGCCTTTATAACCCCATAATTGAATTTATTTTGAATTTTTTTTACATTTTTTTATTAAAACAGATTGTAATTGATTGTTTACCTCGGGAAACTTGGAGCGAAAGCCATCCATTGTCAAGAAAAGTTCATATATAGTCACTCAAGCCTAGAAAAGCCTTATTACTCGGTTTAAATGCCTTTATAATCTCATTATTGAATTTATTTTGAATTGTTTTTATATTTTTTGATTAAAACAGATTGTAATTGATTGTTTGCCTCGGGAAACGTGGAGCGAAAGCGATCCATTGTCAAGAAAAGTTCATTTATGGTCACTCATGCCTAGAAAAGCCTTATTACTCGGTTTAAATGCCTTTATAATCCCATTATTGAAGTTATTTTGAATTGTTTTTACATTTTCTCATTAAAACAGATTGTAATTGATTGTTTGCCTCGGGAAACGTGGAGCGAAAGCCATCCATTGTCAACAAAAGTTCATTTATAGTCACTCATGCCTAGAAAAGCCTTATTACTCGGTTTAAATGCCTTTATAATCCCATTATTGAATTTATTTTGAATTGTTTTTACATTTTTTGATTAAAACATATTGTAATTGAATGTTGACCTCTAGAAACATTGAGCAAAAGCCATCCATTGTCAAGAAAAGTTCATTTATAGTCACTCAAGCCTAGAAAAGCCTTATTACTCAGTTTAAATGCCTTTATAATCCCATTATTGAATTTATTTTGAATTTTTTTTACATTTTTTGATTAAAACAGATTGTAATTGATTGTTTGCCTCGGGAAACGTGGAGCGAAAGCCATCCACTGTCAAGAAAAGATCATTTATAGTCACTCATGCCTGGAAAAGCCTTATTACTCGGTTTAAATGCCTTTATAACCCCATAATTGAATTTTTTTTGAATT
The DNA here is from genome assembly GCF_053813885.1 of Theobroma cacao. Classification (NCBI taxonomy): domain Eukaryota; kingdom Viridiplantae; phylum Streptophyta; class Magnoliopsida; order Malvales; family Malvaceae; genus Theobroma; species Theobroma cacao. Next base: position 13,081,422 of record NC_142644.1, on the reverse strand, counting down.
TTTTTTGCATTTTTTTATTAAAACAGATTGTAATTGATTGTTTACCTCGGGAAACATGGAGCAAAAGCCATCCATTGTCAAGAAAAGTTCATTTATAGTCACTCATGCCTAGAAAAGCCTTATTACTCGGTTTAAATGCCTTTATAATCCCATTATTGAATTTATTTTGAATTTTTTTTACATTTTTTGATTAAAACAGATTGTAATTGATTGTTTGCCTCGGGAAACGTGGAGCGAAAGCCATCCATTGTCAAGAAAAGTTCATTTATAGCCACTCATGCCTAGAAAAGCCTTATTACTCGGTTTAAATGCCTTTATAATCCCATTATTGAATTTATTTTGAATTTTTATTACATTTTTTGATTAAAACATATTGTAATAGATTGTTTCCTCTAGAAACATGGAGCAAAAGCCATCCATTGTCAAGAAAATTTCATTTATAGTCACTCATGCCTAGAAAAGCCTTATTACTCGGTTTAAATGCCTTTATAATCCCATTATTGAATTTATTTTGAATTGTTTTTACATTTTTTGATTAAAACATATTGTAATTGAATGTTGACCTCTAGAAACATTGAGCAAAAGCCATCCATTGTCAAGAAAAGTTCATTTATAGTCACTCAAGCCTAGAAAAGCCTTATTACTCAGTTTAAATGCCTTTATAATCCCATTATTGAATTTATTTTGAATTTTTTTTACATTTTTTGATTAAAACAGATTGTAATTGATTGTTTGCCTCGGGAAACGTGGAGCGAAAGCCATCCATTGTCAAGAAAAGATCATTTATAGTCACTCATGCCTAGAAAAGCCTTATTACTCGGTTTAAATGCCTTTATAATCCCATTATTGAATTTATTTTGAATTGTTTTTACATTTTTTGATTAAAACAGATTGTAATTGATTGTTTGCCTCGGGAAACGTGGAGCGAAAGGCATCCATTGTCAAGAAAAGATCATTTATAGTCACTCATGCCTAGAAAAGCCTTATTACTCGGTTTAAGTGCCTTTATAACCCCATAATTGAATTTATTTTGAATTTTTTTTACATTTTTTGATTAAAACATATTATAATTGATTGTTTGCCTCGGGAAACGTGGAGCGAAAGCCATCCATTGTCAAGAAAAGATCATTTATAGTCACTCATGCCTAGAAAAGCCTTATTACTCAGTTTAAATGCCTTTATAACCCCATAATTGAATTTATTTTGAATTTTTTTTACATTTTTTTATTAAAACAGATTGTAATTGATTGTTTACCTCGGGAAACTTGGAGCGAAAGCCATCCATTGTCAAGAAAAGTTCATATATAGTCACTCAAGCCTAGAAAAGCCTTATTACTCGGTTTAAATGCCTTTATAATCTCATTATTGAATTTATTTGAATTGTTTTTATATTTTTTGATTAAAACAGATTGTAATTGATTGTTTGCCTCGGGAAACGTGGAGCGAAAGCGATCCATTGTCAAGAAAAGTTCATTTATGGTCACTCATGCCTAGAAAAGCCTTATTACTCGGTTTAAATGCCTTTATAATCCCATTATTGAAGTTATTTTGAATTGTTTTTACATTTTCTAATTAAAACAGATTGTAATTGATTGTTTGCCTCGGGAAACGTGGAGCGAAAGCCATCCATTGTCAAGAAAAGTTCATTTATAGTCACTCATGCCTAGAAAAGCCTTATTACTCGGTTTAAATGCCTTTATAATCCCATTATTGAATTTATTTTGAATTGTTTTTACATTTTTTGATTAAAACATATTGTAATTGAATGTTGACCTCTAGAAACATTGAGCAAAAGCCATCCATTGTCAAGAAAAGTTCATTTATAGTCACTCAAGCCTAGAAAAGCCTTATTACCCAGTTTAAATGCCTTTATAATCCCATTATTGAATTTATTTTGAATTTTTTTTACATTTTTTGATTAAAACAGATTGTAATTGATTGTTTGCCTCGGGAAACGTGGAGCGAAAGCCATCCATTGTCAAGAAAAGATCATTTATAGTCACTCATGCCTAGAAAAGCCTTATTACTCGGTTTAAATGCCTTTATAACCCCATAATTGAATTTTTTTTGAATTTTTTTTGCATTTTTTTATTAAAACAGATTGTAATTGATTGTTTACCTCGGGAAACATGGAGCAAAAGCCATCCATTGTCAAGAAAAGTTCATTTATAGTCACTCATGCCTAGAAAAGCCTTATTACTCGGTTTAAATGCCTTTATAATCCCATTATTGAATTTATTTTGAATTTTTTTTACATTTTTTGATTAAAACAGATTGTAATTGATTGTTTGCCTCGGGAAACGTGGAGCGAAAGCCATCCATTGTCAAGAAAAGATCATTTATAGTCACTCATGCCTAGAAAAGCCTTATTACTCGGTTTAAATGCCTTTATAACCCCATAATTGAATTTTTTTTGAATTTTTTTTGCATTTTTTTATTAAAACAGATTGTAATTGATTGTTTACCTCGGGAAACATGGAGCAAAAGCCATCCATTGTCAAGAAAAGTTCATTTATAGTCACTCATGCCTAGAAAAGCCTTATTACTCGGTTTAAATGCCTTTATAATCCCATTATTGAATTTATTTTGAATTTTTATTACATTTTTTGATTAAAACATATTGTAATAGATTGTTTCCTCTAGAAACATGGAGCAAAAGCCATCCATTGTCAAGAAAATTTCATTTATAGTCACTCATGCCTAGAAAAGCCTTATTACTCGGTTTAAATGCCTTTATAATCCCATTATTGAATTTATTTTGAATTGTTTTTACATTTTTTGATTAAAACATATTGTAATTGAATGTTGACCTCTAGAAACATTGAGCAAAAGCCATCCATTGTCAAGAAAAGTTCATTTATAGTCACTCAAGCCTAGAAAAGCCTTATTACTCAGTTTAAATGCCTTTATAATCCCATTATTGAATTTATTTTGAATTTTTTTTACATTTTTTGATTAAAACAGATTGTAATTGATTGTTTGCCTCGGGAAACGTGGAGCGAAAGCCATCCATTGTCAAGAAAAGATCATTTATAGTCACTCATGCCTAGAAAAGCCTTATTACTCGGTTTAAATGCCTTTATAATCCCATTATTGAATTTATTTTGAATTGTTTTTACATTTTTTGATTAAAACAGATTGTAATTGATTGTTTGCCTCGGGAAACGTGGAGCGAAAGGCATCCATTGTCAAGAAAAGATCATTTATAGTCACTCATGCCTAGAAAAGCCTTATTACTCGGTTTAAGTGCCTTTATAACCCCATAATTGAATTTATTTTGAATTTTTTTTACATTTTTTGATTAAAACATATTATAATTGATTGTTTGCCTCGGGAAACGTGGAGCGAAAGCCATCCATTGTCAAGAAAAGATCATTTATAGTCACTCATGCCTAGAAAAGCCTTATTACTCAGTTTAAATGCCTTTATAACCCCATAATTGAATTTATTTTGAATTTTTTTTACATTTTTTTATTAAAACAGATTGTAATTGATTGTTTACCTCGGGAAACTTGGAGCGAAAGCCATCCATTTTCAAGAAAAGTTCATATATAGTCACTCAAGCCTAGAAAAGCCTTATTACTCGGTTTAAATGCCTTTATAATCTCATTATTGAATTTATTTGAATTGTTTTTATATTTTTTGATTAAAACAGATTGTAATTGATTGTTTGCCTCGGGAAACGTGGAGCGAAAGCGATCCATTGTCAAGAAAAGTTCATTTATGGTCACTCATGCCTAGAAAAGCCTTATTACTCGGTTTAAATGCCTTTATAATCCCATTATTGAAGTTATTTTGAATTGTTTTTACATTTTCTAATTAAAACAGATTGTAATTGATTGTTTGCCTCGGGAAACGTGGAGCGAAAGCCATCCATTGTCAAGAAAAGTTCATTTATAGTCACTCATGCCTAGAAAAGCCTTATTACTCGGTTTAAATGCCTTTATAATCCCATTATTGAATTTATTTTGAATTGTTTTTACATTTTTTGATTAAAACATATTGTAATTGAATGTTGACCTCTAGAAACATTGAGCAAAAGCCATCCATTGTCAAGAAAAGTTCATTTATAGTCACTCAAGCCTAGAAAAGCCTTATTACTCAGTTTAAATGCCTTTATAATCCCATTATTGAATTTATTTTGAATTTTTTTTACATTTTTTGATTAAAACAGATTGTAATTGATTGTTTGCCTCGGGAAACGTGGAGCGAAAGCCATCCATTGTCAAGAAAAGATCATTTATAGTCACTCATGCCTAGAAAAGCCTTATTACTCGGTTTAAATGCCTTTATAACCCCATAATTGAATTTTTTTTGAATTTTTTTTGCATTTTTTTATTAAAACAGATTGTAATTGATTGTTTACCTCGGGAAACATGGAGCAAAAGCCATCCATTGTCAAGAAAAGTTCATTTATAGTCACTCATGCCTAGAAAAGCCTTATTACTCGGTTTAAATGCCTTTATAATCCCATTATTGAATTTATTTTGAATTTTTTTTACATTTTTTGATTAAAACAGATTGTAATTGATTGTTTGCCTCGGGAAACGTGGAGCGAAAGCCATCCATTGTCAAGAAAAGTTCATTTATAGTCACTCATGCCTAGAAAAGCCTTATTACTCGGTTTAAATGCCTTTATAATCCCATTATTGAATTTATTTTGAATTTTTATTACATTTTTTGATTAAAACATATTGTAATAGATTGTTTCCTCTAGAAACATGGAGCAAAAGCCATCCATTGTCAAGAAAAGTTCATTTATAGTCACTCAAGCCTAGAAAAGCCTTATTACTCGGTTTAAATGCCTTTATAATCCCATTATTGAATTTATTTTGAATTTTGTTTACATTTTTTGATTAAAACAGATTGTAATTGATTGTTTGCCTCGGGAAACGTGGAGCGAAAGCCATCCATTGTCAAGAAAAGTTCATTTATAGTCACTCATGTCTAGAAAAGCCTTATTACTCGGTTTAAATGCCTTTATAATCCCATTATTGAATTTATTTTGAATTGTTTTTACATTTTTTGATTAAAACAGATTGTAATTGATTGTTTGCCTCGGGAAAAGTGGAGCGAAAGCCATCCATTGTCAAGAAAAGTTCATTTATAGTCACTCATGCCTAGAAAAGCCTTATTACTCGGTTTAAATGCCTTTATAATCCCATTATTGAATTCATTTTCAATTTTTTTTACATTTTTTGATTAAAACAGATTGTAATTGATTGTTTGCCTCGGGAAAAGTGGAGCGAAAGCCATCCATTGTCAAGAAAAGTTCATTTATAGTAACTCATGCCTAGAAAAGCCTTATTACTCGGTTTAAATGCCTTTATAATCCCATTATTGAATTCATTTTGAATTTTTTTTACATTTTTTGATTAAAACAGATTGTAATTGATTGTTTGCCTCGGGAAACGTGGAGCGAAAGCCATCCATTGTCAAGAAAAGTTCATTTATAGTAACTCATGCCTAGAAAAGCCTTATTACTCGGTTTAAATGCCTTTATAATCCCATTATTGAATTCATTTTGAATTTTTTTTACATTTTTTGATTAAAACAGATTGTAATTGATTGTTTGCCTCGGGAAACGTGGAGCGAAAGCCATACATTGTCAAGAAAAGTTCATTTATAGTCACTCATGCCTAGAAAAGCCTTATTACTCGGTTTAAATGCCTTTATAATCCCATTATTGAATTTATTTTGAATTTTTTTTACATTTTTTGATTAAAACATATTGTAATAGATTGTTTCCTCTAGAAACATGGAGCAAAAGCCATCCATTGTCAAGAAAAGTTCATTTATAGTCAATCAAGCCTAGAAAAGCCTTATTACTCGGTTTAAATGCCTTTATAATCCCATTATTGAATTTATTTTGAATTGTTTTTACATTTTTTGATTAAAACAGATTGTAATTGATTGTTTGCCTCGGGAAACGTGGAGCGAAAGCCATCCATTGTCAAGAAAAGATCATTTATAGTCACTCATGCCTAGAAAAGCCTTATTACTCGGTTTAAATGCCTTTATAATCCCATTATTGAATTTATTTTGAATTGTTTTTACATTTTTTGATTAAAACAGATTGTAATTGATTGTTTGCCTCGGGAAACGTGGAGCGAAAGCCATCCATTGTCAAGAAAAGATCATTTATAGTCACTCATGCCTAGAAAAGCCTTATTACTCGGTTTAAGTGCCTTTATAACCCCATAATTGAATTTATTTTGAATTTTTTTTACATTTTTTGATTAAAACAGATTGTAATTGATTGTTTGCCTCGGGAAACGTGGAGCGAAAGCCATCCATTGTCAAGAAAAGTTCATTTATAGTCACTCATGCCTAGAAAAGCCTTATTACTCGGTTTAAATGCCTTTATAATCCCATTATTGAATTTATTTTGAATTTTTATTACATTTTTTGATTAAAACATATTGTAATAGATTGTTTCCTCTAGAAACATGGAGCAAAAGCCATCCATTGTCAAGAAAAGTTCATTTATAGTCACTCAAGCCTAGAAAAGCCTTATTACTCGGTTTAAATGCCTTTATAATCCCATTATTGAATTTATTTTGAATTTTGTTTACATTTTTTGATTAAAACAGATTGTAATTGGTTGTTTGCCTCGGGAAACGTGGAGCGAAAGCCATCCATTGTCAAGAAAAGTTCATTTATAGTCACTCATGTCTAGAAAAGCCTTATTACTCGGTTTAAATGCCTTTATAATCCCATTATTGAATTTATTTTGAATTGTTTTTACATTTTTTGATTAAAACAGATTGTAATTGATTGTTTGCCTCGGGAAAAGTGGAGCGAAAGCCATCCATTGTCAAGAAAAGTTCATTTATAGTCACTCATGCCTAGAAAAGCCTTATTACTCGGTTTAAATGCCTTTATAATCCCATTATTGAATTCATTTTGAATTTTTTTTACATTTTTTGATTAAAACAGATTGTAATTGATTGTTTGCCTCGGGAAAAGTGGAGCGAAAGCCATCCATTGTCAAGAAAAGTTCATTTATAGTAACTCATGCCTAGAAAAGCCTTATTACTCGGTTTAAATGCCTTTATAATCCCATTATTGAATTCATTTTGAATTTTTTTTACATTTTTTGATTAAAACAGATTGTAATTGATTGTTTGCCTCGGGAAACGTGGAGCGAAAGCCATCCATTGTCAAGAAAAGTTCATTTATAGTAACTCATGCCTAGAAAAGCCTTATTACTCGGTTTAAATGCCTTTATAATCCCATTATTGAATTCATTTTGAATTTTTTTTACATTTTTTGATTAAAACAGATTGTAATTGATTGTTTGCCTCGGGAAACGTGGAGCGAAAGCCATACATTGTCAAGAAAAGTTCATTTATAGTCACTCATGCCTAGAAAAGCCTTATTACTCGGTTTAAATGCCTTTATAATCCCATTATTGAATTTATTTTGAATTTTTTTTACATTTTTTGATTAAAACATATTGTAATAGATTGTTTCCTCTAGAAACATGGAGCAAAAGCCATCCATTGTCAAGAAAAGTTCATTTATAGTCAATCAAGCCTAGAAAAGCCTTATTACTCGGTTTAAATGCCTTTATAATCCCATTATTGAATTTATTTTGAATTGTTTTTACATTTTTTGATTAAAACAGATTGTAATTGATTGTTTGCCTCGGGAAACGTGGAGCGAAAGCCATCCATTGTCAAGAAAAGATCATTTATAGTCACTCATGCCTAGAAAAGCCTTATTACTCGGTTTAAATGCCTTTATAATCCCATTATTGAATTTATTTTGAATTGTTTTTACATTTTTTGATTAAAACAGATTGTAATTGATTGTTTGCCTCGGGAAACGTGGAGCGAAAGCCATCCATTGTCAAGAAAAGATCATTTATAGTCACTCATGCCTAGAAAAGCCTTATTACTCGGTTTAAGTGCCTTTATAACCCCATAATTGAATTTATTTTGAATTTTTTTTACATTTTTTGATTAAAACATATTATAATTGATTGTTTGCCTTGGGAAACGTGGAGCGAAAGCCATCCATTGTCAAGAAAAGATCATTTATAGTCACTCATGCCTAGAAAAGCCTTATTACTCGGTTTAAATGCCTTTATAACCCCATAATTGAATTTATTTTGAATTTTTTTTACATTTTTTTATTAAAACAGATTGTAATTGATTGTTTACCTCGGGAAACTTGGAGCGAAAGCCATCCATTGTCAAGAAAAGTTCATATATAGTCACTCAAGCCTAGAAAAGCCTTATTACTCGTTTTAAATGCCTTTATAATCTCATTATTGAATTTATTTTGAATTGTTTTTACATTTTTTGATTAAAACAGATTGTAATTGATTGTTTGCCTCGGGAAACGTGGAGCGAAAGCGATCCATTGTCAAGAAAAGTTCATTTATAGTCACTCATGCCTAGAAAAGCCTTATTACTCGGTTTAAATGCCTTTATAATCCCATTATTGAATTTATTTTGAATTGTGTTTACATTTTTTGATTAAAACAGATTGTAATTGATTGTTTGCCTCGGGAAACGTGGAGCGAAAGCCATCCATGGCCAAGAAAAGTTCATTTATAGTCACTCATGCCTAGAAAAGCCTTATTACTCGGTTTAAATGCATTTATAATCCCATTATTGAATTTATTTTGAATTTTTTTTACATTTTTTGATTAAAACATATTGTAATTGAATGTTTACCTCTAGAAAGATGGAGCAAAAGCCATCCATTGTCAAGAAAAGTTCATTTATAGTCACTCAACCCTAGAAAAGCCTTATCACTCAGTTTAAATGCCTTTATAACCCCATAATTGAATTTATTTTGAATTTTTTTTACATTTTTTTATTAAAACAGATTATAATTGATTGTTTGCCTCGGGAAACGTGGAGCGAAAGCCATCCATTGTCAAGAAAAGATCATTTATAGTCACTTATGCCTAGAAAAGCCTTATTACTCGGTTTAAATGCCTTTATAATCCCATTATTGAATTTATTTTGAATTGTTTTTACATTTTTTGATTAAAACAGATTGTAATTGATTGTTTGCCTCGGGAAACGTGGAGCGAAAGCCATCCATGGTCAAGAAAAGTTCATTTATAGTCACTCATGCCTAGAAAAGCCTTATTACTCGGTTTAAATGCATTTATAATCCCATTATTGAATTTATTTTGAATTTTTTTTACATTTTTTGATTAAAAACATATTGTAATTGAATGTTTACCTCTAGAAACATGGAGCAAAAGCCATCCATTGTCAAGAAAAGTTCATTTATAGTCACTCAAGCCTAGAAAAGCCTTATTACTCAGTTTAAATGCCTTTATAATCCCATTATTGAATTTATTTTGAATTTTTTTTACATTTTTTGATTAAAACAGATTGTAATTGATTGTTTGCCTCGGGAAACGTGGAGCGAAGGCTATCCATTGTCAAGAAAAGATCATTTATAGTCACTCATGCCTAGAAAAGCCTTATTACTCGGTTTAAATGCCTTTATAACCCCATAATTGAATTAATTTTGAATTTTTTTTACATTTTTTTATTAAAACAGATTATAATTGATTGTTTGCCTCGGGAAACGTGGAGCGAAAGCCATCCATTGTCAAGAAAAGTTCATTTATAGTCACTCATGCCTAGAAAAGCCTTATTACTCGGTTTAAATGCATTTATAATCCCATTATTGAATTTATTTTGAATTTTTTTTACATTTTTTGATTAAAACATATTGTAATTGAATGTTTACCTCTAGAAACATGGAGCAAAAGCCATCCATTGTCAAGAAAAGTTCATTTATAGTCACTCAAGCCTAGAAAAGCCTTATTACTCGGTTTAAATGCATTTATAATCCCATTATTGAATTTATTTTGAATTTTTTTTACATTTTTTGATTAAAACAGATTGTAATTTATTGTTTGCCTCGGGAAACGTGGAGCGAAAGCCATCCATTGTCAAGAAAAGATCATTTATAGTCACTCATGCCTAGAAAAGCCTTATTACTCGGTTTAAATGCCTTTATAATCCCATTATTGAATTTATTTTGAATTTTTTTTAAATTTTTTGATTAAAACATATTGTAATTGAATGTTGACTTCTAGAAACATGGAGCAAAAGCCATCGATTGTCAAGAAAAGTTCATTTATAATCACTCAAGCCTAGAAAAGCCTTATTACTCAGTTTAAATGCCTTTATAATCCCATTATTGAATTTATTTTGAATTTTTTTTACATTTTTTGATTAAAACAGATTGTAATTTATTGTTTGCCTCGGGAAACGTGGAGCGAAAGCCATCCATTGTCAAGAAAAGATCATTTATAGTCACTCATGCCTAGAAAAGCCTTATTACTCGGTTTAAATGCCTTTATAACCCCATAATTGAATTTATTTTGAATTTTTTTTGCATTTTTTTATTAAAACAGATTGTAATTGATTGTTTTCCTCGGGAAACGTGGATCGAAAGCCATCCATTGTCAAGAAAAGATCATTTATAGTCACTCATGCCTAGAAAAGCCTTATTACTCGGTTTAAATGCCTTTATAATCCCATTATTGAATTTTTTTTGAATTGTTTTTAGATTTTTTGATTAAAACAGATTGGAATTGATAGTTTGCCTCGGGAAACGTGGAGCGAAAGCCATCCATTGTCAAGAAAAGATCATTTATAGTCACTCATGCCTAGAAAAGCCTTATTACTCGGTTTAAATGCCTTTATAATCCCATTATTGAATTTATTTTGAATTTTTTTTACATTTTTTGATTAAAACATATTGTAATTGAATGTTGACCTCTAGAAACATGGAGCAAAAGCCATCCATTGTCAAGAAAAGTTCATTTATAGTCACTCAAGCCTAGAAAAGCCTTATTACTCAGTTTAAATGCCTTTATAATCCCATTATTGAATTTATTTTGAATTTTTTTTACATTTTTTTATTAAAACAGATTGTAATTGATTTTGTACCTCGGGAAACTTGGAGCGAAAGCCATCCATTGTCAAGAAAAGTTCAAATATAGTCACTCAAGCCTAGAAAAGCCTTATTACTCGGTTTAAATGCCTTTATAATCCCATTATTGAATTTATTTTGAATTGTTTTTACATTTTTTGATTAAAACAGATTGTAATTGATAGTTTGCCTCGGGAAACGTGGAGCGAAAGCCATCCATTGTCAAGAAAAGATCATTTATAGTCACTCATGCCTAGAAAAGCCTTATTACTCGGTTTAATTGCCTTTATAATCCCATTATTGAATTTATTTTGAATTATTTTTACATTTTTTGATTAAAACAGATTGTAATTTATTGTTTGCCTCGGGAAACGTGGAGCGAAAGCCATCCATGGTCAAGAAAAGATCATTTATAGTCACTCATGCCTAGAAAAGCCTTATTACTCGGTTTAAATGCCTTTATAATCCCATTATTGAATTTATTTTGAATTTTTTTTAAATTTTTTGATTAAAACATATTGTAATTGAATGTTGACTTCTAGAAACATGGAGCAAAAGCCATCGATTGTCAAGAAAAGTTCATTTATAATCACTCAAGCCTAGAAAAGCCTTATTACTCAGTTTAAATGCCTTTATAATCCCATTATTGAATTTATTTTGAATTTTTTTTACATTTTTTGATTAAAACAGATTGTAATTTATTGTTTGCCTCGGGAAACGTGGAGCGAAAGCCATCCATTGTCAAGAAAAGATCATTTATAGTCACTCATGCCTAGAAAAGCCTTATTACTCGGTTTAAATGCCTTTATAATCCCATTATTGAATTTATTTTGAATTTTTTTTAAATTTTTTGATTAAAACATATTGTAATTGAATGTTGACTTCTAGAAACATGGAGCAAAAGCCATCGATTGTCAAGAAAAGTTCATTTATAATCACTCAAGCCTAGAAAAGCCTTATTACTCAGTTTAAATGCCTTTATAATCCCATTATTGAATTTATTTTGAATTTTTTTTACATTTTTTGATTAAAACAGATTGTAATTTATTGTTTGCCTCGGGAAACGTGGAGCGAAAGCCATCCATTGTCAAGAAAAGATCATTTATAGTCACTCATGCCTAGAAAAGCCTTATTACTCGGTTTAAATGCCTTTATAACCCCATAATTGAATTTATTTTGAATTTTTTTTGCATTTTTTTATTAAAACAGATTGTAATTGATTGTTTTCCTCGGGAAACGTGGATCGAAAGCCATCCATTGTCAAGAAAAGATCATTTATAGTCACTCATGCCTAGAAAAGCCTTATTACTCGGTTTAAATGCCTTTATAATCCCATTATTGAATTTTTTTTGAATTGTTTTTAGATTTTTTGATTAAAACAGATTGGAATTGATAGTTTGCCTCGGGAAACGTGGAGCGAAAGCCATCCATTGTCAAGAAAAGATCATTTATAGTCACTCATGCCTAGAAAAGCCTTATTACTCGGTTTAAATGCCTTTATAATCCCATTATTGAATTTATTTTGAATTTTTTTTACATTTTTTGATTAAAACATATTGTAATTGAATGTTGACCTCTAGAAACATGGAGCAAAAGCCATCCATTGTCAAGAAAAGTTCATTTATAGTCACTCAAGCCTAGAAAAGCCTTATTACTCAGTTTAAATGCCTTTATAATCCCATTATTGAATTTATTTTGAATTTTTTTTACATTTTTTTATTAAAACAGATTGTAATTGATTTTTTACCTCGGGAAACTTGGAGCGAAAGCCATCCATTGTCAAGAAAAGTTCAAATATAGTCACTCAAGCCTAGAAAAGCCTTATTACTCGGTTTAAATGCCTTTATAATCCCATTATTGAATTTATTTTGAATTGTTTTTACATTTTTTGATTAAAACAGATTGTAATTGATAGTTTGCCTCGGGAAACGTGGAGCGAAAGCCATCCATTGTCAAGAAAAGATCATTTATAGTCACTCATGCCTAGAAAAGCCTTATTACTCGGTTTAATTGCCTTTATAATCCCATTATTGAATTTATTTTGAATTATTTTTACATTTTTTGATTAAAACAGATTGTAATTTATTGTTTGCCTCGGGAAACGTGGAGCGAAAGCCATCCATTGTCAAGAAAAGATCATTTATAGTCACTCATGCCTAGAAAAGCCTTATTACTCGGTTTAAATGCCTTTATAATCCCATTATTGAATTTATTTTGAATTTTTTTTAAATTTTTTGATTAAAACATATTGTAATTGAATGTTGACTTCTAGAAACATGGAGCAAAAGCCATCGATTGTCAAGAAAAGTTCATTTATAATCACTCAAGCCTAGAAAAGCCTTATTACTCAGTTTAAATGCCTTTATAATCCCATTATTGAATTTATTTTGAATTTTTTTTACATTTTTTGATTAAAACAGATTGTAATTTATTGTTTGCCTCGGGAAACGTGGAGCGAAAGCCATCCATTGTCAAGAAAAGATCATTTATAGTCACTCATGCCTAGAAAAGCCTTATTACTCGGTTTAAATGCCTTTATAACCCCATAATTGAATTTATTTTGAATTTTTTTTGCATTTTTTTATTAAAACAGATTGTAATTGATTGTTTTCCTCGGGAAACGTGGATCGAAAGCCATCCATTGTCAAGAAAAGATCATTTATAGTCACTCATGCCTAGAAAAGCCTTATTACTCGGTTTAAATGCCTTTATAATCCCATTATTGAATTTTTTTTGAATTGTTTTTAGATTTTTTGATTAAAACAGATTGGAATTGATAGTTTGCCTCGGGAAACGTGGAGCGAAAGCCATCCATTGTCAAGAAAAGATCATTTATAGTCACTCATGCCTAGAAAAGCCTTATTACTCGGTTTAAATGCCTTTATAATCCCATTATTGAATTTATTTTGAATTTTTTTTACATTTTTTGATTAAAACATATTGTAATTGAATGTTGACCTCTAGAAACATGGAGCAAAAGCCATCCATTGTCAAGAAAAGTTCATTTATAGTCACTCAAGCCTAGAAAAGCCTTATTACTCAGTTTAAATGCCTTTATAATCCCATTATTGAATTTATTTTGAATTTTTTTTACATTTTTTTATTAAAACAGATTGTAATTGATTTTTTACCTCGGGAAACTTGGAGCGAAAGCCATCCATTGTCAAGAAAAGTTCAAATATAGTCACTCAAGCCTAGAAAAGCCTTATTACTCGGTTTAAATGCCTTTATAATCCCATTATTGAATTTATTTTGAATTGTTTTTACATTTTTTGATTAAAACAGATTGTAATTGATAGTTTGCCTCGGGAAACGTGGAGCGAAAGCCATCCATTGTCAAGAAAAGATCATTTATAGTCACTCATGCCTAGAAAAGCCTTATTACTCGGTTTAATTGCCTTTATAATCCCATTATTGAATTTATTTTGAATTATTTTTACATTTTTTGATTAAAACAGATTGTAATTGATTGTTTGCCTCGGGAAACGTGGAGCGAAAGCCATCCATGGTCAAGAAAAGTTCATTTATAGTCACTCATGCCTAGAAAACCTTACTACTCGGTTTAAATGCATTTATAATCCCATTATTGAATTTATTTTGAATTTTTTTTACATTTTTTGATTAAAACATATTGTAATTGAATGTTTACCTCTAGAAACATGGAGCAAAAGCCATCCATTGTCAAGAAAAGTTCATTTATAGTCACTCAAGCCTACAAAAGCCTTATTACTCGGTTTAAATGCCTTTATAATCCCATTATTGAATTTATTTTGAATTTTTTTTACATTTTTTGATTAAAACAGATTGTAATTGATTGTTTGCCTCGGGAAACGTGGAGCGAAAGCCATCCATTGTCAAGAAAAGTTCATTTATAGTCACTCATGCCTAGAAAAGCCTTATTACTCGGTTTAAATGCCTTTATAATCCCATTATTGAATTTATTTTGAATTATTTTTACATTTTTTGATTAAAACATATTGTAATTGAATGTTGACCTCTAGAAACATGGAGCAAAAGCCATCCATTGTCAAGAAAAGTTCATTTATAGTCACTCAAGCCTAGAAAAGCCTTATTACTCAGTTTAAATGCCTTTATAATCCCATTATTGAATTTATTTTGAATTTTTTTTACATTTTTTGATTAAAACAGATTGTAATTGATTGTTTGCCTCGGGAAACGTGGAGCGAAAGCCATCCATTGTCAAGAAAAGATCATTTATAGTCACTCATGCCTAGAAAAGCCTTATTACTCGGTTTAAATGCCTTTATAACCCCATTATTGAATTTATTTTGAATTTTTTTTGCATTTTTTTATTAAAATAGATTGTAATTGATTGTTTGCCTCGGGAAACAGGGATCGAAAGCCATCCATTGTCAAGAAAAGATCATTTATAGTCACTCATGCCTAGAAAAGCCTTATTACTCGGTTTAAATGCCATTATAACCCCATAATTGAATTTATTTTGAATTTTTTTTACATTTTTTAATTAAAACATATTATAATTGATTGTTTGCCTTGGGAAACGTGGAGCGAAAGCCATCCAATTTCAAGAAAAGATCATTTATAGTCACTCATGCCTAGAAAAACCTTATTACTCGGTTTAAATGCCTTTATAACCCATAATTGAATTTATTTTGAATTTTTTTTACATTTTTTTATTAAAACAGATTGTAATTGGTTGTTTACCTCGGGAAACTTGGAGCGAAAGCCATCCATTGTCAAGAAAAGATCATTTATAGTCACTCAAGCCTAGAAAAGCCTTATTACTCGGTTTAAATGCCTTTATAATCTCATTATTGAATTTATTTTGAATTGTTTTTACATTTTTTGATTAAAACAGATTGTAATTGATTGTTTGCCTCGGGAAACGTGGAGCGAAAGCGATCCATTGTCAAGAAAAGTTCATTTATAGTCACTCATGCCTAGAAAAGCCTTATTACTCGGTTTAAATGCATTTATAATCCCATTATTGAATTTATTTTGAATTTTTTTTACATTTTTTGATTAAAAACATATTGTAATTGAATGTTTACCTCTAGAAACATGGAGCAAAAGCCATCCATTGTCAAGAAAAGTTCATTTATAGTCACTCAAGCCTAGAAAAGCCTTATTACTCAGTTTAAATGCCTTTATAATCCCATTATTGAATTTATTTTGAATTGTTTTTACATTTTTTGATTAAAACAGATTGTAATTGATTGTTTGCCTCGGGAAACGTGGAGCGAAAGCCATCCATTGTCAAGAAAAGATCATTTATAGTCACTCATGCCTAGAAAAGCCTTATTACTCGGTTTAAGTGCCTTTATAACCCCATAATTGAATTTATTTTGAATTTTTTTTTACATTTTTTGATTAAAACATATTATAATTGACTGTTTGCCTCGGGAAACGTGGAGCGAAAGCCATCCATTGTCAAGAAAAGATCATTTATAGTCACTCATGCCTAGAAAAGCCTTATTACTCGGTTTAAATGCCTTTATAACCCCATAATTGAATTTATTTTGAATTTTTTTTACATTTTTTTATTAAAACAGATTGTAATTGATTGTTTACCTCGGGAAACTTGGAGCGAAAGCCATCCATTGTCAAGAAAAGTTCATATATAGTCACTCAAGCCTAGAAAAGCCTTATTACTCGTTTTAAATGCCTTTATAATCTCATTATTGAATTTATTTTGAACTGTTTTTACATTTTTTGATTAAAACAGATTGTAATTGATTGTTTGCCTCGGGAAACGTGGAGCGAAAGCGATCCATTGTCAAGAAAAGTTCATTTATAGTCACTCATGCCAGAAAAGCCTTATTACTCGGTTTAAATGCCTTTATAATCCCATTATTGAATTTATTTTGAATTGTTTTTACATTTTTTGATTAAAACAGATTGTAATTGATTGTTTGCCTCGGGAAACGTGGATCGAAAGCCATCCATGGCCAAGAAAAGTTCATTTATAGTCACTCATGCCTAGAAAAGCCTTATTACTCGGTTTAAATGCCTTTATAACCCCATAATTGAATTTATTTTGAATTTTTTTTACATTTTTTTATTAAAACAGATTGTAATTGATTGTTTGCCTCGGGAAACGTGGAGCGAAAGCCATCCATGGCCAAGAAAAGTTCATTTATAGTCACTCATGCCTAGAAAAGCCTTATTACTCGGTTTAAATGCATTTATAATCCCATTATTGAATTTATTTTGAATTGTTTTTACATTTTTTGATTAAAACAGATTGTAATTGATTGTTTGCCTCGGGAAACGTGGAGCGAAAGCCATCCATGGTCAAGAAAAGTTCATTTATAGTCACTCATGCCTAGAAAAACCTTATTACTCAGTTTAAATGCCTTTATAATCCCATTATTGAATTTATTTTGAATTGTTTTTACATTTTTTGATTAAAACAGATTGTAATTGATTGTTTGCCTCGGGAAACGTGGAGCGAAAGCCATCCATTGTCAAGAAAAGTTCATTTATAGTCACTCATGCCTAGAAAAGCCTTATTAAACGGTTTAAATGCCTTTATAATCCCATTATTGAATTTATTTTGAATTGTTTTTACATTTTTTGATTAAAACATATTGTAATTGAATGTTGACCTCTAGAAACATTGAGCAAAAGCCATCCATTGTCAAGACAAGTTCATTTATAGTCACTCAAGCCTAGAAAAGCCTTATTACTCAGTTTAAATGCCTTTATAATCCCATTATTGAATTTATTTTGAATTTTTTTTACATTTTTTGATTAAAACAGATTGTAATTGATTGTTTGCCTCGGGAAACGTGGAGCGAAAGCCATCCATTGTCAAGAAAAGATCATTTATAGTCACTCATGCCTAGAAAAGCCTTATTACTCGGTTTAAATGCCTTTATAACCCCATAATTGAATTTTTTTTGAATTTTTTTTGCATTTTTTTATTAAAACAGATTGTAATTGATTGTTTACCTCGGGAAACATGGAGCAAAAGCCATCCATTGTCAAGAAAAGTTCATTTATAGTCACTCATGCCTAGAAAAGCCTTATTACTCGGTTTAAATGCCTTTATAATCCCATTATTGAATTTATTTTGAATTTTTTTTACATTTTTTGATTAAAACAGATTGTAATTGATTGTTTGCCTCGGGAAACGTGGAGCGAAAGCCATCCATTGTCAAGAAAAGTTCATTTATAGTCACTCATGCCTAGAAAAGCCTTATTACTCGGTTTAAATGCCTTTATAATCCCATTATTGAATTTATTTTGAATTTTTATTACATTTTTTGATTAAAACATATTGTAATAGATTGTTTCCTCTAGAAACATGGAGCAAAAGCCATCCATTGTCAAGAATAGTTCATTTATAGTCAATCAAGCCTAGAAAAGCCTTATTACTCGGTTTAAATGCCTTTATAATCCCATTATTGAATTTATTTTGAATTGTTTTTACATTTTTTGATTAAAACAGATTGTAATTGATTGTTTGCCTCGGGAAACGTGGAGCGAAAGCCTTCCATTGTCAAGAAAAGTTCATTTATAGTCACTCATGCCTAGAAAAGCCTTATTACTCGGTTTAAATGCCTTTATAACCCCATAATTGAATTTATTTTGAATTTTTTTTGCATTTTTTTATTAAAACAGATTGTAATTGATTGTTTACCTTGGGAAACATGGAGCAAAAGCCATCCATTGTCAAGAAAAGTTCATTTATAGTCACTCATGCCTAGAAAAGCCTTATTACTCGGTTTAAATGCCTTTATAATCCCATTATTGAATTTATTTTGAATTGTTTTTACATTTTTTGATTAAAACAGATTGTAATTGATTGTTTGCCTCGGGAAAAGTGGAGCGAAAGCCATCCATTGTCAAGAAAAGTTCATTTATAGTAACTCATGCCTAGAAAAGCCTTATTACTCGGTTTAAATGCCTTTATAATCCCATTATTGAATTCATTTTGAATTTTTTTTACATTTTTTGATTAAAACAGATTGTAATTGATTGTTTGCCTCGGGAAACGTGGAGCGAAAGCCATCCATTGTCAAGAAAAGTTCATTTATAGTCACTCATGCCTAGAAAAGCCTTATTACTCGGTTTAAATGCCTTTATAATCCCATTATTGAATTTATTTTGAATTTTTTTTCAATTTTTTGATTAAAACATATTGTAATAGATTGTTTCCTCTAGAAACATGGAGCAAAAGCCATCCATTGTCAAGAAAAGTTCATTTATAGTCAATCAAGCCTAGAAAAGCCTTATTACTCGGTTTAAATGCCTTTATAATCCCATTATTGAATTTATTTTGAATTATTTTTACATTTTTTGATTAAAACAGATTGTAATTGATTGTTTGCCTCGGGAAACGTGGAGCGAAAGCCATCCATTGTCAAGAAAAGATCATTTATAGTCACTCATGCCTAGAAAAGCCTTATTACTCGGTATAAATGCCTTTATAATCCCATTATTGAATTTATTTTGAATTTTGTTTACATTTTTTGATTAAAACAGATTGTAATTGATTGTTTGCCTCGGGAAACGTGGAGCGAAAGCCATCCATTGTCAAGAAAAGTTCATTTATAGTCACTCATGTCTAGAAAAGCCTTATTACTCGGTTTAAATGCCTTTATAATCCCATTATTGAATTTATTTTGAATTGTTTTTACATTTTTTGATTAAAACAGATTGTAATTGATTGTTTGCCTCGGGAAAAGTGGAGCGAAAGCCATCCATTGTCAAGAAAAGTTCATTTATAGTAACTCATGCCTAGAAAAGCCTTATTACTCGGTTTAAGTGCCTTTATAACCCCATAATTGAATTTATTTTGAATTTTTTTTACATTTTTTGATTAAAACATATTATAATTGATTGTTTGCCTCGGGAAACGTGGAGCGAAAGCCATCCATTGTCAAGAAAAGATCATTTATAGTCACTCATGCCTAGAAAAGCCTTATTACTCGGTTTAAATGCCTTTATAACCCCATAATTGAATTTATTTTGAATTTTTTTTACATTTTTTTATTAAAACATATTGTAATTGATTGTTTACCTCGGGAAACTTGGAGCGAAAGCCATCCATTGTCAAGAAAAGTTCATATATAGTCACTCAAGCCTAGAAAAGCCTTATTACTCGGTTTAAATGCCTTTATAATCTCATTATTGAATTTATTTTGAATTGTTTTTATATTTTTTGATTAAAACAGATTGTAATTGATTGTTTGCCTCGGGAAACGTGGAGCGAAAGCGATCCATTGTCAAGAAAAGTTCATTTAAGGTCACTCATGCCTAGAAAAGCCTTATTACTCGGTTTAAATGCCTTTATAATCCCATTATTGAAGTTATTTTGAATTGTTTTTACATTTTCTCATTAAAACAGATTGTAATTGATTGTTTGCCTCGGGAAACGTGGAGCGAAAGCCATCCATTGTCAAGAAAAGTTCATTTATAGTCACTCATGCCTAGAAAAGCCTTATTACTCGGTTTAAATGCCTTTATAATCCCATTATTGAATTTATTTTGAATTGTTTTTACATTTTTTGATTAAAACATATTGTAATTGAATGTTGACCTCTAGAAACATTGAGCAAAAGCCATCCATTGTCAAGAAAAGTTCATTTATAGTCACTCAAGCCTAGAAAAGCCTTATTACTCAGTTTAAATGCCTTTATAATCCCATTATTGAATTTATTTTGAATTTTTTTTACATTTTTTGATTAAAACAGATTGTAATTGATTGTTTGCCTCGGGAAACGTGGAGCGAAAGCCATCCATTGTCAAGAAAAGATCATTTATAGTCACTCATGCCTAGAAAAGCCTTATTACTCGGTTTAAATGCCTTTATAACCCCATAATTGAATTTTTTTTGAATTTTTTTTGCATTTTTTTATTAAAACAGATTGTAATTGATTGTTTACCTCGGGAAACATGGAGCAAAAGCCATCCATTGTCAAGAAAAGTTCATTTATAGTCACTCATGCCTAGAAAAGCCTTATTACTCGGTTTAAATGCCTTTATAATCCCATTATTGAAATTATTTTGAATTTTTTTTACATTTTTTGATTAAAACAGATTGTAATTGACTGTTTGCCTCGGGAAACGTGGAGCGAAAGCCATCCATTGTCAAGAAAAGTTCATTTATAGTCACTCATGCCTAGAAAAGCCTTATTACTCGGTTTAAATGCCTTTATAATCCCATTATTGAATTTATTTTGAATTTTTATTACATTTTTTGATTAAAACATATTGTAATAGATTGTTTCCTCTAGAAACATGGAGCAAAAGCCATCCATTGTCAAGAAAAGTTCATTTATAGTCAATCAAGCCTAGAAAAGCCTTATTACTCGGTTTAAATGCCTTTATAATCCCATTATTGAATTTATTTTGAATTGTTTTTACATTTTTTGATTAAAACAGATTGTAATTGATTGTTTGCCTCGGGAAACGTGGAGCGAAAGCCATCCATTGTCAAGAAAAGATCATTTATAGTCACTCATGCCTAGAAAAGCCTTATTACTCGGTTTAAATGCCTTTATAATCCCATTATTGAATTTATTTTGAATTTTGTTTACATTTTTTGATTAAAACAGATTGTAATTGATTGTTTGCCTCGGGAAACGTGGAGCGAAAGCCATCCATTGTCAAGAAAAGTTCATTTATAGTCACTCATGTCTAGAAAAGCCTTATTACTCGGTTTAAATGCCTTTATAATCCCATTATTGAATTTATTTTGAATTGTTTTTACATTTTTTGATTAAAACAGATTGTAATTGATTGTTTGCCTCGGGAAAAGTGGAGCGAAAGCCATCCATTGTCAAGAAAAGTTCATTTATAGTAACTCATGCCTAGAAAAGCCTTATTACTCGGTTTAAATGCCTTTATAATCCCATTATTGAATTCATTTTGAATTTTTTTTACATTTTTTGATTAAAACAGATTGTAATTGATTGTTTGCCTCGGGAAACGTGGAGCGAAAGCCATCCATTGTCAAGAAAAGATCATTTATAGTCACTCATGCCTAGAAAAGCCTTATTACTCGGTTTAAATGCCTTTATAATCCCATTATTGAATTTATTTTGAATTGTTTTTACATTTTTTGATTAAAACAGATTGTAATTGATTGTTTGCCTCGGGAAACGTGGAGCGAAAGCCATCCATTGTCAAGAAAAGATCATTTATAGTCACTCATGCCTAGAAAAGCCTTATTACTCGGTTTAAGTGCCTTTATAACTCTATAATTGAATTTATTTTGAATTTTTTTTACATTTTTTGATTAAAACAGATTGTAATTGATTGTTTGCCTCGGGAAACGTGGAGTGAAAGCCATCCATTGTCAAGAAAAGTTCATTTATAGTCACTCATGTCTAGAAAAGCCTTATTACTCGGTTTAAATGCCTTTATAATCCCATTATTGAATTTATTTTGAATTGTTTTTACATTTTTTGATTAAAACAGATTGTAATTGATTGTTTGCCTCGGGAAAAGTGGAGCGAAAGCCATCCATTGTCAAGAAAAGTTCATTTATAGTAACTCATGCCTAGAAAAGCCTTATTACTCGGTTTAAATGCCTTTATAATCCCATTATTGAATTCATTTTGAATTTTTTTTACATTTTTTGATTAAAACAGATTGTAATTGATTGTTTGCCTCGGGAAACGTGGAGCGAAAGCCATCCATTGTCAAGAAAAGTTCATTTATAGTCACTCATGCCTAGAAAAGCCTTATTACTCGGTTTAAATGCCTTTATAATCCCATTATTGAATTTATTTTGAATTTTTTTTCAATTTTTTGATTAAAACATATTGTAATAGATTGTTTCCTCTAGAAACATGGAGCAAAAGCCATCCATTGTCAAGAAAAGTTCATTTATAGTCAATCAAGCCTAGAAAAGCCTTATTACTCGGTTTAAATGCCTTTATAATCCCATTATTGAATTTATTTTGAATTATTTTTACATTTTTTGATTAAAACAGATTGTAATTGATTGTTTGCCTCGGGAAACGTGGAGCGAAAGCCATCCATTGTCAAGAAAAGATCATTTATAGTCACTCATGCCTAGAAAAGCCTTATTACTCGGTATAAATGCCTTTATAATCCCATTATTGAATTTATTTTGAATTTTGTTTACATTTTTTGATTAAAACAGATTGTAATTGATTGTTTGCCTCGGGAAACGTGGAGCGAAAGCCATCCATTGTCAAGAAAAGTTCATTTATAGTCACTCATGTCTAGAAAAGCCTTATTACTCGGTTTAAATGCCTTTATAATCCCATTATTGAATTTATTTTGAATTGTTTTTACATTTTTTGATTAAAACAGATTGTAATTGATTGTTTGCCTCGGGAAAAGTGGAGCGAAAGCCATCCATTGTCAAGAAAAGTTCATTTATAGTAACTCATGCCTAGAAAAGCCTTATTACTCGGTTTAAGTGCCTTTATAACCCCATAATTGAATTTATTTTGAATTTTTTTTACATTTTTTGATTAAAACATATTATAATTGATTGTTTGCCTCGGGAAACGTGGAGCGAAAGCCATCCATTGTCAAGAAAAGATCATTTATAGTCACTCATGCCTAGAAAAGCCTTATTACTCGGTTTAAATGCCTTTATAACCCCATAATTGAATTTATTTTGAATTTTTTTTACATTTTTTTATTAAAACATATTGTAATTGATTGTTTACCTCGGGAAACTTGGAGCGAAAGCCATCCATTGTCAAGAAAAGTTCATATATAGTCACTCAAGCCTAGAAAAGCCTTATTACTCGGTTTAAATGCCTTTATAATCTCATTATTGAATTTATTTTGAATTGTTTTTATATTTTTTGATTAAAACAGATTGTAATTGATTGTTTGCCTCGGGAAACGTGGAGCGAAAGCGATCCATTGTCAAGAAAAGTTCATTTAAGGTCACTCATGCCTAGAAAAGCCTTATTACTCGGTTTAAATGCCTTTATAATCCCATTATTGAAGTTATTTTGAATTGTTTTTACATTTTCTCATTAAAACAGATTGTAATTGATTGTTTGCCTCGGGAAACGTGGAGCGAAAGCCATCCATTGTCAAGAAAAGTTCATTTATAGTCACTCATGCCTAGAAAAGCCTTATTACTCGGTTTAAATGCCTTTATAATCCCATTATTGAATTTATTTTGAATTGTTTTTACATTTTTTGATTAAAACATATTGTAATTGAATGTTGACCTCTAGAAACATTGAGCAAAAGCCATCCATTGTCAAGAAAAGTTCATTTATAGTCACTCAAGCCTAGAAAAGCCTTATTACTCAGTTTAAATGCCTTTATAATCCCATTATTGAATTTATTTTGAATTTTTTTTACATTTTTTGATTAAAACAGATTGTAATTGATTGTTTGCCTCGGGAAACGTGGAGCGAAAGCCATCCATTGTCAAGAAAAGATCATTTATAGTCACTCATGCCTAGAAAAGCCTTATTACTCGGTTTAAATGCCTTTATAACCCCATAATTGAATTTTTTTTGAATTTTTTTTGCATTTTTTTATTAAAACAGATTGTAATTGATTGTTTACCTCGGGAAACATGGAGCAAAAGCCATCCATTGTCAAGAAAAGTTCATTTATAGTCACTCATGCCTAGAAAAGCCTTATTACTCGGTTTAAATGCCTTTATAATCCCATTATTGAAATTATTTTGAATTTTTTTTACATTTTTTGATTAAAACAGATTGTAATTGACTGTTTGCCTCGGGAAACGTGGAGCGAAAGCCATCCATTGTCAAGAAAAGTTCATTTATAGTCACTCATGCCTAGAAAAGCCTTATTACTCGGTTTAAATGCCTTTATAATCCCATTATTGAATTTATTTTGAATTTTTATTACATTTTTTGATTAAAACATATTGTAATAGATTGTTTCCTCTAGAAACATGGAGCAAAAGCCATCCATTGTCAAGAAAAGTTCATTTATAGTCAATCAAGCCTAGAAAAGCCTTATTACTCGGTTTAAATGCCTTTATAATCCCATTATTGAATTTATTTTGAATTGTTTTTACATTTTTTGATTAAAACAGATTGTAATTGATTGTTTGCCTCGGGAAACGTGGAGCGAAAGCCATCCATTGTCAAGAAAAGATCATTTATAGTCACTCATGCCTAGAAAAGCCTTATTACTCGGTTTAAATGCCTTTATAATCCCATTATTGAATTTATTTTGAATTTTGTTTACATTTTTTGATTAAAACAGATTGTAATTGATTGTTTGCCTCGGGAAACGTGGAGCGAAAGCCATCCATTGTCAAGAAAAGTTCATTTATAGTCACTCATGTCTAGAAAAGCCTTATTACTCGGTTTAAATGCCTTTATAATCCCATTATTGAATTTATTTTGAATTGTTTTTACATTTTTTGATTAAAACAGATTGTAATTGATTGTTTGCCTCGGGAAAAGTGGAGCGAAAGCCATCCATTGTCAAGAAAAGTTCATTTATAGTAACTCATGCCTAGAAAAGCCTTATTACTCGGTTTAAATGCCTTTATAATCCCATTATTGAATTCATTTTGAATTTTTTTTACATTTTTTGATTAAAACAGATTGTAATTGATTGTTTGCCTCGGGAAACGTGGAGCGAAAGCCATCCATTGTCAAGAAAAGATCATTTATAGTCACTCATGCCTAGAAAAGCCTTATTACTCGGTTTAAATGCCTTTATAATCCCATTATTGAATTTATTTTGAATTGTTTTTACATTTTTTGATTAAAACAGATTGTAATTGATTGTTTGCCTCGGGAAACGTGGAGCGAAAGCCATCCATTGTCAAGAAAAGATCATTTATAGTCACTCATGCCTAGAAAAGCCTTATTACTCGGTTTAAGTGCCTTTATAACTCTATAATTGAATTTATTTTGAATTTTTTTTACATTTTTTGATTAAAACATATTATAATTGATTGTTTGCCTCGGGAAACGTGGAGCGAAAGCCATCCATTGTCAAGAAAAGATCATTTATAGTCACTCATGCCTAGAAAAGCCTTATTACTCGGTTTAAATGCCTTTATAACCCCATAATTGAATTTATTTTGAATTTTTTTTACATTTTTTTATTAAAACAGATTGTAATTGATTGTTTACCTCGGGAAACTTGGAGCGAAAGCCATCCATTGTCAAGAAAAGTTCATATATAGTCACTCAAGCCTAGAAAAGCCTTATTACTCGTTTTAAATGCCTTTATAATCTCATTATTGAATTTATTTTGAATTGTTTTTACATTTTTTGATTAAAACAGATTGTAATTGATTGTTTGCCTCGGGAAACGTGGAGCGAAAGCCATCCATTGTCAAGAAAAGATCATTTATAGTCACTCATGCCTAGAAAAGCCTTATTACTCGGTTTAAATGCCTTTATAATAACATTATTGAATTTATTTTGAATTATTTTTACATTTTTTGATTAAAACAGATTGTAATTGATTGTTTGCCTCGGGAAACGTGGAGCGAAAGCCATCCATTGTCAAGAAAAGATCATTTATAGTCACTCATGCCTAGAAAAGCCTTATTACTCGGTTTAAGTGCCTTTATAACTCTATAATTGAATTTATTTTGAATTTTTTTTACATTTTTTGATTAAAACATATTATAATTGATTGTTTGCCTCGGGAAACGTGGAGCGAAAGCCATCCATTGTCAAGAAAAGATCATTTATAGTCACTCATGCCTAGAAAAGCCTTATTACTCGGTTTAAATGCCTTTATAACCCCATAATTGAATTTATTTTGAATTTTTTTTACATTTTTTGATTAAAACAGATTGTAATTGATTGTTTACCTCGGGAAACTTGGAGCGAAAGCCATCCATTGTCAAGAAAAGTTCATATATAGTCACTCAAGCCTAGAAAAGCCTTATTACTCGTTTTAAATGCCTTTATAATCTCATTATTGAATTTATTTTGAATTGTTTTTACATTTTTTGATTAAAACAGATTGTAATTGATTGTTTGCCTCGGGAAACGTGGAGCGAAAGCGATCCATTGTCAAGAAAAGTTCATTTATAGTCACTCATGCCTAGAAAAGCCTTATTACTCGGTTTAAATGCATTTATAATCCCATTATTGAATTTATTTTGAATTTTTTTTACATTTTTTGATTAAAACATATTGTAATTGAATGTTTACCTCTAGAAAGATGGAGCAAAAGCCATCCATTGTCAAGAAAAGTTCATTTATAGTCACTCATGCCTAGAAAAGCCTTATTACTCGGTTTAAATGCCTTTATAATCTCATTATTGAATTTATTTTGAATTGTTTTTATATTTTTTGATTAAAACAGATTGTAATTGATTGTTTGCCTCGGGAAACGTGGAGCGAAAGCGATCCATTGTCAAGAAAAGTTCATTTAAGGTCACTCATGCCTAGAAAAGCCTTATTACTCGGTTTAAATGCCTTTATAATCCCATTATTGAAGTTATTTTGAATTGTTTTTACATTTTCTCATTAAAACAGATTGTAATTGATTGTTTGCCTCGGGAAACGTGGAGCGAAAGCCATCCATTGTCAAGAAAAGTTCATTTATAGTCACTCATGCCTAGAAAAGCCTTATTACTCGGTTTAAATGCCTTTATAATCCCATTATTGAATTTATTTTGAATTGTTTTTACATTTTTTGATTAAAACATATTGTAATTGAATGTTGACCTCTAGAAACATTGAGCAAAAGCCATCCATTGTCAAGAAAAGTTCATTTATAGTCACTCAAGCCTAGAAAAGCCTTATTACTCAGTTTAAATGCCTTTATAATCCCATTATTGAATTTATTTTGAATTTTTTTTACATTTTTTGATTAAAACAGATTGTAATTGATTGTTTGCCTCGGGAAACGTGGAGCGAAAGCCATCCATTGTCAAGAAAAGATCATTTATAGTCACTCATGCCTAGAAAAGCCTTATTACTCGGTTTAAATGCCTTTATAACCCCATAATTGAATTTTTTTTGAATTTTTTTTGCATTTTTTTATTAAAACAGATTGTAATTGATTGTTTACCTCGGGAAACATGGAGCAAAAGCCATCCATTGTCAAGAAAAGTTCATTTATAGTCACTCATGCCTAGAAAAGCCTTATTACTCGGTTTAAATGCCTTTATAATCCCATTATTGAAATTATTTTGAATTTTTTTTACATTTTTTGATTAAAACAGATTGTAATTGACTGTTTGCCTCGGGAAACGTGGAGCGAAAGCCATCCATTGTCAAGAAAAGTTCATTTATAGTCACTCATGCCTAGAAAAGCCTTATTACTCGGTTTAAATGCCTTTATAATCCCATTATTGAATTTATTTTGAATTTTTATTACATTTTTTGATTAAAACATATTGTAATAGATTGTTTCCTCTAGAAACATGGAGCAAAAGCCATCCATTGTCAAGAAAAGTTCATTTATAGTCAATCAAGCCTAGAAAAGCCTTATTACTCGGTTTAAATGCCTTTATAATCCCATTATTGAATTTATTTTGAATTGTTTTTACATTTTTTGATTAAAACAGATTGTAATTGATTGTTTGCCTCGGGAAACGTGGAGCGAAAGCCATCCATTGTCAAGAAAAGATCATTTATAGTCACTCATGCCTAGAAAAGCCTTATTACTCGGTTTAAATGCCTTTATAATCCCATTATTGAATTTATTTTGAATTTTGTTTACATTTTTTGATTAAAACAGATTGTAATTGATTGTTTGCCTCGGGAAACGTGGAGCGAAAGCCATCCATTGTCAAGAAAAGTTCATTTATAGTCACTCATGTCTAGAAAAGCCTTATTACTCGGTTTAAATGCCTTTATAATCCCATTATTGAATTTATTTTGAATTGTTTTTACATTTTTTGATTAAAACAGATTGTAATTGATTGTTTGCCTCGGGAAAAGTGGAGCGAAAGCCATCCATTGTCAAGAAAAGTTCATTTATAGTAACTCATGCCTAGAAAAGCCTTATTACTCGGTTTAAATGCCTTTATAATCCCATTATTGAATTCATTTTGAATTTTTTTTACATTTTTTGATTAAAACAGATTGTAATTGATTGTTTGCCTCGGGAAACGTGGAGCGAAAGCCATCCATTGTCAAGAAAAGATCATTTATAGTCACTCATGCCTAGAAAAGCCTTATTACTCGGTTTAAATGCCTTTATAATCCCATTATTGAATTTATTTTGAATTGTTTTTACATTTTTTGATTCAAACAGATTGTAATTGATTGTTTGCCTCGGGAAACGTGGAGCGAAAGCCATCCATTGTCAAGAAAAGATCATTTATAGTCACTCATGCCTAGAAAAGCCTTATTACTCGGTTTAAGTGCCTTTATAACTCTATAATTGAATTTATTTTGAATTTTTTTTACATTTTTTGATTAAAACATATTATAATTGATTGTTTGCCTCGGGAAACGTGGAGCGAAAGCCATCCATTGTCAAGAAAAGATCATTTATAGTCACTCATGCCTAGAAAAGCCTTATTACTCGGTTTAAATGCCTTTATAACCCCATAATTGAATTTATTTTGAATTTTTTTTACATTTTTTTATTAAAACAGATTGTAATTGATTGTTTACCTCGGGAAACTTGGAGCGAAAGCCATCCATTGTCAAGAAAAGTTCATATATAGTCACTCAAGCCTAGAAAAGCCTTATTACTCGTTTTAAATGCCTTTATAATCTCATTATTGAATTTATTTTGAATTGTTTTTACATTTTTTGATTAAAACAGATTGTAATTGATTGTTTGCCTCGGGAAACGTGGAGCGAAAGCCATCCATTGTCAAGAAAAGATCATTTATAGTCACTCATGCCTAGAAAAGCCTTATTACTCGGTTTAAATGCCTTTATAATAACATTATTGAATTTATTTTGAATTATTTTTACATTTTTTGATTAAAACAGATTGTAATTGATTGTTTGCCTCGGGAAACGTGGAGCGAAAGCCATCCATTGTCAAGAAAAGATCATTTATAGTCACTCATGCCTAGAAAAGCCTTATTACTCGGTTTAAGTGCCTTTATAACTCTATAATTGAATTTATTTTGAATTTTTTTTACATTTTTTGATTAAAACATATTATAATTGATTGTTTGCCTCGGGAAACGTGGAGCGAAAGCCATCCATTGTCAAGAAAAGATCATTTATAGTCACTCATGCCTAGAAAAGCCTTATTACTCGGTTTAAATGCCTTTATAACCCCATAATTGAATTTATTTTGAATTTTTTTTACATTTTTTTATTAAAACAGATTGTAATTGATTGTTTACCTCGGGAAACTTGGAGCGAAAGCCATCCATTGTCAAGAAAAGTTCATATATAGTCACTCAAGCCTAGAAAAGCCTTATTACTCGTTTTAAATGCCTTTATAATCTCATTATTGAATTTATTTTGAATTGTTTTTACATTTTTTGATTAAAACAGATTGTAATTGATTGTTTGCCTCGGGAAACGTGGAGCGAAAGCGATCCATTGTCAAGAAAAGTTCATTTATAGTCACTCATGCCTAGAAAAGCCTTATTACTCGGTTTAAATGCCTTTATAATCCCATTATTGAATTTATTTTGAATTGTTTTTACATTTTTTGATTAAAACAGATTGTAATTGATTGTTTGCCTCGGGAAACGTGGAGCGAAAGCCATCCATTGTCAAGAAAAGATCATTTATAGTCACTCATGCCTAGAAAAGCCTTATTACTCGGTTTAAATGCCTTTATAATCCCATTATTGAATTTATTTTGAATTTTGTTTACATTTTTTGATTAAAACAGATTGTAATTGATTGTTTGCCTCGGGAAACGTGGAGCGAAAGCCATCCATTGTCAAGAAAAGTTCATTTATAGTCACTCATGTCTAGAAAAGCCTTATTACTCGGTTTAAATGCCTTTATAATCCCATTATTGAATTTATTTTGAATTGTTTTTACATTTTTTGATTAAAACAGATTGTAATTGATTGTTTGCCTCGGGAAAAGTGGAGCGAAAGCCATCCATTGTCAAGAAAAGTTCATTTATAGTAACTCATGCCTAGAAAAGCCTTATTACTCGGTTTAAATGCCTTTATAATCCCATTATTGAATTCATTTTGAATTTTTTTTACATTTTTTGATTAAAACAGATTGTAATTGATTGTTTGCCTCGGGAAACGTGGAGCGAAAGCCATCCATTGTCAAGAAAAGATCATTTATAGTCACTCATGCCTAGAAAAGCCTTATTACTCGGTTTAAATGCCTTTATAATCCCATTATTGAATTTATTTTGAATTGTTTTTACATTTTTTGATTAAAACAGATTGTAATTGATTGTTTGCCTCGGGAAACGTGGAGCGAAAGCCATCCATTGTCAAGAAAAGATCATTTATAGTCACTCATGCCTAGAAAAGCCTTATTACTCGGTTAAAGTGCCTTTATAACTCTATAATTGAATTTATTTTGAATTTTTTTTACATTTTTTGATTAAAACATATTATAATTGATTGTTTGCCTCGGGAAACGTGGAGCGAAAGCCATCCATTGTCAAGAAAAGATCATTTATAGTCACTCATGCCTAGAAAAGCCTTATTACTCGGTTTAAATGCCTTTATAACCCCATAATTGAATTTATTTTGAATTTTTTTTACATTTTTTTATTAAAACAGATTGTAATTGATTGTTTACCTCGGGAAACTTGGAGCGAAAGCCATCCATTGTCAAGAAAAGTTCATATATAGTCACTCAAGCCTAGAAAAGCCTTATTACTCGTTTTAAATGCCTTTATAATCTCATTATTGAATTTATTTTGAATTGTTTTTACATTTTTTGATTAAAACAGATTGTAATTGATTGTTTGCCTCGGGAAACGTGGAGCGAAAGCGATCCATTGTCAAGAAAAGTTCATTTATAGTCACTCATGCCTAGAAAAGCCTTATTACTCGGTTTAAATGCATTTATAATCCCATTATTGAATTTATTTTGAATTTTTTTTACATTTTTTGATTAAAACATATTGTAATTGAATGTTTACCTCTAGAAAGATGGAGCAAAAGCCATCCATTGTCAAGAAAAGTTCATTTATAGTCACTCAAGCCTAGAAAAGCCTTATTACTCAGTTTAAATGCCTTTATAACCCCATAATTGAATTTATTTTGAATTTTTTTTACATTTTTTTATTAAAACAGATTATAATTGATTGTTTGGCTCGGGAAACGTGGAGCGAAAGCCATCCATTGTCAAGAAAAGATCATTTATAGTCACTCATGCCTAGAAAAGCCTTATTACTCGGTTTAAATGCCTTTATAACCCCATAATTGAATTTTTTTTGAATTTTTTTTGCATTTTTTTATTAAAACAGATTGTAATTGATTGTTTACCTCGGGAAACATGGAGCAAAAGCCATCCATTGTCAAGAAAAGTTCATTTATAGTCACTCATGCCTAGAAAAGCCTTATTACTCGGTTTAAATGCCTTTATAATCCCATTATTGAAATTATTTTGAATTTTTTTTACATTTTTTGATTAAAACAGATTGTAATTGACTGTTTGCCTCGGGAAACGTGGAGCGAAAGCCATCCATTGTCAAGAAAAGTTCATTTATAGTCACTCAAGCCTAGAAAAGCCTTATTACTCAGTTTAAATGCCTTTATAATCCCATTATTGAATTTATTTTGAATTTTTTTTACATTTTTTGATTAAAACAGATTGTAATTGATTGTTTGCCTCGGGAAACGTGGAGCAAAAGCCATCCATTGTCAAGAAAAGTTCATTTATAGTCACTCATGCCTAGAAAAGCCTTATTACTCGGTTTAAATGCCTTTATAATCCCATTATTGAAATTATTTTGAATTTTTTTTACATTTTTTGATTAAAACAGATTGTAATTGACTGTTTGCCTCGGGAAACGTGGAGCGAAAGCCATCCATTGTCAAGAAAAGTTCATTTATAGTCACTCAAGCCTAGAAAAGCCTTATTACTCAGTTTAAATGCCTTTATAACCCCATAATTGAATTTATTTTGAATTTTTTTTACATTTTTTTATTAAAACAGATTATAATTGATTGTTTGGCTCGGGAAACGTGGAGCGAAAGCCATCCATTGTCAAGAAAAGTTCATTTATAGTCACTCATGCCTAGAAAAGCCTTATTACTCGGTTTAAATGCCTTTATAATCCCATTATTGAATTTATTTTGAATTGTTTTTACATTTTTTGATTAAAACATATTGTAATTGAATGTTGACCTCTAGAAACATTGAGCAAAAGCCATCCATTGTCAAGAAAAGTTCATTTATAGTCACTCAAGCCTAGAAAAGCCTTATTACTCAGTTTAAATGCCTTTATAATCCCATTATTGAATTTATTTTGAATTTTTTTTACATTTTTTGATTAAAACAGATTGTAATTGATTGTTTGCCTCGGGAAACGTGGAGCGAAAGCCATCCATTGTCAAGAAAAGATCATTTATAGTCACTCATGCCTAGAAAAGCCTTATTACTCGGTTTAAAGGCCTTTATAACCCCATAATTGAATTTTTTTTGAATTTTTTTTGCATTTTTTTATTAAAACAGATTGTAATTGATTGTTTACCTCGGGAAACATGGAGCAAAAGCCATCCATTGTCAAGAAAAGTTCATTTATAGTCACTCATGCCTAGAAAAGCCTTATTACTCGGTTTAAATGCCTTTATAATCCCATTATTGAAATTATTTTGAATTTTTTTTACATTTTTTGATTAAAACAGATTGTAATTGACTGTTTGCCTCGGGAAACGTGGAGCGAAAGCCATCCATTGTCAAGAAAAGTTCATTTATAGTCACTCATGCCTAGAAAAGCCTTATTACTCGGTTTAAATGCCTTTATAATCCCATTATTGAATTTATTTTGAATTTTTATTACATTTTTTGATTAAAACATATTGTAATAGATTGTTTCCTCTAGAAACATGGAGCAAAAGCCATCCATTGTCAAGAAAAGTTCATTTATAGTCAATCAAGCCTAGAAAAGCCTTATTACTCGGTTTAAATGCCTTTATAATCCCATTATTGAATTTATTTTGAATTGTTTTTACATTTTTTGATTAAAACAGATTGTAATTGATTGTTTGCCTCGGGAAACGTGGAGCGAAAGCCATCCATTGTCAAGAAAAGATCATTTATAGTCACTCATGCCTAGAAAAGCCTTATTACTCGGTTTAAATGCCTTTATAATCCCATTATTGAATTTATTTTGAATTGTTTTTACATTTTTTGATTAAAACAGATTGTAATTGATTGTTTGCCTCGGGAAACGTGGAGCGAAAGCCATCCATTGTCAAGAAAAGATCATTTATAGTCACTCATGCCTAGAAAAGCCTTATTACTCGGTTTAAGTGCCTTTATAACTCTATAATTGAATTTATTTTGAATTTTTTTTACATTTTTTGATTAAAACATATTATAATTGATTGTTTGCCTCGGGAAACGTGGAGCGAAAGCCATCCATTGTCAAGAAAAGATCATTTATAGTCACTCATGCCTAGAAAAGCCTTATTACTCGGTTTAAATGCCTTTATAACCCCATAATTGAATTTATTTTGAATTTTTTTTACATTTTTTTATTAAAACAGATTGTAATTGATTGTTTACCTCGGGAAACTTGGAGCGAAAGCCATCCATTGTCAAGAAAAGTTCATATATAGTCACTCAAGCCTAGAAAAGCCTTATTACTCGTTTTAAATGCCTTTATAATCTCATTATTGAATTTATTTTGAATTGTTTTTACATTTTTTGATTAAAACAGATTGTAATTGATTGTTTGCCTCGGGAAACGTGGAGCGAAAGCGATCCATTGTCAAGAAAAGTTCATTTATAGTCACTCATGCCTAGAAAAGCCTTATTACTCGGTTTAAATGCATTTATAATCCCATTATTGAATTTATTTTGAATTTTTTTTACATTTTTTGATTAAAACATATTGTAATTGAATGTTTACCTCTAGAAAGATGGAGCAAAAGCCATCCATTGTCAAGAAAAGTTCATTTATAGTCACTCAAGCCTAGAAAAGCCTTATTACTCAGTTTAAATGCCTTTATAACCCCATAATTGAATTTATTTTGAATTTTTTTTACATTTTTTTATTAAAACAGATTATAATTGATTGTTTGGCTCGGGAAACGTGGAGCGAAAGCCATCCATTGTCAAGAAAAGATCATTTATAGTCACTCATGCCTAGAAAAGCCTTATTACTCGGTTTAAATGCCTTTATAATCCCATTATTGAATTTATTTTGAATTGTTTTTACATTTTTTGATTAAAACAGATTGTAATTGATTGTTTGCCTCGGGAAACGTGGAGCGAAAGCCATCCATGGTCAAGAAAAGTTCATTTATAGTCACTCATGCCTAGAAAAGCCTTATTACTCGGTTTAAATGCATTTATAATCCCATTATTGAATTTATTTTGAATTTTTTTTACATTTTTTGATTAAAAACATATTGTAATTGAATGTTTACCTCTAGAAACATGGAGCAAAAGCCATCCATTGTCAAGAAAAGTTCATTTATAGTCACTCAAGCCTAGAAAAGCCTTATTACTCAGTTTAAATGCCTTTATAATCCCATTATTGAATTTATTTTGAATTTTTTTTACATTTTTTGATTAAAACAGATTGTAATTGATTGTTTGCCTTGGGAAACGTGGAGCGAAGGCTATCCATTGTCAAGAAAAGATCATTTATAGTCACTCATGCCTAGAAAAGCCTTATTACTCGGTTTAAATGCCTTTATAACCCCATAATTGAATTTATTTTAAATTTTTTTTACATTTTTTTATTAAAACAGATTATAATTGATTGTTTGCCTCGGGAAACGTGGAGCGAAAGCCATCCATTGTCAAGAAAAGTTCATTTATAGTCACTCATGCCTAGAAAAGCCTTATTACTCGGTTTAAATGCATTTATAATCCCATTATTGAATTTATTTTGAATTTTTTTTACATTTTTTGATTAAAACATATTGTAATTGAATGTTTACCTCTAGAAACATGGAGCAAAAGCCATCCATTGTCAAGAAAAGTTCATTTATAGTCACTCAAGCCTAGAAAAGCCTTATTACTCAGTTTAAATGCCTTTATAACCCCATAATTGAATTTATTTTGAATTTTTTTTACATTTTTTTATTAAAACAGATTATAATTGATTGTTTGCCTCGGGAAACGTGGAGCGAAAGCCATCCATTGTCAAGAAAAGATCATTTATAGTCACTCATGCCTAGAAAAGCCTTATTACTCGGTTTAAATGCCTTTATAATCCCATTATTGAATTTATTTTGAATTGTTTTTACATTTTTTGATTAAAACAGATTGTAATTGATTGTTTGCCTCGGGAAACGTGGAGCGAAAGCCATCCATGGTCAAGAAAAATTCATTTATAGTCACTCATGCCTAGAAAAGCCTTATTACTCGGTTTAAATGCATTTATAATCCCATTATTGAATTTATTTTGCATTTTTTTTACATTTTTTGATTAAAAACATATTGTAATTGAATGTTTACCTCTAGAAACATGGAGCAAAAGCCATCCATTGTCAAGAAAAGTTCATTTATAGTCACTCAAGCCTAGAAAAGCCTTATTACTCAGTTTAAATGCCTTTATAATCCCATTATTGAATTTATTTTGAATTTTTTTTACATTTTTTGATTAAAACAGATTGTAATTGATTGTTTGCCTCGGGAAACGTGGAGCGAAGGCCATCCATTGTCAAGAAAAGATCATTTATAGTCACTCATGCCTAGAAAAGCCTTATTACTCGGTTTAAATGCCTTTATAACCCCATAATTGAATTTATTTTGAATTTTTTTTACATTTTTTTATTAAAACAGATTATAATTGATTGTTTACCTCGGGAAACGTGGAGCGAAAGCCATCCATTGTCAAGAAAAGTTCATTTATAGTCACTCATGCCTAGAAAAGCCTTATTACTCGGTTTAAATGCATTTATAATCCCATTTTTGAATTTATTTTGAATTTTTTTTACATTTTTTGATTAAAACATATTGTAATTGAATGGTTACCTCTAGAAACATGGAGCAAAAGCCATCCATTGTCAAGAAAAGTTCATTTATAGTCACTCAAGCCTAGAAAAGCCTTATTACTCAGTTTAAATGCCTTTATAACCCCATAATTGAATTTATTTTGAATTTTTTTTACATTTTTTAATTAAAACAGATTATAATTGATTGTTTGCCTCGGGAAACGTGGAGCGAAAGCCATCCATTGTCAAGAAAAGATCATTTATAGTCACTCATGCCTAGAAAAGCCTTATTACTCGGTTTAAATGCCTTTATAATCCCATTATTGAATTTATTTTGAATTGTTTTTACATTTTTTGATTAAAACAGATTGTAATTGATTGTTTGCCTCGGGGAACGTGGAGCGAAAGCCATCCATGGTCAAGAAAAGTTCATTTATAGTCACTCATGCCTAAAAAAGCCTTATTACTCGGTTTAAATGCATTTATAATCCCATTATTGAATTTATTTTGAATTTTTTTTACATTTTTTGATTAAAACATATTGTAATTGAATGTTTACCTCTAGAAACATGGAGCAAAAGCCATCCATTGTCAAGAAAAGTTCATTTATAGTCACTCAAGCCTAGAAAAGCCTTATTACTCAGTTTAAATGCCTTTATAATCCCATTATTGAATTTATTTTGAATTTTTTTTATATTTTTTGATTAAAACAGATTGTAATTGATTGTTTGCCTCGGGAAACGTGGAGCGAAAGCCATCCATTGTCAAGAAAAGTTCATTTATAGTCACTCATGCCTAGAAAAGCCTTATTACTCGGTTTAAATGCCTTTATAATCCCATTATTGAATTTATTTTGAATTGTTTTTAAATTTTTTGATTAAAACAGATTGTAATTGATTGTTTGCCTCGGGAAACGTGGAGCGAAAGCCATCCATGGTCAAGAAAAATTCATTTATAGTCACTCATGCCTAGAAAAGCCTTATTACTCGGTTTAAATGCATTTATAATCCCATTATTGAATTTATTTTGCATTTTTTTTACATTTTTTTATTAAAAACATATTGTAATTGAATGTTTACCTCTAGAAACATGGAGCAAAAGCCATCCATTGTCAAGAAAAGTTCATTTATAGTCACTCAAGCCTAGAAAAGCCTTATTACTCAGTTTAAATGCCTTTATAATCCCATTATTGAATTTATTTTGAATTTTTTTTACATTTTTTGATTAAAACAGATTGTAATTGATTGTTTGCCTCGGGAAACGTGGAGCGAAGGCCATCCATTGTCAAGAAAAGATCATTTATAGTCACTCATGCCTAGAAAAGCCTTATTACTCGGTTTAAATGCCTTTATAACCCCATAATTGAATTTATTTTGAATTTTTTTTACATTTTTTTATTAAAACAGATTATAATTGATTGTTTACCTCGGGAAACGTGGAGCGAAAGCCATCCATTGTCAAGAAAAGTTCATTTATAGTCACTCATGCCTAGAAAAGCCTTATTACTCGGTTTAAATGCATTTATAATCCCATTTTTGAATTTATTTTGAATTTTTTTTACATTTTTTGATTAAAACATATTGTAATTGAATGGTTACCTCTAGAAACATGGAGCAAAAGCCATCCATTGTCAAGAAAAGTTCATTTATAGTCACTCAAGCCTAGAAAAGCCTTATTACTCAGTTTAAATGCCTTTATAACCCCATAATTGAATTTATTTTGAATTTTTTTTACATTTTTTTATTAAAACAGATTATAATTGATTGTTTGCCTCGGGAAACGTGGAGCGAAAGCCATCCATTGTCAAGAAAAGATCATTTATAGTCACTCATGCCTAGAAAAGCCTTATTACTCGGTTTAAATGCCTTGATAATCCCATTATTGAATTTATTTTGAATTGTTTTTACATTTTTTGATTAAAACAGATTGTAATTGATTGTTTGCCTCGGGAAACGTGGAGCGAAAGCCATCCATGGTCAAGAAAAGTTCATTTATAGTCACTCATGCCTAAAAAAGCCTTATTACTCGGTTTAAATGCATTTATAATCCCATTATTGAATTTATTTTGAATTTTTTTTACATTTTTTGATTAAAACATATTGTAATTGAATGTTTACCTCTAGAAACATGGAGCAAAAGCCATCCATTGTCAAGAAAAGTTCATTTATAGTCACTCAAGCCTAGAAAAGCCTTATTACTCAGTTTAAATGCCTTTATAATCCCATTATTGAATTTATTTTGAATTTTTTTTACATTTTTTGATTAAAACAGATTGTAATTGATTGTTTGCCTCGGGAAACGTGGAGCGAAAGCCATCCATTGTCAAGAAAAGTTCATTTATAGTCACTCATGCCTAGAAAAGCCTTATTACTCGGTTTAAATGCCTTTATAATCCCATTATTGAATTTATTTTGAATTGTTTTTACATTTTTTGATTAAAACATATTGTAATTGAATGTTGACCTCTAGAAACATGGAGCAAAAGCCATCCATTGTCAAGAAAAGTTCATTTATAGTCACTCAAGCCTAGAAAAGCCTTATTACTCAGTTTAAATGCCTTTATAATCCCATTATTGAATTTATTTTGAATTTTTTTTACATTTTTTGATTAAAACAGATTGTAATTGATTGTTTGCCTCGGGAAACGTGGAGCGAAAGCCATCCATTGTCAGGAAAAGTTCATTTATAGTCACTCATGCCTAGAAAAGCCTTATTACTCGGTTTAAATGCCTTTATAATCCAATTATTGAATTTATTTTGAATTTTTTTTACATTTTTTGATTAAAACAGATTGTAATTGATTGTTTGCCTCGGGAAACGTGGAGCGAAAGCCTTCCATTGTCAAGAAAAGTTCATTTATAGTCACTCATGCCTAGAAAAGCATTATTACTCGATTTAAATGCCTTTATAATCCCATTATTGAATTTTTTTTGAATTGTTTTTACATTTTTTCATTAAAACAGATTGTAATTGATAGTTTGCCTCGGGAAACGTGGAGCGAAAGCCATCAATTGTCAAGAAAAGATCATTTATAGTCACTCATGCCTAGAAAAGCCTTATTACTCGGTTTAAATGCCTTTATAATCCCATTATTGAATTTATTTTGAATTTTTTTTACATTTTTTGATTAAAACATATTGTAATTGAATGTTGACCTCTAGAAACATGGAGCAAAAGCCATCCATTGTCAAGAAAAGTTCATTTATAGTCACTCAAGCCTAGAAAAGCCTTATTACTCAGTTTAAATGCCTTTATAATCCCATTATTGAATTTATTTTGAATTTTTTTTACATTTTTTGATTAAAACAGATTGTAATTGATTGTTTACCTTGGGAAACGTGGAGCGAAAGCCATCCATTGTCAAGAAAAGATCATTTATAGTCACTCATGCCTAGAAAAGCCTTATTACTCGGTTTAAATGCCTTTATAACCCCATAATTGAATTTATTTTGAATTTTTTTTGCATTTTTTTATTAAAACAGATTGTAATTGATTGTTTGCCTCGGGAAACGTGGATCGATAGCCATCCATTGTCAAGAAAAGATCATTTATAGTTACTCATGCCTAGAAAAGCCTTATTACTCGGTTTAAGTGCCTTTATAACCCCATAATTGAATTTATTTTGAATTTTTTTTACATTTTTTGATTAAAACATATTATAATTGATTGTTTGCCTCGGGAAACGTGGAGCGAAAGCCATCTATTGTCAAGAAAAGATCATTTATAGTCACTCATGCCTAGAAAAGCCTTATTACTCGGTTTAAATGCCTTTATAGCCCCATAATTGAATTTATTTTCAATTTTTTTTACATTTTTTTATTAAAACAGATTGTAATTGATTGTTTACCTCGGGAAACTTGGAGCGAAAGCCATCCATTGTCAAGAAAAGTTCATATATAGTCACTCAAGCCTAGAAAAGCCTTATTACTCGTTTTAAATGCCTTTATAATCTCATTATTGAATTTATTTTGAATTGTTTTTACATTTTTTGATTAAAACAGATTGTAATTGATTGTTTGCCTCGGGAAACGTGGAGCGAAAGCGATCCATTGTCAGGAAAAGTTCATTTATAGTCACTCATGCCTAGAAAAGCCTTATTACTCGGTTTAAATGCCTTTATAATCCCATTATTGAATTTATTTTGAATTGTTTTTACATTTTTTGATTAAAACAGATTGTAATTGATTGTTTGCCTCGGGAAACGTGGAGCGAAAGCCATCCATGGCCAAGAAAAGTTCATTTATAGTCACTCATGCCTAGAAAAGCCTTATTACTCGGTTTAAATGCATTTATAATCCCATTATTGAATTTATTTTGAATTTTTTTTACATTTTTTGATTAAAACATATTGTAATTGAATGTTTACCTCTAGAAACATGGAGCAAAAGCCATCCATTGTCAAGAAAAGTTCATTTATAGTCACTCAAGCCTAGAAAAGCCTTATTACTCAGTTTAAATGCCTTTATAATCCCATTATTGAATTTATTTTGAATTTTTTTTTACATTTTTTGATTCAAACAGACTGTAATTGATTGTTTGCCTCGGGAAACGTAGAGCGAAAGCCATCCATTGTCAAGAAAAGTTCATTTATAGTCACTCATGCCTAGAAAAGCCTTATTACTCGGTTTAAATGCCTTTATAATCCCATTATTGAATTTATTTTGAATTGTTTTTACATTTTTTGATTAAAACATATTGTAATTGAATGTTGACCTCTAGAAACATGGAGCAAAAGCCATCCATTGTCAAGAAAAGTTCATTTATAGTCACTCAAGCCTAGAAAAGCCTTATTACTCAGTTTAAATGCCTTTATAATCCCATTATTGAATTTATTTTGAATTTTTTTTACATTTTTTGATTAAAACAGATTGTCATTGATTGTTTGCCTCGGGAAACGTGGAGCGAAAGCCATCCATTGTCAAGAAAAGATCATTTATAGTCACTCATGCCTAGAAAAGCCTTATTACTCGGTTTAAATGCCTTTATAACCCCATAATTGAATTTATTTTGAATTTTTTTTGCATTTTTTTATTAAAACAGATTGTAATTGATTGTTTGC
This sequence comes from Theobroma cacao, assembly GCF_053813885.1. NCBI lineage: Eukaryota > Viridiplantae > Streptophyta > Magnoliopsida > Malvales > Malvaceae > Theobroma > Theobroma cacao. Next base: position 13,039,522 of record NC_142644.1, on the reverse strand, counting down.
CTCGGGAAACGGGGATCGAAAGCCATCCATTGTCAAGGAAAGATTATTTATAGTCACTCATGCCTAGAAAAGCCTTATTACTCGGTTTAAATGCCTTTATAACCCCATAATTGAATTTATTTTGAATTTTTTTTACATTTTTTGATTAAAACATATTATAATTGATTGTTTGCCTCGGGAAACGTGGAGCGAAAGCCATCCATTGTCAAGAAAAGATCATTTATAGTCACTCATGCATAGAAAAGCCTTATTACTCGGTTTAAATGCCTTTATAACCCCATAATTGAATTTATTTTGAATTTTTTTTACATTTTTTTATTAAAACAAATTGTAATTGATTGTTTACCTCGGGAAACTTGGAGCGAAAGCCATCCATTGTCAAGAAAAGTTCATATATAGTCACTCAAGCCTAGAAAAGCCTTATTACTCGGTTTAAATGCCCTTATAATCTCATTATTGAATTTATTTTGAATTGTTTGTACATTTTTTGATTAAAACAGATTGTAATTGATTGTTTGCCTCGCGAAACGTGGAGCGAAAGCGATCCATTGTCAAGAAAAGTTCATTTATGGTCACTCATGCCTAGAAAAGCCTTATTACTCGGTTTAAATGCCTTTATAATCCCATTATTGAAATTATTTTGAATTGTTTTTACATTTTATCATTAAAACAGATTGTAATTGATTGTTTGCCTCGGGAAACGTGGAGCGAAAGCCATCCATGGTCAAGAAAAGTTCCTTTATAGTCACTCATGCCTAGAAAAGCCTTATTACTCGATTTAAATGCATTTATAATCCCATTATTGAATTTATTTTGAATTTTTTTTACATATTTTGATTAAAACATATTGTAATTGAATGTTTACCTCTAGAAACATGGAGCAAAAGCCATCCATTGTCAAGAAAAGTTCATTTATAGTCACTCAAGCCTAGAAAAGCCTTATTACTCAGTTTAAATGCCTTTATAATCCCATTATTGAATTTATTTTGAATTTTTTTTACATTTTTTGATTAAAACAGATTGTAATTGATTGTTTGCCTCGGGAAACGTGGAGCGAAAGCCATCCATTGTCAAGAAAAGTTCATTTATAGTCACTCATGCCTAGAAAAGCCTTATTACTCGGTTTAAATGCCTTTATAATCCCATTATTGAATTTATTTTGAATTGTTTTTACATTTTTTGATTAAAACATATTGTAATTGAATGTTGACCTCTAGAAACATGGAGCAAAAGCCATCCATTGTCAAGAAAAGTTCATTTATAGTCACTCAAGCCTAGAAAAGCCTTATTACTCAGTTTAAATGCCTTTATAATCCCATTATTGAATTTATTTTGAATTTTTTTTACATTTTTTGATTAAAACAGATTGTAATTGATTGTTTGCCTCGGGAAACGTGGAGCGAAAGCCATCCATTGTCAAGAAAAGATCATTTATAGTCACTCATGCCTAGAAAAGCCTTATTACTCGGTTTAAATGCCTTTATAACCCCATAATTGAATTTATTTTGAATTTTTTTTGCATTTTTTTATTAAAACAGATTGTAATTGATTGTTTACCTCGGGAAACATGGAGCAAAAGCCATCCATTGTCAAGAAAAGTTCATTTATAGTCACTCATGCCTAGAAAAGCCTTATTACTCGGTTTAAATGCCTTTATAATCCCATTATTGAATTTATTTTGAATTTTTTTTACATTTTTTGATTCAAACAGATTGTAATTGATTGTTTGCCTCGGGAAACGTGGAGCGAAAGCCATCCATTGTCAAGAAAAGTTCATTTATAGTCACTCATGCCTAGAAAAGCCTTATTACTCGGTTTAAATGCCTTTATAATCCCATTATTGAATTTATTTTGAATTTTTATTACATTTTTTGATTAAAACATATTGTAATAGATTGTTTCCTCTAGAAACATGGAGCAAAAGCCATCCATTGTCAAGAAAAGTTCAATTATAGTCAATCAAGCCTAGAAAAGCCTTATTACTCGGTTTAAATACCTTTATAATCCCATTATTGAATTTATTTTGAATTGTTTTTACATTTTTTTGATAAAAAGAGATTGTAATTGATTGTTTGCCTCGGGAAACGTGGAGCGAAAGCCATCCATTGTCAAGAAAAGATCATTTATAGTCACTCATGCCTAGAAAAGCCTTATTGCTCGGTTTAAATGCCTTTATAATCCCATTATTGAATTTATTTTGAATTTTGTTTACATTTTTTGATTAAAACAGATTGTAATTGATTGTTTGCCTCGGGAAACGTGGAGCGAAAGCCATCCATTGTCAAGAAAAGTTCATTTATAGTCACTCATGCCTAGAAAAGCCTTATTACTCGGTTTAAATGCCTTTATAATCCCATTATTGAATTTATTTTGAATTGTTTTTACATTTTTTGATTAAAACAGATTGTAATTGATTGTTTGCCTCGGGAAAAGTGGAGCGAAAGCCATCCATTGTCAAGAAAAGTTCATTTATAGTCACACAAGCCTAGAAAAGCTTTATTACTCAGTTTAAATGCCTTTATAATCCCATCATTAAATTTATTTTGAATTTTTTTTACATTTTTTGATTAAAACAGATTGCAATTGATTGTTTGCCTCGGGAAACGTGGAGCGAAAGCCATCCATTGTCAAGAAAAGATCATTTATAGTCACTCATGCCTAGAAAAGCCTTATTACTCGGTTTAAATGCCTTTATAACCCCATAATTGAATTTATTTTGAATTTTTTTTGCATTTTTTTATTAAAACAGATTGTAATTGATTGTTTACCTTGGGAAACATGGAGCAAAAGCCATCCATTGTCAAGAAAAGTTCATTTATAGTCACTCATGCCTAGAAAAGCCTTATTACTCGGTTTAAATGCCTTTATAATCCCATTATTGAATTTATTTTCAATTTTTTTTACATTTTTTGATTAAAACAGATTGTAATTGATTGTTTGCCTCGGGAAACGTGGAGCGAAAGCCATCCATTGTCAGGAAAAGTTCATTTATAGTCACTCATGCCTAGAAAAGCCTTATTACTCGGTTTAAGTGCCTTTATAACCCCATAATTGAATTTATTTTGAATTTTTTTTACATTTTTTGATTAAAACATATTCTAATTGATTGTTTGCCTCGGGAAACGTGGAGCGAAAGCCATCCATTGTCAAGAAAAGATCATTTATAGTCACTCATGCCTAGAAAAGGCTTATTACTCGGTTTAAATGCCTTTATAACCCCATAATTGAATTTATTTTGAATTTTTTTTGCATTTTTTGATTAAAACAGATTGTAATTGATTGTTTACCTCGGGAAACATGGAGCAAAAGCCATCCATTGTCAAGAAAAGTTCATTTATAGTCACTCATGCCTAGAAAAGCCTTATTACTCGGTTTAAATGCCTTTATAATCCCATTATTGAATTTTTTTTGAATTGTTTTTACATTTTTTGATTAAAACAGATTGTAATTGATAGTTTGCCTCGGGAAACGTGGAGCGAAAGCCATCAATTGTCAAGAAAAGATCATTTATAGTCACTCATGCCTAGAAAAGCCTTATTACTCGGTTTAAATGCCTTTATAATCCCATTATTGAATTTATTTTGAATTTTTTTTACATTTTTTGATTAAAACATATTGTAATTGAATGTCGACCTCTAGAAACATGGAGCAAAAGCCATCCATTGTCAAGAAAAGTTCATTTATAGTCACTCAAGCCTAGAAAAGCCTTATTACTCGGTTTAAATGCCTTTATAATCCCATTATTGAATTTATTTTGAATTTTGTTTACATTTTTTGATTAAAACAGATTGTAATTGATTGTTTGCCTCGGGAAACGTGGAGCGAAAGCCATCCATTGTCAAGAAAAGTTCATTTATAGTCACTCATGCCTAGAAAAGCCTTATTACTCGGTTTAAATGCCTTTATAATCCCATTATTGAATTTATTTTGAATTGTTTTTACATTTTTTGATTAAAACAGATTGTAATTGATTGTTTGCCTCGGGAAAAGTGGAGCGAAAGCCATCCATTGTCAAGAAAAGTTCATTTATAGTCACTCAAGCCTAGAAAAGCTTTATTACTCAGTTTAAATGCCTTTATAATCCCATCATTAAATTTATTTTGAATTTTTTTTACATTTTTTGATTAAAACAGATTGCAATTGATTGTTTGCCTCGGGAAACGTGGAGCGAAAGCCATCCATTGTCAAGAAAAGATCATTTATAGTCACTCATGCCTAGAAAAGCCTTATTACTCGGTTTAAATGCCTTTATAACCGCATAATTGAATTTATTTTGAATTTTTTTTGCATTTTTTTATTAAAACAGATTGTAATTGATTGTTTACCTTGGGAAACATGGAGCAAAAGCCATCCATTGTCAAGAAAAGTTCATTTATAGTCACTCATGCCTAGAAAAGCCTTATTACTCGGTTTAAATGCCTTTATAATCCCATTATTGAATTTATTTTCAATTTTTTTTACATTTTTTGATTAAAACAGATTGTAATTGATTGTTTGCCTCGGGAAACGTGGAGCGAAAGCCATCCATTGTCAGGAAAAGTTCATTTATAGTCACTCATGCCTAGAAAAGCCTTATTACTCGGTTTAAATGCCTTTATAATCCCATTATTGAATTTATTTTGAATTTTTTTTACATTTTTTGATTAAAACAGCTTGTAATTGATTGTTTGCCTCGGGAAACGTGGAGCGAAAGCCTTCCATTGTCAAGAAAAGTTCATTTATAGTCACTCATGCGTAGAAAAGCCTTATTACTCGGTTTAAATGCCTTTATAATCCCATTATTGAATTTATTTTGAATTTTTTTTACATTTTTTTATTAAAACATATTGTAATAGATTGTTTACCTCTAGAAACATGGAGCAAAAGCCATCCATTGTCAAGAAAAGTTCATTTATAGTCAATCAAGCCTAGAAAAGCCTTATTACTCGGTTTAAATGCCTTTATAATCCCATTATTGAATTTTTTTTGAATTGTTTTTACATTTTTTGATTAAAACAGATTGTAATTGATAGTTTGCCTCGGGAAACGTGGAGCGAAAGCCATCAATTGTCAAGAAAAGATCATTTATAGTCACTCATGCCTAGAAAAGCCTTATTACTCGGTTTAAATGCCTTTATAATCCCATTATTGAATTTATTTTGAATTTTTTTTACATTTTTTGATTAAAACATATTGTAATTGAATGTCGACCTCTAGAAACATGGAGCAAAAGCCATCCATTGTCAAGAAAAGTTCATTTATAGTCACTCATGCCTAGAAAAGCCTTATTACTCGGTTTAAATGCCTTTATAACCCCATAATTGAATTTATTTTGAATTTTTTTTGCATTTTTTTATTAAAACAGATATTAATTGATTGTTTGCCTCGGGAAACGTGGATCGATAGCCATCCATTGTCAAGAAAAGATCATTTATAGTCACTCATGCCTAGAAAAGCCTTATTACTCGGTTTAAGTGCCTTTATAACCCCATAATTGAATTTATTTTGAATTTTTTTTACATTTTTTGATTAAAACATATTATAATTGATTGTTTGCCTCGGGAAACGTGGAGCGAAAGCCATCCATTGTCAAGAAAAGATCATTTATAGTCACTCATGCCTAGAAAAGGCTTATTACTCGGTTTAAATGCCTTTATAACCCCATAATTGAATTTATTTTGAATTTTTTTTGCATTTTTTGATTAAAACAGATTGTAATTGATTGTTTACCTCGGGAAACATGGAGCAAAAGCCATCCATTGTCAAGAAAAGTTCATTTATAGTCACTCATGCCTAGAAAAGCCTTATTACTCGGTTTAAATGCCTTTATAATCCCATTATTGAATTTATTTTGAATTTTTTTTACATTTTTTGATTAAAACAGATTGTAATTGATTGTTTGCCTCGGGAAACGTGGAGCGAAAGCCATCCATTGTCAAGAAAAGTTCATTTATAGTCACTCATGCCTAGAAAAGCCTTATTACTCGGTTTAAATGCCTTTATAATCCCATTATTGAATTTATTTTGAATTTTTATTACATTTTTTGATTAAAACATATTGTAATAGATTGTTTCCTCTAGAAACATGGAGCAAAAGCCATCCATTGTCAAGAAAAGTTCATTTATAGTCAATCAAGCCTAGAAAAGCCTTATTACTCGGTTTAAATGCCTTTATAATCCCATTATTGAATTTATTTTGAATTGTTTTTACATTTTTTGATAAAAAGAGATTGTAATTGATTGTTTGCCTCGGGAAACGTGGAGCGAAAGCCATCCATTGTCAAGAAAAGATCATTTATAGTCACTCATGCCTAGAAAAGCCTTATTACTCGGTTTAAATGCCTTTATAATCCCATTATTGAATTTATTTTGAATTTTGTTTACATTTTTTGATTAAAACAGATTGTAATTGATTGTTTGCCTCGGGAAACGTGGAGCGAAAGCCATCCATTGTCAAGAAAAGTTCATTTATAGTCACTCATGCCTAGAAAAGCCTTATTACTCGGTTTAAATGCCTTTATAATCCCATTATTGAATTTATTTTGAATTGTTTTTACATTTTTTGATTAAAACAGATTGTAATTGATTGTTTGCCTCGGGAAAAGTGGAGCGAAAGCCATCCATTGTCAAGAAAAGTTCATTTATAGTCACTCAAGCCTAGAAAAGCTTTATTACTCAGTTTAAATGCCTTTATAATCCCATCATTGAATTTATTTTGAATTTTTTTTACATTTTTTGATTAAAACAGATTGCAATTGATTGTTTGCCTCGGGAAACGTGGAGCGAAAGCCATCCATTGTCAAGAAAAGATCATTTATAGTCACTCATGCCTAGAAAAGCCTTATTACTCGGTTTAAATGCCTTTATAACCCCATAATTGAATTTATTTTGAATTTTTTTTGCATTTTTTTATTAAAACAGATTGTAATTGATTGTTTACCTTGGGAAACATGGAGCAAAAGCCATCCATTGTCAAGAAAAGTTCATTTATAGTCACTCATGCCTAGAAAAGCCTTATTACTCGGTTTAAATGCCTTTATAATCCCATTATTGAATTTATTTTGAATTTTTTTTACATTTTTTGATTAAAACAGATTGTAATTGATTGTTTGCCTCGGGAAACGTGGAGCGAAAGCCATCCATTGTCAGGAAAAGTTCATTTATAGTCACTCATGCCTAGAAAAGCCTTATTACTCGGTTTAAATGCCTTTATAATCCCATTATTGAATTTATTTTGAATTTTTTTTACATTTTTTGATTAAAACAGATTGTAATTGATTGTTTGCCTCGGGAAACGTGGAGCGAAAGCCTTCCATTGTCAAGAAAAGTTCATTTATAGTCACTCATGCCTAGAAAAGCCTTATTACTCGGTTTAAATGCCTTTATAATCCCATTATTGAATTTATTTTGAATTTTTTTTACATTTTTTTATTAAAACATATTGTAATAGATTGTTTACCTCTAGAAACATGGAGCAAAAGCCATCCATTGTCAAGAAAAGTTCATTTATAGTCAATCAAGCCTAGAAAAGCCTTATTACTCGGTTTAAATGCCTTTATAATCCCATTATTGAATTTTTTTTGAATTGTTTTTACATTTTTTGATTAAAACAGATTGTAATTGATAGTTTGCCTCGGGAAACGTGGAGCGAAAGCCATCAATTGTCAAGAAAAGATCATTTATAGTCACTCATGCCTAGAAAAGCCTTATTACTCGGTTTAAATGCCTTTATAATCCCATTATTGAATTTATTTTGAATTTTTTTTACATTTTTTGATTAAAACATATTGTAATTGAATGTCGACCTCTAGAAACATGGAGCAAAAGCCATCCATTGTCAAGAAAAGTTCATTTATAGTCACTCAAGCCTAGAAAAGCCTTATTACTCAGTTTAAATGCCTTTATAATCCCATTATTGAATTTATTTTGAATTTTTTTTACATTTTTTGATTAAAACAGATTGTAATTGATTGTTTACCTCGGGAAACGTGGAGCGAAAGCCATCCATTGTCAAGAAAAGATCATTTATAGTCACTCATGCCTAGAAAAGCCTTATTACTCGGTTTAAATGCCTTTATAACCCCATAATTGAATTTATTTTGAATTTTTTTTGCATTTTTTTATTAAAACAGATATTAATTGATTGTTTGCCTCGGGAAACGTGGATCGATAGCCATCCATTGTCAAGAAAAGATCATTTATAGTCACTCATGCCTAGAAAAGCCTTATTACTCGGTTTAAGTGCCTTTATAACCCCATAATTGAATTTATTTTAAATTTTTTTTACATTTTTTGATTAAAACATATTATAATTGATTGTTTGCCTCGGGAAACGTGGAGCGAAAGCCATCCATTGTCAAGAAAAGATCATTTATAGTCACTCATGCCTAGAAAAGCCTTATTACTCGGTTTAAATGCCTTTATAACCCCATAATTGAATTTATTTTGAATTTTTTTTACATTTTTTGATTAAAACATATTATAATTGATTGTTTGCCTCGGGAAACGTGGAGCGAAAGCCATCCATTGTCAAGAAAAGATCATTTATAGTCACTCATGCCTAGAAAAGCCTTATTACTCGGTTTAAATGCCTTTATAACCCCATAATTGAATTTATTTTGAATTTTTTTTATATTTTTTTATTAAAACAGATTGTAATTGATTGTTTACCTCGGGAAACTTGGAGCGAAAGCCATCCATTGTCAAGAAAAGTTCATATATAGTCACTCAAGCCTAGAAAAGCCTTATTACTCGTTTTAAATGCCTTTATAATCTCATTATTGAATTTATTTTGAATTGTTTTTACATTTTTTGATTAAAACAGATTGTAATTGATTGTTTGCCTCGGGAAACGTGGAGCGAAAGCCATCCATTGTCAAGAAAAGTTCATTTATAGTCACTCATGCCTAGAAAAGCCTTATTACTCGGTTTAAATGCCTTTATAATCCCATTATTGAATTTATTTTGAATTTTTATTACATTTTTTGATTAAAACATATTGTAATAGATTGTTTCCTCTAGAAACATGGAGCAAAAGCCATCCATTGTCAAGAAAAGTTCATTTATAGTCAATCAAGCCTAGAAAAGCCTTATTACTCGGTTTAAATGCCTTTATAATCCCATTATTGAATTTATTTTGAATTGTTTTTACATTTTTTGATAAAAAGAGATTGTAATTGATTGTTTGCCTCGGGAAACGTGGAGCGAAAGCCATCCATTGTCAAGAAAAGATCATTTATAGTCACTCATGCCTAGAAAAGCCTTATTACTCGGTTTAAATGCCTTTATAATCCCATTATTGAATTTATTTTGAATTTTGTTTACATTTTTTGATTAAAACAGATTGTAATTGATTGTTTGCCTCGGGAAACGTGGAGCGAAAGCCATCCATTGTCAAGAAAAGTTCATTTATAGTCACTCATGCCTAGAAAAGCCTTATTACTCGGTTTAAATGCCTTTATAATCCCATTATTGAATTTATTTTGAATTGTTTTTACATTTTTTGATTAAAACAGATTGTAATTGATTGTTTGCCTCGGGAAAAGTGGAGCGAAAGCCATCCATTGTCAAGAAAAGTTCATTTATAGTCACTCAAGCCTAGAAAAGCTTTATTACTCAGTTTAAATGCCTTTATAATCCCATCATTGAATTTATTTTGAATTTTTTTTACATTTTTTGATTAAAACAGATTGCAATTGATTGTTTGCCTCGGGAAACGTGGAGCGAAAGCCATCCATTGTCAAGAAAAGATCATTTATAGTCACTCATGCCTAGAAAAGCCTTATTACTCGGTTTAAATGCCTTTATAACCCCATAATTGAATTTATTTTGAATTTTTTTTGCATTTTTTTATTAAAACAGATTGTAATTGATTGTTTACCTTGGGAAACATGGAGCAAAAGCCATCCATTGTCAAGAAAAGTTCATTTATAGTCACTCATGCCTAGAAAAGCCTTATTACTCGGTTTAAATGCCTTTATAATCCCATTATTGAATTTATTTTGAATTTTTTTTACATTTTTTGATTAAAACAGATTGTAATTGATTGTTTGCCTCGGGAAACGTGGAGCGAAAGCCATCCATTGTCAGGAAAAGTTCATTTATAGTCACTCATGCCTAGAAAAGCCTTATTACTCGGTTTAAATGCCTTTATAATCCCATTATTGAATTTATTTTGAATTTTTTTTACATTTTTTGATTAAAACAGATTGTAATTGATTGTTTGCCTCGGGAAACGTGGAGCGAAAGCCTTCCATTGTCAAGAAAAGTTCATTTATAGTCACTCATGCCTAGAAAAGCCTTATTACTCGGTTTAAATGCCTTTATAATCCCATTATTGAATTTATTTTGAATTTTTTTTACATTTTTTTATTAAAACATATTGTAATAGATTGTTTACCTCTAGAAACATGGAGCAAAAGCCATCCATTGTCAAGAAAAGTTCATTTATAGTCAATCAAGCCTAGAAAAGCCTTATTACTCGGTTTAAATGCCTTTATAATCCCATTATTGAATTTTTTTTGAATTGTTTTTACATTTTTTGATTAAAACAGATTGTAATTGATAGTTTGCCTCGGGAAACGTGGAGCGAAAGCCATCAATTGTCAAGAAAAGATCATTTATAGTCACTCATGCCTAGAAAAGCCTTATTACTCGGTTTAAATGCCTTTATAATCCCATTATTGAATTTATTTTGAATTTTTTTTACATTTTTTGATTAAAACATATTGTAATTGAATGTCGACCTCTAGAAACATGGAGCAAAAGCCATCCATTGTCAAGAAAAGTTCATTTATAGTCACTCAAGCCTAGAAAAGCCTTATTACTCAGTTTAAATGCCTTTATAATCCCATTATTGAATTTATTTTGAATTTTTTTTACATTTTTTGATTAAAACAGATTGTAATTGATTGTTTACCTCGGGAAACGTGGAGCGAAAGCCATCCATTGTCAAGAAAAGATCATTTATAGTCACTCATGCCTAGAAAAGCCTTATTACTCGGTTTAAATGCCTTTATAACCCCATAATTGAATTTATTTTGAATTTTTTTTGCATTTTTTTATTAAAACAGATATTAATTGATTGTTTGCCTCGGGAAACGTGGATCGATAGCCATCCATTGTCAAGAAAAGATCATTTATAGTCACTCATGCCTAGAAAAGCCTTATTACTCGGTTTAAGTGCCTTTATAACCCCATAATTGAATTTATTTTAAATTTTTTTTACATTTTTTGATTAAAACATATTATAATTGATTGTTTGCCTCGGGAAACGTGGAGCGAAAGCCATCCATTGTCAAGAAAAGATCATTTATAGTCACTCATGCCTAGAAAAGCCTTATTACTCGGTTTAAATGCCTTTATAACCCCATAATTGAATTTATTTTGAATTTTTTTTACATTTTTTGATTAAAACATATTATAATTGATTGTTTGCCTCGGGAAACGTGGAGCGAAAGCCATCCATTGTCAAGAAAAGATCATTTATAGTCACTCATGCCTAGAAAAGCCTTATTACTCGGTTTAAATGCCTTTATAACCCCATAATTGAATTTATTTTGAATTTTTTTTATATTTTTTTATTAAAACAGATTGTAATTGATTGTTTACCTCGGGAAACGTGGAGCGAAAGCCATCCATTGTCAAGAAAAGTTCATATATAGTCACTCAAGCCTAGAAAAGCCTTATTACTCGTTTTAAATGCCTTTATAATCTCATTATTGAATTTATTTTGAATTGTTTTTACATTTTTTGATTAAAACAGATTGTAATTGATTGTTTGCCTCGGGAAACGTGGAGCGAAAGCCATCCATGGCCAAGAAAAGTTCATTTATAGTCACTCATGCCTAGAAAAGCCTTATTACTCGGTTTAAATGCATTTATAATCCCATTATTGAATTTATTTTGAATTTTTATTACATTTTTTGATTAAAACATATTGTAATAGATTGTTTCCTCTAGAAACATGGAGCAAAAGCCATCCATTGTCAAGAAAAGTTCATTTATAGTCAATCAAGCCTAGAAAAGCCTTATTACTCGGTTTAAATGCCTTTATAATCCCATTATTGAATTTATTTTGAATTGTTTTTACATTTTTTGATAAAAAGAGATTGTAATTGATTGTTTGCCTCGGGAAACGTGGAGCGAAAGCCATCCATTGTCAAGAAAAGATCATTTATAGTCACTCATGCCTAGAAAAGCCTTATTACTCGGTTTAAATGCCTTTATAATCCCATTATTGAATTTATTTTGAATTTTGTTTACATTTTTTGATTAAAACAGATTGTAATTGATTGTTTGCCTCGGGAAACGTGGAGCGAAAGCCATCCATTGTCAAGAAAAGTTCATTTATAGTCACTCATGCCTAGAAAAGCCTTATTACTCGGTTTAAATGCCTTTATAATCCCATTATTGAATTTATTTTGAATTGTTTTTACATTTTTTGATTAAAACAGATTGTAATTGATTGTTTGCCTCGGGAAAAGTGGAGCGAAAGCCATCCATTGTCAAGAAAAGTTCATTTATAGTCACTCAAGCCTAGAAAAGCTTTATTACTCAGTTTAAATGCCTTTATAATCCCATCATTGAATTTATTTTGAATTTTTTTTACATTTTTTGATTAAAACAGATTGCAATTGATTGTTTGCCTCGGGAAACGTGGAGCGAAAGCCATCCATTGTCAAGAAAAGATCATTTATAGTCACTCATGCCTAGAAAAGCCTTATTACTCGGTTTAAATGCCTTTATAACCCCATAATTGAATTTATTTTGAATTTTTTTTGCATTTTTTTATTAAAACAGATTGTAATTGATTGTTTACCTTGGGAAACATGGAGCAAAAGCCATCCATTGTCAAGAAAAGTTCATTTATAGTCACTCATGCCTAGAAAAGCCTTATTACTCGGTTTAAATGCCTTTATAATCCCATTATTGAATTTATTTTGAATTTTTTTTACATTTTTTGATTAAAACAGATTGTAATTGATTGTTTGCCTCGGGAAACGTGGAGCGAAAGCCATCCATTGTCAGGAAAAGTTCATTTATAGTCACTCATGCCTAGAAAAGCCTTATTACTCGGTTTAAATGCCTTTATAATCCCATTATTGAATTTATTTTGAATTTTTTTTACATTTTTTGATTAAAACAGATTGTAATTGATTGTTTGCCTCGGGAAACGTGGAGCGAAAGCCTTCCATTGTCAAGAAAAGTTCATTTATAGTCACTCATGCCTAGAAAAGCCTTATTACTCGGTTTAAATGCCTTTATAATCCCATTATTGAATTTATTTTGAATTTTTTTTACATTTTTTTATTAAAACATATTGTAATAGATTGTTTACCTCTAGAAACATGGAGCAAAAGCCATCCATTGTCAAGAAAAGTTCATTTATAGTCAATCAAGCCTAGAAAAGCCTTATTACTCGGTTTAAATGCCTTTATAATCCCATTATTGAATTTTTTTTGAATTGTTTTTACATTTTTTGATTAAAACAGATTGTAATTGATAGTTTGCCTCGGGAAACGTGGAGCGAAAGCCATCAATTGTCAAGAAAAGATCATTTATAGTCACTCATGCCTAGAAAAGCCTTATTACTCGGTTTAAATGCCTTTATAATCCCATTATTGAATTTATTTTGAATTTTTTTTACATTTTTTGATTAAAACATATTGTAATTGAATGTCGACCTCTAGAAACATGGAGCAAAAGCCATCCATTGTCAAGAAAAGTTCATTTATAGTCACTCAAGCCTAGAAAAGCCTTATTACTCAGTTTAAATGCCTTTATAATCCCATTATTGAATTTATTTTGAATTTTTTTTACATTTTTTGATTAAAACAGATTGTAATTGATTGTTTACCTCGGGAAACGTGGAGCGAAAGCCATCCATTGTCAAGAAAAGATCATTTATAGTCACTCATGCCTAGAAAAGCCTTATTACTCGGTTTAAATGCCTTTATAACCCCATAATTGAATTTATTTTGAATTTTTTTTGCATTTTTTTATTAAAACAGATATTAATTGATTGTTTGCCTCGGGAAACGTGGATCGATAGCCATCCATTGTCAAGAAAAGATCATTTATAGTCACTCATGCCTAGAAAAGCCTTATTACTCGGTTTAAGTGCCTTTATAACCCCATAATTGAATTTATTTTAAATTTTTTTTACATTTTTTGATTAAAACATATTATAATTGATTGTTTGCCTCGGGAAACGTGGAGCGAAAGCCATCCATTGTCAAGAAAAGATCATTTATAGTCACTCATGCCTAGAAAAGCCTTATTACTCGGTTTAAATGCCTTTATAACCCCATAATTGAATTTATTTTGAATTTTTTTTATATTTTTTTATTAAAACAGATTGTAATTGATTGTTTACCTCGGGAAACTTGGAGCGAAAGCCATCCATTGTCAAGAAAAGTTCATATATAGTCACTCAAGCCTAGAAAAGCCTTATTACTCGTTTTAAATGCCTTTATAATCTCATTATTGAATTTATTTTGAATTGTTTTTACATTTTTTGATTAAAACAGATTGTAATTGATTGTTTGCCTCGGGAAACGTGGAGCGAAAGCCATCCATTGTCAAGAAAAGTTCATTTATAGTCACTCATGCCTAGAAAAGCCTTATTACTCGGTTTAAATGCCTTTATAATCCCATTATTGAATTTATTTTGAATTGTTTTTACATTTTTTGATTAAAACAGATTGTAATTGATTGTTTGCCTCGGGAAACGTGGAGCGAAAGCCATCCATGGCCAAGAAAAGTTCATTTATAGTCACTCATGCCTAGAAAAGCCTTATTACTCGGTTTAAATGCATTTATAATCCCATTATTGAATTTATTTTGAATTTTTTTTACATTTTTTGATTAAAACATATTGTAATTGAATGTTTACCTCTAGAAACATGGAGCAAAAGCCATCCATTGTCAAGAAAAGTTCATTTATAGTCACTCAAGCCTAGAAAAGCCTTATTACTCAGTTTAAATGCCTTTATAATCCCATTATTGAATTTATTTTGAATTTTTTTTACATTTTTTGATTAAAACAGATTGTAATTGATTGTTTGCCTCGGGAAACGTGGAGCGAAAGCCATCCATTGTCAAGAAAAGTTCATTTATAGTCACTCATGCCTAGAAAAGCCTTATTACTCGGTTTAAATGCATTTATAATCCCATTATTGAATTTATTTTGAATTGTTTTTACATTTTTTGATTAAAACATATTGTAATTGAATGTTGACCTCTAGAAACATGGAGCAAAAGCCATCCATTGTCAAGAAAAGTTCATTTATAGTCACTCATGCCTAGAAAAGCCTTATTACTCGGTTTAAATGCCTTTATAATCCCATTATTGAATTTATTTTGAATTTTTTTTACATTTTTTGATTAAAACAGATTGTAATTGATTGTTTGCCTCGGGAAACGTGGAACGAAAGCCATCCATTGTCAAGAAAAGTTCATTTATAGTCACTCATGCCTAGAAAAGCCTTATTACTCGGTTTAAATGCCTTTATAATCCCATTATTGAATTTATTTTGAATTTTTATTACATTTTTTGATTAAAACATATTGTAATAGATTGTTTCCTCTAGAAACATGGAGCAAAAGCCATCCATTGTCAAGAAAAGTTCAATTATAGTCAATCAAGCCTAGAAAAGCCTTATTACTCGGTTTAAAAACCTTTATAATCCCATTATTGAATTTATTTTGAATTGTTTTTACATTTTTTTGATAAAAAGAGATTGTAATTGATTGTTTGCCTCGGGAAACGTGGAGCGAAAGCCATCCATTGTCAAGAAAAGATCATTTATAGTCACTCATGCCTAGAAAAGCCTTATTGCTCGGTTTAAATGCCTTTATAATCCCATTATTGAATTTATTTTGAATTTTGTTTACATTTTTTGATTAAAACAGATTGTAATTGATTGTTTGCCTCGGGAAACGTGGAGCGAAAGCCATCCATTGTCAAGAAAAGTTCATTTATAGTCACTCATGCCTAGAAAAGCCTTATTACTCGGTTTAAATGCCTTTATAATCCCATTATTGAATTTATTTTGAATTTTTTTACATTTTTTGATTAAAACATATTGTAATTGATTGTTTGCCTCGGGAAAAGTGGAGCGAAAGCCATCCATTGTCAAGAAAAGTTCATTTATAGTCACTCAAGCCTAGAAAAGCTTTATTACTCAGGTTAAATGCCTTTATAATCCCATCATTAAATTTATTTTGAATTTTTTTTACATTTTTTGATTAAAACAGATTGCAATCGATTGTTTGCCTCGGGAAACGTGGAGCGAAAGCCATCCATTGTCAAGAAAAGATCATTTATAGTCACTCATGCCTAGAAAAGCCTTATTACTCGGTTTAAATGCCTTTATAACCCCATAATTGAATTTATTTTGAATTTTTTTTGCATTTTTTTATTAAAACAGATTGTAATTGATTGTTTACCTTGGGAAACATGGAGCAAAAGCCATCCATTGTCAAGAAAAGTTCATTTATAGTCACTCATGCCTAGAAAAGCCTTATTACTCGGTTTAAATGCCTTTATAATCCCATTATTGAATTTATTTTGAATTTTTTTTACATTTTTTGATTAAAACAGATTGTAATTGATTGTTTGCCTCGGGAAACGTGGAGCGAAAGCCATCCATTGTCAAGAAAAGTTCATTTATAGTCACTCATGCCTAGAAAAGCCTTATTACTCGGTTTAAATGCCTTTATAATCCCATTATTGAATTTATTTTGAATTTTTATTACATTTTTTGATTAAAACATATTGTAATAGATTGTTTCCTCTAGAAACATGGAGCAAAAGCCATCCATTGTCAAGAAAAGTTCATATATAGTCACTCAAGCCTAGAAAAGCCTTATTACTCGTTTTAAATGCCTTTATAATCTCATTATTGAATTTATTTTGAATTGTTTTTACATTTTTTGATTAAAACAGATTGTAATTGATTGTTTGCCTCGGGAAACGTGGAGCGAAAGCCATCCATTGTCAAGAAAAGTTCATTTATAGTCACTCATGCCTAGAAAAGCCTTATTACTCGGTTTAAATGCCTTTATAATCCCATTATTGAATTTATTTTGAATTGTTTTTACATTTTTTGATTAAAACAGATTGTAATTGATTGTTTGCCTCGGGAAACGTGGAGCGAAAGCCATCCATGGCCAAGAAAAGTTCATTTATAGTCACTCATGCCTAGAAAAGCCTTATTACTCGGTTTAAATGCATTTATAATCCCATTATTGAATTTATTTTGAATTTTTTTTACATTTTTTGATTAAAACATATTGTAATTGAATGTTTACCTCTAGAAACATGGAGCAAAAGCCATCCATTGTCAAGAAAAGTTCATTTATAGTCACTCAAGCCTAGAAAAGCCTTATTACTCAGTTTAAATGCCTTTATAATCCCATTATTGAATTTATTTTGAATTTTTTTTACATTTTTTGATTAAAACAGATTGTAATTGATTGTTTGCCTCGGGAAACGTGGAGCGAAAGCCATCCATTGTCAAGAAAAGTTCATTTATAGTCACTCATGCCTAGAAAAGCCTTATTACTCGGTTTAAATGCATTTATAATCCCATTATTGAATTTATTTTGAATTGTTTTTACATTTTTTGATTAAAACATATTGTAATTGAATGTTGACCTCTAGAAACATGGAGCAAAAGCCATCCATTGTCAAGAAAAGTTCATTTATAGTCACTCATGCCTAGAAAAGCCTTATTACTCGGTTTAAATGCCTTTATAATCCCATTATTGAATTTATTTTGAATTTTTTTTACATTTTTTGATTAAAACAGATTGTAATTGATTGTTTGCCTCGGGAAACGTGGAGCGAAAGCCATCCATTGTCAAGAAAAGTTCATTTATAGTCACTCATGCCTAGAAAAGCCTTATTACTCGGTTTAAATGCCTTTATAATCCCATTATTGAATTTATTTTGAATTTTTATTACATTTTTTGATTAAAACATATTGTAATAGATTGTTTCCTCTAGAAACATGGAGCAAAAGCCATCCATTGTCAAGAAAAGTTCAATTATAGTCAATCAAGCCTAGAAAAGCCTTATTACTCGGTTTAAAAACCTTTATAATCCCATTATTGAATTTATTTTGAATTGTTTTTACATTTTTTTGATAAAAAGAGATTGTAATTGATTGTTTGCCTCGGGAAACGTGGAGCGAAAGCCATCCATTGTCAAGAAAAGATCATTTATAGTCACTCATGCCTAGAAAAGCCTTATTGCTCGGTTTAAATGCCTTTATAATCCCATTATTGAATTTATTTTGAATTTTGTTTACATTTTTTGATTAAAACAGATTGTAATTGATTGTTTGCCTCGGGAAACGTGGAGCGAAAGCCATCCATTGTCAAGAAAAGTTCATTTATAGTCACTCATGCCTAGAAAAGCCTTATTACTCGGTTTAAATGCCTTTATAATCCCATTATTGAATTTATTTTGAATTGTTTTTACATTTTTTGATTAAAACAGATTGTAATTGATTGTTTGCCTCGGGAAAAGTGGAGCGAAAGCCATCCATTGTCAAGAAAAGTTCATTTATAGTCACTCAAGCCTAGAAAAGCTTTATTACTCAGGTTAAATGCCTTTATAATCCCATCATTAAATTTATTTTGAATTTTTTTTACATTTTTTTATTAAAACAGATTGCAATCGATTGTTTGCCTCGGGAAACGTGGAGCGAAAGCCATCCATTGTCAAGAAAAGATCATTTATAGTCACTCATGCCTAGAAAAGCCTTATTACTCGGTTTAAATGCCTTTATAACCCCATAATTGAATTTATTTTGAATTTTTTTTGCATTTTTTTATTAAAACAGATTGTAATTGATTGTTTACCTTGGGAAACATGGAGCAAAAGCCATCCATTGTCAAGAAAAGTTCATTTATAGTCACTCATGCCTAGAAAAGCCTTATTACTCGGTTTAAATGCCTTTATAATCCCATTATTGAATTTATTTTGAATTTTTTTTACATTTTTTGATTAAAACAGATTGTAATTGATTGTTTGCCTCGGGAAACGTGGAGCGAAAGCCATCCATTGTCAAGAAAAGTTCATTTATAGTCACTCATGCCTAGAAAAGCCTTATTACTCGGTTTAAATGCCTTTATAATCCCATTATTGAATTTATTTTGAATTTTTATTACATTTTTTGATTAAAACATATTGTAATAGATTGTTTCCTCTAGAAACATGGAGCAAAAGCCATCCATTGTCAAGAAAAGTTCATTTATAGTCAATCAAGCCTAGAAAAGCCTTATTACTCGGTTTAAATGCCTTTATAATCCCATTATTGAATTTATTTTGAATTGTTTTTACATTTTTTGATAAAAAGAGATTGTAATTGATTGTTTGCCTCGGGAAACGTGGAGCGAAAGCCATCCATTGTCAAGAAAAGATCATTTATAGTCACTCATGCCTAGAAAAGCCTTATTACTCGGTTTAAATGCCTTTATAATCCCATTATTGAATTTATTTTGAATTTTGTTTACATTTTTTGATTAAAACAGATTGTAATTGATTGTTTGCCTCGGGAAACGTGGAGCGAAAGCCATCCATTGTCAAGAAAAGTTCATTTATAGTCACTCATGCCTAGAAAAGCCTTATTACTCGGTTTAAATGCATTTATAATCCCATTATTGAATTTATTTTGAATTGTTTTTACATTTTTTGATTAAAACAGATTGTAATTGATTGTTTGCCTCGGGAAAAGTGGAGCGAAAGCCATCCATTGTCAAGAAAAGTTCATTTATAGTCACTCAAGCCTAGAAAAGCTTTATTACTCAGTTTAAATGCCTTTATAATCCCATCATTGAATTTATTTTGAATTTTTTTTACATTTTTTGATTAAAACAGATTGCAATTGATTGTTTGCCTCGGGAAACGTGGAGCGAAAGCCATCCATTGTCAAGAAAAGATCATTTATAGTCACTCATGCCTAGAAAAGCCTTATTACTCGGTTTAAATGCCTTTATAACCCCATAATTGAATTTATTTTGAATTTTTTTTGCATTTTTTTATTAAAACAGATTGTAATTGATTGTTTACCTTGGGAAACATGGAGCAAAAGCCATCCATTGTCAAGAAAAGTTCATTTATAGTCACTCATGCCTAGAAAAGCCTTATTACTCGGTTTAAATGCCTTTATAATCCCATTATTGAATTTATTTTGAATTTTTTTTACATTTTTTGATTAAAACAGATTGTAATTGATTGTTTGCCTCGGGAAACGTGGAGCGAAAGCCATCCATTGTCAGGAAAAGTTCATTTATAGTCACTCATGCCTAGAAAAGCCTTATTACTCGGTTTAAATGCCTTTATAATCCCATTATTGAATTTATTTTGAATTTTTTTTACATTTTTTGATTAAAACAGATTGTAATTGATTGTTTGCCTCGGGAAACGTGGAGCGAAAGCCTTCCATTGTCAAGAAAAGTTCATTTATAGTCACTCATGCCTAGAAAAGCCTTATTACTCGGTTTAAATGCCTTTATAATCCCATTATTGAATTTATTTTGAATTTTTTTTACATTTTTTTATTAAAACATATTGTAATAGATTTTTTACCTCTAGAAACATGGAGCAAAAGCCATCCATTGTCAAGAAAAGTTCATTTATAGTCAATCAAGCCTAGAAAAGCCTTATTACTCGGTTTAAATGCCTTTATAATCCCATTATTGAATTTTTTTTGAATTGTTTTTACATTTTTTGATTAAAACAGATTGTAATTGATAGTTTGCCTCGGGAAACGTGGAGCGAAAGCCATCAATTGTCAAGAAAAGATCATTTATAGTCACTCATGCCTAGAAAAGCCTTATTACTCGGTTTAAATGCCTTTATAATCCCATTATTGAATTTATTTTGAATTTTTTTTACATTTTTTGATTAAAACATATTGTAATTGAATGTCGACCTCTAGAAACATGGAGCAAAAGCCATCCATTGTCAAGAAAAGTTCATTTATAGTCACTCAAGCCTAGAAAAGCCTTATTACTCAGTTTAAATGCCTTTATAATCCCATTATTGAATTTATTTTGAATTTTTTTTACATTTTTTGATTAAAACAGATTGTAATTGATTGTTTACCTCGGGAAACGTGGAGCGAAAGCCATCCATTGTCAAGAAAAGATCATTTATAGTCACTCATGCCTAGAAAAGCCTTATTACTCGGTTTAAATGCCTTTATAACCCCATAATTGAATTTATTTTGAATTTTTTTTGCATTTTTTTATTAAAACAGATATTAATTGATTGTTTGCCTCGGGAAACGTGGATCGATAGCCATCCATTGTCAAGAAAAGATCATTTATAGTCACTCATGCCTAGAAAAGCCTTATTACTCGGTTTAAGTGCCTTTATAACCCCATAATTGAATTTATTTTAAATTTTTTTTACATTTTTTGATTAAAACATATTATAATTGATTGTTTGCCTCGGGAAACGTGGAGCGAAAGCCATCCATTGTCAAGAAAAGATCATTTATAGTCACTCATGCCTAGAAAAGCCTTATTACTCGGTTTAAATGCCTTTATAACCCCATAATTGAATTTATTTTGAATTTTTTTTATATTTTTTTATTAAAACAGATTGTAATTGATTGTTTACCTTGGGAAACTTGGAGCGAAAGCCATCCATTGTCAAGAAAAGTTCATATATAGTCACTCAAGCCTAGAAAAGCCTTATTACTCGTTTTAAATGCCTTTATAATCTCATTATTGAATTTATTTTGAATTGTTTTTACATTTTTTGATTAAAACAGATTGTAATTGATTGTTTGCCTCGGGAAACGTGGAGCGAAAGCCATCCATTGTCAAGAAAAGTTCATTTATAGTCACTCATGCCTAGAAAAGCCTTATTACTCGGTTTAAATGCCTTTATAATCCCATTATTGAATTTATTTTGAATTGTTTTTACATTTTTTGATTAAAACAGATTGTAATTGATTGTTTGCCTCGGGAAACGTGGAGCGAAAGCCATCCATGGCCAAGAAAAGTTCATTTATAGTCACTCATGCCTAGAAAAGCCTTATTACTCGGTTTAAATGCATTTATAATCCCATTATTGAATTTATTTTGAATTTTTTTTACATTTTTTGATTAAAACATATTGTAATTGAATGTTTACCTCTAGAAACATGGAGCAAAAGCCATCCATTGTCAAGAAAAGTTCATTTATAGTCACTCAAGCCTAGAAAAGCCTTATTACTCAGTTTAAATGCCTTTATAATCCCATTATTGAATTTATTTTGAATTTTTTTTACATTTTTTGATTAAAACAGATTGTAATTGATTGTTTGCCTCGGGAAACGTGGAGCGAAAGCCATCCATTGTCAAGAAAAGTTCATTTATAGTCACTCATGCCTAGAAAAGCCTTATTACTCGGTTTAAATGCATTTATAATCCCATTATTGAATTTATTTTGAATTGTTTTTACATTTTTTGATTAAAACATATTGTAATTGAATGTTGACCTCTAGAAACATGGAGCAAAAGCCATCCATTGTCAAGAAAAGTTCATTTATAGTCACTCATGCCTAGAAAAGCCTTATTACTCGGTTTAAATGCCTTTATAATCCCATTATTGAATTTATTTTGAATTTTTTTTACATTTTTTGATTAAAACAGATTGTAATTGATTGTTTGCCTCGGGAAACGTGGAGCGAAAGCCATCCATTGTCAAGAAAAGTTCATTTATAGTCACTCATGCCTAGAAAAGCCTTATTACTCGGTTTAAATGCCTTTATAATCCCATTATTGAATTTATTTTGAATTTTTATTACATTTTTTGATTAAAACATATTGTAATAGATTGTTTCCTCTAGAAACATGGAGCAAAAGCCATCCATTGTCAAGAAAAGTTCATTTATAGTCACTCATGCCTAGAAAAGCCTTATTACTCGGTTTAAATGCATTTATAATCCCATTATTGAATTTATTTTGAATTTTTTTTACATTTTTTGATTAAAACATATTGTAATTGAATGTTTACCTCTAGAAACATGGAGCAAAAGCCATCCATTGTCAAGAAAAGTTCATTTATAGTCACTCAAGCCTAGAAAAGCCTTATTACTCAGTTTAAATGCCTTTATAATCCCATTATTGAATTTATTTTGAATTTTTTTTACATTTTTTGATTAAAACAGATTGTAATTGATTGTTTGCCTCGGGAAACGTGGAGCGAAAGCCATCCATTGTCAAGAAAAGTTCATTTATAGTCACTCATGCCTAGAAAAGCCTTATTACTCGGTTTAAATGCATTTATAATCCCATTATTGAATTTATTTTGAATTGTTTTTACATTTTTTGATTAAAACATATTGTAATTGAATGTTGACCTCTAGAAACATGGAGCAAAAGCCATCCATTGTCAAGAAAAGTTCATTTATAGTCACTCATGCCTAGAAAAGCCTTATTACTCGGTTTAAATGCCTTTATAATCCCATTATTGAATTTATTTTGAATTTTTTTTACATTTTTTGATTAAAACAGATTGTAATTGATTGTTTGCCTCGGGAAACGTGGAGCGAAAGCCATCCATTGTCAAGAAAAGTTCATTTATAGTCACTCATGCCTAGAAAAGCCTTATTACTCGGTTTAAATGCCTTTATAATCCCATTATTGAATTTATTTTGAATTTTTATTACATTTTTTGATTAAAACATATTGTAATAGATTGTTTCCTCTAGAAACATGGAGCAAAAGCCATCCATTGTCAAGAAAAGTTCAATTATAGTCAATCAAGCCTAGAAAAGCCTTATTACTCGGTTTAAAAACCTTTATAATCCCATTATTGAATTTATTTTGAATTGTTTTTACATTTTTTTGATAAAAAGAGATTGTAATTGATTGTTTGCCTCGGGAAACGTGGAGCGAAAGCCATCCATTGTCAAGAAAAGATCATTTATAGTCACTCATGCCTAGAAAAGCCTTATTGCTCGGTTTAAATGCCTTTATAATCCCATTATTGAATTTATTTTGAATTTTGTTTACATTTTTTGATTAAAACAGATTGTAATTGATTGTTTGCCTCGGGAAACGTGGAGCGAAAGCCATCCATTGTCAAGAAAAGTTCATTTATAGTCACTCATGCCTAGAAAAGCCTTATTACTCGGTTTAAATGCCTTTATAATCCCATTATTGAATTTATTTTGAATTGTTTTTACATTTTTTGATTAAAACAGATTGTAATTGATTGTTTGCCTCGGGAAAAGTGGAGCGAAAGCCATCCATTGTCAAGAAAAGTTCATTTATAGTCACTCAAGCCTAGAAAAGCTTTATTACTCAGGTTAAATGCCTTTATAATCCCATCATTAAATTTATTTTGAATTTTTTTTACATTTTTTTATTAAAACAGATTGCAATCGATTGTTTGCCTCGGGAAACGTGGAGCGAAAGCCATCCATTGTCAAGAAAAGATCATTTATAGTCACTCATGCCTAGAAAAGCCTTATTACTCGGTTTAAATGCCTTTATAACCCCATAATTGAATTTATTTTGAATTTTTTTTGCATTTTTTTATTAAAACAGATTGTAATTGATTGTTTACCTTGGGAAACATGGAGCAAAAGCCATCCATTGTCAAGAAAAGTTCATTTATAGTCACTCATGCCTAGAAAAGCCTTATTACTCGGTTTAAATGCCTTTATAATCCCATTATTGAATTTATTTTGAATTTTTTTTACATTTTTTGATTAAAACAGATTGTAATTGATTGTTTGCCTCGGGAAACGTGGAGCGAAAGCCATCCATTGTCAAGAAAAGTTCATTTATAGTCACTCATGCCTAGAAAAGCCTTATTACTCGGTTTAAATGCCTTTATAATCCCATTATTGAATTTATTTTGAATTTTTATTACATTTTTTGATTAAAACATATTGTAATAGATTGTTTCCTCTAGAAACATGGAGCAAAAGCCATCCATTGTCAAGAAAAGTTCATTTATAGTCAATCAAGCCTAGAAAAGCCTTATTACTCGGTTTAAATGCCTTTATAATCCCATTATTGAATTTATTTTGAATTGTTTTTACATTTTTTGATAAAAAGAGATTGTAATTGATTGTTTGCCTCGGGAAACGTGGAGCGAAAGCCATCCATTGTCAAGAAAAGATCATTTATAGTCACTCATGCCTAGAAAAGCCTTATTACTCGGTTTAAATGCCTTTATAATCCCATTATTGAATTTATTTTGAATTTTGTTTACATTTTTTGATTAAAACAGATTGTAATTGATTGTTTGCCTCGGGAAACGTGGAGCGAAAGCCATCCATTGTCAAGAAAAGTTCATTTATAGTCACTCATGCCTAGAAAAGCCTTATTACTCGGTTTAAATGCATTTATAATCCCATTATTGAATTTATTTTGAATTGTTTTTACATTTTTTGATTAAAACAGATTGTAATTGATTGTTTGCCTCGGGAAAAGTGGAGCGAAAGCCATCCATTGTCAAGAAAAGTTCATTTATAGTCACTCAAGCCTAGAAAAGCTTTATTACTCAGTTTAAATGCCTTTATAATCCCATCATTGAATTTATTTTGAATTTTTTTTACATTTTTTGATTAAAACAGATTGCAATTGATTGTTTGCCTCGGGAAACGTGGAGCGAAAGCCATCCATTGTCAAGAAAAGATCATTTATAGTCACTCATGCCTAGAAAAGCCTTATTACTCGGTTTAAATGCCTTTATAACCCCATAATTGAATTTATTTTGAATTTTTTTTGCATTTTTTTATTAAAACAGATTGTAATTGATTGTTTACCTTGGGAAACATGGAGCAAAAGCCATCCATTGTCAAGAAAAGTTCATTTATAGTCACTCATGCCTAGAAAAGCCTTATTACTCGGTTTAAATGCCTTTATAATCCCATTATTGAATTTATTTTGAATTTTTTTTACATTTTTTGATTAAAACAGATTGTAATTGATTGTTTGCCTCGGGAAACGTGGAGCGAAAGCCATCCATTGTCAGGAAAAGTTCATTTATAGTCACTCATGCCTAGAAAAGCCTTATTACTCGGTTTAAATGCCTTTATAATCCCATTATTGAATTTATTTTGAATTTTTTTTACATTTTTTGATTAAAACAGATTGTAATTGATTGTTTGCCTCGGGAAACGTGGAGCGAAAGCCTTCCATTGTCAAGAAAAGTTCATTTATAGTCACTCATGCCTAGAAAAGCCTTATTACTCGGTTTAAATGCCTTTATAATCCCATTATTGAATTTATTTTGAATTTTTTTTACATTTTTTTATTAAAACATATTGTAATAGATTTTTTACCTCTAGAAACATGGAGCAAAAGCCATCCATTGTCAAGAAAAGTTCATTTATAGTCAATCAAGCCTAGAAAAGCCTTATTACTCGGTTTAAATGCCTTTATAATCCCATTATTGAATTTTTTTTGAATTGTTTTTACATTTTTTGATTAAAACAGATTGTAATTGATAGTTTGCCTCGGGAAACGTGGAGCGAAAGCCATCAATTGTCAAGAAAAGATCATTTATAGTCACTCATGCCTAGAAAAGCCTTATTA
This sequence comes from Theobroma cacao, assembly GCF_053813885.1. Taxonomy (NCBI): domain Eukaryota; kingdom Viridiplantae; phylum Streptophyta; class Magnoliopsida; order Malvales; family Malvaceae; genus Theobroma; species Theobroma cacao. The sequence goes on along the minus strand of NC_142644.1, from coordinate 13,012,981 downwards.
CTCGGTTTAAATGCCTTTATAATCCCATTATTGAATTTATTTTGAATTTTTTTTACATTTTTTGATTAAAACATATTGTAATTGAATGTCGACCTCTAGAAACATGGAGCAAAAGCCATCCATTGTCAAGAAAAGTTCATTTATAGTCACTCAAGCCTAGAAAAGCCTTATTACTCAGTTTAAATGCCTTTATAATCCCATTATTGAATTTATTTTGAATTTTTTTTACATTTTTTGATTAAAACAGATTGTAATTGATTGTTTACCTCGGGAAACGTGGAGCGAAAGCCATCCATTGTCAAGAAAAGATCATTTATAGTCACTCATGCCTAGAAAAGCCTTATTACTCGGTTTAAATGCCTTTATAACCCCATAATTGAATTTATTTTGAATTTTTTTTGCATTTTTTTATTAAAACAGATATTAATTGATTGTTTGCCTCGGGAAACGTGGATCGATAGCCATCCATTGTCAAGAAAAGATCATTTATAGTCACTCATGCCTAGAAAAGCCTTATTACTCGGTTTAAGTGCCTTTATAACCCCATAATTGAATTTATTTTAAATTTTTTTTACATTTTTTGATTAAAACATATTATAATTGATTGTTTGCCTCGGGAAACGTGGAGCGAAAGCCATCCATTGTCAAGAAAAGATCATTTATAGTCACTCATGCCTAGAAAAGCCTTATTACTCGGTTTAAATGCCTTTATAACCCCATAATTGAATTTATTTTGAATTTTTTTTATATTTTTTTATTAAAACAGATTGTAATTGATTGTTTACCTCGGGAAACTTGGAGCGAAAGCCATCCATTGTCAAGAAAAGTTCATATATAGTCACTCAAGCCTAGAAAAGCCTTATTACTCGTTTTAAATGCCTTTATAATCTCATTATTGAATTTATTTTGAATTGTTTTTACATTTTTTGATTAAAACAGATTGTAATTGATTGTTTGCCTCGGGAAACGTGGAGCGAAAGCCATCCATTGTCAAGAAAAGTTCATTTATAGTCACTCATGCCTAGAAAAGCCTTATTACTCGGTTTAAATGCCTTTATAATCCCATTATTGAATTTATTTTGAATTGTTTTTACATTTTTTGATTAAAACAGATTGTAATTGATTGTTTGCCTCGGGAAACGTGGAGCGAAAGCCATCCATGGCCAAGAAAAGTTCATTTATAGTCACTCATGCCTAGAAAAGCCTTATTACTCGGTTTAAATGCATTTATAATCCCATTATTGAATTTATTTTGAATTTTTTTTACATTTTTTGATTAAAACATATTGTAATTGAATGTTTACCTCTAGAAACATGGAGCAAAAGCCATCCATTGTCAAGAAAAGTTCATTTATAGTCACTCAAGCCTAGAAAAGCCTTATTACTCAGTTTAAATGCCTTTATAATCCCATTATTGAATTTATTTTGAATTTTTTTTACATTTTTTGATTAAAACAGATTGTAATTGATTGTTTGCCTCGGGAAACGTGGAGCGAAAGCCATCCATTGTCAAGAAAAGTTCATTTATAGTCACTCATGCCTAGAAAAGCCTTATTACTCGGTTTAAATGCATTTATAATCCCATTATTGAATTTATTTTGAATTGTTTTTACATTTTTTGATTAAAACATATTGTAATTGAATGTTGACCTCTAGAAACATGGAGCAAAAGCCATCCATTGTCAAGAAAAGTTCATTTATAGTCACTCATGCCTAGAAAAGCCTTATTACTCGGTTTAAATGCCTTTATAATCCCATTATTGAATTTATTTTGAATTTTTTTTACATTTTTTGATTAAAACAGATTGTAATTGATTGTTTGCCTCGGGAAACGTGGAGCGAAAGCCATCCATTGTCAAGAAAAGTTCATTTATAGTCACTCATGCCTAGAAAAGCCTTATTACTCGGTTTAAATGCCTTTATAATCCCATTATTGAATTTATTTTGAATTTTTATTACATTTTTTGATTAAAACATATTGTAATAGATTGTTTCCTCTAGAAACATGGAGCAAAAGCCATCCATTGTCAAGAAAAGTTCATTTATAGTCACTCATGCCTAGAAAAGCCTTATTACTCGGTTTAAATGCATTTATAATCCCATTATTGAATTTATTTTGAATTTTTTTTACATTTTTTGATTAAAACATATTGTAATTGAATGTTTACCTCTAGAAACATGGAGCAAAAGCCATCCATTGTCAAGAAAAGTTCATTTATAGTCACTCAAGCCTAGAAAAGCCTTATTACTCAGTTTAAATGCCTTTATAATCCCATTATTGAATTTATTTTGAATTTTTTTTACATTTTTTGATTAAAACAGATTGTAATTGATTGTTTGCCTCGGGAAACGTGGAGCGAAAGCCATCCATTGTCAAGAAAAGTTCATTTATAGTCACTCATGCCTAGAAAAGCCTTATTACTCGGTTTAAATGCATTTATAATCCCATTATTGAATTTATTTTGAATTGTTTTTACATTTTTTGATTAAAACATATTGTAATTGAATGTTGACCTCTAGAAACATGGAGCAAAAGCCATCCATTGTCAAGAAAAGTTCATTTATAGTCACTCATGCCTAGAAAAGCCTTATTACTCGGTTTAAATGCCTTTATAATCCCATTATTGAATTTATTTTGAATTTTTTTTACATTTTTTGATTAAAACAGATTGTAATTGATTGTTTGCCTCGGGAAACGTGGAGCGAAAGCCATCCATTGTCAAGAAAAGTTCATTTATAGTCACTCATGCCTAGAAAAGCCTTATTACTCGGTTTAAATGCCTTTATAATCCCATTATTGAATTTATTTTGAATTTTTATTACATTTTTTGATTAAAACATATTGTAATAGATTGTTTCCTCTAGAAACATGGAGCAAAAGCCATCCATTGTCAAGAAAAGTTCAATTATAGTCAATCAAGCCTAGAAAAGCCTTATTACTCGGTTTAAAAACCTTTATAATCCCATTATTGAATTTATTTTGAATTGTTTTTACATTTTTTTGATAAAAAGAGATTGTAATTGATTGTTTGCCTCGGGAAACGTGGAGCGAAAGCCATCCATTGTCAAGAAAAGATCATTTATAGTCACTCATGCCTAGAAAAGCCTTATTGCTCGGTTTAAATGCCTTTATAATCCCATTATTGAATTTATTTTGAATTTTGTTTACATTTTTTGATTAAAACAGATTGTAATTGATTGTTTGCCTCGGGAAACGTGGAGCGAAAGCCATCCATTGTCAAGAAAAGTTCATTTATAGTCACTCATGCCTAGAAAAGCCTTATTACTCGGTTTAAATGCCTTTATAATCCCATTATTGAATTTATTTTGAATTGTTTTTACATTTTTTGATTAAAACAGATTGTAATTGATTGTTTGCCTCGGGAAAAGTGGAGCGAAAGCCATCCATTGTCAAGAAAAGTTCATTTATAGTCACTCAAGCCTAGAAAAGCTTTATTACTCAGTTTAAATGCCTTTATAATCCCATCATTAAATTTATTTTGAATTTTTTTTACATTTTTTGATTAAAACAGATTGCAATTGATTGTTTGCCTCGGGAAACGTGGAGCGAAAGCCATCCATTGTCAAGAAAAGATCATTTATAGTCACTCATGCCTAGAAAAGCCTTATTACTCGGTTTAAATGCCTTTATAACCCCATAATTGAATTTATTTTGAATTTTTTTTGCATTTTTTTATTAAAACAGATTGTAATTGATTGTTTACCTTGGGAAACATGGAGCAAAAGCCATCCATTGTCAAGAAAAGTTCATTTATAGTCACTCATGCCTAGAAAAGCCTTATTACTCGGTTTAAATGCCTTTATAATCCCATTATTGAATTTATTTTCAATTTTTTTTACATTTTTTGATTAAAACAGATTGTAATTGATTGTTTGCCTCGGGAAACGTGGAGCGAAAGCCATCCATTGTCAGGAAAAGTTCATTTATAGTCACTCATGCCTAGAAAAGCCTTATTACTCGGTTTAAATGCCTTTATAATCCCATTATTGAATTTATTTTGAATTTTTTTTACATTTTTTGATTAAAACAGCTTGTAATTGATTGTTTGCCTCGGGAAACGTGGAGCGAAAGCCTTCCATTGTCAAGAAAAGTTCATTTATAGTCACTCATGCCTAGAAAAGCCTTATTACTCGGTTTAAATGCCTTTATAATCCCATTATTGAATTTATTTTGAATTTTTTTTACATTTTTTGATTAAAACATATTGTAATAGATTGTTTACCTCTAGAAACATGGAGCAAAAGCCATCCATTGTCAAGAAACGTTCATTTATAGTCAATCAAGCCTAGAAAAGCCTTATTACTCGGTTTAAATGCCTTTATAATCCCATTATTGAATTTTTTTTGAATTGTTTTTACATTTTTTGATTAAAACAGATTGTAATTGATAGTTTGCCTCGGGAAACGTGGAGCGAAAGCCATCAATTGTCAAGAAAAGATCATTTATAGTCACTCATGCCTAGAAAAGCCTTATTACTCGGTTTAAATGCCTTTATAATCCCATTATTGAATTTATTTTGAATTGTTTTTACATTTTTTGATTAAAACATATTGTAATTGAATGTCGACCTCTAGAAACATGGAGCAAAAGCCATCCATTGTCAAGAAAAGTTCATTTATAGTCACTCAAGCCTAGAAAAGCCTTATTACTCAGTTTAAATGCCTTTATAATCCCATTATTGAATTTATTTTGAATTTTTTTTACATTTTTTGATTAAAACAGATTGTAATTGATTGTTTACCTCGGGAAACGTGGAGCGAAAGCCATCCATTGTCAAGAAAAGATCATTTATAGTCACTCATGCCTAGAAAAGCCTTATTACTCGGTTTAAATGCCTTTATAATCCCATTATTGAATTTATTTTGAATTGTTTTTACATTTTTTGATTAAAACAGATTGTAATTGATTGTTTGCCTCGGGAAACGTGGAGCGAAAGCCATCCATGGCCAAGAAAAGTTCATTTATAGTCACTCATGCCTAGAAAAGCCTTATTACTCGGTTTAAATGCATTTATAATCCCATTATTGAATTTATTTTGAATTTTTTTTACATTTTTTGATTAAAACATATTGTAATTGAATGTTTACCTCTAGAAACATGGAGCAAAAGCCATCCATTGTCAAGAAAAGTTCATTTATAGTCACTCAAGCCTAGAAAAGCCTTATTACTCAGTTTAAATGCCTTTATAATCCCATTATTGAATTTATTTTGAATTTTTTTTACATTTTTTGATTAAAACAGATTGTAATTGATTGTTTACCTCGGGAAACGTGGAGCGAAAGCCATCCATTGTCAAGAAAAGATCATTTATAGTCACTCATGCCTAGAAAAGCCTTATTACTCGGTTTAAATGCCTTTATAATCCCATTATTGAATTTATTTTGAATTTTGTTTACATTTTTTGATTAAAACAGATTGTAATTGATTGTTTGCCTCGGGAAACGTGGAGCGAAAGCCATCCATTGTCAAGAAAAGTTCATTTATAGTCACTCATGCCTAGAAAAGCCTTATTACTCGGTTTAAATGCCTTTATAATCCCATTATTGAATTTATTTTGAATTGTTTTTACATTTTTTGATTAAAACAGATTGTAATTGATTGTTTGCCTCGGGAAAAGTGGAGCGAAAGCCATCCATGGCCAAGAAAAGTTCATTTATAGTCACTCATGCCTAGAAAAGCCTTATTACTCGGTTTAAATGCATTTATAATCCCATTATTGAATTTATTTTGAATTTTTTTTACATTTTTTGATTAAAACATATTGTAATTGAATGTTTACCTCTAGAAACATGGAGCAAAAGCCATCCATTGTCAAGAAAAGTTCATTTATAGTCACTCAAGCCTAGAAAAGCCTTATTACTCAGTTTAAATGCCTTTATAATCCCATTATTGAATTTATTTTGAATTTTTTTTACATTTTTTTATTAAAACAGATTGTAATTGATTGTTTACCTCGGGAAACTTGGAGCGAAAGCCATCCATTGTCAAGAAAAGTTCATATATAGTCACTCAAGCCTAGAAAAGCCTTATTACTCGTTTTAAATGCCTTTATAATCTCATTATTGAATTTATTTTGAATTGTTTTTACATTTTTTGATTAAAACAGATTGTAATTGATTGTTTGCCTCGGGAAACGTGGAGCGAAAGCCATCCATTGTCAAGAAAAGTTCATTTATAGTCACTCATGCCTAGAAAAGCCTTATTACTCGGTTTAAATGCCTTTATAATCCCATTATTGAATTTATTTTGAATTGTTTTTACATTTTTTGATTAAAACAGATTGTAATTGATTGTTTGCCTCGGGAAACGTGGAGCGAAAGCCATCCATGGCCAAGAAAAGTTCATTTATAGTCACTCATGCCTAGAAAAGCCTTATTACTCGGTTTAAATGCATTTATAATCCCATTATTGAATTTATTTTGAATTTTTTTTACATTTTTTGATTAAAACATATTGTAATTGAATGTTTACCTCTAGAAACATGGAGCAAAAGCCATCCATTGTCAAGAAAAGTTCATTTATAGTCACTCAAGCCTAGAAAAGCCTTATTACTCAGTTTAAATGCCTTTATAATCCCATTATTGAATTTATTTTGAATTTTTTTTACATTTTTTGATTAAAACAGATTGTAATTGATTGTTTACCTCGGGAAACGTGGAGCGAAAGCCATCCATTGTCAAGAAAAGATCATTTATAGTCACTCATGCCTAGAAAAGCCTTATTGCTCGGTTTAAATGCCTTTATAATCCCATTATTGAATTTATTTTGAATTTTGTTTACATTTTTTGATTAAAACAGATTGTAATTGATTGTTTGCCTCGGGAAACGTGGAGCGAAAGCCATCCATTGTCAAGAAAAGTTCATTTATAGTCACTCATGCCTAGAAAAGCCTTATTACTCGGTTTAAATGCCTTTATAATCCCATTATTGAATTTATTTTGAATTGTTTTTACATTTTTTGATTAAAACAGATTGTAATTGATTGTTTGCCTCGGGAAAAGTGGAGCGAAAGCCATCCATTGTCAAGAAAAGTTCATTTATAGTCACTCAAGCCTAGAAAAGCTTTATTACTCAGTTTAAATGCCTTTATAATCCCATCATTAAATTTATTTTGAATTTTTTTTACATTTTTTGATTAAAACAGATTGCAATTGATTGTTTGCCTCGGGAAACGTGGAGCGAAAGCCATCCATTGTCAAGAAAAGATCATTTATAGTCACTCATGCCTAGAAAAGCCTTATTACTCGGTTTAAATGCCTTTATAACCCCATAATTGAATTTATTTTGAATTTTTTTTGCATTTTTTTATTAAAACAGATTGTAATTGATTGTTTACCTTGGGAAACATGGAGCAAAAGCCATCCATTGTCAAGAAAAGTTCATTTATAGTCACTCATGCCTAGAAAAGCCTTATTACTCGGTTTAAATGCCTTTATAATCCCATTATTGAATTTATTTTCAATTTTTTTTACATTTTTTGATTAAAACAGATTGTAATTGATTGTTTGCCTCGGGAAACGTGGAGCGAAAGCCATCCATTGTCAGGAAAAGTTCATTTATAGTCACTCATGCCTAGAAAAGCCTTATTACTCGGTTTAAATGCCTTTATAATCCCATTATTGAATTTATTTTGAATTTTTTTTACATTTTTTGATTAAAACAGCTTGTAATTGATTGTTTGCCTCGAGAAACGTGGAGCGAAAGCCTTCCATTGTCAAGAAAAGTTCATTTATAGTCACTCATGCCTAGAAAAGCCTTATTACTCGGTTTAAATGCCTTTATAATCCCATTATTGAATTTATTTTGAATTTTTTTTACATTTTTTGATTAAAACATATTGTAATAGATTGTTTACCTCTAGAAACATGGAGCAAAAGCCATCCATTGTCAAGAAACGTTCATTTATAGTCAATCAAGCCTAGAAAAGCCTTATTACTCGGTTTAAATGCCTTTATAATCCCATTATTGAATTTTTTTTGAATTGTTTTTACATTTTTTGATTAAAACAGATTGTAATTGATTGTTTACCTCGAGAAACGTGGAGCGAAAGCCATCCATTGTCAAGAAAAGATCATTTATAGTCACTCATGCCTAGAAAAGCCTTATTGCTCGGTTTAAATGCCTTTATAATCCCATTATTGAATTTATTTTGAATTTTGTTTACATTTTTTGATTAAAACAGATTGTAATTGATTGTTTGCCTCGGGAAACGTGGAGCGAAAGCCATCCATTGTCAAGAAAAGTTCATTTATAGTCACTCATGCCTAGAAAAGCCTTATTACTCGGTTTAAATGCCTTTATAATCCCATTATTGAATTTATTTTGAATTGTTTTTACATTTTTTGATTAAAACAGATTGTAATTGATTGTTTGCCTCGGGAAAAGTGGAGCGAAAGCCATCCATTGTCAAGAAAAGTTCATTTATAGTCACTCAAGCCTAGAAAAGCTTTATTACTCAGTTTAAATGCCTTTATAATCCCATCATTAAATTTATTTTGAATTTTTTTTACATTTTTTGATTAAAACAGATTGCAATTGATTGTTTGCCTCGGGAAACGTGGAGCGAAAGCCATCCATTGTCAAGAAAAGATCATTTATAGTCACTCATGCCTAGAAAAGCCTTATTACTCGGTTTAAATGCCTTTATAACCCCATAATTGAATTTATTTTGAATTTTTTTTGCATTTTTTTATTAAAACAGATTGTAATTGATTGTTTACCTTGGGAAACATGGAGCAAAAGCCATCCATTGTCAAGAAAAGTTCATTTATAGTCACTCATGCCTAGAAAAGCCTTATTACTCGGTTTAAATGCCTTTATAATCCCATTATTGAATTTATTTTCAATTTTTTTTACATTTTTTGATTAAAACAGATTGTAATTGATTGTTTGCCTCGGGAAACGTGGAGCGAAAGCCATCCATTGTCAGGAAAAGTTCATTTATAGTCACTCATGCCTAGAAAAGCCTTATTACTCGGTTTAAATGCCTTTATAATCCCATTATTGAATTTATTTTGAATTTTTTTTACATTTTTTGATTAAAACAGATTGTAATTGATAGTTTGCCTCGGGAAACGTGGAGCGAAAGCCATCAATTGTCAAGAAAAGATCATTTATAGTCACTCATGCCTAGAAAAGCCTTATTACTCGGTTTAAATGCCTTTATAATCCCATTATTGAATTTATTTTGAATTTTTTTTACATTTTTTGATTAAAACATATTGTAATTGAATGTCGACCTCTAGAAACATGGAGCAAAAGCCATCCATTGTCAAGAAAAGTTCATTTATAGTCACTCAAGCCTAGAAAAGCCTTATTACTCAGTTTAAATGCCTTTATAATCCCATTATTGAATTTATTTTGAATTTTTTTTACATTTTTTGATTAAAACAGATTGTAATTGATTGTTTACCTCGGGAAACGTGGAGCGAAAGCCATCCATTGTCAAGAAAAGATCATTTATAGTCACTCATGCCTAGAAAAGCCTTATTACTCGGTTTAAATGCCTTTATAACCCCATAATTGAATTTATTTTGAATTTTTTTTGCATTTTTTTATTAAAACAGATATTAATTGATTGTTTGCCTCGGGAAACGTGGATCGATAGCCATTCATTGTCAAGAAAAGATCATTTATAGTCACTCATGCCTAGAAAAGCCTTATTACTCGGTTTAAGTGCCTTTATAACCCCATAATTGAATTTATTTTGAATTTTTTTTACATTTTTTGATTAAAACATATTATAATTGATTGTTTGCCTCGGGAAACGTGGAGCGAAAGCCATCCATTGTCAAGAAAAGATCATTTATAGTCACTCATGCCTAGAAAAGGCTTATTACTCGGTTTAAATGCCTTTATAACCCCATAATTGAATTTATTTTGAATTTTTTTTGCATTTTTTGATTAAAACAGATTGTAATTGATTGTTTACCTCGGGAAACATGGAGCAAAAGCCATCCATTGTCAAGAAAAGTTCATTTATAGTCACTCATGCCTAGAAAAGCCTTATTACTCGGTTTAAATGCCTTTATAATCCCATTATTGAATTTATTTTGAATTTTTTTTACATTTTTTGATTAAAACAGATTGTAATTGATTGTTTGCCTCGGCAAACGTGGAGCGAAAGCCATCCATTGTCAAGAAAAGTTCATTTATAGTCACTCATGCCTAGAAAAGCCTTATTACTCGGTTTAAATGCCTTTATAATCCCATTATTGAATTTATTTTGAATTTTTATTACATTTTTTGATTAAAACATATTGTAATAGATTGTTTCCTCTAGAAACATGGAGCAAAAGCCATCCATTGTCAAGAAAAGTTCATTTATAGTCAATCAAGCCTAGAAAAGCCTTATTACTCGGTTTAAATGCCTTTATAATCCCATTATTGAATTTATTTTGAATTGTTTTTACATTTTTTGATAAAAAGAGATTGTAATTGATTGTTTGCCTCGGGAAACGTGGAGCGAAAGCCATCCATTGTCAAGAAAAGATCATTTATAGTCACTCATGCCTAGAAAAGCCTTATTACTCGGTTTAAATGCCTTTATAATCCCATTATTGAATTTATTTTGAATTTTGTTTACATTTTTTGATTAAAACAGATTGTAATTGATTGTTTGCCTCGGGAAACGTGGAGCGAAAGCCATCCATTGTCAAGAAAAGTTCATTTATAGTCACTCATGCCTAGAAAAGCCTTATTACTCGGTTTAAATGCCTTTATAATCCCATTATTGAATTTATTTTGAATTTTTTTTACATTTTTTCATTAAAACAGATTGTAATTGATTGTTTGCCTCGGGAAACGTGGAGCGAAAGCGATCCATTGTCAAGAAAAGTTCATTTATAGTCACTCATGCCTAGAAAAGCCTTATTACTCGGTTTAAATGCCTTTATAATCCCATTATTGAAGTTATTTTGAATTGTTTTTACATTTTTTCATTAAAACAGATTGTAATTGATTGTTTGCCTCGGGAAACGTGGAGCAAAAGCCATCCATGGTCAAGAAAAGTTCATTTATAGTCAGTCATGCCTAGAAAAGCCTTATTACTCGATTTAAATGCCTTTATAATCCCATTATTGAATTTATTTTGAATTTTTATTACATTTTTTGATTAAAACATATTGTAATAGATTGTTTCCTCTAGAAACATGGAGCAAAAGCCATCCATTGTCAAGAAAAGTTCATTTATAGTCAATCAAGCCTAGAAAAGCCTTATTACTCGGTTTAAATGCCTTTATAATCCCATTATTGAATTTATTTTGAATTGTTTTTACATTTTTTGATAAAAAGAGATTGTAATTGATTGTTTGCCTCGGGAAACGTGGAGCGAAAGCCATCCATTGTCAAGAAAAGATCATTTATAGTCACTCATGCCTAGAAAAGCCTTATTACTCGGTTTAAATGCCTTTATAATCCCATTATTGAATTTATTTTGAATTTTGTTTACATTTTTTGATTAAAACAGATTGTAATTGATTGTTTGCCTCGGGAAACGTGGAGCGAAAGCCATCCATTGTCAAGAAAAGTTCATTTATAGTCACTCATGCCTAGAAAAGCCTTATTACTCGGTTTAAATGCCTTTATAATCCCATTATTGAATTTATTTTGAATTGTTTTTACATTTTTTGATTACAACAGATTGTAATTGATTGTTTGCCTCGGGAAACGTGGAGCGAAAGCCATCCATGGCCAAGAAAAGTTCATTTATAGTCACTCATGCCTAGAAAAGCCTTATTACTCGGTTTAAATGCATTTATAATCCCATTATTGAATTTATTTTGAATTTTTTTTACATTTTTTGATTAAAACATATTGTAATTGAATGTTTACCTCTAGAAACATGGAGCAAAAGCCATCCATTGTCAAGAAAAGTTCATTTATAGTCACTCAAGCCTAGAAAAGCCTTATTACTCAGTTTAAATGCCTTTATAATCCCATTATTGAATTTATTTTGAATTTTTTTTACATTTTTTGATTAAAACAGATTGTAATTGATTGTTTGCCTCGGGAAACGTGGAGCGAAAGCCATCCATTGTCAAGAAAAGTTCATTTATAGTCACTCATGCCTAGAAAAGCCTTATTACTCGGTTTAAATGCATTTATAATCCCATTATTGAATTTATTTTGAATTGTTTTTACATTTTTTGATTAAAACATATTGTAATTGAATGTTGACCTCTAGAAACATGGAGCAAAAGCCATCCATTGTCAAGAAAAGTTCATTTATAGTCACTCAAACCTAGAAAAGCCTTATTACTCAGTTTAAATGCCTTTATAATCCCATTATTGAATTTATTTTGAATTTTTTTTATATTTTTTGATTAAAACAGATTGTCTTTGATTGTTTGCCTCGGGAAACGTGGAGCGAAAGCCATCCATTGTCAAGAAAAGATCATTTATAGTCACTCATGCCTAGAAAAGCCTTATTACTCGGTTTAAATGCCTTTATAACCCCATAATTGAATTTATTTTGAATTTTTTTTGCATTTTTTTATTAAAACAGATTGTAATTGATTGTTTGCCTCGGGAAACGGGGATCGAAAGCCATCCATTGTCAAGGAAAGATTATTTATAGTCACTCATGCCTAGAAAAGCCTTATTACTCGGTTTAAATGTCTTTATAACCCCATAATTGAATTTATTTTGAATTTTTTTTTACATTTTTTGATTAAAACATATTATAATTGATTGTTTGCCTCGGGAAACGTGGAGCGAAAGCCATCCATTGTCATGAAAAGATCATTTATAGTCACTCATGCATAGAAAAGCCTTATTACTCGGTTTAAATGCCTTTATAACCCCATAATTGAATTTATTTTGAATTTTTTTTACATTTTTTGATTAAAACAGATTGTAATTGATTGTTTGCCTCGGGAAACGTGGAGCGAAAGCCATCCATGGTCAAGAAAAGTTCATTTATAGTCAGTCATGCCTAGAAAAGCCTTATTACTCGATTTAAATGCATTTATAATCCCATTATTGAATTTATTTTGAATTTTTTTTACATATTTTGATTAAAACATATTGTAATTGAATGTTTACCTCTAGAAACATGGAGCAAAAGCCATCCATTGTCAAGAAAAGTTCATTTATAGTCACTCAAGCCTAGAAAAGCCTTATTACTCAGTTTAAATGCCTTTATAATCCCATTATTGAATTTATTTTGAATTTTTTTTACATTTTTTGATTAAAACATATTGTAATTGATTGTTTGCCTCGAGAAACGTGGAGCGAAAGCCATCCATTGTCAAGAAAAGATCATATATAGTCACTCAAGCCTAGAAAAGCCTTATTACTCGGTTTAAATGCCTTTATAATCTCATTATTGAATTTATTTTGAATTGTTTTTACATTTTTTGATTAAAACAGATTGTAATTGATTGTTTGCCTCGGGAAACGTGGAGCGAAAGCGATCCATTGTCAAGAAAAGTTCATTTATAGTCACTCATGCCTAGAAAAGCCTTATTACTCGTTTTAAATGCCTTTATAATCCCATTATTGAATTTATTTTGAATTTTGTTTACATTGTTTGATTAAAACATATTGTAATTGATTGTTTGCCTCGGGAAACGTGGAGCGAAAGCCATCCATGGTCAAGAAAAGTTCATTTATAGTCAGTCATGCCTAGAAAAGCCTTATTACTCGATTTAAATGCATTTATAATCCCATTATTGAATTTATTTTGAATTTTTTTTACATTTTTTGATTAAAACATATTGTAATTGAATGTTTACCTCTAGAAACATGGAGCAAAAGCCATCCATTGTCAAGAAAAGTTCATTTATAGTCACTCAAGCCTAGAAAAGCCTTATTACTCAGTTTAAATGCCTTTATAATCCCATTATTGATCTTATTTTGAATTTTTTTTACATTTTTTGATTAAAACAGATTGTAATTGATTGTTTGCCTCGAGAAACGTGGAGCGAAAGCCATCCATTGTTAAGAAAAGTTCATTTATAGTCACTCATGCCTAGAAAAGCCTTATTACTCGTTTTAAATGCCTTTATAATCCCATTATTGAATTTATTTTGAATTTTGTTTACATTTTTTGATTAAAACATATTGTAATTGATTGTTTGCCTCGGGAAACGTGGAGCGAAAGCCATCCATGGTCAAGAAAAGTTCATTTATAGTCAGTCATGCCTAGAAAAGCCTTATTACTCGATTTAAATGCATTTATAATCCCATTATTGAATTTATTTTGAATTTTTTTTACATATTTTGATTAAAACATATTGTAATTGAATGTTTACCTCTAGAAACATGGAGCAAAAGCCATCCATTGTCAAGAAAAGTTCATTTATAGTCACTCAAGCCTAGAAAAGCCTTATTACTCAGTTTAAATGCCTTTATAATCCCATTATTGAATTTATTTTACATTTTTTGATTAAAACAGATTGTAATTGATTGTTTGCCTCGGGAAACGTGGAGCGAAAGCCATCCATTGTCATGAAAAGTTCATTTATAGTCACTCATGCCTAGAAAAGCCTTATTACTCGGTTTAAATGCCTTTATAATCCAATTATTGAATTTATTTTGAATTGTTTTTACATTTTTTGATTAAAACATATTGTAATTGAATGTTGACCTCTAGAAACATGGAGCAAAAGCCATCTATTGTCAAGAAAAGTTCATTTTTAGTCACTCAAGCCTAGAAAAGCCTTATTACTCAGTTTAAATGCCTTTATAATCCCATTATTGAATTTATTTTGAATTTTTTTTACATTTTTTGATTAAAACAGATTGTAATTGATTGTTTGCCTCGAGAAACGTGGAGCGAAAGCCATCCATTGTCAAGAAAAGATCATTTATAGTCACTCATGCCTAGAAAAGCCTTATTACTCGGTTTAAATGCCTTTATAACCCCATAATTGAATTTATTTTGAATTTTTTTTGCATTTGTTTATTAAAACAGATTGTAATTGATTGTTTACCTCGGGAAACATGGAGCAAAAGCCATCCATTGTCAAGAAAAGTTCATTTATAGTCACTCATGCCTAGAAAAGCCTTATTACTCGGTTTAAATGCCTTTATAATCCCATTACTGAATTTATTTAGAATTGTTTTTACATTTTTTGATTAAAACAGATTGTAATTGATTGTTTGCCTCGGGAAACGTGGAGCGAAAGCCATCCATGGTCAAGAAAAGTTCATTTATAGTCAGTCATGCCTAGAAAAGCCTTATTACTCGGTTTAAATGCCTTTATAACCCCATAATTGAATTTATTTTGAATTGTTTTTACATTTTTTGATTAAAACATATTGTAATTGAATGTTGACCTCTAGAAACATGGAGCAAAAGCCATCCATTGTCAAGAAAAGTTCATTTATAGTCACTCAAGCCTAGAAAAGCCTTATTACTCGGTTTAAATGCCTTTATAATCCCATTATTGAATTTATTTTGAATTTTGTTTACATTTTTTGATTAAAACATATTGTAATAGATTGTTTCCTCTAGAAACATGGAGCAAAAGCCATCCATTGTCAAGAAAAGTTCATTTATAGTCAATCAAGCCTAGAAAAGCCTTATTACTCGGTTTAAATGCCTTTATAATCCCATTATTGAATTTATTTTGAATTGTTTTTACATTTTTTGATTAAAACAGATTGTAATTGATTGTTTGCCTCGGGAAACGTGGAGCGAAAGCCATCCATTGTCAAGAAAAGATCATTTATAGTCACTCATGCCTAGAAAAGCCTTATTACTCGGTTTAAATGCCTTTATAATCCCATTATTGAATTTATTTTGAATTTTGTTTACATTTTTTGATTAAAACAGATTGTAATTGATTGTTTGCCTCGGGAAACGTGGAGCGAAAGCCATCCATTGTCAAGAAAAGTTCATTTATAGTCACTCATGCCTAGAAAAGCCTTATTACTCGGTTTAAATGCCTTTATAATCCCATTATTGAATTTATTTTGAATT
The DNA here is from genome assembly GCF_053813885.1 of Theobroma cacao. NCBI lineage: Eukaryota > Viridiplantae > Streptophyta > Magnoliopsida > Malvales > Malvaceae > Theobroma > Theobroma cacao. The sequence continues at coordinate 12,997,031 of NC_142644.1, read as the reverse complement.
GTTTTTACATTTTTTGATTAAAACAGATTGTAATTGATTGTTTGCCTCGGGAAACGTGGAGCGAAAGCCATCCATGGTCAAGAAAAGTTCATTTATAGTCAGTCATGCCTAGAAAAGCCTTATTACTCGATTTAAATGCATTTATAATCCCATTATTGAATTTATTTTGAATTTTTTTTACATATTTTGATTAAAACATATTGTAATTGAATGTTTACCTCTAGAAACATGGACCAAAAGCCATCCATTGTCAAGAAAAGTTCATTTATAGTCACTCAAGCCTAGAAAAGCCTTATTACTCAGTTTAAATGCCTTTATAATCCCATTATTGAATTTATTTTGAATTTTTTTTACATTTTTTGATTAAAACAGATTGTAATTGATTGTTTGCCTCGGGAAACGTGGAGCAAAAGCCATCCATTGTCATGAAAAGTTCATTTATAGTCACTCATGCCTAGAAAAGCCTTATTACTCGGTTTAAATGCCTTTATAATCCAATTATTGAATTTATTTTGAATTGTTTTTACATTTTTTGATTAAAACATATTGTAATTGAATGTTGACCTCTAGAAACATGGAGCAAAAGCCATCCATTGTCAAGAAAAGTTCATTTTTAGTCACTCAAGCCTAGAAAAGCCTTATTACTCAGTTTAAATGCCTTTATAATCCCATTATTGAATATATTTTGAATTTTTTTTACATTTTTTGATTAAAACAGATTGTAATTGATTGTTTGCCTCGGGAAACGTGGAGCGAAAGCCATCCATTGTCAAGAAAAGATCATTTATAGTCACTCATGCCTAGAAAAGCCTTATTACTCGGTTTAAATGCCTTTATAACCCCATAATTGAATTTATTTTGAATTTTTTTTGCATTTTTTTATTAAAACAGATTGTAATTGATTGTTTACCTCGGGAAACATGGAGCAAAAGCCATCCATTGTCAAGAAAAGTTCATTTATAGTCACTCATGCCTAGAAAAGCCTTATTACTCGGTTTAAATGCCTTTATAATCCAATTATTGAATTTATTTTGAATTGTTTTTACATTTTTTGATTAAAACATATTGTAATTGAATGTTGACCTCTAGAAACATGGGCAAAAGCCATCCATTGTCAAGAAAAGTTCATTTATAGTCACTCAAGCCTAGAAAAGCCTTATTACTCGGTTTAAATGCCTTTATAATCCCATTATTGAATTTATTTTGAATTTTTATTACATTTTTTGATTAAAACATATTGTAATAGATTGTTTCCTCTAGAAACATGGAGCAAAAGCCATCCATTGTCAAGAAAAGTTCATTTATAGTCAATCAAGCCTAGAAAAGCCTTATTACTCGGTTTAAATGCCTTTATAATCCCATTATTGAATTTATTTTGAATTGTTTTTACATTTTTTGATTAAAACAGATTGTAATTGATTGTTTGCCTCGGGAAACGTGGAGCGAAAGCCATCCATTGTCAAGAAAAGATCATTTATAGTCACTCATGCCTAGAAAAGCCTTATTACTCGGTTTAAATGCCTTTATAATCCCATTATTGAATTTATTTTGAATTTTGTTTACATTTTTTGATTAAAACAGATTGTAATTGATTGTTTGCCTCGGGAAACGTGGAGCGAAAGCCATCCATTGTCAAGAAAAGTTCATTTATAGTCACTCATGCCTAGAAAAGCCTTATTACTCGGTTTAAATGCCTTTATAATCCCATTATTGAATTTTTTTTGAATTGTTTTTACATTTTTTGATTAAAACAGATTGTAATTGATTGTTTGCCTCGGGAAACGTGGAGCGAAAGCGATCCATTGTCAAGAAAAGTTCATTTATAGTCACTCATGCCTAGAAAAGCCTTATTACTCGGTTTAAATGCCTTTATAATCCCATTATTGAAGTTATTTTGAATTGTTTTTACATTTTTTCATTAAAACAGATTGTAATTGATTGTTTGCCTCGGGAAACGTGGAGCAAAAGCCATCCATGGTCAAGAAAAGTTCATTTATAGTCAGTCATGCCTAGAAAAGCCTTATTACTCGATTTAAATGCATTTATAATCCCATTATTGAATTTATTTTGAATTTTTTTTACATATTTTGATTAAAACATATTGTAATTGAATGTTTACCTCTAGAAACATGGACCAAAAGCCATCCATTGTCAAGAAAAGTTCATTTATAGTCACTCAAGCCTAGAAAAGCCTTATTACTCAGTTTAAATGCCTTTATAATCCCATTATTGAATTTATTTTGAATTTTTTTTACATTTTTTGATTAAAACAGATTGTAATTGATTGTTTGCCTCGGGAAACGTGGAGCGAAAGCCATCCATTGTCAAGAAAAGTTCATTTATAGTCACTCATGCCTAGAAAAGCCTTATTACTCGTTTTAAATGCCTTTATAATCCCATTATTGAATTTATTTTGAATTTTGTTTACATTTTTTGATTAAAACATATTGTAATTGATTGTTTGCCTCGGGAAACGTGGAGCGAAAGCCATCCATGGTCAAGAAAAGTTCATTTATAGTCAGTCATGCCTAGAAAAGCCTTATTACTCGATTTAAATGCATTTATAATCCCATTATTGAATTTATTTTGAATTTTTTTTACATATTTTGATTAAAACATATTGTAATTGAATGTTTACCTCTAGAAACATGGAGCAAAAGCCATCCATTGTCAAGAAAAGTTCATTTATAGTCACTCAAGCCTAGAAAAGCCTTATTACTCAGTTTAAATGCCTTTATAATCCCATTATTGAATTTATTTTACATTTTTTGATTAAAACAGATTGTAATTGATTGTTTGCCTCGGGAAACGTGGAGCGAAAGCCATCCATTGTCATGAAAAGTTCATTTATAGTCACTCATGCCTAGAAAAGCCTTATTACTCGGTTTAAATGCCTTTATAATCCAATTATTGAATTTATTTTGAATTGTTTTTACATTTTTTGATTAAAACATATTGTAATTGAATGTTGACCTCTAGAAACATGGAGCAAAAGCCATCTATTGTCAAGAAAAGTTCATTTTTAGTCACTCAAGCCTAGAAAAGCCTTATTACTCAGTTTAAATGCCTTTATAATCCCATTATTGAATTTATTTTGAATTTTTTTTACATTTTTTGATTAAAACAGATTGTAATTGATTGTTTGCCTCGAGAAACGTGGAGCGAAAGCCATCCATTGTCAAGAAAAGATCATTTATAGTCACTCATGCCTAGAAAAGCCTTATTACTCGGTTTAAATGCCTTTATAACCCCATAATTGAATTTATTTTGAATTTTTTTTGCATTTGTTTATTAAAACAGATTGTAATTGATTGTTTACCTCGGGAAACATGGAGCAAAAGCCATCCATTGTCAAGAAAAGTTCATTTATAGTCACTCATGCCTAGAAAAGCCTTATTACTCGGTTTAAATGCCTTTATAATCCCATTACTGAATTTATTTAGAATTGTTTTTACATTTTTTGATTAAAACAGATTGTAATTGATTGTTTGCCTCGGGAAACGTGGAGCGAAAGCCATCCATGGTCAAGAAAAGTTCATTTATAGTCAGTCATGCCTAGAAAAGCCTTATTACTCGGTTTAAATGCCTTTATAACCCCATAATTGAATTTATTTTGAATTGTTTTTACATTTTTTGATTAAAACATATTGTAATTGAATGTTGACCTCTAGAAACATGGAGCAAAAGCCATCCATTGTCAAGAAAAGTTCATTTATAGTCACTCAAGCCTAGAAAAGCCTTATTACTCGGTTTAAATGCCTTTATAATCCCATTATTGAATTTATTTTGAATTTTGTTTACATTTTTTGATTAAAACATATTGTAATAGATTGTTTCCTCTAGAAACATGGAGCAAAAGCCATCCATTGTCAAGAAAAGTTCATTTATAGTCAATCAAGCCTAGAAAAGCCTTATTACTCGGTTTAAATGCCTTTATAATCCCATTATTGAATTTATTTTGAATTGTTTTTACATTTTTTGATTAAAACAGATTGTAATTGATTGTTTGCCTCGGGAAACGTGGAGCGAAAGCCATCCATTGTCAAGAAAAGATCATTTATAGTCACTCATGCCTAGAAAAGCCTTATTACTCGGTTTAAATGCCTTTATAATCCCATTATTGAATTTATTTTGAATTTTGTTTACATTTTTTGATTAAAACAGATTGTAATTGATTGTTTGCCTCGGGAAACGTGGAGCGAAAGCCATCCATTGTCAAGAAAAGTTCATTTATAGTCACTCATGCCTAGAAAAGCCTTATTACTCGGTTTAAATGCCTTTATAATCCCATTATTGAATTTATTTTGAATTGTTTTTACATTTTTTGATTAAAACAGATTGTAATTGATTGTTTGCCTCGGGAAACGTGGAGCGAAAGCCATCCATGGTCAAGAAAAGTTCATTTATAGTCAGTCATGCCTAGAAAAGCCTTATTACTCGATTTAAATGCATTTATAATCCCATTATTGAATTTATTTTGAATTTTTTTTACATATTTTGATTAAAACATATTGTAATTGAATGTTTACCTCTAGAAACATGGACCAAAAGCCATCCATTGTCAAGAAAAGTTCATTTATAGTCACTCAAGCCTAGAAAAGCCTTATTACTCAGTTTAAATGCCTTTATAATCCCATTATTGAATTTATTTTGAATTTTTTTTACATTTTTTGATTAAAACAGATTGTAATTGATTGTTTGCCTCGGGAAACGTGGAGCAAAAGCCATCCATTGTCATGAAAAGTTCATTTATAGTCACTCATGCCTAGAAAAGCCTTATTACTCGGTTTAAATGCCTTTATAATCCAATTATTGAATTTATTTTGAATTGTTTTTACATTTTTTGATTAAAACATATTGTAATTGAATGTTGACCTCTAGAAACATGGAGCAAAAGCCATCCATTGTCAAGAAAAGTTCATTTTTAGTCACTCAAGCCTAGAAAAGCCTTATTACTCAGTTTAAATGCCTTTATAATCCCATTATTGAATATATTTTGAATTTTTTTTACATTTTTTGATTAAAACAGATTGTAATTGATTGTTTGCCTCGGGAAACGTGGAGCGAAAGCCATCCATTGTCAAGAAAAGATCATTTATAGTCACTCATGCCTAGAAAAGCCTTATTACTCGGTTTAAATGCCTTTATAACCCCATAATTGAATTTATTTTGAATTTTTTTTGCATTTTTTTATTAAAACAGATTGTAATTGATTGTTTACCTCGGGAAACATGGAGCAAAAGCCATCCATTGTCAAGAAAAGTTCATTTATAGTCACTCATGCCTAGAAAAGCCTTATTACTCGGTTTAAATGCCTTTATAATCCAATTATTGAATTTATTTTGAATTGTTTTTACATTTTTTGATTAAAACATATTGTAATTGAATGTTGACCTCTAGAAACATGGGCAAAAGCCATCCATTGTCAAGAAAAGTTCATTTATAGTCACTCAAGCCTAGAAAAGCCTTATTACTCGGTTTAAATGCCTTTATAATCCCATTATTGAATTTATTTTGAATTTTTATTACATTTTTTGATTAAAACATATTGTAATAGATTGTTTCCTCTAGAAACATGGAGCAAAAGCCATCCATTGTCAAGAAAAGTTCATTTATAGTCAATCAAGCCTAGAAAAGCCTTATTACTCGGTTTAAATGCCTTTATAATCCCATTATTGAATTTATTTTGAATTGTTTTTACATTTTTTGATTAAAACAGATTGTAATTGATTGTTTGCCTCGGGAAACGTGGAGCGAAAGCCATCCATTGTCAAGAAAAGATCATTTATAGTCACTCATGCCTAGAAAAGCCTTATTACTCGGTTTAAATGCCTTTATAATCCCATTATTGAATTTATTTTGAATTTTGTTTACATTTTTTGATTAAAACAGATTGTAATTGATTGTTTGCCTCGGGAAACGTGGAGCGAAAGCCATCCATTGTCAAGAAAAGTTCATTTATAGTCACTCATGCCTAGAAAAGCCTTATTACTCGGTTTAAATGCCTTTATAATCCCATTATTGAATTTTTTTTGAATTGTTTTTACATTTTTTGATTAAAACAGATTGTAATTGATTGTTTGCCTCGGGAAACGTGGAGCGAAAGCGATCCATTGTCAAGAAAAGTTCATTTATAGTCACTCATGCCTAGAAAAGCCTTATTACTCGGTTTAAATGCCTTTATAATCCCATTATTGAAGTTATTTTGAATTGTTTTTACATTTTTTCATTAAAACAGATTGTAATTGATTGTTTGCCTCGGGAAACGTGGAGCAAAAGCCATCCATGGTCAAGAAAAGTTCATTTATAGTCAGTCATGCCTAGAAAAGCCTTATTACTCGATTTAAATGCATTTATAATCCCATTATTGAATTTATTTTGAATTTTTTTTACATATTTTGATTAAAACATATTGTAATTGAATGTTTACCTCTAGAAACATGGACCAAAAGCCATCCATTGTCAAGAAAAGTTCATTTATAGTCACTCAAGCCTAGAAAAGCCTTATTACTCAGTTTAAATGCCTTTATAATCCCATTATTGAATTTATTTTGAATTTTTTTTACATTTTTTGATTAAAACAGATTGTAATTGATTGTTTGCCTCGAGAAACGTGGAGCGAAAGCCATCCATTGTCAAGAAAAGATCATTTATAGTCACTCATGCCTAGAAAAGCCTTATTACTCGGTTTAAATGCCTTTATAACCCCATAATTGAATTTATTTTGAATTTTTTTTGCATTTTTTTATTAACACAGATTGTAATTGATTGTTTACCTCGGGAAACATGGAGCAAAAGCCATCCATTGTCAAGAAAATTTCATTTATAGTCACTCATGCCTAGAAAAGCCTTATTACTCGGTTTAAATGCCTTTATAATCCCATTATTGAATTTATTTTGAATTTTTTTTACATTTTTTGATTAAAACAGATTGTAATTGATTGTTTGCCTCGGGAAACGTGGAGCGAAAGCCATCCATTGTCAAGAAAAGTTCATTTATAGTCACTCATGCCTAGAAAAGCCTTATTACTCGGTTTAAATGCCTTTATAATCCCATTATTGAATTTATTTTGAATTTTTATTACATTTTTTGATTAAAACATATTGTAATAGATTGTTTCCTCTAGAAACATGGAGCAAAAGCCATCCATTGTCAAGAAAAGTTCATTTATAGTCAATCAAGCCTAGAAAAGCCTTATTACTCGGTTTAAATGCCTTTATAATCCCATTATTGAATTTATTTTGAATTGTTTTTACATTTTTTGATTAAAACAGATTGTAATTGATTGTTTGCCTCGGGAAACGTGGAGCGAAAGCCATCCATTGTAAAGAAAAGATCATTTATAGTCACTCATGCCTAGAAAAGCCTTATTACTCGTTTTAAATGCCTTTATAATCCCATTATTGAATTTATTTTGAATTTTGTTTACATTTTTTGATTAAAACATATTGTAATTGATTGTTTGCCTCGGGAAACGTGGAGCGAAAGCCATCCATGGTCAAGAAAAGTTCATTTATAGTCAGTTATGCCTAGAAAAGCCTTATTACTCGATTTAAATGCATTTATAATCCCATTATTGAATTTATTTTGAATTTTTTTTACATATTTTGATTAAAACATATTGTAATTGAATGTTTACCTCTAGAAACATGGAGCAAAAGCCATCCATTGTCAAGAAAAGTTCATTTATAGTCAGTCAAGCCTAGAAAAGCCTTATTACTCAGTTTAAATGCCTTTATAATCCCATTATTGAATTTATTTTGAATTTTTTTTACATTTTTTGATTAAAACAGATTGTAATTGATTGTTTGCCTCGGGAAACGTGGAGCGAAAGCCATCCATTGTCATGAAAAGTTCATTTATAGTCACTCATGCCTAGAAAAGCCTTATTACTCGGTTTAAATGCCTTTATAATCCAATTATTGAATTTATTTTGAATTGTTTTTACATTTTTTGATTAAAACATATTGTAATTGAATGTTGACCTCTAGAAACATGGAGCAAAAGCCATCCATTGTCAAGAAAAGTTCATTTTTAGTCACTCAAGCCTAGAAAAGCCTTATTACTCAATTTAAATGCCTTTATAATCCCATTATTGAATTTATTTTGAATTTTTTTTACATTTTTTGATTAAAACAGATTGTAATTGATTGTTTGCCTCGGGAAACGTGGAGCGAAAGCCATCCATTGTCAAGAAAAGATCATTTATAGTCACTCATGCCTAGAAAAGCCTTATTACTCGGTTTAAATGCCTTTATAACCCCATAATTGAATTTATTTTGAATTTTTTTTGCATTTTTTTATTAAAACAGATTGTAATTGATTGTTTACCTCGGGAAACATGGAGCAAAAGCCATCCATTGTCAAGAAAAGTTCATTTAAGTCACTCATGCCTAGAAAAGCCTTATTACTCGGTTTAAATGCCTTTATAATCCAATTATTGAATTTATTTTGAATTGTTTTTACATTTTTTGATTAAAACATATTGTAATTGAATGTTGACCTCTAGAAACATGGAGCAAAAGCCATCCATTGTCAAGAAAAGTTCATTTATAGTCACTCAAGCCTAGAAAAGCCTTATTACTCGGTTTAAATGCCTTTATAATCCCATTATTGAATTTATTTTGAATTTTTATTACATTTTTTGATTAAAACATATTGTAATAGATTGTTTCCTCTAGAAACATGGAGCAAAAGCCATCCATTGTCAAGAAAAGTTCATTTATAGTCAATCAAGCCTAGAAAAGCCTTATTACTCGGTTTAAATGCCTTTATAATCCCATTATTGAATTTATTTTGAATTGTTTTTACATTTTTTGATTAAAACAGATTGTAATTGATTGTTTGCCTCGGGAAACGTGGAGCGAAAGCCATCCATTGTCAAGAAAAGATCATTTATAGTCACTCATGCCTAGAAAAGCCTTATTACTCGGTTTAAATGCCTTTATAATCCCATTATTGAATTTATTTTGAATTTTGTTTACATTTTTTGATTAAAACAGATTGTAATTGATTGTTTGCCTCGGGAAACGTGGAGCGAAAGCCATCCATTGTCAAGAAAAGTTCATTTATAGTCACTCATGCCTAGAAAAGCCTTATTACTCGGTTTAAATGCCTTTATAATCCCATTATTGAATTTTTTTTGAATTGTTTTTACATTTTTTGATTAAAACAGATTGTAATTGATTGTTTGCCTCGGGAAAAGTGGAGCGAAAGCCATCCATTGTCAAGAAAAGTTCATTTATAGTAACTCATGCCTAGAAAAGCCTTATTACTCGGTTTAAATGCCTTTATAATCCCATTATTGAATTCATTTTGAATTTTTTTTCCATTTTTTGATTAAAACAGATTGTAATTGATTGTTTGCCTCGGGAAACATGGAGCGAAAGCCATACATTGTCAAGAAAAGTTCATTTATAGTCACTCATGCCTAGAAAAGCCTTATTACTCGGTTTAAATGCCTTTATAATCCCATTATTGAATTTATTTTGAATTTTTTTTACATTTTTTGATTAAAACATATTGTAATAGATTGTTTCCTCTAGAAACATGGAGCAAAAGCCATCCATTGTCAAGAAAAGTTCATTTATAGTCAATCAAGCCTAGAAAAGCCTTATTACTCGGTTTAAATGCCTTTATAATCCCATTATTGAATTTATTTTGAATTGTTTTTACATTTTTTGATTAAAACAGATTGTAATTGATTGTTTGCCTCGGGAAACGTGGAGCGAAAGCCATCCATTGTCAAGAAAAGATCATTTATAGTCACTCATGCCTAGAAAAGCCTTATTACTCGGTTTAAATGCCTTTATAATCCCATTATTGAATTTATTTTGAATTGTTTTTACATTTTTTGATTAAAACAGATTGTAATTGATTGTTTGCCTCGGGAAACGTGGAGCGAAAGCCATCCATGGTCAAGAAAAGTTCATTTATAGTCACTCATGCCTAGAAAAGCCTTATTACTCGGTTTAAATGCATTTATAATCCCATTATTGAATTTATTTTGAATTTTTTTTACATTTTTTGATTAAAACATATTGTAATTGAATGTTTACCTCTAGAAACATGGAGCAAAAGCCATCCATTGTCAAGAAAAGTTCATTTATAGTCACTCAAGCCTAGAAAAGCCTTATTACTCAGTTTAAATGCCTTTATAATCCAATTATTGAATTTATTTTGAATTTTTTTTACATTTTTTGATTAAACCAGATTGTAATTGATTGTTGACCTCTAGAAACATGGAGCAAAAGCCATCCATTGTCAAGAAAAGTTCATTTATAGTCACTCAAGCCTAGAAAAGCCTTATTACTCAATTTAAATGCCTTTATAATCCCATTATTGAATTTATTTTGAATTTTTTTTACATTTTTTGATTAAAACAGATTGTAATTGATTGTTTGCCTCGGGAAACGTGGAGCGAAAGCCATCCATTGTCAAGAAAAGTTCATTTATAGTCACTCATGCCTAGAAAAGCCTTATTACTCGGTTTAAATGCCTTTATAATCCCATTATTGAATTTATTTTGAATTTTTTTTACATTTTTTGATTAAAACAGATTGTAATTGATTGTTTGCCTCGGGAAACGTGGAGCGAAAGCCATCCATTGTCAAGAAAAGATCATTTATAGTCACTCATGCCTAGAAAAGCCTTATTACTCGGTTTAAATGCCTTTATAATCCCATTATTGAATTTATTTTGAATTGTTTTTACATTTTTTGATTAAAACAGATTGTAATTGATTGTTTGCCTCGGGAAACGTGGAGCGAAAGCCATCCATGGTCAAGAAAAGTTCATTTATAGTCACTCATGCCTAGAAAAGCCTTATTACTCGGTTTAAATGCATTTATAATCCCATTATTGAATTTATTTTGAATTTTTTTTACATTTTTTGATTAAAACATATTGTAATTGAATGTTTACCTCTAGAAACATGGAGCAAAAGCCATCCATTGTCAAGAAAAGTTCATTTATAGTCACTCAAGCCTAGAAAAGCCTTATTACTCAGTTTAAATGCCTTTATAATCCAATTATTGAATTTATTTTGAATTTTTTTTACATTTTTTGATTAAACCAGATTGTAATTGATTGTTGACCTCTAGAAACATGGAGCAAAAGCCATCCATTGTCAAGAAAAGTTCATTTATAGTCACTCAAGCCTAGAAAAGCCTTATTACTCAGTTTAAATGCCTTTATAATCCCATTATTGAATTTATTTTGAATTTTTTTTACATTTTTTGATTAAAACAGATTGTAATTGATTGTTTGCCTCGGGAAACGTGGAGCGAAAGCCATCCATTGTCAAGAAAAGATCATTTATAGTCACTCATGCCTAGAAAAGCCTTATTACTCGGTTTAAATGCCTTTATAACCCCATAATTGAATTTATTTTGAATTTTTTTTGCATTTTTTTATTAAAACAGATTGTAATTGATTGTTTACCTCGGGAAACATGGAGCAAAAGCCATCCATTGTCAAGAAAAGTTCATTTATAGTCACTCATGCCTAGAAAAGCCTTATTACTCGGTTTAAATGCCTTTATAATCCCATTATTGAATTTATTTTGAATTGTTTTTACATTTTTTGATTAAAACATATTGTAATTGATTGTTTGCCTCGGGAAACGTGGAGCGAAAGCCATCCATTGTCAAGAAAAGTTCATTTATAGTCACTCATGCCTAGAAAAGCCTTATTACTCGGTTTAAATGCCTTTATAATCCCATTATTGAATTTATTTTGAATTTTTATTACATTTTTTGATTAAAACATATTGTAATAGATTGTTTCCTCTAGAAACATGGAGCAAAAGCCATCCATTGTCAAGAAAAGTTCATTTATAGTCAATCAAGCCTAGAAAAGCCTTATTACTCGGTTTAAATGCCTTTATAATCCCATTATTGAATTTATTTTGAATTGTTTTTACATTTTTTGATTAAAACAGATTGTAATTGATTGTTTGCCTCGGGAAACGTGGAGCAAAAGCCATCCATTGTCAAGAAAAGATCATTTATAGTCACTCATGCCTAGAAAAGCCTTATTACTCGGTTTAAATGCCTTTATAATCCCATTATTGAATTTATTTTGAATTTTGTTTACATTTTTTGATTAAAACAGATTGTAATTGATTGTTTGCCTCGGGAAACGTGGAGCGAAAGCCATCCATTGTCAAGAAAAGTTCATTTATAGTCACTCATGCCTAGAAAAGCCTTATTACTCGGTTTAAATGCCTTTATAATCCCATTATTGAATTTATTTTGAATTGTTTTTACATTTTTTGATTAAAACAGATTGTAATTGATTGTTTGCCTCGGGAAAAGTGGAGCGAAAGCCATCCATTGTCAAGAAAAGTTCATTTATAGTCACTCATGCCTAGAAAAGCCTTATTACTCGGTTTAAATGCCTTTATAATCCCATTATTGAATTTATTTTGAATTTTTTTTACATTTTTTGATTAAAACATATTGTAATTGATTGTTTGCCTCGGGAAACGTGGAGCGAAAGCCATACATTGTCAGGAAAAGTTCATTTATAGTCACTCATGCCTAGAAAAGCCTTATTACTCGGTTTAAATGCCTTTATAATCCCATTATTGAATTTATTTTGAATTTTTTTTACATTTTTTGATTAAAACATATTGTAATAGATTGTTTCCTCTAGAAACATGGAGCAAAAGCCATCCATTGTCAAGAAAAGTTCATTTATAGTCAATCAAGCCTAGAAAAGCCTTATTACTCGGTTTAAATGCCTTTATAATCCCATTATTGAATTTATTTTGAATTGTTTTTACATTTTTTGATGAAAACAGATTGTAATTGATTGTTTGCCTCGGGAAACGTGGAGCGAAAGCCATCCATTGTCAAGAAAAGATCATTTATAGTCACTCATGCCTAGAAAAGCCTTATTACTCGGTTTAAATGCCTTTATAATCTCATTATTGAATTTATTTTGAATTTTGTTTACATTTTTTTATTAAAACTGATTGTAATTGATTGTTTGCCTCGGGAAACGTGGAGCGAAAGCCATCCATTGTCAAGAAAAGTTCATTTATAGTCACTCATGCTTAGAAAAGCCTTATTACTCGGTTTAAATGCCTTTATAATCCCATTATTGAATTCATTTTGAATTTTTTTTACATTTTTTGATTAAAACAGATTGTAATTGATTGTTTGCCTCGGGAAAAGTGGAGCGAAAGCCATCCATTGTCAAGAAAAGTTCATTTATAGTCACTCATGCTTAGAAAAGCCTTATTACTCGGTTTAAATGCCTTTATAATCCCATTATTGAATTCATTTTGAATTTTTTTTACATTTTTTGATTAAAACAGATTGTAATTGATTGTTTGCCTCGGGAAACGTGGAGCGAAAGCCATACATTGTCAGGAAAAGTTCATTTATAGTCACTCATGCCTAGAAAAGCCTTATTACTCGGTTTAAATGCCTTTATAATCCCATTATTGAATTTATTTTGAATTTTTTTTACATTTTTTGATTAAAACATATTGTAATAGATTGTTTCCTCTAGAAACATGGAGCAAAAGCCATCCATTGTCAAGAAAAGTTCATTTATAGTCAATCAAGCCTAGAAAAGCCTTATTACTCGGTTTAAATGCCTTTATAATCCCATTATTGAATTTATTTTGAATTGTTTTTACATTTTTTGATTAAAACAGATTGTAATTGATTGTTTGCCTCGGGAATCGTGGAGCGAAAGCCATCCATTGTCAAGAAAAGATCATTTATAGTCACTCATGCCTAGAAAAGCCTTATTACTCGGTTTAAATGCCTTTATAACCCCATAATTGAATTTATTTTGAATTTTTTTTGCATTTTTTTATTAAAACAGATTGTAATTGATTGTTTACCTCGGGAAACATGGAGCAAAAGCCATCCATTGTCAAGAAAAGTTCATTTATAGTCACTCATGCCTAGAAAAGCCTTATTACTCGGTTTAAATGCCTTTATAATCCCATTATTGAATTTATTTTGAATTTTTTTTACATTTTTTGATTAAAACAGATTGTAATTGATTGTTTGCCTCGGGAAACGTGGAGCGAAAGCCATCCATTGTCAAGAAAAGTTCATTTATAGTCACTCATGCCTAGAAAAGCCTTATTACTCGGTTTAAATGCCTTTATAATCCCATTATTGAATTTATTTTGAATTTTTATTACATTTTTTGATTAAAACATATTGTAATAGATTGTTTCCTCTAGAAACATGGAGCAAAAGCCATCCATTGTCAAGAAAAGTTCATTTATAGTCAATCAAGCCTAGAAAAGCCTTATTACTCGGTTTAAATGCCTTTATAATCCCATTATTGAATTTATTTTGAATTGTTTTTACATTTTTTGATTAAAACAGATTGTAATTGATTGTTTGCCTCGGGAAACGTGGAGCGAAAGCCATCCATTGTCAAGAAAAGATCATTTATAGTCACTCATGCCTAGAAAAGCCTTATTACTCGGTTTAAATGCCTTTATAATCCCATTATTGAATTTATTTTGAATTTTGTTTACATTTTTTGATTAAAACAGATTGTAATTGATTGTTTGCCTCGGGAAACGTGGAGCGAAAGCCATCCATTGTCAAGAAAAGTTCATTTATAGTCACTCATGCTTAGAAAAGCCTTATTACTCGGTTTAAATGCCTTTATAATCCCATTATTGAATTCATTTTGAATTTTTTTTACATTTTTTGATTAAAACAGATTGTAATTGATTGTTTGCCTCGGGAAAAGTGGAGCGAAAGCCATCCATTGTCAAGAAAAGTTCATTTATAGTCACTCATGCTTAGAAAAGCCTTATTACTCGGTTTAAATGCCTTTATAATCCCATTATTGAATTCATTTTGAATTTTTTTTACATTTTTTGATTAAAACAGATTGTAATTGATTGTTTGCCTCGGGAAACGTGGAGCGAAAGCCATACATTGTCAGGAAAAGTTCATTTATAGTCACTCATGCCTAGAAAAGCCTTATTACTCGGTTTAAATGCCTTTATAATCCCATTATTGAATTTATTTTGAATTTTTTTTACATTTTTTGATTAAAACATATTGTAATAGATTGTTTCCTCTAGAAACATGGAGCAAAAGCCATCCATTGTCAAGAAAAGTTCATTTATAGTCAATCAAGCCTAGAAAAGCCTTATTACTCGGTTTAAATGCCTTTATAATCCCATTATTGAATTTATTTTGAATTGTTTTTACATTTTTTGATTAAAACAGATTGTAATTGATTGTTTGCCTCGGGAAACGTGGAGCGAAAGCCATCCATTGTCAAGAAAAGATCATTTATAGTCACTCATGCCTAGAAAAGCCTTATTACTCGGTTTAAATGCCTTTATAACCCCATAATTGAATTTATTTTGAATTTATTTTGCATTTTTTTATTAAAACAGATTGTAATTGATTGTTTACCTCGGGAAACATGGAGCAAAAGCCATCCATTGTCAAGAAAAGTTCATTTATAGTCACTCATGCCTAGAAAAGCCTTATTAATCGGTTTAAATGCCTTTATAATCCCATTATTGAATTTATTTTGAATTTTTTTTACATTTTTTGATTAAAACAGACTGTAATTGATTGTTTGCCTCGGGAAACGTGGAGCGAAAGCCATCCATTGTCAAGAAAAGTTCATTTATAGTCACTCATGCCTAGAAAAGCCTTATTACTCGGTTTAAATGCCTTTATAATCCCATTATTGAATTTATTTTGAATTTTTATTACATTTTTTGATTAAAACATATTGTAATAGATTGTTTCCTCTAGAAACATGGAGCAAAAGCCATCCATTGTCAAGAAAAGTTCATTTATAGTCAATCAAGCCTAGAAAAGCCTTATTACTCGGTTTAAATGCCTTTATAATCCCATTATTGAATTTATTTTGAATTGTTTTTACATTTTTTGATTAAAACAGATTGTAATTGATTGTTTGCCTCGGGAAACGTGGAGCGAAAGCCATCCATTGTCAAGAAAAGATCATTTATAGTCACTCATGCCTAGAAAAGCCTTATTACTCGGTTTAAATGCCTTTATAATCCCATTATTGAATTTATTTTGAATTTTGTTTACATTTTTTGATTAAAACAGATTGTAATTGATTGTTTGCCTCGGGAAACGTGGAGCGAAAGCCATCCATTGTCAAGAAAAGTTCATTTATAGTCACTCAGGCCTAGAAAAGCCTTATTACTCGGTTTAAATGCCTTTATAATCCCATTATTGAATTTATTTTGAATTGTTTTTACATTTTTTGATTAAAACAGATTGTAATTGATTGTTTGCCTCGGGAAAAGTGGAGCGAAAGCCATCCATTGTCAAGAAAAGTTCATTTATAGTAACTCATGCCTAGAAAAGCCTTATTACTCGGTTTAAATGCCTTTATAATCCCATTATTGAATTCATTTTGAATTTTTTTTACATTTTTTGATTAAAACAGATTGTAATTGATTGTTTGCCTCGGGAAACGTGGAGCGAAAGCCATCCATTGTAAAGAAAAGTTCATTTATAGTCACTCATGCCTAGAAAAGCCTTATTACTCGGTTTAAATGCCTTTATAATCCCATTATTGAATTTATTTTGAATTTTTTTTACATTTTTTGACTAAAACATATTGTAATTGATTGTTTGCCTCGGGAAACGTGGAGCGAAAGCCATACATTGTCAGGAAAAGTTCATTTATAGTCACTCATGCCTAGAAAAGCCTTATTACTCGGTTTAAATGCCTTTATAATCCCATTATTGAATTTATTTTGAATTTTTTTTACATTTTTTGATTAAAACATATTGTAATAGATTGTTTCCTCTAGAAACATGGAGCAAAAGCCATCCATTGTCAAGAAAAGTTCATTTATAGTCAATTAAGCCTAGAAAAGCCTTATTACTCGGTTTAAATGCCTTTATAATCCCATTATTGAATTTATTTTGAATTGTTTTTACATTTTTTGATTAAAACAGATTGTAATTGATTGTTTGCCTCGGGAAACGTGGAGCGAAAGCCATCCATTGTCAAGAAAAGTTCATTTATAGTCACTCATGCCTAGAAAAGCCTTATTACTCGGTTTAAATGCCTTTATAATCCCATTATTGAATTTATTTTGAATTTTTTTTACATTTTTTGATTAAAACAGATTGTAATTGATTGTTTGCCTCGGGAAACGTGGAGCGAAAGCCATCCATTGTCAAGAAAAGATCATTTATAGTCACTCATGCCTAGAAAAGCCTTATTACTCGGTTTAAATGCCTTTATAACCCCATAATTGAATTTATTTTGAATTTTTTTTGCATTTTTTTATTAAAACAGATTGTAATTGATTGTTTACCTCGGGAAACATGGAGCAAAAGCCATCCATTGTCAAGAAAAGATCATTTATAGTCACTCATGCCTAGAAAAGCCTTATTACTCGGTTTAAATGCCTTTATAATCCCATTATTGAATTTATTTTGAATTGTTTTTACATTTTTTGATTAAAACAGATTGTAATTGATTGTTTGCCTCGGGAAACGTGGAGCGAAAGCCATCCATGGTCAAGAAAAGTTCATTTATAGTCAGTC
Organism: Theobroma cacao; assembly: GCF_053813885.1. Classification (NCBI taxonomy): domain Eukaryota; kingdom Viridiplantae; phylum Streptophyta; class Magnoliopsida; order Malvales; family Malvaceae; genus Theobroma; species Theobroma cacao. The sequence goes on along the minus strand of NC_142644.1, from coordinate 12,979,481 downwards.
ATGCCTAGAAAAGCCTTATTACTCGATTTAAATGCATTTATAATCCCATTATTGAATTTATTTTGAATTTTTTTTACATTTTTTGATTAAAACATATTGTAATTGAATGTTTACCTCTAGAAACATGGAGCAAAAGCCATCCATTGTCAAGAAAAGTTCATTTATAGTCACTCAAGCCTAGAAAAGCCTTATTACTCAGTTTAAATGCCTTTATAATCCAATTATTGAATTTATTTTGAATTTTTTTTACATTTTTTGATTAAACCAGATTGTAATTGATTGTTGACCTCTAGAAACATGGAGCAAAAGCCATCCATTGTCAAGAAAAGTTCATTTATAGTCACTCAAGCTTAGAAAAGCCTTATTACTCAGTTTAAATGCCTTTATAATCCCATTATTGAATTTATTTTGAATTTTTTTTACATTTTTTGATTAAAACAGATTGTAATTGATTGTTTGCCTCGGGAAACGTGGAGCGAAAGCCATCCATTGTCAAGAAAAGATTATTTATAGTCACTCATGCCTAGAAAAGCCTTATTACTCGGTTTAAATGCCTTTATAACCCCATAATTGAATTTATTTTGAATTTTTTTTGCATTTTTTTATTAAAACAGATTGTAATTGATTGTTTACCTCGGGAAACATGGAGCAAAAGCCATCCATTGTCAAGAAAAGTTCATTTATAGTCACTCATGCCTAGAAAAGCCTTATTACTCGGTTTAAATGCCTTTATAATCCCATTATTGAATTTATTTTGAATTTTTTTTACATTTTTTGATTAAAACAGATTGTAATTGATTGTTTGCCTCGGGAAACGTGGAGCGAAAGCCATCCATTGTCAAGAAAAGTTCATTTATAGTCACTCATGCCTAGAAAAGCCTTATTACTCGGTTTAAATGCCTTTATAATCCCATTATTGAATTTATTTTGAATTTTTATTACATTTTTTGATTAAAACATATTGTAATAGATTGTTTCCTCTAGAAACATGAAGCAAAAGCCATCCATTGTCAAGAAAAGTTCATTTATAGTCAATCAAGCCTAGAAAAGCCTTATTACTCGGTTTAAATGCCTTTATAATCCCATTATTGAATTTATTTTGAATTGTTTTTACATTTTTTGATTAAAACAGATTGTAATTGATTGTTTGCCTCGGGAAACGTGGAGCGAAAGCCATCCATTGTCAAGAAAAGATCATTTATAGTCACTCATGCCTAGAAAAGCCTTATTACTCGGTTTAAATGCCTTTATAATCCCATTATTGAATTTATTTTGAATTTTGTTTACATTTTTTGATTAAAACAGATTGTAATTGATTGTTTGCCTTGGGAAACGTGGAGCGAAAGCCATCCATTGTCAAGAAAAGTTCATTTATAGTCACTCATGCCTAGAAAAGCCTTATTACTCGGTTTAAATGCCTTTATAACCCCATAATTGAATTTATTTTGAATTGTTTTTACATTTTTTGATTAAAACAGATTGTAATTGATTGTTTGCCTCGGGAAAAGTGGAGCGAAAGCCATCCATTGTCAAGAAAAGTTCATTTATAGTCACTCATGCCTAGAAAAGCCTTATTACTCGGTTTAAATGCCTTTATAATCCCATTATTGAATTTATTTTGAATTTTTATTACATTTTTTGATTAAAACATATTGTAATAGATTGTTTCCTCTAGAAACATGAAGCAAAAGCCATCCATTGTCAAGAAAAGTTCATTTATAGTCAATCAAGCCTAGAAAAGCCTTATTACTCGGTTTAAATGCCTTTATAATCCCATTATTGAATTTATTTTGAATTGTTTTTACATTTTTTGATTAAAACAGATTGTAATTGATTGTTTGCCTCGGGAAACGTGGAGCGAAAGCCATCCATTGTCAAGAAAAGATCATTTATAGTCACTCATGCCTAGAAAAGCCTTATTACTCGGTTTAAATGCCTTTATAATCCCATTATTGAATTTATTTTGAATTTTGTTTACATTTTTTGATTAAAACAGATTGTAATTGATTGTTTGCCTCGGGAAACGTGGAGCGAAAGCCATCCATTGTCAAGAAAAGTTCATTTATAGTCACTCAGGCCTAGAAAAGCCTTATTACTCGGTTTAAATGCCTTTATAATCCCATTATTGAATTTATTTTGAATTGTTTTTACATTTTTTGATTAAAACAGATTGTAATTGATTGTTTGCCTCGGGAAAAGTGGAGCGAAAGCCATCCATTGTCAAGAAAAGTTCATTTATAGTAACTCATGCCTAGAAAAGCCTTATTACTCGGTTTAAATGCCTTTATAATCCCATTATTGAATTCATTTTGAATTTTTTTTACATTTTTTGATTAAAACAGATTGTAATTGATTGTTTGCCTCGGGAAACGTGGAGCGAAAGCCATCCATTGTAAAGAAAAGTTCATTTATAGTCACTCATGCCTAGAAAAGCCTTATTACTCGGTTTAAATGCCTTTATAATCCCATTATTGAATTTATTTTGAATTTTTTTTACATTTTTTGACTAAAACATATTGTAATTGATTGTTTGCCTCGGGAAACGTGGAGCGAAAGCCATACATTGTCAGGAAAAGTTCATTTATAGTCACTCATGCCTAGAAAAGCCTTATTACTCGGTTTAAATGCCTTTATAATCCCATTATTGAATTTATTTTGAATTTTTTTTACATTTTTTGATTAAAACATATTGTAATAGATTGTTTCCTCTAGAAACATGGAGCAAAAGCCATCCATTGTCAAGAAAAGTTCATTTATAGTCAATTAAGCCTAGAAAAGCCTTATTACTCGGTTTAAATGCCTTTATAATCCCATTATTGAATTTATTTTGAATTGTTTTTACATTTTTTGATTAAAACAGATTGTAATTGATTGTTTGCCTCGGGAAACGTGGAGCGAAAGCCATCCATTGTCAAGAAAAGTTCATTTATAGTCACTCATGCCTAGAAAAGCCTTATTACTCGGTTTAAATGCCTTTATAATCCCATTATTGAATTTATTTTGAATTTTTTTTACATTTTTTGATTAAAACAGATTGTAATTGATTGTTTGCCTCGGGAAACGTGGAGCGAAAGCCATCCATTGTCAAGAAAAGATCATTTATAGTCACTCATGCCTAGAAAAGCCTTATTACTCGGTTTAAATGCCTTTATAACCCCATAATTGAATTTATTTTGAATTTTTTTTGCATTTTTTTATTAAAACAGATTGTAATTGATTGTTTACCTCGGGAAACATGGAGCAAAAGCCATCCATTGTCAAGAAAAGATCATTTATAGTCACTCATGCCTAGAAAAGCCTTATTACTCGGTTTAAATGCCTTTATAATCCCATTATTGAATTTATTTTGAATTGTTTTTACATTTTTTGATTAAAACAGATTGTAATTGATTGTTTGCCTCGGGAAACGTGGAGCGAAAGCCATCCATGGTCAAGAAAAGTTCATTTATAGTCAGTCGTGCCTAGAAAAGCCTTATTACTCGATTTAAATGCATTTATAATCCCATTATTGAATTTATTTTGAATTTTTTTTACATTTTTTGATTAAAACATATTGTAATTGAATGTTTACCTCTAGAAACATGGAGCAAAAGCCATCCATTGTCAAGAAAAGTTCATTTATAGTCACTCAAGCCTAGAAAAGCCTTATTACTCAGTTTAAATGCCTTTATAATCCAATTATTGAATTTATTTTGAATTTTTTTTACATTGTTTGATTAAACCAGATTGTAATTGATTGTTGACCTCTAGAAACATGGAGCAAAAGCCATCCATTGTCAAGAAAAGTTCATTTATAGTCACTCAAGCCTAGAAAAGCCTTATTACTCAGTTTAAATGCCTTTATAATCCCATTATTGAATTTATTTTGAATTTTTTTTACATTTTTTGATTAAAACAGATTGTAATTGATTGTTTGCCTCGGGAAACGTGGAGCGAAAGCCATCCATTGTCAAGAAAAGATTATTTATAGTCACTCATGCCTAGAAAAGCCTTATTACTCGGTTTAAATGCCTTTATAACCCCATAATTGAATTTATTTTGAATTTTTTTTGCATTTTTTTATTAAAACAGATTGTAATTGATTGTTTACCTCGGGAAACATGGAGCAAAAGCCATCCATTGTCAAGAAAAGTTCATTTATAGTCACTCATGCCTAGAAAAGCCTTATTACTCGGTTTAAATGCCTTTATAATCCCATTATTGAATTTATTTTGAATTTTTTTTACATTTTTTGATTAAAACAGATTGTAATTGATTGTTTGCCTCGGGAAACGTGGAGCGAAAGCCATCCATTGTCAAGAAAAGTTCATTTATAGTCACTCATGCCTAGAAAAGCCTTATTACTCGGTTTAAATGCCTTTATAATCCCATTATTGAATTTATTTTGAATTTTTATTACATTTTTTGATTAAAACATATTGTAATAGATTGTTTCCTCTAGAAACATGAAGCAAAAGCCATCCATTGTCAAGAAAAGTTCATTTATAGTCAATCAAGCCTAGAAAAGCCTTATTACTCGGTTTAAATGCCTTTATAATCCCATTATTGAATTTATTTTGAATTGTTTTTACATTTTTTGATTAAAACAGATTGTAATTGATTGTTTGCCTCGGGAAACGTGGAGCGAAAGCCATCCATTGTCAAGAAAAGATCATTTATAGTCACTCATGCCTAGAAAAGCCTTATTACTCGGTTTAAATGCCTTTATAATCCCATTATTGAATTTATTTTGAATTTTGTTTACATTTTTTGATTAAAACAGATTGTAATTGATTGTTTGCCTCGGGAAACGTGGAGCGAAAGCCATCCATTGTCAAGAAAAGTTCATTTATAGTCACTCATGCCTAGAAAAGCCTTATTACTCGGTTTAAATGCCTTTATAACCCCATAATTGAATTTATTTTGAATTTTTTTTGCATTTATTTATTAAAACAGATTGTAATTGATTGTTTACCTCGGGAAACATGGAGCAAAAGCCATCCATTGTCAAGAAAAGTTCATTTATAGTCACTCATGCCTAGAAAAGCCTTATTAATCGGTTTAAATGCCTTTATAATCCCATTATTGAATTTATTTTGAATTGTTTTTACATTTTTTGATTAAAACAGATTGTAATTGATTGTTTGCCTCGGGAAACGTGGAGCGAAAGCCATCCATTGTCAAGAAAAGTTCATTTATAGTCACTCATGCCTAGAAAAGCCTTATTACTCGGTTTAAATGCCTTTATAATCTCATTATTGAATTTATTTTGAATTTTTATTACATTTTTTGATTAAAACATATTGTAATAGATTGTTTCCTCTAGAAACATGGAGCAAAAGCCATCCATTGTCAAGAAAAGTTCATTTATAGTCAATCAAGCCTAGAAAAGCCTTATTACTCGGTTTAAATGCCTTTATAATCCCATTATTGAATTTATTTTGAATTTTTTTTACATTTTTTGATTAAAACAGATTGTAATTGATTGTTTGCCTCGGGAAACGTGGAGCGAAAGCCATCCATTGTCAAGAAAAGATCATTTATAGTCACTCATGCCTAGAAAAGCCTTATTACTCGGTTTAAATGCCTTTATAACCCCATAATTGAATTTATTTTGAATTTTTTTTGCATTTTTTTATTAAAACAGATTGTAATTGATTGTTTACCTCGGGAAACATGGAGCAAAAGCCATCCATTGTCAAGAAAAGATCATTTATAGTCACTCATGCCTAGAAAAGCCTTATTACTCGGTTTAAATGCCTTTATAATCCCATTATTGAATTTATTTTGAATTGTTTTTACATTTTTTGATTAAAACAGATTGTAATTGATTGTTTGCCTCGGGAAACGTGGAGCGAAAGCCATCCATGGTCAAGAAAAGTTCATTTATAGTCAGTCATGCCTAGAAAAGCCTTATTACTCGATTTAAATGCATTTATAATCCCATTATTGAATTTATTTTGAATTTTTTTTACATTTTTTGATTAAAACATATTGTAATTGAATGTTTACCTCTAGAAACATGGAGCAAAAGCCATCCATTGTCAAGAAAAGTTCATTTATAGTCACTCAAGCCTAGAAAAGCCTTATTACTCAGTTTAAATGCCTTTATAATCCAATTATTGAATTTATTTTGAATTTTTTTTACATTTTTTGATTAAACCAGATTGTAATTGATTGTTGACCTCTAGAAACATGGAGCAAAAGCCATCCATTGTCAAGAAAAGTTCATTTATAGTCACTCAAGCCTAGAAAAGCCTTATTACTCAGTTTAAATGCCTTTATAATCCCATTATTGAATTTATTTTGAATTTTTTTTACATTTTTTGATTAAAACAGATTGTAATTGATTGTTTGCCTCGGGAAACGTGGAGCGAAAGCCATCCATTGTCAAGAAAAGATTATTTATAGTCACTCATGCCTAGAAAAGCCTTATTACTCGGTTTAAATGCCTTTATAACCCCATAATTGAATTTATTTTGAATTTTTTTTGCATTTTTTTATTAAAACAGATTGTAATTGATTGTTTACCTCGGGAAACATGGAGCAAAAGCCATCCATTGTCAAGAAAAGTTCATTTATAGTCACTCATGCCTAGAAAAGCCTTATTACTCGGTTTAAATGCCTTTATAATCCCATTATTGAATTTATTTTGAATTTTTTTTACATTTTTTGATTAAAACAGATTGTAATTGATTGTTTGCCTCGGGAAACGTGGAGCGAAAGCCATCCATTGTCAAGAAAAGTTCATTTATAGTCACTCATGCCTAGAAAAGCCTTATTACTCGGTTTAAAAGCCTTTATAACCCCATAATTGAATTTATTTTGAATTTTTTTTGCATTTTTTTATTAAAACAGATTGTAATTGATTGTTTACCTCGGGAAACATGGAGCAAAAGCCATCCATTGTCAAGAAAAGATCATTTATAGTCACTCATGCCTAGAAAAGCCTTATTACTCGGTTTAAATGCCTTTATAATCCCATTATTGAATTTATTTTGAATTGTTTTTACATTTTTTGATTAAAACAGATTGTAATTGATTGTTTGCCTCGGGAAACGTGGAGCGAAAGCCATCCATGGTCAAGAAAAGTTCATTTATAGTCAGTCATGCCTAGAAAAGCCTTATTACTCGATTTAAATGCATTTATAATCCCATTATTGAATTTATTTTGAATTTTTTTTACATTTTTTGATTAAAACATATTGTAATTGAATGTTTACCTCTAGAAACATGGAGCAAAAGCCATCCATTGTCAAGAAAAGTTCATTTATAGTCACTCAAGCCTAGAAAAGCCTTATTACTCAGTTTAAATGCCTTTATAATCCAATTATTGAATTTATTTTGAATTTTTTTTACATTTTTTGATTAAACCAGATTGTAATTGATTGTTGACCTCTAGAAACATGGAGCAAAAGCCATCCATTGTCAAGAAAAGTTCATTTATAGTCACTCAAGTCTAGAAAAGCCTTATTACTCAGTTTAAATGCCTTTATAATCCCATTATTGAATTTATTTTGAATTTTTTTTACATTTTTTGATTAAAACAGATTGTAATTGATTGTTTGCCTCGGGAAACGTGGAGCGAAAGCCATCCATTGTCAAGAAAAGATTATTTATAGTCACTCATGCCTAGAAAAGCCTTATTACTCGGTTTAAATGCCTTTATAACCCCATAATTGAATTTATTTTGAATTTTTTTTGCATTTTTTTATTAAAACAGATTGTAATTGATTGTTTACCTCGGGAAACATGGAGCAAAAGCCATCCATTGTCAAGAAAAGTTCATTTATAGTCACTCATGCCTAGAAAAGCCTTATTACTCGGTTTAAATGCCTTTATAATCCCATTATTGAATTTATTTTGAATTTTTTTTACATTTTTTGATTAAAACAGATTGTAATTGATTGTTTGCCTCGGGAAACGTGGAGCGAAAGCCATCCATTGTCAAGAAAAGTTCATTTATAGTCACTCATGCCTAGAAAAGCCTTATTACTCGGTTTAAATGCCTTTATAATCCCATTATTGAATTTATTTTGAATTTTTATTACATTTTTTGATTAAAACATATTGTAATAGATTGTTTCCTCTAGAAACATGAAGCAAAAGCCATCCATTGTCAAGAAAAGTTCATTTATAGTCAATCAAGCCTAGAAAAGCCTTATTACTCGGTTTAAATGCCTTTATAATCCCATTATTGAATTTATTTTGAATTGTTTTTACATTTTTTGATTAAAACAGATTGTAATTGATTGTTTGCCTCGGGAAACGTGGAGCGAAAGCCATCCATTGTCAAGAAAAGATCATTTATAGTCACTCATGCCTAGAAAAGCCTTATTACTCGGTTTAAATGCCTTTATAATCCCATTATTGAATTTATTTTGAATTTTGTTTACATTTTTTGATTAAAACAGATTGTAATTGATTGTTTGCCTCGGGAAACGTGGAGCGAAAGCCATCCATTGTCAAGAAAAGTTCATTTATAGTCACTCATGCCTAGAAAAGCCTTATTACTCGGTTTAAATGCCTTTATAACCCCATAATTGAATTTATTTTGAATTTTTTTTGCATTTATTTATTAAAACAGATTGTAATTGATTGTTTACCTCGGGAAACATGGAGCAAAAGCCATCCATTGTCAAGAAAAGTTCATTTATAGTCACTCATGCCTAGAAAAGCCTTATTAATCGGTTTAAATGCCTTTATAATCCCATTATTGAATTTATTTTGAATTTTTTTTACATTTTTTGATTAAAACAGATTGTAATTGATTGTTTGCCTCGGGAAACGTGGAGCGAAAGCCATCCATTGTCAAGAAAAGTTCATTTATAGTCACTCATGCCTAGAAAAGCCTTATTACTCGGTTTAAATGCCTTTATAATCCCATTATTGAATTTATTTTGAATTTTTATTACATTTTTTGATTAAAACATATTGTAATAGATTGTTTCCTCTAGAAACATGGAGCAAAAGCCATCCATTGTCAAGAAAAGTTCATTTATAGTCAATCAAGCCTAGAAAAGCCTTATTACTCGGTTTAAATGCCTTTATAATCCCATTATTGAATTTATTTTGAATTGTTTTTACATTTTTTGATTAAAACAGATTGTAATTGATTGTTTGCCTCGGGAAACGTGGAGCGAAAGCCATCCATTGTCAAGAAAAGATCATTTATAGTCACTCATGCCTAGAAAAGCCTTATTACTCGGTTTAAATGCCTTTATAATCCCATTATTGAATTTATTTTGAATTTTTATTACATTTTTTGATTAAAACATATTGTAATAGATTGTTTCCTCTAGAAACATGGAGCAAAAGCCATCCATTGTCAAGAAAAGTTCATTTATAGTCAATCAAGCCTAGAAAAGCCTTATTACTCGGTTTAAATGCCTTTATAATCCCATTATTGAATTTATTTTGAATTGTTTTTACATTTTTTGATTAAAACAGATTGTAATTGATTGTTTGCCTCGGGAAACGTGGAGCGAAAGCCATCCATTGTCAAGAAAAGATCATTTATAGTCACTCATGCCTAGAAAAGCCTTATTACTCGGTTTAAATGCCTTTATAATCCCATTATTGAATTTATTTTGAATTTTGTTTACATTTTTTGATTAAAACAGATTGTAATTGATTGTTTGCCTCGGGAAACGTGGAGCGAAAGCCATCCATTGTCAAGAAAAGTTCATTTATAGTCACTCATGCTTAGAAAAGCCTTATTACTCGGTTTAAATGCCTTTATAATCCCATTATTGAATTCATTTTGAATTTTTTTTACATTTTTTGATTAAAACAGATTGTAATTGATTGTTTGCCTCGGGAAAAGTGGAGTGAAAGCCATCCATTGTCAAGAAAAGTTCATTTATAGTCACTCATGCTCAGAAAAGCCTTATTACTCGGTTTAAATGCCTTTATAATCCCATTATTGAATTCATTTTAAATTTTTTTTACATTTTTTGATTAAAACAGATTGTAATTGATTGTTTGCCTCGGGAAACGTGGAGCGAAAGCCATACATTGTCAGGAAAAGTTCATTTATAGTCACTCATGCCTAGAAAAGCCTTATTACTCGGTTTAAATGCCTTTATAATCCCATTATTGAATTTATTTTGAATTTTTTTTACATTTTTTGATTAAAACATATTGTAATAGATTGTTTCCTCTAGAAACATGGAGCAAAAGCCATCCATTGTCAAGAAAAGTTCATTTATAGTCAATCAAGCCTAGAAAAGCCTTATTACTCGGTTTAAATGCCTTTATAATCCCATTATTGAATTTATTTTGAATTGTTTTTACATTTTTTGATTAAAACAGATTGTAATTGATTGTTTGCCTCGGGAAACGTGGAGCGAAAGCCATCCATTGTCAAGAAAAGATCATTTATAGTCACTCATGCCTAGAAAAGCCTTATTACTCGGTTTAAATGCCTTTATAACCCCATAATTGAATTTATTTTGAATTTTTTTTGCATTTTTTTATTAAAACAGATTGTAATTGATTGTTTACCTCGGGAAACATGGAGCAAAAGCCATCCATTGTCAAGAAAAGTTCATTTATAGTCACTCATGCCTAGAAAAGCCTTATTAATCGGTTTAAATGCCTTTATAATCCCATTATTGAATTTATTTTGAATTTTTTTTACATTTTTTGATTAAAACAGATTGTAATTGATTGTTTGCCTCGGGAAACGTGGAGCGAAAGCCATCCATTGTCAAGAAAAGTTCATTTATAGTCACTCATGCCTAGAAAAGCCTTATTACTCGGTTTAAATGCCTTTATAATCCCATTATTGAATTTATTTTGAATTTTTATTACATTTTTTGATTAAAACATATTGTAATAGATTGTTTCCTCTAGAAACATGGAGCAAAAGCCATCCATTGTCAAGAAAAGTTCATTTATAGTCAATCAAGCCTAGAAAAGCCTTATTACTCGGTTTAAATGCCTTTATAATCCCATTATTGAATTTATTTTGAATTGTTTTTACATTTTTTGATTAAAACAGATTGTAATTGATTGTTTGCCTCGGGAAACGTGGAGCGAAAGCCATCCATTGTCAAGAAAAGATCATTTATAGTCACTCATGCCTAGAAAAGCCTTATTACTCGGTTTAAATGCCTTTATAATCCCATTATTGAATTTATTTTGAATTTTGTTTACATTTTTTGATTAAAACAGATTGTAATTGATTGTTTGCCTCGGGAAACGTGGAGCGAAAGCCATCCATTGTCAAGAAAAGTTCATTTATAGTCACTCAGGCCTAGAAAAGCCTTATTACTCGGTTTAAATGCCTTTATAATCCCATTATTGAATTTATTTTGAATTGTTTTTACATTTTTTGATTAAAACAGATTGTAATTGATTGTTTGCCTCGGGAAAAGTGGAGCGAAAGCCATCCATTGTCAAGAAAAGTTCATTTATAGTAACTCATGCCTAGAAAAGCCTTATTACTCGGTTTAAATGCCTTTATAATCCCATTATTGAATTCATTTTGAATTTTTTTTACATTTTTTGATTAAAACAGATTGTAATTGATTGTTTGCCTCGGGAAACGTGGAGCGAAAGCCATCCATTGTAAAGAAAAGTTCATTTATAGTCACTCATGCCTAGAAAAGCCTTATTACTCGGTTTAAATGCCTTTATAATCCCATTATTGAATTTATTTTGAATTTTTTTTACATTTTTTGACTAAAACATATTGTAATTGATTGTTTGCCTCGGGAAACGTGGAGCGAAAGCCATACATTGTCAGGAAAAGTTCATTTATAGTCACTCATGCCTAGAAAAGCCTTATTACTCGGTTTAAATGCCTTTATAATCCCATTATTGAATTTATTTTGAATTTTTTTTACATTTTTTGATTAAAACAGATTGTAATAGATTGTTTCCTCTAGAAACATGGAGCAAAAGCCATCCATTGTCAAGAAAAGTTCATTTATAGTCAATTAAGCCTAGAAAAGCCTTATTACTCGGTTTAAATGCCTTTATAATCCCATTATTGAATTTATTTTGAATTGTTTTTACATTTTTTGATTAAAACAGATTGTAATTGATTGTTTGCCTCGGGAAACGTGGAGCGAAAGCCATCCATTGTCAAGAAAAGTTCATTTATAGTCACTCATGCCTAGAAAAGCCTTATTACTCGGTTTAAATGCCTTTATAATCCCATTATTGAATTTATTTTGAATTTTTTTTACATTTTTTGATTAAAACAGATTGTAATTGATTGTTTGCCTCGGGAAACGTGGAGCGAAAGCCATCCATTGTCAAGAAAAGATCATTTATAGTCACTCATGCCTAGAAAAGCCTTATTACTCGGTTTAAATGCCTTTATAACCCCATAATTGAATTTATTTTGAATTTTTTTTGCATTTTTTTATTAAAACAGATTGTAATTGATTGTTTACCTCGGGAAACATGGAGCAAAAGCCATCCATTGTCAAGAAAAGATCATTTATAGTCACTCATGCCTAGAAAAGCCTTATTACTCGGTTTAAATGCCTTTATAATCCCATTATTGAATTTATTTTGAATTGTTTTTACATTTTTTGATTAAAACAGATTGTAATTGATTGTTTGCCTCGGGAAACGTGGAGCGAAAGCCATCCATGGTCAAGAAAAGTTCATTTATAGTCAGTCATGCCTAGAAAAGCCTTATTACTCGATTTAAATGCATTTATAATCCCATTATTGAATTTATTTTGAATTTTTTTTACATTTTTTGATTAAAACATATTGTAATTGAATGTTTACCTCTAGAAACATGGAGCAAAAGCCATCCATTGTCAAGAAAAGTTCATTTATAGTCACTCAAGCCTAGAAAAGCCTTATTACTCAGTTTAAATGCCTTTATAATCCAATTATTGAATTTATTTTGAATTTTTTTTACATTTTTTGATTAAACCAGATTGTAATTGATTGTTGACCTCTAGAAACATGGAGCAAAAGCCATCCATTGTCAAGAAAAGTTCATTTATAGTCACTCAAGCCTAGAAAAGCCTTATTACTCAGTTTAAATGCCTTTATAATCCCATTATTGAATTTATTTTGAATTTTTTTTACATTTTTTGATTAAAACAGATTGTAATTGATTGTTTGCCTCGGGAAACGTGGAGCGAAAGCCATCCATTGTCAAGAAAAGATTATTTATAGTCACTCATGCCTAGAAAAGCCTTATTACTCGGTTTAAATGCCTTTATAACCCCATAATTGAATTTATTTTGAATTTTTTTTGCATTTTTTTATTAAAACAGATTGTAATTGATTGTTTACCTCGGGAAACATGGAGCAAAAGCCATCCATTGTCAAGAAAAGTTCATTTATAGTCACTCATGCCTAGAAAAGCCTTATTACTCGGTTTAAATGCCTTTATAATCCCATTATTGAATTTATTTTGAATTTTTTTTACATTTTTTGATTAAAACAGATTGTAATTGATTGTTTGCCTCGGGAAACGTGGAGCGAAAGCCATCCATTGTCAAGAAAAGTTCATTTATAGTCACTCATGCCTAGAAAAGCCTTATTACTCGGTTTAAATGCCTTTATAATCCCATTATTGAATTTATTTTGAATTTTTATTACATTTTTTGATTAAAACATATTGTAATAGATTGTTTCCTCTAGAAACATGAAGCAAAAGCCATCCATTGTCAAGAAAAGTTCATTTATAGTCAATCAAGCCTAGAAAAGCCTTATTACTCGGTTTAAATGCCTTTATAATCCCATTATTGAATTTATTTTGAATTGTTTTTACATTTTTTGATTAAAACAGATTGTAATTGATTGTTTGCCTCGGGAAACGTGGAGCGAAAGCCATCCATTGTCAAGAAAAGATCATTTATAGTCACTCATGCCTAGAAAAGCCTTATTACTCGGTTTAAATGCCTTTATAATCCCATTATTGAATTTATTTTGAATTTTGTTTACATTTTTTGATTAAAACAGATTGTAATTGATTGTTTGCCTCGGGAAACGTGGAGCGAAAGCCATCCATTGTCAAGAAAAGTTCATTTATAGTCACTCATGCCTAGAAAAGCCTTATTACTCGGTTTAAATGCCTTTATAACCCCATAATTGAATTTATTTTGAATTTTTTTTGCATTTATTTATTAAAACAGATTGTAATTGATTGTTTACCTCGGGAAACATGGAGCAAAAGCCATCCATTGTCAAGAAAAGTTCATTTATAGTCACTCATGCCTAGAAAAGCCTTATTAATCGGTTTAAATGCCTTTATAATCCCATTATTGAATTTATTTTGAATTTTTTTTACATTTTTTGATTAAAACAGATTGTAATTGATTGTTTGCCTCGGGAAACGTGGAGCGAAAGCCATCCATTGTCAAGAAAAGTTCATTTATAGTCACTCATGCCTAGAAAAGCCTTATTACTCGGTTTAAATGCCTTTATAATCCCATTATTGAATTTATTTTGAATTTTTATTACATTTTTTGATTAAAACATATTGTAATAGATTGTTTCCTCTAGAAACATGGAGCAAAAGCCATCCATTGTCAAGAAAAGTTCATTTATAGTCAATCAAGCCTAGAAAAGCCTTATTACTCGGTTTAAATGCCTTTATAATCCCATTATTGAATTTATTTTGAATTGTTTTTACATTTTTTGATTAAAACAGATTGTAATTGATTGTTTGCCTCGGGAAACGTGGAGCGAAAGCCATCCATTGTCAAGAAAAGATCATTTATAGTCACTCATGCCTAGAAAAGCCTTATTACTCGGTTTAAATGCCTTTATAATCCCATTATTGAATTTATTTTGAATTTTTATTACATTTTTTGATTAAAACATATTGTAATAGATTGTTTCCTCTAGAAACATGGAGCAAAAGCCATCCATTGTCAAGAAAAGTTCATTTATAGTCAATCAAGCCTAGAAAAGCCTTATTACTCGGTTTAAATGCCTTTATAATCCCATTATTGAATTTATTTTGAATTGTTTTTACATTTTTTGATTAAAACAGATTGTAATTGATTGTTTGCCTCGGGAAACGTGGAGCGAAAGCCATCCATTGTCAAGAAAAGATCATTTATAGTCACTCATGCCTAGAAAAGCCTTATTACTCGGTTTAAATGCCTTTATAATCCCATTATTGAATTTATTTTGAATTTTGTTTACATTTTTTGATTAAAACAGATTGTAATTGATTGTTTGCCTCGGGAAACGTGGAGCGAAAGCCATCCATTGTCAAGAAAAGTTCATTTATAGTCACTCATGCTTAGAAAAGCCTTATTACTCGGTTTAAATGCCTTTATAATCCCATTATTGAATTCATTTTGAATTTTTTTTACATTTTTTGATTAAAACAGATTGTAATTGATTGTTTGCCTCGGGAAAAGTGGAGCGAAAGCCATCCATTGTCAAGAAAAGTTCATTTATAGTCACTCATGCTTAGAAAAGCCTTATTACTCGGTTTAAATGCCTTTATAATCCCATTATTGAATTCATTTTGAATTTTTTTTACATTTTTTGATTAAAACAGATTGTAATTGATTGTTTGCCTCGGGAAACGTGGAGCGAAAGCCATACATTGTCAGGAAAAGTTCATTTATAGTCACTCATGCCTAGAAAAGCCTTATTACTCGGTTTAAATGCCTTTATAATCCCATTATTGAATTTATTTTGAATTTTTTTTACATTTTTTGATTAAAACATATTGTAATAGATTGTTTCCTCTAGAAACATGGAGCAAAAGCCATCCATTGTCAAGAAAAGTTCATTTATAGTCAATCAAGCCTAGAAAAGCCTTATTACTCGGTTTAAATGCCTTTATAATCCCATTATTGAATTTATTTTGAATTGTTTTTACATTTTTTGATTAAAACAGATTGTAATTGATTGTTTGCCTCGGGAAACGTGGAGCGAAAGCCATCCATTGTCAAGAAAAGATCATTTATAGTCACTCATGCCTAGAAAAGCCTTATTACTCGGTTTAAATGCCTTTATAACCCCATAATTGAATTTATTTTGAATTTTTTTTGCATTTTTTTATTAAAACAGATTGTAATTGATTGTTTACCTCGGGAAACATGGAGCAAAAGCCATCCATTGTCAAGAAAAGTTCATTTATAGTCACTCATGCCTAGAAAAGCCTTATTAATCGGTTTAAATGCCTTTATAATCCCATTATTGAATTTATTTTGAATTTTTTTTACATTTTTTGATTAAAACAGATTGTAATTGATTGTTTGCCTCGGGAAACGTGGAGCGAAAGCCATCCATTGTCAAGAAAAGTTCATTTATAGTCACTCATGCCTAGAAAAGCCTTATTACTCGGTTTAAATGCCTTTATAATCCCATTATTGAATTTATTTTGAATTTTTATTACATTTTTTGATTAAAACATATTGTAATAGATTGTTTCCTCTAGAAACATGGAGCAAAAGCCATCCATTGTCAAGAAAAGTTCATTTATAGTCAATCAAGCCTAGAAAAGCCTTATTACTCGGTTTAAATGCCTTTATAATCCCATTATTGAATTTATTTTGAATTGTTTTTACATTTTTTGATTAAAACAGATTGTAATTGATTGTTTGCCTCGGGAAACGTGGAGCGAAAGCCATCCATTGTCAAGAAAAGATCATTTATAGTCACTCATGCCTAGAAAAGCCTTATTACTCGGTTTAAATGCCTTTATAATCCCATTATTGAATTTATTTTGAATTTTGTTTACATTTTTTGATTAAAACAGATTGTAATTGATTGTTTGCCTCGGGAAACGTGGAGCGAAAGCCATCCATTGTCAAGAAAAGTTCATTTATAGTCACTCAGGCCTAGAAAAGCCTTATTACTCGGTTTAAATGCCTTTATAATCCCATTATTGAATTTATTTTGAATTGTTTTTACATTTTTTGATTAAAACAGATTGTAATTGATTGTTTGCCTCGGGAAAAGTGGAGCGAAAGCCATCCATTGTCAAGAAAAGTTCATTTATAGTAACTCATGCCTAGAAAAGCCTTATTACTCGGTTTAAATGCCTTTATAATCCCATTATTGAATTCATTTTGAATTTTTTTTACATTTTTTGATTAAAACAGATTGTAATTGATTGTTTGCCTCGGGAAACGTGGAGCGAAAGCCATCCATTGTAAAGAAAAGTTCATTTATAGTCACTCATGCCTAGAAAAGCCTTATTACTCGGTTTAAATGCCTTTATAATCCCATTATTGAATTTATTTTGAATTTTTTTTACATTTTTTGACTAAAACATATTGTAATTGATTGTTTGCCTCGGGAAACGTGGAGCGAAAGCCATACATTGTCAGGAAAAGTTCATTTATAGTCACTCATGCCTAGAAAAGCCTTATTACTCGGTTTAAATGCCTTTATAATCCCATTATTGAATTTATTTTGAATTTTTTTTACATTTTTTGATTAAAACAGATTGTAATAGATTGTTTCCTCTAGAAACATGGAGCAAAAGCCATCCATTGTCAAGAAAAGTTCATTTATAGTCAATTAAGCCTAGAAAAGCCTTATTACTCGGTTTAAATGCCTTTATAATCCCATTATTGAATTTATTTTGAATTGTTTTTACATTTTTTGATTAAAACAGATTGTAATTGATTGTTTGCCTCGGGAAACGTGGAGCGAAAGCCATCCATTGTCAAGAAAAGTTCATTTATAGTCACTCATGCCTAGAAAAGCCTTATTACTCGGTTTAAATGCCTTTATAATCCCATTATTGAATTTATTTTGAATTTTTTTTACATTTTTTGATTAAAACAGATTGTAATTGATTGTTTGCCTCGGGAAACGTGGAGCGAAAGCCATCCATTGTCAAGAAAAGATCATTTATAGTCACTCATGCCTAGAAAAGCCTTATTACTCGGTTTAAATGCCTTTATAACCCCATAATTGAATTTATTTTGAATTTTTTTTGCATTTTTTTATTAAAACAGATTGTAATTGATTGTTTACCTCGGGAAACATGGAGCAAAAGCCATCCATTGTCAAGAAAAGATCATTTATAGTCACTCATGCCTAGAAAAGCCTTATTACTCGGTTTAAATGCCTTTATAATCCCATTATTGAATTTATTTTGAATTGTTTTTACATTTTTTGATTAAAACAGATTGTAATTGATTGTTTGCCTCGGGAAACGTGGAGCGAAAGCCATCCATGGTCAAGAAAAGTTCATTTATAGTCAGTCATGCCTAGAAAAGCCTTATTACTCGATTTAAATGCATTTATAATCCCATTATTGAATTTATTTTGAATTTTTTTTACATTTTTTGATTAAAACATATTGTAATTGAATGTTTACCTCTAGAAACATGGAGCAAAAGCCATCCATTGTCAAGAAAAGTTCATTTATAGTCACTCAAGCCTAGAAAAGCCTTATTACTCAGTTTAAATGCCTTTATAATCCAATTATTGAATTTATTTTGAATTTTTTTTACATTTTTTGATTAAACCAGATTGTAATTGATTGTTGACCTCTAGAAACATGGAGCAAAAGCCATCCATTGTCAAGAAAAGTTCATTTATAGTCACTCAAGCCTAGAAAAGCCTTATTACTCAGTTTAAATGCCTTTATAATCCCATTATTGAATTTATTTTGAATTTTTTTTACATTTTTTGATTAAAACAGATTGTAATTGATTGTTTGCCTCGGGAAACGTGGAGCGAAAGCCATCCATTGTCAAGAAAAGATTATTTATAGTCACTCATGCCTAGAAAAGCCTTATTACTCGGTTTAAATGCCTTTATAACCCCATAATTGAATTTATTTTGAATTTTTTTTGCATTTTTTTATTAAAACAGATTGTAATTGATTGTTTACCTTGGGAAACATGGAGCAAAAGCCATCCATTGTCAAGAAAAGTTCATTTATAGTCACTCATGCCTAGAAAAGCCTTATTACTCGGTTTAAATGCCTTTATAATCCCATTATTGAATTTATTTTGAATTTTTTTTACATTTTTTGATTAAAACAGATTGTAATTGATTGTTTGCCTCGGGAAACGTGGAGCGAAAGCCATCCATTGTCAAGAAAAGTTCATTTATAGTCACTCATGCCTAGAAAAGCCTTATTACTCGGTTTAAATGCCTTTATAATCCCATTATTGAATTTATTTTGAATTGTTTTTACATTTTTTGATTAAAACAGATTGTAATTGATTGTTTGCCTCGGGAAACGTGGAGCGAAAGCCATCCATGGTCAAGAAAAGTTCATTTATAGTCACTCATGCCTAGAAAAGCCTTATTACTCGGTTTAAATGCATTTATAATCCCATTATTGAATTTATTTTGAATTTTTTTTACATTTTTTGATTAAAACATATTGTAATTGAATGTGTACCTCTAGAAACATGGAGCAAAAGCCATCCATTGTCAAGAAAAGTTCATTTATAGTCACTCAAGCCTAGAAAAGCCTTATTACTCAGTTTAAATGCCTTTATAATCCAATTATTGAATTTATTTTGAATTTTTTTTACATTTTTTGATTAAACCAGATTGTAATTGATTGTTGACCTCTAGAAACATGGAGCAAAAGCCATCCATTGTCAAGAAAAGTTCATTTATAGTCACTCAAGCCTAGAAAAGCCTTATTACTCAGTTTAAATGCCTTTATAATCCCATTATTGAATTTATTTTGAATTTTTTTTACATTTTTTGATTAAAACAGATTGTAATTGATTGTTTGCCTCGGGAAACGTGGAGCGAAAGCCATCCATTGTCAAGAAAAGATTATTTATAGTCACTCATGCCTAGAAAAGCCTTATTACTCGGTTTAAATGCCTTTATAACCCCATAATTGAATTTATTTTGAATTTTTTTTGCATTTTTTTATTAAAACAGATTGTAATTGATTGTTTACCTCGGGAAACATGGAGCAAAAGCCATCCATTGTCAAGAAAAGTTCATTTATAGTCACTCATGCCTAGAAAAGCCTTATTACTCGGTTTAAATGCCTTTATAATCCCATTATTGAATTTATTTTGAATTTTTTTTACATTTTTTGATTAAAACAGATTGTAATTGATTGTTTGCCTCGGGAAACGTGGAGCGAAAGCCATCCATTGTCAAGAAAAGTTCATTTATAGTCACTCATGCCTAGAAAAGCCTTATTACTCGGTTTAAATGCCTTTATAATCCCATTATTGAATTTATTTTGAATTTTTATTACATTTTTTGATTAAAACATATTGTAATAGATTGTTTCCTCTAGAAACATGAAGCAAAAGCCATCCATTGTCAAGAAAAGTTCATTTATAGTCAATCAAGCCTAGAAAAGCCTTATTACTCGGTTTAAATGCCTTTATAATCCCATTATTGAATTTATTTTGAATTGTTTTTACATTTTTTGATTAAAACAGATTGTAATTGATTGTTTGCCTCGGGAAACGTGGAGCGAAAGCCATCCATTGTCAAGAAAAGATCATTTATAGTCACTCATGCCTAGAAAAGCCTTATTACTCAGTTTAAATGCCTTTATAATCCCATTATTGAATTTATTTTGAATTTTGTTTACATTTTTTGATTAAAACAGATTGTAATTGATTGTTTGCCTCGGGAAACGTGGAGCGAAAGCCATCCATTGTCAAGAAAAGTTCATTTATAGTCACTCATGCCTAGAAAAGCCTTATTACTCGGTTTAAATGCCTTTATAATCCCATTATTGAATTTATTTTGAATTGTTTTTACATTTTTTGATTAAAACAGATTGTAATTGATTGTTTGCCTCGGGAAAAGTGGAGCGAAAGCCATCCATTGTCAAGAAAAGTTCATTTATAGTCACTCATGCCTAGAAAAGCCTTATTACTCGGTTTAAATGCCTTTATAATCCCATTATTGAATTTATTTTGAATTTTTTTTACATTTTTTGACTAAAACATATTGTAATTGATTGTTTGCCTCGGGAAACGTGGAGCGAAAGCCATACATTGTCAGGAAAAGTTCATTTATAGTCACTCATGCCTAGAAAAGCCTTATTACTCGGTTTAAATGCCTTTATAATCCCATTATTGAATTTATTTTGAATTTTTATTACATTTTTTGATTAAAACATATTGTAATAGATTGTTTCCTCTAGAAACATGGAGCAAAAGCCATCCATTGTCAAGAAAAGTTCATTTATAGTCAATCAAGCCTAGAAAAGCCTTATTACTCGGTTTAAATGCCTTTATAATCCCATTATTGAATTTATTTTGAATTGTTTTTACATTTTTTGATTAAAACAGATTGTAATTGATTGTTTGCCTCGGGAAACGTGGAGCGAAAGCCATCCATTGTAAAGAAAAGATCATTTATAGTCACTCATGCCTAGAAAAGCCTTATTACTCGGTTTAAATGCCTTTATAATCCCATTATTGAATTTATTTTGAATTTTGTTTACATTTTTTGATTAAAACAGATTGTAATTGATTGTTTGCCTCGGGAAACGTGGAGCGAAAGCCATCCATTGTAAAGAAAAGATCATTTATAGTCACTCATGCCTAGAAAAGCCTTATTACTCGGTTTAAATGCCTTTATAATCCCATTATTGAATTTATTTTGAATTTTGTTTACATTTTTTGATTAAAACAGATTGTAATTGATTGTTTACCTCGGGAAACGTGGAGCGAAAGCCATCCATGGTCAAGAAAAGTTCATTTATAGTCAGTCATGCCTAGAAAAGCCTTATTACTCGATTTAAATGCATTTATAATCCCATTATTGAATTTATTTTGAATTTTTTTTACATATTTTGATTAAAACATATTGTAATTGAATGTTTACCTCTAGAAACATGGAGCAAAAGCCATCCATTGTCAAGAAAAGTTCATTTATAGTCACTCAAGCCTAGAAAAGCCTTATTACTCAGTTTAAATGCCTTTATAATCCAATTATTGAATTTATTTTGAATTGTTTTTACATTTTTTGATTAAAACATATTGTAATTGAATGTTGACCTCTAGAAACATGGAGCAAAAGCCATCCATTGTCAAGAAAAGTTCATTTATAGTCACTCAAGCCTAGAAAAGCCTTATTACTCAGTTTAAATGCCTTTATAATCCCATTATTGAATTTATTTTGAATTTTTTTTACATTTTTTGATTAAAACAGATTGTAATTGATTGTTTGCCTCGGGAAACGTGGAGCGAAAGCCATCCATTGTCAAGAAAAGATCATTTATAGTCACTCATGCCTAGAAAAGCCTTATTACTCGGTTTAAATGCCTTTATAACCCCATAATTGAATTTATTTTGAATTTTTTTTGCATTTTTTTATTAAAACAGATTGTAATTGATTGTTTACCTCGGGAAACATGGAGCAAAAGCCATCCATTGTCAAGAAAAGTTCATTTATAGTCACTCATGCCTAGAAAAGCCTTATTACTCGGTTTAAATGCCTTTATAATCCCATTATTGAATTTATTTTGAATTTTTTTTACATTTTTTGATTAAAACAGATTGTAATTGATTGTTTGCCTCGGGAAACGTGGAGCGAAAGCCATCCATTGTCAAGAAAAGTTCATTTATAGTCACTCATGCCTAGAAAAGCCTTATTACTCGGTTTAAATGCCTTTATAATCCCATTATTGAATTTATTTTGAATTTTTATTACATTTTTTGATTAAAACATATTGTAATAGATTGTTTCCTCTAGAAACATGGAGCAAAAGCCATCCATTGTCAAGAAAAGTTCATTTATAGTCAATCAAGCCTAGAAAAGCCTTATTACTCGGTTTAAATGCCTTTATAATCCCATTATTGAATTTATTTTGAATTGTTTTTACATTTTTTGATTAAAACAGATTGTAATTGATTGTTTGCCTCGGGAAACGTGGAGCGAAAGCCATCCATTGTCAAGAAAAGATCATTTATAGTCACTCATGCCTAGAAAAGCCTTATTACTCGGTTTAAATGTCTTTATAATCCCATTATTGAATTTATTTTGAATTTTGTTTACATTTTTTGATTAAAACAGATTGTAATTGATTGTTTGCCTCGGGAAACGTGGAGCGAAAGCCATCCATTGTCAAGAAAAGTTCATTTATAGTCACTCATGCTTAGAAAAGCCTTATTACTCGGTTTAAATGCCTTTATAATCCCATTATTGAATTCATTTTGAATTTTTTTTACATTTTTTGATTAAAACAGATTGTAATTGATTGTTTGCCTCGGGAAAAGTGGAGCGAAAGCCATCCATTGTCAAGAAAAGTTCATTTATAGTCACTCATGCTTAGAAAAGCCTTATTACTCGGTTTAAATGCCTTTATAATCCCATTATTGAATTCATTTTGAATTTTTTTTACATTTTTTGATTAAAACAGATTGTAATTGATTGTTTGCCTCGGGAAACGTGGAGCGAAAGCCATACATTGTCAAGAAAAGTTCATTTATAGTCACTCATGCCTAGAAAAGCCTTATTACTCGGTTTAAATGCCTTTATAATCCCATTATTGAATTTATTTTGAATTTTTTATACATTTTTTGATTAAAACATATTGTAATAGATTGTTTCCTCTAGAAACATGGAGCAAAAGCCATCCATTGTCATGAAAAGTTCATTTATAGTCAATCAAGCCTAGAAAAGCCTTATTACTCGGTTTAAATGCCTTTATAATCCCATTATTGAATTTATTTTGAATTGTTTTTACATTTTTTGATTAAAACAGATTGTAATTGATTGTTTGCCTCGGGAAACGTGGAGCGAAAGCCATCCATTCTCAAGAAAAGATCATTTATAGTCACTCATGCCTAGAAAAGCCTTATTACTCGGTTTAAATGCCTTTATAACCCCATAATTGAATTTATTTTGAATTTTTTTTGCATTTTTTTATTAAAACAGATTGTAATTGATTGTTTACCTCGGGAAACATGGAGCAAAAGCCATCCATTGTCAAGAAAAGTTCATTTATAGTCACTCATGCCTAGAAAAGCCTTATTAATCGGTTTAAATGCCTTTATAATCCCATTATTGAATTTATTTTGAATTTTTTTTACATTTTTTGATTAAAACAGATTGTAATTGATTGTTTGCCTCGGGAAACGTGGAGCGAAAGCCATCCATTGTCAAGAAAAGTTCATTTATAGTCACTCATGCGTAGAAAAGCCTTATTACTCGGTTTAAATGCCTTTATAATCCCATTATTGAATTTATTTTGAATTTTTATTACATTTTTTGATTAAAACATATTGTAATAGATTGTTTCCTCTAGAAACATGGAGCAAAAGCCATCCATTGTCAAGAAAAGTTCATTTATAGTCAATCAAGCCTAGAAAAGCCTTATTACTCGGTTTAAATGCCTTTATAATCCCATTATTGAATTTATTTTGAATTGTTTTTACATTTTTTGATTAAAACAGATTGTAATTGATTGTTTGCCTCGGGAAACGTGGAGCGAAAGCCATCCATTGTCAAGAAAAGATCATTTATAGTCACTCATGCCTAGAAAAGCCTTATTACTCGGTTTAAATGCCTTTATAATCCCATTATTGAATTTATTTTGAATTTTGTTTACATTTTTTGATTAAAACAGATTGTAATTGATTGTTTGCCTCGGGAAACGTGGAGCGAAAGCCATCCATTGTCAAGAAAAGTTCATTTATAGTCACTCATGCTTAGAAAAGCCTTATTACTCGGTTTAAATGCCTTTATAATCCCATTATTGAATTCATTTTGAATTTTTTTTACATTTTTTGATTAAAACAGATTGTAATTGATTGTTTGCCTCGGGAAAAGTGGAGCGAAAGCCATCCATTGTCAAGAAAAGTTCATTTATAGTCACTCATGCTTAGAAAAGCCTTATTACTCGGTTTAAATGCCTTTATAATCCCATTATTGAATTCATTTTGAATTTTTTTTACATTTTTTGATTAAAACAGATTGTAATTGATTGTTTGCCTCGGGAAACGTGGAGCGAAAGCCATACATTGTCAGGAAAAGTTCATTTATAGTCACTCATGCCTAGAAAAGCCTTATTACTCGGTTTAAATGCCTTTATAATCCCATTATTGAATTTATTTTGAATTTTTTTTACATTTTTGATTAAAACATATTGTAATAGATTGTTTCCTCTAGAAACATGGAGCAAAAGCCATCCATTGTCAAGAAAAGTTCATTTATAGTCAATCAAGCCTAGAAAAGCCTTATTACTCGGTTTAAATGCCTTTATAATCCCATTATTGAATTTATTTTGAATTGTTTTTACATTTTTTGATTAAAACAGATTGTAATTGATTGTTTGCCTCGGGAAACGTGGAGCGAAAGCCATCCATTGTAAAGAAAAGATCATTTATAGTCACTCATGCCTAGAAAAGCCTTATTACTCGGTTTAAATGCCTTTATAACCCCATAATTGAATTTATTTTGAATTTTTTTTGCATTTTTTTATTAAAACAGATTGTAATTGATTGTTTACCTCGGGAAACATGGAGCAAAAGCCATCCATTGTCAAGAAAAGTTCATTTATAGTCACTCATGCCTAGAAAAGCCTTATTAATCGGTTTAAATGCCTTTATAATCCCATTATTGAATTTATTTTGAATTGTTTTTACATTTTTTGATTAAAACAGATTGTAATTGATTGTTTGCCTCGGGAAACGTGGAGCGAAAGCCATCCATTGTCAAGAAAAGTTCATTTATAGTCACTCATGCCTAGAAAAGCCTTATTACTCGGTTTAAATGCCTTTATAATCCCATTATTGAATTTATTTTGAATTTTTTTTACATTTTTTGATTAAAACAGATTGTAATTGATTGTTTGCCTCGGGAAACGTGGAGCGAAAGCCATCCATTGTCAAGAAAAGATCATTTATAGTCACTCATGCCTAGAAAAGCCTTATTACTCGGTTTAAATGCCTTTATAATCCCATTATTGAATTTATTTTGAATTTTGTTTACATTTTTTGATTAAAACAGATTGTAATTGATTGTTTGCCTCGGGAAACGTGGAGCGAAAGCCATCCATTGTCAAGAAAAGTTCATTTATAGTCACTCAGGCCTAGAAAAGCCTTATTACTCGGTTTAAATGCCTTTATAATCCCATTATTGAATTTATTTTGAATTGTTTTTACATTTTTTGATTAAAACAGATTGTAATTGATTGTTTGCCTCGGGAAAAGTGGAGCGAAAGCCATCCATTGTCAAGAAAAGTTCATTTATAGTAACTCATGCCTAGAAAAGCCTTATTACTCGGTTTAAATGCCTTTATAATCCCATTATTGAATTCATTTTGAATTTTTTTTACATTTTTTGATTAAAACAGATTGTAATTGATTGTTTGCCTCGGGAAACGTGGAGCGAAAGCCATCCATTGTCAAGAAAAGTTCATTTATAGTCACTCATGCCTAGAAAAGCCTTATTACTCGGTTTAAATGCCTTTATAATCCCATTATTGAATTTATTTTGAATTTTTTTTACATTTTTTGACTAAAACATATTGTAATTGATTGTTTGCCTCGGGAAACGTGGAGCGAAAGCCATACATTGTCAGGAAAAGTTCATTTATAGTCACTCATGCCTAGAAAAGCCTTATTACTCGGTTTAAATGCCTTTATAATCCCATTATTGAATTTATTTTGAATTTTTTTTACATTTTTTGATTAAAACATATTGTAATAGATTGTTTCCTCTAGAAACATGGGGCAAAAGCCATCCATTGTCAAGAAAAGTTCATTTATAGTCAATTAAGCCTAGAAAAGCCTTATTACTCGGTTTAAATGCCTTTATAATCCCATTATTGAATTTATTTTGAATTGTTTTTACATTTTTTGATTAAAACAGATTGTAATTGATTGTTTGCCTCGGGAAACGTGGAGCGAAAGCCATCCATTGTCAAGAAAAGATCATTTATAGTCACTCATGCCTAGAAAAGCCTTATTACTCGGTTTAAATGCCTTTATAATCCCATTATTGAATTTATTTTGAATTTTGTTTACATTTTTTGATTAAAACAGATTGTAATTGATTGTTTGCCTCGGGAAACGTGGAGCGAAAGCCATCCATTGTCAAGAAAAGTTCATTTATAGTCACTCAGGCCTAGAAAAGCCTTATTACTCGGTTTAAATGCCTTTATAATCCCATTATTGAATTTATTTTGAATTGTTTTTACATTTTTTGATTAAAACAGATTGTAATTGATTGTTTGCCTCGGGAAAAGTGGAGCGAAAGCCATCCATTGTCAAGAAAAGTTCATTTATAGTAACTCATGCCTAGAAAAGCCTTATTACTCGGTTTAAATGCCTTTATAATCCCATTATTGAATTCATTTTGAATTTTTTTTACATTTTTTGATTAAAACAGATTGTAATTGATTGTTTGCCTCGGGAAACGTGGAGCGAAAGCCATCCATTGTCAAGAAAAGTTCATTTATAGTCACTCATGCCTAGAAAAGCCTTATTACTCGGTTTAAATGCCTTTATAATCCCATTATTGAATTTATTTTGAATTTTTTTTACATTTTTTGATTAAAACAGATTGTAATTGATTGTTTGCCTCGGGAAACGTGGAGCGAAAGCCATCCATTGTCAAGAAAAGATCATTTATAGTCACTCATGCCTAGAAAAGCCTTATTACTCGGTTTAAATGCCTTTATAACCCCATAATTGAATTTATTTTGAATTTTTTTTGCATTTTTTTATTAAAACAGATTGTAATTGATTGTTTACCTCGGGAAACATGGAGCAAAAGCCATCCATTGTCAAGAAAAGATCATTTATAGTCACTCATGCCTAGAAAAGCCTTATTACTCGGTTTAAATGCCTTTATAATCCCATTATTGAATTTATTTTGAATTGTTTTTACATTTTTTGATTAAAACAGATTGTAATTGATTGTTTGCCTCGGGAAACGTGGAGCGAAAGCCATCCATGGTCAAGAAACGTTCATTTATAGTCAGTCATGCCTAGAAAAGCCTTATTACTCGATTTAAATGCATTTATAATCCCATTATTGAATTTATTTTGAATTTTTTTTACATTTTTTGATTAAAACATATTGTAATTGAATGTTTACCTCTAGAAACATGGAGCAAAAGCCATCCATTGTCAAGAAAAGTTCATTTATAGTCACTCAAGCCTAGAAAAGCCTTATTACTCAGTTTAAATGCCTTTATAATCCAATTATTGAATTTATTTTGAATTTTTTTTACATTTTTTGATTAAACCAGATTGTAATTGATTGTTGACCTCTAGAAACATGGAGCAAAAGCCATCCATTGTCAAGAAAAGTTCATTTATAGTCACTCAAGCCTAGAAAAGCCTTATTACTCAGTTTAAATGCCTTTATAATCCCATTATTGAATTTATTTTGAATTTTTTTTACATTTTTTGATTAAAACAGATTGTAATTGATTGTTTGCCTCGGGAAACGTGGAGCGAAAGCCATCCATTGTCAAGAAAAGATTATTTATAGTCACTCATGCCTAGAAAAGCCTTATTACTCGGTTTAAATGCCTTTATAACCCCATAATTGAATTTATTTTGAATTTTTTTTGCATTTTTTTATTAAAACAGATTGTAATTGATTGTTTACCTCGGGAAACATGGTGCAAAAGCCATCCATTGTCAAGAAAAGTTCATTTATAGTCACTCATGCCTAGAAAAGCCTTATTACTCGGTTTAAATGCCTTTATAATCCCATTATTGAATTTATTTTGAATTTTTTTTACATTTTTTGATTAAAACAGATTGTAATTGATTGTTTGCCTCGGGAAACGTGGAGCGAAAGCCATCCATTGTCAAGAAAAGTTCATTTATAGTCACTCATGCCTAGAAAAGCCTTATTACTCGGTTTAAATGCCTTTATAATCCCATTATTGAATTTATTTTGAATTTTTATTACATTTTTTTATTAAAACATATTGTAATAGATTGTTTCCTCTAGAAACATGAAGCAAAAGCCATCCATTGTCAAGAAAAGTTCATTTATAGTCAATCAAGCCTAGAAAAGCCTTATTACTCGGTTTAAATGCCTTTATAATCCCATTATTGAATTTATTTTGAATTGTTTTTACATTTTTTGATTAAAACAGATTGTAATTGATTGTTTGCCTCGGGAAACGTGGAGCGAAAGCCATCCATTGTCAAGAAAAGATCATTTATAGTCACTCATGCCTAGAAAAGCCTTATTACTCGGTTTAAATGCCTTTATAATCCCATTATTGAATTTATTTTGAATTTTGTTTACATTTTTTGATTAAAACAGATTGTAATTGATTGTTTGCCTCGGGAAACGTGGAGCGAAAGCCATCCATTGTCAAGAAAAGTTCATTTATAGTCACTCATGCCTAGAAAAGCCTTATTACTCGGTTTAAATGCCTTTATAATCCCATTATTGAATTTATTTTGAATTGTTTTTACATTTTTTGATTAAAACAGATTGTAATTGATTGTTTGCCTCGGGAAAAGTGGAGCGAAAGCCATCCATTGTCAAGAAAAGTTCATTTATAGTCACTCATGCCTAGAAAAGCCTTATTACTCGGTTTAAATGCCTTTATAATCCCATTATTGAATTTATTTTGAATTTTTTTTACATTTTTTGACTAAAACATATTGTAATTGATTGTTTGCCTCGGGAAACGTGGAGCGAAAGCCATACATTGTCAGGAAAAGTTCATTTATAGTCACTCATGCCTAGAAAAGCCTTATTACTCGGTTTAAATGCCTTTATAATCCCATTATTGAATTTATTTTGAATTTTTATTACATTTTTTGATTAAAACATATTGTAATAGATTGTTTCCTCTAGAAACATGGAGCAAAAGCCATCCATTGTCAAGAAAAGTTCATTTATAGTCAATCAAGCCTAGAAAAGCCTTATTACTCGGTTTAAATGCCTTTATAATCCCATTATTGAATTTATTTTGAATTGTTTTTACATTTTTTGATTCAAACAGATTGTAATTGATTGTTTGCCTCGGGAAACGTGGAGCGAAAGCCATCCATTGTAAAGAAAAGATCATTTATAGTCACTCATGCCTAGAAAAGCCTTATTACTCGGTTTAAATGCCTTTATAATCCCATTATTGAATTTATTTTGAATTTTGTTTACATTTTTTGATTAAAACAGATTGTAATTGATTGTTTGCCTCGGGAAACGTGGAGCGAAAGCCATCCATTGTAAAGAAAAGATCATTTATAGTCACTCATGCCTAGAAAAGCCTTATTACTCGGTTTAAATGCCTTTATAATCCCATTATTGAATTTATTTTGAATTTTGTTTACATTTTTTGATTAAAACAGATTGTAATTGATTGTTTACCTCGGGAAACGTGGAGCGAAAGCCATCCATGGTCAAGAAAAGTTCATTTATAGTCAGTCATGCCTAGAAAAGCCTTATTACTCGATTTAAATGCATTTATAATCCCATTATTGAATTTATTTTGAATTTTTTTTACATATGTTGATTAAAACATATTGTAATTGAATGTTTACCTCTAGAAACATGGAGCAAAAGCCATCCATTGTCAAGAAAAGTTCATTTATAGTCACTCAAGCCTAGAAAAGCCTTATTACTTAGTTTAAATGCCTTTATAATCCAATTATTGAATTTATTTTGAATTGTTTTTACATTTTTTGATTAAAACATATTGTTATTGAATGTTGACCTCTAGAAACATGGAGCAAAAGCCATCCATTGTCAAGAAAAGTTCATTTATAGTCACTCAAGCCTAGAAAAGCCTTATTACTCAGTTTAAATGCCTTTATAATCCCATTATTGAATTTATTTTGAATTTTTTTTACATTTTTTGATTAAAACAGATTGTAATTGATTGTTTGCCTCGGGAAACGTGGAGCGAAAGCCATCCATTGTCAAGAAAAGATCATTTATAGTCACTCATGCCTAGAAAAGCCTTATTACTCGGTTTAAATGCCTTTATAACCCCATAATTGAATTTATTTTGAATTTGTTTTGCATTTTTTTATTAAAACAGATTGTAATTGATTGTTTACCTCGGGAAACATGGAGCAAAAGCCATCCATTGTCAAGAAAAGTTCATTTATAGTCACTCATGCCTAGAAAAGCCTTATTACTCGGTTTAAATGCCTTTATAATCCCATTATTGAATTTATTTTGAATTTTTTTTACATTTTTTGATTAAAACAGATTGTAATTGATTGTTTGCCTCGGGAAACGTGGAGCGAAAGCCATCCATTGTCAAGAAAAGTTCATTTATAGTCACTCATGCCTAGAAAAGCCTTATTACTCGGTTTAAATGCCTTTATAATCCCATTATTGAATTTATTTTGAATTTTTATTACATTTTTTGATTAAAACATATTGTAATAGATTGTTTCCTCTAGAAACATGAAGCAAAAGCCATCCATTGTCAAGAAAAGTTCATTTATAGTCAATCAAGCCTAGAAAAGCCTTATTACTCGGTTTAAATGCCTTTATAATCCCATTATTGAATTTATTTTGAATTGTTTTTACATTTTTTGATTAAAACATATTGTAATTGATTGTTTGCCTCGGGAAACGTGGAGCGAAAGCCATCCATTGTCAAGAAAAGATCATTTATAGTCACTCATGCCTAGAAAAGCCTTATTACTCGGTTTAAATGCCTTTATAATCCCATTATTGAATTTATTTTGAATTTTGTTTACATTTTTTGATTAAAACAGATTGTAATTGATTGTTTGCCTCGGGAAACGTGGAGCGAAAGCCATCCATTGTCAAGAAAAGTTCATTTATAGTCACTCATGCCTAGAAAAGCCTTATTACTCGGTTTAAATGCCTTTATAATCCCATTATTGAATTTATTTTGAATTGTTTTTACGTTTTTTGATTAAAACAGATTGTAATTGATTGTTTGCCTCGGGAAAAGTGGAGCGAAAGCCATCCATTGTCAAGAAAAGTTCATTTATAGTCACTCATGCCTAGAAAAGCCTTATTACTCGGTTTAAATGCCTTTATAATCCCATTATTGAATTTATTTTGAATTTTTTTTACATTTTTTGACTAAAACATATTGTAATTGATTGTTTGCCTCGGGAAACGTGGAGCGAAAGCCATACATTGTCAGGAAAAGTTCATTTATAGTCACTCATGCCTAGAAAAGCCTTATTACTCGGTTTAAATGCCTTTATAATCCCATTATTGAATTTATTTTGAATTTTTATTACATTTTTTGATTAAAACATATTGTAATAGATTGTTTCCTCTAGAAACATGGAGCAAAAGCCATCCATTGTCAAGAAAAGTTCATTTATAGTCAATCAAGCCTAGAAAAGCCTTATTACTCGGTTTAAATGCCTTTATAATCCCATTATTGAATTTATTTTGAATTGTTTTTACATTTTTTGATTAAAACAGATTGTAATTGATTGTTTGCCTCGGGAAACGTGGAGTGAAAGCCATCCATTGTAAAGAAAAGATCATTTATAGTCACTCATGCCTAGAAAAGCCTTATTACTCGGTTTAAATGCCTTTATAATCCCATTATTGAATTTATTTTGAATTTTGTTTACATTTTTTGATTAAAACAGATTGTAATTGATTGTTTGCCTCGGGAAACGTGGAGCGAAAGCCATCCATTGTAAAGAAAAGATCATTTATAGTCACTCATGCCTAGAAAAGCCTTATTACTCGGTTTAAATGCCTTTATAATCCCATTATTGAATTTATTTTGAATTTTGTTTACATTTTTTGATTAAAACAGATTGTAATTGATTGTTTACCTCGGGAAACGTGGAGCGAAAGCCATCCATGGTCAAGAAAAGTTCATTTATAGTCAGTCATGCCTAGAAAAGCCTTATTACTCGAGTTAAATGCATTTATAATCCCATTATTGAATTTATTTTGAATTTTTTTTACATATTTTGATTAAAACATATTGTAATTGAATGTTTACCTCTAGAAACATGGAGCAAAAGCCATCCATTGTCAAGAAAAGTTCATTTATAGTCACTCAAGCCTAGAAAAGCCTTATTACTCAGTTTAAATGCCTTTATAATCCAATTATTGAATTTATTTTGAATTGTTTTTACATTTTTTGATTAAAACATATTGTAATTGAATGTTGACCTCTAGAAACATGGAGCAAAAGCCATCCATTGTCAAGAAAAGTTCATTTATAGTCACTCAAGCCTAGAAAAGCCTTATTACTCAGTTTAAATGCCTTTATGATCCCATTATTGAATTTATTTTGAATTTTTTTTACATTTTTTGATTAAAACAGATTGTAATTGATTGTTTGCCTCGGGAAACGTGGAGCGAAAGCCATCCATTGTCAAGAAAAGATCATTTATAGTCACTCATGCCTAGAAAAGCCTTATTACTCGGTTTAAATGCCTTTATAACCCCATAATTGAATTTATTTTGAATTTTTTTTGCATTTTTTTATTAAAACAGATTGTAATTGATTGTTTACCTCGGGAAACATGGAGCAAAAGCCATCCATTGTCAAGAAAAGTTCATTTATAGTCACTCATGCCTAGAAAAGCCTTATTACTCGGTTTAAATGCCTTTATAATCCCATTATTGAATTTATTTTGAATTTTTTTTACATTTTTTGATTAAAACAGATTGTAATTGATTGTTTGCCTCGGGAAACGTGGAGCGAAAGCCATCCATTGTCAAGAAAAGTTCATTTATAGTCACTCATGCCTAGAAAAGCCTTATTACTCGGTTTAAATGCCTTTATAATCCCATTATTGAATTTATTTTGAATTTTTATTACATTTTTTGATTAAAACATATTGTAATAGATTGTTTCCTCTAGAAACATGAAGCAAAAGCCATCCATTGTCAAGAAAAGTTCATTTATAGTCAATCAAGCCTAGAAAAGCCTTATTACTCGGTTTAAATGCCTTTATAATCCCATTATTGAATTTATTTTGAATTGTTTTTACATTTTTTGATTAAAACAGATTGTAATTGATTGTTTGCCTCGGGAAACGTGGAGCGAAAGCCATCCATTGTCAAGAAAAGATCATTTATAGTCACTCATGCCTAGAAAAGCCTTATTACTCGGTTTAAATGCCTTTATAATCCCATTATTGAATCTATTTTGAATTTTGTTTACATTTTTTGATTAAAACAGATTGTAATTGATTGTTTGCCTCGGGAAACGTGGAGCGAAAGCCATCCATTGTCAAGAAAAGTTCATTTATAGTCACTCATGCCTAGAAAAGCCTTATTACTCGGTTTAAAAGCCTTTATAATCCCATTATTGAATTTATTTTGAATTGTTTTTACATTTTTTGATTAAAACAGATTGTAATTGATTGTTTGCCTCGGGAAAAGTGGAGCGAAAGCCATCCATTGTCAAGAAAAGTTCATTTATAGTAACTCATGCCTAGAAAAGCCTTATTACTCGGTTTAAATGCCTTTATAATCCCATTATTGAATTCATTTTGAATTTTTTTTACATTTTTTGATTAAAACAGATTGTAATTGATTGTTTGCCTCGGCAAACGTGGAGCGAAAGCCATACATTGTCAAGAAAAGTTCATTTATAGTCACTCATGCCTAGAAAAGCCTTATTACTCGGTTTAAATGCCTTTATAATCCCATTATTGAATTTATTTTGAATTTTTTTTACATTTTTTGATTAAAACATATTGTAATTGATTGTTTCCTCTAGAAACATGGAGCAAAAGCCATCCATTGTGAAGAAAAGTTCATTTATAGTCAATCAAGCCTAGAAAAGCCTTATTACTCGGTTTAAATGCCTTTATAATCCCATTATTGAATTTATTTTGAATTGTTTTTACATTTTTTGATTAAAACAGATTGTAATTGATTGTTTGCCTCGGGAAACGTGGAGCGAAAGCCATCCATTGTCAAGAAAAGTTCATTTATAGTCACTCATGCCTAGAAAAGCCTTATTACTCGGTTTAAATGCCTTT
Source organism: Theobroma cacao (assembly GCF_053813885.1). Taxonomy (NCBI): domain Eukaryota; kingdom Viridiplantae; phylum Streptophyta; class Magnoliopsida; order Malvales; family Malvaceae; genus Theobroma; species Theobroma cacao. The sequence goes on along the minus strand of NC_142644.1, from coordinate 12,944,700 downwards.
ATAATCCCATTATTGAATTTATTTTGAATTTTTTTTACATTTTTTGATTAAAACAGGTTGTAATTGATTGTTTGCCTCGGGAAACGTGGAGCGAAAGCCATCCATTGTCAAGAAAAGATCATTTATAGTCACTCATGCCTAGAAAAGCCTTATTACTCGGTTTAAATGCCTTTATAACCCCATAATTGAATTTATTTTGAATTTTTTTTGCATTTTTTTATTAAAACAGATTGTAATTGATTGTTTACCTCGGGAAACATGGAGCAAAAGCCATCCATTGTCAAGAAAAGTTCATTTATAGTCACTCATGCCTAGAAAAGCCTTATTACTCGGTTTAAATGCCTTTATAATCCCATTATTGAATTTATTTTGAATTTTTTTTACATTTTTTGATTAAAACAGATTGTAATTGATTGTTTGCCTCGGGAAACGTGGAGCGAAAGCCATCCATTGTCAAGAAAAGTTCATTTATAGTCACTCATGCCTAGAAAAGCCTTATTACTCGGTTTAAATGCCTTTATAATCCCATTATTGAATTTATTTTGAATTTTTATTACATTTTTTTATTAAAACATATTGTAATAGATTGTTTCCTCTAGAAACATGGAGCAAAAGCCATCCATTGTCAAGAAAAGTTCATTTATAGTCAATCAAGCCTAGAAAAGCCTTATTACTCGGTTTAAATGCCTTTATAATCCCATTATTGAATTTATTTTGAATTGTTTTTACATTTTTTGATTAAAACAGATTGTAATTGATTGTTTGCCTCGGGAAACGTGGAGCGAAAGCCATCCATTGTCAAGAAAAGATCATTTATAGTCACTCATGCCTAGAAAAGCCTTATTACTCGGTTTAAATGCCTTTATAATCCCATTATTGAATTTATTTTGAATTTTGTTTACATTTTTTGATTAAAACAGATTGTAATTGATTGTTTGCCTCGGGAAACGTGGAGCGAAAGCCATCCATTGTCAAGAAAAGTTCATTTATAGTCACTCATGCCTAGAAAAGCCTTATTACTCGGTTTAAATGCCTTTATAATCCCATTATTGAATTTATTTTGAATTGTTTTTACATTTTTTGATTAAAACAGATTGTAATTGATTGTTTGCCTCGGGAAAAGTGGAGGGAAAGCCATCCATTGTCAAGAAAAGTTCATTTATAGTCACTCATGCCTAGAAAAGCCTTATTACTCGGTTTAAAAGCCTTTATAATCCCATTATTGAATTTATTTTGAATTGTTTTTACATTTTTTGATTAAAACAGATTGTAATTGATTGTTTGCCTCGGGAAAAGTGGAGCGAAAGCCATCCATTGTGAAGAAAAGTTCATTTATAGTAACTCATGCCTAGAAAAGCCTTATTACTCGGTTTAAATGCCTTTATAATCCCATTATTGAATTCATTTTGAATTTTTTTTACATTTTTTGATTAAAACAGATTGTAATTGATTGTTTGCCTCGGCAAACGTGGAGCGAAAGCCATACATTGTCAAGAAAAGTTCATTTATAGTCACTCATGCCTAGAAAAGCCTTATTACTCGGTTTAAATGCCTTTATAATCCCATTATTGAATTTATTTTGAATTTTTTTTACATTTTTTGATTAAAACATATTGTAATTGATTGTTTCCTCTAGAAACATGGAGCAAAAGCCATCCATTGTGAAGAAAAGTTCATTTATAGTCAATCAAGCCTAGAAAAGCCTTATTACTCGGTTTAAATGCCTTTATAATCCCATTATTGAATTTATTTTGAATTGTTTTTACATTTTTTGATTAAAACAGATTGTAATTGATTGTTTGCCTCGGGAAACGTGGAGCGAAAGCCATCCATTGTCAAGAAAAGTTCATTTATAGTCACTCATGCCTAGAAAAGCCTTATTACTCGGTTTAAATGCCTTTATAATCCCATTATTGAATTTATTTTGAATTTTTTTTGCATTTTTTTATTAAAACAGATTGTAATTGATTGTTTACCTCGGGAAACATGGAGCAAAAGCCATCCATTGTCAAGAAAAGATCATTTATAGTCACTCATGCCTAGAAAAGCCTTATTACTCGGTTTAAATGCCTTTATAATCCCATTATTGAATTTATTTTGAATTTTTTTTACATTTTTTGATTAAAACAGATTGTAATTGATTGTTTGCCTCGGGAAACGTGGAGCGAAAGCCATCCATTGTCAAGAAAAGATCATTTATAGTCACTCATGCCTAGAAAAGCCTTATTACTCGGTTTAAATGCCTTTATAACCCCATAATTGAATTTATTTTGAATTTTTTTTGCATTTTTTTATTAAAACAGATTGTAATTGATTGTTTACCTCGGGAAACATGGAGCAAAAGCCATCCATTGTCAAGAAAAGTTCATTTATAGTCACTCATGCCTAGAAAAGCCTTATTACTCGGTTTAAATGCCTTTATAATCCCATTATTGAATTTATTTTGAATTTTTTTTACATTTTTTGATTAAAACAGATTGTAATTGATTGTTTGCCTCGGGAAACGTGGAGCGAAAGCCATCCATTGTCAAGAAAAGTTCATTTATAGTCACTCATGCCTAGAAAAGCCTTATTACTCGGTTTAAATGCCTTTATAATCCCATTATTGAATTTATTTTGAATTTTTATTACATTTTTTTATTAAAACATATTGTAATAGATTGTTTCCTCTAGAAACATGGAGCAAAAGCCATCCATTGTCAAGAAAAGTTCATTTATAGTCAATCAAGCCTAGAAAAGCCTTATTACTCGGTTTAAATGCCTTTATAATCCCATTATTGAATTTATTTTGAATTGTTTTTACATTTTTTGATTAAAACAGATTGTAATTGATTGTTTGCCTCGGGAAACGTGGAGCGAAAGCCATCCATTGTCAAGAAAAGATCATTTATAGTCACTCATGCCTAGAAAAGCCTTATTACTCGGTTTAAATGCCTTTATAATCCCATTATTGAATTTATTTTGAATTTTGTTTACATTTTTTGATTAAAACAGATTGTAATTGATTGTTTGCCTCGGGAAACGTGGAGCGAAAGCCATCCATTGTCAAGAAAAGTTCATTTATAGTCACTCATGCCTAGAAAAGCCTTATTACTCGGTTTAAATGCCTTTATAATCCCATTATTGAATTTATTTTGAATTGTTTTTACATTTTTTGATTAAAACAGATTGTAATTGATTGTTTGCCTCGGGAAAAGTGGAGCGAAAGCCATCCATTGTCAAGAAAAGTTCATTTATAGTCACTCATGCCTAGAAAAGCCTTATTACTCGGTTTAAATGCCTTTATAATCCCATTATTGAATTTATTTTGAATTTTTTTTACATTTTTTGACTAAAACATATTGTAATTGATTGTTTGCCTCGGGAAACGTGGAGCGAAAGCCATACATTGTCAGGAAAAGTTCATTTATAGTCACTCATGCCTAGAAAAGCCTTATTACTCGGTTTAAATGCCTTTATAATCCCATTATTGAATTTATTTTGAATTTTTATTACATTTTTTGATTAAAACATATTGTAATAGATTGTTTCCTCTAGAAACATGGAGCAAAAGCCATCCATTGTCAAGAAAAGTTCATTTATAGTCAATCAAGCCTAGAAAAGCCTTATTACTCGGTTTAAATGCCTTTATAATCCCATTATTGAATTTATTTTGAATTGTTTTTACATTTTTTGATTAAAACAGATTGTAATTGATTGTTTGCCTCGGGAAACGTGGAGCAAAAGCCATCCATTGTAAAGAAAAGATCATTTATAGTCACTCATGCCTAGAAAAGCCTTATTACTCGGTTTAAATGCCTTTATAATCCCATTATTGAATTTATTTTGAATTTTGTTTACATTTTTTGATTAAAACAGATTGTAATTGATTGTTTACCTCGGGAAACGTGGAGCGAAAGCCATCCATGGTCAAGAAAAGTTCATTTATAGTCAGTCATGCCTAGAAAAGCCTTATTACTAGATTTAAATGCATTTATAATCCCATTATTGAATTTATTTTGAATTTTTTTTACATATTTTGATTAAAACATATTGTAATTGAATGTTTACCTCTAGAAACATGGAGCAAAAGCCATCCATTGTCAAGAAAAGTTCATTTATAGTCACTCAAGCCTAGAAAAGCCTTATTACTCAGTTTAAATGCCTTTATAATCCCATTATTGAATTTATTTTGAATTTTTTTTACATTTTTTGATTAAAACAGATTGTAATTGATTGTTTGCCTCGGGAAACGTGGAGCGAAAGCAATCCATTGTCATGAAAAGTTCATTTATAGTCACTCATGCCTAGAAAAGCCTTATTACTCGGTTTAAATGCCTTTATAATCCAATTATTGAATTTATTTTGAATTGTTTTTACATTTTTTGATTAAAACATATTGTAATTGAATGTTGACCTCTAGAAACATGGAGCAAAAGCCATCCATTGTCAAGAAAAGTTCATTTATAGTCACTCAAGCCTAGAAAAGCCTTATTACTCAGTTTAAATGCCTTTATAATCCCATTATTGAATTTATTTTGAATTGTTTTTACATTTTTTGATTAAAACAGATTGTAATTGATTGTTTGCCTCGGGAAAAGTGGAGCGAAAGCCATCCATTGTCAAGAAAAGTTCATTTATAGTCACTCATGCCTAGAAAAGCCTTATTACTCGGTTTAAAAGCCTTTATAATCCCATTATTGAATTTATTTTGAATTGTTTTTACATTTTTTGATTAAAACAGATTGTAATTGATTGTTTGCCTCGGGAAACGTGGAGCGAAAGCCATCCATTGTCAAGAAAAGATCATTTATAGTCACTCATGCCTAGAAAAGCCTTATTACTCGGTTTAAAAGCCTTTATAATCCCATTATTGAATTTATTTTGAATTGTTTTTACATTTTTTGATTAAAACAGATTGTAATTGATTGTTTGCCTCGGGAAAAGTGGAGCGAAAGCCATCCATTGTGAAGAAAAGTTCATTTATAGTAACTCATGCCTAGAAAAGCCTTATTACTCGGTTTAAATGCCTTTATAATCCCATTATTGAATTCATTTTGAATTTTTTTTACATTTTTTGATTAAAACAGATTGTAATTGATTGTTTGCCTCGGCAAACGTGGAGCGAAAGCCATACATTGTCAAGAAAAGTTCATTTATAGTCACTCATGCCTAGAAAAGCCTTATTACTCGGTTTAAATGCCTTTATAATCCCATTATTGAATTTATTTTGAATTTTTTTTACATTTTTTGATTAAAACATATTGTAATTGATTGTTTCCTCTAGAAACATGGAGCAAAAGCCATCCATTGTGAAGAAAAGTTCATTTATAGTCAATCAAGCCTAGAAAAGCCTTATTACTCGGTTTAAATGCCTTTATAATCCCATTATTGAATTTATTTTGAATTGTTTTTACATTTTTTGATTAAAACAGATTGTAATTGATTGTTTGCCTCGGGAAACGTGGAGCGAAAGCCATCCATTGTCAAGAAAAGTTCATTTATAGTCACTCATGCCTAGAAAAGCCTTATTACTCGGTTTAAATGCCTTTATAATCCCATTATTGAATTTATTTTGAATTTTTTTTGCATTTTTTTATTAAAACAGATTGTAATTGATTGTTTACCTCGGGAAACATGGAGCAAAAGCCATCCATTGTCAAGAAAAGATCATTTATAGTCACTCATGCCTAGAAAAGCCTTATTACTCGGTTTAAATGCCTTTATAATCCCATTATTGAATTTATTTTGAATTTTTTTTACATTTTTTGATTAAAACAGATTGTAATTGATTGTTTGCCTCGGGAAACGTGGAGCGAAAGCCATCCATTGTCAAGAAAAGATCATTTATAGTCACTCATGCCTAGAAAAGCCTTATTACTCGGTTTAAATGCCTTTATAACCCCATAATTGAATTTTTTTTGAATTTTTTTTGCATTTTTTTATTAAAACAGATTGTAATTGATTGTTTACCTCGGGAAACATGGAGCAAAAGCCATCCATTGTCAAGAAAAGTTCATTTATAGTCACTCATGCCTAGAAAAGCCTTATTACTCGGTTTAAATGCCTTTATAATCCCATTATTGAATTTATTTTGAATTTTTTTTACATTTTTTGATTAAAACAGATTGTAATTGATTGTTTGCCTCGGGAAACGTGGAGCGAAAGCCATCCATTGTCAAGAAAAGTTCATTTATAGTCACTCATGCCTAGAAAAGCCTTATTACTCGGTTTAAATGCCTTTATAATCCCATTATTGAATTTATTTTGAATTTTTATTACATTTTTTTATTAAAACATATTGTAATAGATTGTTTCCTCTAGAAACATGGAGCAAAAGCCATCCATTGTCAAGAAAAGTTCATTTATAGTCAATCAAGCCTAGAAAAGCCTTATTACTCGGTTTAAATGCCTTTATAATCCCATTATTGAATTTATTTTGAATTGTTTTTACATTTTTTGATTAAAACAGATTGTAATTGATTGTTTGCCTCGGGAAACGTGGAGCGAAAGCCATCCATTGTCAAGAAAAGATCATTTATAGTCACTCATGCCTAGAAAAGCCTTATTACTCGGTTTAAATGCCTTTATAATCCCATTATTGAATTTATTTTGAATTTTGTTTACATTTTTTGATTAAAACAGATTGTAATTGATTGTTTGCCTCGGGAAACGTGGAGCGAAAGCCATCCATTGTCAAGAAAAGTTCATTTATAGTCACTCATGCCTAGAAAAGCCTTATTACTCGGTTTAAATGCCTTTATAATCCCATTATTGAATTTATTTTGAATTGTTTTTACATTTTTTGATTAAAACAGATTGTAATTGATTGTTTGCCTCGGGAAAAGTGGAGCGAAAGCCATCCATTGTCAAGAAAAGTTCATTTATAGTCACTCATGCCTAGAAAAGCCTTATTACTCGGTTTAAATGCCTTTATAATCCCATTATTGAATTTATTTTGAATTTTTTTTACATTTTTTGACTAAAACATATTGTAATTGATTGTTTGCCTCGGGAAACGTGGAGCGAAAGCCATACATTGTCAGGAAAAGTTCATTTATAGTCACTCATGCCTAGAAAAGCCTTATTACTCGGTTTAAATGCCTTTATAATCCCATTATTGAATTTATTTTGAATTTTTATTACATTTTTTGATTAAAACATATTGTAATAGATTGTTTCCTCTAGAAACATGGAGCAAAAGCCATCCATTGTCAAGAAAAGTTCATTTATAGTCAATCAAGCCTAGAAAAGCCTTATTACTCGGTTTAAATGCCTTTATAATCCCATTATTGAATTTATTTTGAATTGTTTTTACATTTTTTGATTAAAACAGATTGTAATTGATTGTTTGCCTCGGGAAACGTGGAGCAAAAGCCATCCATTGTAAAGAAAAGATCATTTATAGTCACTCATGCCTAGAAAAGCCTTATTACTCGGTTTAAATGCCTTTATAATCCCATTATTGAATTTATTTTGAATTTTGTTTACATTTTTTGATTAAAACAGATTGTAATTGATTGTTTACCTCGGGAAACGTGGAGCGAAAGCCATCCATGGTCAAGAAAAGTTCATTTATAGTCACTCATGCCTAGAAAAGCCTTATTACTAGATTTAAATGCATTTATAATCCCATTATTGAATTTATTTTGAATTTTTTTTACATATTTTGATTAAAACATATTGTAATTGAATGTTTACCTCTAGAAACATGGAGCAAAAGCCATCCATTGTCAAGAAAAGTTCATTTATAGTCACTCAAGCCTAGAAAAGCCTTATTACTCAGTTTAAATGCCTTTATAATCCCATTATTGAATTTATTTTGAATTTTTTTTACATTTTTTGATTAAAACAGATTGTAATTGATTGTTTGCCTCGGGAAACGTGGAGCGAAAGCCATCCATTGTCATGAAAAGTTCATTTATAGTCACTCATGCCTAGAAAAGCCTTATTACTCGGTTTAAATGCCTTTATAATCCAATTATTGAATTTATTTTGAATTGTTTTTACATTTTTTGATTAAAACATATTGTAATTGAATGTTGACCTCTAGAAACATGGAGCAAAAGCCATCCATTGTCAAGAAAAGTTCATTTATAGTCACTCAAGCCTAGAAAAGCCTTATTACTCAGTTTAAATGCCTTTATAATCCCATTATTGAATTTATTTTGAATTGTTTTTACATTTTTTGATTAAAACAGATTGTAATTGATTGTTTGCCTCGGGAAAAGTGGAGCGAAAGCCATCCATTGTCAAGAAAAGTTCATTTATAGTCACTCATGCCTAGAAAAGCCTTATTACTCGGTTTAAAAGCCTTTATAATCCCATTATTGAATTTATTTTGAATTGTTTTTACATTTTTTGATTAAAACAGATTGTAATTGATTGTTTGCCTCGGGAAACGTGGAGCGAAAGCCATCCATTGTCAAGAAAAGATCATTTATAGTCACTCATGCCTAGAAAAGCCTTATTACTCGGTTTAAAAGCCTTTATAATCCCATTATTGAATTTATTTTGAATTGTTTTTACATTTTTTGATTAAAACAGATTGTAATTGATTGTTTGCCTCGGGAAAAGTGGAGCGAAAGCCATCCATTGTCAAGAAAAGTTCATTTATAGTAACTCATGCCTAGAAAAGCCTTATTACTCGGTTTAAATGCCTTTATAATCCCATTATTGAATTCATTTTGAATTTTTTTTACATTTTTTGATTAAAACAGATTGTAATTGATTGTTTGCCTCGGCAAACGTGGAGCGAAAGCCATACATTGTCAAGAAAAGTTCATTTATAGTCACTCATGCCTAGAAAAGCCTTATTACTCGGTTTAAATGCCTTTATAATCCCATTATTGAATTTATTTTGAATTTTTTTTACATTTTTTGATTAAAACATATTGTAATTGATTGTTTCCTCTAGAAACATGGAGCAAAAGCCATCCATTGTGAAGAAAAGTTCATTTATAGTCAATCAAGCCTAGAAAAGCCTTATTACTCGGTTTAAATGCCTTTATAATCCCATTATTGAATTTATTTTGAATTGTTTTTACATTTTTTGATTAAAACAGATTGTAATTGATTGTTTGCCTCGGGAAACGTGGAGCGAAAGCCATCCATTGTCAAGAAAAGTTCATTTATAGTCACTCATGCCTAGAAAAGCCTTATTACTCGGTTTAAATGCCTTTATAATCCCATTATTGAATTTATTTTGAATTTTTTTTACATTTTTTGACTAAAACAGATTGTAATTGATTGTTTGCCTCGGGAAACGTGGAGCGAAAGCCATCCATTGTCAAGAAAAGTTCATTTATAGTCACTCATGCCTAGAAAAGCCTTATTACTCGGTTTAAATGCCTTTATAACCCCATTATTGAATTTATTTTGAATTTTTTTTTTACATTTTTGGATTAAAACATATTGTAATTGAATATTTACCTCTGGAAACATGGAGCAAAAGCCATCCATTGTGAAGAAAAGTTCATTTATAGTCAATCAAGCCTAGAAAAGCCTTATTACTCGGTTTAAATGCCTTAATAATCCCATAATTGAATTTATTTTGAATTTTTTTTGCATTTTTTTATTAAAACAGATTGTAATTGATTGTTTACCTCGGGAAACATGGAGCAAAAGCCATCCATTGTCAAGAAAAGTTCATTTATAGTCACTCATGCCTAGAAAAGCCTTATTACTCGGTTTAAATGCCTTTATAATCCCATTATTGAATTTATTTTGAATTTTTTTTACATTTTTTGATTAAAACAGATTGTAATTGATTGTTTGCCTCGGGAAACGTGGAGCGAAAGCCATCCATTGTCAAGAAAAGTTCATTTATAGTCACTCATGCCTAGAAAAGCCTTATTACTCGGTTTAAATGCCTTTATAATCCCATTATTGAATTTATTTTGAATTTTGTTTACATTTTTTGATTAAAACAGATTGTAATTGATTGTTTGCCTCGGGAAACGTGGAGCGAAAGCCATCCATTGTCAAGAAAAGTTCATTTATAGTCACTCATGCCTAGAAAAGCCTTATTACTCGGTTTAAATGCCTTTATAATCCCATTATTGAATTTATTTTGAATTGTTTTTACATTTTTTGATTAAAACAGATTGTAATTGATTGTTTGCCTCGGGAAAAGTGGAGCGAAAGCCATCCATTGTCAAGAAAAGTTCATTTATAGTCACTCATGCCTAGAAAAGCCTTATTACTCGGTTTAAAAGCCTTTATAATCCCATTATTGAATTTATTTTGAATTGTTTTTACATTTTTTGATTAAAACAGATTGTAATTGATTGTTTGCCTCGGGAAAAGTGGAGCGAAAGCCATCCATTGTGAAGAAAAGTTCATTTATAGTAACTCATGCCTAGAAAAGCCTTATTACTCGGTTTAAATGCCTTTATAATCCCATTATTGAATTCATTTTGAATTTTTTTTACATTTTTTGATTAAAACAGATTGTAATTGATTGTTTGCCTCGGCAAACGTGGAGCGAAAGCCATACATTGTCAAGAAAAGTTCATTTATAGTCACTCATGCCTAGAAAAGCCTTATTACTCGGTTTAAATGCCTTTATAATCCCATTATTGAATTTATTTTGAATTTTTTTTACATTTTTTGATTAAAACATATTGTAATTGATTGTTTCCTCTAGAAACATGGAGCAAAAGCCATCCATTGTGAAGAAAAGTTCATTTATAGTCAATCAAGCCTAGAAAAGCCTTATTACTCGGTTTAAATGCCTTTATAATCCCATTATTGAATTTATTTTGAATTGTTTTTACATTTTTTGATTAAAACAGATTGTAATTGATTGTTTGCCTCGGGAAACGTGGAGCGAAAGCCATCCATTGTCAAGAAAAGTTCATTTATAGTCACTCATGCCTAGAAAAGCCTTATTACTCGGTTTAAATGCCTTTATAATCCCATTATTGAATTTATTTTGAATTTTTTTTGCATTTTTTGATTAAAACAGATTGTAATTGATTGTTTGCCTCGGGAAAAGTGGAGCGAAAGCCATCCATTGTCAAGAAAAGTTCATTTATAGTCACTCATGCCTAGAAAAGCCTTATTACTCGGTTTAAAAGCCTTTATAATCCCATTATTGAATTTATTTTGAATTGTTTTTACATTTTTTGATTAAAACAGATTGTAATTGATTGTTTGCCTCGGGAAAAGTGGAGCGAAAGCCATCCATTGTGAAGAAAAGTTCATTTATAGTAACTCATGCCTAGAAAAGCCTTATTACTCGGTTTAAATGCCTTTATAATCCCATTATTGAATTCATTTTGAATTTTTTTTACATTTTTTGATTAAAACAGATTGTAATTGATTGTTTGCCTCGGCAAACGTGGAGCGAAAGCCATACATTGTCAAGAAAAGTTCATTTATAGTCACTCATGCCTAGAAAAGCCTTATTACTCGGTTTAAATGCCTTTATAATCCCATTATTGAATTTATTTTGAATTTTTTTTACATTTTTTGATTAAAACATATTGTAATTGATTGTTTCCTCTAGAAACATGGAGCAAAAGCCATCCATTGTGAAGAAAAGTTCATTTATAGTCAATCAAGCCTAGAAAAGCCTTATTACTCGGTTTAAATGCCTTTATAATCCCATTATTGAATTTATTTTGAATTGTTTTTACATTTTTTGATTAAAACAGATTGTAATTGATTGTTTGCCTCGGGAAACGTGGAGCGAAAGCCATCCATTGTCAAGAAAAGTTCATTTATAGTCACTCATGCCTAGAAAAGCCTTATTACTCGGTTTAAATGCCTTTATAATCCCATTATTGAATTTATTTTGAATTTTTTTTGCATTTTTTTATTAAAACAGATTGTAATTGATTGTTTACCTCGGGAAACATGGAGCAAAAGCCATCCATTGTCAAGAAAAGATCATTTATAGTCACTCATGCCTAGAAAAGCCTTATTACTCGGTTTAAATGCCTTTATAATCCCATTATTGAATTTATTTTGAATTTTGTTTACATTTTTTGATTAAAACAGATTGTAATTGATTGTTTGCCTCGGGAAACGTGGAGCGAAAGCCATCCATTGTCAAGAAAAGTTCATTTATAGTCACTCATGCCTAGAAAAGCCTTATTACTCGGTTTAAATGCCTTTATAATCCCATTATTGAATTTATTTTGAATTGTTTTTACATTTTTTGATTAAAACAGATTGTAATTGATTGTTTGCCTCGGGAAAAGTGGAGCGAAAGCCATCCATTGTCAAGAAAAGTTCATTTATAGTCACTCATGCCTAGAAAAGCCTTATTACTCGGTTTAAAAGCCTTTATAATCCCATTATTGAATTTATTTTGAATTGTTTTTACATTTTTTGATTAAAACAGATTGTAATTGATTGTTTGCCTCGGGAAAAGTGGAGCGAAAGCCATCCATTGTGAAGAAAAGTTCATTTATAGTAACTCATGCCTAGAAAAGCCTTATTACTCGGTTTAAATGCCTTTATAATCCCATTATTGAATTCATTTTGAATTTTTTTTACATTTTTTGATTAAAACAGATTGTAATTGATTGTTTGCCTCGGCAAACGTGGAGCGAAAGCCATACATTGTCAAGAAAAGTTCATTTATAGTCACTCATGCCTAGAAAAGCCTTATTACTCGGTTTAAATGCCTTTATAATCCCATTATTGAATTTATTTTGAATTTTTTTTACATTTTTTGATTAAAACATATTGTAATTGATTGTTTCCTCTAGAAACATGGAGCAAAAGCCATCCATTGTGAAGAAAAGTTCATTTATAGTCAATCAAGCCTAGAAAAGCCTTATTACTCGGTTTAAATGCCTTTATAATCCCATTATTGAATTTATTTTGAATTGTTTTTACATTTTTTGATTAAAACAGATTGTAATTGATTGTTTGCCTCGGGAAACGTGGAGCGAAAGCCATCCATTGTCAAGAAAAGTTCATTTATAGTCACTCATGCCTAGAAAAGCCTTATTACTCGGTTTAAATGCCTTTATAATCCCATTATTGAATTTATTTTGAATTTTTTTTGCATTTTTTTATTAAAACAGATTGTAATTGATTGTTTACCTCGGGAAACATGGAGCAAAAGCCATCCATTGTCAAGAAAAGATCATTTATAGTCACTCATGCCTAGAAAAGCCTTATTACTCGGTTTAAATGCCTTTATAATCCCATTATTGAATTTATTTTGAATTTTTTTTACATTTTTTGATTAAAACAGATTGTAATTGATTGTTTGCCTCGGGAAACGTGGAGCGAAAGCCATCCATTGTCAAGAAAAGATCATTTATAGTCACTCATGCCTAGAAAAGCCTTATTACTCGGTTTAAATGCCTTTATAACCCCATAATTGAATTTATTTTGAATTTTTTTTGCATTTTTTTATTAAAACAGATTGTAATTGATTGTTTACCTCGGGAAACATGGAGCAAAAGCCATCCATTGTCAAGAAAAGTTCATTTATAGTCACTCATGCCTAGAAAAGCCTTATTACTCGGTTTAAATGCCTTTATAATCCCATTATTGAATTTATTTTGAATTTTTTTTACATTTTTTGATTAAAACAGATTGTAATTGATTGTTTGCCTCGGGAAACGTGGAGCGAAAGCCATCCATTGTCAAGAAAAGTTCATTTATAGTCACTCATGCCTAGAAAAGCCTTATTACTCGGTTTAAATGCCTTTATAATCCCATTATTGAATTTATTTTGAATTTTTATTACATTTTTTTATTAAAACATATTGTAATAGATTGTTTCCTCTAGAAACATGGAGCAAAAGCCATCCATTGTCAAGAAAAGTTCATTTATAGTCAATCAAGCCTAGAAAAGCCTTATTACTCGGTTTAAATGCCTTTATAATCCCATTATTGAATTTATTTTGAATTGTTTTTACATTTTTTGATTAAAACAGATTGTAATTGATTGTTTGCCTCGGGAAACGTGGAGCGAAAGCCATCCATTGTCAAGAAAAGATCATTTATAGTCACTCATGCCTAGAAAAGCCTTATTACTCGGTTTAAATGCCTTTATAATCCCATTATTGAATTTATTTTGAATTTTGTTTACATTTTTTGATTAAAACAGATTGTAATTGATTGTTTGCCTCGGGAAACGTGGAGCGAAAGCCATCCATTGTCAAGAAAAGTTCATTTATAGTCACTCATGCCTAGAAAAGCCTTATTACTCGGTTTAAATGCCTTTATAATCCCATTATTGAATTTATTTTGAATTGTTTTTACATTTTTTGATTAAAACAGATTGTAATTGATTGTTTGCCTCGGGAAAAGTGGAGCGAAAGCCATCCATTGTCAAGAAAAGTTCATTTATAGTCACTCATGCCTAGAAAAGCCTTATTACTCGGTTTAAATGCCTTTATAATCCCATTATTGAATTTATTTTGAATTTTTTTTACATTTTTTGACTAAAACATATTGTAATTGATTGTTTGCCTCGGGAAACGTGGAGCGAAAGCCATACATTGTCAGGAAAAGTTCATTTATAGTCACTCATGCCTAGAAAAGCCTTATTACTCGGTTTAAATGCCTTTATAATCCCATTATTGAATTTATTTTGAATTTTTATTACATTTTTTGATTAAAACATATTGTAATAGATTGTTTCCTCTAGAAACATGGAGCAAAAGCCATCCATTGTCAAGAAAAGTTCATTTATAGTCAATCAAGCCTAGAAAAGCCTTATTACTCGGTTTAAATGCCTTTATAATCCCATTATTGAATTTATTTTGAATTGTTTTTACATTTTTTGATTAAAACAGATTGTAATTGATTGTTTGCCTCGGGAAACGTGGAGCAAAAGCCATCCATTGTAAAGAAAAGATCATTTATAGTCACTCATGCCTAGAAAAGCCTTATTACTCGGTTTAAATGCCTTTATAATCCCATTATTGAATTTATTTTGAATTTTGTTTACATTTTTTGATTAAAACAGATTGTAATTGATTGTTTACCTCGGGAAACGTGGAGCGAAAGCCATCCATGGTCAAGAAAAGTTCATTTATAGTCACTCATGCCTAGAAAAGCCTTATTACTAGATTTAAATGCATTTATAATCCCATTATTGAATTTATTTTGAATTTTTTTTACATATTTTGATTAAAACATATTGTAATTGAATGTTTACCTCTAGAAACATGGAGCAAAAGCCATCCATTGTCAAGAAAAGTTCATTTATAGTCACTCAAGCCTAGAAAAGCCTTATTACTCAGTTTAAATGCCTTTATAATCCCATTATTGAATTTATTTTGAATTTTTTTTACATTTTTTGATTAAAACAGATTGTAATTGATTGTTTGCCTCGGGAAACGTGGAGCGAAAGCCATCCATTGTCATGAAAAGTTCATTTATAGTCACTCATGCCTAGAAAAGCCTTATTACTCGGTTTAAATGCCTTTATAATCCAATTATTGAATTTATTTTGAATTGTTTTTACATTTTTTGATTAAAACATATTGTAATTGAATGTTGACCTCTAGAAACATGGAGCAAAAGCCATCCATTGTCAAGAAAAGTTCATTTATAGTCACTCAAGCCTAGAAAAGCCTTATTACTCAGTTTAAATGCCTTTATAATCCCATTATTGAATTTATTTTGAATTGTTTTTACATTTTTTGATTAAAACAGATTGTAATTGA
This sequence comes from Theobroma cacao, assembly GCF_053813885.1. Classification (NCBI taxonomy): domain Eukaryota; kingdom Viridiplantae; phylum Streptophyta; class Magnoliopsida; order Malvales; family Malvaceae; genus Theobroma; species Theobroma cacao. Next base: position 12,929,074 of record NC_142644.1, on the reverse strand, counting down.
TTGTTTGCCTCGGGAAAAGTGGAGCGAAAGCCATCCATTGTCAAGAAAAGTTCATTTATAGTCACTCATGCCTAGAAAAGCCTTATTACTCGGTTTAAAAGCCTTTATAATCCCATTATTGAATTTATTTGGAATTGTTTTTACATTTTTTGATTAAAACAGATTGTAATTGATTGTTTGCCTCGGGAAAAGTGGAGCGAAAGCCATCCATTGTCAAGAAAAGTTCATTTATAGTAACTCATGCCTAGAAAAGCCTTATTACTCGGTTTAAATGCCTTTATAATCCCATTATTGAATTCATTTTGAATTTTTTTTACATTTTTTGATTAAAACAGATTGTAATTGATTGTTTGCCTCGGCAAACGTGGAGCGAAAGCCATACATTGTCAAGAAAAGTTCATTTATAGTCACTCATGCCTAGAAAAGCCTTATTACTCGGTTTAAATGCCTTTATAATCCCATTATTGAATTTATTTTGAATTTTTTTTACATTTTTTGATTAAAACATATTGTAATTGATTGTTTCCTCTAGAAACATGAAGCAAAAGCCATCCATTGTGAAGAAAAGTTCATTTATAGTCAATCAAGCCTAGAAAAGCCTTATTACTCGGTTTAAATGCCTTTATAATCCCATTATTGAATTTATTTTGAATTGTTTTTACATTTTTTGATTAAAACAGATTGTAATTGATTGTTTGCCTCGGGAAACGTGGAGCGAAAGCCATCCATTGTCAAGAAAAGTTCATTTATAGTCACTCATGCCTAGAAAAGCCTTATTACTCGGTTTAAATGCCTTTATAATCCCATTATTGAATTTATTTTGAATTTTTTTTACATTTTTTGATTAAAACAGATTGTAATTGATTGTTTGCCTCGGGAAACGTGGAGCGAAAGCCATCCATTGTCAAGAAAAGATCATTTATAGTCACTCATGCCTAGAAAAGCCTTATTACTCGGTTTAAATGCCTTTATAACCCCATAATTGAATTTATTTTGAATTTTTTTTGCATTTTTTTATTAAAACAGATTGTAATTGATTGTTTACCTCGGGAAACATGGAGCAAAAGCCATCCATTGTCAAGAAAAGTTCATTTATAGTCACTCATGCCTAGAAAAGCCTTATTACTCGGTTTAAATGCCTTTATAATCCCATTATTGAATTTATTTTGATTTTTTTTTACATTTTTTGATTAAAACAGATTGTAATTGATTGTTTGCCTCGGGAAACGTGGAGCGAAAGCCATCCATTGTCAAGAAAAGTTCATTTATAGTCACTCATGCCTAGAAAAGCCTTATTACTCGGTTTAAATGCCTTTATAATCCCATTATTGAATTTATTTTGAATTTTTATTACATTTTTTTATTAAAACATATTGTAATAGATTGTTTCCTCTAGAAACATGGAGCAAAAGCCATCCATTGTCAAGAAAAGTTCATTTATAGTCAATCAAGCCTAGAAAAGCCTTATTACTCGGTTTAAATGCCTTTATAATCCCATTATTGAATTTATTTTGAATTGTTTTTACATTTTTTGATTAAAACAGATTGTAATTGATTGTTTGCCTCGGGAAACGTGGAGCGAAAGCCATCCATTGTCAAGAAAAGATCATTTATAGTCACTCATGCCTAGAAAAGCCTTATTACTCGGTTTAAATGCCTTTATAATCCCATTATTGAATTTATTTTGAATTTTGTTTACATTTTTTGATTAAAACAGATTGTAATTGATTGTTTGCCTCGGGAAACGTGGAGCGAAAGCCATCCATTGTCAAGAAAAGTTCATTTATAGTCACTCATGCCTAGAAAAGCCTTATTACTCGGTTTAAATGCCTTTATAATCCCATTATTGAATTTATTTTGAATTGTTTTTACATTTTTTGATTAAAACAGATTGTAATTGATTGTTTTCCTCGGGAAAAGTGGAGGGAAAGCCATCCATTGTCAAGAAAAGTTCATTTATAGTCACTCATGCCTAGAAAAGCCTTATTACTCGGTTTAAAAGCCTTTATAATCCCATTATTGAATTTATTTTGAATTGTTTTTACATTTTTTGATTAAAACAGATTGTAATTGATTGTTTGCCTCGGGAAAAGTGGAGCGAAAGCCATCCATTGTGAAGAAAAGTTCATTTATAGTAACTCATGCCTAGAAAAGCCTTATTACTCGGTTTAAATGCCTTTATAATCCCATTATTGAATTCATTTTGAATTTTTTTTACATTTTTTGATTAAAACAGATTGTAATTGATTGTTTGCCTCGGGAAACGTGGAGCGAAAGCCATCCATTGTCATGAAAAGTTCATTTATAGTCACTCATGCCTAGAAAAGCCTTATTACTCGGTTTAAATGCCTTTATAATCCAATTATTGAATTTATTTTGAATTGTTTTTACATTTTTTGATTAAAACATATTGTAATTGAATGTTGACCTCTAGAAACATGGAGCAAAAGCCATCCATTGTCAAGAAAAGTTCATTTATAGTCACTCAAGCCTAGAAAAGCCTTATTACTCAGTTTAAATGCCTTTATAATCCCATTATTGAATTTATTTTGAATTGTTTTTACATTTTTTGATTAAAACAGATTGTAATTGATTGTTTGCCTCGGGAAAAGTGGAGCGAAAGCCATCCATTGTCAAGAAAAGTTCATTTATAGTCACTCATGCCTAGAAAAGCCTTATTACTCGGTTTAAAAGCCTTTATAATCCCATTATTGAATTTATTTGGAATTGTTTTTACATTTTTTGATTAAAACAGATTGTAATTGATTGTTTGCCTCGGGAAAAGTGGAGCGAAAGCCATCCATTGTCAAGAAAAGTTCATTTATAGTAACTCATGCCTAGAAAAGCCTTATTACTCGGTTTAAATGCCTTTATAATCCCATTATTGAATTCATTTTGAATTTTTTTTACATTTTTTGATTAAAACAGATTGTAATTGATTGTTTGCCTCGGCAAACGTGGAGCGAAAGCCATACATTGTCAAGAAAAGTTCATTTATAGTCACTCATGCCTAGAAAAGCCTTATTACTCGGTTTAAATGCCTTTATAATCCCATTATTGAATTTATTTTGAATTTTTTTTACATTTTTTGATTAAAACATATTGTAATTGATTGTTTCCTCTAGAAACATGAAGCAAAAGCCATCCATTGTGAAGAAAAGTTCATTTATAGTCAATCAAGCCTAGAAAAGCCTTATTACTCGGTTTAAATGCCTTTATAATCCCATTATTGAATTTATTTTGAATTGTTTTTACATTTTTTGATTAAAACAGATTGTAATTGATTGTTTGCCTCGGGAAACGTGGAGCGAAAGCCATCCATTGTCAAGAAAAGTTCATTTATAGTCACTCATGCCTAGAAAAGCCTTATTACTCGGTTTAAATGCCTTTATAATCCCATTATTGAATTTATTTTGAATTTTTTTTACATTTTTTGATTAAAACAGATTGTAATTGATTGTTTGCCTCGGGAAACGTGGAGCGAAAGCCATCCATTGTCAAGAAAAGATCATTTATAGTCACTCATGCCTAGAAAAGCCTTATTACTCGGTTTAAATGCCTTTATAACCCCATAATTGAATTTATTTTGAATTTTTTTTGCATTTTTTTATTAAAACAGATTGTAATTGATTGTTTACCTCGGGAAACATGGAGCAAAAGCCATCCATTGTCAAGAAAAGTTCATTTATAGTCACTCATGCCTAGAAAAGCCTTATTACTCGGTTTAAATGCCTTTATAATCCCATTATTGAATTTATTTTGATTTTTTTTTACATTTTTTGATTAAAACAGATTGTAATTGATTGTTTGCCTCGGGAAACGTGGAGCGAAAGCCATCCATTGTCAAGAAAAGTTCATTTATAGTCACTCATGCCTAGAAAAGCCTTATTACTCGGTTTAAATGCCTTTATAATCCCATTATTGAATTTATTTTGAATTTTTATTACATTTTTTTATTAAAACATATTGTAATAGATTGTTTCCTCTAGAAACATGGAGCAAAAGCCATCCATTGTCAAGAAAAGTTCATTTATAGTCAATCAAGCCTAGAAAAGCCTTATTACTCGGTTTAAATGCCTTTATAATCCCATTATTGAATTTATTTTGAATTGTTTTTACATTTTTTGATTAAAACAGATTGTAATTGATTGTTTGCCTCGGGAAACGTGGAGCGAAAGCCATCCATTGTCAAGAAAAGATCATTTATAGTCACTCATGCCTAGAAAAGCCTTATTACTCGGTTTAAATGCCTTTATAATCCCATTATTGAATTTATTTTGAATTTTGTTTACATTTTTTGATTAAAACAGATTGTAATTGATTGTTTGCCTCGGGAAACGTGGAGCGAAAGCCATCCATTGTCAAGAAAAGTTCATTTATAGTCACTCATGCCTAGAAAAGCCTTATTACTCGGTTTAAATGCCTTTATAATCCCATTATTGAATTTATTTTGAATTGTTTTTACATTTTTTGATTAAAACAGATTGTAATTGATTGTTTGCCTCGGGAAAAGTGGAGCGAAAGCCATCCATTGTCAAGAAAAGTTCATTTATAGTCACTCATGCCTAGAAAAGCCTTATTACTCGGTTTAAATGCCTTTATAATCCCATTATTGAATTTATTTTGAATTTTTTTTACATTTTTTGACTAAAACAAATTGTAATTGATTGTTTGCCTCGGGAAACGTGGAGCGAAAGCCATACATTGTCAGGAAAAGTTCATTTATAGTCACTCATGCCTAGAAAAGCCTTATTACTCGGTTTAAATGCCTTTATAATCCCATTATTGAATTTATTTTGAATTTTTATTACATTTTTTGATTAAAACATATTGTAATAGATTGTTTCCTCTAGAAACATGGAGCAAAAGCCATCCATTGTCAAGAAAAGTTCATTTATAGTCAATCAAGCCTAGAAAAGCCTTATTACTCGGTTTAAATGCCTTTATAATCCCATTATTGAATTTATTTTGAATTGTTTTTACATTTTTTGATTAAAACAGATTGTAATTGATTGTTTGCCTCGGGAAACGTGGAGCGAAAGCCATCCATTGTAAAGAAAAGATCATTTATAGTCACTCATGCCTAGAAAAGCCTTATTACTCGGTTTAAATGCCTTTATAATCCCATTATTGAATTTATTTTGAATTTTGTTTACATTTTTTGATTAAAACAGATTGTAATTGATTGTTTACCTCGGGAAACGTGGAGCGAAAGCCATCCATGGTCAAGAAAAGTTCATTTATAGTCAGTCATGCCTAGAAAAGCCTTATTACTCGATTTAAATGCATTTATAATCCCATTATTGAATTTATTTTGAATTTTTTTTACATATTTTGATTAAAACATATTGTAATTGAATGTTTACCTCTAGAAACATGGAGCAAAAGCCATCCATTGTCAAGAAAAGTTCATTTATAGTCACTCAAGCCTAGAAAAGCCTTATTACTCAGTTTAAATGCCTTTATAATCCCATTATTGAATTTATTTTGAATTTTTTTTACATTTTTTGATTAAAACAGATTGTAATTGATTGTTTGCCTCGGGAAACGTGGAGCGAAAGCCATCCATTGTCATGAAAAGTTCATTTATAGTCACTCATGCCTAGAAAATCCTTATTACTCGGTTTAAATGCCTTTACAATCCAATTATTGAATTTATTTTGAATTGTTTTTACATTTTTTGATTAAAACATATTGTAATTGAATGTTGACCTCTAGAAACATGGAGCAAAAGCCATCCATTGTCAAGAAAAGTTCATTTATAGTCACTCAAGCCTAGAAAAGCCTTATTACTCAGTTTAAATGCCTTTATAATCCCATTATTGAATTTATTTTGAATTTTTTTTACATTTTTTGATTAAAACAGATTGTAATTGATTGTTTGCCTCGGGAAACGTGGAGCGAAAGCCATCCATTGTCAAGAAAAGATCATTTATAGTCACTCATGCCTAGAAAAGCCTTATTACTCGGTTTAAATGCCTTTATAACCCCATAATTGAATTTATTTTGAATTTTTTTTGCATTTTTTTATTAAAACAGATTGTAATTGATTGTTTACCTCGGGAAACATGGAGCAAAAGCCATCCATTGTCAAGAAAAGTTCATTTATTGTCACTCATGCCTAGAAAAGCCTTATTACTCGGTTTAAATGCCTTTATAATCCCATTATTGAATTTATTTTGAATTTTTTTTACATTTTTTGATTAAAACAGATTGTAATTGATTGTTTGCCTCGGGAAACGTGGAGCGAAAGCCATCCATTGTCAAGAAAAGTTCATTTATAGTCACTCATGCCTAGAAAAGCCTTATTACTCGGTTTAAATGCCTTTATAATCCCATTATTGAATTTATTTTGAATTTTTATTACATTTTTTGATTAAAACATATTGTAATTGAATGTTTACCTCTAGAAACATGGAGCAAAAGCCATCCATTGTCAAGAAAAGTTCATTTATAGTCACTCAAGCCTAGAAAAGCCTTATTACTCAGTTTAAATGCCTTTATAATCCCATTATTGAATTTATTTTGAATTTTTTTTACATTTTTTGATTAAAACAGATTGTAATTGATTGTTTGCCTCGGGAAACGTGGAGCGAAAGCCATCCATTGTCATGAAAAGTTCATTTATAGTCACTCATGCCTAGAAAAGCCTTATTACTCGGTTTAAATGCCTTTATAATCCAATTATTGAATTTATTTTGAATTGTTTTTACATTTTTTGATTAAAACATATTGTAATTGAATGTTGACCTCTAGAAACATGGAGCAAAAGCCATCCATTGTCAAGAAAAGTTCATTTATAGTCACTCAAGCCTAGAAAAGCCTTATTACTCAGTTTAAATGCCTTTATAATCCCATTATTGAATTTATTTTGAATTTTTTTTACATTTTTTGATTAAAACAGATTGTAATTGATTGTTTGCCTCGGGAAACGTGGAGCGAAAGCCATCCATTGTCAAGAAAAGATCATTTATAGTCACTCATGCCTAGAAAAGCCTTATTACTCGGTTTAAATGCCTTTATAACCCCATAATTGAATTTATTTTGAATTTTTTTTGCATTTTTTTATTAAAACAGATTGTAATTGATTGTTTACCTCGGGAAACATGGAGCAAAAGCCATCCATTGTCAAGAAAAGTTCATTTATAGTCACTCATGCCTAGAAAAGCCTTATTACTCGGTTTAAATGCCTTTATAATCCCATTATTGAATTTATTTTGAATTTTTTTTACATTTTTTGATTAAAACAGATTGTAATTGATTGTTTGCCTCGGGAAACGTGGAGCGAAAGCCATCCATTGTCAAGAAAAGTTCATTTATAGTCACTCATGCCTAGAAAAGCCTTATTACTCGGTTTAAATGCCTTTATAATCCCATTATTGAATTTATTTTGAATTTTTATTACATTTTTTTATTAAAACATATTGTAATAGATTGTTTCCTCTAGAAACATGGAGCAAAAGCCATCCATTGTCAAGAAAATTTCATTTATAGTCAATCAAGCCTAGAAAAGCCTTATTACTCGGTTTAAATGCCTTTATAATCCCATTATTGAATTTATTTTGAATTGTTTTTACATTTTTTGATTAAAACAGATTGTAATTGATTGTTTGCCTCGGGAAACGTGGAGCGAAAGCCATCCATTGTCAAGAAAAGATCATTTATAGTCACTCATGCCTAGAAAAGCCTTATTACTCGGTTTAAATGCCTTTATAATCCCATTATTGAATTTATTTTGAATTTTGTTTACATTTTTTGATTAAAACAGATTGTAATTGATTGTTTGCCTCGGGAAACGTGGAGCGAAAGCCATCCATTGTCAAGAAAAGTTCATTTATAGTCACTCATGCCTAGAAAAGCCTTATTACTCGGTTTAAATGCCTTTATAATCCCATTATTGAATTTATTTTGAATTGTTTTTACATTTTTTGATTAAAACAGATTGTAATTGATTGTTTGCCTCGGGAAAAGTGGAGCGAAAGCCATCCATTGTCAAGAAAAGTTCATTTATAGTCACTTATGCCTAGAAAAGCCTTATTACTCGGTTTAAATGCCTTTATAATCCCATTATTGAATTTATTTTGAATTTTTTTTACATTTTTTGACTAAAACAAATTGTAATTGATTGTTTGCCTCGGGAAACGTGGAGCGAAAGCCATACATTGTCAGGAAAAGTTCATTTATAGTCACTCATGCCTAGAAAAGCCTTATTACTCGGTTTAAATGCCTTTATAATCCCATTATTGAATTTATTTTGAATTTTTATTACATTTTTTGATTAAAACATATTGTAATAGATTGTTTCCTCTAGAAACATGGAGCAAAAGCCATCCATTGTCAAGAAAAGTTCATTTATAGTCAATCAAGCCTAGAAAAGCCTTATTACTCGGTTTAAATGCCTTTATAATCCAATTATTGAATTTATTTTGAATTGTTTTTACATTTTTTGATTAAAACAGATTGTAATTGATTGTTTGCCTCGGGAAACGTGGAGCGAAAGCCATCCATTGTCAAGAAAAGTTCATTTATAGTCACTCATGCCTAGAAAAGCCTTATTACTCGGTTTAAATGCCTTTATAATCCCATTATTGAATTTATTTTGAATTTTTTTTACATTTTTTGATTAAAACAGATTGTAATTGATTGTTTGCCTCGGGAAACGTGGAGCGAAAGCCATCCATTGTCAAGAAAAGATTATTTATAGTCACTCTTGCCTAGAAAAGCCTTATTACTCGGTTTAAATGCCTTTAGAATCCCATTATTGAATTTATTTTGAATTGTTTTTACATTTTTTGATTAAAACAGATTGTAATTGATTGTTTGCCTCGGGAAACGTGGAGCGAAAGCCATCCATTGTCAAGAAAAGTTCATTTATAGTCACTCATGCCTAGAAAAGCCTTATTACTCGGTTTAAATGCCTTTATAACCCCATTATTGAATTTATTTTGAATTTTTTTTTTACATTTTTGGATTAAAACATATTGTAATTGAATATTTACCTCTAGAAACATGGAGCAAAAGCCATCCATTGTCAAGAAAAGTTCATTTATAGTCACTCAAGCCTAGAAAAGCCTTATTACTCAGTTTAAATGCCTTTATAATCCCATTATTGAATTTATTTTGAATTTTTTTTTACATTTTTTGATTAAAACAGATTGTAATTGATTGTTTGCGTCGGGAAACGTGGAGCGAAAGCCATCCATTATCAAGCAAAGATCATTTATAGTCACTCATGCCTAGAAAAGCCTTATTACTCTGTTTAAATGCCTTTATAACCCCATAATTGAATTTATTTTGAATTTTTTTTTACATTTTTTGATTAAAACAGATTGTAATTGATTGTTTGCCTCGGGAAACGTGGAGCGAAAGCCATCCATTGTCAAGAAAAGATTATTTATAGTCACTCATGCCTAGAAAAGCCTTATTACTCGGTTTAAATGCCTTTAGAATCCCATTATTGAATTTATTTTGAATTGTTTTTACATTTTTTGATTAAAACAGATTGTAATTGATTGTTTGCCTCGGGAAACGTGGAGCGAAAGCCATCCATTGTCAAGAAAAGTTCATTTATAGTCACTCATGCCTAGAAAAGCCTTATTACTCGGTTTAAATGCCTTTATAACCCCATTATTGAATTTATTTTGAATTTTTTTTTTACATTTTTGGATTAAAACATATTGTAATTGAATATTTACCTCTGGAAACATGGAGCAAAAGCCATCCATTGTCAAGAAAAGTTCATTTATAGTCACTCAAGCCTGGAAAAGCCTAATTGCTCGGTTTACATGCCTTTATAATCCCATTATTGAATTTATTTTGAATTGTTTTTACATTTTTTGATTAAAACAGATTGTAATCGATTGTTTGCCTCGGGAAACGTGGAGCGAAAGCCATCCATTGTGAAGAAAAGTTCATTTATAGTCACTCATGCCTAGAAAAGCCTTATTACTCGGTTTAAATGCCTTTATAATCCCATTATTGAATTTATTTTGAATTGTTTTTACATTTTTTGATTAAAACATATTGTAATAGATTGTTTACCTCTAGAAACATGGAGCGAAAGCCATCCATTGTCAAGAAAAGTTCATTTATAGTCAATCAAGCCTAGAAAAGCCTTATTACTCGGTTTAAATGCCTTTATAACCCCATAATTGAATTTATTTTGAATTTTTTTTACATTTTTTGATTAAAACAGATTGTAATTGATTGTTTACCTCGGGAAACTTGGAGCGAAAGCCATCAATTGTCAAGAAAAGTTCATATATAGTCACTCAAGCCTAGAAAAGCCTTATTACTCGGTTTAAATGCCTTTATAATCTCATTATTGAATTTATTTTGAATTGTTTTTACATTTTTTGATTAAAACAGATTGTAATAGATTGTTTGCCCCGGGAAACGTGGAGCGAAAGCCATCCATGGTCAAGAAAAGTTCATATATAGTCACTCAAGCCTAGAAAAGCCTTATTACTCGGTTTAAATGCCTTTATAATCTCATTATTGAATTTATTTTGAATTGTTTTTAAATTTTTTGATTAAAACAGATTGTAATTGATTGTTTACCTCGAGAAACGTGGAGCGAAAGCCATCCATGGTCAAGAAAAGTTCATTTATAGTCACTCATGCCTAGAAAAGCCTTATTACTCGGTTTAAATGCATTTATAATCCCATTATTGAATTTATTTTGAATTTTTTTTACATTTTTTGATTAAAACAGATTGTAATTGATTGTTTGCCTCGGGAAACGTGGAGCGAAAGCCATCCATTGTCAAGAAAAGATCATTTATAGTCACTCATGCCTAGAAAAGCCTTATTACTCGGTTTAAATGCCTTTATAACCCCATAATTGAATTTATTTTGAATTCTTTTTGCATTTTTTTATTAAAACAGATTGTAATTGATTGTTTACCTCGGGAAACATGGAGCAAAAGCCATCCATTGTCAAGAAAAGTTCATTTATAATCACTCATGCCTAGAAAAGCCTTATTACTCGGTTTAAATGCCTTTATAATCCCATTATTGAATTTATTTAAATTTTTTTTTACATTTTTTGATTAAAACAGATTGTAATTGATTGTTTGCCTCGGGAAACGTGGAGCGAAAGCCATCCATTGTCAAGAAAAGTTCATTTATAGTCACTCATGCCTAGAAAAGCCTTATTACTCGGTTTAAATGCCTTTATAATCCCATTATTGAATTTATTTTGAATTGTTTTTACATTTTTTGATTAAAACAGATTGTAATTGATTGTTTGCCTCGGGAAACGTGGAGCGAAAGCCATCCATTGTCAAGAAAAGTTCATTTATAGTCACTCATGCCTAGAAAAGCCTTATTACTCGGTTTAAATGCATTTATAATCCCATTATTGAATTTATTTTGAATTGTTTTTACATTTTTTGATTAAAACAGATTGTAATTGATTGTTTGCCTCGGGAAACGTGGAGCGAAAGCCATCCATTGTCAAGAAAAGTTCATTTATAGTCACTCATGCCTAGAAAAGCCTTATTACTCGGTTTAAATGCCTTTATAATCCCATTATTGAATTTATTTTGAATTTTTTTTTTACATTTTTCGATTAAAACACATTGTAATTGAATGTTTACCTCTAGAAACATGGAGCAAAAGCCATCCATTGTCAAGAAAAGTTCATTTATAGTCACTCAAGCCTAGAAAAGCCTTATTACTCAGTTTAAATGCCTTTATAATCCCATTATTGAATTTATTTTGATTTTTTTTTACATTTTTTGATTAAAACAGATTGTAATTGATTGTTTGCCTCGGGAAACGTGGAGCGAAAGCCATCCATTGTCAAGAAAAGATCATTTATAGTCACTCATGCCTAGAAAAGCCTTATTACTCGGTTTAAATGCCTTTATAACCCCATAATTGAATTTGTTTTGAATTTTTTTTACATTTTTTTATTAAAACAGATTGTAATTGATTGTTTACCTCGGGAAACATGGAGCAAAAGCCATCCATTGCCAAGAAAAGTTCATTTATAGTCACTCAAGCCTGGAAAAGCCTTATTACTTGGTTTAAATGCCTTTATAATCCCATTATTGAATTTATTTTGAATTGTTTTTACATTTTTTGATTAAAACAGATTGTAATTGATTGTTTGCCTCGGGAAACGTGGAGCGAAAGCCATCCATTGTCAAGAAAAGTTCATTTATAGTCACTCATGCCTAGAAAAGCTTTATTACTCGGTTTAAATGCCTTTATAATCCCATTATTGAATTTATTTTGAATTGTTTTTACATTTTTTGATTAAAACAGATTGTAATTGATTGTTTTCCTCGGGAAACGTGGAGCGAAAGCCATCCATTGTCAAGAAAAGTTCATTTATAGTCACTCATGCCTAGAAAAGCCTTATTACTCGGTTTAAATGCATTTATAATCCCATTATTGAATTTATTTTGAATTTTTTTTACATTTTTTGATTAAAACATATTGTAATTGAATGTTTACCTCTAGAAACATGGAGCAAAAGCCATCCATTGCCAAGAAAAGTTCATTTATAGTCACTCAAGCCTAGAAAAGCCTTATTACTCAGTTTAAATGCCTTTATAATCCCATTATTGAATTTATTTTGAATTTTTTTTACATTTTTTGATTAAAACAGATTGTAATTGATTGTTTGCCTCGGGAAACGTGGAGCAAAAGCCATCCATTGTCAAGAAAAGTTCATTTATAGTCACTCATGCCTAGAAAAGCCTTATTACTCGGTTTAAATGCATTTATAATCCCATTATTGAATTTATTTTGAATTGTTTTTACATTTTTTGATTAAAACAGATTGTAATTGATTGTTTGCCTCGGGAAACGTGGAGCGAAAGCCATCCATTTTCAAGAAAAGTTCATTTATAGTCACTCATGCCTAGAAAAGCCTTATTACTCGGTTTAAATGCCTTTATAATCCCATTATTGAATTTATTTTGAATTGTTTTTACATTTTTTGATTAAAACAGATTGTAATTGATTGTTTGCCTCGGGAAACGTGGAGCGAAAGCCATCCATTGTCAAGAAAAGATCATTTATAGTCACTCATGCCTAGAAAAGCCTTATTACTCGGTTTAAATGCCTTTATAATCCCATTATTGAATTTATTTTGAATTTTGTTTACATTTTTTGATTAAAACAGATTGTAATTGATTGTTTGCCTCGGGAAACGTGGAGCGAAAGCCATCCATTGTCAAGAAAAGTTCATTTATAGTCACTCATGCCTAGAAAAGTCTTATTACTCGGTTTAAATGCCTTTATAATCCCATTATTGAATTTATTTTGAATTGTTTTTACATTTTTTGATTAAAACAGATTGTAATTGATTGTTTGCCTCGGGAAAAGTGGAGCGAAAGCCATCCATTGTCAAGAAAAGTTCATTTATAGTCACTCATGCCTAGAAAAGCCTTATTACTCGGTTTAAATGCCTTTATAATCCCATTATTGAATTTATTTTGATTTTTTTTTACATTTTTTGATTAAAACAGATTGTAATTGATTGTTTGCCTCGGGAAACGTGGAGCGAAAGCCATCCATTGTCAAGAAAAGATCATTTATAGTCACTCATGCCTAGAAAAGCCTTATTACTCGGTTTAAATGCCTTTATAACCCTATAATTGAATTTGTTTTGAATTTTTTTTACATTTTTTTATTAAAACAGATTGTAATTGATTGTTTACCTCGGGAAACATGGAGCAAAAGCCATCCATTGCCAAGAAAAGTTCATTTATAGTCACTCAAGCCTGGAAAAGCCTTATTACTTGGTTTAAATGCCTTTATAATCCCATTATTGAATTTATTTTGAATTGTTTTTACATTTTTTGATTAAAACAGATTGTAATTGATTGTTTGCCTCGGGAAACGTGGAGCAAAAGCCATCCATTGTCAAGAAAAGTTCATTTATAGTCACTCATGCCTAGAAAAGCCTTATTACTCGGTTTAAATGCCTTTATAATCCCATTATTGAATTTATTTTGAATTGTTTTTACATTTTTTGATTAAAACAGATTGTAATTGATTGTTTTCCTCGGGAAACGTGGAGCGAAAGCCATCCATTTTCAAGAAAAGTTCATTTATAGTCACTCATGCCTAGAAAAGCCTTATTACTCGGTTTAAATGCCTTTATAATCCCATTATTGAATTTATTTTGAATTTTGTTTACATTTTTTGATTAAAACAGATTGTAATTGATTGTTTGCCTCGGGAAACGTGGAGCGAAAGCCATCCATTGTCAAGAAAAGTTCATTTATAGTCACTCATGCCTAGAAAAGCCTTATTACTCGGTTTAAATGCCTTTATAATCCCATTATTGAATTTATTTTGAATTGTTTTTACATTTTTTGATTAAAACAGATTGTAATTGATTGTTTGCCTCGGGAAAAGTGGAGCGAAAGCCATCCATTGTCAAGAAAAGTTCATTTATAGTCACTCATGCCTAGAAAAGCCTTATTACTCGGTTTAAATGCCTTTATAATCCCATTATTGAATTTATTTTGATTTTTTTTTACATTTTTTGATTAAAACAGATTGTAATTGATTGTTTGCCTCGAGAAACGTGGAGCGAAAGCCATCCATTGTCAAGAAAAGATCATTTATAGTCACTCATGCCTAGAAAAGCCTTATTACTCGGTTTAAATGCCTTTATAACCCCATAATTGAATTTGTTTTGAATTTTTTTTACATTTTTTTATTAAAACAGATTGTAATTGATTGTTGACCTCGGGAAACATGGAGCAAAAGCCATCCATTGCCAAGAAAAGTTCATTTATAGTCACTCAAGCCTGGAAAAGCCTTATTACTTGGTTTAAATGCCTTTATAATCCCATTATTGAATTTATTTTGAATTGTTTTTACATTTTTTGATTAAAACAGATTGTAATTGATTGTTTGCCTCGGGAAACGTGGAGCAAAAGCCATCCATTGTCAAGAAAAGTTCATTTATAGTCACTCATGCCTAGAAAAGTCTTATTACTCGGTTTAAATGCCTTTATAATCCCATTATTGAATTTATTTTGAATTGTTTTTACATTTTTTGATTAAAACAGATTGTAATTGATTGTTTTCCTCGGGAAACGTGGAGCGAAAGCCATCCATTTTCAAGAAAAGTTCATTTATAGTCACTCATGCCTAGAAAAGCCTTATTACTCGGTTTAAATGCCTTTATAATCCCATTATTGAATTTATTTTGAATTTTGTTTACATTTTTTGATTAAAACAGATTGTAATTGATTGTTTGCCTCGGGAAACGTGGAGCGAAAGCCATCCATTGTCAAGAAAAGTTCATTTATAGTCACTCATGCCTAGAAAAGCCTTATTACTCGGTTTAAATGCCTTTATAATCCCATTATTGAATTTATTTTGAATTGTTTTTACATTTTTTGATTAAAACAGATTGTAATTGATTGTTTGCCTCGGGAAAAGTGGAGCGAAAGCCATCCATTGTCAAGAAAAGTTCATTTATAGTCACTCATGCCTAGAAAAGCCTTATTACTCGGTTTAAATGCCTTTATAATCCCATTATTGAATTTATTTTGATTTTTTTTTACATTTTTTGATTAAAACAGATTGTAATTGATTGTTTGCCTCGGGAAACGTGGAGCGAAAGCCATCCATTGTCAAGAAAAGATCATTTATAGTCACTCATGCCTAGAAAAGCCTTATTACTCGGTTTAAATGCCTTTATAACCCCATAATTGAATTTGTTTTGAATTTTTTTTACATTTTTTTATTAAAACAGATTGTAATTGATTGTTTACCTCGGGAAACATGGAGCAAAAGCCATCCATTGCCAAGAAAAGTTCATTTATAGTCACTCAAGCCTGGAAAAGCCTTATTACTTGGTTTAAATGCCTTTATAATCCCATTATTGAATTTATTTTGAATTGTTTTTACATTTTTTGATTAAAACAGATTGTAATTGATTGTTTGCCTCGGGAAACGTGGAGCAAAAGCCATCCATTGTCAAGAAAAGTTCATTTATAGTCACTCATGCCTAGAAAAGCCTTATTACTCGGTTTAAATGCCTTTATAATCCCATTATTGAATTTATTTTGAATTGTTTTTACATTTTTTGATTAAAACAGATTGTAATTGATTGTTTTCCTCGGGAAACGTGGAGCGAAAGCCATCCATTTTCAAGAAAAGTTCATTTATAGTCACTCATGCCTAGAAAAGCCTTATTACTCGGTTTAAATGCCTTTATAATCCCATTATTGAATTTATTTTGAATTTTGTTTACATTTTTTGATTAAAACAGATTGTAATTGATTGTTTGCCTCGGGAAACGTGGAGCGAAAGCCATCCATTGTCAAGAAAAGTTCATTTATAGTCACTCATGCCTAGAAAAGCCTTATTACTCGGTTTAAATGCCTTTATAATCCCATTATTGAATTTATTTTGAATTGTTTTTACATTTTTTGATTAAAACAGATTGTAATTGATTGTTTGCCTCGGGAAAAGTGGAGCGAAAGCCATCCATTGTCAAGAAAAGTTCATTTATAGTCACTCATGCCTAGAAAAGCCTTATTACTCGGTTTAAATGCCTTTATAATCCCATTATTGAATTTATTTTGATTTTTTTTTACATTTTTTGATTAAAACAGATTGTAATTGATTGTTTGCCTCGGGAAACGTGGAGCGAAAGCCATCCATTGTCAAGAAAAGATCATTTATAGTCACTCATGCCTAGAAAAGCCTTATTACTCGGTTTAAATGCCTTTATAACCCCATAATTGAATTTGTTTTGAATTTTTTTTACATTTTTTTATTAAAACAGATTGTAATTGATTGTTTACCTCGGGAAACATGGAGCAAAAGCCATCCATTGCCAAGAAAAGTTCATTTATAGTCACTCAAGCCTGGAAAAGCCTTATTACTTGGTTTAAATGCCTTTATAATCCCATTATTGAATTTATTTTGAATTGTTTTTACATTTTTTGATTAAAACAGATTGTAATTGATTGTTTGCCTCGGGAAACGTGGAGCAAAAGCCATCCATTGTCAAGAAAAGTTCATTTATAGTCACTCATGCCTAGAAAAGCCTTATTACTCGGTTTAAATGCCTTTATAATCCCATTATTGAATTTATTTTGAATTGTTTTTACATTTTTTGATTAAAACAGATTGTAATTGATTGTTTTCCTCGGGAAACGTGGAGCGAAAGCCATCCATTTTCAAGAAAAGTTCATTTATAGTCACTCATGCCTAGAAAAGCCTTATTACTCGGTTTAAATGCCTTTATAATCCCATTATTGAATTTATTTTGAATTTTGTTTACATTTTTTGATTAAAACAGATTGTAATTGATTGTTTGCCTCGGGAAACGTGGAGCGAAAGCCATCCATTGTCAAGAAAAGTTCATTTATAGTCACTCATGCCTAGAAAAGCCTTATTACTCGGTTTAAATGCCTTTATAATCCCATTATTGAATTTATTTTGAATTGTTTTTACATTTTTTGATTAAAACAGATTGTAATTGATTGTTTGCCTCGGGAAAAGTGGAGCGAAAGCCATCCATTGTCAAGAAAAGTTCATTTATAGTCACTCATGCCTAGAAAAGCCTTATTACTCGGTTTAAATGCCTTTATAATCCCATTATTGAATTTATTTTGATTTTTTTTTACATTTTTTGATTAAAACAGATTGTAATTGATTGTTTGCCTCGGGAAACGTGGAGCGAAAGCCATCCATTGTCAAGAAAAGATCATTTATAGTCACTCATGCCTAGAAAAGCCTTATTACTCGGTTTAAATGCCTTTATAACCCCATAATTGAATTTGTTTTGAATTTTTTTTACATTTTTTTATTAAAACAGATTGTAATTGATTGTTGACCTCGGGAAACATGGAGCAAAAGCCATCCATTGCCAAGAAAAGTTCATTTATAGTCACTCAAGCCTGGAAAAGCCTTATTACTTGGTTTAAATGCCTTTATAATCCGATTATTGAATTTATTTTGAATTGTTTTTACATTTTTTGATTAAAACAGATTGTAATTGATTGTTTGCCTCGGGAAACGTGGAGCAAAAGCCATCCATTGTCAAGAAAAGTTCATTTATAGTCACTCATGCCTAGAAAAGTCTTATTACTCGGTTTAAATGCCTTTATAATCCCATTATTGAATTTATTTTGAATTGTTTTTACATTTTTTGATTAAAACAGATTGTAATTGATTGTTTTCCTCGGGAAACGTGGAGCGAAAGCCATTCATTTTCAAGAAAAGTTCATTTATAGTCACTCATGCCTAGAAAAGCCTTATTACTCGGTTTAAATGCCTTTATAATCCCATTATTGAATTTATTTTGAATTTTGTTTACATTTTTTGATTAAAACAGATTGTAATTGATTGTTTGCCTCGGGAAACGTGGAGCGAAAGCCATCCATTGTCAAGAAAAGTTCATTTATAGTCACTCATGCCTAGAAAAGCCTTATTACTCGGTTTAAATGCCTTTATAATCCCATTATTGAATTTATTTTGAATTGTTTTTACATTTTTTGATTAAAACAGATTGTAATTGATTGTTTGCCTCGGAAAAAGTGGAGCGAAAGCCATCCATTGTCAAGAAAAGTTCATTTATAGTCACTCATGCCTAGAAAAGCCTTATTACTCGGTTTAAATGCCTTTATAATCCCATTATTGAATTTATTTTGAATTTTTTTTACATTTTTTGATTAAAACAGATTGTAATTGATTGTTTGCCTCGGGAAACGTGGAGCGAAAGCCATCCATTGTCAAGAAAAGTTCATTTATAGTCACTCATGCCTAGAAAAACCTTATTACTCGGTTTAAATGCCTTTATAATCCCATTATTGAATTTATTTTGAATTGTTTTTACATTTTTTGATTAAAACGGATTGTAATTGATTGTTTGTCTCGGGAAACGTGGAGCGAAAGCCATCCATTGTCAAGAAAAGTTCATTGATAGTCATTCATGCCTAGAAAAGCCTTATTACTCGGTTTAAATGCCTTTATAATCCCATTATTGAATTTATTTTGAATTTTTTCTACATTTTTTGATTAAAACATATTGTAATAGATTGTTTACCTCTAGAAACATGGAGCAAAAGCCATCCATTGTCAAGAAAAGTTCATTTATAGTCAATCAAGCCTAGAAAAGCCTTATTACTCGGTTTAAATGCCTTTATAATCCCATTATTGAATTTATTTTGAATTGTTTTTACATTTTTTGATTAAAACAGATTGTAATTGATTGTTTGCCTCGGGAAACATGGAGCGAAAGCCATCCATTGTCAAGAAAAGTTCATTTATAGTCACTCATGCCTAGAAAAGCCTTATTACTCGGTTTAAATGCCTTTATAATCCCATTATTGAATTTATTTTGAATTGTTTTTACATTTTTTGATTAAAACATATTGTAATTGAATGTTGACCTCTAGAAACATCGAGCAAAAGCCATCCATTGTCAAGAAAAGATCATTTATAGTCACTCAAGCCTAGAAAAGCCTTATTACTCGGTTTAAATGCCTTTATAATCCCATTATTGAATTTATTTTGAATTTTTTTTACATTTTTTGATTAAAACAGATTGTAATTGATTGTTTGCCTCGGGAAACGTGGAGCAAAAGCCATCCATTGTCAAGAAAAGTTCATTTATAGTCACTCATGCCTAGAAAAGCCTTATTACTCGGTTTAAATGCCTTTATAATCCCATTATTGAATTTATTTTGAATTGTTTTTACATTTTTTGATTAAAACATATTGTAATTGAATGTTGACCTCTAGAAACATGGAGCAAAAGCCATCCATTGTCATGAAAAGTTCATTTATAGTCACTCAAGCCTAGAAAAGCCTTATTACTCGGTTTAAATGCCTTTATAATTCCATTATTGAATTTATTTTGAATTTTTTTTCAATTTTTTGATTAAAACAGATCGTAATTGATTGTTTGCCTCAGGAAACGTGGAGCGAAAGCCATCCATTGTCAAGAAAAGTTCATTTATAGTCACTCATGCCTAGAAAAGCCTTATTACTCGGTTTAAATGCCTTTATAACCCCATAATTCAATTTATTTTGAATTTTTTTGCATTTTTTTATTAAAACAGATTGTAATTGATTGTTTACCTCGGGAAACATGGAGCAAAAGCCATCCATTGTCAAGAAAAGTTCATTTATAGTCACACATGCCTAGAAAAGCCTTATTACTCGGTTTAAATGCCTTTATAATCCAATTATTGAATTTATTTTGAATTTTTTTTACATTTTTTGATTAAAACAGATTGTAATTGATTGTTTGCCTCAGGAAACGTGGAGCGAAAGCCATCCATTGTCAAGAAAAGTTCATTTATAGTCACTCATGCCTAGAAAAGCCTTATTACTCGGTTTAAATGCCTTTATAATCCAATTATTGAATTTATTTTGAATTTTTTTTATATTTTTTGATTAAAACAGATTGTAATTGATTGTTTGCCTCGGGAAACGTGGAGCGAAAGCCATCCATTGTCAAGAAAAGTTCATTTATAGTCACTCATGCCTAGAAAAGCCTTATTACTCGGTTTAAATGCCTTCATAATCCCATTATTGAATTTATTTTGAATTGTTTTTACATTTTTTGATTAAAACAGATTGTAATTGATTGTTTTCCTCGGGAAACGTGGAGCGAAAGCCATCCATTGTCAAGAAAAGTTCATTTATAGTCACTCATGCCTAGAAAAGCCTTATTACTCGGTTTAAATGCATTTATAATCCCATTATTGAATTTATTTTGAATTTTTTTTACATTTTTTGATTAAAACATATTGTAATTGAATGTTAACCTCTAGAAACATGGAGCAAAAGCCATCCATTGCCAAGAAAAGTTCATTTATAGTCACTCAAGCCTAGAAAAGCCTTATTACTCAGTTTAAATGCCTTTATAATCCCATTATTGAATTTATTTTGATTTTTTTTTACATTTTTTGATTAAAACAGATTGTAATTGATTGTTTGCCTCGGGAAACGTGGAGCGAAAGCCATCCATTGTCAAGAAAAGATCATTTATAGTCACTCATGCCTAGAAAAGCCTTATTACTCGGTTTAAATGCCTTTATAACCCCATAATTGAATTTGTTTTGAATTTTTTTTACATTTTTTTATTAAAACAGATTGTAATTGATTGTTTACCTCGGGAAACATGGAGCAAAAGCCATCCATTGCCAAGAAAAGTTCATTTATAGTCACTCAAGCCTGGAAAAGCCTTATTACTTGGTTTAAATGCCTTTATAATCCCATTATTGAATTTATTTTGAATTGTTTTTACATTTTTTGATTAAAACAGATTGTAATTGATTGTTTGCCTCGGGAAACGTGGAGCGAAAGCCATCCATTGTCAAGAAAAGTTCATTTATAGTCACTCATGCCTAGAAAAGCCTTATTACTCGGTTTAAATGCCTTTATAATCCCATTATTGAATTTATTTTGAATTGTTTTTACATTTTTTGATTAAAACAGATTGTAATTGATTGTTTTCCTCGGGAAACGTGGAGCGAAAGCCATCCATTGTCAAGAAAAGTTCATTTATAGTCACTCATGCCTAGAAAAGCCTTATTACTCGGTTTAAATGCCTTTATAATCCCATTATTGAATTTATTTTGATTTTTTTTACATTTTTTGATTAAAACAGATTGTAATTGATTGTTTGCCTCGGGAAACGTGGAGCGAAAGCCATCCATTGTCAAGAAAAGATCATTTATAGTCACTCATGCCTAGAAAAGCCTTATTACTCGGTTTAAATGCCTTTATAACCCCATAATTGAATTTGTTTTGAATTTTTTTTACATTTTTTTATTAAAACAGATTGTAATTGATTGTTTACCTCGGGAAACATGGAGCAAAAGCCATCCATTGCCAAGAAAAGTTCATTTATAGTCACTCAAGCCTGGAAAAGCCTTATTACTTGGTTTAAATGCCTTTATAATCCCATTATTGAATTTATTTTGAATTGTTTTTACATTTTTTGATTAAAACAGATTGTAATTGATTGTTTGCCTCGAGAAACGTGGAGCAAAAGCCATCCATTGTCAAGAAAAGTTCATTTATAGTCACTCATGCCTAGAAAAGCCTTATTACTCGGTTTAAATGCCTTTATAATCCCATTATTGAATTTATTTTGAATTGTTTTTACATTTTTTGATTAAAACAGATTGTAATTGATTGTTTTCCTCGGGAAACGTGGAGCGAAAGCCATCCATTTTCAAGAAAAGTTCATTTATAGTCACTCATGCCTAGAAAAGCCTTATTACTCGGTTTAAATGCCTTTATAATCCCATTATTGAATTTATTTTGAATTTTGTTTACATTTTTTGATTAAAACAGATTGTAATTGATTGTTTGCCTCGGGAAACGTGGAGCGAAAGCCATCCATTGTCAAGAAAAGTTCATTTATAGTCACTCATGCCTAGAAAAGCCTTATTACTCGGTTTAAATGCCTTTATAATCCCATTATTGAATTTATTTTGAATTGTTTTTACATTTTTTGATTAAAACAGATTGTAATTGATTGTTTGCCTCGGGAAAAGTGGAGCGAAAGCCATCCATTGTCAAGAAAAGTTCATTTATAGTCACTCATGCCTAGAAAAGCCTTATTACTCGGTTTAAATGCCTTTATAATCCCATTATTGAATTTATTTTGATTTTTTTTTACATTTTTTGATTAAAACAGATTGTAATTGATTGTTTGCCTCGGGAAACGTGGAGCGAAAGCCATCCATTGTCAAGAAAAGATCATTTATAGTCACTCATGCCTAGAAAAGCCTTATTACTCGGTTTAAATGCCTTTATAACCCCATAATTGAATTTGTTTTGAATTTTTTTTACATTTTTTTATTAAAACAGATTGTAATTGATTGTTTACCTCGGGAAACATGGAGCAAAAGCCATCCATTGCCAAGAAAAGTTCATTTATAGTGACTCAAGCCTGGAAAAGCCTTATTACTTGGTTTAAATGCCTTTATAATCCCATTATTGAATTTATTTTGAATTGTTTTTACATTTTTTGATTAAAACAGATTGTAATTGATTGTTTGCCTCGGGAAACGTGGAGCAAAAGCCATCCATTGTCAAGAAAAGTTCATTTATAGTCACTCATGCCTAGAAAAGTCTTATTACTCGGTTTAAATGCCTTTATAATCCCATTATTGAATTTATTTTGAATTGTTTTTACATTTTTTGATTAAAACAGATTGTAATTGATTGTTTTCCTCGGGAAACGTGGAGCGAAAGCCATCCATTTTCAAGAAAAGTTCATTTATAGTCACTCATGCCTAGAAAAGCCTTATTACTCGGTTTAAATGCCTTTATAATCCCATTATTGAATTTATTTTGAATTTTGTTTACATTTTTTGATTAAAACAGATTGTAATTGATTGTTTGCCTCGGGAAACGTGGAGCGAAAGCCATCCATTGTCAAGAAAAGTTCATTTATAGTCACTCATGCCTAGAAAAGCCTTATTACTCGGTTTAAATGCCTTTATAATCCCATTATTGAATTTATTTTGAATTGTTTTTACATTTTTTTATTAAAACAGATTGTAATTGATTGTTTGCCTCGGGAAAAGTGGAGCGAAAGCCATCCATTGTCAAGAAAAGTTCATTTATAGTCACTCATGCCTAGAAAAGCCTTATTACTCGGTTTAAATGCCTTTATAATCCCATTATTGAATTTATTTTGATTTTTTTTTACATTTTTTGATTAAAACAGATTGTAATTGATTGTTTGCCTCGGGAAACGTGGAGCGAAAGCCATCCATTGTCAAGAAAAGATCATTTATAGTCACTCATGCCTAGAAAAGCCTTATTACTCGGTTTAAATGCCTTTATAACCCCATAATTGAATTTGTTTTGAATTTTTTTTACATTTTTTTATTAAAACAGATTGTAATTGATTGTTTACCTCGGGAAACATGGAGCAAAAGCCATCCATTGCCAAGAAAAGTTCATTTATAGTCACTCAAGCCTGGAAAAGCCTTATTACTTGGTTTAAATGCCTTTATAATCCCATTATTGAATTTATTTTGAATTGTTTTTACATTTTTTGATTAAAACAGATTGTAATTGATTGTTTGCCTCGGGAAACGTGGAGCAAAAGCCATCCATTGTCAAGAAAAGTTCATTTATAGTCACTCATGCCTAGAAAAGCCTTATTACTCGGTTTAAATGCCTTTATAATCCCATTATTGAATTTATTTTGAATTGTTTTTACATTTTTTGATTAAAACAGATTGTAATTGATTGTTTTCCTCGCGAAACGTGGAGCGAAAGCCATCCATTGTCAAGAAAAGTTCATTTATAGTCACTCATGCCTAGAAAAGCCTTATTACTCGGTTTAAATGCCTTTATAATCCCATTATTGAATTTATTTTGAATTGTTTTTACATTTTTTGATTAAAACGGATTGTAATTGATTGTTTGTCTCGGGAAACGTGGAGCGAAAGCCATCCATTGTCAAGAAAAGTTCATTGATAGTCATTCATGCCTAGAAAAGCCTTATTACTCGGTTTAAATGCCTTTATAATACCATTATTGAATTTATTTTGAATTTTTTCTACATTTTTTGATTAAAACATATTGTAATAGATTGTTTACCTCTAGAAACATGGAGCAAAAGCCATCCATTGTCAAGAAAAGTTCATTTATAGTCAATCAAGCCTAGAAAAGCCTTATTACTCGGTTTAAATGCCTTTATAATCCCATTATTGAATTTATTTTGAATTGTTTTTACATTTTTTGATTAAAACAGATTGTAATTGATTGTTTGCCTCGGGAAACATGGAGCGAAAGCCATCCATTGTCAAGAAAAGTTCATTTATAGTCACTCATGCCTAGAAAAGCCTTATTACTCGGTTTAAATGCCTTTATAATCCCATTATTGAATTTATTTTGAATTGTTTTTACATTTTTTGAATAAAACATATTGTAATTGAATGTTGACCTCTAGAAACATCGAGCAAAAGCCATCCATTGTCAAGAAAAGTTCATTTATAGTCACTCAAGCCTAGAAAAGCCTTATTACTCGGTTTAAATGCCTTTATAATCCCATTATTGAATTTATTTTGAATTTTTTTTACATTTTTTGATTAAAACAGATTGTAATTGATTGTTTGCCTCGGGAAACGTGGAGCAAAAGCCATCCATTGTCAAGAAAAGTTCATTTATAGTCACTCATGCCTAGAAAAGCCTTATTACTCGGTTTAAATGCCTTTATAATCCCATTATTGAATTTATTTTGAATTGTTTTTACATTTTTTGATTAAAACATATTGTAATTGAATGTTGACCTCTAGAAACATGGAGCAAAAGCCATCCATTGTCATGAAAAGTTCATTTATAGTCACTCAAGCCTAGAAAAGCCTTATTACTCGGTTTAAATGCCTTTATAATTCCATTATTGAATTTATTTTGAATTTTTTTTCAATTTTTTGATTAAAACAGATCGTAATTGATTGTTTGCCTCAGGAAACGTGGAGCGAAAGCCATCCATTGTCAAGAAAAGTTCATTTATAGTCACTCATGCCTAGAAAAGCCTTATTACTCGGTTTAAATGCCTTTATAACCCCATAATTCAATTTATTTTGAATTTTTTTGCATTTTTTTATTAAAACAGATTGTAATTGATTGTTTACCTCGGGAAACATGGAGCAAAAGCCATCCATTGTCAAGAAAAGTTCATTTATAGTCACACATGCCTAGAAAAGCCTTATTACTCGGTTTAAATGCCTTTATAATCCAATTATTGAATTTATTTTGAATTTTTTTTACATTTTTTGATTAAAACAGATTGTAATTGATTGTTTGCCTCAGGAAACGTGGAGCGAAAGCCATCCATTGTCAAGAAAAGTTCATTTATAGTCACTCATGCCTAGAAAAGCCTTATTACTCGGTTTAAATGCCTTTATAATCCCATTATTGAATTTATTTTGAATTTTTTTTATATTTTTTGATTAAAACAGATTGTAATTGATTGTTTGCCTCGGGAAACGTGGAGCGAAAGCCATCCATTGTCAAGAAAAGTTCATTTATAGTCACTCATGCCTAGAAAAGCCTTATTACTCGGTTTAAATGCCTTTATAATCCCATTATTGAATTTATTTTGAATTGTTTTTACATTTTTTGATTAAAACAGATTGTAATTGATTGTTTTCCTCGGGAAACGTGGAGCGAAAGCCATCCATTGTCAAGAAAAGTTCATTTATAGTCACTCATGCCTAGAAAAGCCTTATTACTCGGTTTAAATGCATTTATAATCCCATTATTGAATTTATTTTGAATTTTTTTTACATTTTTTGATTAAAACATATTGTAATTGAATGTTTACCTCTGGAAACATGGAGCAAAAGCCATCCATGGCCAAGAAAAGTTCATTTATAGTCACTCAAGCCTAGAAAAGCCTTATTACTCAGTTTAAATACCTTTATAATCCCATTATTGAATTTATTTTGAATTTTTTTTACATTTTTTGATTAAAACAGATTGTAATTGATTGTTTGCCTCGGGAAACGTGGAGCGAAAGCCATCCATTGTCAAGAAAAGTTCATTTATAGTCACTCATGCCTAGAAAAGCCTTATTACTCGGTTTAAATGCATTTGTAATCCCATTATTGAATTTATTTTGAATTGTTTTTACATTTTTTGATTAAAACAGATTGTAATTGATTGTTTGCCTCGGGAAACGTGGAGCGAAAGCCATCCATTTTCAAGAAAAGTTCATTTATAGTCACTCATGCCTAGAAAAGCCTTATTACTCGGTTTAAATGCCTTTATAATCCCATTATTGAATTTATTTTGAATTTTTTTTTTACATTTTTTGATTAAAACATATTGTAAT
This sequence comes from Theobroma cacao, assembly GCF_053813885.1. NCBI lineage: Eukaryota > Viridiplantae > Streptophyta > Magnoliopsida > Malvales > Malvaceae > Theobroma > Theobroma cacao. Next base: position 12,902,262 of record NC_142644.1, on the reverse strand, counting down.
TGAATATTTACCTCTAGAAACATGGAGCAAAAGCCATCCATTGTCAAGAAAAGTTCATTTATAGTCACTCAAGCCTAGAAAAGCCTTATTACTCAGTTTAAATGCCTTTATAATCCCATTATTGAATTTATTTTGATTTTTTTTTACATTTTTTGATTAAAACAGATTGTAATTGATTGTTTGCCTCGGGAAAGGTGGAGCGAAAGCCATCCATTGTCAAGAAAAGATCATTTATAGTCACTCATGCCTAGAAAAGCCTTATTACTCGGTTTAAATGCCTTTATAACCCCATAATTGAATTTGTTTTGAATTTTTTTTACATTTTTTTATTAAAACAGATTGTAATTGATTGTTTACCTCGGGAAACATGGAGCAAAAGCCATCCATTGCCAAGAAAAGTTCATTTATAGTCACTCAAGCCTGGAAAAGCCTTATTACTTGGTTTAAATGCCTTTATAATCCCATTATTGAATTTATTTTGAATTGTTTTTACATTTTTTGATTAAAACAGATTGTAATTGATTGTTTGCCTCGGGAAACGTGGAGCAAAAGCCATCCATTGTCAAGAAAAGTTCATTTATAGTCACTCATGCCTAGAAAAGCCTTATTACTCGGTTTAAATGCCTTTATAATCCCATTATTGAATTTATTTTGAATTGTTTTTACATTTTTTGATTAAAACAGATTGTAATTGATTGTTTTCCTCGGGAAACGTGGAGCGAAAGCCATCCATTGTCAAGAAAAGTTCATTTATAGTCACTCATGCCTAGAAAAGCCTTATTACTCGGTTTAAATGCATTTATAGTCCCATTATTGAATTTATTTTGAATTTTTTTTACATTTTTTGATTAAAACATATTGTAATTGAATGTTTACCTCTAGAAACATAGAGCAAAAGCCATCCATTGCCAAGAAAAGTTCATTTATAGTCACTCAAGCCTAGAAAAGCCTTATTACTCAGTTTAAATGCCTTTATAATCCCATTATTGAATTTATTTTGAATTTTTTTTACATTTTTTGATTAAAACAGATTGTAATTGATTGTTTGCCTCGGGAAACGTGGAGCGAAAGCCATCCATTGTCAAGAAAAGATCATTTATAGTCACTCATGCCTACAAAAGCCTTATTACTCGGTTTAAATGCCTTTATAACCCCATAATTGAATTTGTTTTGAATTTTTTTTACATTTTTTTATTAAAACAGATTGTAATTGATTGTTTACCTCGGGAAACATGGAGCAAAAGCCATCCATTGCCAAGAAAAGTTCATTTATAGTCACTCAAGCCTGGAAAAGCCTTATTACTTGGTTTAAATGCCTTTATAATCCAATTATTGAATTTATTTTGAATTGTTTTTACATTTTTTGATTAAAACAGATTGTAATTGATTGTTTGCCTCGGGAAACGTGGAGCAAAAGCCATCCATTGTCAAGAAAAGTTCATTTATAGTCACTCATGCCTAGAAAAGCCTTATTACTCGGTTTAAATGCCTTTATAATCCCATTATTGAATTTATTTTGAATTGTTTTTACATTTTTTGATTAAAACAGATTGTAATTGATTGTTTTCCTCGGGAAACGTGGAGCGAAAGCCATCCATTGTCAAGAAAAGTTCATTTATAGTCACTCATGCCTAGAAAAGCCTTATTACTCGGTTTAAATGCATTTATAATCCCATTATTGAATTTATTTTGAATTTTTTTTACATTTTTTGATTAAAACATATTGTAATTGAATGTTTACCTCTAGAAACATGGAGCAAAAGCCATCCATTGCCAAGAAAAGTTCATTTATAGTCACTCAAGCCTAGAAAAGCCTTATTACTCAGTTTAAATGCCTTTATAATCCCATTATTGAATTTATTTTGAATTTTTTTTACATTTTTTGATTAAAACAGATTGTAATTGATTGTTTGCCTCGGGAAACGTGGAGCGAAAGCCATCCATTGTCAAGAAAAGATCATTTATAGTCACTCATGCCTAGAAAAGCCTTATTACTCGGTTTAAATGCCTTTATAACCCCATAATTGAATTTGTTTTGAATTTTTTTTACATTTTTTTATTAAAACAGATTGTAATTGATTGTTTACCTCGGGAAACATGGAGCAAAAGCCATCCATTGCCAAGAAAAGTTCATTTATAGTCACTCAAGCCTGGAAAAGCCTTATTACTTGGTTTAAATGCCTTTATAATCCCATTATTGAATTTATTTTGAATTGTTTTTACATTTTTTGATTAAAACAGATTGTAATTGATTGTTTGCCTCGGGAAACGTGGAGCAAAAGCCATCCATTGTCAAGAAAAGTTCATTTATAGTCACTCAAGCCTAGAAAAGACTTATTACTCGGTTTAAATGCCTTTATAATCCCATTATTGAATTTATTTTGAATTGTTTTTACATTTTTTGATTAAAACAGATTGTAATTGATTGTTTTCCTCGGGAAACGTGGAGCGAAAGCCATCCATTGTCAAGAAAAGTTCATTTATAGTCACTCATGCCTAGAAAAGCCTTATTACTCGGTTTAAATGCATTTATAATCCCATTATTGAATTTATTTTGAATTTTTTTTACATTTTTTGATTAAAACATATTGTAATTGAATGTTTACCTCTAGAAACATGGAGCAAAAGCCATCCATTGCCAAGAAAAGTTCATTTATAGTCACTCAAGCCTAGAAAAGCCTTATTACTCAGTTTAAATGCCTTTATAATCCCATTATTGAATTTATTTTGAATTTTTTTTACATTTTTTGATTAAAACAGATTGTAATTGATTGTTTGCCTCGGGAAACGTGGAGCAAAAGCCATCCATTGTCAAGAAAAGTTCATTTATAGTCACTCATGCCTAGAAAAGCCTTATTACTCGGTTTAAATGCCTTTATAATCCCATTATTGAATTTATTTTGAATTGTTTTTACATTTTTTGAGTAAAACGGATTGTAATTGATTGTTTGCCTCGGGAAACATGGAGCGAATGCCATCCATTGTCAGGAAAAGTTCATTTATAGTCACTCATGCCTAGAAAAGCATTATTACTCGGTTTAAATGCCTTTATAACCCCATAATTCAATTTATTTTGAATTTTTTTGCATTTTTTTATTAAAACAGATTGTAATTGATTGTTTACCTCGGGAAACATGGAGCAAAAGCCATCCATTGTCAAGAAAAGTTCATTTATAGTCACACATGCCTAGAAAAGCCTTATTACTCAGTTTAAATGCCTTTATAATCCCATTATTGAATTTATTTTGAATTTTTTTTACATTTTTTGATTAAAACAGATTGTAATTGATTGTTTGCCTCGGGAAACGTGGAGCAAAAGCCATCCATTGTCAAGAAAAGTTCATTTATAGTCACTCATGCCTAGAAAAGCCTTATTACTCGGTTTAAATGCCTTTATAATCCCATTATTGAATTTATTTTGAATTGTTTTTACATTTTTTGATTAAAACATATTGTAATTGAATGTTGACCTCTAGAAACATCGAGCAAAAGCCATCCATTGTCAAGAAAAGTTCATTTATAGTCACTCAAGCCTAGAAAAGCCTTATTACTCGGTTTAAATGCCTTTATAATCCCATTATTGAATTTATTTTGAATTTTTTTTACATTTTTTGATTAAAACAGATTGTAATTGATTGTTTGCCTCGGGAAACGTGGAGCAAAAGCCATCCATTGTCAAGAAAAGTTCATTTATAGTCACTCATGCCTAGAAAAGCCTTATTACTCGGTTTAAATGCCTTTATAATCCCATTATTGAATTTATTTTGAATTGTTTTTACATTTTTTGATTAAAACATATTGTAATTGAATGTTGACCTCTAGAAACATGGAGCAAAAGCCATCCATTGTCATGAAAAGTTCATTTATAGTCACTCAAGCCTAGAAAAGCCTTATTACTCGGTTTAAATGCCTTTATAATTCCATTATTGAATTTATTTTGAATTTTTTTTACATTTTTTGATTAAAACAGATTGTAATTGATTGTTTGCCTCAGGAAACGTGGAGCGAAAGCCATCCATTGTCAAGAAAAGTTCATTTATAGTCACTCATGCCTAGAAAAGCCTTATTACTCGGTTTAAATGCCTTTATAACCCCATAATTCAATTTATTTTGAATTTTTTTGCATTTTTTTATTAAAACAGATTGTAATTGATTATTTACCTCGGGAAACATGGAGCAAAAGCCATCCATTGTCAAGAAAATTTCATTTATAGTCACACATGCCTAGAAAAGCCTTATTACTCGGTTTAAATGCCTCTATAATCCAATTATTGAATTTATTTTGAATTGTTTTTACATTTTTTGATTAAAACAGATTGTAATTGATTGTTTGCCTCTGGAAACGTGGAGCGAAAGCCATCCATTGTCAAGAAAAGTTCATTTATAGTCACTCATGCCTAGAAAAGCCTTATTACTCGGTTTAAATGCTTTTATAATCCCATTATTGAATTTATTTTGAATTTTTTTTATATTTTTTGATTAAAACAGATTGTAATTGATTGTTTGCCTCGGGAAACGTGGAGCGAAAGCCATCCATTGTCAAGAAAAGTTCATTTATAGTCACTCATGCCTAGAAAAGCCTTATTACTCGTTTTAAATGCCTTTATAATCCCATTATTGAATTTATTTTGAATTTTTTTTACATTTTTTGATTAAAACATATTGTAATAGATTGTTTACCTCTAGAAACATGGAGCAAAAGCCATCCATTGTCAAGAAAAGTTCATTTATAGTCAATCAAGCCTAGAAAAGCCTTATTACTCGGTTTAAATGCCTTTATAATCCCATTATTGAATTTATTTTGAATTGTTTTTACATTTTTTGATTAAAACAGATTGTAACTGATTGTTTGCCTCGGGAAACGTGGAGCGAAAGCCATCCATCGTCAAGAAAAGTTCATTTATAGTCACTCATGCCTAGAAAAGCCTTATTACTCGGTTTAAATGCATTTATAATCCCATTATTGAATTTATTTTGAATTTTTTTTACATTTTTTGATTAAAACAGATTGTAATTGATTGTTTGCCTCGGGAAACGTGGAGCGAAAGCCATCCATTGTCAAGAAAAGTTCATTTATAGTCACTCATGCCTAGAAAAGCCTTATTACTCGGTTTAAATGCATTTATAATCCCATTATTGAATTTATTTTGAATTGTTTTTACATTTTTTGATTAAAACAGATTGTAATTGATTGTTTGCCTCGGGAAACGTGGAGCGAAAGCCATCCATTTTCAAGAAAAGTTCATTTATAGTCACTCATGCCTAGAAAAGCCTTATTACTCGGTTTAAATGCCTTTATAATCCCATTATTGAATTTATTTTGAATTTTTTTTTTCCATTTTTTGATTAAAACATATTGTAATTGAATATTTACCTCTAGAAACATGGAGCAAAAGCCATCCATTGTCAAGAAAAGTTCATTTATAGTCACTCAAGCCTAGAAAAGCCTTATTACTCAGTTTAAATGCCTTTATAATCCCATTATTGAATTTATTTTGAATTTTTTTTACATTTTTTGATTAAAACAGATTGTAATTGATTGTTTGCCTCGGGAAACGTGGAGCGAAAGCCATCCATTGTCAAGAAAAGATCATTTATAGTCACTCATGCCTAGAAAAGCCTTATTACTCGGTTTAAATGCCTTTATAACCCCATAATTGAATTTGTTTTGAATTTTTTTTACATTTTTTTATTAAAACAGATTGTAATTGATTGTTTACCTCGGGAAACATGGAGCAAAAGCCATCCATTGCCAAGAAAAGTTCATTTATAGTCACTCAAGCCTGGAAAAGCCTTATTACTTGGTTTAAATGCCTTTATAATCCAATTATTGAATTTATTTTGAATTGTTTTTACATTTTTTGATTAAAACAGATTGTAATTGATTGTTTGCCTCGGGAAACGTGGAGCAAAAGCCATCCATTGTCAAGAAAAGTTCATTTATAGTCACTCATGCCTAGAAAAGCCTTATTACTCGGTTTAAATGCCTTTATAATCCCATTATTGAATTTATTTTGAATTGTTTTTACATTTTTTGATTAAAACAGATTGTAATTGATTGTTTTCCTCGGGAAACGTGGAGCGAAAGCCATCCATTGTCAAGAAAAGTTCATTTATAGTCACTCATGCCTAGAAAAGCCTTATTACTCGGTTTAAATGCATTTATAATCCCATTATTGAATTTATTTTGAATTTTTTTTACATTTTTTGATTAAAACATATTGTAATTGAATGTTTACCTCTAGAAACATGGAGCAAAAGCCATCCATTGCCAAGAAAAGTTCATTTATAGTCACTCAAGCCTAGAAAAGCCTTATTACTCAGTTTAAATGCCTTTATAATCCCATTATTGAATTTATTTTGAATTTTTTTTACATTTTTTGATTAAAACAGATTGTAATTGATTGTTTGCCTCGGGAAACGTGGAGCGAAAGCCATCCATTGTCAAGAAAAGTTCATTTATAGTCACTCATGCCTAGAAAAGCCTTATTACTCGGTTTAAATGCCTTTATAATCCCATTATTGAATTTATTTTGAATTGTTTTTACATTTTTTGATTAAAACGGATTGTAATTGATTGTTTGTCTCGGGAAACGTGGAGCGAAAGCCATCCATTGTCAAGAAAAGTTCATTTATAGTCATTCATGCCTAGAAAAGCCTTATTACTCGGTTTAAATGCCTTTATAATCCCATTATTGAATTTATTTTGAATTTTTTCTACATTTTTTGATTAAAACATATTGTAATAGATTGTTTACCTCTAGAAACATGGAGCAAAAGCCATCCATTGTCATGAAAAGTTCATTTATAGTCAATCAAGCCTAGAAAAGCCTTATTACTCGGTTTAAATGCCTTTATAATCCCATTATTGAATTTATTTTGAATTGTTTTTACATTTTTTGATTAAAACAGATTGTAATTGATTGTTTGCCTCGGGAAACATGGAGCGAAAGCCATCCATTGTCAAGAAAAGTTCATTTATAGTCACTCATGCCTAGAAAAGCCTTATTACTCGGTTTAAATGCCTTTATAATCCCATTATTGAATTTATTTTGAATTGTTTTTACATTTTTTGATTAAAACATATTGTAATTGAATGTTGACCTCTAGAAACATCGAGCAAAAGCCATCCATTGTCAAGAAAAGTTCATTTATAGTCACTCAAGCCTAGAAAAGCCTTATTACTCGGTTTAAATGCCTTTATAATCCCATTATTGAATTTATTTTGAATTTTTTTTACATTTTTTGATTAAAACAGATTGTAATTGATTGTTTGCCTCGGGAAACGTGGAGCAAAAGCCATCCATTGTCAAGAAAAGTTCATTTATAGTCACTCATGCCTAGAAAAGCCTTATTACTCGGTTTAAATGCCTTTATAATCCCATTATTGAATTTATTTTGAATTGTTTTTACATTTTTTGATTAAAACATATTGTAATTGAATGTTGACCTCTAGAAACATGGAGCAAAAGCCATCCATTGTCATGAAAAGTTCATTTATAGTCACTCAAGCCTAGAAAAGCCTTATTACTCGGTTTAAATGCCTTTATAATTCCATTATTGAATTTATTTTGAATTTTTTTTACATTTTTTGATTAAAACAGATCGTAATTGATTGTTTGCCTCAGGAAACGTGGAGCGAAAGCCATCCATTGTCAAGAAAAGTTCATTTATAGTCACTCATGCCTAGAAAAGCCTTATTACTCGGTTTAAATGCCTTTATAACCCCATAATTCAATTTATTTTGAATTTTTTTGCATTTTTTAATTAAAACAGATTGTAATTGATTGTTTACCTCGGGAAACATGGAGCAAAAGCCATCCATTGTCAAGAAAAGTTCATTTATAGTCACACATGCCTAGAAAAGCCTTATTACTCGGTTTAAATGCCTTTATAATCCAATTATTGAATTTATTTTGAATTTTTTTTACATTTTTTGATTAAAACAGATTGTAATTGATTGTTTGCCTCAGGAAACGTGGAGCGAAAGCCATCCATTGTCAAGAAAAGTTCATTTATAGTCACTCATGCCTAGAAAAGCCTTATTATTCGGTTTAAATGCCTTTATAATCCCATTATTGAATTTATTTTGAATTTTTTTTATATTTTTTGATTAAAACAGATTGTAATTGATTGTTTGCCTCGGGAAACGTGGAGCGAAAGCCATCCATTGTCAAGAAAAGTTCATTTATAGTCACTCATGCCTAGAAAAGCCTTATTACTCGTTTTAAATGCCTTTATAATCCCATTATTGAATTTATTTTGAATTTTTTTTACATTTTTTGATTAAAACATATTGTAATAGATTGTTTACCTCTAGAAACATGGAGCAAAAGCCATCCATTGTCAAGAAAAGTTCATTTATAGTCAATCAAGCCTAGAAAAGCCTTATTACTCGGTTTAAATGCCTTTATAATCCCATTATTGAATTTATTTTGAATTGTTTTTACATTTTTTGATTAAAACAGATTGTAACTGATTGTTTACCTCTAGAAACATGGAGCAAAAGCCATCCATTGTCAAGAAAAGTTCATTTATAGTCACTCATGCCTAGAAAAGCCTTATTACTCGGTTTAAATGCCTTTATAACCCCATAATTCAATTTATTTTGAATTTTTTTTACATTTTTTGACTAAAACAGATTGTAATTGATTGTTTGCCTCGGGAAACATGGAGCGAATGCCATCCATTGTCAGGAAAAGTTCATTTATAGTCACTCATGCCTAGAAAAGCGTTATTACTCGGTTTAAATGCCTTTATAATCCCATTATTGAATTTATTTTGAATTGTTTTTACATTTTTTGATTAAAACAGATTGTAATTGATTGTTTTCCTCGGGAAACGTGGAGCGAAAGCCATCCATTGTCAAGAAAAGTTCATTTATAGTCACTCATGCCTAGAAAAGCCTTATTACTCGGTTTAAATGCATTTATAATCCCATTATTGAATTTATTTTGAATTTTTTTTACATTTTTTGATTAAAACATATTGTAATTGAATGTTTACCTCTAGAAACATGGAGCAAAAGCCATCCATTGCCAAGAAAAGTTCATTTATAGTCACTCAAGCCTAGAAAAGCCTTATTACTCAGTTTAAATGCCTTTATAATCCCATTATTGAATTTATTTTGAATTTTTTTTACATTTTTTGATTAAAACAGATTGTAATTGATTGTTTGCCTCGGGAAACGTGGAGCGAAAGCCATCCATTGTCAAGAAAAGATCATTTATAGTCACTCATGCCTAGAAAAGCCTTATTACTCGGTTTAAATGCCTTTATAACCCCATAATTGAATTTGTTTTGAATTTTTTTTACATTTTTTTATTAAAACAGATTGTAATTGATTGTTTACCTCGGGAAACATGGAGCAAAAGCCATCCATTGCCAAGAAAAGTTCATTTATAGTCACTCAAGCCTGGAAAAGCCTTATTACTTGGTTTAAATGCCTTTATAATCCAATTATTGAATTTATTTTGAATTGTTTTTACATTTTTTGATTAAAACAGATTGTAATTGATTGTTTGCCTCGAGAAACGTGGAGCAAAAGCCATCCATTGTCAAGAAAAGTTCATTTATAGTCACTCATGCCTAGAAAAGCCTTATTACTCGGTTTAAATGCCTTTATAATCCCATTATTGAATTTATTTTGAATTGTTTTTACATTTTTTGATTAAAACAGATTGTAATTGATTGTTTTCCTCGGGAAACGTGGAGCGAAAGCCATCCATTGTCAAGAAAAGTTCATTTATAGTCACTCATGCCTAGAAAAGCCTTATTACTCGGTTTAAATGCATTTATAATCCCATTATTGAATTTATTTTGAATTTTTTTTACATTTTTTGATTAAAACATATTGTAATTGAATGTTTACCTCTAGAAACATGGAGCAAAAGCCATCCATTGCCAAGAAAAGTTCATTTATAGTCACTTAAGCCTAGAAAAGCCTTATTACTCAGTTTAAATGCCTTTATAATCCCATTATTGAATTTATTTTGAATTTTTTTTATATTTTTTGATTAAAACAGATTGTAATTGATTGTTTGCCTCGGGAAACGTGGAGCGAAAGCCATCCATTGTCAAGAAAAGATCATTGATAGTCACTCATGCCTAGAAAAGCCTTATTACTCGGTTTAAATGCCTTTATAATCCCATTATTGAATTTATTTTGAATTGTTTTTACATTTTTTGATTAAAACGGATTGTAATTGATTGTTTGTCTCGGGAAACGTGGAGCGAAAGCCATCCATTGTCAAGAAAAGTTCATTTATAGTCATTCATGCCTAGAAAAGCCTTATTACTCGGTTTAAATGCCTTTATAATCCCATTATTGAATTTATTTTGAATTTTTTCTACATTTTTTGATTAAAACATATTGTAATAGATTGTTTACCTCTAGAAACATGGAGCAAAAGCCATCCATTGTCATGAAAAGTTCATTTATAGTCAATCAAGCCTAGAAAAGCCTTATTACTCGGTTTAAATGCCTTTATAATCCCATTATTGAATTTATTTTGAATTGTTTTTACATTTTTTGATTAAAACAGATTGTAATTGATTGTTTGCCTCGGGAAACATGGAGCGAAAGCCATCCATTGTCAAGAAAAGTTCATTTATAGTCACTCATGCCTAGAAAAGCCTTATTACTCGGTTTAAATGCCTTTATAATCCCATTATTGAATTTATTTTGAATTGTTTTTACATTTTTTGATTAAAACATATTGTAATTGAATGTTGACCTCTAGAAACATCGAGCAAAAGCCATCCATTGTCAAGAAAAGTTCATTTATAGTCACTCAAGCCTAGAAAAGCCTTATTACTCGGTTTAAATGCCTTTATAATCCCATTATTGAATTTATTTTGAATTTTTTTTACATTTTTTGATTAAAACAGATTGTAATTGATTGTTTGCCTCGGGAAACGTGGAGCAAAAGCCATCCATTGTCAAGAAAAGTTCATTTATAGTCACTCATGCCTAGAAAAGCCTTATTACTCGGTTTAAATGCCTTTATAATCCCATTATTGAATTTATTTTGAATTGTTTTTACATTTTTTGATTAAAACATATTGTAATTGAATGTTGACCTCTAGAAACATGGAGCAAAAGCCATCCATTGTCATGAAAAGTTCATTTATAGTCACTCAAGCCTAGAAAAGCCTTATTACTCGGTTTAAATGCCTTTATAATTCCATTATTGAATTTATTTTGAATTTTTTTTACATTTTTTGATTAAAACAGATCGTAATTGATTGTTTGCCTCAGGAAACGTGGAGCGAAAGCCATCCATTGTCAAGAAAAGTTCATTTATAGTCACTCATGCCTAGAAAAGCCTTATTACTCGGTTTAAATGCCTTTATAACCCCATAATTCAATTTATTTTGAATTTTTTTGCATTTTTTTATTAAAACAGATTGTAATTGATTGTTTACCTCGGGAAACATGGAGCAAAAGCCATCCATTGTCAAGAAAAGTTCATTTATAGTCACACATGCCTAGAAAAGCCTTATTACTCGGTTTAAATGCCTCTATAATCCAATTATTGAATTTATTTTGAATTGTTTTTACATTTTTTGATTAAAACAGATTGTAATTGATTGTTTGCCTCAGGAAACGTGGAGCGAAAGCCATCCATTGTCAAGAAAAGTTCATTTATAGTCACTCATGCCTAGAAAAGCCTTATTACTCGTTTTAAATGCCTTTATAATCCCATTATTGAATTTATTTTGAATTTTTTTTACATTTTTTGATTAAAACATATTGTAATAGATTGTTTACCTCTAGAAACATGGAGCAAAAGCCATCCATTGTCAAGAAAAGTTCATTTATAGTCAATCAAGCCTAGAAAAGCCTTATTACTCGGTTTAAATGCCTTTATAATCCCATTATTGAATTTATTTTGAATTGTTTTTACATTTTTTGATTAAAACAGATTGTAACTGATTGTTTGCCTCGGGAAACGTGGAGCGAAAGCCATCCATCGTCAAGAAAAGTTCATTTATAGTCACTCATGCCTAGAAAAGCCTTATTACTCGGTTTAAATGCATTTATAATCCCATTATTGAATTTATTTTGAATTTTTTTTACATTTTTTGATTAAAACAGATTGTAATTGATTGTTTGCCTCGGGAAACGTGGAGCGAAAGCCATCCATTGTCAAGAAAAGTTCATTTATAGTCACTCATGCCTAGAAAAGCCTTATTACTCGGTTTAAATGCATTTATAATCCCATTATTGAATTTATTTTGAATTGTTTTTACATTTTTTGATTAAAACAGATTGTAATTGATTGTTTGCCTCGGGAAACGTGGAGCGAAAGCCATCCATTTTCAAGAAAAGTTCATTTATAGTCACTCATGCCTAGAAAAGCCTTATTACTCGGTTTAAATGCCTTTATAATCCCATTATTGAATTTATTTTGAATTTTTTTTTTACATTTTTTGATTAAAACATATTGTAATTGAATATTTACCTCTAGAAACATGGAGCAAAAGCCATCCATTGTCAAGAAAAGTTCATTTATAGTCACTCAAGCCTAGAAAAGCCTTATTACTCAGTTTAAATGCCTTTATAATCCCATTATTGAATTTATTTTGATTTTTTTTTACATTTTTTGATTAAAACAGATTGTAATTGATTGTTTGCCTCGGGAAACGTGGAGCGAAAGCCATCCATTGTCAAGAAAAGATCATTTATAGTCACTCATGCCTAGAAAAGCCTTATTACTCGGTTTAAATGCCTTTATAACCCCATAATTGAATTTGTTTTGAATTTTTTTTACATTTTTTTATTAAAACAGATTGTAATTGATTGTTTACCTCGGGAAACATGGAGCAAAAGCCATCCATTGCCAAGAAAAGTTCATTTATAGTCACTCAAGCCTGGAAAAGCCTTATTACTTGGTTTAAATGCCTTTATAATCCCATTATTAAATTTATTTTGAATTGTTTTTACATTTTTTGATTAAAACAGATTGTAATTGATTGTTTGCCTCGGGAAACGTGGAGCAAAAGCCATCCATTGTCAAGAAAAGTTCATTTATAGTCACTCATGCCTAGAAAAGCCTTATTACTCGGTTTAAATGCCTTTATAATCCCATTATTGAATTTATTTTGAATTGTTTTTACATTTTTTGATTAAAACAGATTGTAATTGATAGTTTTCCTCGGGAAACGTGGAGCGAAAGCCATCCATTGTCAAGAAAAGTTCATTTATAGTCACTCATGCCTAGAAAAGCCTTATTACTCGGTTTAAATGCATTTATAATCCCATTATTGAATTTATTTTGAATTTTTTTTACATTTTTTGATTAAAACATATTGTAATTGAATGTTTACCTCTAGAAACATGGAGCAAAAGCCATCCATTGCCAAGAAAAGTTCATTTATAGTCACTCAAGCCTAGAAAAGCCTTATTACTCAGTTTAAATGCCTTTATAATCCCATTATTGAATTTATTTTGAATTTTTTTTACATTTTTTGATTAAAACAGATTGTAATTGATTGTTTGCCTCGGGAAACGTGGAGCGAAAGCCATCCATTGTCAAGAAAAGATCATTTATAGTCACTCATGCCTAGAAAAGCCTTATTACTCGGTTTAAATGCCTTTATAACCCCATAATTGAATTTGTTTTGAATTTTTTTTACATTTTTTTATTAAAACAGATTGTAATTGATTGTTTACCTCGGGAAACATGGAGCAAAAGCCATCCATTGCCAAGAAAAGTTCATTTATAGTCACTCAAGCCTGGAAAAGCCTTATTACTTGGTTTAAATGCCTTTATAATCCAATTATTGAATTTATTTTGAATTGTTTTTACATTTTTTGATTAAAACAGATTGTAATTGATTGTTTGCCTCGGGAAACGTGGAGCAAAAGCCATCCATTGTCAAGAAAAGTTCATTTATAGTCACTCATGCCTAGAAAAGCCTTATTACTCGGTTTAAATGCCTTTATAATCCCATTATTGAATTTATTTTGAATTGTTTTTACATTTTTTGATTAAAACAGATTGTAATTGATTGTTTTCCTCGGGAAACGTGGAGCGAAAGCCATCCATTGTCAAGAAAAGTTCATTTATAGTCACTCATGCCTAGAAAAGCCTTATTACTCGGTTTAAATGCATTTATAATCCCATTATTGAATTTATTTTGAATTTTTTTTACATTTTTTGATTAAAACATATTGTAATTGAATGTTTACCTCTAGAAACATGGAGCAAAAGCCATCCATTGCCAAGAAAAGTTCATTTATAGTCACTCAAGCCTAGAAAAGCCTTATTACTCAGTTTAAATGCCTTTATAATCCCATTATTGAATTTATTTTGAATTTTTTTTACATTTTTTGATTAAAACAGATTGTAATTGATTGTTTGCCTCGGGAAACGTGGAGCGAAAGCCATCCATTGTCAAGAAAAGTTCATTTATAGTCACTCATGCCTAGAAAAGCCTTATTACTCGGTTTAAATGCCTTTATAATCCCATTATTGAATTTATTTTGAATTGTTTTTACATTTTTTGATTAAAACGGATTGTAATTGATTGTTTGTCTCGGGAAACGTGGAGCGAAAGCCATCCATTGTCAAGAAAAGTTCATTTATAGTCATTCATGCCTAGAAAAGCCTTATTACTCGGTTTAAATGCCTTTATAATCCCATTATTGAATTTATTTTGAATTTTTTCTACATTTTTTGATTAAAACATATTGTAATAGATTGTTTACCTCTAGAAACATGGAGCAAAAGCCATCCATTGTCATGAAAAGTTCATTTATAGTCAATCAAGCCTAGAAAAGCCTTATTACTCGGTTTAAATGCCTTTATAATCCCATTATTGAATTTATTTTGAATTGTTTTTACATTTTTTGATTAAAACAGATTGTAATTGATTGTTTGCCTCGGGAAACATGGAGCGAAAGCCATCCATTGTCAAGAAAAGTTCATTTATAGTCACTCATGCCTAGAAAAGCCTTATTACTCGGTTTAAATGCCTTTATAATCCCATTATTGAATTTATTTTGAATTGTTTTTACATTTTTTGATTAAAACATATTGTAATTGAATGTTGACCTCTAGAAACATCGAGCAAAAGCCATCCATTGTCAAGAAAAGTTCATTTATAGTCACTCAAGCCTAGAAAAGCCTTATTACTCGGTTTAAATGCCTTTATAATCCCATTATTGAATTTATTTTGAATTTTTTTTACATTTTTTGATTAAAACAGATTGTAATTGATTGTTTGCCTCGGGAAACGTGGAGCAAAAGCCATCCATTGTCAAGAAAAGTTCATTTATAGTCACTCATGCCTAGAAAAGCCTTATTACTCGGTTTAAATGCCTTTATAATCCCATTATTGAATTTATTTTGAATTGTTTTTACATTTTTTGATTAAAACATATTGTAATTGAATGTTGACCTCTAGAAACATGGAGCAAAAGCCATCCATTGTCATGAAAAGTTCATTTATAGTCACTCAAGCCTAGAAAAGCCTTATTACTCGGTTTAAATGCCTTTATAATTCCATTATTGAATTTATTTTGAATTTTTTTTACATTTTTTGATTAAAACAGATCGTAATTGATTGTTTGCCTCAGGAAACGTGGAGCGAAAGCCATCCATTGTCAAGAAAAGTTCATTTATAGTCACTCATGCCTAGAAAAGCCTTATTACTCGGTTTAAATGCCTTTATAACCCCATAATTCAATTTATTTTGAATTTTTTTGCATTTTTTTATTAAAACAGATTGTAATTGATTGTTTACCTCGGGAAACATGGAGCAAAAGTCATCCATTGTCAAGAAAAGTTCATTTATAGTCACACATGCCTAGAAAAGCCTTATTACTCGGTTTAAATGCCTTTATAATCCAATTATTGAATTTATTTTGAATTTTTTTTACATTTTTTGATTAAAACAGATTGTAATTGATTGTTTGCCTCAGGAAACGTGGAGCGAAAGCCATCCATTGTCAAGAAAAGTTCATTTATAGTCACTCATGCCTAGAAAAGCCTTATTATTCGGTTTAAATGCCTTTATAATCCCATTATTGAATTTATTTTGAATTTTTTTTATATTTTTTGATTAAAACAGATTGTAATTGATTGTTTGCCTCGGGAAACGTGGAGCGAAAGCCATCCATTGTCAAGAAAAGTTCATTTATAGTCACTCATGCCTAGAAAAGCCTTATTACTCGGTTTAAATGCATTTATAATCCCATTATTGAATTTATTTTGAATTTTTTTTACATTTTTTGATTAAAACATATTGTAATTGAATGTTTACCTCTAGAAACATGGAGCAAAAGCCATCCATTGCCAAGAAAAGTTCATTTATAGTCACTCAAGCCTAGAAAAGCCTTATTACTCAGTTTAAATGCCTTTATAATCCCATTATTGAATTTATTTTGAATTTTTTTTACATTTTTTGATTAAAACAGATTGTAATTGATTGTTTGCCTCGGGAAACGTGGAGCGAAAGCCATCCATTGTCAAGAAAAGTTCATTTATAGTCACTCATGCCTAGAAAAGCCTTATTACTCGGTTTAAATGCCTTTATAATCCCATTATTGAATTTATTTTGAATTGTTTTTACATTTTTTGATTAAAACGGATTGTAATTGATTGTTTGTCTCGGGAAACGTGGAGCGAAAGCCATCCATTGTCAAGAAAAGTTCATTTATAGTCATTCATGCCTAGAAAAGCCTTATTACTCGGTTTAAATGCCTTTATAATCCCATTATTGAATTTATTTTGAATTTTTTCTACATTTTTTGATTAAAACATATTGTAATAGATTGTTTACCTCTAGAAACATGGAGCAAAAGCCATCCATTGTCATGAAAAGTTCATTTATAGTCAATCAAGCCTAGAAAAGCCTTATTACTCGGTTTAAATGCCTTTATAATCCCATTATTGAATTTATTTTGAATTTTTTTTTTACATTTTTTGATTAAAACATATTGTAATTGAATATTTACCTCTAGAAACATGGAGCAAAAGCCATCCATTGTCAAGAAAAGTTCATTTATAGTCACTCAAGCCTAGAAAAGCCTTATTACTCAGTTTAAATGCCTTTATAATCCCATTATTGAATTTATTTTGATTTTTTTTTACATTTTTTGATTAAAACAGATTGTAATTGATTGTTTGCCTCGGGAAACGTGGAGCGAAAGCCATCCATTGTCAAGAAAAGATCATTTATAGTCACTCATGCCTAGAAAAGCCTTATTACTCGGTTTAAATGCCTTTATAACCCCATAATTGAATTTGTTTTGAATTTTTTTTACATTTTTTTATTAAAACAGATTGTAATTGATTGTTTACCTCGGGAAACATGGAGCAAAAGCCATCCATTGCCAAGAAAAGTTCATTTATAGTCACTCAAGCCTGGAAAAGCCTTATTACTTGGTTTAAATGCCTTTATAATCCCATTATTGAATTTATTTTGAATTGTTTTTACATTTTTTGATTAAAACAGATTGTAATTGATTGTTTGCCTCGGGAAACGTGGAGCAAAAGCCATCCATTGTCAAGAAAAGTTCATTTATAGTCACTCATGCCTAGAAAAGCCTTATTACTCGGTTTAAATGCCTTTATAATCCCATTATTGAATTTATTTTGAATTGTTTTTACATTTTTTGATTAAAACATATTGTAATTGAATGTTGACCTCTAGAAACATGGAGCAAAAGCCATCCATTGTCATGAAAAGTTCATTTATAGTCACTCAAGCCTAGAAAAGCCTTATTACTCGGTTTAAATGCCTTTATAATTCCATTATTGAATTTATTTTGAATTTTTTTTACATTTTTTGATTAAAACAGATCGTAATTGATTGTTTGCCTCAGGAAACGTGGAGCGAAAGCCATCCATTGTCAAGAAAAGTTCATTTATAGTCACTCATGCCTAGAAAAGCCTTATTACTCGGTTTAAATGCCTTTATAACCCCATAATTCAATTTATTTTGAATTTTTTTGCATTTTTTTATTAAAACAGATTGTAATTGATTGTTTACCTCGGGAAACATGGAGCAAAAGCCATCCATTGTCAAGAAAAGTTCATTTATAGTCACACATGCCTAGAAAAGCCTTATTACTCGGTTTAAATGCCTTTATAATCCAATTATTGAATTTATTTTGAATTTTTTTTACATTTTTTGATTAAAACAGATTGTAATTGATTGTTTACCTCAGGAAACGTGGAGCGAAAGCCATCCATTGTCAAGAAAAGTTCATTTATAGTCACTCATGCCTAGAAAAGCCTTATTATTCGGTTTAAATGCCTTTATAATCCCATTATTGAATTTATTTTGAATTTTTTTTATATTTTTTGATTAAAACAGATTGTAATTGATTGTTTGCCTCGGGAAACGTGGAGCGAAAGCCATCCATTGTCAAGAAAAGTTCATTTATAGTCACTCATGCCTAGAAAAGCCTTATTACTCGTTTTAAATGCCTTTATAATCCCATTATTGAATTTATTTTGAATTTTTTTTACATTTTTTGATTAAAACATATTGTAATAGATTGTTTACCTCTAGAAACATGGAGCAAAAGCCATCCATTGTCAAGAAAAGTTCATTTATAGTCAATCAAGCCTAGAAAAGCCTTATTACTCGGTTTAAATGCCTTTATAATCCCATTATTGAATTTATTTTGAATTGTTTTTACATTTTTTGATTAAAACAGATTGTAACTGATTGTTTGCCTCGGGAAACATGGAGCGAAAGCCATCCATCGTCAAGAAAAGATCATTTATAGTCACTCATGCCTAGAAAAGCCTTATTACTCGGTTTAAATGCCTTTATAACCCCATAATTCAATTTATTTTGAATTTTTTTTACATTTTTTGACTAAAACAGATTGTAATTGATTGTTTGCCTCCGGAAACGTGGAGCGAAAGCCATCCATTGTCAAGAAAAGTTCATTTATAGTCACTCATGCCTAGAAAAGCCTTATTACTCGGTTTAAATGCCTTTATAATCCCATTATTGAATTTATTTTGAATTTTTTTTACATTTTTTGATTAAAACAGATTGTAATTGATTGTTTGCCTCGGGAAACGTGGAGCGAAAGCCATCCATTGTCAAGAAAAGTTTATTTATAGTCACTCATGCCTAGAAAAGCCTTATTACTCGGTTTAAATGCCTTTATAATCCCATTATTGAATTTATTTTGAATTTTTTTTACATTTTTTGATTAAAACATATTGTAATAGATTGTTTACCTCTAGAAACATGGAGCAAAAGCCATCCATTGTCAAGAAAAGTTCATTTATAGTCAATCAAGCCTAGAAAAGCCTTATTACTCGGTTTAAATGCCTTTATAATCCCATTATTGAATTTATTTTGAATTGTTTTTACATTTTTTGATTAAAACAGATTGTAACTGATTGTTTGCCTCGGGAAACGTGGAGCGAAAGCCATCCATTGTCAAGAAAAGATCATTTATAGTCACTCATGCCTAGAAAAGCATTATTACTCGGTTTAAATGCCCTTATAACCCCATAATTCAATTTATTTTGAATTTTTTTTGCATTTTTTTATTAAAACAGATTGTAATTGATTGTTTACCTCGGGAAACATGGAGCAAAAGCCATCCATTGTCAAGAAAAGTTCATTTATAGTCACTAATGCCTAGAAAAGCCTTATTACTCGGTTTAAATGCCTTTATAATCCCATTATTGAATTTATTTTGAATTTTTTTTACATTTTATGATTAAAACAGATTGTAATTGATTGTTTCCCTCAGGAAACGTGGAGCGAAAGCCATCCATTGTCAAGAAAAGTTCATTTATAGTCACTCATGCCTAGAAAAGCCTTATTACTCGGTTTAAATGCCTTTATAATCCCATTATTGAATTTATTTTGAATTTTTTTTATATTTTTTGATTAAAACAGATTGTAATTGATTGTTTGCCTCGGGAAACGTGGAGCGAAAGCCATCCATTGTCAAGAAAAGTTCATTTATAGTCACTCATGCCTAGAAAAGCCTTATTACTCGGTTTAAATGCCTTTATAATCCCATTATTGAATTTATTTTGAATTTTTTTTACATTTTTTGATTAAAACATATTGTAATAGACTGTTTACCTCTAGAAACATGGAGCAAAAGCCATCCATTGTCAAGAAAAGTTCATTTATAGTCAATCAAGCCTAGAAAAGCCTTATTACTCGGTTTAAATGCCTTTATAATCCCATTATTGAATTTATTTTGAATTGTTTTTACATTTTTTGATTAAAACAGATTGTAACTGATTGTTTGCCTCGGGAAACGTGGAGCGAAAGCCATCCATTGTCAAGAAAAGATCATTTATAGTCACTCATGCCTAGAAAAGCATTATTACTCGGTTTAAATGCCCTTATAACCCCATAATTCAATTTATTTTGAATTTTTTTTGCATTTTTTTATTAAAACAGATTGTAATTGATTGTTTACCTCGGGAAACATGGAGCAAAAGCCATCCATTGTCAAGAAAAGTTCATTTATAGTCACTAATGCCTAGAAAAGCCTTATTACTCGGTTTAAATGCCTTTATAATCCCATTATTGAATTTATTTTGAATTTTTTTTACATTTTATGATTAAAACAGATTGTAATTGATTGTTTCCCTCAGGAAACGTGGAGCGAAAGCCATCCATTGTCAAGAAAAGTTCATTTATAGTCACTCATGCCTAGAAAAGCCTTATTACTCGGTTTAAATGCCTTTATAATCCCATTATTGAATTTATTTTGAATTTTTTTTATATTTTTTGATTAAAACAGATTGTAATTGATTGTTTGCCTCGGGAAACGTGGAGCGAAAGCCATCCATTGTCAAGAAAAGATCATTTATAGTCACTCATGCCTAGAAAAGCATTATTACTCGGTTTAAATGCCCTTATAACCCCATAATTCAATTTATTTTGAATTTTTTTTGCATTTTTTTATTAAAACAGATTGTAATTGATTGTTTACCTCGGGAAACATGGAGCAAAAGCCATCCATTGTCAAGAAAAGTTCATTTATAGTCACTAATGCCTAGAAAAGCCTTATTACTCGGTTTAAATGCCTTTATAATCCCATTATTGAATTTATTTTGAATTTTTTTTACATTTTATGATTAAAACAGATTGTAATTGATTGTTTCCCTCAGGAAACGTGGAGCGAAAGCCATCCATTGTCAAGAAAAGTTCATTTATAGTCACTCATGCCTAGAAAAGCCTTATTACTCGGTTTAAATGCCTTTATAATCCCATTATTGAATTTATTTTGAATTTTTTTTACATTTTATGATTAAAACAGATTGTAATTGATTGTTTGCCTCAGGAAACGTGGAGCGAAAGCCATCCATTGTCAAGAAAAGTTCATTTATAGTCACTCATGCCTAGAAAAGCCTTATTACTCGGTTTAAATGCCTTTATAATCCCATTACTGAATTTATTTTGAATTTTTTTTACATTTTTTGATTAAAACAGATTGTAATTGATTGTTTGCCTCGGGAAACGTGGAGCGAAAGCCATCCATTGTCAAGAAAAGATCATTTATAGTCACTCATGCCTAGAAAAGCCTTATTACTCGATTTAAATGCCTTTATAATCCCATTATTGAATTTATTTTGAATTTTTTTTACATTTTTTGATTAAAACATATTGTAATTGATTGTTTGCCTCAGGAAACGTGGAGCGAAAGCCATCCATTGTCAAGAAAAGTTCATTTATAGTCACTCATGCCTAGAAAAGCCTTATTACTCGGTTTAAATGCCTTTATAATCCCATTATTGAATTTATTTTGAATTTTTTTTACATTTTTTGATTAAAACAGATTGTAATTGATTGTTTGCCTCGGGAAACGTGGAGCGAAAGCCATCCATTGTCAAGAAAAGTTCATTTATAGTCACTCATGCCTAGAAAAGCCTTATTACTCGGTTTAAATGCCTTTATAATCCCATTATTGAATTTATTTTGAATTTTTTTTACATTTTTTGATTAAAACATATTGTAATAGATTGTTTACCTCTAGAAACATGGAGCAAAAGCCATCCATTGTCAAGAAAAGTTCATTTATAGTCAATCAAGCCTAGAAAAGCCTTATTACTCGGTTTAAATGCCTTTATAATCCCATTATTGAATTTATTTTGAATTGTTTTTACATTTTTTCATTAAAATAGATTGTAACTGATTGTTTGCCTCGGGAAACGTGGAGCGAAAGCCATCCATTGTCAAGAAAAGATCATTTATAGTCACTCATGCCTAGAAAAGCGTTATTACTCGGTTTAAATGCCCTTATAACCCCATAATTCAATTTATTTTGAATTTTTTTTGCATTTTTTTATTAAAACAGATTGTAATTGATTGCTTACCTCGGGAAACATGGAGCAAAAGCCGTCCATTGTCAAGAAAAGTTCATTTATAGTCACTCATGCCAAGAAAAACCTTCTTACTCGGTTTAAATGCCTTTATAATCCCATTATTGAATTTATTTTGAATTTTTTTTACATTTTTTGATTAAAACAGATTATAATTGATTGTTTGCCTCAGGAAACGTGGAGCGAAAGCCATCCATTGTCAAGAAAAGTTCATTTATAGTCACTCATGCCTAGAAAAGCCTTATTAATCGGTTTAAATGCCTTTATAATCCCATTATTGAATTTATTTTGAATTTTTTTTACATTTTTTGATTAAAACAGATTGTAATTGATTGTTTGCCTCGGGAAACGTGGAGCGAAAGCCATCCATTGTCAAGAAAAGTTCATTTATAGTCACTCATGCCTAGAAAAGCCTTATTACTCGGTTTAAATGCCTTTATAATCCCATTATTGAATTTATTTTGAATTTTTTTTACATTTTTTGATTAAAACAGATTGTAATTGATTGTTTGCCTCGGGAAACGTGGAGCGAAAGCCATCCATTGTCAAGAAAAGTTCATTTATAGTCACTCATGCCTAGAAAAGCCTTATTACTCGGTTTAAATGCATTTATAATCCCATTATTGAATTTATTTTGAATTTTTTTTACATTTTTTGATTAAAACATATTGTAATAGATTGTTTACCTCTAGAAACATGGAGCAAAAGCCATCCATTGTCAGGAAAAGTTGATTTATAGTCAATCAAGCCTAGAAAAGCCTTATTACTCGGTTTAAATGTCTTTATAATCCCATTATTGAATTTATTTTGAATTGTTTTTACATTTTTTGATTAAAACAGATTGTAACTGATTGTTTGCCTCGGGAAACGTGGAGCGAAAGCCATCCATTGTCAAGAAAAGATCATTTATAGTCACTCATGCCTAGAAAAGCGTTATTACTCGGTTTAAATGCCCTTATAACCCCATAATTCAATTTATTTTGAATTTTTTTTGCATTTTTTTATTAAAACAGATTGTAATTGATTGTTTACCTCGGGAAACATGGAGCAAAAGCCATCCATTGTCAAGAAAAGTTCATTTATAGTCACTCATGCCTAGAAAAGCCTTATTACTCGGTTTAAATGCCTTTATAATCCCATTATTGAATTTATTTTGAATTTTTTTTACATTTTTTGATTAAAACAGATTGTAATTGATTGTTTGCCTCGGGAAACGTGGAGCGAAAGCCATCCATTGTCAAGAAAAGTTCATTTATAGTCACTCATGCCTAGAAAAGCCTTATTACTCGGTTTAAATGCCTTTATAATCCCATTATTGAATTTATTTTGAATTTTTTTTACATTTTTTGATTAAAACATATTGTAATTGATTGTTTGCCTCGGGAAACGTGGAGCGAAAGCCATCCATTGTCAAGAAAAGTTCATTTATAGTCACTCATGCCTAGAAAAGCCTTATTACTCGGTTTAAATGCCTTTATAATCCCATTATTGAATTTATTTTGAATTTTTTTTACATTTTTTGATTAAAACAGATTGTAATTGATTGTTTGCCTCGGGAAACGTGGAGCGAAAGCCATCCATTGTCAAGAAAAGTTCATTTATAGTCACTCATGCTTAGAAAAGCCTTATTACTCGGTTTAAATGCCTTTATAATCCCATTATTGAATTTATTTTGAATTTTTTTTACATTTTTTGATTAAAACATATTGTAATAGATTGTTTACCTCTAGAAACATGGAGCAAAAGCCATCCATTGTCAAGAAAAGTTCATTTATAGTCAATCAAGCCTAGAAAAGCCTTATTACTCGGTTTAAATGCCTTTATAATCCCATTATTGAATTTATTTTGAATTGTTTTTACATTTTTTGATTACAACAGATTGTAACTGATTGTTTGCCTCGGGAAACGTGGAGCGAAAGCCATCCATTGTCAAGAAAAGATCATTTATAGTCACTCATGCCTAGAAAAGCCTTATTACTAGGTTTAAATGCCCTTATAACCCCATAATTCAATTTATTTTGAATTTTTTTTGCATTTTTTTATTAAAACAGATTGTAATTGATTGTTTACCTCGGGAAACATGGAGCAAAAGCCATCCATTGTCAAGAAAAGTTCATTTATAGTCACTCATGCCAAGAAAAGCCTTATTACTCGGTTTAAATGCCTTTATAATCCCATTATTGAATTTATTTTGAATTTTTTTTACATTTTTTGATTAAAACAGATTGTAATTGATTGTTTGCCTCGGGAAACGAGGAGCGAAAGCCATCCATTGTCAAGAAAAGATCATTTATAGTCACTCATGCCTAGAAAAGCCTTATTACTCGGTTTAAATGCCTTTATAACCCCATAATTGAATTTGTTTTGAATTTTTTTTACATTTTTTTATTAAAACAGATTGTAATTGATTGTTTACCTCGGGAAACATGGAGCAAAAGCCATCCATTGCCAAGAAAAGTTCATTTATAGTCACTCAAGCCTGGAAAAGCCTTATTACTTGGTTTAAATGCCTTTATAATCCCATTATTGAATTTATTTTGAATTGTTTTTACATTTTTTGATTAAAACAGATTGTAATTGATTGTTTGCCTCGGGAAACGTGGAGCAAAAGCCATCCATTGTCAAGAAAAGTTCATTTATAGTCACTCATGCCTAGAAAAGCCTTATTACTCGGTTTAAATGCCTTTATAATCCCATTATTGAATTTATTTTGAATTGTTTTTACATTTTTTGATTAAAACAGATTGTAATTGATTGTTTTGCTCGGGAAACGTGGAGCGAAAGCCATCCATTGTCAAGAAAAGTTCATTTATAGTCACTCATGCCTAGAAAAGCCTTATTACTCGGTTTAAATGCATTTATAATCCCATTATTGAATTTATTTTGAATTTTTTTTACATTTTTTGATTAAAACATATTGTAATTGAATGTTTACCTCTAGAAACATGGAGCAAAAGCCATCCATTGCCAAGAAAAGTTCATTTATAGTCACTCAAGCCTAGAAAAGCCTTATTACTCAGTTTAAATGCCTTTATAATCCCATTATTGAATTTATTTTGAATTCTTTTTACATTTTTTGATTAAAACAGATTGTAATTGATTGTTTGCCTCGGGAAACGTGGAGCGAAAGCCATCCATTGTCAAGAAAAGTTCATTTATAGTCACTCATGCCTAGAAAAGCCTTATTACTCGGTTTAAATGCCTTTATAATCCCATTATTGAATTTATTTTGAATTGTTTTTACATTTTTTGATTAAAACGGATTGTAATTGATTGTTTGTCTCGGGAAACGTGGAGCGAAAGCCATCCATTGTCAAGAAAAGTTCATTTATAGTCATTCATGCCTAGAAAAGCCTTATTACTCGG
This sequence comes from Theobroma cacao, assembly GCF_053813885.1. Lineage (NCBI taxonomy): Eukaryota > Viridiplantae > Streptophyta > Magnoliopsida > Malvales > Malvaceae > Theobroma > Theobroma cacao. Next base: position 12,876,562 of record NC_142644.1, on the reverse strand, counting down.
TTTAAATGCCTTTATAATCCCATTATTGAATTTATTTTGAATTTTTTTTACATTTTTTGATTAAAACATATTGTAATAGATTGTTTACCTCTAGAAATATGGAGCAAAAGCCATCCATTGTCAAGAAAAGTTCATTTATTGTCAATCAAGCCTAGAAAAGCCTTATTACTCGGTTTAAATGCCTTTATAATCCCATTATTGAATTTATTTTGAATTGTTTTTACATTTTTTGATTAAAACAGATTGTAATTGATTGTTTGCCTCGGGAAACATGGAGCGAAAGCCATCCATTGTCAAGAAAAGTTCATTTATAGTCACTCATGCCTAGAAAAGCCTTATTACTCTGTTTAAATGCCTTTATAATCCCATTATTGAATTTATTTTGAATTGTTTTTACATTTTTTGATTAAAACATATTGTAATTGAATGTTGACCTCTAGAAACATCGAGCAAAAGCCATCCATTGTCAAGAAAAGTTCATTTATAGTCACTCAAGCCTAGAAAAGCCTTATTACTCGGTTTAAATGCCTTTATAATCCCATTATTGAATTTATTTTGAATTTTTTTTACATTTTTTGATTAAAACAGATCGTAATTGATTGTTTGCCTCAGGAAACGTGGAGCGAAAGCCATCCATTGTCAAGAAAAGTTCATTTATAGTCACTCATGCCTAGAAAAGCCTTATTACTTGGTTTAAATGCCCTTATAACCCCATAATTCAATTTATTTTGAATTTTTTTTACATTTTTTGATTAAAACAGATTGTAATTGATTGTTTGCCTCGGGAAACGTGGAGCGAAAGCCATCCATTGTCAAGAAAAGTTCATTTATAGTCACTCATGCCTAGAAAAGCCTTATTACTCGGTTTAAATGCCTTTATAATCCCATTATTGAATTTATTTTGAATTTTTTTTACATTTTTTGATTAAAACATATTGTAATAGATTGTTTACCTCTAGAAACATGGAGCAAAAGCCATCCATTGTCAAGAAAAGTTCATTTATAGTCAATCAAGCCTAGAAAAGCCTTATTACTCGGTTTAAATGCCTTTATAATCCCATTATTGAATTTATTTTGAATTGTTTTTACATTTTTTGATTAAAACAGATTGTAACTGATTGTTTGCCTCGGGAAACGTGGAGCGAAAGCCATCCATTGTCAAGAAAAGATCATTTATAGTCACTCATGCCTAGAAAAGCCTTATTACTTGGTTTAAATGCCCTTATAACCCCATAATTCAATTTATTTTGAATTTTTTTTGCATTTTTTTATTAAAACAGATTGTAATTGATTGTTTACCTCGGGAAACATGGAGCAAAAGCCATCCATTGTCAAGAAAAGTTCATTTATAGTCACTCATGCCTAGAAAAGCCTTATTACTCGGTTTAAATGCCTTTATAATCCCATTATTGAATTTATTTTGAATTTTTTTTACATTTTTTGATTAAAACAGATTGTAACTGATTGTTTGCCTCGGGAAACGTGGAGCGAAAGCCATCCATTGTCAAGAAAAGATCATTTATAGTCACTCATGCCTAGAAAAGCCTTATTACTTGGTTTAAATGCCCTTATAACCCCATAATTCAATTTATTTTGAATTTTTTTTGCATTTTTTTATTAAAACAGATTGTAATTGATTGTTTACCTCGGGAAACATGGAGCAAAAGCCATCCATTGTCAAGAAAAGTTCATTTATAGTCACTCATGCCTAGAAAAGCCTTATTACTCGGTTTAAATGCCTTTATAATCCCATTATTGAATTTATTTTGAATTTTTTTTACATTTTTTGACTAAAACAGATTGTAATTGATTGTTTCCCTCAGGAAACGTGGAGCGAAAGCCATCCATTGTCAAGAAAAGTTCATTTATAGTCACTCATGCCTAGAAAAGCCTTATTACTCGGTTTAAATGCCTTTATAATCCCATTATTGAATTTATTTTGAATTTTTTTTACATTTTTTGATTAAAACAGATTGTAATTGATTGTTTGCCTCGGGAAACGTGGAGCGAAAGCCATCCATTGTCAAGAAAAGTTCATTTATAGTCACTCATGCCTAGAAAAGCCTTATTACTCGGTTTAAATGCCTTTATAATCCCATTATTGAATTTATTTTGAATGTTTTTTACATTTTTTGATTAAAACAGATTGCAATTGATTGTTTGCCTCGAGAAACGTGGAGCGAAAGCCATCCATTTTCAACAAAAGTTCAGTTATAGTCACTCATGCCTAGAAAAGCCTTATTACTCGGTTTAAATGCCTTTATAATCCCATTATTGAGTTTATTTTGAATTTTTTTTACATTTTTTGATTAAAACAGATTGTAATTGATTGTTTACCTCGGGAAACTTGGAGCGAAAGCCATCCATTGTCAAGAAAAGTTCATATATAGTCACTCAAGCCTAGAAAAGCCTTATTACTCTGTTTAAATGCCGTTATAATCTCATTATTGAATTTATTTTGAATTGTTTTTACATTTTTTGATTAAAACATATTGTAATTGATTGTTTGCCTCAGGAAACGTGGAGCGAAAGCCATCCATTGTCAAGAAAAGATCATTTATAGTCACTCATGCCTAGAAAAGCGTTATTACTCGGTTTAAAAGCCCTTATAACCCCATAATTCAATTTATTTTGAATTTTTTTTGCATTTTTTTATTAAAACAGATTGTAATTGATTGTTTACCTCGGGAAACATGGAGCAAAAGCCATCCATTGTCAAGAAAAGTTCATTTATAGTCACTCATGCCAAGAAAAGCCTTATTACTCGGTTTAAATGCCTTTATAATCCCATTATTGAATTTATTTTGAATTTTTTTTACATTTTTTGATTAAAACAGATTATAATTGATTGTTTGCCTCAGGAAACGTGGAGCGAAAGCCATCCATTGTCAAGAAAAGTTTATTTATAGTCACTCATGCCTAGAAAAGCCTTATTACTCGGTTTAAATGCCTTTATAATCCCATTACTGAATTTATTTTGAATTTTTTTTACATTTTTTGATTAAAACAGATTGTAATTGATTGTTTGCCTCGGGAAACGTGGAGCGAAAGCCATCCATTGTCAAGAAAAGATCATTTATAGTCACTCATGCCTAGAAAAGCCTTATTACTCGGTTTAAATGCCTTTATAATCCCATTATTGAATTTATTTTGAATTTTTTTTACATTTTTTGATTAAAACATATTGTAATTGATTGTTTGCCTCAGGAAACGTGGAGCGAAAGCCATCCATTGTCAAGAAAAGTTCATTTATAGTCACTCATGCCTAGAAAAGCCTTATTACTCGGTTTAAATGCCTTTATAATCCCATTATTGAGTTTATTTTGAATTTTTTTTTAATTTTTTGATTAAAACATGTTGTAATTGATTGTTTGCCTCAGGAAACGTGGAGCGAAAGCCATCCATTGTCAAGAAAAGATCATTTATAGTCACTCAGGCCTAGAAAAGCCTTATTACTCGGTTTAAATGCCTTTATAACCCCATAATTGAATTTATTTTGAATTTTTTTTACATTTTTTGATTAAAACATATTGTAAGTGATTGTTTGCCTCGGGAAACGTGGAGCGAAAGCCATCCATTGTCAAGAAAAGTTCATTTATAGTCACTCAAGCCTAGAAAAGCCTTATTACTCGGTTTAAATGCCTTTATAATCCCATTATTGAATTTATTTTGAATTTTTTTTACATTTTTTGATTAAAACAGATTGTAATTGATTGTTTGCCTCAGGAAACGTGGAGCGAAAGCCATCCATTGTCAAGAAAAGTTCATTTATAGTCACTCATGCCTAGAAAAGCCTTATTACTCGGTTTAAATGCCTTTATAATCCCATTATTGAATTTATTTTGAATTTTTTTTACATTTTTTGATTAAAACAGATTGTAATTGATTGTTTGCCTCGGGAAACGTGGAGCGAAAGCCATCCATTGTCAAGAAAAGTTCATTTATAGTCACTCATGCCTAGAAAAGCCTTATTACTCGGTTTAAATGCCTTTATAATCCCATTATTGAATTTATTTTGAATTTTTTTTACATTTTTTGATTAAAACATATTGTAATTGATTGTTTGCCTCAGGAAACGTGGAGCGAAAGCCATCCATTGTCAAGAAAAGTTCATTTATAGTCACTCATGCCTAGAAAAGCCTTATTACTCGGTTTAAATGCCTTTATAATCCCATTATTGAATTTATTTTGAATTTTTTTTACATTTTTTGATTAAAACAGATTGTAATTGATTGTTTGCCTCGAGAAACGTGGAGCGAAAGCCATCCATTGTCAAGAAAAGTTCATTTATAGTCACTCATGCCTAGAAAAGCCTTATTACTCGGTTTAAATGCCTTTATAATCCCATTATTGTATTTATTTTGAATTTTTTTTACATTTTTTGATTAAAACATATTGTAATAGATTGTTTACCTCTAGAAACATGGAGCAAAAGCCATCCATTGTCAAGAAAAGTTCATTTATAGTCAATCAAGCCTAGAAAAGCCTTATTACTCGGTTTAAATGCCTTTATAATCCCATTATTGAATTTATTTTGAATTGTTTTTACATTTTTTGATTAAAACTGATTGTAACTGATTGTTTGCCTCGGGAAACGTGGAGCGAAAACCATCCATTGTCAAGAAAAGATCATTTATAGTCACTCATGCCTAGAAAAGCGTTATTACTCGGTTTAAATGCCCTTATAACCCCATAATTCAATTTATTTTAATTTTTTTTGCATTTTTTTATTAAAACAGATTGTAATTGATTGTTTACCTCGGGAAACATGGAGCGAAAGCCATCCATTGTCAAGAAATGTTCATTTATAGTCACTCATGCCTAGAAAAGCCTTATTACTTGGTTTAAATGCCTTGATAATCCCATTATTGAATTTATTTTGAATTTTTTTTACATTTTTTGATTAAAACAGATTGTAATTGATTGTTTGCCTCGGGAAACGTGGAGCGAAAGCCATCCATTGTCAAGAAAAGTTCATTTATAGTCACTCATGCCTAGAAAAGCCTTATTACTCGGTTTAAATGCCTTTATAATCCCATTATTGAATTTATTTTGAATTTTTTTTACATTTTTTGATTAAAACAGATTGTAATTGATTGTTTGCCTCGGGAAACGTGGAGCGAAAGCCATCCATTGTCAAGAAAAGTTCATTTATAGTCACTCATGCCTAGAAAAGCCTTATTACTCGGTTTAAATGCCTTTATAATCCCATTATTGAATTTATTTTGAATTTTTTTTACATTTTTTGATTAAAACATATTGTAATAGATTGTTTACCTCTAGAAACATGGAGCAAAAGCCATCCATTGTCAAGAAAAGTTGATTTATAGTCAATCAAGCCTAGAAAAGCCTTATTACTCGGTTTAAATGCCTTTATAATCCCATTATTGAATTTATTTTGAATTGTTTTTACATTTTTTGATTAAAACAGATTGTAACTGATTGTTTGCCTCGGGAAACGTGGAGCGAAAGCCATCCATTGTCAAGAAAAGATCATTTATAGTCACTCATGCCTAGAAAAGCGTTATTACTCGGTTTAAATGCCCTTATAACCCCATAATTCAATTTATTTTGAATTTTTTTTGCATTTTTTTATTAAAACAGATTGTAATTGATTGTTTACCTCGGGAAACATGGAGCAAAAGCCATCCATTGTCAAGAAAAGTTCATTTATAGTCACTCATGCCAAGAAAAGCCTTATTACTCGGTTTAAATGCCTTTATAATCCCATTATTGAATTTATTTTGAATTTTTTTTACATTTTTTGATTAAAACAGATTATAATTGATTGTTTGCCTCAGGAAACGTGGAGCGAAAGCCATCCATTGTCAAGAAAAGTTTATTTATAGTCACTCATGCCTAGAAAAGCCTTATTACTCGGTTTAAATGCCTTTATAATCCCATTACTGAATTTATTTTGAATTTTTTTTACATTTTTTGATTAAAACAGATTGTAATTGATTGTTTGCCTCGGGAAACGTGGAGCGAAAGCCATCCATTGTCAAGAAAAGATCATTTATAGTCACTCATGCCTAGAAAAGCCTTATTACTCGGTTTAAATGCCTTTATAATCCCATTATTGAATTTATTTTGAATTTTTTTTACATTTTTTGATTAAAACATATTGTAATTGATTGTTTGCCTCAGGAAACGTGGAGCGAAAGCCATCCATTGTCAAGAAAAGTTCATTTATAGTCACTCATGCCTAGAAAAGCCTTATTACTCGGTTTAAATGCCTTTATAATCCCATTATTGAGTTTATTTTGAATTTTTTTTTAATTTTTTGATTAAAACATGTTGTAATTGATTGTTTGCCTCAGGAAACGTGGAGCGAAAGCCATCCATTGTCAAGAAAAGATCATTTATAGTCACTCAGGCCTAGAAAAGCCTTATTACTCGGTTTAAATGCCTTTATAACCCCATAATTGAATTTATTTTGAATTTTTTTTACATTTTTTGATTAAAACATATTGTAAGTGATTGTTTGCCTCGGGAAACGTGGAGCGAAAGCCATCCATTGTCAAGAAAAGTTCATTTATAGTCACTCAAGCCTAGAAAAGCCTTATTACTCGGTTTAAATGCCTTTATAATCCCATTATTGAATTTATTTTGAATTTTTTTTACATTTTTTGATTAAAACAGATTGTAATTGATTGTTTGCCTCAGGAAACGTGGAGCGAAAGCCATCCATTGTCAAGAAAAGTTCATTTATAGTCACTCATGCCTAGAAAAGCCTTATTACTCGGTTTAAATGCCTTTATAATCCCATTATTGAATTTATTTTGAATTTTTTTTACATTTTTTGATTAAAACAGATTGTAATTGATTGTTTGCCTCGGGAAACGTGGAGCGAAAGCCATCCATTGTCAAGAAAAGTTCATTTATAGTCACTCATGCCTAGAAAAGCCTTATTACTCGGTTTAAATGCCTTTATAATCCCATTATTGAATTTATTTTGAATTTTTTTTACATTTTTTGATTAAAACATATTGTAATTGATTGTTTGCCTCAGGAAACGTGGAGCGAAAGCCATCCATTGTCAAGAAAAGTTCATTTATAGTCACTCATGCCTAGAAAAGCCTTATTACTCGGTTTAAATGCCTTTATAATCCCATTATTGAATTTATTTTGAATTTTTTTTACATTTTTTGATTAAAACAGATTGTAATTGATTGTTTGCCTCGAGAAACGTGGAGCGAAAGCCATCCATTGTCAAGAAAAGTTCATTTATAGTCACTCATGCCTAGAAAAGCCTTATTACTCGGTTTAAATGCCTTTATAATCCCATTATTGTATTTATTTTGAATTTTTTTTACATTTTTTGATTAAAACATATTGTAATAGATTGTTTACCTCTAGAAACATGGAGCAAAAGCCATCCATTGTCAAGAAAAGTTCATTTATAGTCAATCAAGCCTAGAAAAGCCTTATTACTCGGTTTAAATGCCTTTATAATCCCATTATTGAATTTATTTTGAATTGTTTTTACATTTTTTGATTAAAACTGATTGTAACTGATTGTTTGCCTCGGGAAACGTGGAGCGAAAACCATCCATTGTCAAGAAAAGATCATTTATAGTCACTCATGCCTAGAAAAGCGTTATTACTCGGTTTAAATGCCCTTATAACCCCATAATTCAATTTATTTTAATTTTTTTTGCATTTTTTTATTAAAACAGATTGTAATTGATTGTTTACCTCGGGAAACATGGAGCGAAAGCCATCCATTGTCAAGAAATGTTCATTTATAGTCACTCATGCCTAGAAAAGCCTTATTACTTGGTTTAAATGCCTTGATAATCCCATTATTGAATTTATTTTGAATTTTTTTTACATTTTTTGATTAAAACAGATTGTAATTGATTGTTTGCCTCGGGAAACGTGGAGCGAAAGCCATCCATTGTCAAGAAAAGTTCATTTATAGTCACTCATGCCTAGAAAAGCCTTATTACTCGGTTTAAATGCCTTTATAATCCCATTATTGAATTTATTTTGAATTTTTTTTACATTTTTTGATTAAAACAGATTGTAATTGATTGTTTGCCTCGGGAAACGTGGAGCGAAAGCCATCCATTGTCAAGAAAAGTTCATTTATAGTCACTCATGCCTAGAAAAGCCTTATTACTCGGTTTAAATGCCTTTATAATCCCATTATTGAATTTATTTTGAATTTTTTTTACATTTTTTGATTAAAACATATTGTAATAGATTGTTTACCTCTAGAAACATGGAGCAAAAGCCATCCATTGTCAAGAAAAGTTGATTTATAGTCAATCAAGCCTAGAAAAGCCTTATTACTCGGTTTAAATGCCTTTATAATCCCATTATTGAATTTATTTTGAATTGTTTTTACATTTTTTGATTAAAACAGATTGTAACTGATTGTTTGCCTCGGGAAACGTGGAGCGAAAGCCATCCATTGTCAAGAAAAGATCATTTATAGTCACTCATGCCTAGAAAAGCGTTATTACTCGGTTTAAATGCCCTTATAACCCCATAATTCAATTTATTTTGAATTTTTTTTGCATTTTTTTATTAAAACAGATTGTAATTGATTGTTTACCTCGGGAAACATGGAGCAAAAGCCATCCATTGTCAAGAAAAGTTCATTTATAGTCACTCATGCCAAGAAAAGCCTTATTACTCGGTTTAAATGCCTTTATAATCCCATTATTGAATTTATTTTGAATTTTTTTTACATTTTTTGATTAAAACAGATTGTAATTGATTGTTTGCCTCAGGAAACGTGGAGCGAAATCCATCCATTGTCAAGAAAAGTTCATTTATACTCACTCATGCCTAGAAAAGCCTTATTACTCGGTTTAAATGCCTTTATAATCCCATTATTGAATTTATTTTGAATTTTTTTTACATTTTTTGATTAAAACAGATTGTAATAGATTGTTTACCTCTAGAAACATGGAGCAAAAGCCATCCATTGTCAAGAAAAGTTGATTTATAGTCAATCAAGCCTAGAAAAGCCTTATTACTCGGTTTAAATGCCTTTATAATCCCATTATTGAATTTATTTTGAATTGTTTTTACATTTTTTGATTAAAACAGATTGTAACTGATTGTTTGCCTCGGGAAACGTGGAGCGAAAGCCATCCATTGTCAAGAAAAGATCATTTATAGTCACTCATGCCTAGAAAAGCGTTATTACTCGGTTTAAATGCCCTTATAACCCCATAATTCAATTTATTTTGAATTTTTTTTGCATTTTTTTATTAAAACAGATTGTAATTGATTGTTTACCTCGGGAAACATGGAGCAAAAGCCATCCATTGTCAAGAAAAGTTCATTTATAGTCACTCATGCCTACAAAAGCCTTATTACTCGGTTTAAATGCCTTGATAATCCCATTATTGAATTTATTTTGAATTTTTTTTACATTTTTTGATTAAAACAGATTGTAATTGATTGTTTGCCTCGGGAAACGTGGAGCGAAAGCCATCCATTGTCAAGAAAAGTTCATTTATAGTCACTCATGCCTAGAAAAGCCTTATTACTCGGTTTAAATGCCTTTATAATCCCATTATTGAATTTATTTTGAATTTTTTTTACATTTTTTGATTAAAACATATTGTAATAGATTGTTTACCTCTAGAAACATGGAGCAAAAGCCATCCATTGTCAAGAAAAGTTGATTTATAGTCAATCAAGCCTAGAAAAGCCTTATTACTCGGTTTAAATGCCTTTATAATCCCATTATTGAATTTATTTTGAATTGTTTTTACATTTTTTGATTAAAACAGATTGTAACTGATTGTTTGCCTCGGGAAACGTGGAGCGAAAGCCATCCATTGTCAAGAAAAGATCATTTATAGTCACTCATGCCTAGAAAAGCGTTATTACTCGGTTTAAATGCCCTTATAACCCCATAATTCAATTTATTTTGAATTTTTTTTGCATTTTTTTATTAAAACAGATTGTAATTGATTGTTTACCTCGGGAAACATGGAGCAAAAGCCATCCATTGTCAAGAAAAGTTCATTTATAGTCACTCATGCCAAGAAAAGCCTTATTACTCGGTTTAAATGCCTTTATAATCCCATTATTGAATTTATTTTGAATTTTTTTTACATTTTTTGATTAAAACAGATTATAATTGATTGTTTGCCTCAGGAAACGTGGAGCGAAAGCCATCCATTGTCAAGAAAAGTTTATTTATAGTCACTCATGCCTAGAAAAGCCTTATTACTCGGTTTAAATGCCTTTATAATCCCATTACTGAATTTATTTTGAATTTTTTTTACATTTTTTGATTAAAACAGATTGTAATTGATTGTTTGCCTCGGGAAACGTGGAGCGAAAGCCATCCATTGTCAAGAAAAGATCATTTATAGTCACTCATGCCTAGAAAAGCCTTATTACTCGGTTTAAATGCCTTTATAATCCCATTATTGAATTTATTTTGAATTTTTTTTACATTTTTTGATTAAAACATATTGTAATTGATTGTTTGCCTCAGGAAACGTGGAGCGAAAGCCATCCATTGTCAAGAAAAGTTCATTTATAGTCACTCATGCCTAGAAAAGCCTTATTACTCGGTTTAAATGCCTTTATAATCCCATTATTGAGTTTATTTTGAATTTTTTTTTAATTTTTTGATTAAAACATGTTGTAATTGATTGTTTGCCTCAGGAAACGTGGAGCGAAAGCCATCCATTGTCAAGAAAAGATCATTTATAGTCACTCAGGCCTAGAAAAGCCTTATTACTCGGTTTAAATGCCTTTATAACCCCATAATTGAATTTATTTTGAATTTTTTTTACATTTTTTGATTAAAACATATTGTAAGTGATTGTTTGCCTCGGGAAACGTGGAGCGAAAGCCATCCATTGTCAAGAAAAGTTCATTTATAGTCACTCAAGCCTAGAAAAGCCTTATTACTCGGTTTAAATGCCTTTATAATCCCATTATTGAATTTATTTTGAATTTTTTTTACATTTTTTGATTAAAACAGATTGTAATTGATTGTTTGCCTCAGGAAACGTGGAGCGAAAGCCATCCATTGTCAAGAAAAGTTCATTTATAGTCACTCATGCCTAGAAAAGCCTTATTACTCGGTTTAAATGCCTTTATAATCCCATTATTGAATTTATTTTGAATTTTTTTTACATTTTTTGATTAAAACAGATTGTAATTGATTGTTTGCCTCGGGAAACGTGGAGCGAAAGCCATCCATTGTCAAGAAAAGTTCATTTATAGTCACTCATGCCTAGAAAAGCCTTATTACTCGGTTTAAATGCCTTTATAATCCCATTATTGAATTTATTTTGAATTTTTTTTACATTTTTTGATTAAAACATATTGTAATTGATTGTTTGCCTCAGGAAACGTGGAGCGAAAGCCATCCATTGTCAAGAAAAGTTCATTTATAGTCACTCATGCCTAGAAAAGCCTTATTACTCGGTTTAAATGCCTTTATAATCCCATTATTGAATTTATTTTGAATTTTTTTTACATTTTTTGATTAAAACAGATTGTAATTGATTGTTTGCCTCGAGAAACGTGGAGCGAAAGCCATCCATTGTCAAGAAAAGTTCATTTATAGTCACTCATGCCTAGAAAAGCCTTATTACTCGGTTTAAATGCCTTTATAATCCCATTATTGTATTTATTTTGAATTTTTTTTACATTTTTTGATTAAAACATATTGTAATAGATTGTTTACCTCTAGAAACATGGAGCAAAAGCCATCCATTGTCAAGAAAAGTTCATTTATAGTCAATCAAGCCTAGAAAAGCCTTATTACTCGGTTTAAATGCCTTTATAATCCCATTATTGAATTTATTTTGAATTGTTTTTACATTTTTTGATTAAAACTGATTGTAACTGATTGTTTGCCTCGGGAAACGTGGAGCGAAAACCATCCATTGTCAAGAAAAGATCATTTATAGTCACTCATGCCTAGAAAAGCGTTATTACTCGGTTTAAATGCCCTTATAACCCCATAATTCAATTTATTTTAATTTTTTTTGCATTTTTTTATTAAAACAGATTGTAATTGATTGTTTACCTCGGGAAACATGGAGCGAAAGCCATCCATTGTCAAGAAATGTTCATTTATAGTCACTCATGCCTAGAAAAGCCTTATTACTTGGTTTAAATGCCTTGATAATCCCATTATTGAATTTATTTTGAATTTTTTTTACATTTTTTGATTAAAACAGATTGTAATTGATTGTTTGCCTCGGGAAACGTGGAGCGAAAGCCATCCATTGTCAAGAAAAGTTCATTTATAGTCACTCATGCCTAGAAAAGCCTTATTACTCGGTTTAAATGCCTTTATAATCCCATTATTGAATTTATTTTGAATTTTTTTTACATTTTTTGATTAAAACAGATTGTAATTGATTGTTTGCCTCGGGAAACGTGGAGCGAAAGCCATCCATTGTCAAGAAAAGTTCATTTATAGTCACTCATGCCTAGAAAAGCCTTATTACTCGGTTTAAATGCCTTTATAATCCCATTATTGAATTTATTTTGAATTTTTTTTACATTTTTTGATTAAAACATATTGTAATAGATTGTTTACCTCTAGAAACATGGAGCAAAAGCCATCCATTGTCAAGAAAAGTTGATTTATAGTCAATCAAGCCTAGAAAAGCCTTATTACTCGGTTTAAATGCCTTTATAATCCCATTATTGAATTTATTTTGAATTGTTTTTACATTTTTTGATTAAAACAGATTGTAACTGATTGTTTGCCTCGGGAAACGTGGAGCGAAAGCCATCCATTGTCAAGAAAAGATCATTTATAGTCACTCATGCCTAGAAAAGCGTTATTACTCGGTTTAAATGCCCTTATAACCCCATAATTCAATTTATTTTGAATTTTTTTTGCATTTTTTTATTAAAACAGATTGTAATTGATTGTTTACCTCGGGAAACATGGAGCAAAAGCCATCCATTGTCAAGAAAAGTTCATTTATAGTCACTCATGCCAAGAAAAGCCTTATTACTCGGTTTAAATGCCTTTATAATCCCATTATTGAATTTATTTTGAATTTTTTTTACATTTTTTGATTAAAACAGATTGTAATTGATTGTTTGCCTCAGGAAACGTGGAGCGAAATCCATCCATTGTCAAGAAAAGTTCATTTATACTCACTCATGCCTAGAAAAGCCTTATTACTCGGTTTAAATGCCTTTATAATCCCATTATTGAATTTATTTTGAATTTTTTTTACATTTTTTGATTAAAACAGATTGTAATTGATTGTTTGCCTCGGGAAATGTGGAGCGAAAGCCATCCATTGTCAAGAAAAGTTCATTTATAGTCACTCATGCCTAGAAAAGCCTTATTACTCGGTTTAAATGCCTTTATAATCCCATTACTGAATTTATTTTGAATTTTTTTTACATTTTTTGATTAAAACAGATTGTAATTGATTGTTTGCCTCGGGAAACGTGGAGCGAAAGCCATCCATTGTCAAGAAAAGATCATTTATAGTCACTCATGCCTAGAAAAGCCTTATTACTCGGTTTAAATGCCTTTATAATCCCATTATTGAATTTATTTTGAATTTTTTTTACATTTTTTGATTAAAACATATTGTAATAGATTGTTTACCTCTAGAAACATGGAGCAAAAGCCATCCATTGTCAAGAAAAGTTCATTTATAGTCAATCAAGCCTAGAAAAGCCTTATTACTCGGTTTAAATGCCTTTATAATCCCATTATTGAATTTATTTTGAATTGTTTTTACATTTTTTGATTAAAACATATTGTAACTGATTGTTTGCCTCGGGAAACGTGGAGCGAAAGCCATCCATTGTCAAGAAAAGTTCATTTATAGTCACTCATGCCTAGAAAAGCCTTATTACTCGGTTTAAATGCCTTTATAATCCCATTATTGAATTTATTTTGAATTTTTTTTACATTTTTTGTATAAAACATATTGTAATAGATTGTTTACCTCTAGAAACATGGAGCGAAAGCCATCCATTGTCAAGAAAAGTTCATTTATAGTCACTCATGCCTAGAAAAGCCTTATTACTCGGTTTAAATGCCTTTATAATCCCATTATTGAATTTATTTTGAATTGTTTTTACATTTTTTGATTAAAACATATTGTAACTGATTGTTTGCCTCGGGAAACGTGGAGCGAAAGCCATCCATTGTCAAGAAAAGATCATTTATAGTCACTCAAGCCTAGAAAAGCCTTATTACTCGGTTTAAATGCCTTTATAATCCCATTATTGAATTTATTTTGAATTTTTTTTACATTTTTTGATTAAAACATATTGTAATTGATTGTGTGCCTCAGGAAACGTGGAGCGAAAGCCATCCATTGTCAAGAAAAGTTCATTTATAGTCACTCATGCCTAGAAAAGCCTTATTACTCGGTTTAAATGCCTTTATAATCCCATTATTGAATTTATTTTGAATTTTTTTTACATTTTTTGATTAAAACAGATTGTAATTGATTGTTTGCCTCGGGAAACGTGGAGCGAAAGCCATCCATTGTCAAGAAAAGTTCATTTATAGTCACTCATGCCTAGAAAAGCCTTATTACTCGGTTTAAATGCCTTTATAATCCCATTATTGAATTTATTTTGAATTTTTTTTACATTTTTTGATTAAAACATATTGTAATAGATTGTTTCCCTCTAGAAACATGGAGCAAAAGCCATCCATTGTCAAGAAAAGTTCATTTATAGTCAATCAAGCCTAGAAAAGCCTTATTACTCGGTTTAAATGCCTTTATAATCCCATTATTGAATTTATTTTGAATTGTTTTTACATTTTTTGATTAAAACAGATTGTAACTGATTGTTTGCCTCGGGAAACGTGGAGCGAAAGCCATCCATTGTCAAGAAAAGATCATTTATAGTCACTCATGCCTAGAAAAGCGTTATTACTCGGTTTAAATGCCCTTATAACCCCATAATTCAATTTATTTTGAATTTTTTTTGCATTTTTTTATTAAAACAGATTGTAATTGATTGTTTACCTCGGGAAACATGGAGCGAAAGCCATCCATTGTCAAGAAAAGTTCATTTATAGTCACTCATGCCTACAAAAGCCTTATTACTTGGTTTAAATGCCTTGATAATCCCATTATTGAATTTATTTTGAATTTTTTTTACATTTTTTGATTAAAACAGATTGTAATTGATTGTTTGCCTCGGGAAACGTGGAGCGAAAGCCATCCATTGTCAAGAAAAGTTCATTTATAGTCACTCATGCCTAGAAAAGCCTTATTACTCGGTTTAAATGCCTTTATAATCCCATTATTGAATTTATTTTGAATTTTTTTTACATTTTTTGATTAAAACAGATTGTAATTGATTGTTTGCCTCGGGAAACGTGGAGCGAAAGCCATCCATTGTCAAGAAAAGTTCATTTATAGTCACTCATGCCTAGAAAAGCCTTATTACTCGGTTTAAATGCCTTTATAATCCCATTATTGAATTTATTTTGAATTTTTTTTACATTTTTTGATTAAAACATATTGTAATAGATTGTTTACCTCTAGAAACATGGAGCAAAAGCCATCCATTGTCAAGAAAAGTTGATTTATAGTCAATCAAGCCTAGAAAAGCCTTATTACTCGGTTTAAATGCCTTTATAATCCCATTATTGAATTTATTTTGAATTGTTTTTACATTTTTTGATTAAAACAGATTGTAACTGATTGTTTGCCTCGGGAAACGTGGAGCGAAAGCCATCCATTGTCAAGAAAAGATCATTTATAGTCACTCATGCCTAGAAAAGCGTTATTACTCGGTTTAAATGCCCTTATAACCCCATAATTCAATTTATTTTGAATTTTTTTTGCATTTTTTTATTAAAACAGATTGTAATTGATTGTTTACCTCGGGAAACATGGAGCAAAAGCCATCCATTGTCAAGAAAAGTTCATTTATAGTCACTCATGCCAAGAAAAGCCTTATTACTCGGTTTAAATGCCTTTATAATCCCATTATTGAATTTATTTTGAATTTTTTTTACATTTTTTGATTAAAACAGATTGTAATTGATTGTTTGCCTCAGGAAACGTGGAGCGAAAGCCATCCATTGTCAAGAAAAGTTCATTTATAGTCACTCATGCCTAGAAAAGCCTTATTACTCGGTTTAAATGCCTTTAGAATCCCATTATTGAATTTATTTTGAATTTTTTTTACATTTTTTGATTAAAACAGATTGTAATTGATTGTTTGCCTCGGGAAACGTGGAGCGAAAGCCATCCATTGTCAAGAAAAGTTCATTTATAGTCACTCATGCCTAGAAAAGCCTTATTACTCGGTTTAAATGCCTTTATAATCCCATTATTGAATTTATTTTGAATTTTTTTTACATTTTTTGATTAAAACATATTGTAATAGATTGTTTACCTCTAGAAACATGGAGCAAAAGCCATCCATTGTCAAGAAAAGTTCATTTATAGTCAATCAAGCCTAGAAAAGCCTTATTACTCGGTTTAAATGCCTTTATAATCCCATTATTGAATTTATTTTGAATTGTTTTTACATTTTTTGATTAAAACAGATTGTAACTGATTGTTTGCCTCGGGAAACCTGGAGCGAAAGCCATCCATTGTCAAGAAAAGATCATTTATAGTCACTCATGCCTAGAAAAGCGTTATTACTCGGTTTAAATGCCCTTATAACCCCATAATTCAATTTATTTTGAATTTTTTTTGCATTTTTTTATTAAAACAGATTGTAATTGATTGTTTACCTCGGGAAACATGGAGCAAAAGCCATCCATTGTCAAGAAAAGTTCATTTATAGTCACTCATGCCAAGAAAAGCCTTATTACTCGGTTTAAATGCCTTTATAATCCCATTATTGAATTTATTTTGAATTGTTTTTACATTTTTTGATTAAAACAGATTATAATTGATTGTTTGCCTCAGGAAACGTGGAGCGAAAGCCATCCATTGTCAAGAAAAGTTCATTTATAGTCACTCATGCCTAGAAAAGCCTTATTACTCGGTTTAAATGCCTTTATAATCCCATTATTGAATTTATTTTGAATTTTTTTTACATTTTTTGATTAAAACATATTGTAATAGATTGTTTACCTCTAGAAACATGGAGCAAAAGCCATCCATTGTCAAGAAAAGTTCATTTATAGTCACTCATGCCAAGAAAAGCCTTATTACTCGGTTTAAATGCCTTTATAATCCCATTATTGAATTTATTTTGAATTGTTTTTACATTTTTTGATTAAAATAGATTGTAACTGATTGTTTGCCTCGGGAAACGTGGAGCGAAAGCCATCCATTGTCAAGAAAAGATCATTTATAGTCACTCAAGCATAGAAAAGCCTTATTACTCGGTTTAAATGCCTTTATAACCCCATAATTGAATTTATTTTGAATTGTTTTCAGATTTTTTGATTAAAACAGATTGTAATTGATTGTTTGCCTCGGGAAACCTGGAGCGAAAGCCATCAATTGTCAACAAAAGTTCATTTATAGTCACTCATGCCTAGAAAAGCCTTATTACTCGGTTTAAATGCCTTTATAATCCCATTATTGAGTTTATTTTGAATTTTTTTTTAATTTTTTGATTAAAACATGTTGTAATTGATTGTTTGCCTCGGGAAACGTGGAGCGAAAGCCATCCATTATCAAGAAAAGATCATTTATAGTCACTCATGCCTAGAAAAGCCTTATTACTCGGTTTAAATGCCTTTATAACCCCATAATTGAATTTATTTTGAATTTTTTTTACATTTTTTATTAAAACATATTGTAATTGATTGTTTGCCTCGGGAAACGTGGAGCGAAAGCCATCCATTGTCAAGAAAAGTTCATTTATAGTCACTCATGCCTAGAAAAGCCTTATTACTCGGTTTAAATGCCTTTATAATCCCATTATTGAATTTATTTTGAATTGTTTTTACTTTTTTTGATTAAAACATATTGTAATTGAATGTTGACCTCTAGAAACATGGAGCAAAAGCCATCCATTGTCAAGAAAAGTTCATTTATAGTCACTCAAGCCTAGAAAAGCCTTATTACTCAGTTTAAATGCCTTTATAATCCCATTATTGAATTTATTTTGAATTTTTTTTACATTTTTTGATTAAAACAGATTGTAACTGATTGTTTGCCTCGGGAAACGTGGAGCAAAAGCCATCCATTGTCAAGAAAAGATCATTTATAGTCACTCATGCCTAGAAAAGCCTTATTACTCGGTTTAAATGCCTTTATAACCCCATAATTGAATTTATTTTGAATTTTTTTTGCATTTTTTTATTAAAACAGATTGTAATTGATTGTTTGCCTCGGGAAACGTGGAGCGAAAGCCATCCATTGTCAAGAAAAGTTCATTTATAGTCACTCATGCCTAGAAAAGCCTTATTACTCGGTTTAAATGCCTTTATAATCCCATTATTGAATTTATATTGAATTTTTTTTACATTTTTTGATTAAAACAGATTGTAATTGATTGTTTGCCTCGGGAAACGTGGAGCGAAAGCCATCCATTGTCAAGAAAAGTTCATTTATAGTCACTCATGCCTAGAAAAGCCTTATTACTCGGTTTAAATGCCTTTATAATCCCATTATTGAATTTATTTTGAATTTTTTTTACATTTTTTGATTAAAACATATTGTAATAGATTGTTTACCTCTAGAAACATGGAGCAAAAGCCATCCATTGTCAAGAAAAGTTGATTTATAGTCAATCAAGCCTAGAAAAGCCTTATTACTCGGTTTAAATGCCTTTATAATCCCATTATTGAATTTATTTTGAATTGTTTTTACATTTTTTGATTAAAACAGATTGTAACTGATTGTTTGCCTCGGGAAACGTGGAGCGAAAGCCATCCATTGTCAAGAAAAGATCATTTATAGTCACTCATGCCTAGAAAAGCGTTATTACTCGGTTTAAATGCCCTTATAACCCCATAATTCAATTTATTTTGAATTTTTTTTGCATTTTTTTATTAAAACAGATTGTAATTGATTGTTTACCTCGGGAAACATGGAGCAAAAGCCATCCATTGTCAAGAAAAGTTCATTTATAGTCACTCATGCCAAGAAAAGCCTTATTACTCGGTTTAAATGCCTTTATAATCCCATTATTGAATTTATTTTGAATTTTTTTTACATTTTTTGATTAAAACAGATTGTAATTGATTGTTTGCCTCAGGAAACGTGGAGCGAAAGCCATCCATTGTCAAGAAAAGTTCATTTATAGTCACTCATGCCTAGAAAAGCCTTATTACTCGGTTTAAATGCCTTTAGAATCCCATTATTGAATTTATTTTGAATTTTTTTTACATTTTTTGATTAAAACAGATTGTAATTGATTGTTTGCCTCGGGAAACGTGGAGCGAAAGCCATCCATTGTCAAGAAAAGTTCATTTATAGTCACTCATGCCTAGAAAAGCCTTATTACTCGGTTTAAATGCCTTTATAATCCCATTATTGAATTTATTTTGAATTTTTTTTACATTTTTTGATTAAAACATATTGTAATAGATTGTTTACCTCTAGAAACATGGAGCAAAAGCCATCCATTGTCAAGAAAAGTTCATTTATAGTCACTCATGCCAAGAAAAGCCTTATTACTCGGTTTAAATGCCTTTATAATCCCATTATTGAATTTATTTTGAATTGTTTTTACATTTTTTGATTAAAATAGATTGTAACTGATTGTTTGCCTCGAGAAACGTGGAGCGAAAGCCATCCATTGTCAAGAAAAGATCATTTATAGTCACTCAAGCATAGAAAAGCCTTATTACTCGGTTTAAATGCCTTTATAACCCCATAATTGAATTTATTTTGAATTGTTTTCAGATTTTTTGATTAAAACAGATTGTAATTGATTGTTTGCCTCGGGAAACCTGGAGCGAAAGCCATCAATTGTCAACAAAAGTTCATTTATAGTCACTCATGCCTAGAAAAGCCTTATTACTCGGTTTAAATGCCTTTATAATCCCATTATTGAGTTTATTTTGAATTTTTTTTTAATTTTTTGATTAAAACATGTTGTAATTGATTGTTTGCCTCGGGAAACGTGGAGCGAAAGCCATCCATTATCAAGAAAAGATCATTTATAGTCACTCATGCCTAGAAAAGCCTTATTACTCGGTTTAAATGCCTTTATAACCCCATAATTGAATTTATTTTGAATTTTTTTTACATTTTTTATTAAAACATATTGTAATTGATTGTTTGCCTCGGGAAACGTGGAGCGAAAGCCATCCATTGTCAAGAAAAGTTCATTTATAGTCACTCATGCCTAGAAAAGCCTTATTACTCGGTTTAAATGCCTTTATAATCCCATTATTGAATTTATTTTGAATTGTTTTTACTTTTTTTGATTAAAACATATTGTAATTGAATGTTGACCTCTAGAAACATGGAGCAAAAGCCATCCATTGTCAAGAAAAGTTCATTTATAGTCACTCAAGCCTAGAAAAGCCTTATTACTCAGTTTAAATGCCTTTATAATCCCATTATTGAATTTATTTTGAATTTTTTTTACATTTTTTGATTAAAACAGATTGTAACTGATTGTTTGCCTCGGGAAACGTGGAGCAAAAGCCATCCATTGTCAAGAAAAGATCATTTATAGTCACTCATGCCTAGAAAAGCCTTATTACTCGGTTTAAATGCCTTTATAACCCCATAATTGAATTTATTTTGAATTTTTTTTGCATTTTTTTATTAAAACAGATTGTAATTGATTGTTTGCCTCGGGAAACGTGGATCGAAAGCCATCCATTGTCAAGAAAAGTTCATTTATAGTCACTCATGCCTAGAAATGCCTTATTACTCGGTTTAAATGCCTTTATAATCCCATTATTGAATTTATTTTGAATTTTTTTTATATTTTTTGATTAAAACAGATTGTAATTGATTGTTTGCCTCGGGAAACGTGGAGCGAAAGCCATCCATTGTCAAGAAAAGTTCATTTATAGTCACTCATGCCTAGAAAAGCCTTTTTACTCGGTTTAAATGCCTTTATAATCCTATTATTGAATTTATTTTGAATTTTTTTTACATTTTTTGATTAAAACATATTGTAATAGATTGTTTACCTCTAGAAACATGGAGCAAAAGCCATCCATTGTCAAGAAAAGTTCATTTATAGTCAATCAAGCCTAGAAAAGCCTTATTACTCGGTTTAAATGCCTTTATAATCCCATTATTGAATTTATTTTGAATTGTTTTTACATTTTTTGATTAAAACAGATTGTAACTGATTGTTTGCCTCGGGAAACGTGGAGCGAAAGCCATCCATCGTCAAGAAAAGATCATTTATAGTCACTCATGCCTTGAAAAGCCTTATTACTCGGTTTAAATGCCTTTATAACCCCATAATTCAATTTATTTTGAATTTTTTTTGCATTTTTTTATTAAAACAGATTGTAATTGATTGTTTACCTCGGGAAACATGGAGCAAAAGCCATCCATTGTCAAGAAAAGTTCATTTATAGTCACTCATGCCTAGAAAAGCCTTATTACTCGGTTTAAATGCCTTTAGAATCCCATTATTGAATTTATTTTGAATTTTTTTTACATTTTTTGATTAAAACAGATTGTAATTGATTGTTTGCCTCGGGAAACGTGGAGCGAAAGCCATCCATTGTCAAGAAAAGTTCATTTATAGTCACTCATGCCTAGAAAAGCCTTATTACTCGGTTTAAATGCCTTTATAATCCCATTATTGAATTTATTTTGAATTTTTTTTACATTTTTTGATTAAAACATATTGTAATAGATTGTTTACCTCTAGAAACATGGAGCAAAAGCCATCCATTGTCAAGAAAATTTCATTTATAGTCAATCAAGCCTAGAAAAGCCTTATTACTCGGTTTAAATGCCTTTATAATCCCATTATTGAATTTATTTTGAATTGTTTTTACATTTTTTGATTAAAACAGATTGTAACTGATTGTTTGCCTCGGGAAACGTGGAGCGAAAGCCATCCATTGTCAAGAAAAGATCATTTATAGTCACTCATGCCTAGAAAAGCGTTATTACTCGGTTTAAATGCCCTTATAACCCCATAATTCAATTTATTTTGAATTTTTTTTGCATTTTTTTATTAAAACAGATTGTAATTGATTGTTTACCTCGGGAAACATGGAGCAAAAGCCATCCATTGTCAAGAAAAGTTCATTTATAGTCACTCATGCCAAGAAAAGCCTTATTACTCGGTTTAAATGCCTTTATAATCCCATTATTGAATTTATTTTGAATTTTTTTTACATTTTTTGATTAAAACAGATTATAATTGATTGTTTGCCTCAGGAAACGTGGAGCGAAAGCCATCCATTGTCAAGAAAGGTTCATTTATAGTCACTCATGCCTAGAAAAGCCTTATTACTCGGTTTAAATGCCTTTATAATCCCATTATTGAATTTATTTTGAATTTTTTTTACATTTTTTGATTAAAACAGATTGTAATTGATTGTTTGCCTCGGGAAACGTGGAGCGAAAGCCATCCATTGTCAAGAAAAGTTCATTTATAGTCACTCATGCCTAGAAAAGCCTTATTACTCGGCTTAAATGCCTTTATAATCCCATTATTGAATTTATTTTGAATTTTTTTTACATTTTTTGATTAAAACATATTGTAATAGATTGTTTACCTCTAGAAACATGGAGCAAAAGCCATCCATTGTCAAGAAAAGTTCATTTATAGTCAATCAAGCCTAGAAAAGCCTTATTACTCGGTTTAAATGCCTTTATAATCCCATTATTGAATTTATTTTGAATTGTTTTTACATTTTTTGATTAAAATAGATTGTAACTGATTGTTTGCCTCGGGAAACGTGGAGCGAAAGCCATCCATTGTCAAGAAAAGATCATTTATAGTCACTCATGCCTAGAAAAGCGTTATTACTCGGTTTAAATGCCCTTATAACCCCATAATTCAATTTATTTTGAATTTTTTTTGCATTTTTTTATTAAAACAGATTGTAATTGATTGCTTACCTCGGGAAACATGGAGCAAAAGCCATCCATTGTCAAGAAAAGTTCATTTATAGTCACTCATGCCAAGAAAAGCCTTATTACTCGGTTTAAATGCCTTTATAATCCCATTATTGAATTTATTTTGAATTTTTTTTACATTTTTTGATTAAAACAGATTATAATTGATTGTTTGCCTCAGGAAACGTGGAGCGAAAGCCATCCATTGTCAAGAAAAGTTCATTTATAGTCACTCATGCCTAGAGAAGCCTTATTACTCGGTTTAAATGCCTTTATAATCCCATTATTGAATTTATTTTGAATTTTTTTTACATTTTTTGATTAAAACAGATTGTAATTGATTGTTTGCCTCGGGAAACGTGGAGCGAAAGCCATCCATTGTCAAGAAAAGTTCATTTATAGTCACTCATGCCTAGAAAAGCCTTATTACTCGGTTTAAATGCCTTTATAATCCCATTATTGAATTTATTTTGAATTTTTTTTACATTTTTTGATTAAAACATATTGTAATTGATTGTTTGCCTCGGGAAACGTGGAGCGAAAGCCATCCATTGTCAAGAAAAGTTCATTTATAGTCACTCATGCCTAGAAAAGCCTTATTACTCGGTTTAAATGCCTTTATAATCCCATTATTGAATTTATTTTGAATTTTTTTTACATTTTTTGATTAAAACATATTGTAATAGATTGTTTACCTCTAGAAACATGGAGCAAAAGCCATCCATTGTCAAGAAAAGTTCATTTATAGTCAATCAAGCCTAGAAAAGCCTTATTACTCGGTTTAAATGCCTTTATAATCCCATTATTGAATTTATTTTGAATTGTTTTTACATTTTTTGATTAAAACAGATTGTAATTGATTGTTTGCCTCGGGAAACGTGGAGCGAAAGCCATCCATTGTCAAGAAAAGTTCATTTATAGTCACTCATGCCTAGAAAAGCCTTATTACTCGGTTTAAATGCCTTTATAATCCCATTATTGAATTTATTTTGAATTTTTTTTACATTTTTTGATTAAAACATATTGTAATAGATTGTTTACCTCTAGAAACATGGAGCAAAAGCCATCCATTGTCAAGAAAAGTTCATTTATAGTCAAGCAAGCCTAGAAAAGCCTTATTACTCGGTTTAAATGCCTTTATAATCCCATTATTGAATTTATTTTGAATTGTTTTTACATTTTTTGATTAAAACAGATTGTAACTGATTGTTTGCCTCGGGAAACCTGGAGCGAAAGCCATCCATTGTCAAGAAAAGATCATTTATAGTCACTCATGCCTAGAAAAGCGTTATTACTCGGTTTAAATGCCCTTATAACCCCATAATTCAATTTATTTTGAATTTTTTTTGCATTTTTTTATTAAAACAGATTGTAATTGATTGTTTACCTCGGGAAACATGGAGCAAAAGCCATCCATTGTCAAGAAAAGTTCATTTATAGTCACTCATGCCAAGAAAAGCCTTATTACTCGGTTTAAATGCCTTTATAATCCCATTATTGAATTTATTTTGAATTGTTTTTACATTTTTTGATTAAAACAGATTATAATTGATTGTTTGCCTCAGGAAACGTGGAGCGAAAGCCATCCATTGTCAAGAAAAGTTCATTTATAGTCACTCATGCCTAGAAAAGCCTTATTACTCGGTTTAAATGCCTTTATAATCCCATTATTGAATTTATTTTGAATTTTTTTTACATTTTTTGATTAAAACATATTGTAATAGATTGTTTACCTCTAGAAACATGGAGCAAAAGCTATCCATTGTCAAGAAAAGTTCATTTATAGTCACTCATGCCAAGAAAAGCCTTATTACTCGGTTTAAATGCCTTTATAATCCCATTATTGAATTTATTTTGAATTGTTTTTACATTTTTTGATTAAAATAGATTGTAACTGATTGTTTGCCTCGGGAAACGTGGAGCGAAAGCCATCCATTGTCAAGAAAAGATCATTTATAGTCACTCAAGCATAGAAAAGCCTTATTACTCGGTTTAAATGCCTTTATAACCCCATAATTGAATTTATTTTGAATTGTTTTCACATTTTTTGATTAAAACAGATTGTAATTGATTGTTTGCCTCGGGAAACCTGGAGCGAAAGCCATCAATTGTCAACAAAAGTTCATTTATAGTCACTCATGCCTAGAAAAGCCTTATTACTCGGTTTAAATGCCTTTATAATCCCATTATTGAGTTTATTTTGAATTTTTTTTTAATTTTTTGATTAAAACATGTTGTAATTGATTGTTTGCCTCGGGAAACGTGGAGCGAAAGCCATCCATTATCAAGAAAAGATCATTTATAGTCACTCATGCCTAGAAAAGCCTTATTACTCGGTTTAAATGCCTTTATAACCCCATAATTGAATTTATTTTGAATTTTTTTTACATTTTTTATTAAAACATATTGTAATTGATTGTTTGCCTCGGGAAACGTGGAGCGAAAGCCATCCATTGTCAAGAAAAGTTCATTTATAGTCACTCATGCCTAGAAAAGCCTTATTACTCGGTTTAAATGCCTTTATAATCCCATTATTGAATTTATTTTGAATTGTTTTTACTTTTTTTGATTAAAACATATTGTAATTGAATGTTGACCTCTAGAAACATGGAGCAAAAGCCATCCATTGTCAAGAAAAGTTCATTTATAGTCACTCAAGCCTAGAAAAGCCTTATTACTCAGTTTAAATGCCTTTATAATCCCATTATTGAATTTATTTTGAATTTTTTTTACATTTTTTGATTAAAACAGATTGTAACTGATTGTTTGCCTCGGGAAACGTGGAGCAAAAGCCATCCATTGTCAAGAAAAGATCATTTATAGTCACTCATGCCTAGAAAAGCCTTATTACTCGGTTTAAATGCCTTTATAACCCCATAATTGAATTTATTTTGAATTTTTTTTGCATTTTTTTATTAAAACAGATTGTAATTGATTGTTTGCCTCGGGAAACGTGGATCGAAAGCCATCCATTGTCAAGAAAAGTTCATTTATAGTCACTCATGCCTAGAAATGCCTTATTACTCGGTTTAAATGCCTTTATAATCCCATTATTGAATTTATTTTGAATTTTTTTTATATTTTTTGATTAAAACAGATTGTAATTGATTGTTTGCCTCGGGAAACGTGGAGCGAAAGCCATCCATTGTCAAGAAAAGTTCATTTATAGTCACTCATGCCTAGAAAAGCCTTTTTACTCGGTTTAAATGCCTTTATAATCCTATTATTGAATTTATTTTGAATTTTTTTTACATTTTTTGATTAAAACATATTGTAATAGATTGTTTACCTCTAGAAACATGGAGCAAAAGCCATCCATTGTCAAGAAAAGTTCATTTATAGTCAATCAAGCCTAGAAAAGCCTTATTACTCGGTTTAAATGCCTTTATAATCCCATTATTGAATTTATTTTGAATTGTTTTTACATTTTTTGATTAAAACAGATTGTAATTGATTGTTTGCCTCGGGAAACGTGGAGCGAAAGCCATCCATTGTCAAGAAAGGTTCATTTATAGTCACTCATGCCTAGAAAAGCCTTATTACTCGGTTTAAATGCCTTTATAATCCCATTATTGAATTTATTTTGAATTGTTTTTACATTTTTTGATTAAAATAGATTGTAACTGATTGTTTGCCTCGGGAAACGTGGAGCGAAAGCCATCCATTGTCAAGAAAAGATCATTTATAGTCACTCATGCCTAGAAAAGCGTTATTACTCGGTTTAAATGCCCTTATAACCCCATAATTCAATTTATTTTGAATTTTTTTTGCATTTTTTTATTAAAACAGATTGTAATTGATTGCTTACCTCGGGAAACATGGAGCAAAAGCCATCCATTGTCAAGAAAAGTTCATTTATAGTCACTCATGCCAAGAAAAGCCTTATTACAAGGTTTAAATGCCTTTATAATCCCCTTATTGAATTTATTTTGAATTTTTTTTACATTTTTTGATTAAAACAGATTATAATTGATTGTTTGCCTCAGGAAACGTGGAGCGAAAGCCATCCATTGTCAAGAAAAGTTCATTTATAGTCACTCATGCCTAGAGAAGCCTTATTACTCGGTTTAAATGCCTTTATAATCCCATTATTGAATTTATTTTGAATTTTTTTTACATTTTTTGATTAAAACAGATTGTAATTGATTGTTTGCCTCGGGAAACGTGGAGCGAAAGCCATCCATTGTCAAGAAAAGTTCATTTATAGTCACTCATGCCTAGAAAAGCCTTATTACTCGGTTTAAATGCCTTTATAATCCCATTATTGAATTTATTTTGAATTTTTTTTACATTTTTTGATTAAAACATATTGTAATTGATTGTTTGCCTCGGGAAACGTGGAGCGA
This sequence comes from Theobroma cacao, assembly GCF_053813885.1. Lineage (NCBI taxonomy): Eukaryota > Viridiplantae > Streptophyta > Magnoliopsida > Malvales > Malvaceae > Theobroma > Theobroma cacao. The sequence continues at coordinate 12,849,300 of NC_142644.1, read as the reverse complement.
AAGCCATCCATTGTCAAGAAAAGTTCATTTATAGTCACTCATGCCTAGAAAAGCCTTATTACTCGGTTTAAATGCCTTTATAATCCCATTATTGAATTTATTTTGAATTTTTTTTACATTTTTTGATTAAAACATATTGTAATTGATTGTTTGCCTCGGGAAACGTGGAGCGAAAGCCATCCATTGTCAAGAAAAGTTCATTTATAGTCACTCATGCCTAGAAAAGCCTTATTACTCGGTTTAAATGCCTTTATAATCCCATTATTGAATTTATTTTGAATTTTTTTTACATTTTTTGATTAAAACATATTGTAATAGATTGTTTACCTCTAGAAACATGGAGCAAAAGCCATCCATTGTCAAGAAAAGTTCATTTATAGTCAATCAAGCCTAGAAAAGCCTTATTACTCGGTTTAAATGCCTTTATAATCCCATTATTGAATTTATTTTGAATTGTTTTTACATTTTTTGATTAAAACAGATTGTAATTGATTGTTTGCCTCGGGAAACGTGGAGCGAAAGCCATCCATTGTCAAGAAAAGTTCATTTATAGTCACTCATGCCTAGAAAAGCCTTATTACTCGGTTTAAATGCCTTTATAATCCCATTATTGAATTTATTTTGAATTTTTTTTACATTTTTTGATTAAAACATATTGTAATAGATTGTTTACCTCTAGAAACATGGAGCAAAAGCCATCCATTGTCAAGAAAAGTTCATTTATAGTCAAGCAAGCCTAGAAAAGCCTTATTACTCGGTTTAAATGCCTTTATAATCCCATTATTGAATTTATTTTGAATTGTTTTTACATTTTTTGATTAAAACAGATTGTAACTGATTGTTTGCCTCGGGAAACCTGGAGCGAAAGCCATCCATTGTCAAGAAAAGATCATTTATAGTCACTCATGCCTAGAAAAGCGTTATTACTCGGTTTAAATGCCCTTATAACCCCATAATTCAATTTGTTTTGAATTTTTTTTGCATTTTTTTATTAAAACAGATTGTAATTGATTGTTTACCTCGGGAAACATGGAGCAAAAGCCATCCATTGTCAAGAAAAGTTCATTTATAGTCACTCATGCCAAGAAAAGCCTTATTACTCGGTTTAAATGCCTTTATAATCCCATTATTGAATTTATTTTGAATTGTTTTTACATTTTTTGATTAAAACAGATTATAATTGATTGTTTGCCTCAGGAAACGTGGAGCGAAAGCCATCCATTGTCAAGAAAAGTTCATTTATAGTCACTCATGCCTAGAAAAGCCTTATTACTCGGTTTAAATGCCTTTATAATCCCATTATTGAATTTATTTTGAATTTTTTTTACATTTTTTGATTAAAACATATTGTAATAGATTGTTTACCTCTAGAAACATGGAGCAAAAGCTATCCATTGTCAAGAAAAGTTCATTTATAGTCACTCATGCCAAGAAAAGCCTTATTACTCGGTTTAAATGCCTTTATAATCCCATTATTGAATTTATTTTGAATTGTTTTTACATTTTTTGATTAAAATAGATTGTAACTGATTGTTTGCCTCGGGAAACGTGGAGCGAAAGCCATCCATTGTCAAGAAAAGATCATTTATAGTCACTCAAGCATAGAAAAGCCTTATTACTCGGTTTAAATGCCTTTATAACCCCATAATTGAATTTATTTTGAATTGTTTTCACATTTTTTGATTAAAACAGATTGTAATTGATTGTTTGCCTCGGGAAACCTGGAGCGAAAGCCATCAATTGTCAACAAAAGTTCATTTATAGTCACTCATGCCTAGAAAAGCCTTATTACTCGGTTTAAATGCCTTTATAATCCCATTATTGAGTTTATTTTGAATTTTTTTTTAATTTTTTGATTAAAACATGTTGTAATTGATTGTTTGCCTCGGGAAACGTGGAGCGAAAGCCATCCATTATCAAGAAAAGATCATTTATAGTCACTCATGCCTAGAAAAGCCTTATTACTCGGTTTAAATGCCTTTATAACCCCATAATTGAATTTATTTTGAATTTTTTTTACATTTTTTATTAAAACATATTGTAATTGATTGTTTGCCTCGGGAAACGTGGAGCGAAAGCCATCCATTGTCAAGAAAAGTTCATTTATAGTCACTCATGCCTAGAAAAGCCTTATTACTCGGTTTAAATGCCTTTATAATCCCATTATTGAATTTATTTTGAATTGTTTTTACTTTTTTTGATTAAAACATATTGTAATTGAATGTTGACCTCTAGAAACATGGAGCAAAAGCCATCCATTGTCAAGAAAAGTTCATTTATAGTCACTCAAGCCTAGAAAAGCCTTATTACTCAGTTTAAATGCCTTTATAATCCCATTATTGAATTTATTTTGAATTTTTTTTACATTTTTTGATTAAAACAGATTGTAACTGATTGTTTGCCTCGGGAAACGTGGAGCAAAAGCCATCCATTGTCAAGAAAAGATCATTTATAGTCACTCATGCCTAGAAAAGCCTTATTACTCGGTTTAAATGCCTTTATAACCCCATAATTGAATTTATTTTGAATTTTTTTTGCATTTTTTTATTAAAACAGATTGTAATTGATTGTTTGCCTCGGGAAACGTGGATCGAAAGCCATCCATTGTCAAGAAAAGTTCATTTATAGTCACTCATGCCTAGAAATGCCTTATTACTCGGTTTAAATGCCTTTATAATCCCATTATTGAATTTATTTTGAATTTTTTTTATATTTTTTGATTAAAACAGATTGTAATTGATTGTTTGCCTCGGGAAACGTGGAGCGAAAGCCATCCATTGTCAAGAAAAGTTCATTTATAGTCACTCATGCCTAGAAAAGCCTTTTTACTCGGTTTAAATGCCTTTATAATCCTATTATTGAATTTATTTTGAATTTTTTTTACATTTTTTGATTAAAACATATTGTAATAGATTGTTTACCTCTAGAAACATGGAGCAAAAGCCATCCATTGTCAAGAAAAGTTCATTTATAGTCAATCAAGCCTAGAAAAGCCTTATTACTCGGTTTAAATGCCTTTATAATCCCATTATTGAATTTATTTTGAATTGTTTTTACATTTTTTGATTAAAACAGATTGTAATTGATTGTTTGCCTCGGGAAACGTGGAGCGAAAGCCATCCATTGTCAAGAAAGGTTCATTTATAGTCACTCATGCCTAGAAAAGCCTTATTACTCGGTTTAAATGCCTTTATAATCCCATTATTGAATTTATTTTGAATTGTTTTTACATTTTTTGATTAAAATAGATTGTAACTGATTGTTTGCCTCGGGAAACGTGGAGCGAAAGCCATCCATTGTCAAGAAAAGATCATTTATAGTCACTCATGCCTAGAAAAGCGTTATTACTCGGTTTAAATGCCCTTATAACCCCATAATTCAATTTATTTTGAATTTTTTTTGCATTTTTTTATTAAAACAGATTGTAATTGATTGCTTACCTCGGGAAACATGGAGCAAAAGCCATCCATTGTCAAGAAAAGTTCATTTATAGTCACTCATGCCAAGAAAAGCCTTATTACAAGGTTTAAATGCCTTTATAATCCCCTTATTGAATTTATTTTGAATTTTTTTTACATTTTTTGATTAAAACAGATTATAATTGATTGTTTGCCTCAGGAAACGTGGAGCGAAAGCCATCCATTGTCAAGAAAAGTTCATTTATAGTCACTCATGCCTAGAGAAGCCTTATTACTCGGTTTAAATGCCTTTATAATCCCATTATTGAATTTATTTTGAATTTTTTTTACATTTTTTGATTAAAACAGATTGTAATTGATTGTTTGCCTCGGGAAACGTGGAGCGAAAGCCATCCATTGTCAAGAAAAGTTCATTTATAGTCACTCATGCCTAGAAAAGCCTTATTACTCGGTTTAAATGCCTTTATAATCCCATTATTGAATTTATTTTGAATTTTTTTTACATTTTTTGATTAAAACATATTGTAATTGATTGTTTGCCTCGGGAAACGTGGAGCGAAAGCCATCCATTGTCAAGAAAAGTTCATTTATAGTCACTCATGCCTAGAAAAGCCTTATTACTCGGTTTAAATGCCTTTATAATCCCATTATTGAATTTATTTTGAATTTTTTTTACATTTTTTGATTAAAACAGATTGTAATTGATTGTTTGCCTCGGGAAACGTGGAGCGAAAGCCATCCATTGTCAAGAAAAGTTCATTTATAGTCACTCATGCCTAGAAAAGCCTTATTACTCGGTTTAAATGCCTTTATAATCCCATTATTGAATTTATTTTGAATTTTTTTTACATTTTTTGATTAAAACATATTGTAATAGATTGTTTACCTCTAGAAACATGGAGCAAAAGCCATCCATTGTCAAGAAAAGTTCATTTATAGTTAATCAAGCCTAGAAAAGCCTTATTACTCGGTTTAAATGCCTTTATAATCCCATTATTGAATTTATTTTGAATTGTTTTTACATTTTTTGATTAAAACAGATTGTAACTGATTGTTTGCCTCGGGAAACGTGGAGCGAAAGCCATCCATCGTCAAGAAAAGATCATTTATAGTCACTCATGCCTAGAAAAGCCTTATTACTCGGTTTAAATGCCTTTATAACCCCATAATTCAATTTATTTTGAATTTTTTTTGCATTTTTTTATTAAAACAGATTGTAATTGATTGTTTACCTCGGGAAACATGGAGCAAAAGCCATCCATTGTCAAGAAAAGTTCATTTATAGTCACTCATGCCTAGAAAAGCCTTATTACTCGGTTTAAATGCCTTTAGAATCCCATTATTGAATTTATTTTGAATTTTTTTTACATTTTTTGATTAAAACAGATTGTAATTGATTGTTTGCCTCGGGAAACGTGGAGCGAAAGCCATCCATTGTCAAGAAAAGTTCATTTATAGTCACTCATGCCTAGAAAAGCCTTATTACTCGGTTTAAATGCCTTTATAATCCCATTATTGAATTTATTTTGAATTTTTTTTACATTTTTTGATTAAAACATATTGTAATAGATTGTTTACCTCTAGAAACATGGAGCAAAAGCCATCCATTGTCAAGAAAAGTTCATTTATAGTCAATCAAGCCTAGAAAAGCCTTATTACTCGGTTTAAATGCCTTTATAATCCCATTATTGAATTTATTTTGAATTGTTTTTACATTTTTTGATTAAAACAGATTGTAACTGATTGTTTGCCTCGGGAAACCTGGAGCGAAAGCCATCCATTGTCAAGAAAAGATCATTTATAGTCACTCATGCCTAGAAAAGCGTTATTACTCGGTTTAAATGCCCTTATAACCCCATAATTCAATTTATTTTGAATTTTTTTTGCATTTTTTTATTAAAACAGATTGTAATTGATTGTTTACCTCGGGAAACATGGAGCAAAAGCCATCCATTGTCAAGAAAAGTTCATTTATAGTCACTCATGCCAAGAAAAGCCTTATTACTCGGTTTAAATGCCTTTATAATCCCATTATTGAATTTATTTTGAATTTTTTTTACATTTTTTGATTAAAACAGATTATAATTGATTGTTTGCCTCAGGAAACGTGGAGCGAAAGCCATCCATTGTCAAGAAAGGTTCATTTATAGTCACTCATGCCTAGAAAAGCCTTATTACTCGATTTAAATGCCTTTATAATCCCATTATTGAATTTATTTTGATTTTTTTTACATTTTTTGATTAAAACAGATTGTAATTGATTGTTTGCCTCGGGAAACGTGGAGCGAAAGCCATCCATTGTCAAGAAAAGATCATTTATAGTCACTCATGCCTAGAAAAGCCTTATTACTCGGTTTAAATGCCTTTATAATCCCATTATTGAATTTATTTTGAATTTTTTTTACATTTTTTGATTAAAACATATTGTAATTGATTGTTTGCCTCAGGAAACGTGGAGCGAAAGCCATCCATTGTCAAGAAAAGTTCATTTATAGTCACTCATGCCTAGAAAAGCCTTATTACTCGGTTTAAATGCCTTTATAATCCCATTATTGAATTTATTTTGAATTTTTTTTACATTTTTTGATTAAAACAGATTGTAATTGATTGTTTGCCTCGGGAAACGTGGAGCGAAAGCCATCCATTGTCAAGAAAAGTTCATTTATAGTCACTCATGCCTAGAAAAGCCTTATTACTCGGTTTAAATGCCTTTATAATCCCATTATTGAATTTATTTTGAATTTTTTTTACATTTTTTGATTAAAACATATTGTAATAGATTGTTTACCTCTAGAAACATGGAGCAAAAGCCATCCATTGTCAAGAAAAGTTCATTTATAGTTAATCAAGCCTAGAAAAGCCTTATTACTCGGTTTAAATGCCTTTATAATCCCATTATTGAATTTATTTTGAATTGTTTTTACATTTTTTGATTAAAACAGATTGTAACTGATTGTTTGCCTCGGGAAACGTGGAGCGAAAGCCATCCATCGTCAAGAAAAGATCATTTATAGTCACTCATGCCTAGAAAAGCCTTATTACTCGGTTTAAATGCCTTTATAACCCCATAATTCAATTTATTTTGAATTTTTTTTGCATTTTTTTATTAAAACAGATTGTAATTGATTGTTTACCTCGGGAAACATGGAGCAAAAGCCATCCATTGTCAAGAAAAGTTCATTTATAGTCACTCATGCCTAGAAAAGCCTTATTACTCGGTTTAAATGCCTTTATAATCCCATTATTGAATTTATTTTGAATTTTTTTTACATTTTTTGATTAAAACAGATTGTAATTGATTGTTTGCCTCGGGAAACGTGGAGCGAAAGCCATCCATTGTCAAGAAAAGTTCATTTATAGTCACTCATGCCTAGAAAAGCCTTATTACTCGGTTTAAATGCCTTTATAATCCCATTATTGAATTTATTTTGAATTTTTTTTACATGTTTTGATTAAAACATATTGTAATAGATTGTTTACCTTTAGAAACATGGAGCAAAAGCCATCCATTGTCAAGAAAAGTTCATTTATAGTCAATCAAGCCTAGAAAAGCCTTATTACTCGGTTTAAATGCCTTTATAATCCGATTATTGAATTTATTTTGAATTGTTTTTACATTTTTTGATTAAAACAGATTGTAACTGATTGTTTGCCTCGGGAAACCTGGAGCGAAAGCCATCCATTGTCAAGAAAAGATCATTTATAGTCACTCATGCCTAGAAAAGCGTTATTACTCGGTTTAAATTCCCTTATAACCCCATAATTCAATTTATTTTGAATTTTTTTTGCATTTTTTTATTAAAAGAGATTGTAATTGATTGTTTACCTCGGGAAACATGGAGCAAAAGCCATCCATTGTCAAGAAAAGTTCATTTATAGTCACTCATGCCAAGAAAAGCCTTATTACTCGGTTTAAATGCCTTTATAATCCCATTATTGAATTTATTTTGAATTTTTTTTACATTTTTTGATTAAAACAGATTATAATTGATTGTTTGCCTCAGGAAACGTGGAGCGAAAGCCATCCATTGTCAAGAAAGGTTCATTTATAGTCACTCATGCCTAGAAAAGCCTTATTACTCGGTTTAAATGCCTTTATAATCCCATTATTGAATTTATTTTGAATTTTTTTTACATTTTTTGATTAAAACAGATTGTAATTGATTGTTTGCCTCGGGAAACGTGGAGCGAAAGCCATCCATTGTCAAGAAAAGTTCATTTATAGTCACTCATGCCTAGAAAAGCCTTATTACTCGGTTTAAATGCCTTTATAATCCCATTATTGAATTTATTTTGAATTTTTTTTACATTTTTTGATTAAAACATATTGTAATTGATTGTTTGCCTCGGGAAACGTGGAGCGAAAGCCATCCATTGTCAAGAAAAGTTCATTTATAGTCACTCATGCCTAGAAAATCCTTATTACTCGGTTTAAATGCCTTTATAATCCCATTATTGAATTTATTTTGAATTTTTTTTACATTTTTTGATTAAAACAGATTGTAATTGATTGTTTGCCTCGGGAAACGTGGAGCGAAAGCCATCCATTGTCAAGAAAAGTTCATTTATAGTCACTCATGCCTAGAAAAGCCTTATTACTCGGTTTAAATGCCTTTATAATCCCATTATTGAATTTATTTTGAATTTTTTTTACATTTTTTGATTAAAACATATTGTAATAGATTGTTTACCTCTAGAAACATGGAGCAAAACCCATCCATTGTCAAGAAAATTTCATTTATAGTCAATCAAGCCTAGAAAAGCCTTATTACTCGGTTTAAATGCCTTTATAATCCCATTATTGAATTTATTTTGAATTGTTTTTACATTTTTTGATTAAAACAGATTGTAACTGATTGTTTGCCTCGGGAAACGTGGAGCGAAAGCCATCCATTGTCAAGAAAAGATCATTTATAGTCACTCATGCCTAGAAAAGCGTTATTACTCGGTTTAAATGCCCTTATAACCCCATAATTCAATTTATTTTGAATTTTTTTTGTATTTTTTTATTAAAACAGATTGTAATTGATTGTTTACCTCGGGAAACATGGAGCAAAAGCCATCCATTGTCAAGAAAAGTTCATTTATAGTCACTCATGCCAAGAAAAGCCTTATTACTCGGTTTAAATGCCTTTATAATCCCATTATTGAATTTATTTTGAATTTTTTTTACATTTTTTGATTAAAACAGATTATAATTGATTGTTTGCCTCAGGAAACGTGGAGCGAAAGCCATCCATTGTCAAGAAAAGTTCATTTATAGTCACTCATGCCTAGAAAAGCCTTATTACTCGGTTTAAATGCCTTTATAATCCCATTATTGAATTTATTTTGAATTTTTTTTACATTTTTGATTAAAACAGATTGTAATTGATTGTTTGCCTCGGGAAACGTGGAGCGAAAGCCATCCATTGTCAACAAAAGTTCATTTATAGTCACTCATGCCTAGAAAAGCCTTATTACTCGGTTTAAATGCCTTTATAATCCCATTATTGAATTTATTTTGAATTTTTTTTACATTTTTTGATTAAAACAGATTGTAATTGATTGTTTGCCTCGGGAAACGTGGAGCGAAAGCCATCCATTGTCAAGAAAAGTTCATTTATAGTCACTCATGCCTAGAAAAGCCTTATTACTCGGTTTAAATGCCTTTATAATCCCATTATTGAATTTATTTTGAATTTTTTTTACATTTTTTGATTAAAACATATTGTAATAGATTGTTTACCTCTAGAAACATGGAGCAAAAGCCATCCATTGTCAAGAAAATTTCATTTATAGTCAATCAAGCCTAGAAAAGCCTTATTACTCGGTTTAAATGCCTTTATAATCCCATTATTGAATTTATTTTGAATTGTTTTTACATTTTTTGATTAAAACAGATTGTAACTGATTGTTTGCCTCGGGAAACGTGGAGCGAAAGCCATCCATTGTCAAGAAAAGATCATTTATAGTCACTCATGCCTAGAAAAGCGTTATTACTCGGTTTAAATGCCCTTATAACCCCATAATTCAATTTATTTTGAATTTTTTTTGCATTTTTTTATTAAAACAGATTGTAATTGATTGTTTACCTCGGGAAACATGGAGCAAAAGCCATCCATTGTCAAGAAAAGTTCATTTATAGTCACTCATGCCAAGAAAAGCCTTATTACTCGGTTTAAATGCCTTTATAATCCCATTATTGAATTTATTTTGAATTTTTTTTACATTTTTTGATTAAAACAGATTATAATTGATTGTTTGCCTCAGGAAACGTGGAGCGAAAGCCATCCATTGTCAAGAAAAGTTCATTTATAGTCACTCATGCCTAGAAAAGCCTTATTACTCGGTTTAAATGCCTTTATAATCCCATTATTGAATTTATTTTGAATTTTTTTTACATTTTTTGATTAAAACAGATTGTAATTGATTGTTTGCCTCGGGAAACGTGGAGCGAAAGCCATCCATTGTCAACAAAAGTTCATTTATAGTCACTCATGCCTAGAAAAGCCTTATTACTCGGTTTAAATGCCTTTATAATCCCATTATTGAATTTATTTTGAATTTTTTTTACATTTTTTGATTAAAACAGATTGTAATTGATTGTTTGCCTCGGGAAACGTGGAGCGAAAGCCATCCATTGTCAAGAAAAGTTCATTTATAGTCACTCATGCCTAGAAAAGCCTTATTACTCGGTTTAAATGCCTTTATAATCCCATTATTGAATTTATTTTGAATTTTTTTTACATTTTTTTATTAAAACATATTGTAATAGATTGTTTACCTCTAAAAACATGGAGCAAAAGCCATCCATTGTCAAGAAAAGTTCATTTATAGTCAATCAAGCCTAGAAAAGCCTTATTACTCGGTTTAAATGCCTTTATAATCCCATTATTGAATTTATTTTGAATTGTTTTTACATTTTTGGATTAAAACAGATCGTAACTGATTGTTTGCCTCGGGAAACGTGGAGCGAAAGCCATCCATTGTCAAGAAAAGTTCATTTATAGTCACCCATGCCTAGAAAAGCCTTATTACTCGGTTTAAATGCCTTTATAATCCCATTATTGAATTTATTTTGAATTTTTTTTACATTTTTTGATTAAAACAGATTGTAATTGATTGTTTGCCTCGGGAAACCTGGAGCGAAAGCCATCCATTGTCAACAAAAGTTCATTTATAGTCACTCATGCATAGAAACGCCTTATTACTCGGTTTAAATGCCTTTATAATCCCATTATTGAGTTTATTTTGAATTTTTTTTTAATTTTTTGATTAAAACATGTTGTAATTGATTGTTTGCCTCGGGAAACGTGGAGCGAAAGCCATCCATTGTCAACAAAAGTTCATTTATACTCACTCATGCCTAGAAAAGCCTTATTACTCGGTTTAAATGCCTTTATAATCCCATTATTGAGTTTATTTTGAATTTTTTTTTAATTTTTTGATTAAAACATGTTGTAATTGATTGTTTGCCTCGGGAAACGTGGAGCGAAAGCCATCCATTGTCAAGAAAAGTTCATTTATAGTCACTCAAGCCTAGAAAAGCCTTATTACTCTGTTTAAATGCCTTTATAATCCCATTATTGAATTTATTTTGAATTTTTTTTACATTTTTTGATTAAAACAGATTGTAATTGATTGTTTGCCTCGGGAAACGTGGAGCGAAAGCCATCCATTTTCAAGAAAAGTTCATTTATAGTCACTCATGCCTAGAAAAGCCTTATTACTCGGTTTAAATGCCTTTATAACCCCATAATTGAATTTATTTTGAATTTTTTTTGCATTTTTTTATTAAAACAGATTGTAATTGATTGTTTGCCTCGGGAAACGTGGATCGAAAGCCATCCATTGTCAAGAAAAGATCATTTATAGTCACTCATGCCTAGAAAAGCCTTATTACTCGGTTTAAATGCCTTTATAACCCCATAATTGAATTTATTTTGAATTTTTTTTACATTTTTTGATTAAAACATATTATAATTGATTGTTTGCCTCGGGAAACCTGGAGCGAAAGCCATTCATTGCCAAGAAAAGATCATTTATAGTCACTCATGCCTAGAAAAGCCTTATTACTCGGTTTAAATGCCTTTATAATCCCATTATTGAGTTTATTTTGATTTTTTTTTTAATTTTTTGATTAAAACATGTTGTAATTGATTGTTTGCCTCGGGAAACGTGGAGCGAAAGCCATCCATTGTCAACAAAAGTTCATTTATAGTCACTCATGCCTAGAAAAGCCTTATTACTCGGTTTAAATGCCTTTATAATCCCATTATTGAATTTATTTTGAGATTTTTTTACATTTTTTGATTAAAACAGATTGTAATTGATTGTTTGCCTCAGGAAACGTGGAGCGAAAGCTATCCATTGTCAAGAAAAGTTCATTTATAGTCACTCATGCCTAGAAAAGCCTTATTACTCGGTTTAAATGCCTTTATAATCCCATTATTGAATTTATTTTGAATTTTTTTTACATTTTTTGATTAAAACAGATTGTAATTGATTGTTTGCCTCGGGAAACGTGGAGCGAAAGCCATCCATTGTCAAGAAAAGTTCATTTATAGTCACTCATGCCTAGAAAAGCCTTATTACTCGGTTTAAATGCCTTTATAATCCCATTATTGAATTTATTTTGAATTTTTTTTACATTTTTTGATTAAAACATATTGTAATAGATTGTTTACCTCTAGAAACATGGAGCAAAAGCCATCCATTGTCAAGAAAAGTTCATTTATAGTCAATCAAGCCTAGAAAAGCCTTATTACTCGGTTTAAATGCCTTTGTAATCCCATTATTGAATTTATTTTGAATTGTTTTTACATTTTTTGATTAAAACAGATTGTAACTGATTGTTTGCCTCGGGAAACGTGGAGCAAAAGCCATCCATTGTCAAGAAAAGATCATTTATAGTCACTCATGCCTAGAAAAGCGTTATTACTCGGTTTAAATGCCCTTATAACCCCATAATTCAATTTATTTTGAATTTTTTTTGCATTTTTTTATTAAAACAGATTGTAATTGATTGTTTACCTCGGGAAACATGGAGCAAAAGCCATCCATTGTCAAGAAAAGTTCATTTATAGTCACTCATGCCAAGAAAAGCCTTATTACTCGGTTTAAATGCCTTTATAATCCCATTATTGAATTTATTTTGAATTTTTTTTACATTTTTTGATTAAAACAGATTATAATTGATTGTTTGCCTCAGGAAACGTGGAGCGAAAGCCATCCATTGTCAAGAAAAGTTCATTTATAGTCACTCATGCCTAGAAAAGCCTTATTACTCAGTTTAAATGCCTTTATAATCCCATTATTGAATTTATTTTGAATTTTTTTTACATTTTTTGATTAAAACAGATTGTAATTGATTGTTTGCCTCGGGAAACGTGGAGCGAAAGCCATCCATTGTCAACAAAAGTTCATTTATAGTCACTCATGCCTAGAAAAGCCTTATTACTCGGTTTAAATGCCTTTATAATCCCATTATTGAATTTATTTTGAATTTTTTTTACATTTTTTGATTAAAACAGATTGTAATTGATTGTTTGCCTCGGGAAACGTGGAGCGAAAGCCATCCATTGTCAACAAAAGTTCATTTATAGTCACTCATGCCTAGAAAAGCCTTATTACTCGGTTTAAATGCCTTTATAATCCCATTATTGAATTTATTTTGAATTTTTTTTACATTTTTTGATTAAAACAGATTGTAATTGATTGTTTGCCTCGGGAAACGTGGAGCGAAAGCCATCCATTGTCAAGAAAAGTTCATTTATAGTCACTCATGCCTAGAAAAGCCTTATTACTCGGTTTAAATGCCTTTATAATCCCATTATTGAATTTATTTTGAATTTTTTTTACATTTTTTGATTAAAACATAATGTAATAGATTGTTTACCTCTAGAAACATGGAGCAAAAGCCATCCATTGTCAAGAAAAGTTCATTTATAGTCAATCAAGCCTAGAAAAGCCTTATTACTCGGTTTAAATGCCTTTATAATCCCATTATTGAATTTATTTTGAATTGTTTTTACATTTTTGGATTAAAACAGATCGTCACTGATTGTTTGCCTCGGAAAACGTGGAGCGAAAGCCATCCATTGTCAAGAAAAGTTCATTTATAGTCACCCATGCCTAGAAAAGCCTTATTACTCGGTTTAAATGCCTTTATAATCCCATTATTGAATTTATTTTGAATTTTTTTTACATTTTTTGATTAAAACAGATTGTAATTGATTGTTTGCCTCGGGAAACCTGAAGCGAAAGCCATCCATTGTCAACAAAAGTTCATTTATAGTCACTCATGCCTAGAAACGCCTTATTACTCGGTTTAAATGCCTTTATAATCCCATTATTGAGTTTATTTTGAATTTTTTTTTAATTTTTTGATTAAAACATGTTGTAATTGATTGTTTGCCTCGGGAAACGTGGAGCGAAAGCCATCCATTGTCAACAAAAGTTCATTTATAGTCACTCATGCCTAGAAAAGCCTTATTACTCGGTTTAAATGCCTTTATAATCCCATTATTGAATTTATTTTGAATTTTTTTTACATTTTTTGATTAAAACATATTGTAATAGATTGTTTACCTCTAGAAACATGGAGCAAAACCCATCCATTGTCAAGAAAATTTCATTTATAGTCAATCAAGCCTAGAAAAGCCTTATTACTCGGTTTAAATGCCTTTATAATCCCATTATTGAATTTATTTTGAATTGTTTTTACATTTTTTGATTAAAACAGATTGTAACTGATTGTTTGCCTCGGGAAACGTGGAGCGAAAGCCATCCATTGTCAAGAAAAGATCATTTATAGTCACTCATGCCTAGAAAAGCGTTATTACTCGGTTTAAATGCCCTTATAACCCCATAATTCAATTTATTTTGAATTTTTTTTGTATTTTTTTATTAAAACAGATTGTAATTGATTGTTTACCTCGGGAAACATGGAGCAAAAGCCATCCATTGTCAAGAAAAGTTCATTTATAGTCACTCATGCCAAGAAAAGCCTTATTACTCGGTTTAAATGCCTTTATAATCCCATTATTGAATTTATTTTGAATTTTTTTTACATTTTTTGATTAAAACAGATTATAATTGATTGTTTGCCTCAGGAAACGTGGAGCGAAAGCCATCCATTGTCAAGAAAAGTTCATTTATAGTCACTCATGCCTAGAAAAGCCTTATTACTCGGTTTAAATGCCTTTATAATCCCATTATTGAATTTATTTTGAATTTTTTTTACATTTTTGATTAAAACAGATTGTAATTGATTGTTTGCCTCGGGAAACGTGGAGCGAAAGCCATCCATTGTCAACAAAAGTTCATTTATAGTCACTCATGCCTAGAAAAGCCTTATTACTCGGTTTAAATGCCTTTATAATCCCATTATTGAATTTATTTTGAATTTTTTTTACATTTTTTGATTAAAACAGATTGTAATTGATTGTTTGCCTCGGGAAACGTGGAGCGAAAGCCATCCATTGTCAAGAAAAGTTCATTTATAGTCACTCATGCCTAGAAAAGCCTTATTACTCGGTTTAAATGCCTTTATAATCCCATTATTGAATTTATTTTGAATTTTTTTTACATTTTTTGATTAAAACATATTGTAATAGATTGTTTACCTCTAGAAACATGGAGCAAAAGCCATCCATTGTCAAGAAAATTTCATTTATAGTCAATCAAGCCTAGAAAAGCCTTATTACTCGGTTTAAATGCCTTTATAATCCCATTATTGAATTTATTTTGAATTGTTTTTACATTTTTTGATTAAAACAGATTGTAACTGATTGTTTGCCTCGGGAAACGTGGAGCGAAAGCCATCCATTGTCAAGAAAAGATCATTTATAGTCACTCATGCCTAGAAAAGCGTTATTACTCGGTTTAAATGCCCTTATAACCCCATAATTCAATTTATTTTGAATTTTTTTTGCATTTTTTTATTAAAACAGATTGTAATTGATTGTTTACCTCGGGAAACATGGAGCAAAAGCCATCCATTGTCAAGAAAAGTTCATTTATAGTCACTCATGCCAAGAAAAGCCTTATTACTCGGTTTAAATGCCTTTATAATCCCATTATTGAATTTATTTTGAATTTTTTTTACATTTTTTGATTAAAACAGATTATAATTGATTGTTTGCCTCAGGAAACGTGGAGCGAAAGCCATCCATTGTCAAGAAAAGTTCATTTATAGTCACTCATGCCTAGAAAAGCCTTATTACTCGGTTTAAATGCCTTTATAATCCCATTATTGAATTTATTTTGAATTTTTTTTACATTTTTTGATTAAAACAGATTGTAATTGATTGTTTGCCTCGGGAAACGTGGAGCGAAAGCCATCCATTGTCAACAAAAGTTCATTTATAGTCACTCATGCCTAGAAAAGCCTTATTACTCGGTTTAAATGCCTTTATAATCCCATTATTGAATTTATTTTGAATTTTTTTTACATTTTTTGATTAAAACAGATTGTAATTGATTGTTTGCCTCGGGAAACGTGGAGCGAAAGCCATCCATTGTCAAGAAAAGTTCATTTATAGTCACTCATGCCTAGAAAAGCCTTATTACTCGGTTTAAATGCCTTTATAATCCCATTATTGAATTTATTTTGAATTTTTTTTACATTTTTTTATTAAAACATATTGTAATAGATTGTTTACCTCTAAAAACATGGAGCAAAAGCCATCCATTGTCAAGAAAAGTTCATTTATAGTCAATCAAGCCTAGAAAAGCCTTATTACTCGGTTTAAATGCCTTTATAATCCCATTATTGAATTTATTTTGAATTGTTTTTACATTTTTGGATTAAAACAGATCGTAACTGATTGTTTGCCTCGGGAAACGTGGAGCGAAAGCCATCCATTGTCAAGAAAAGTTCATTTATAGTCACCCATGCCTAGAAAAGCCTTATTACTCGGTTTAAATGCCTTTATAATCCCATTATTGAATTTATTTTGAATTTTTTTTACATTTTTTGATTAAAACAGATTGTAATTGATTGTTTGCCTCGGGAAACCTGGAGCGAAAGCCATCCATTGTCAACAAAAGTTCATTTATAGTCACTCATGCATAGAAACGCCTTATTACTCGGTTTAAATGCCTTTATAATCCCATTATTGAGTTTATTTTGAATTTTTTTTTAATTTTTTGATTAAAACATGTTGTAATTGATTGTTTGCCTCGGGAAACGTGGAGCGAAAGCCATCCATTGTCAACAAAAGTTCATTTATACTCACTCATGCCTAGAAAAGCCTTATTACTCGGTTTAAATGCCTTTATAATCCCATTATTGAGTTTATTTTGAATTTTTTTTTAATTTTTTGATTAAAACATGTTGTAATTGATTGTTTGCCTCGGGAAACGTGGAGCGAAAGCCATCCATTGTCAAGAAAAGTTCATTTATAGTCACTCAAGCCTAGAAAAGCCTTATTACTCTGTTTAAATGCCTTTATAATCCCATTATTGAATTTATTTTGAATTTTTTTTACATTTTTTGATTAAAACAGATTGTAATTGATTGTTTGCCTCGGGAAACGTGGAGCGAAAGCCATCCATTTTCAAGAAAAGTTCATTTATAGTCACTCATGCCTAGAAAAGCCTTATTACTCGGTTTAAATGCCTTTATAACCCCATAATTGAATTTATTTTGAATTTTTTTTGCATTTTTTTATTAAAACAGATTGTAATTGATTGTTTGCCTCGGGAAACGTGGATCGAAAGCCATCCATTGTCAAGAAAAGATCATTTATAGTCACTCATGCCTAGAAAAGCCTTATTACTCGGTTTAAATGCCTTTATAACCCCATAATTGAATTTATTTTGAATTTTTTTTACATTTTTTGATTAAAACATATTATAATTGATTGTTTGCCTCGGGAAACCTGGAGCGAAAGCCATTCATTGCCAAGAAAAGATCATTTATAGTCACTCATGCCTAGAAAAGCCTTATTACTCGGTTTAAATGCCTTTATAATCCCATTATTGAGTTTATTTTGATTTTTTTTTTAATTTTTTGATTAAAACATGTTGTAATTGATTGTTTGCCTCGGGAAACGTGGAGCGAAAGCCATCCATTGTCAACAAAAGTTCATTTATAGTCACTCATGCCTAGAAAAGCCTTATTACTCGGTTTAAATGCCTTTATAATCCCATTATTGAATTTATTTTGAGATTTTTTTACATTTTTTGATTAAAACAGATTGTAATTGATTGTTTGCCTCAGGAAACGTGGAGCGAAAGCTATCCATTGTCAAGAAAAGTTCATTTATAGTCACTCATGCCTAGAAAAGCCTTATTACTCGGTTTAAATGCCTTTATAATCCCATTATTGAATTTATTTTGAATTTTTTTTACATTTTTTGATTAAAACAGATTGTAATTGATTGTTTGCCTCGGGAAACGTGGAGCGAAAGCCATCCATTGTCAAGAAAAGTTCATTTATAGTCACTCATGCCTAGAAAAGCCTTATTACTCGGTTTAAATGCCTTTATAATCCCATTATTGAATTTATTTTGAATTTTTTTTACATTTTTTGATTAAAACATATTGTAATAGATTGTTTACCTCTAGAAACATGGAGCAAAAGCCATCCATTGTCAAGAAAAGTTCATTTATAGTCAATCAAGCCTAGAAAAGCCTTATTACTCGGTTTAAATGCCTTTGTAATCCCATTATTGAATTTATTTTGAATTGTTTTTACATTTTTTGATTAAAACAGATTGTAACTGATTGTTTGCCTCGGGAAACGTGGAGCAAAAGCCATCCATTGTCAAGAAAAGATCATTTATAGTCACTCATGCCTAGAAAAGCGTTATTACTCGGTTTAAATGCCCTTATAACCCCATAATTCAATTTATTTTGAATTTTTTTTGCATTTTTTTATTAAAACAGATTGTAATTGATTGTTTACCTCGGGAAACATGGAGCAAAAGCCATCCATTGTCAAGAAAAGTTCATTTATAGTCACTCATGCCAAGAAAAGCCTTATTACTCGGTTTAAATGCCTTTATAATCCCATTATTGAATTTATTTTGAATTTTTTTTACATTTTTTGATTAAAACAGATTGTAATTGATTGTTTGCCTCGGGAAACGTGGAGCGAAAGCCATCCATTGTCAAGAAAAGTTCATTTATAGTCACTCATGCCTAGAAAAGCCTTATTACTCGGTTTAAATGCCTTTATAATCCCATTATTGAATTTATTTTGAATTTTTTTTACATTTTTTGATTAAAACATATTGTAATAGATTGTTTACCTCTAGAAACATGGAGCAAAAGCCATCCATTGTCAAGAAAAGTTCATTTATAGTCAATCAAGCCTAGAAAAGCCTTATTACTCGGTTTAAATGCCTTTGTAATCCCATTATTGAATTTATTTTGAATTGTTTTTACATTTTTTGATTAAAACAGATTGTAACTGATTGTTTGCCTCGGGAAACGTGGAGCAAAAGCCATCCATTGTCAAGAAAAGATCATTTATAGTCACTCATGCCTAGAAAAGCGTTATTACTCGGTTTAAATGCCCTTATAACCCCATAATTCAATTTATTTTGAATTTTTTTTGCATTTTTTTATTAAAACAGATTGTAATTGATTGTTTACCTCGGGAAACATGGAGCAAAAGCCATCCATTGTCAAGAAAAGTTCATTTATAGTCACTCATGCCAAGAAAAGCCTTATTACTCGGTTTAAATGCCTTTATAATCCCATTATTGAATTTATTTTGAATTTTTTTTACATTTTTTGATTAAAACAGATTATAATTGATTGTTTGCCTCAGGAAACGTGGAGCGAAAGCCATCCATTGTCAAGAAAAGTTCATTTATAGTCACTCATGCCTAGAAAAGCCTTATTACTCAGTTTAAATGCCTTTATAATCCCATTATTGAATTTATTTTGAATTTTTTTTACATTTTTTGATTAAAACAGATTGTAATTGATTGTTTGCCTCGGGAAACGTGGAGCGAAAGCCATCCATTGTCAACAAAAGTTCATTTATAGTCACTCATGCCTAGAAAAGCCTTATTACTCGGTTTAAATGCCTTTATAATCCCATTATTGAATTTATTTTGAATTTTTTTTACATTTTTTGATTAAAACAGATTGTAATTGATTGTTTGCCTCGGGAAACGTGGAGCGAAAGCCATCCATTGTCAACAAAAGTTCATTTATAGTCACTCATGCCTAGAAAAGCCTTATTACTCGGTTTAAATGCCTTTATAATCCCATTATTGAATTTATTTTGAATTTTTTTTACATTTTTTGATTAAAACAGATTGTAATTGATTGTTTGCCTCGGGAAACGTGGAGCGAAAGCCATCCATTGTCAAGAAAAGTTCATTTATAGTCACTCATGCCTAGAAAAGCCTTATTACTCGGTTTAAATGCCTTTATAATCCCATTATTGAATTTATTTTGAATTTTTTTTACATTTTTTGATTAAAACATAATGTAATAGATTGTTTACCTCCAGAAACATGGAGCAAAAGCCATCCATTGTCAAGAAAAGTTCATTTATAGTCAATCAAGCCTAGAAAAGCCTTATTACTCGGTTTAAATGCCTTTATAATCCCATTATTGAATTTATTTTGAATTTTTTTTACATTTTTTGATTAAAACAGATTGTAATTGATTGTTTGCCTCGGGAAACGTGGAGCGAAAGCCATCCATTGTCAAGAAAAGTTCATTTATAGTCACTCATGCCTAGAAAAGCCTTATTACTCGGTTTAAATGCCTTTATAATCCCATTATTGAATTTATTTTGAATTTTTTTTACATTTTTTGATTAAAACATAATGTAATAGATTGTTTACCTCCAGAAACATGGAGCAAAAGCCATCCATTGTCAAGAAAAGTTCATTTATAGTCACTCATGCCTAGAAAAGCCTTATTACTCGGTTTAAATGCCTTTATAACCCCATAATTCAATTTATTTTGAATTTTTTTTGCATTTTTTTATTAAAACAGATTGTAATTGATTGTTTACCTCGGGAAACATGGAGCAAAAGCCATCCATTGTCAAGAAAAGTTCATTTATAGTCACTCATGCCTAGAAAAGCCTTATTACTCGGTTTAAATGCCTTTATAATCCCATTATTGAATTTATTTTGAATTTTTTTTACATTTTTTGATTAAAACAGATTGTAATTGATTGTTTGCCTCAGGAAACGTGGAGCGAAAGCCATCCATTGTCAAGAAAAGTTCATTTATAGTCACTCATGCCTAGAAAAGCCTTATTACTCGGTTTAAATGCCTTTATAATCCCATTATTGAATTTATTTTGAATTTTTTTTACATTTTTTGATTAAAACATATTGTAATAGATTGTTTACCTCTAGAAACATGGAGCAAAAGCCATCCATTGTCAAGAAAAGTTCATTTATAGTCAATCAAGCCTAGAAAAGCCTTATTACTCGGTTTAAATGCCTTTGTAATCCCATTATTGAATTTATTTTGAATTGTTTTTACATTTTTTGATTAAAACAGATTGTAACTGATTGTTTGCCTCGGGAAACGTGGAGCAAAAGCCATCCATTGTCAAGAAAAGATCATTTATAGTCACTCATGCCTAGAAAAGCGTTATTACTCGGTTTAAATGCCCTTATAACCCCATAATTCAATTTATTTTGAATTTTTTTTGCATTTTTTTATTAAAACAGATTGTAATTGATTGTTTACCTCGGGAAACATGGAGCAAAAGCCATCCATTGTCAAGAAAAGTTCATTTATAGTCACTCATGCCAAGAAAAGCCTTATTACTCGGTTTAAATGCCTTTATAATCCCATTATTGAATTTATTTTGAATTTTTTTTACATTTTTTGATTAAAACAGATTATAATTGATTGTTTGCCTCAGGAAACGTGGAGCGAAAGCCATCCATTGTCAAGAAAAGTTCATTTATAGTCACTCATGCCTAGAAAAGCCTTATTACTCAGTTTAAATGCCTTTATAATCCCATTATTGAATTTATTTTGAATTTTTTTTACATTTTTTGATTAAAACAGATTGTAATTGATTGTTTGCCTCGGGAAACGTGGAGCGAAAGCCATCCATTGTCAACAAAAGTTCATTTATAGTCACTCATGCCTAGAAAAGCCTTATTACTCGGTTTAAATGCCTTTATAATCCCATTATTGAATTTATTTTGAATTTTTTTTACATTTTTTGATTAAAACAGATTGTAATTGATTGTTTGCCTCGGGAAACGTGGAGCGAAAGCCATCCATTGTCAACAAAAGTTCATTTATAGTCACTCATGCCTAGAAAAGCCTTATTACTCGGTTTAAATGCCTTTATAATCCCATTATTGAATTTATTTTGAATTTTTTTTACATTTTTTGATTAAAACAGATTGTAATTGATTGTTTGCCTCGGGAAACGTGGAGCGAAAGCCATCCATTGTCAAGAAAAGTTCATTTATAGTCACTCATGCCTAGAAAAGCCTTATTACTCGGTTTAAATGCCTTTATAATCCCATTATTGAATTTATTTTGAATTTTTTTTACATTTTTTGATTAAAACATAATGTAATAGATTGTTTACCTCCGGAAACATGGAGCAAAAGCCATCCATTGTCAAGAAAAGTTCATTTATAGTCAATCAAGCCTAGAAAAGCCTTATTACTCGGTTTAAATGCCTTTATAATCCCATTATTGAATTTATTTTGAATTTTTTTTACATTTTTTGATTAAAACAGATTGTAATTGATTGTTTGCCTCGGGAAACGTGGAGCGAAAGCCATCCATTGTCAAGAAAAGTTCATTTATAGTCACTCATGCCTAGAAAAGCCTTATTACTCGGTTTAAATGCCTTTATAATCCCATTATTGAATTTATTTTGAATTTTTTTTACATTTTTTGATTAAAACATAATGTAATAGATTGTTTACCTCCAGAAACATGGAGCAAAAGCCATCCATTGTCAAGAAAAGTTCATTTATAGTCACTCATGCCTAGAAAAGCCTTATTACTCGGTTTAAATGCCTTTATAACCCCATAATTCAATTTATTTTGAATTTTTTTTGCATTTTTTTATTAAAACAGATTGTAATTGATTGTTTACCTCGGGAAACATGGAGCAAAAGCCATCCATTGTCAAGAAAAGTTCATTTATAGTCACTCATGCCTAGAAAAGCCTTATTACTCGGTTTAAATGCCTTTATAATCCCATTATTGAATTTATTTTGAATTTTTTTTACATTTTTTGATTAAAACAGATTGTAATTGATTGTTTGCCTCAGGAAACGTGGAGCGAAAGCCATCCATTGTCAAGAAAAGTTCATTTATAGTCACTCATGCCTAGAAAAGCCTTATTACTCGGTTTAAATGCCTTTATAATCCCATTATTGAATTTATTTTGAATTTTTTTTACATTTTTTGATTAAAACAGATTGTAATTGATTGTTTGCCTCAGGAAACGTGGAGCGAAAGCTATCCATGGTCAAGAAAAGTTCATTTATAGTCACTCATGCCTAGAAAACCCTTATTACTCGGTTTAAATGCCTTTATAATCCCATTATTGAATTTATTTTGAATTGTTTTCACATTTTTTGATTAAAACAGATTGTAATTGATTGTTTTCCTCGGGAAACCTAGAGCGAAAGCCATCCATTGTCAAGAAAAGTTCATTTATAGTCACTCATGCCTAGAAAAGCCTTATTACTCGGTTTAAATGCCTTTATAATCCCATTATTGAATTTATTTTGAATTTTTTTTACATTTTTTGATTAAAACAGATTGTAATTGATTGTTTGCCTCGGGAAACGTGGAGCGAAAGCCATCCATTGTCAAGAAAAGTTCATTTATAGTCACTCATGCCTAGAAAAGCCTTATTACTCGGTTTAAATGCCTTTATAATCCCATTATTGAATTTATTTTGAATTTTTTTTACATTTTTTGATTAAAACATAATGTAATAGATTGTTTACCTCTAGAAACATGGAGCAAAAGCCATCCATTGTCAAGAAAAGTTCATTTATAGTCAATCAAGCCTAGAAAAGCCTTATTACTCGGTTTAAATGCCTTTATAATCCCATTATTGAATTTATTTTGAATTGTTTTTACATTTTTGGATTAAAACAGATCGTCACTGATTGTTTGCCTCGGAAAACGTGGAGCGAAAGCCATCCATTGTCAAGAAAAGTTCATTTATAGTCACCCATGCCTAGAAAAGCCTTATTACTCGGTTTAAATGCCTTTATAATCCCATTATTGAATTTATTTTGAATTTTTTTTACATTTTTTGATTAAAACAGATTGTAATTGATTGTTTGCCTCGGGAAACCTGAAGCGAAAGCCATCCATTGTCAACAAAAGTTCATTTATAGTCACTCATGCCTAGAAACGCCTTATTACTCGGTTTAAATGCCTTTATAATCCCATTATTGAGTTTATTTTGAATTTTTTTTTAATTTTTTGATTAAAACATGTTGTAATTGATTGTTTGCCTCGGGAAACGTGGAGCGAAAGCCATCCATTGTCAACAAAAGTTCATTTATAGTCACTCATGCCTAGAAAAGCCTTATTACTCGGTTTAAATGCCTTTATAATCCCATTATTGAGTTTATTTTGAATTTTTTTTTAATTTTTTGATTAAAACATGTTGTAATTGATTGTTTGCCTCGGGAAACGTGGAGCGAAAGCCATCCATTGTCAAGAAAAGTTCATTTATAGTCACTCAAGCCTAGAAAAGCCTTATTACTCTGTTTAAATGCCTTTATAATCCCATTATTGAATTTATTTTGAATTTTTTTTACATTTTTTGATTAAAACAGATTGTAATTGATTGTTTGCCTCGGGAAACGTGGAGCGAAAGCCATCCATTTTCAAGAAAAGTTCATTTATAGTCACTCATGCCTAGAAAAGCCTTATTACTCGGTTTAAATGCCTTTATAACCCCATAATTGAATTTATTTTGAATTTTTTTTACATTTTTTTATTAAAACAGATTGTTATTGATTGTTTGCCTCGGGAAACGTGGAGCGAAAGCCATCCATTGTCAACAAAAGTTCATTTATAGTCACTCATGCCTAGAAAAGCCTTATTACTCGGTTTAAATGCCTTTATAATCCCATTATTGAATTTATTTTGAATTTTTTTTACATTTTTTGATTAAAACAGATTGTAATTGATTGTTTGCCTCGGGAAACGTGGAGCGAAAGCCATCCATTGTCAAGAAAAGTTCATTTATAGTCACTCATGCCTAGAAAAGCCTTATTACTCGGTTTAAATGCCTTTATAATCCCATTATTGAATTTATTTTGAATTTTTTTTACATTTTTTGATTAAAACATAATGTAATAGATTGTTTACCTCTAGAAACATGGAGCAAAAGCCATCCATTGTCAAGAAAAGTTCATTTATAGTCAATCAAGCCTAGAAAAGCCTTATTACTCGGTTTAAATGCCTTTATAATCCCATTATTGAATTTATTTTGAATTGTTTTTACATTTTTGGATTAAAACAGATCGTCACTGATTGTTTGCCTCGGAAAACGTGGAGCGAAAGCCATCCATTGTCAAGAAAAGTTCATTTATAGTCACCCATGCCTAGAAAAGCCTTATTACTCGGTTTAAATGCCTTTATAATCCCATTATTGAATTTATTTTGAATTTTTTTTACATTTTTTGATTAAAACAGATTGTAATTGATTGTTTGCCTCGGGAAACCTGAAGCGAAAGCCATCCATTGTCAACAAAAGTTCATTTATAGTCACTCATGCCTAGAAACGCCTTATTACTCGGTTTAAATGCCTTTATAATCCCATTATTGAGTTTATTTTGAATTTTTTTTTAATTTTTTGATTAAAACATGTTGTAATTGATTGTTTGCCTCGGGAAACGTGGAGCGAAAGCCATCCATTGTCAACAAAAGTTCATTTATAGTCACTCATGCCTAGAAAAGCCTTATTACTCGGTTTAAATGCCTTTATAATCCCATTATTGAGTTTATTTTGAATTTTTTTTTAATTTTTTGATTAAAACATGTTGTAATTGATTGTTTGCCTCGGGAAACGTGGAGCGAAAGCCATCCATTGTCAAGAAAAGTTCATTTATAGTCACTCAAGCCTAGAAAAGCCTTATTACTCTGTTTAAATGCCTTTATAATCCCATTATTGAATTTATTTTGAATTTTTTTTACATTTTTTGATTAAAACAGATTGTAATTGATTGTTTGCCTCGGGAAACGTGGAGCGAAAGCCATCCATTTTCAAGAAAAGTTCATTTATAGTCACTCATGCCTAGAAAAGCCTTATTACTCGGTTTAAATGCCTTTATAACCCCATAATTGAATTTATTTTGAATTTTTTTTACATTTTTTTATTAAAACAGATTGTAATTGATTGTTTGCCTCGGGAAACGTGGAGCGAAAGCCATCCATTGTCAACAAAAGTTCATTTATAGTCACTCATGCCTAGAAAAGCCTTATTACTCGGTTTAAATGCCTTTATAATCCCATTATTGAATTTATTTTGAATTTTTTTTACATTTTTTGATTAAAACAGATTGTAATTGATTGTTTGCCTCGGGAAACGTGGAGCGAAAGCCATCCATTGTCAAGAAAAGTTCATTTATAGTCACTCATGCCTAGAAAAGCCTTATTACTCGGTTTAAATGCCTTTATAATCCCATTATTGAATTTATTTTGAATTTTTTTTACATTTTTTGATTAAAACATAATGTAATAGATTGTTTACCTCTAGAAACATGGAGCAAAAGCCATCCATTGTCAAGAAAAGTTCATTTATAGTCAATCAAGCCTAGAAAAGCCTTATTACTCGGTTTAAATGCCTTTATAATCCCATTATTGAATTTATTTTGAATTGTTTTTACATTTTTGGATTAAAACAGATTGTCACTGATTGTTTGCCTCGGAAAACGTGGAGCGAAAGCCATCCATTGTCAAGAAAAGTTCATTTATAGTCACCCATGCCTAGAAAAGCCTTATTACTCGGTTTAAATGCCTTTATAATCCCATTATTGAATTTATTTTGAATTTTTTTTACATTTTTTGATTAAAACAGATTGTAATTGATTGTTTGCCTCGGGAAACCTGAAGCGAAAGCCATCCATTGTCAACAAAAGTTCATTTATAGTCACTCATGCCTAGAAACGCCTTATTACTCGGTTTAAATGCCTTTATAATCCCATTATTGAGTTTATTTTGAATTTTTTTTTAATTTTTTGATTAAAACATGTTGTAATTGATTGTTTGCCTCGGGAAACGTGGAGCGAAAGCCATCCATTGTCAACAAAAGTTCATTTATAGTCACTCATGCCTAGAAAAGCCTTATTACTCGGTTTAAATGCCTTTATAATCCCATTATTGAGTTTATTTTGAATTTTTTTTTAATTTTTTGATTAAAACATGTTGTAATTGATTGTTTGCCTCGGGAAACGTGGAGCGAAAGCCATCCATTGTCAAGAAAAGTTCATTTATAGTCACTCAAGCCTAGAAAAGCCTTATTACTCTGTTTAAATGCCTTTATAATCCCATTATTGAATTTATTTTGAATTTTTTTTACATTTTTTGATTAAAACAGATTGTAATTGATTGTTTGCCTCGGGAAACGTGGAGCGAAAGCCATCCATTTTCAAGAAAAGTTCATTTATAGTCACTCATGCCTAGAAAAGCCTTATTACTCGGTTTAAATGCCTTTATAACCCCATAATTGAATTTATTTTGAATTTTTTTTACATTTTTTTATTAAAACAGATTGTAATTGATTGTTTGCCTCGGGAAACGTGGATCGAAAGCCATCCATTGTCAAGAAAAGATCATTTATAGTCACTCATGCCTAGAAAAGCCTTATTACTCGGTTTAAATGCCTTTATAACCCCATAATTGAATTTATTTTGAATTTTTTTTACATTTTTTGATTAAAACATATTATAATTGATTGTTTGCCTCGGGAAACGTGGAGCGAAAGCCATTCATTGCCAAGAAAAGATCATTTATAGTCACTCATGCCTAGAAAAGCCTTATTACTCGGTTTAAATGCCTTTATAATCCCATTATTGAGTTTATTTTGAATTTTTTTTTAATTTTTTGATTAAAACATGTTGTAATTGATTGTTTGCCTCGGGAAACGTGGAGCGAAAGCCATCCATTGTCAACAAAAGTTCATTTATAGTCACTCATGCCTAGAAAAGCCTTATTACTCGGTTTAAATGCCTTTATAATCCCATTATTGAATTTATTTTGAGATTTTTTTACATTTTTTGATTAAAACAGATTGTAATTGATTGTTTGCCTCAGGAAACGTGGAGCGAAAGCTATCCATTGTCAAGAAAAGTTCATTTATAGTCACTCATGCCTAGAAAAGCCTTATTACTCGGTTTAAATGCCTTTATAATCCCATTAGTGAATTTATTTTGAATTTTTTTTACATTTTTTGATTAAAACAGATTGTAATTGATTGTTTGCCTCGGGAAACGTGGAGCGAAAGCCATCCATTGTCAAGAAAAGTTCATTTATAGTCACTCATGCCTAGAAAAGCCTTATTACTCGGTTTAAATGCCTTTATAATCCCATTATTGAATTTATTTTGAATTTTTTTTACATTTTTTGGTTTAAACATATTGTAATAGATTGTTTACCTCTAGAAACATGGAGCAAAAGCCATCCATTGTCAAGAAAAGTTCATTTATAGTCAATCAAGCCTAGAAAAGCCTTATTACTCGGTTTAAATGCCTTTATAATCCCATTATTGAATTTATTTTGAATTGTTTTTACATTTTTGGATTAAAACAGATTGTAACTGATTGTTTGCCTCGGGAAACGTGGAGCGAAAGCCATCCATTGTCAAGAAAAGTTCATTTATAGTCACTCATGCCAAGAAAAGCCTTATTACTCGGTTTAAATGCCTTTATAACACCATAATTGAATTTATTTTGAATTTTTTTTACATATTTTTATTAAAACAGATTGTAATTGATTGTTTGCCTCGGGAAACGTGAAGCGAAAGCCATCCATTGTCAAGAAAAGTTCATTTATAGTCACTCATGCCTAGAAAACCCTTATTACTCGGTTTAAATGCCTTTATAATCCCATTATTGAATTTATTTTGAATTTTTTTTACATTTTTTGATTAAAACATGTTGTAATTGATTGTTTGCCTCGGGAAACGTGGAGCGAAAGCCATCCATTGTCAAGAAAAGTTCATTTATAGTCACTCATGACTAGAAAAGCCTTATTACTCGGTTTAAATGCCTTTATAACCCCATAATTGAATTTATTTTGAATTTTTTTTACATTTTTTTATTAAAACAGATTGTAATTGATTGTTTGCCTCGGGAAACGTGGAGCGAAAGCCATCCATTGTCAAGAAAAGTTCATTTATAGTCACTCATGACTTGAAAAGCCTTATTACTCGGTTTAAATGCCTTTATAACCCCATAATTCAATTTATTTTGAATTTTTTTTGCATTTTTTTATTAAAACAGATTGTAATTGATTGTTTACCTCGGGAAACATGGAGCAAAAGCCATCCATTGTCAAGAAAAGTTCATTTATAGTCACTCATGCCTAGAAAAGCCTTATTACTCGGTTTAAATGCCTTTATAATCCCATTATTCAATTTATTTTGAATTTTTTTTACATTTTTTGATTAAAACAGATTGTAATTGATTGTTTGCCTCAGGAAACGTGGAGCGAAAGCCATCCATTGTCAAGAAAAGTTCATTTATAGTCACTCATGCCTAGAAAATCCTTATTACTCGGTTTAAATGCCTTTATAATCCCATTATTGAATTTATTTTGAATTTTTTTTACATTTTTTGATTAAAACAGATTGTAATTGATTGTTTGCCTCAGGAAACGTGGAGCGAAAGCTACCCATGGTCAAGAAAAGTTCATTTATAGTCACTCATGCCTAGAAAACCCTTATTACTCGGTTTAAATGCCTTTATAATCCCATTATTGAATTTATTTTGAATTGTTTTCACATTTTTTGATTAAAAGAGATTGTAATTGATTGTTTGCCTCGGGAAACCTGGAGCGAAAGCCATCCATTGTCAACAAAAGTTCATTTATAGTCACTCATGCCTAGAAAAGCCTTATTACTCGGTTTAAATGCCTTTATAATCCCATTATTGAATTTATTTTGAATTTTTTTAAAATTTTTTGATTAAAACAGATTGTAATTGATTGTTTGCCTCGGGAAACGTGGAGCGAAAGCCATCCATTGTCAAGAAAAGTTCATTTATAGTCACTCATGCCTAGAAAAGCCTTATTACTCGGTTTAAATGCCTTTATAATCCCATTATTGAATTTATTTTGAATTGTTTTTACATTTTTTGATTAAAACAAATTGTAATTGATTGTTTGCCTCGGGAAACGTGGAGCGAAAGCCATCCATTGTCAAGAAAAGTTCATTTATAGTCACTCATGCCTAGAAAAGCCTTATTACTCGGTTTAAATGCCTTTATAATCCCATTATTGAATTTATTTTGAATTTTTTTTACATTTTTTGATTAAAACATATTGTAATAGATTGTTTACCTCTAGAAACATGGAGCAAAAGCCATCCATTGTCAAGAAAAGTTCATTTATAGTCAATCAAGCCTAGAAAAGACTTATTACTCGGTTTAAATGCCTTTATAATCCCATTATTGAATTTATTTTGAATTGTTTTTACATTTTTGGATTAAAACAGATTGTAACTGATTGTTTGCCTCGGGAAACGTGGAGCGAAAGCCATCCATTGTCAAGAAAAGTTCATTTATAGTCACTCATGCCAAGAAAAGCCTTATTACTCGGTTTAAATGCCTTTATAACACCATAATTGAATTTATTTTGAATTTTTTTTACATATTTTTATTAAAACAGATTGTAATTGATTGTTTGCCTCGGGAAACGTGAAGCGAAAGCCATCCATTGTCAAGAAAAGTTCATTTATAGTCACTCATGCCTAGAAAAGCCTTATTACTCGGTTTAAATGCCTTTATAATCCCATTATTGAATTTATTTTGAATTTTTTTTACATTTTTTGATTAAAACATGTTGTAATTGATTGTTTGCCTCGGGAAACGTGGAGCGAAAGCCATCCATTGTCAAGAAAAGATCATTTATAGTCACTCATGCCTAGAAAAGCCTTATTACTCGGTTTAAATGCCTTTATAACCCCATAATTGAATTTATTTTGAATTTTTTTTACATTTTTTGATTAAAACAGATTGTAATTGATTGTTTGCCTCGGGAAACGTGGAGCGAAAGCCATCCATTGTCAAGAAAAGTTCATTTATAGTCACTCATGACTAGAAAAGCCTTATTACTCGGTTTAAATGCCTTTATAACCCCATAATTGAATTTATTTTGAATTTTTTTTACATTTTTTTATTAAAACAGATTGTAATTGATTGTTTGCCTCGGGAAACGTGGAGCGAAAGCCATCCATTGTCAAGAAAAGTTCATTTATAGTCACTCATGCCTAGAAAAGCCTTATTACTCGGTTTAAATGCCTTTATAATCCCATTATTGAATTTATTTTGTATTTTTTTTACATTTTTTGATTAAAACATATTGTAATAGATTGTTTACCTCTAGAAACACGGAGCAAAAGCCATCCATTGTCAAGAAAAGTTCATTTATAGTCAATCAAGCCTAGAAAAGCCTTATTACTCGGTTTAAATGCCTTTATAATCCCATTATTGAATTTATTTTGAATTGTTTTTACATTTTTTGATTAAAACAGATTGTAACTGATTGTTTGCCTCGGGAAACGTGGAGCACAAGCCATCCATTGTCAAGAAAAGATCATTTATAGTCACTCATGCCTAGAAAAGCCTTATTACTCGGTTTAAATGCCTTTATAACCCCATAATTCAATTTATTTTGAATTTTTTTTGCATTTTTTTATTAAAACAGATTGTAATTGATTGTTTACCTCGGGAAACATGGAGCAAAAGCCATCCATTGTCAAGAAAAGTTCATTTATAGTCACTCATGCCTAGAAAAGCCTTATTACTCGGTTTAAATGCCTTTATAATCCCATTATTGAATTTATTTTGAATTTTTTTTACATTTTTTGATTAAAACAGATTGTAATTGATTGTTTGCCTCAGGAAACGTGGAGCGAAAGCCATCCATTGTCAAGAAAAGTTCATTTATAGTCACTCATGCCTAGAAAAGCCTTATTACTCGGTTTAAATGCCTTTATAATCCCATTATTGAATTTATTTTGAATTTTTTTTACATTTTTTGATTAAAACAGATTGTAATTGATTGTTTGCCTCAGGAAACGTGGAGCGAAAGCTATCCATGGTCAAGAAAAGTTCATTTATAGTCACTCATGCCTAGAAAACCCTTATTACTCGGTTTAAATGCCTTTATAATCCCATTATTGAATTTATTTTGAATTGTTTTCACATTTTTTGATTAAAAGAGATTGTAATTGATTGTTTGCCTCGGGAAACCTGGAGCGAAAGCCATCCATTGTCAACAAAAGTTCATTTATAGTCACTCATGCCTAGAAAACCCTTATTACTCGGTTTAAATGCCTTTATAATCCCATTATTGAATTTATTTTGAATTTTTTTAAAATTTTTTGATTAAAACAGATTGTAATTGATTGTTTGCCTGGGGAAACGTGGAGCGAAAGCCATCCATTGTCAAGAAAAGTTCATTTATAGTCACTCATGCCTAGAAAAGCCTTATTACTCGGTTTAAATGCCTTTATAATCCCATTATTGAATTTATTTTGAATTGTTTTTACATTTTTTGATTAAAACAGATTGTAATTGATTGTTTGCCTCGGGAAACGTGGAGCGAAAGCCATCCATTGTCAAGAAAAGTTCATTTATAGTCACTCATGCCTAGAAAAGCCTTATTACTCGGTTTAAATGCCTTTATAATCCCATTATTGAATTTATTTTGAATTTTTTTTACATTTTTTGATTAAAACATATTGTAATAGATTGTTTACCTCTAAAAACATGGAGCAAAAGCCATCCATTGTCAAGAAAAGTTCATTTATAGTCAATCAAGCCTAGAAAAGCCTTATTACTCGGTTTAAATGCCTTTATAATCCCATTATTGAATTTATTTTGAATTGTTTTTACATTTTTTGATTAAAACAGATTGTAACTGATTGTTTGCCTCGGGAAACGTGAAGCGAAAGCCATCCATTGTCAAGAAAAGATCATTTATAGTCACTCAAGCCTAGAAAAGCGTTATTACTCGGTTTAAATGCCCTTATAACCCCATAATTCAATTTATTTTGAATTTTTTTTGCATTTTTTTATTAAAACAGATTGTAATTGATTGTTTACCTCGGGAAACATGGAGCAAAAGCCATCCATTGTCAAGAAAAGTTCATTTATAGTCACTCATGCCTAGAAAAGCCTTATTACTCGGTTTAAATGCCTTTATAATCCCATTATTGAGTTTATTTAGAATTTTTTTTTAATTTTTTGATTAAAACATGTTGTAATTGATTGTTTACCTCTAGAAACATGGAGCAAAAGCCATCCATTGTCAAGAAAAGTTCATTTATAGTCAATCAAGCCTAGAAAAGCCTTATTACTCGGTTTAAATGCCTTTATAATCCCATTATTGAATTTATTTTGAATTGTTTTTACATTTTTGGATTAAAACAGATTGTAACTGATTGTTTGCCTCGGGAAACGTGGAGCGAAAGCCATCCATTGTCAAGAAAAGTTCATTTATAGTCACTCATGCCAAGAAAAGCCTTATTACTCGGTGTAAATGCCTTTATAACACCATAATTGAATTTATTTTGAATTTTTTTTACATATTTTTATTAAAACAGATTGTAATTGATTGTTTGCCTCGGGAAACGTGAAGCGAAAGCCATCCATTGTCAAGAAAAGTTCATTTATAGTCACTCATGCCTAGAAAAGCCTTATTACTCGGTTTAAATGCCTTTATAATCCCATTATTGAATTTATTTTGAATTTTTTTTACATTTTTTGATTAAAACATGTTGTAATTGATTGTTTGCCTCGGGAAACGTGGAGCGAAAGCCATCCATTGTCAAGAAAAGATCATTTATAGTCACTGATGCCTAGAAAAGCCTTATTACTCGGTTTAAATGCCTTTATAACCCCATAATTGAATTTATTTTGAATTTTTTTTACATTTTTTGATTAAAACAGATTGTAATTGATTGTTTGCCTCGGGAAACGTGGAGCGAAAGCCATCCATTGTCAAGAAAAGTTCATTTATAGTCACTCATGACTAGAAAAGCCTTATTACTCGGTTTAAATGCCTTTATAACCCCATAATTGAATTTATTTTGAATTTTTTTTACATTTTTTTATTAAAACAGATTGTAATTGATTGTTTGCCTCGAGAAACGTGGAGCGAAAGCCATCCATTGTCAAGAAAAGTTCATTTATAGTCACTCATGCCTAGAAAAGCCTTATTACTCGGTTTAAATGCCTTTATAATCCCATTATTGAATTTATTTTGAATTTTTTTTACATTTTTTGATTAAAACATATTGTAATAGATTGTTTACCTCTAGAAACATGGAGCAAAAGCCATCCATTGTCAAGAAAAGTTCATTTATAGTCAATCAAGCCTAGAAAAGCCTTATTACTCAGTTTAAATGCCTTTATAATCCCATTATTGAATTTATTTTGAATTGTTTTTACATTTTTTGATTAAAACAGATTGTAACTGATTGTTTGCCTCGGGAAACGTGGAGCAAAAGCCATCCATTGTCAAGAAAAGATCATTTATAGTCACTCATGCCTAGAAAAGCCTTATTACTCGGTTTAAATGCCTTTATAACCCCATAATTCAATTTATTTTGAATTTTTTTTGCATTTTTTTATTAAAACAGATTGTAATTGATTGTTTACCTCGGGAAACATGGAGCAAAAGCCATCCATTGTCAAGAAAAGTTCATTTATAGTCACTCATGCCTAGAAAAGCCTTATTACTCGGTTTAAATGCCTTTATAATCCCATTATTGAATTTATTTTGAATTTTTTTTACATTTTTTGATTAAAACAGATTGTAATTGATTGTTTGCCTCAGGAAACGTGGAGCGAAAGCCATCCATTGTCAAGAAAAGTTCATTTATAGTCACTCATGCCTAGAAAAGCCTTATTACTCGGTTTAAATGCCTTTATAATCCCATTATTGAATTTATTTTGAATTTTTTTTACATTTTTTGATTAAAACAGATTGTAATTGATTGTTTGCCTCAGGAAACGTGGAGCGAAAGCTATCCATGGTCAAGAAAAGTTCATTTATAGTCACTCATGCCTAGAAAACCCTTATTACTCGGTTTAAATGCCTTTATAATCCCATTATTGAATTTATTTTGAATTGTTTTCACATTTTTTGATTAAAACAGATTGTAATTGATTGTTTTCCTCGGGAAACCTAGAGCGAAAGCCATCCATTGTCAACAAAAGTTCATTTATAGTCACTCATGCCTAGAAAAGCCTTATTACTCGGTTTAAATGCCTTTATAATCCCATTATTGAATTTATTTTGAATTTTTTTAAAATTTTTTGATTAAAACAGATTGTAATTGATTGTTTGCCTCGGGAAACGTGGAGCGAAAGCCATCCATTGTCAAGAAAAGTTCATTTATAGTCACTCATGCCTAGAAAAGCCTTATTACTCGGTTTAAATGCCTTTATAATCCCATTATTGAATTTATTTTGAATTGTTTTTACATTTTTTGATTAAAACAGATTGTAATTGATTGTTTGCCTCGGGAAACGTGGAGCGAAAGCCATCCATTGTCAAGAAAAGTTCATTTATAGTCACTCATGCCTAGAAAAGCCTTATTACTCGGTTTAAATGCCTTTATAATCCCATTATTGAATTTATTTTGAATTTTTTTTACATTTTTTGATTAAAACATATTGTAATAGATTGTTTACCTCTAGAAACATGGAGCAAAAGCCATCCATTGTCAAGAAAAGTTCATTTATAGTCAATCAAGCCTAGAAAAGCCTTATTACTCGGTTTAAATGCCTTTATAATCCCATTATTGAATTTATTTTGAATTGTTTTTACATTTTTTGATTAAAACAGATTGTAACTGATTGTTTGCCTCGGGAAACGTGGAGCGAAAGCCATCCATTGTCAAGAAAAGATCATTTATAGTCACTCAAGCCTAGAAAAGCGTTATTACTCGGTTTAAATGCCCTTATAACCCCATAATTCAATTTATTTTGAATTTTTTTTGCATTTTTTTATTAAAACAGATTGTAATTGATTGTTTACCTCGGGAAACATGGAGCAAAAGCCATCCATTGTCAAGAAAAGTTCATTTATAGTCACTCATGCCTAGAAAAGCCTTATTACTCGGTTTAAATGCCTTTATAATCCCATTATTGAGTTTATTTTGAATTTTTTTTTAATTTTTTGATTAAAACATGTTGTAATTGATTGTTTACCTCTAGAAACATGGAGCAAAAGCCATCCATTGTCAAGAAAAGTTCATTTATAGTCAATCAAGCCTAGAAAAGCCTTATTACTCGGTTTAAATGCCTTTATAATCCCATTATTGAATTTATTTTGAATTGTTTTTACATTTTTTGATTAAAACAGATTGTAACTGATTGTTTGCCTCGGGAAACGTGGAGCGAAAGCCATCCATCGTCAAGAAAAGATCATTTATAGTCACTCATGCCGAGAAAAGCCTTATTACTCGGTTTAAATGCCTTTATAACCCCATAATTCAATTTATTTTGAATTTTTTTTGCATTTTTTTATTAAAACAGATTGTAATTGATTGTTTACCTCGGGAAACATGGAGCAAAAGCCATCCATTGTCAAGAAAAGTTCATTTATAGTCACTCATGCCTAGAAAAGCCTTATTACTCGGTTTAAATGCCTTTATAACCCCATAATTCAATTTATTTTGAATTTTTTTTGCATTTTTTTATTAAAACAGATTGTAATTGATTGTTTACCTCGGGAAACATGGAGCAAAAGCCATCCATTGTCAAGAAAAGTTCATTTATAGTCACTCATGCCTAGAAAAGCCTTATTACTCGGTTTAAATGCCTTTATAATCCCATTATTGAATTTATTTTGAATTTTTTTTACATTTTTTGATTAAAACAGATTGTAATTGATTGTTTGCCTCAGGAAACGTGGAGCGAAAGCCATCCATTGTCAAGAAAAGTTCATTTATAGTCACTCATGCCTAGAAAAGCCTTATTACTCGGTTTAAATGCCTTTATAATCCCATTATTGAATTTATTTTGAATTTTTTTTACATTTTTTGATTAAAACAGATTGTAATTGATTGTTTGCCTCAGGAAACGTGGAGCAAAAGCTATCCATGGTCAAGAAAAGTTCATTTATAGTCACTCATGCCTAGAAAACCCTTATTACTCGGTTTAAATGCCTTTATAATCCCATTATTGAATTTATTTTGAATTGTTTTCACATTTTTTGATTAAAACAGATTGTAATTGATTGTTTTCCTCGGGAAACCTAGAGCGAAAGCCATCCATTGTCAACAAAAGTTCATTTATAGTCACTCATGCCTAGAAAAGCCTTATTACTCGGTTTAAATGCCTTTATAATCCCATTATTGAATTTATTTTGAATTTTTTTAAAATTTTTTGATTAAAACAGATTGTAATTGATTGTTTGCCTCGGGAAACGTGGAGCGAAAGCCATCCATTGTCAAGAAAAGTTCATTTATAGTCACTCATGCCTAGAAAAGCCTTATTACTCGGTTTAAATGCCTTTATAATCCCATTATTGAATTTATTTTGAATTGTTTTTACATTTTTTGATTAAAACAGATTGTAATTGATTGTTTGCCTCGGGAAACGTGGAGCGAAAGCCATCCATTGTCAAGAAAAGTTCATTTATAGTCACTCATGCCTAGAAAAGCCTTATTACTCGGTTTAAATGCCTTTATAATCCCATTATTGAATTTATTTTGAATTTTTTTTACATTTTTTGATTAAAACATATTGTAATAGATTGTTTACCTCTAGAAACATGGAGCAAAAGCCATCCATTGTCAAGAAAAGTTCATTTATAGTCAATCAAGCCTAGAAAAGCCTTATTACTCGGTTTAAATGCCTTTATAATCCCATTATTGAATTTATTTTGAATTGTTTTTACATTTTTTGATTAAAACAGATTGTAACTGATTGTTTGCCTCGGGAAACGTGGAGCGAAAGCCATCCATTGTCAAGAAAAGATCATTTATAGTCACTCAAGCCTAGAAAAGCGTTATTACTCGGTTTAAATGCCCTTATAACCCCATAATTCAATTTATTTTGAATTTTTTTTGCATTTTTTTATTAAAACAGATTGTAATTGATTGTTTACCTCGGGAAACATGGAGCAAAAGCCATCCATTGTCAAGAAAAGTTCATTTATAGTCACTCATGCCTAGAAAAGCCTTATTACTCGGTTTAAATGCCTTTATAATCCCATTATTGAGTTTATTTTGAATTTTTTTTTAATTTTTTGATTAAAACATGTTGTAATTGATTGTTTACCTCTAGAAACATGGAGCAAAAGCCATCCATTGTCAAGAAAAGTTCATTTATAGTCAATCAAGCCTAGAAAAGCCTTATTACTCGGTTTAAATGCCTTTATAATCCCATTATTGAATTTATTTTGAATTGTTTTTACATTTTTTGATTAAAACAGATTGTAACTGATTGTTTGCCTCGGGAAACGTGGAGCGAAAGCCATCCATCGTCAAGAAAAGATCATTTATAGTCACTCATGCCGAGAAAAGCCTTATTACTCGGTTTAAATGCCTTTATAACCCCATAATTCAATTTATTTTGAATTTTTTTTGCATTTTTTTATTAAAACAGATTGTAATTGATTGTTTACCTCGGGAAACATGGAGCAAAAGCCATCCATTGTCAAGAAAAGTTCATTTATAGTCACTCATGCCTAGAAAAGCCTTATTACTCGGTTTAAATGCCTTTATAATCCCATTATTGTATTTATTTTGAATTTTTTTTACATTTTTTTATTAAAACATATTGTAATAGATTGTTTACCTCTAGAAACATGGAGCAAAAGCCATCCATTGTCAAGAAAAGTTCATTTATAGTCAATCAAGCCTAGAAAAGCCTTATTACTCGGTTTAAATGCCTTTATAATCCCATTATTGAATTTATTTTGAATTGTTTTTACATTTTTTGATTAAAATAGATTGTAACTGATTGTTTGCCTCGGGAAACGTGGAGCGAAAGCCATCCATTGTCAAGAAAAGATCATTTATAGTCACTCTAGCCTAGAAAAGCGTTATTACTCGGTTTAAATGCCCTTATAACCCCATAATTCAATTTATTTTGAATTTTTTTTGCATTTTTTTATTAAAACAGATTGTAATTGATTGTTTACCTCGGGAAACATGGAGCCAAAGCCATCCATTGTCAAGAAAAGTTCATTTATAGTCACTCATGCCTAGAAAAGCCTTATTACTCGGTTTAAATGCTTTTATAATCCCATTATTGAATTTATTTTGAATTTTTTTTACATTTTTTGATTAAAACATATTGTAATAGATTGTTTACCTCTAGAAACATGGAGCAAAAGCCATCCATTGTCAAGAAAAGTTCATTTATAGTTAATCAAGCCTAGAAAAGCCTTGTTACTCGGTTTAAATGGCTTTATAATCCCATTATTGAATTTATTTTGAATTGTTTTTACATTTTTTGATTAAAACAGATTGTAACTGATTGTTTGCCTCGGGAAACGTGGAGCGAAAGCAATCCATCGTCAAGAAAAGATCATTTATAGTCACTCATGCCTAGAAAAGCCTTATTACTCGGTTTAAATGCCTTTATAATCCCATTATTGAATTTATTTTGAATTGTTTTTACATTTTTTGATTAAAACAGATTGTAACTGATTGTTTGCCTCGGGAAACGTGGAGCGAAAGCCATCCATTGTCAAGAAAAGTTCATTTATAGTCACTCTTGCCTAGAAAAGCCTTATTACTCGGTTTAAATGCCTTTATAATCCCATTATTGAATTTATTTTGAATTTTTTTTACATTTTTTGATTAAAACAGATTGTAATTGATTGTTTGCCTCGAGAAACGTGGAGCGAAAGCCATCCATTGTCAAGAAAAGATCATTTATAGTCGCTCAAGCCTAGAAAAGCCTTATTACTCGGTTTAAATGCCTTTATAACCCCATAATTGAATTTATTTTGAATTGTTTTCACATTTTTTGATTAAAACAGATTGTAATTGATTGTTTGCCTCGGGAAACGCGGAGCGAAAGCCATCCATTGTCAACAAAAGTTCATTTATAGTCACTCATGCCTAGAAAAGCCTTATTACTCGGTTTAAATACCTTTATAATCCCATTATTGAGTTTATTTTGAATTTTTTTTTAATTTTTTGATTAAAACATGTTGTAATTGATTGTTTGCCTCGGGAAACGTGGAGCGAAAGCCATCCATTGTCAAGAAAAGATCATTTCTAGTCACTCATGCCTAGAAAAGCCTTATTACTCGGTTT
Organism: Theobroma cacao; assembly: GCF_053813885.1. Lineage (NCBI taxonomy): Eukaryota > Viridiplantae > Streptophyta > Magnoliopsida > Malvales > Malvaceae > Theobroma > Theobroma cacao. Next base: position 12,809,445 of record NC_142644.1, on the reverse strand, counting down.
AAATGCCTTTCTAACCCCATAATTGAATTTATTTTGAATTTTTTTTACATTTTTTGATTAAAACATATTGTAATTGATTGTTTGCCTCGGGAAACGTGGAGCGAAAGCCATCCATTGTCAAGAAAAGTTCATTTATAGTCACTCATGCCTAGAAAAGCCTTATTACTCGGTTTAAATGCCTTTATAATCCCATTATTGAATTTATTTTGAATTGTTTTTACATTTTTTGATTAAAACATATTGTAATTGAATGTTGACCTCTAGAAACATGGAGCAAAAGCCATCCATTGTCAAGAAAAGTTCATTTATAGTCACTCAAGCCTAGAAAAGCCTTATTACACAGTTTAAATGCCTTTATAATCCCATTATTGAATTTATTTTAAATTTTTTTTACATTTTTTGATTAAAACAGATTGTAATTGATTGTTTGCCTCGGGAAACGTGGAGCGAAAGCCATCCATTGTCAAGAAAAGAACATTTATAGTCACTCAAGCCTAGAAAAGCCTTATTACTCGGTTTAAATTCCTTTATAACCCCATAATTGAATTTATTTTGAATTTTTTTTGTATTTTTTGATTAAAACAGATTGTAATTGATTGTTTGCCTCGGGAAACGTGGATCGAAAGCCATCCATTGGCAAGAAAAGATCATTTATAGTCACTCATGCCTAGAAAAGCCTTATTACTCGGTTTAAATGCCTTTATAACCCCATAATTGAATTTATTTTGAATTTTTTTTACATTTTTTGATTAAAACATATTATAATTGATTGTTTGCCTCGGGAAACGTGGAGCGAAAGCCATCCATTGCCAAGAAAAGATCATTTATAGTCACTCATGCCTAGAAAAGCCTTATTACTCGGTTTAAATGCCTTTATAACCCCATAATTGAATTTATTTTGAATTTTTTTTACATTTTTTTATTAAAACAGATTGTAATTGATTGTTTACCTCGGGAAACATGGAGCAAAAGCCATCCATTGTCCAGAACAGTTCATTTATAGTCACTCAAGCCTAGAAAACCCTTATTACTCGGTTTAAATGCCTTTATAATCCCATTATTGAATTTATTTTGAATTGTTTTCACATTTTTGGATTAAAACAGATTGTAATTGATTGTTTGCCTCGGGAAACCTGGAGCGAAAGCCATCCATTGTCAACAAAAGTTCATTTATAGTCACTCAAGCCTAGAAAAGCCTTATTACTCGGTTTAAATGCCTTTATAATCCCATTATTGAATTTATTTTGAATTTTTTTTACATTTTTTGATTAAAACAGATTGTAATTGATTGTTTGCCTCGGGAAACGTGGAGCGAAAGCCATCCATTGTCAAGAAAAGTTCATTTATAGTCACTCATGCCTAGAAAAGCCTTATTACTCGGTTTAAATGCCTTTATAATCCCATTATTGAATTTATTTTCAATTGTTTTTACATTTTTTGATTAAAACATATTGTAATTGAATGTTGACCTCTAGAAACATGGAGCAAAAGCCATCCATTGTCAAGAAAAGTTCATTTATAGTCACTCAAGCCTAGAAAAGCCTTATTACTCAGTTTAAATGCCTTTATAATCCCATTATTGAATTTATTTTGCATTTTTTTTACATTTTTTGATTAAAACATATCGTAATTGATTGTTTGCCTCAGGAAAGGTGGAGCAAAAGCCATCCATTGTCAAGAAAAGTTCATTTATAGTCACTCATGCCTAGAAAAGCCTTATTACTCGGTTTAAATGCCTTTATAGCCCCATAATTCAATTTATTTTGAATTTTTTTTGCATTTTTTTATTAAAACAGATTGTAATTGATTGTTTACCTCGGGAAACATGGAGCAAAAGCCATCCATTGTCAAGAAAAGTTCATTTATAGTCACTCATGCCTAGAAAAGCCTTATTACTCGGTTTAAATGCCTTTATAATCCAATTATTGAATTTATTTTGAATTTTTTTTACATTTTTTGATTAAAACAGATTGTAATTGATTGTTTGCCTCAGGAAACGTGGAGCAAAAGCCATCCATTGTCAAGAAAAGTTCATTTATAGTCACTCATGCCTAGAAAAGCCTTATTACTCGGTTTAAATGCCTTTATAATCCCATTATTGAATTTATTTTGAATTTTTTTTATATTTTTTGATTAAAACAGATTGTAATTGATTGTTTGCCTCGGGAAACGTGGAGCGAAAGCCATCCATTGTCAAGAAAAGTTCATTTATAGTCACTCATGCCTAGAAAAGCCTTATTACTCGGTTTAAATGCCTTTATAATCCCATTATTGAATTTATTTTGAATTAGTTTTACATTTTTTGATTAAAACATATTGTAATAGATTGTTTACCTCTAGAAACATGGAGCAAAAGCCATCCATTGTCAAGAAAAGTTCATTTATAGTCAATCAAGCCTAGAAAAGCCTTATTACTCGGTTTAAATGCCTTTATAATCCCATTATTGAATTTATTTTGAATTGTTTTTACATTTTTGGATTAAAACAGATTGTAACTGATTGTTTGCCTCGGGAAACGTGGAGCGAAAGCCATCCATTGTCAAGAAAAGTTCATTTATAGTCACTCATGCCTAGAAAAGCCTTATTACTCGGTTTAAATGCCTTTATAATCCCATTATTGAATTTATTTTGAATTTTTTTTTAATTTTTTGATTAAAACATGTTGTAATTGATTGTTTGCCTCGGGAAACGTGGAGCGAAAGCCATCCATTGTCAAGAAAAGATCATTTATAGTCACTCATGCCTAGAAAAGCCTTATTACTCAGTTTAAATGCCTTTATAACCCCATAATTGAATTTATTTTGAATTTTTTTTACATTTTTTGATTAAAACATATTGTAATTGATTGTTTGCCTCGGGAAACGTGGAGCGAAAGCCATCCATTGTCAAGAAAAGTTCATTTATAGTCACTCATGCCTAGAAAAGCCTTATTACTCGGTTTAAATGCCTTTATAATCCCATTATTGAATTTATTTTGAATTGTTTTTACATTTTTTGATTAAAACATATTGTAATTGAATGTTGACCTCTAGAAACATGGAGCAAAAGCCATCCATTGTCAAGAAAAGTTCATTTATAGTCACTCAAGCCTAGAAAAGCCTTATTACACAGTTTAAATGCCTTTATAATCCCATTATTGAATTTATTTTAAATTTTTTTTACATTTTTTGATTAAAACAGATTGTAATTGATTGTTTGCCTCGGGAAACGTGGAGCGAAAGCCATCCATTGTCAAGAAAAGAACATTTATAGTCACTCAAGCCTAGAAAAGCCTTATTACTCGGTTTAAATGCCTTTATAACCCCATAATTGAATTTATTTTGAATTTTTTTTGTATTTTTTGATTAAAACAGATTGTAATTGATTGTTTGCCTCGGGAAACGTGGATCGAAAGCCATCCATTGCCAAGAAAAGATCATTTATAGTCACTCATGCCTAGAAAAGCCTTATTACTCGGTTTAAATGCCTTTATAACCCCATAATTGAATTTATTTTGAATTTTTTTTACATTTTTTTATTAAAATAGATTGTAATTGATTGTTTACCTCGGGAAACATGGAGCAAAAGCCATCCATTGTCCAGAACAGTTCATTTATAGTCACTCAAGCCTAGAAAACCCTTATTACTCGGTTTAAATGCCTTTATAATCCCATTATTGAATTTATTTTGAATTGTTTTCACATTTTTGGATTAAAACAGATTGTAATTGATTGTTTGCCTTGGGAAACCTGGAGCGAAAGCCATCCATTGTCAACAAAAGTTCATTTATAGTCACTCAAGCCTAGAAAAGCCTTATTACTCGGTTTAAATGCCTTTATAATCCCATTATTGAATTTATTTTGAATTTTTTTTACATTTTTTGATTAAAACAGATTGTAATTGATTGTTTGCCTCGGGAAACGTGGAGCGAAAGCCATCCATTGTCAAGAAAAGTTCATTTATAGTCACTCATGCCTAGAAAAGCCTTATTACTCGGTTTAAATGCCTTTATAATCCCATTATTGAATTTATTTTCAATTGTTTTTACATTTTTTGATTAAAACATATTGTAATTGAATGTTGACCTCTAGAAACATGGAGCAAAAGCCATCCATTGTCAAGAAAAGTTCATTTATAGTCACTCAAGCCTAGAAAAGCCTTATTACTCAGTTTAAATGCCTTTATAATCCCATTATTGAATTTATTTTGCATTTTTTTTACATTTTTTGATTAAAACATATCGTAATTGATTGTTTGCCTCAGGAAACGTGGAGCAAAAGCCATCCATTGTCAAGAAAAGTTCATTTATAGTCACTCATGCCTAGAAAAGCCTTATTACTCGGTTTAAATGCCTTTATAACCCCATAATTCAATTTATTTTGAATTTTTTTTGCATTTTTTTATTAAAACAGATTGTAATTGATTGTTTACCTCGGGAAACATGGAGCAAAAGCCATCCATTGTCAAGAAAAGTTCATTTATAGTCACTCATGCCTAGAAAAGCCTTATTACTCGGTTTAAATGCCTTTATAATCCAATTATTGAATTTATTTTGAATTTTTTTTACATTTTTTGATTAAAACAGATTGTAATTGATTGTTTGCCTCAGGAAACGTGGAGCAAAAGCCATCCATTGTCAAGAAAAGTTCATTTATAGTCACTCATGCCTAGAAAAGCCTTATTACTCGGTTTAAATGCCTTTATAATCCAATTATTGAATTTATTTTGAATTTTTTTTACATTTTTTGATTAAAACAGATTGTAATTGATTGTTTGCCTCGGGAAACGTGGAGCGAAAGCCATCCATTGTCAAGAAAAGAACATTTATAGTCACTCAAGCCTAGAAAAGCCTTATTACTCGGTTTAAATGCCTTTATAACCCCATAATTGAATTTATTTTGAATTTTTTTTGTATTTTTTGATTAAAACAGATTGTAATTGATTGTTTGCCTCGGGAAACGTGGATCGAAAGCCATCCATTGCCAAGAAAAGATCATTTATAGTCACTCATGCCTAGAAAAGCCTTATTACTCGGTTTAAATGCCTTTATAACCCCATAATTGAATTTATTTTGAATTTTTTTTACATTTTTTTATTAAAACAGATTGTAATTGATTGTTTACCTCGGGAAACATGGAGCAAAAGCCATCCATTGTCCAGAACAGTTCATTTATAGTCACTCAAGCCTAGAAAACCCTTATTACTCGGTTTAAATGCCTTTATAATCCCATTATTGAATTTATTTTGAATTGTTTTCACATTTTTTGATTAAAACAGATTGTAATTGATTGTTTGCCTCGGGAAACCTGGAGCGAAAGCCATCCATTGTCAACAAAAGTTCATTTATAGTCACTCAAGCCTAGAAAAGCCTTATTACTCGGTTTAAATGCCTTTATAATCCCATTATTGAATTTATTTTGAATTTTTTTTACATTTTTTGATTAAAACAGATTGTAATTGATTGTTTGCCTCTGGAAACGTGGAGCGAAAGCCATCCATTGTCAAGAAAAGTTCATTTATAGTCACTCATGCCTAGAAAAGCCTTATTACTCGGTTTAAATGCCTTTATAATCCCATTATTGAATTTATTTTGAATTGTTTTTACATTTTTTGATTAAAACATATTGTAATTGAATGTTGACCTCTAGAAACATGGAGCAAAAGCCATCCATTGTCAAGAAAAGTTCATTTATAGTCACTCAAGCCTAGAAAAGCCTTATTACTCAGTTTAAATGCCTTTATAATCCCATTATTGAATTTATTTTGAATTTTTTTTACATTTTTTGATTAAAACATATCGTAATTGATTGTTTGCCTCAGGAAACGTGGAGCGAAAGCCATCCATTGTCAAGAAAAGTTCATTTATAGTCACTCATGCCTAGAAAAGCCTTATTACTCGGTTTAAATGCCTTTATAACCCCATAATTCAATTTATTTTGAATTTTTTTTGCATTTTTTTATTAAAACAGATTGTAATTGATTGTTTACCTCGGGAAACATGGAGCAAAAGCCATCCATTGTCAAGAAAAGTTCATTTATAGTCACTCATGCCTAGAAAAGCCTTATTACTCGGTTTAAATGCCTTTATAATCCAATTATTGGATTTATTTTGAATTTTTATTACATTTTTTGATTAAAACAGATTGTAATTGATTGTTTGCCTCAGGAAACGTGGAGCAAAAGCCATCCATTGTCAAGAAAAGTTCATTTATAGTCACTCATGCCTAGAAAAGCCTTATTACTCGGTTTAAATGCCTTTATAATCCCATTATTGAATTTATTTTGAATTTTTTTTATATTTTTTGATTAAAACAGATTGTAATTGATTGTTTGCCTCGGGAAACGTGGAGCGAAAGCCATCCATTGTCAAGAAAAGTTCATTTATAGTCACTCATGCCTAGAAAAGCCTTATTACTCGGTTTAAATGCCTTTATAATCCCATTATTGAATTTATTTTGAATTATTTTTACATTTTTTGATTAAAACATATTGTAATAGATTGTTTACCTCTAGAAACATGGAGCAAAAGCCATCCATTGTCAAGAAAAGTTCATTTATAGTCAATCAAGCCTAGAAAAGCCTTATTACTCGGTTTAAATGCCTTTATAATCCCATTATTGAATTTATTTTGAATTGTTTTTACATTTTTGGATTAAAACAGATTGTAACTGATTGTTTGCCTCGGGAAACGTGGAGCGAAAGCCATCCATTGTCAAGAAAAGTTCATTTATAGTCACTCATGCCTAGAAAAGCCTTATTACTCGGTTTAAATGCCTTTATAATCCCATTATTGAATTTATTTTGAATTTTTTTTTAATTTTTTGATTAAAACATGTTGTAATTGATTGTTTGCCTCGGGAAACGTGGAGCGAAAGCCATCCATTGTCAAGAAAAGATCATTTATAGTCACTCATGCCTAGAAAAGCCTTATTACTCAGTTTAAATGCCTTTATAACCCCATAATTGAATTTATTTTGAATTTTTTTTACATTTTTTGATTAAAACATATTGTAATTGATTGTTTGCCTCGGGAAACGTGGAGCGAAAGCCATCCATTGTCAAGAAAAGTTCATTTATAGTCACTCATGCCTAGAAAAGCCTTATTACTCGGTTTAAATGCCTTTATAATCTCATTATTGAATTTATTTCGAATTGTTTTTACATTTTTTGATTAAAACTTATTGTAATTGAATGTTGACCTCTAGAAACATGGAGCAAAAGCCATCCATTGTCAAGAAAAGTTCATTCATAGTCACTCAAGCCTAGAAAAGCCTTATTACTCGGTTTAAATGCCTTTATAATCCCATAATTGAATTTATTTTGATTTTTTTTTACATTTTTTGATTAAAACATATTGTAATTGATTGTTTGCCTCGGGAAACGTGGAGCGAAAGCCATCCATTGTCATGAAAAGATCATTTATAGTCACTCATGCCTAGAAAAGCCTTATTACTCGATTTAAATGCCTTTATAACCCCATAATTGAATTTATTTTCAATTTTTTTTACATTTTTTTATTAAAACAGATTGTAATTGATTGTTTACCTCGGGAAACTTGGAGCGAAAGCCATCCATTGTCAAGAAAAGTTCATATATAGTCACTCAAGCCTATTACTCGGTTTAAATGCCTTTATAATCTCATTATTGAATTTATTTTGAATTGTTTTTACATTTTTTGATTAAAACAGATTGTAATTGATTGTTTGCCTCGGGAAACGTGGAGCGAAAGCGATCCATTGTCAAGAAAAGTTCATTTATAGTCACTCATGCCTAGAAAAGCCTTATTACTCGGTTTAAATGCCTTTATAATCCCATTATTGAATTTATTTTGAATTGTTTTTACATTTTTTGATTAAAACAGATTGTAATTGATTGTTTGCCTCAGGAAACGTGGAGCGAAAGCTATCCATGGTCAAGAAAAGTTCATTTATAGTCACTCATGCCTAGAAAAGCCTTATTACTCGGTTTAAATGCATTTATAATCCCATTATTGAATTTATTTTGAATTTTTTTTACATTTTTTGATTAAAACATATTGTAATTCAATGTTTACCTCTAGAAACATGGAGCAAAAGCCATCCATTGTCAAGAAAAGTTCATTTATAGTCAATCAAGCCTAGAAAAGCCTTATTACTCGGTTTAAATGCCTTTATAATCCCATTATTGAATTTTTTTGAATTGTTTTTACATTTTTTGATTAAAACATATTGTAATTGAATGTTGACCTTTAGAAACATGGAGCGAAAGCCATCCATTATCAAGAAAAGTTCATTTATAGTCACTCAAGCCTAGAAAAGCCTTATTACTCGGTTTAAATGCCTTTATAACCCCATAATTGAATTTATTTTGAATTTTTTTTACATTTTTTGATTAAAACAGATTGTAATTGATTGTTTGCCTCGGGAAACGTGGAGCGAAAGCCATCCATTGTCAAGAAAAGTTCATTTATAGTCACTCATGCCTAGAAAAGCCTTATTACTCGGTTTAAATGCCTTTATAATCCCATTATTGAATTTATTTTGAATTGTTTTTACATTTTTTGATTAAAACATATTGTAATTGAATGTTGACCTTTAGAAACATGGAGCGAAAGCCATCCATTATCAAGAAAAGTTCATTTATAGTCACTCAAGCCTAGAAAAGCCTTATTACTCGGTTTAAATGCCTTTATAACCCCATAATTGAATTTATTTTGAATTTTTTTTACATTTTTTGATTAAAACATATTGTAATTGATTATTTGCCTCGGGAAACGTGGAGCGAAAGCCATCCATTGTCAAGAAAAGTTCATTTATAGTCACTCATGCCTAGAAAAGCCTTATTACTCGGTTTAAATGCCTTTATAATCCCATTATTGAATTTATTTTGAATTGTTTTTACATTTTTTGATTAAAACATATTGTAATTGAATGTTGACCTCTAGAAACATGGAGCAAAAGCCATCCATTGTCAAGAAAAGTTCATTTATAGTCAGTCAAGCCTAGAAAAGCCTTATTACTCGGTTTAAATGCCTTTATAATCCCATAATTGAATTTATTTTGATTTTTTTTTACATTTTTTGATTAAAACATATTATAATTGATTGTTTGCCTCGGGAAACGTGGAGCGAAAGCCATCCATTGTCATGAAAAGATCATTTATAGTCACTCATGCCTAGAAAAGCCTTATTACTCGGTTTAAATGCCTTTATAACCCCATAATTGAATTTATTTTGAATTTTTTTTACATTTTTTGATTAAAACATATTGTAATTGATTGTTTGCCTCGGGAAACGTGGAGCGAAAGCCATCCATTGTCATGAAAAGATCATTTATAGTCACTCATGCCTGGAAAAGCCTTATTACTCGATTTAAATGCCTTTATAACCCCATAATTGAATTTATTTTCAATTTTTTTTACATTTTTTTATTAAAACAGATTGTAATTGATTGTTTACCTCGGGAAACTTGGAGCGAAAGCCATCCATTGTCAAGAAAAGTTTATATATAGTCACTCAAGCCTAGAAAATCCTTATTACTCGGTTTAAATGCCTTTATAATCCCATTATTGAATTTATTTTGAATTGTTTTTACATTTTTTGATTAAAACAGATTGTAATTGATTGTTTGCCTCAGGAAACGTGGAGCGAAAGCTATCCATGGTCAAGAAAAGTTCATTTATAGTCACTCATGCCTAGAAAAGCCTTATTACTCGGTTTAAATGCATTTATAATCCCATTATTGAATTTATTTTGAATTTTTTTTACATTTTTTGATTAAAACATATTGTAATTGATTGTTTGCCTCGGGAAACGTGGAGCGAAAGCGATCCATTGTCAAGAAAAGTTCATTTATAGTCACTCATGCCTAGAAAACCCTTATTACTCGGTTTAAATGCCTTTATAATCCCATTATTGAATTTATTTTGAATTGTTTTTACATTTTTTGATTAAAACAGATTGTAATTGATTGTTTGCCTCAGGAAACGTGGAGCGAAAGCTATCCATGGTCAAGAAAAGTTCATTTATAGTCACTCATGCCTAGAAAAGCCTTATTACTCGGTTTAAATGCATTTATAATCCCATTATTGAATTTATTTTGAATTTTTTTTACATTTTTTGATTAAAACATATTGTAATTGAATGTTTACCTCTAGAAACATGGAGCAAAAGCCATCCATTGTCAACAAAAGTTCATTTATAGTCAATCAAGCCTAGAAAAGCCTTATTACTCTGTTTAAATGCCTTTATAATCCCATTATTGAATTTATTTTGAATTTTTTTTACATTTTTTGATTAAAACATATCGTAATTGATTGTTTGCCTCAGGAAACGTGGAGCGAAAGCCATCCATTGTCAAGAAAAGTTCATTTATAGTCACTCATGCCTAGAAAAGCCTTATTACTCGGTTTAAATGCCTTTATAACCCCATAATTCAATTTATTTTGAATTTTTTTTGCATTTTTTTATTAAAACAGATTGTAATTGATTGTTTACCTCGGGAAACATGGAGCAAAAGCCATCCATTGTCAAGAAATGTTCATTTATAGTCACTCATGCCTAGAAAAGCCTTATTACTCGGTTTAAATGCCTTTATAATCCAATTATTGAATTTATTTTGAATTTTTTTTACATTTTTTGATTAAAACAGATTGTAATTGATTGTTTGCCTCAGGAAACGTGGAGCAAAAGCCATCCATTGTCAAGAAAAGTTCATTTATAGTCACTCATGCCTAGAAAAGCCTTATTACTCGGTTTAAATGCCTTTATAATCCCATTATTGAATTTATTTTGAATTTTTTTTATATTTTTTGAATAAAACAGATTGTAATTGATTGTTTGCCTCGGGAAATGTGGAGCGAAAGCCATCCATTGTCAAGAAAAGTTCATTTATAGTCACTCATGCCTAGAAAAGCCTTATTACTCGGTTTAAATGCCTTTATAATCCCATTATTGAATTTATTTTGAATTATTTTTACATTTTTTGATTAAAACATATTGTAATAGATTGTTTACCTCTAGAAACATGGAGCAAAAGCCATCCATTGTCAAGAAAAGTTCATTTATAGTCAGTCAAGCCTAGAAAAGCCTTATTACTCGGTTTAAATGCCTTTATAATCCCATAATTGAATTTATTTTGATTTTTTTTTACATTTTTTGATTAAAACATATTATAATTGATTGTTTGCCTCGGGAAACGTGGAGCGAAAGCCATCCATTGTCATGAAAAGATCATTTATAGTCACTCATGCCTAGAAAAGCCTTATTACTCAGTTTAAGTGGCTTTATAATCCCATTATTGAATTTATTTTGAATTGTTTTTACATTTTTTGATTAAAACAGATTGTAATTGATTGTTTGCCTCGGGAAACGTGGAGCGAAAGCGATCCATTGTCAAGAACAGTTCATTTATAGTCACTCATGCCTAGAAAAGCCTTATTACTCGGTTTAAATGCCTTTATAATCCCATTATTGAATTTATTTTGAATTGTTTTTACATTTTTTGATTAAAACAGATTGTAATTGATTGTTTACCTCGGGAAACGTGGAGCGAAAGCGATCCATTGTCAAGAAAAGTTCATTTATAGTCACTCATGCCTAGAAAACCCTTATTACTCGGTTTAAATGCCTTTATAATCCCATTATTGAATTTATTTTGAATTGTTTTTACATTTTTTGATTAAAACAGATTGTAATTGATTGTTTGCCTCAGGAAACGTGGAGCGAAAGCTATCCATGGTCAAGAAAAGTTCATTTATAGTCACTCATGCCTAGAAAAGCCTTATTACTCGGTTTAAATGCATTTATAATCCCATTATTGAATTTATTTTGAATTTTTTTTACATTTTTTGATTAAAACATATTGTAATTGAATGTTTACCTCTAGAAACATGGAGCAAAAGCCATCCATTGTCAACAAAAGTTCATTTATAGTCAATCAAGCCTAGAAAAGCCTTATTACTCTGTTTAAATGCCTTTATAATCCCATTATTGAATTTATTTTGAATTTTTTTTACATTTTTTGATTAAAACATATCGTAATTGATTGTTTGCCTCAGGAAACGTGGAGCGAAAGCCATCCATTGTCAAGAAAAGTTCATTTATAGTCACTCATGCCTAGAAAAGCCTTATTACTCGGTTTAAATGCCTTTATAACCCCATAATTCAATTTATTTTGAATTTTTTTTGCATTTTTTTATTAAAACAGATTGTAATTGATTGTTTACCTCGGGAAACATGGAGCAAAAGCCATCCATTGTCAAGAAAAGTTCATTTATAGTCACTCATGCCTAGAAAAGCCTTATTACTCGGTTTAAATGCCTTTATAATCCAATTATTGAATTTATTTTGAATTTTTTTTACATTTTTTGATTAAAACAGATTGTAATTGATTGTTTGCCTCAGGAAACGTGGAGCAAAAGCCATCCATTGTCAAGAAAAGTTCATTTATAGTCACTCATGCCTAGAAAAGCCTTATTACTCGGTTTAAATGCCTTTATAATCCCATTATTGAATTTATTTTGAATTTTTTTTATATTTTTTGAATAAAACAGATTGTAATTGATTGTTTGCCTCGGGAAACGTGGAGCGAAAGCCATCCATTGTCAAGAAAAGTTCATTTATAGTCACTCATGCCTAGAAAAGCCTTATTACTCGGTTTAAATGCCTTTATAATCCCATTATTGAATTTATTTTGAATTATTTTTACATTTTTTGATTAAAACATATTGTAATAGATTGTTTACCTCTAGAAACATGGAGCAAAAGCCATCCATTGTCAAGAAAAGTTCATTTATAGTCAATCAAGCCTAGAAAAGCCTTATTACTCGGTTTAAATGCCTTTATAATCCCATTATTGAATTTATTTTGAATTGTTTTTACATTTTTGGATTAAAACAGATTGTAACTGATTGTTTGCCTCGGGAAACGTGGAGCGAAAGCCATCCATTGTCAAGAAAAGTTCATTTATAGTCACTCATGCCTAGAAAAGCCTTATTACTCGGTTTAAATGCCTTTATAATCCCATTATTGAATTTATTTTGAATTTTTTTTTAATTTTTTGATTAAAACATGTTGTAATTGATTGTTTGCCTCGGGAAACGTGGAGCGAAAGCCATCCATTGTCAAGAAAAGATCATTTATAGTCACTCATGCCTAGAAAAGCCTTATTACTCAGTTTAAATGCCTTTATAACCCCATAATTGAATTTATTTTGAATTTTTTTTACCTTTTTTGATTAAAACATATTGTAATTGATTGTTTGCCTCGGGAAACGTGGAGCGAAAGCCATCCATTGTCAAGAAAAGTTCATTTATAGTCACTCATGCCTAGAAAAGCCTTATTACTCGGTTTAAATGCCTTTATAATCCCATTATTGAATTTATTTCGAATTGTTTTTACATTTTTTGATTAAAACATATTGTAATTGAATGTTGACCTCTAGAAACATGGAGCAAAAGCCATCCATTGTCAAGAAAAGTTCATTCATAGTCACTCAAGCCTAGAAAAGCCTTATTACTCGGTTTAAATGCCTTTATAATCCCATAATTGAATTTATTTTGATTTTTTTTTACATTTTTTGATTAAAACATATTGTAATTGATTGTTTGCCTCGGGAAACGTGGAGCGAAAGCCATCCATTGTCATGAAAAGATCATATATAGTCACTCATGCCTAGAAAAGCCTTATTACTCGATTTAAATGCCTTTATAACCCCATAATTGAATTTATTTTCAATTTTTTTTACATTTTTTTATTAAAACAGATTGTAATTGATTGTTTACCTCGGGAAACTTGGAGCGAAAGCCATCCATTGTCAAGAAAAGTTCATATATAGTCACTCAAGCCTAGAAAATCCTTATTACTCGGTTTAAATGCCTTTATAATCTCATTATTGAATTTATTTTGAATTGTTTTTACATTTTTTGATTAAAACAGATTGTAATTGATTGTTTGCCTCGGGAAACGTGGAGCGAAAGCGATCCATTGTCAAGAAAAGTTCATTTATAGTCACTCATGCCTAGAAAAGCCTTATTATTCGGTTTAAATGCCTTTATAATCCCATTATTGAATTTATTTTGAATTGTTTTTACATTTTTTGATTAAAACAGATTGTAATTGATTGTTTGCCTCAGGAAACGTGGAGCGAAAGCTATCCATGGTCAAGAAAAGTTCATTTATAGTCACTCATGCCTAGAAAAGCCTTATTACTCGGTTTAAATGCATTTATAATCCCATTATTGAATTTATTTTGAATTTTTTTTACATTTTTTGATTAAAACATATTGTAATTGAATGTTTACCTCTAGAAACATGGAGCAAAAGCCATCCATTGTCAAGAAAAGTTCATTTAGAGTCAATCAAGCCTAGAAAAGCCTTATTACTCGGTTTAAATGCCTTTATAATCCCATTATTGAATTTTTTTGAATTGTTTTTACATTTTTTGATTAAAACAGTTTGTAATTGATTGTTTTCCTCGGGAAACGTGGAGCGAAAGACATCCATTGTCAAGAAAAGTTCATTTATAGTCACTCATGCCTAGAAAAGCCTTATTACTCGGTTTAAATGCCTTTATAATCCCATTATTGAATTTATTTTGAATTGTTTTTACATTTTTTGATTAAAACATATTGTAATTGAATGTTGACCTTTAGAAACATGGAGCGAAAGCCATCCATTATCAAGAAAAGTTCATTTATAGTCACTCAAGCCTAGAAAAGCCTTATTACTCGGTTTAAATGCCTATATAATCCCATAATTGAATTTATTTTGAATTTTTTTTACATTTTTTGATTAAAACATATTGTAATTGATTGTTTGCCTCGGGAAACGTGGAGCGAAAGCCATCCATTGTCAAGAAAAGTTCATTTATAGTCACTCATGCCTAGAAAAGCCTTATTACTCGGTTTAAATGCCTTTATAATCCCATTATTGAATTTATTTTGAATTGTTTTTACATTTTTTGATTAAAACATATTGTAATTGAATGTTGACCTCTAGAAACATGGAGCAAAAGCCATCCATTGTCAAGAAAAGTTCATTTATAGTCACTCAAGCCTAGAAAAGCCTTATTACTCGGTTTAAATGCCTTTATAATCCCATAATTGAATTTATTTTGATTTTTTTTTACATTTTTTGATTAAAACATATTATAATTGATTGTTTGCCTCGAGAAACGTGGAGCGAAAGCCATCCATTGTCAAGAAAAGTTCATTTATAGTCACTCATGCCTAGAAAAGCCTTATTACTCGGTTTAAATGCCTTTATAATCCCATTATTGAATTTATTTTGAATTGTTTTTACATTTTTTGATTAAAACATATTGTAATTGAATGTTGACCTTTAGAAACATGGAGCGAAAGCCATCCATTATCAAGAAAAGTTCATTTATAGTCACTCAAGCCTAGAAAAGCCTTATTACTCGGTTTAAATGCCTTTATAACCCCATAATTGAATTTATTTTGAATTTATTTTACATTTTTTGATTAAAACATATTGTAATTGATTGTTTGCCTCGGGAAACGTGGAGCGAAAGCCATCCATTGTCAAGAAAAGTTCATTTATAGTCACTCATGCCTAGAAAAGCCTTATTACTCGGTTTAAATGCCTTTATAATCCCATTATTGAATTTATTTTGAATTGTTTTTCCATTTTTTGATTAAAACATATTGTAATTGAATGTTGACCTCTAGAAACATGGAGCAAAAGCCATCCATTGTCAAGAAAAGTTCATTTATAGTCACTCAAGCCTAGAAAAGCCTTATTACTCGGTTTAAATGCCTTTATAATCCCATAATTGAATTTATTTTGATTTTTTTTTACATTTTTTGATTAAAACATATTATAATTGATTGTTTGCCTCGGGAAACGTGGAGCGAAAGCCATCCATTGTCATGAAAAGATCATTTATAGTCACTCATGCCTAGAAAAGCCTTATTACTCGGTTTAAATGCCTTTATAACCCCATAATTGAATTTATTTTGAATTTTTTTTACATTTTTTGATTAAAACATATTGTAATTGATTGTTTGCCTCGGGAAACGTGGAGCGAAAGCCATCCATTGTCATGAAAAGATCATTTATAGTCACTCATGCCTGGAAAAGCCTTATTACTCGATTTAAATGCCTTTATAACCCCATAATTGAATTTATTTTCAATTTTTTTTACATTTTTTTATTAAAACAGATTATAATTGATTGTTTACCTCGGGAAACTTGGAGCGAAAGCCATCCATTGTCAAGAAAAGTTTATATATAGTCACTCAAGCCTAGAAAATCCTTATTACTCGGTTTAAATGCCTATATAATCCCATTAATGAATTTATTATGAATTTTTTTTATATTTTTTGATTAAAACATATTGTAATTGATTGTTTGCCTCGGGAAACGTGGAGCGAAAGCTATCCATGGTCAAGAAAAGTTCATTTATAGTCACTCATGCCTAGAGAAACCTTATTACTCGGTTTAAATGCATTTATAATCCCATTATTGAATTTATTTTGAATTTTTTTTACATTTTTTGATTAAAACATATTGTAATTGAATGTTTACCTCTAGAAACATGGAGCAAAAGCCATCCATTGTCAAGAAAAGTTCATTTATAGTCACTCAAGCCTAGAAAAGCCTTATTACTCAGTTTAAGTGCCTTTATAATCCCATTATTGAATTTATTTTGAATTTTTTTTACATTTTTTGATTAAAACAGATTGTAATTGATTGTTTGCCTCGGGAAACGTGGAGCGAAAGCTATCCATGGTCAAGAAAAGTTCATTTATAGTCACTCAAGCCTAGAAAAGCCTTATTACTCGGTTTAAATGCCTTTATAATCCCATTATTGAATTTATTTTGAATTGTTTTTACATTTTTTTATTAAAACAGATTGTAATTGATTGTTTGCCTCAGGAAACGTGGAGCGAAAGCTATCCATGGTCAAGAAAAGTTCATTTATAGTCACTCATGCCTAGAAAAGCCTTATTACTCGGTTTAAATGCATTTATAATCCCATTATTGAATTTATTTTGAATTTTTTTTACATTTTTTGATTAAAACATATTGTAATTGAATGTTTACCTCTAGAAACATGGAGCAAAAGCCATCCATTGTCAAGAAAAGTTCATTTATAGTCAATCAAGCCTAGAAAAGCCTTATTACTCGGTTTAAATGCCTTTATAATCCCATTATTGAATTTTTTTGAATTGTTTTTACATTTTTTGATTAAAACAGATTGTAATTGATTGTTTGCCTCGGGAAACGTGGAGCGAAAGCCATCCATTGTCAAGAAAAGTTCATTTATAGTCACTCATGCCTAGAAAAGCCTTATTACTCGGTTTAAATGCCTTTATAATCCCATTATTGAATTTATTTTGAATTGTTTTTACATTTTTTGATTAAAACATATTGTAATTGAATGTTGACCTTTAGAAACATGGAGCGAAAGCCATCCATTATCAAGAAAAGTTCATTTATAGTCACTCAAGCCTAGAAAAGCCTTATTACTCGGTTTAAATGCCTTTATAACCCCATAATTGAATTTATTTTGAATTTTTTTTACATTTTTTGATTAAAACATATTGTAATTGATTGTTTGCCTCGGGAAACGTGGAGCGAAAGCCATCCATTGTCAAGAAAAGTTCATTTATAGTCACTCATGCCTAGAAAAGCCTTATTACTCGGTTTAAATGCCTTTATAATCCCATTATTGAATTTATTTTGAATTGTTTTTACATTTTTTGATTAAAACATATTGTAATTGAATGTTGACCTCTAGAAACATGGAGCAAAAGCCATCCATTGTCAAGAAAAGTTCATTTATAGTCACTCAAGCCTAGAAAAGCCTTATTACTCGGTTTAAATGCCTTTATAATCCCATAATTGAATTTATTTTGATTTTTTTTTACATTTTTTGATTAAAACATATTATAATTGATTGTTTGCCTCGGGAAACGTGGAGCGAAAGCCATCCACTGTCAAGAAAAGTTCATTTATAGTCACTCATGCCTAGAAAAGCCTTATTACTCGGTTTAAATGCCTTTATAATCCCATTATTGAATTTATTTTGAATTGTTTTTACATTTTTTGATTAAAACATATTGTAATTGAATGTTGACCTTTAGAAACATGGAGCGAAAGCCATCCATTATCAAGAAAAGTTCATTTATAGTCACTCAAGCCTAGAAAAGCCTTATTACTCGGTTTAAATGCCTTTATAACCCCATAATTGAATTTATTTTGAATTTTTTTTACATTTTTTGATTAAAACATATTGTAATTGATTGTTTGCCTCGGGAAACGTGGAGCGAAAGCCATCCATTGTCAAGAAAAGTTCATTTATAGTCACTCATGCCTAGAAAAGCCTTATTACTCGGTTTAAATGCCTTTATAATCCCATTATTGAATTTATTTTGAATTGTTTTTACATTTTTTGATTAAAACATATTGTAATTGAATGTTGACCTCTGAAAACATGGAGCAAAAGCCATCCATTGTCAAGAAAAGTTCATTTATAGTCACTCAAGCCTAGAAAAGCTTTATTACTCGGTTTAAATGCCTTTATAATCCCATAATTGAATTTATTTTGATTTTTTTTTACATTTTTTGATTAAAACATATTATAATTGATTGTTTGCCTCGGGAAACGTGGAGCGAAAGCCATCCATTGTCATGAAAAGATCATTTATAGTCACTCATGCCTAGAAAAGCCTTATTACTCGGTTTAAATGCCTTTATAACCCCATAATTGAATTTATTTTGAATTTTTTTTACATTTTTTGATTAAAACATATTGTAATTGATTGTTTGCCTCGGGAAACGTGGAGCGAAAGCCATCCATTGTCATGAAAAGATCATTTATAGTCACTCATGCCTAGAAAAGCCTTATTACTCGATTTAAATGCCTTTATAACCCCATAATTGAATTTATTTTCAATTTTTTTTACATTTTTTTATTAAAACAGATTGTAATTGATTGTTTACCTCGGGAAACTTGGAGCGAAAGCCATCCATTGTCAAGAAAAGTTCATATATAGTCACTCAAGCCTAGAAAATCCTTATTACTCGGTTTAAATGGCTTTATAATCTCATTATTGAATTTATTTTGAATTGTTTTTACATTTTTTGATTAAAACAGATTGTAATTGATTGTTTGCCTCGGGAAACGTGGAGCGAAAGCGATCCATTGTCAAGAAAAGTTCATTTATAGTCACTCATGCCTAGAAAAGCCTTATTACTCGGTTTAAATGCCTTTATAATCCCATTATTGAATTTATTTTGAATTGTTTTTACATTTTTTGATTAAAACAGATTGTAATTGATTGTTTGCCTCGGGAAACGTGGAGCGAAAGCGATCCATTGTCAAGAAAAGTTCATTTATAGTCACTCATGCCTAGAAAAGCCTTATTACTCGGTTTAAATGCCTTTATAATCCCATTATTGAATTTATTTTGAATTGTTTTTACATTTTTTGATTAAAACAGATTGTAATTGATTGTTTGCCTCAGGAAACGTGGAGCGAAAGCTATCCATGGTCAAGAAAAGTTCATTTATAGTCACTCATGCCTAGAAAAGCCTTATTACTCGGTTTAAATGCATTTATAATCCCATTATTGAATTTATTTTGAATTTTTTTTACATTTTTTGATTAAAACATATTGTAATTGAATGTTTACCTCTAGAAACATGGAGCAAAAGCCATCCATTGTCAAGAAAAGTTCATTTATAGTCAATCAAGCCTAGAAAAGCCTTATTACTCGGTTTAAATGCCATTATAATCCCATTATTGAATTTTTTTGAATTGTTTTTACATTTTTTGATTAAAACAGATTGTAATTGATTGTTTGCCTCGGGAAACTTGGAGCGAAAGCCATCCATTGTCAAGAAAAGTTCATTTATAGTCACTCATGCCTAGAAAAGCCTTATTACTCGGTTTAAATGCCTTTATAATCCCATTATTGAATTTATTTTGAATTGTTTTTACATTTTTTGATTAAAACATATTGTAATTGAATGTTGACCTTTAGAAACATGGAGCGAAAGCCATCCATTATCAAGAAAAGTTCATTTATAGTCACTCAAGCCTAGAAAAGCCTTATTACTCGGTTTAAATGCCTTTATAACCCCATAATTGAATTTATTTTGAATTTTTTTTACATTTTTTGATTAAAACATATTGTAATTGATTGTTTGCCTCGGGAAACGTGGAGCGAAAGCCATCCATTGTCAAGAAAAGTTCATTTAT
Organism: Theobroma cacao; assembly: GCF_053813885.1. Lineage (NCBI taxonomy): Eukaryota > Viridiplantae > Streptophyta > Magnoliopsida > Malvales > Malvaceae > Theobroma > Theobroma cacao. Next base: position 12,789,256 of record NC_142644.1, on the reverse strand, counting down.
AGTCACTCATGCCTAGAAAAGCCTTATTACTCGGTTTAAATGCCTTTATAATCCCATTATTGAATTTATTTTGAATTGTTTTTACATTTTTTGATTAAAACATATTGTAATTGAATGTTGACCTCTAGAAACATGGAGCAAAAGCCATCCATTGTCAGGAAAAGTTCATTTATAGTCACTCAAGCCTAGAAAAGCCTTATTACTCGGTTTAAATGCCTTTATAATCCCATAATTGAATTTATTTTGATTTTTTTTTACATTTTTTGATTAAAACATATTATAATTGATTGTTTGCCTCGGGAAACGTGGAGCGAAAGCCATCCACTGTCAAGAAAAGTTCATTTATAGTCACTCATGCCTAGAAAAGCCTTATTACTCGGTTTAAATGCCTTTATAATCCCATTATTGAATTTATTTTGAATTGTTTTTACATTTTTTGATTAAAACATATTGTAATTGAATGTTGACCTTTAGAAACATGGAGCGAAAGCCATCCATTATCAAGAAAAGTTCATTTATAGTCACTCAAGCCTAGAAAAGCCTTATTACTCGGTTTAAATGACTTTATAACCCCATAATTGAATTTATTTTGAATTTTTTTTACATTTTTTGATTAAAACATATTGTAATTGATTGTTTGCCTCGGGAAACGTGGAGCGAAAGCCATCCATTGTCAAGAAAAGTTCATTTATAGTCACTCATGCCTAGAAAAGCCTTATTACTCGGTTTAAATGCCTTTATAATCCCATTATTGAATTTATTTTGAATTGTTTTTACATTTTTTGATTAAAACATATTGTAATTGAATGTTGACCTCTAGAAACATGGAGCAAAAGCCATCCATTGTCAAGAAAAGTTCATTTATAGTCACTCAAGCCTAGAAAAGCCTTATTACTCGGTTTAAATGCCTTTATAATCCCATAATTGAATTTATTTTGATTTTTTTTTACATTTTTTGATTAAAACATATTATAATTGATTGTTTGCCTCGGGAAACGTGAAGCGAAAGCCATCCATTGTCATGAAAAGATCATTTATAGTCACTCATGCCTAGAAAAGCCTTATTACTCGGTTTAAATGCCTTTATAACCCCATAATTGAATTTATTTTGAATTTTTTTTACATTTTTTGATTAAAACATATTGTAATTGATTGTTTGCCTCGGGAAACGTGGAGCGAAAGCCATCCATTGTCATGAAAAGATCATTTATAGTCACTCATGCCTAGAAAAGCCTTATTACTCGATTTAAATGCCTTTATAACCCCATAATTGAATTTATTTTCAATTTTTTTTACATTTTTTTATTAAAACAGATTGTAATTGATTGTTTACCTCGGGAAACTTGGAGCGAAAGCCATCCATTGTCAAGAAAAGTTCATATATAGTCACTCAAGCCTAGAAAATCCTTATTACTCGGTTTAAATGGCTTTATAATCTCATTATTGAATTTATTTTGAATTGTTTTTACATTTTTTGATTAAAACAGATTGTAATTGATTGTTTGCCTCGGGAAACGTGGAGCGAAAGCGATCCATTGTCAAGAAAAGTTCATTTATAGTCACTCATGCCTAGAAAAGCCTTATTACTCGGTTTAAATGCCTTTATAATCCCATTATTGAATTTATTTTGAATTGTTTTTACATTTTTTGATTAAAACAGATTGTAATTGATTGTTTGCCTCGGGAAACGTGGAGCGAAAGCGATCCATTGTCAAGAAAAGTTCATTTATAGTCACTCATGCCTAGAAAAGCCTTATTACTCGGTTTAAATGCCTTTATAATCCCATTATTGAATTTATTTTGAATTGTTTTTACATTTTTTGATTAAAACAGATTGTAATTGATTGTTTGCCTCAGGAAACGTGGAGCGAAAGCTATCCATGGTCAAGAAAAGTTCATTTATAGTCACTCATGCCTAGAAAAGCCTTATTACTCGGTTTAAATGCATTTATAATCCCATTATTGAATTTATTTTGAATTTTTTTTACATTTTTTGATTAAAACATATTGTAATTGAATGTTTACCTCTAGAAACATGGAGCAAAAGCCATCCATTGTCAAGAAAAGTTCATTTATAGTCAATCAAGCCTAGAAAAGCCTTATTACTCGGTTTAAATGCCATTATAATCCCATTATTGAATTTTTTTGAATTGTTTTTACATTTTTTGATTAAAACAGATTGTAATTGATTGTTTGCCTCGGGAAACTTGGAGCGAAAGCCATCCATTGTCAAGAAAAGTGCATTTATAGTCACTCATGCCTAGAAAAGCCTTATTACTCGGTTTAAATGCCTTTATAATCCCATTATTGAATTTATTTTGAATTGTTTTTACATTTTTTGATTAAAACATATTGTAATTGAATGTTGACCTTTAGAAACATGGAGCGAAAGCCATCCATTATCAAGAAAAGTTCATTTATAGTCACTCAAGCCTAGAAAAGCCTTATTACTCGGTTTAAATGCCTATATAATCCCATTATTGAATTTATTATGAATTTTTTTTATATTTTTTGATTAAAACAGATTGTAATTGATTGTTTGCCTCGGGAAACGTGGAGCGAAAGCTATCCATGGTCAAGAAAAGTTCATTTATAGTCACTCAAGCCTAGAAAAGCCTTATTACTCGGTTTAAATGCATTTATAATCCCATTATTGAATTTATTTTGAATTTTTTTTTGCATTTTTTGATTAAAACATATTGTAATTGAATGTTTACCTCTAGAAACTTGGAGCAAAAGCCATCCATTGTGAAGAAAATTTCATTTATAGTCACTCAAGCCTAGAAAAGCCTTATTACTCAGTTTAAATGCCTTTATAATCTCATTATTGAATTTATTTTGAATTTTTTTTACATTTTTTGATTAAAACAGATTGTAATTGATTGTTTCCCTCGGGAAACGTGGAGCGAAAGCCATCCATTGTCAAGAAAAGTTCATTTATAGTCACTCATGCCTAGAAAAGCCTTATTACTCGGTTTAAATGCCTTTATAATCCCATTATTGAATTTATTTTGAATTTTTTTTACATTTTCTGATTAAAACATATTATAATTGATTGTTTGCCTCGGGAAACGTGGAGCGAAAGCCATCCATTGTCAAGAAAAGATCATTTATAGTCACTCATGCCTAGAAAATCCTTATTACTCGGTTTAAATGCCTTTATAACCCCATAATTGAATTTATTTTGAATTTTTTTTACATTTTTTGATTAAAACAGATTGTAATTGATTGTTTACCCCGGGAAACATGGAGCAAAAGCCATCCATTGTCAAGAAGAGTTCATTTATAGTCACTCATGCCTAGAAAAGCCTTATTACTCGGTTTAAATGCCTTTATAATCCCATTATTGAATTTATTTTGAATTTTTTTTACATTTTTTGATTAAAACAGATTGTAATTGATTGTTTGCCTCGGGAAACGTGGAGCGAAAGCCATCCATTGTCAAGAAAAGTTCATTTATAGTCACTCATGCCTAGAAAAGCCTTATTACTCGGTTTAAATGCCTTTATAATCCCATTATTGAATTTATTTTGAATTGTTTTTACATTTTCTGATTAAAACATATTATAATTGATTGTTTGCCTCGGGAAACGTGGAGCGAAAGCCATCCATTGTCAAGAAAAGATCATTTATAGTCACTCATGCCTAGAAAATCCTTATTACTCGGTTTAAATGCCTTTATAACCCCATAATTGAATTTATTTTGAATTTTTTTTACATTTTTTTATTAAAACAGATTGTAATTGATTGTTTACCTCGGGAAACATGGAGCAAAAGCCATCCATTGTCAAGAAGAGTTCATTTATAGTCACTCATGCCTAGAAAAGCCTTATTACTCGGTTTAAATGCCTTTATAATCCCATTATTGAATTTATTTTGAATTTTTTTTATATTTTTTGATTAAAACAGATTGTAATTGATTATTTGCCTCGGGAAACGTGGAGCGAAAGCCATCCATTGTCAAGAAAAGTTCATTTATAGTCACTCATGCCTAGAAAAGCCTTATTACTCGGTTTAAATGCCTTTATAATCCCATTAATGAATTTATTTTGAATTTTTTTTTTACATTTTTTGATTAAAACATATTGTAATTGAATGTTTACCTCTAGAAACATGGAGCAAAAGCCATCCATTGTCAAGAAAAGTTCATTTATAGTCACTCAAGCCTAGAAAAGCCTTATTACTCAGTTTAAATGCCTTTATAATCCCATTATTGAATTTATTTTGAATTTTTTTTACATTTTTTGATTAAATCAGATTGTAATTGATTGTTTGCCTCGGGAAACGTGGAGCGAAAGCCATCCATTGTAAAGAAAAGTTCATTTATAGTCACTCATGCCTAGAAAAGCCTTATTACTCGGTTTAAATGCCTTTATAATCCCATTATTGAATTTATTTTGAATTGTTTTTACATTTTTTGATTAAAACAGATTGTAATTGATTGTTTGCCCCGGGAAACGTGGAGCGAAAGCGATCCATTATCAAGAAAAGTTCATTTATAGTCACTCATGCCTAGAAAAGCCTTATTACTCGGTTTAAATGCCTTTATAATCCCATTATTGAATTTATTTTGAATTGTTTTTACATTTTTTGACTAAAACAGATTGTAATTGATTGTTTGCCTCGGGAAACGTGGAGCGAAAGCCATCCATGGTCAAGAAAAGTTCATTTATAGTCACTCATGCCTAGAAAAGCCTTATTACTCGGCTTAAATGCATTTATAATCCCATTATTGAATTTATTTTGAATTTTTTTTACATTTTTTGATTAAAACATATTGTAATTGAATGTTTACCTCTAGAAACATGGAGCAAAAGCCATCCATTGTCAAGAAAAGTTCATTTATAGTCACTCAAGCCTTGAAAAGCCTTATTACTCAGTTTAAATGCCTTTATAATCCCATTATTGAATTTATTTTGAATTGTTTTTACATTTTTTGATTAAAACAGATTGTAATTGATTGTTTGCCTCGGGAAACGTGGAGCGAAAGCCATCCATTGTCAAGAAAAGATCATTTATAGTCACTCATGCCTAGAAAAGCCTTATTACTCGGTTTAAATGCCTTTATAACCCCATAATTGAATTTATTTTGAATTTTTTTTACATTTTTTTATTAAAACATATTGTAATTGATTGTTTGCCTCGGGAAACGTGGAGCGAAAGCCATCCATTGTCAAGAAAAGTTCATTTATAGTCACTCATGCCTAGAAAAGCCTTATTACTCGGTTTAAATGCCTTTATAATCCCATTATTGAATTTATTTTGAATTGTTTTTACATTTTTTGATTAAAACATATTGTAATTGAATGTTGACCTCTAGAAACATGGAGCAAAAGCCATCCATTGTCAAGAAAAGTTCATTTATAGTCACTCAAGCCTAGAAAAGCCTTGTTACTCGGTTTAAATGCCTTTATAATCCCATAATTGAATTTATGTTGATTTTTTTTTACATTTTTTGATTAAAACATATTATAATTGATTGTTTGCCTCGGGAAACGTGGAGCGAAAGCCATCCATTGTCATGAAAAGATCATTTATAGTCACTCATGCCTAGAAAAGCCTTATTACTCGGTTTAAATGTATTTATAACCCCATAATTGAATTTATTTTCAATTTTTTTTACATTTTTTTATTAAAACGGATTGTAATTGATTGTTTACCTCGGGAAACTTGGAGCGAAAGCCATCCATTGTCAAGAAAAGTTCATATATAGTCACTCAAGCCTAGAAAATCCTTATTACTCGGTTTAAATGCCTTTATAATCTCATTATTGAATTTATTTTGAATTGTTTTGACATTTTTTGATTAAAACAGATTGTAATTGATTGTTTGCCTCGGGAAACGTGGAGCGAAAGCGATCCATTGTCAAGAAAAGTTCATTTATAGTCACTCATGCCTAGAAAAGCCTTATTACTCGGTTTAAATGCCTTTATAATCCCATTATTGAATTTATTTTGAATTTTTTTTACATTTTTTGATTAAAACAGATTGTAATTGATTGTTTGCCTCAGGAAACGTGGAGCGAAAGCCATCCATTGTCAAGAAAAGTTCATTTATAGTCACTCATGCCTAGAAAAGCCTTATTACTCGGTTTAAATGCATTTATAATCCCATTATTGAATTTATTTTGAATTTTTTTTACATTTTTTGATTAAAACATATTGTAATTGAATGTTTACCTCTAGAAACATGGAGCAAAAGCCATCCATTGTCAAGAAAAGTTCATTTATAGTCAATCAAGCCTAGAAAAGCCTTATTACTCGGTTTAAATGCCTTTATAATCCCATTATTGAATTTTTTTGAATTGTTTTTACATTTTTTGATTAAAACAGATTGTAATTGATTGTTTGCCTCGGGAAACGTGGAGCGAAAGCCATCCATTGTCAAGAAAAGTTCATTTATAGTCACTCATGCCTAGAAAAGCCTTATTACTCGGTTTAAATGGCTTTATAATCCCATTATTGAATTTATTTTGAATTGTTTTTACATTTTTTGATTAAAACATATTGTAATTGAATGTTGACCTTTAGAAACATGGAGCGAAAGCCATCCATTATCAAGAAAAGTTCATTTATAGTCACTCAAGCCTAGAAAAGCCTTATTACTCGGTTTAAATGCCTATATAATCCCATTATTGAATTTATTATGAATTTTTTTTATATTTTTTGATTAAAACATATTGTAATTGATTGTTTGCCTCGGGAAACGTGGAGCGAAAGCTATCCATGGTCAAGAAAAGTTCATTTATAGTCACTCATGCCTAGAAAAGCCTTATTACTCGGTCTAAATGCATTTATAATCCCATTATTGAATTTATTTTGAATTTTTTTTACATTTTTTGATTAAAACATATTGTAATTGAATGTTTACCTCTAGAAACATGGAGCAAAAGCCATCCATTGTCAAGAAAAGTTCATTTATAGTCACTCAAGCCTAGAAAAGCCTTATTACTCAGTTTAAGTGGCTTTATAATCCCATTATTGAATTTATTTTGAATTTTTTTTACATTTTTTGATTAAAACAGATTGTAATTGATTGTTTGCCTCGGGAAACGTGGAGCGAAAGCTATCCATGGTCAAGAAAAGTTCATTTATAGTCACTCAAGCCTAGAAAAGCCTTATTACTCGGTTTAAATGCATTTATAATAACATTATTGAATTTATTTTGAATTTTTTTTTACATTTTTTGATTAAAACATATTGTAATTGAATGTTTACCTCTAGAAACATGGAGCAAAAGCCATCCATTGTCAAGAAAAGTTCATTTATAGTCACTCAAGCCTAGAAAAGCCTTATTACTCAGTTTAAATGCCTTTATAATCCCATTATTGAATTTATTTTGAATTTTTTTTACATTTTTTGATTAAAACAGATTGTAATTGATTGTTTTCCTCGGGAAACGTGGAGCGAAAGCCATCCATTGTCAAGAAAAGTTCATTTATAGTCACTCATGCCTAGAAAAGCCTTATTACTCGGTTTAAATGCCTTTATAATCCCATTATTGAATTTATTTTGAATTTTTTTTACATTTTCTGATTAAAACATATTGTAATAGATTGTTTACCTCTAGAAACATGGAGCAAAAGCCATCCATTGTCAAGAAAAGTTCATTTATAGTCAATCAAGCCTAGAAAAGCCTTATTACTCGGTTTAAATGCCTTTATAATCCCATTATTGAATTTATTTTGAATTTTTTTTACATTTTTTGATTAAAACAGATTGTAATTGATTGTTTGCCTCGGGAAACGTGGAGCGAAAGCCATCCATTGTCAAGAAAAGATCATTTATAGTCACTCATGCCTAGAAAAGCCTTATTACTCAGTTTAAGTGGCTTTATAATCCCATTATTGAATTTATTTTGAATTTTTTTTACATTTTTTGATTAAAACAGATTGTAATTGATTGTTTGCCTCGGGAAACGTGGAGCGAAAGCTATCCATGGTCAAGAAAAGTTCATTTATAGTCACTCATGCCTAGAAAAGCCTTATTACTCGGTTTAAATGCATTTATAATAACATTATTGAATTTATTTTGAATTTTTTTTACATTTTTTGATTAAAACATATTGTAATTGAATGTTTACCTCTAGAAACATGGAGCAAAAGCCATCCATTGTCAAGAAAAGTTCATTTATAGTCACTCAAGCCTAGAAAAGCCTTATTACTCAGTTTAAATGCCTTTATAATCCCATTATTGAATTTATTTTGAATTTTTCTTACATTTTTTGATTAAAACAGATTGTAATTGATTGTTTCCCTCGGGAAACGTGGAGCGAAAGCCATCCATTGTCAAGAAAAGTTCATTTATAGTCACTCATGCCTAGAAAAGCCTTATTACTCGGTTTAAATGCCTTTATAATCCCATTATTGAATTTATTTTGAATTTTTTTTACATTTTCTGATTAAAACATATTGTAATAGATTGTTTACCTCTAGAAACATGGAGCAAAAGCCATCCATTGTCAAGAAAAGTTCATTTATAGTCAATCAAGCCTAGAAAAGCCTTATTACTCGGTTTAAATGCCTTTATAATCCCATTATTGAATGTATTTTGAATTTTTTTTACATTTTTTGATTAAAACAGATTGTAATTGATTGTTTGCCTCGGGAAACGTGGAGCGAAAGCCATCCATTGTCATGAAAAGATCATTTATAGTCACTCATGCCTAGAAAAGCCTTATTACTCAGTTTAAGTGGCTTTATAATCCCATTATTGAATTTATTTTGAATTTTTTTTACATTTTTTGATTAAAACAGATTGTAATTGATTGTTTGCCTCGGGAAACGTGGAGCGAAAGCTATCCATGGTCAAGAAAAGTTCATTTATAGTCACTCAAGCCTAGAAAAGCCTTATTACTCGGTTTAAATGCATTTATAATAACATTATTGAATTTATTTTGAATTTTTTTTTACATTTTTTGATTAAAACATATTGTAATTGAATGTTTACCTCTAGAAACATGGAGCAAAAGCCATCCATTGTCAAGAAAAGTTCATTTATAGTCACTCAAGCCTAGAAAAGCCTTATTACTCAGTTTAAATGCCTTTATAACCCCATAATTGAATTTATTTTGAATTTTTTTTACATTTTTTTATTAAAACAGATTGTAATTGATTGTTTACCTCGGGAAACATGGAGCAAAAGCCATCCATTGTCAAGAAAAGTTCATTTATAGTCACTCATGCCTAGAAAAGCCTTATTACTCGGTTCAAATGCCTTTATAATCCCATTATTGAATTTATTTTGAATTTTTTTTACATTTTTTGATTAAAACAGATTGTAATTGATTGTTTGCCTCGGGAAACGTGGAGCGAAAGCCATCCATTGTCAATAAAAGTTCATTTATAGTCACTCATGCCTAGAAAAGCCTTATTACTCGGTTTAAATGCCTTTATAATCCCATTATTGAATTTATTTTGAATTTTTTTTACATTTTTTGATTAAAACAGATTGTAATTGATTGTTTGCCTCGGGAAACGTGGAGCGAAAGCCATCCATTGTCAAGAAAAGTTCATTTATAGTCACTCATGCCTAGAAAAGCCTTATTACTCGGTTTAAATGCCTTTATAATCCCATTATTGAATTTATTTTGAATTTTTTTTATATTTTTTGATTAAAACAGATTGTAATTGATTGTTTGCCTCGGGAAACGTGGAGCGAAAGCCATCCATTGTCAAGAAAAGTTCATTTATAGTCACTCATGCCTAGAAATGCCTTATTACTCGGTTTAAATGCCTTTATAATCCCATTATTGAATTTATTTTGAATGTTTTTTACATTTTTTGATTAAAACAGATTGCTATTGATTGTTTGCCTCGAGAAACGTGGAGCGAAAGCCATCCATTGTCAACAAAAGTTCATTTATAGTCACTCATGCCTAGAAAAGCTTTGTTACTCGGTTTAAATGCCTTTATAATCCCATTATTGAGTTTATTTTGAATTTTTTTTTACATTTTTTTATTAAAACAGATTGTAATTGATTGTTTACCTCGGGAAACTTGGAGCGAAAGCCATCCATTGTCAAGAAAAGTTCATTTATAGTCACTCAAGCCTAGAAAAGCCGTATTACTCGGTTTAAATGCCTTTATAATCCCATTATTGAGTTTATTTTGAATTTTTTTTTACATTTTTTGATTAAAACAGATTGTAATTGATTGTTTGCCTCGGGAAACGTGGAGCGAAAGCCATACATTGTCAAGAAAAGTTCATTTATAGTCACTCATGCCTAGAAAAGCCTTATTACTCGGTTTAAATGCCTTTATAATCCCATTATTGAATTTATTTTGAATTTTTTTTACATTTTTTGATTAAAACATATTGTAATAGATTGTTTACCTCTAGAAACATGGAGCAAAAGCCATCCATTGTCAAGAAAAGTTCATTTATAGTCAATCAAGCCTAGAAAAGCCTTATTACTCGGTTTAAATGCCTTTATAATCCCATTATTGAATTTATTTTGAAATGTTTTTACATTTTTTGATTAAAACAGATTGTAATTGATTGTTTGCCTCGGGAAACGTGGAGCGAAAGCCATCCATTGTCAAGAAAAGATCATTTATAGTCACTCATGCCTAGAAAAGCCTTATTACTCGGTTTAAATGCCTTTATAATCCCATTATTGAATTTATTTTGAATGTTTTTTACATTTTTTGATTAAAACAGATTGCTATTGATTGTTTGCCTCGAGAAACGTGGAGCGAAAGCCATCCATTGTCAACAAAAGTTCATTTATAGTCACTCATGCCTAGAAAAGCTTTGTTACTCGGTTTAAATGCCTTTATAATCCCATTATTGAGTTTATTTTGAATTTTTTTTACATTTTTTGATTAAAACAGATTGTAATTGATTGTTTACCTCGGGAAACTTGGAGCGAAAGCCATCCATTGTCAAGAAAAGTTCATTTATAGTCACTCAAGCCTAGAAAAGCCGTATTACTCGGTTTAAATGCCATTATAATCCCATTATTGAGTTTATTTTGAATTTTTTTTTACATTTTTTGATTAAAACAGATTGTAATTGATTGTTTGCCTCGGGAAACGTGGAGCGAAAGCCATACATTGTCAAGAAAAGTTCATTTATAGTCACTCATGCCTAGAAAAGCCTTATTACTCGGTTTAAATGCCTGTATAATCCCATTATTGAATTTATTTTGAATTTTTTTTACATTTTTTGATTAAAACATATTGTAATAGATTGTTTACCTCTAGAAACATGGAGAAAAAGCCATCCATTGTCAAGAAAAGTTCATTTATAGTCAATCAAGCCTAGAAAAGCCTTATTACTCGGTTTAAATGCCTTTATAATCCCATTATTGAATTTATTTTGAATTGTTTTTACATTTTTTGATTAAAACATATTGTAATTGATTGTTTGCCTCGGGAAACGTGGAGCGAAAGCCATCCATTGTCAAGAAAAGATCATTTATAGTCACTCATGCCTAGAAAAGCCTTATTACTCGGTTTAAATGCCTTTATAATCCCATTATTGAATTTATTTTGAATTTTTTTTAAATTTTTTGATTAAAACAGATTGTAATTGATTGTTTGCCTCGGGAAACGTGGAGCGAAAGCCATCCATTGTCAAGAAAAGTTCATTTATAGTCACTCATGCCTAGAAAAGCCTTATTACTCGGTTTAAATGCCTTTATAATCCCATTATTGAATTTATTTTGAATTGTTTTTACATTTTTTGATTAAAACAGATTGTAATTGATTGTTTGCCTCGGGAAACATGGAGCGAAAGCCATCCATTGTCAAGAAAAGTTCATTTATAGTCACTCATGCCTAGAAAAGCCTTATTACTCGGTTTAAATGCCTTTATAATCCCATTAATGAATTTATTTTGAATTTTTTTTTTACATTTTTTGATTAAAACATATTGTAATTGAATGTTTACCTCTAGAAACATGGAGCAGAAGCCATCCATTGTCAAGAAAAGTTCATTTATAGTCACTCAAGCCTAGAAAAGCCTTATTACTCAGTTTAAATGCCTTTATAATCCCATTATTGAATTTATTTTGAATTTTTTTTACATTTTTTGATTAAAACAGATTGTAATTGATTGTTTGCCTCGGGAAACGTGGAGCGAAAGCCATCCATTGTAAAGAAAAGTTCATTTATAGTCACTCATGCCTAGAAAAGCCTTATTACTCGGTTTAAATGCCTTTATAATCCCATTATTGAATTTATTTTGAATGTTTTTTACATTTTTTGATTAAAACAGATTGCTATTGATTGTTTGCCTCGAGAAACGTGGAGCGAAAGCCATCCATTGTCAACAAAAGTTCATTTATAGTCACTCATGCCTAGAAAAGCTTTGTTACTCGGTTTAAATGCCTTTATAATCCCATTATTGAGTTTATTTTGAATTTTTTTTTACATTTTTTGATTAAAACAGATTGTAATTGATTGTTTGCCTCGGGAAATGTGGAGCGAAAGCCATACATTGTCAAGAAAAGTTCATTTATAGTCACTCATGCCTAGAAAAGCCTTATTACTCGGTTTAAATGCCTTTATAATCCCATTATTGAATTTATTTTGAATTTTTTTTACATTTTTTGATTAAAACATATTGTAATAGATTGTTTACCTCTAGAAACATGGAGCAAAAGCCATCCATTGTCAAGAAAAGTTCATTTATAGTCAATCAAGCCTAGAAAAGCCTTATTACTCGGTTTAAATGCCTTTATAATCCCATTATTGAATTTATTTTGAATTGTTTTTACATTTTTTGATTAAAACAGATTGTAATTGATTGTTTGCCTCGGGAAACGTGGAGCGAAAGCCATCCATTGTCAAGAAACGATCATTTATAGTCACTCATGCCTAGAAAAGCCTTATTACTCAGTTTAAGTGGGTTTATAATCCCATTATTGAATTTATTTTGAATTTTTTTTACATTTTTTGATTAAAACAGATTGTAATTGATTGTTTGCCTCGGGAAACGTGGAGCGAAAGCTATCCATGGTCAAGAAAAGTTCATTTATAGTCACTCAAGCCTAGAAAAGCCTTATTACTCGGTTTAAATGCATTTATAATAACATTATTGAATTTATTTTGAATTTTTTTTTACATTTTTTGATTAAAACATATTGTAATTGAATGTTTACCTCTAGAAACATGGAGCAAAAGCCATCCATTGTCAAGAAAAGTTCATTTATAGTCACTCAAGCCTAGAAAAGCCTTATTACTCAGTTTAAATGCCTTTATAATCCCATTATTGAATTTATTTTGAATTTTTTTTACATTTTTTGATTAAAGCAGATTGTAATTGATTGTTTCCCTCGGGAAACGTGGAGCGAAAGCCATCCATTGTCAAGAAAAGTTCATTTATAGTCACTCATGCCTAGAAAAGCCTTATTACTCGGTTTAAATGCCTTTATAATCCCATTATTGAATTTATTTTGAATTTTTTTTATATTTTCTGATTAAAACATATTATAATTGATTGTTTGCCTCGGGAAACGTGGAGCGAAAGCCATCCATTGTCAAGAAAAGATCATTTATAGTCACTCATGCCTAGAAAATCCTTATTACTCGGTTTAAATGCCTTTATAACCCCATAATTGAATTTATTTTGAATTTTTTTTACATTTTTTTATTAAAACAGATTGTAATTGATTGTTTACCTCGGGAAACATGGAGCAAAAGCTATCCATTGTCAAGAAAAGTTCATTTATAGTCACTCATGCCTAGAAAAGCCTTATTACTCGGTTCAAATGCCTTTATAATCCCATTATTGAATTTATTTTGAATTTTTTTTACATTTTTTGATTAAAACAGATTGTAATTGATTGTTTGCCTCGGGAAACGTGGAGCGAAAGCCATCCATTGTCAAGAAAAGTTCATTTATAGTCACTCATGCCTAGAAAAGCCTTATTACTCGGTTCAAATGCCTTTATAATCCCATTATTGAATTTATTTTGAATTTTTTTTACATTTTTTGATTAAAACAGATTGTAATTGATTGTTTGCCTCGGGAAACGTGGAGCGAAAGCCATCCATTGTCAAGAAAAGTTCATTTATAGTCACTCATGCCTAGAAAAGCCTTATTACTCGGTTTAAATGCCTTTATAATCCCATTATTGAATTTATTTTGAATTTTTTTTACATTTTTTGATTAAAACAGATTGTAATTAATTGTTTGCCTCGGGAAACATGGAGCGAAAGCCATCCATTGTCAAGAAAAGTTCATTTATAGTCACTCATGCCTAGAAAAGCCTTATTACTCGGTTTAAATGCCTTTATAATCCCATTATTGGATTTATTTTGAATTTTTTTTATATTTTTTGATTAAAACAGATTGTAATTGATTGTTTGCCTCGGGAAACGTGGAACGAAAGCCATCCATTGTCAAGAAAAGTTCATTTATAGTCACTCATGCCTAGAAAAGCCTTATTACTCGGTTTAAATGCCTTTATAATCCCATTATTGAATTTATTTTGAATGTTTTTTACATTTTTTGATTAAAACAGATTGCTATAGATTGTTTGCCTCGAGAAACGTGGAGCGAAAGCCATCCATTGTCAACAAAAGTTCATTTATAGTCACTCATGCCTAGAAAAGCTTTGTTACTCGGTTTAAATGCCTTTATAATCCCATTATTGAGTTTATTTTGAATTTTTTTTACATTTTTTGATTAAAACAGATTGTAATTGATTGTTTACCTCGGGAAACTTGGAGCGAAAGCCATCCATTGTCAAGAAAAGTTCATTTATAGTCACTCAAGCCTAGAAAAGCCGTATTACTCGGTTTAAATGCCTTTATAATCCCATTATTGAGTTTATTTTGAATTTTTTTTTACATTTTTTGATTAAAACAGATTGTAATTGATTGTTTGCCTCGGGAAACGTGGAGCGAAAGCCATACATTGTCAAGAAAAGTTCATTTATAGTCACTCATGCCTAGAAAAGCCTTATTACTCGGTTTAAATGCCTTTATAATCCCATTATTGAATTTATTTTGAATTTTTTTTACATTTTTTGATTAAAACATATTGTAATAGATTGTTTACCTCTAGAAACATGGAGCAAAAGCCATCCATTGTCAAGAAAAGTTCATTTATAGTCAATCAAGCCTAGAAAAGCCTTATTACTCGGTTTAAATGCCTTTATAATCCCATTATTGAATTTATTTTGAATTGTTTTTACATTTTTTGATTAAAACAGATTGTAATTGATTGTTTGCCTCGGGAAACGTGGAACGAAAGCCATCCATTGTCAAGAAAAGATCATTTATAGTCACTCATGCCTAGAAAAGCCTTATTACTCGGTTTAAATGCCTTTATAATCCCATTATTGAATTTATTTTGAATGTTTTTTACATTTTTTGATTAAAACAGATTGCTATTGATTGTTTGCCTCGAGAAACGTGGAGCGAAAGCCATCCATTGTCAACAAAAGTTCATTTATAGTCACTCATGCCTAGAAAAGCTTTGTTACTCGGTTTAAATGCCTTTATAATCCCATTATTGAGTTTATTTTGAATTTTTTTTACATTTTTTGATTAAAACAGATTGTAATTGATTGTTTACCTCGGGAAACTTGGAGCGAAAGCCATCCATTGTCAAGAAAAGTTCATTTATAGTCACTCAAGTCTAGAAAAGCCGTATTACTCGGTTTAAATGCCTTTATAATCCCATTATTGAGTTTATTTTGAATTTTTTTTTACATTTTTTGATTAAAACAGATTGTAATTGATTGTTTGCCTCGGGAAACGTGGAGCGAAAGCCATACATTGTCAAGAAAAGTTCATTTATAGTCACTCATGCCTAGAAAAGCCTTATTACTCGGTTTAAATGCCTGTATAATCCCATTATTGAATTTATTTTGAATTTTTTTTACATTTTTTGATTAAAACATATTGTAATAGATTGTTTACCTCTAGAAACATGGAGAAAAAGCCATCCATTGTCAAGAAAAGTTCATTTATAGTCAATCAAGCCTAGAAAAGCCTTATTACTCGGTTTAAATGCCATTATAATCCCATTATTGAATTTATTTTGAATTGTTTTTACATTTTTTGATTAAAACATATTGTAATTGATTGTTTGCCTCGGGAAACGTGGAGCGAAAGCCATCCATTGTCAAGAAAAGATCATTTATAGTCACTCATGCCTAGAAAAGCCTTATTACTCGGTTTAAATGCCTTTATAATCCCATTATTGAATTTATTTTGAATTTTTTTTAAATTTTTTGATTAAAACAGATTGTAATTGATTGTTTGCCTCGGGAAACGTGGAGCGAAAGCCATCCATTGTCAAGAAAAGTTCATTTATAGTCACTCATGCCTAGAAAAGCCTTATTACTCGGTTTAAATGCCTTTATAATCCCATTATTGAATTTATTTTGAATTGTTTTTACATTTTTTGATTAAAACAGATTGTAATTGATTGTTTGCCTCGGGAAACATGGAGCGAAAGCCATCCATTGTCAAGAAAAGTTCATTTATAGTCACTCATGCCTAGAAAAGCCTTATTACTCGGTTTAAATGCCTTTATAATCCCATTAATGAATTTATTTTGAATTTTTTTTTTACATTTTTTGATTAAAACATATTGTAATTGAATGTTTACCTCTAGAAACATGGAGCAAAAGCCATCCATTGTCAAGAAAAGTTCATTTATAGTCACTCAAGCCTAGAAAAGCCTTATTACTCAGTTTAAATGCCTTTATAATCCCATTATTGAATTTATTTTGAATTTTTTTTACATTTTTTGATTAAAACAGATTGTAATTGATTGTTTGCCTCGGGAAACGTGGAGCGAAAGCCATCCATTGTAAAGAAAAGTTCATTTATAGTCACTCATGCCTAGAAAAGCCTTATTACTCGGTTTAAATGCCTCTATAATCCCATTATTTAATTTATTTTGAATTGTTTTTACATTTTTTTATTAAAACAGATTGTAATTGATTGTTTGCCTCGGGAAACGTGGAACGAAAGCCATCCATTGTCAAGAAAAGATCATTTATAGTCACTCATGCCTAGAAAAGCCTTATTACTCGGTTTAAATGCCTTTATAATCCCATTATTGAATTTATTTTGAATATTTTTTACATTTTTTGATTAAAACAGATTGTAATTGATTGTTTGCCTCGGGAAACGTGGAGCGAAAGCCATCCATTGTCAAGAAAAGTTCATTTATAGTCAATCAAGCCTAGAAAAGCCTTATTACTCGGTTTAAATGCCTTTATAATCCCATTATTGAATTTATTTTGAATTGTTTTTACATTTTTTGATTAAAACAGATTGTAATTGATTGTTTGCCTCGGGAAACGTGGAGCGAAAGCCATCCATTGTCAAGAAAAGATCATTTATAGTCACTCACGCCTAGAAAAGCCTTATTACTCGGTTTAAATGCCTTTATAATCCCATTATTGAATTTATTTTGAATTTTTTTTAAATTTTTTGATTAAAACAGATTGTAATTGATTGTTTGCCTCGGGAAACGTGGAGCGAAAGCCATCCATTGTCAAGAAAAGTTCATTTATAGTCACTCATGCCTAGAAAAGCCTTATTACTCGGTTTAAATGACTTTATAATCCCATTATTGAATTTATTTTGAATTGTTTTTACATTTTTTGATTAAAACAGATTGTAATTGATTGTTTACCTCGGGAAACGTGGAGCGAAAGCCATCCATTGTCAAGAAAAGTTCATTTATAGTCACTCATGCCTAGAAAAGCCTTATTACTCGGTTTAAATGCCTTTATAATCCCATTAATGAATTTATTTTGAATTTTTTTTTTACATTTTTTGATTAAAACATATTGTAATTGAATGTTTACCTCTAGAAACATGGAGCAAAAGCCATCCATTGTCAAGAAAAGTTCATTTATAGTCAATCAAGCCTAGAAAAGCCTTATTACTCGGTTTAAATGCCTTTATAATCCCATTATTGAATTTTTTTTGAATTGTTTTTACATTTTTTGATTAAAACAGATTGTTATTGATTGTTTGCCTCGGGAAACGTGGAGCGAAAGCCATCCATTGTCAAGAAAAGATCATTTATAGTCACTCATGCCTAGAAAAGCCTTATTACTCGGTTTAAATGCCTTTATAATCCCATTATTGAATTTATTTTGAATTTTTTTTACATTTTTTGATTAAAACATATTGTAATTGAATGTTGACCTCTAGAAACATGGAGCAAAAGCCATCCATTGTCAAGAAAAGTTCATTTATAGTCACTCAAGCCTAGAAAAGCCTTATTACTCAGTTTAAATGCCTTTATAATCCCATTATTGAATTTATTCTGAATTTTTTTTACATTTTTTGATTAAAACAGATTGTAATTGATTGTTTGCCTCGGGAAACGTGGAGCGAAAGCCATCCATTGTCAAGAAAAGATCATTTATAGTCACTCATGCCTAGAAAAGCCTTATTACTCGGTTTAAATGCCTTTATAATCCCATTATTGAATTTATTTTGAATTTTTTTACATTTTTTGATTAAAACAGATTGTAATTGATTGTTTGCCTCGGGAAACGTGGAGCGAAAGCCATCCATTGTCAAGAAAAGATCATTTATAGTCACTCATGCCTAGAAAAGGCTTATTACTCGGTTTAAATGCCTTTGTAACCCCATAATTGAATTTATTTTGAATTTTTTATTAAAACATATTGTAATTGATTGTTTACCTCGGGAAACTTGGAGCAAAAGCCATCCATTGTCAAGAAAAGTTCATTTATAGTCACTCAAGCCTAGAAAAGCCTTATTACTCGGTTTAAATGCCTTTATAACCCCATAATTGAATTTATTTTGATTTTTTTTTACATTTTTTAATTAAAACATATTATAATTGATTGTTTGCCTCGGGAAACGTGGAGCGAAAGCCATCCATTGTCATGAAAAGATCATTTATAGTCACTCATGCCTAGAAAAGCCTTATTACTCGGTTTAAATGCCTTTATAACCCCATAATTGAATTTATTTTCAATTTTTTTTACATTTTTTTATTAAAACAGATTGTAATTGATTGTTTACCTCGGGAAACTTGGAGCGAAAGCCATCCATTGTCAAGAAAAGTTCATATATAGTCACTCAAGCCTAGAAAATCCTTATTACTCGGTTTAAATGCCTTTATAATCTCATTATTGAATTTATTTTGAATTGTTTTTACATTTTTTGATTAAAACAGATTGTAATTGATTGTTTGCCTCGGGAAACGTGGAGCGAAAGCGATCCATTGTCAAGAAAAGTTCATTTACAGTCACTCATGCCTAGAAAAGCCTTATTACTCGGTTTAAATGCCTTTATAATCCCATTATTGAATTTATTTTGAATTGTTTTTACATTTTTTGATTAAAACAGATTGTAATTGATTGTTTGCCTCGGGAAACGTGGAGCGAAAGCTATCCATGGTCAAGAAAAGTTCATTTATAGTCACTCATTCCTAGAAAAGCCTTATTACACGGTTTAAATGCATTTATAATCCCATTATTGAATTTATTTTGAATTTTTTTTACATTTTTTGATTAAAACATACTGTAATTGAATGTTTACCTCTAGAAACATGGAGCAAAAGCTATCCATTGTCAAGAAAAGTTCATTTATAGTCAATCAAGCCTAGAAAAGCCTTATTACTCGGTTTAAATGCCTTTATAATCCCATTATTGAATTTTTTTGAATTGGTTTTACATTTTTTGATTAAAACAGATTGTAATTGATTGTTTGCCTCGGGAAACGTGGAGCGAAAGCCATCCATTGTCAAGAAAAGTTCATTTATAGTCACTCATGCCTAGAAAAGCCTTATTACTCGGTTTAAATGCCTTTATAATCCCATTATTGAATTTATTTTGAATTGTTTTTACATTTTTTGATTAAAACATATTGTAATTGATTGTTTGCCTCGGGAAACGTGGAGCGAAAGCCATCCATTGTCAAGAAAAGTTCATTTATAGTCAATCAAGCCTAGAAAAGCCTTATTACTCGGTTTAAATGCCTTTATAATCCCATTATTGAATTTATTTTGAATTGTTTTTACATTTTTTGATTAAAACAGATTGTAATTGATTGTTTGCCTCGGGAAACGTGGAGCGAAAGCCATCCATTGTCAAGAAAAGATCATTTATAGTCACTCATGCCTAGAAAAGCCTTATTACTCGGTTTAAATGCCTTTATAATCCCATTATTGAATTTATTTTGAATTTTTTTAAAATTTTTTGATTAAAACAGATTGTAATTGATTGTTTACCTCGGGAAACGTGGAGCGAAAGCCATCCATTGTCAAGAAAAGTTCATTTATAGTCACTCATGCCTAGAAAAGCCTTATTACTCGGTTTAAATGCCTTTATAATCCCATTATTGAATTTATTTTGAATTGTTTTTACATTTTTTGATTAAAACAGATTGTAATTGATTGTTTGCCTCGGGAAACGTGGAGCGAAAGCCATCCATTGTCAAGAAAAGTTCATTTATAGTCACTCATGCCTAGAAAAGCCTTATTACTCGGTTTAAATGCCTTTATAATCCCATTATTGAATTTATTTTGAATTTTTTTTTTACATTTTTTGATTAAAACATATTGTAATTGAATGTTTACCTCTAGAAACATGGAGCAAAAGCCATCCATTGTCAAGAAAAGTTCATTTATAGTCACTCAAGCCTAGAAAAGCCTTATTACTCAGTTTAAATGCCTTTATAATCCCATTATTGAATTTATTTTGAATTTTTTTTACATTTTTTGATTAAAACAGATTGTAATTGATTGTTTGCCTCGGGAAACGTGGAGCGAAAGCGATCCATTGTCAAGAAAAGTTCATTTACAGTCACTCATGCCTAGAAAAGCCTTATTACTCGGTTTAAATGGCTTTATAATCTCATTATTGAATTTATTTTGAATTGTTTTTACATTTTTTGATTAAAACAGATTGTAATTGATTGTTTACCTCGGGAAACGTGGAGCGAAAGCCATCCATTGTCAAGAAAAGTTCATTTATAGTCACTCATGCCTAGAAAAGCCTTATTACTCGGTTTAAATGCCTTTATAATCCCATTAATGAATTTATTTTGAATTTTTTTTTTACATTTTTTGATTAAAACATATTGTAATTGAATGTTTACCTCTAGAAACATGGAGCAAAAGCCATCCATTGTCAAGAAAAGTTCATTTATAGTCAATCAAGCCTAGAAAAGCCTTATTACTCGGTTTAAATGCCTTTATAATCCCATTATTGAATTTTTTTTGAATTGTTTTTACATTTTTTGATTAAAACAGATTGTTATTGATTGTTTGCCTCGGGAAACGTGGAGCGAAAGCCATCCATTGTCAAGAAAAGATCATTTATAGTCACTCATGCCTAGAAAAGCCTTATTACTCAGTTTAAATGCCTTTATAATCCCATTATTGAATTTATTTTGAATTTTTTTTACATTTTTTGATTAAAACATATTGTAACTGAATGTTGACCTCTAGAAACATGGAGCAAAAGCCATCCATTGTCAAGAAAAGTTCATTTATAGTCACTCAAGCCTAGAAAAGCCTTATTACTCAGTTTAAATGCCTTTATAATCCCATTATTGAATTTATTTTGAATTTTTTTTACATTTTTTGATTAAAACAGATTGTAATTGATTGTTTGCCTCGGGAAACGTGGAGCGAAAGCCATCCATTGTCAAGAAAAGATCATTTATAGTCACTCATGCCTAGAAAAGCCTTATTACTCGGTTTAAATGCCTTTATAACCCCATAATTGAATTTATTTTGAATTTTTTTTGCATTTTTTTATTAAAACAGATTGTAATTGATTGTTTGCCTCGGGAAACGTGGATCGAAAGCCATCCATTGTCAAGAAAAGAACATTTATAGTCACTCATGCCTAGAAAAGCCTTATTACTCGGTTTAAATGCCTTTATAATCCCATTATTGAATTTATTTTGAATTTTTTTTACATTTTTTGATTAAAACAGATTGTAATTGATTGTTTGCCTCGGGAAACGTGGAGCGAAAGCCATCCATTGTCAAGAAAAGATCATTTATAGTCACTCATGCCTAGAAAAGGCTTATTACTCGGTTTAAATGCCTTTGTAACCCCATAATTGAATTTATTTTGAATTTTTTTTGCATTTTTTTATTAAAACATATTGTAATTGATTGTTTACCTCGGGAAACTTGGAGCAAAAGCCATCCATTGTCAAGAAAAGTTCATTTATAGTCACTCAAGCCTAGAAAAGCCTTATTACTCGGTTTAAATGCCTTTATAACCCCATAATTGAATTTATTTTGATTTTTTTTTACATTTTTTGATTTAAACATATTATAATTGATTGTTTGCCTCGGGAAACGTGGAGCGAAAGCCATCCATTGTCATGAAAAGATCATTTATAGTCACTCATGCCTAGAAAAGCCTTATTACTCGGTTTAAATGCCTTTATAACCCCATAATTGAATTTATTTTCAATTTTTTTTACATTTTTTTATTAAAACAGATTGTAATTGATTGTTTACCTCGGGAAACTTGGAGCGAAAGCCATCCATTGTCAAGAAAAGTTCATATATAGTCACTCAAGCCTAGAAAATCCTTATTACTCGGTTTAAATGCCTTTATAATCTCATTATTGAATTTATTTTGAATTGTTTTTACATTTTTTGATTAAAACAGATTGTAATTGATTGTTTACCTCGGGAAACGTGGAGCGAAAGCGATCCATTGTCAAGAAAAGTTCATTTACAGTCACTCATGCCTAGAAAAGCCTTATTACTCGGTTTAAATGCCTTTATAATCCCATTATTGAATTTATTTTGAATTGTTTTTACATTTTTTGATTAAAACAGATTGTAATTGATTGTTTGCCTCTGGAAACGTGGAGCGAAAGCTATCCATGGTCAAGAAAAGTTCATTTATAGTCACTCATTCCTAGAAAAGCCTTATTACACGGTTTAAATGCATTTATAATCCCATTATTGAATTTATTTTGAATTTTTTTTACATTTTTTGATTAAAACATACTGTAATTGAATGTTTACCTCTAGAAACATGGAGCAAAAGCCATCCATTGTCAAGAAAAGTTCATTTATAGTCAATCAAGCCTAGAAAAGCCTTATTACTCGGTTTAAATGCCTTTATAATCCCATTATTGAATTTTTTTGAATTGGTTTTACATTTTTTGATTAAAACAGATTGTAATTGATTGTTTGCCTCAGGAAACGTGGAGCGAAAGCCATCCATTGTCAAGAAAAGATCATTTATAGTCACTCATGCCTAGAAAAGCCTTATTACTCGGTTTAAATGCCTTTATAATCCCATTATTGAATTTATTTTGAATTTTTTTAAAATTTTTTGATTAAAACAGATTGTAATTGATTGTTTGCCTCGGGAAACGTGGAGCGAAAGCCATCCATTGTCAAGAAAAGTTCATTTATAGTCACTCATGCCTAGAAAAGCCTTATTACTCGGTTTAAATGCCTTTATAATCCCATTATTGAATTTATTTTGAATTGTTTTTACATTTTTTGATTAAAACAGATTGTAATTGATTGTTTGCCTCGGGAAACGTGGAGCGAAAGCCATCCATTGTCAAGAAAAGTTCATTTATAGTCACTCATGCCTAGAAAAGCCTTATTACTCGGTTTAAATGCCTTTATAATCCCATTATTGAATTTATTTTGAATTTTTTTTTTACATTTTTTGATTAAAACATATTGTAATTGAATGTTTACCTCTAGAAACATGGAGCAAAAGCCATCCATTGTCAAGAAAAGTTCATTTATAGTCACTCAAGCCTAGAAAAGCCTTATTACTCAGTTTAAATGCGTTTATAATCCCATTATTGAATTTATTTTGAATTTTTTTTACATTTTTTTATTAAAACAGATTGTAATTGATTGTTTGCCTCGGGAAACGTGGAGCGAAAGCCATCCATTGTAAAGAAAAGATCATTTATAGTCACTCATGCCTAGAAAAGCCTTATTACTCGGTTTAAATGCCTTTATAACCCCATAATTGAATTTGTTTTCAATTTTTTTTACATTTTTTTATTAAAACAGATTGTAATTGATTGTTTACCTCGGGAAACATGGAGCAAAAGCCATCCATTGCCAAGAAAAGTTCATTTATAGTCACTCAAGCCTAGAAAAGCCTTATTACTCGGTTTAAATGCCTTTATAATCCCATTATTGAATTTATTTTGAATTGTTTTTACATTTTTTGATTAAAACAGATTGTAACTGATTGTTTGCCTCGAAAAACGTGGAGCGAAAGCCATCCATTGTCATGAAAAGTTCATTTATAGTCACTCATGCCTAGAAAAGCCTTATTACTCGGTTTAAATGCCTTTATAATCCCATTATTGAATTTATTTTGAATGTTTTTTACATTTTTTGATTAAATCAGATTGCTATTGATTGTTTGCCTCGAGAAACGTGGAGCGAAAGCCATCTATTATCAACAAAAGTTCATTTATAGTCACTCATGCCTAGAAAAGCTTTGTTACTCGGTTTAAATGCCTTTATAATCCCATTATTGAGTTTATTTTGAATTTTTTTTACATTTTTTGATTAAAACAGATTGTAATTGATTGTTTACCTCGGGAAAGTTGGAGCGAAAGCCATCCATTGTCAAGAAAAGTTCATTTATAGTCACTCAAGCCTAGAAAAGCCGTATTACTCGGTTTAAATGCCTTTATAATCCCATTATTGAGTTTATTTTGAATTTTTTTTACATTTTTTGATTAAAACAGATTGTACTTGATTGTTTACCTCGGGAAACTTGGAGCGAAAGCCATCCATTGTCAAGAAAAGTTCATATATAGTAACTCAAGCCTAGAAAAGCCTTATTACTTGGTTTAAATGCCTTTATAATC
Organism: Theobroma cacao; assembly: GCF_053813885.1. Classification (NCBI taxonomy): domain Eukaryota; kingdom Viridiplantae; phylum Streptophyta; class Magnoliopsida; order Malvales; family Malvaceae; genus Theobroma; species Theobroma cacao. Next base: position 12,764,457 of record NC_142644.1, on the reverse strand, counting down.
TCACTATTGAATTTATTTTAAATTGTTTTTACATTTTTTGATTAAAACAGATTGTAATTGATTGTTTGCCTCGGGAAACGTGGAGCGAAAGCCATCCATTGTCAAGAAAAGTTCATTTATAGTCACTCATGCCTAGAAAAGCCTTATTACTCGGTTTAAATGCCTTTATAATCCCATTATTGAGTTTATTTTGAATTTTTTTTACATTTTTTGATTAAAACAGATTGTAATTGATTGTTTACCTCGGGAAACTTGGAGCGAAAGCCATCCATTGTCAAGAAAAGTTCATTTATAGTCACTCAAGCCTAGAAAAGCCGTATTACTCGGTTTAAATGCCTTTATAATCCCATTATTGAGTTTATTTTGAATTTTTTTTTACATTTTTTGATTAAAACAGATTGTAATTGATTGTTTACCTCGGGAAACTTAGAGCGAAAGCCATCCATTGTCAAGAAAGGTTCATATATAGTCACTCAAGCCTAGAAAAGCCTTATTACTCGGTTTAAATGCCTTTATAATCTCATTATTGAATTTATTTTGAATTGTTTTTACATTTTTTGATTAAAACAGATTGTAATTGATTGTTTGCCTCGGGAAACGTGGAGCGAAAGCCATCCATTGTCAAGAAAAGTTCATTTATAGTCACTCAAGCCTAGAAAAGCCGTATTACTCGGTTTAAATGCCTTTATAATCCCATTATTGAGTTTATTTTGAATTTTTTTTACATTTTTTGATTAAAACAGATTGTACTTGATTGTTTACCTCGGGAAACTTGGAGCGAAAGCCATCCATTGTCAAGAAAAGTTCATATATAGTCACTCAAGCCTAGAAAAGCCTTATTACTTGGTTTAAATGCCTTTATAATCTCACTATTGAATTTAGTTTAAATTGTTTTTACATTTTTTGATTAAAACAGATTGTAATTGATTGTTTGCCTCGGGAAACGTGGAGCGAAAGCCATCCATTGTCAAGAAAAGTTCATTTATAGTCACTCATGCCTAGAAAAGCCTTATTACTCGGTTTAAATGCCTTTATAATACCATTATTGAATTTATTTTGAATTGTTTTTACATTTTTTGATTAAAACAGATTGTAATTGATTGTTTGCCTCGGGAAACGTGGAGCGAAAGCCATCCATTGTCAAGAAAAGATCATTTACAGTCACTCATGCCTAGAAAAGCCTTATTACTCGGTTTAAATGGCTTTATAATCCCATTATTGAATTTATTTTGAATTGTTTTTACATTTTTTGATTAAAACAGATTGTAATTGATTGTTTACCTCGGGAAACGTGGAGCGAAAGCCATCCATTGTCAAGAAAAGTTCATTTATAGTCACTCATGCCTAGAAAAGCCTTATTACTCGGTTTAAATGCCTTTATAATCCCATTAATGAATTTATTTTGAATTTTTTTTTTACATTTTTTGATTAAAACATATTGTAATTGAATGTTTACCTCTAGAAACATGGAGCAAAAGCCATCCATTGTCAAGAAAAGTTCATTTATAGTCAATCAAGCCTAGAAAAGCCTTATTACTCGGTTTAAATGCCTTTATAATCCCATTATTGAATTTTTTTTGAATTGTTTTTACATTTTTTGATTAAAACAGATTGTTATTGATTGTTTGCCTCGGGAAACGTGGAGCGAAAGCCATCCATTGTCAAGAAAAGATCATTTATAGTCACTCATGCCTAGAAAAGCCTTATTACTCGGTTTAAATGCCTTTATAATCCCATTATTGAATTTATTTTGAATTTTTTTTACATTTTTTGATTAAAACATATTGTAACTGAATGTTGACCTCTAGAAACATGGAGCAAAAGCCATCCATTGTCAAGAAAAGTTCATTTATAGTCACTCAAGCCTAGAAAAGCCTTATTACTCAGTTTAAATGCCTTTATAATCCCATTATTGAATTTATTTTGAATTTTTTTTACATTTTTTGATTAAAACAGATTGTAATTGATTGTTTGCCTCGGGAAACGTGGAGCGAAAGCCATCCATTGTCAAGAAAAGATCATTTATAGTCACTCATGCCTAGAAAAGCCTTATTACTCGGTTTAAATGCCTTTATAACCCCATAATTGAATTTATTTTGAATTTTTTTTGCATTTTTTTATTAAAACAGATTGTAATTGATTGTTTGCCTCGGGAAACGTGGATCGAAAGCCATCCATTGTCAAGAAAAGAACATTTATAGTCACTCATGCCTAGAAAAGCCTTATTACTCGGTTTAAATGCCTTTATAATCCCATTATTGAATTTATTTTGAATTTTTTTTACATTTTTTGATTAAAACAGATTGTAATTGATTGTTTGCCTCGGGAAACGTGGAGCGAAAGCCATCCATTGTCAAGAAAAGATCATTTATAGTCACTCATGCCTAGAAAAGGCTTATTACTCGGTTTAAATGCCTTTGTAACCCCATAATTGAATTTATTTTGAATTTTTTTTGCATTTTTTTATTAAAACATATTGTAATTGATTGTTTACCTCGGGAAACTTGGAGCAAAAGCCATCCATTGTCAAGAAAAGTTCATTTATAGTCACTCAAGCCTAGAAAAGCCTTATTACTCGGTTTAAATGCCTTTATAACCCCATAATTGAATTTATTTTGATTTTTTTTTACATTTTTTGATTTAAACATATTATAATTGATTGTTTGCCTCGGGAAACGTGGAGCGAAAGCCATCCATTGTCATGAAAAGATCATTTATAGTCACTCATGCCTAGAAAAGCCTTATTACTCGGTTTAAATGCCTTTATAACCCCATAATTGAATTTATTTTCAATTTTTTTTACATTTTTTTATTAAAACAGATTGTAATTGATTGTTTACCTCGGGAAACTTGGAGCGAAAGCCATCCATTGTCAAGAAAAGTTCATATATAGTCACTCAAGCCTAGAAAATCCTTATTACTCGGTTTAAATGCCTTTATAATCTCATTATTGAATTTATTTTGAATTGTTTTTACATTTTTTGATTAAAACAGATTGTAATTGATTGTTTACCTCGGGAAACGTGGAGCGAAAGCGATCCATTGTCAAGAAAAGTTCATTTACAGTCACTCATGCCTAGAAAAGCCTTATTACTCGGTTTAAATGCCTTTATAATCCCATTATTGAATTTATTTTGAATTGTTTTTACATTTTTTGATTAAAACAGATTGTAATTGATTGTTTGCCTCTGGAAACGTGGAGCGAAAGCTATCCATGGTCAAGAAAAGTTCATTTATAGTCACTCATTCCTAGAAAAGCCTTATTACACGGTTTAAATGCATTTATAATCCCATTATTGAATTTATTTTGAATTTTTTTTACATTTTTTGATTAAAACATACTGTAATTGAATGTTTACCTCTAGAAACATGGAGCAAAAGCCATCCATTGTCAAGAAAAGTTCATTTATAGTCAATCAAGCCTAGAAAAGCCTTATTACTCGGTTTAAATGCCTTTATAATCCCATTATTGAATTTTTTTGAATTGGTTTTACATTTTTTGATTAAAACAGATTGTAATTGATTGTTTGCCTCAGGAAACGTGGAGCGAAAGCCATCCATTGTCAAGAAAAGATCATTTATAGTCACTCATGCCTAGAAAAGCCTTATTACTCGGTTTAAATGCCTTTATAATCCCATTATTGAATTTATTTTGAATTTTTTTAAAATTTTTTGATTAAAACAGATTGTAATTGATTGTTTGCCTCGGGAAACGTGGAGCGAAAGCCATCCATTGTCAAGAAAAGTTCATTTATAGTCACTCATGCCTAGAAAAGCCTTATTACTCGGTTTAAATGCCTTTATAATCCCATTATTGAATTTATTTTGAATTGTTTTTACATTTTTTGATTAAAACAGATTGTAATTGATTGTTTGCCTCGGGAAACGTGGAGCGAAAGCCATCCATTGTCAAGAAAAGTTCATTTATAGTCACTCATGCCTAGAAAAGCCTTATTACTCGGTTTAAATGCCTTTATAATCCCATTATTGAATTTATTTTGAATTTTTTTTTTACATTTTTTGATTAAAACATATTGTAATTGAATGTTTACCTCTAGAAACATGGAGCAAAAGCCATCCATTGTCAAGAAAAGTTCATTTATAGTCACTCAAGCCTAGAAAAGCCTTATTACTCAGTTTAAATGCGTTTATAATCCCATTATTGAATTTATTTTGAATTTTTTTTACATTTTTTTATTAAAACAGATTGTAATTGATTGTTTGCCTCGGGAAACGTGGAGCGAAAGCCATCCATTGTAAAGAAAAGATCATTTATAGTCACTCATGCCTAGAAAAGCCTTATTACTCGGTTTAAATGCCTTTATAACCCCATAATTGAATTTGTTTTCAATTTTTTTTACATTTTTTTATTAAAACAGATTGTAATTGATTGTTTACCTCGGGAAACATGGAGCAAAAGCCATCCATTGCCAAGAAAAGTTCATTTATAGTCACTCAAGCCTAGAAAAGCCTTATTACTCGGTTTAAATGCCTTTATAATCCCATTATTGAATTTATTTTGAATTGTTTTTACATTTTTTGATTAAAACAGATTGTAACTGATTGTTTGCCTAGGGAAACGTGGAGCGAAAGCCATCCATTGTCATGAAAAGTTCATTTATAGTCACTCATGCCTAGAAAAGCCTTATTACTCGGTTTAAATGCCTTTATAATCCCATTATTGAATTTATTTTGAATGTTTTTTACATTTTTTGATTAAATCAGATTGCTATTGATTGTTTGCCTCGAGAAACGTGGAGCGAAAGCCATCTATTATCAACAAAAGTTCATTTATAGTCACTCATGCCTAGAAAAGCTTTGTTACTCGGTTTAAATGCCTTTATAATCCCATTATTGAGTTTATTTTGAATTTTTTTTACATTTTTTGATTAAAACAGATTGTAATTGATTGTTTACCTCGGGAAAGTTGGAGCGAAAGCCATCCATTGTCAAGAAAAGTTCATTTATAGTCACTCAAGCCTAGAAAAGCCGTATTACTCGGTTTAAATGCCTTTATAATCCCATTATTGAGTTTATTTTGAATTTTTTTTACATTTTTTGATTAAAACAGATTGTACTTGATTGTTTACCTCGGGAAACTTGGAGCGAAAGCCATCCATTGTCAAGAAAAGTTCATATATAGTAACTCAAGCCTAGAAAAGCCTTATTACTTGGTTTAAATGCCTTTATAATCTCACTATTGAATTTATTTTAAATTGTTTTTACATTTTTTGATTAAAACAGATTGTAATTGATTGTTTGCCTCGGGAAACGTGGAGCGAAAGCCATCCATTGTCAAGAAAAGTTCATTTATAGTCACTCATGCCTAGAAAAGCCTTATTACTCGGTTTAAATGCCTTTATAATCCCATTATTGAGTTTATTTTGAATTTTTTTTACATTTTTTGATTAAAACAGATTGTAATTGATTGTTTACCTCGGGAAACTTGGAGCGAAAGCCATCCATTGTCAAGAAAAGTTCATTTATAGTCACTCAAGCCTAGAAAAGCCGTATTACTCGGTTTAAATGCCTTTATAATCCCATTATTGAGTTTATTTTGAATTTTTTTTTACATTTTTTGATTAAAACAGATTGTAATTGATTGTTTACCTCGGGAAACTTAGAGCGAAAGCCATCCATTGTCAAGAAAGGTTCATATATAGTCACTCAAGCCTAGAAAAGCCTTATTACTCGGTTTAAATGCCTTTATAATCTCATTATTGAATTTATTTTGAATTGTTTTTACATTTTTTGATTAAAACAGATTGTAATTGATTGTTTGCCTCGGGAAACGTGGAGCGAAAGCCATCCATTGTCAAGAAAAGTTCATTTATAGTCACTCAAGCCTAGAAAAGCCGTATTACTCGGTTTAAATGCCTTTATAATCCCATTATTGAGTTTATTTTGAATTTTTTTTACATTTTTTGATTAAAACAGATTGTACTTGATTGTTTACCTCGGGAAACTTGGAGCGAAAGCCATCCATTGTCAAGAAAAGTTCATATATAGTCACTCAAGCCTAGAAAAGCCTTATTACTTGGTTTAAATGCCTTTATAATCTCACTATTGAATTTAGTTTAAATTGTTTTTACATTTTTTGATTAAAACAGATTGTAATTGATTGTTTGCCTCGGGAAACGTGGAGCGAAAGCCATCCATTGTCAAGAAAAGTTCATTTATAGTCACTCATGCCTAGAAAAGCCTTATTACTCGGTTTAAATGCCTTTATAATACCATTATTGAATTTATTTTGAATTGTTTTTACATTTTTTGATTAAAACAGATTGTAATTGATTGTTTGCCTCGGGAAACGTGGAGCGAAAGCCATCCATTGTCAAGAAAAGATCATTTATAGTCACTCATGCCTAGAAAAGCCTTATTACTCGGTTTAAATGCCTTTATAATCCCATTATTGAATTTATTTTGAATTTTTTTTAAATTTTTTGATTAAAACAGATTGTAATTGATTGTTTGCCTCGGGAAACGTGGAGCGAAAGCCATCCATTGTCAAGAAAAGTTCATTTATAGTCACTCATGCCTAGAAAAGCCTTATTACTCGGTTTAAATGCCTTTATAATCCCATTATTGAATTTATTTTGAATTGTTTTTACATTTTTTGATTAAAACAGATTGTAATTGATTGTTTGCCTCGGGAAACGTGGAGCGAAAGCCATCCATTGTCAAGAAAAGTTCATTTATAGTCACTCATGCCTAGAAAAGCCTTATTACTCGGTTTAAATGCCTTTATAATCCCATTATTGAATTTATTTTGAATTTTTTTTTTACATTTTTTGATTAAAACATATTGTAATTGAATGTTTACCTCTAGAAACATGGAGCAAAAGCCATCCATTGTCAAGAAAAGTTCATTTATAGTCACTCAAGCCTAGAAAAGCCTTATTACTCAGTTTAAATGCGTTTATAATCCCATTATTGAATTTATTTTGAATTTTTTTTACATTTTTTTATTAAAACAGATTGTAATTGATTGTTTGCCTCGGGAAACGTGGAGCGAAAGCCATCCATTGTAAAGAAAAGATCATTTATAGTCACTCATGCCTAGAAAAGCCTTATTACTCGGTTTAAATGCCTTTATAACCCCATAATTGAATTTGTTTTCAATTTTTTTTTCATTTTTTTATTAAAACAGATTGTAATTGATTGTTTACCTCGGGAAACATGGAGCAAAAGCCATCCATTGCCAAGAAAAGTTCATTTATAGTCACTCAAGCCTAGAAAAGCCTTATTACTCGGTTTAAATGCCTTTATAATCCCATTATTGAATTTATTTTGAATTGTTTTTACATTTTTTGATTAAAACAGATTGTAACTGATTGTTTGCCTCGGGAAACGTGGAGCGAAAGCCATCCATTGTCATGAAAAGTTCATTTATAGTCACTCATGCCTAGAAAAGCCTTATTACTCGGTTTAAATGCCTTTATAATCCCATTATTGAATTTATTTTGAATGTTTTTTACATTTTTTGATTAAAACAGATTGCTATTGATTGTTTGCCTCGAGAAACGTGGAGCGAAAGCCATCCATTATCAACAAAAGTTCATTTATAGTCACTCATGCCTAGAAAAGCTTTGTTACTCGGTTTAAATGCCTTTATAATCCCATTATTGAGTTTATTTTGAATTTTTTTTACATTTTTTGATTAAAACAGATTGTAATTGATTGTTTACCTCGGGAAACTTGGAGCGAAAGCCATCCATTGTCAAGAAAAGTTCATTTATAGTCACTCAAGCCTAGAAAAGCCGTATTACTCGGTTTAAATGCCTTTATAATCCCATTATTGAGTTTATTTTGAATTTTTTTTACATTTTTTGATTAAAACAGATTGTACTTGATTGTTTACCTCGGGAAACTTGGAGCGAAAGCCATCCATTGTCAAGAAAAGTTCATATATAGTCACTCAAGCCTAGAAAAGCCTTATTACTTGGTTTAAATGCCTTTATAATCTCACTATTGAATTTATTTTAAATTGTTTTTACATTTTTTGATTAAAACAGATTGTAATTTATTGTTTGCCTCGGGAAACGTGGAGCGAAAGCCATCCATTGTCAAGAAAAGTTCATTTATAGTCACTCATGCCTAGAAAAGCCTTATTACTCGGTTTAAATGCCTTTATAATCCCATTATTGAATTTATTTTGAATTGTTTTTACATTTTTTGATTAAAACAGATTGTAATTGATTGTTTGCCTCGGGAAACGTGGAGCGAAAGCCATCCATTGTCAAGAAAAGTTCATTTATAGTCACTCATGCCTAGAAAAGCCTTATTACTCGGTTTAAATGCCTTTATAATCCCATTATTGAATTTATTTTGAATTTTTTTTACATTTTTTGATTAAAACAGATTGTAATTAATTGTTTGCCTCAGGAAACGTGGAGCGAAAGCCATCCATTGTCAAGAAAAGTTCATTTATAGTCACTCACGCCTAGAAAAGCCTTATTACTCGGTTTAAATGCCTTTATAATCCCATTATTGAATTTATTTTGAATTTTTTTTATATTTTTTGATTAAAACAGATTGTAATTGATTGTTTGCCTCGGGAAACGTGGAGCGAAAGCCATCCATTGTCAAGAAAAGTTCATTTATAGTCACTCATGCCTAGAAAAGCCTTATTACTCGGTTTAAATGCCTTTATAATCCCATTAATGAATTTATTTTGAATTTTTTTTTTACATTTTTTGATTAAAACATATTGTAATTGAATGTTTACCTCTAGAAACATGGAGCAAAAGCCATCCATTGTCAAGAAAAGTTCATTTATAGTCACTCAAGCCTAGAAAAGCCTTATTACTCAGTTTAAATGCCTTTATAATCCCATTATTGAATTTATTTTGAATTTTTTTTACATTTTTTGATTAAAACAGATTGTAATTGATTGTTTGCCTCGGGAAACGTGGAGCGAAAGCCATCCATTGTAAAGAAAAGTTCATTTATAGTCACTCATGCCTAGAAAAGCCTTATTACTCGGTTTAAATGCCTTTATAATCCCATTATTTAATTTATTTTGAATTGTTTTTACATTTTTTTATTAAAACAGATTGTAATTGATTGTTTGCCTCGGGAAACATGGAGCGAAAGCCATCCATTGTCAAGAAAAGTTCATTTATAGTCACTCATGCCTAGAAAAGCCTTATTACTCGGTTTAAATGCCTTTATAATCCCATTATTGAATTTATTTTGAATTGTTTTTACATTTTTTGATTAAAACAGATTGTAATTGATTGTTTGCCTCGGGAAACGTGGAGCGAAAGCCATCCATTGTCAAGAAAAGTTCATTTATAGTCAATCAAGCCTAGAAAAGCCTTATTACTCGGTTTAAATGCCTTTATAATCCCATGATTGAATTTATTTTGAATTGTTTTTACATTTTTTGATTAAAACAGATTGTAATTGATTGTTTGCCTCGGGAAACGTGGAGCGAAAGCCATCCATTGTCAAGAAAAGATCATTTATAGTCACTCATGCCTAGAAAAGCCTTATTACTCGGTTTAAATGCCTTTATAATCCCATTATTGAATTTATTTTGAATTGTTTTAAAATTTTTTGATTAAAACAGATTGTAATTGATTGTTTGCCTCGGGAAACGTGGAGCGAAAGCCATCCATTGTCAAGAAAAGTTCATTTATAGTCACTCATGCCTAGAAAAGCCTTATTACTCGGTTTAAATGCCTTTATAATCCCATTATTGAATTTATTTTGAATTGTTTTTACATTTTTTGATTAAAACAGATTGTAATTGATTGTTTGCCTCGGGAAACGTGGAGCGAAAGCCATCCATTGTCAAGAAAAGTTCATTTATAGTCACTCATGCCTAGAAAAGCCTTATTACTCGGTTTAAATGCCTTTATAATCCCATTATTGAATTTATTTTGAATTTTTTTTTTTACATTTTTTGATTAAAACATATTGTAATTGAATGTTTACCTCTAGAAACATGGAGCAAAAGCCATCCATTGTCAAGAAAAGTTCATTTATAGTCACTCAAGCCTAGAAAAGCCTTATTACTCAGTTTAAATGCGTTAATAATCCCATTATTGAATTTATTTTGAATTTTTTTTACATTTTTTTATTAAAACAGATTGTAATTGATTGTTTGCCTCGAGAAACGTGGAGCGAAAGCCATCCATTGTAAAGAAAAGATCATTTATAGTCACTCATGCCTAGAAAAGCCTTATTACTCGGTTTAAATGCCTTTATAACCCCATAATTGAATTTGTTTTCAATTTTTTTTACATTTTTTTATTAAAACAGATTGTAATTGATTGTTTACCTCGGGAAACATGGAGCAAAAGCCATCCATTGCCAAGAAAAGTTCATTTATAGTCACTCAAGCCTAGAAAAGCCTTATTACTCGGTTTAAATGCCTTTATAATCCCATTATTGAATTTATTTTGAATTGTTTTTACATTTTTTGATTAAAACAGATTGTAACTGATTGTTTGCCTCGGGAAACGTGGAGCGAAAGCCATCCATTGTCATGAAAAGTTCATTTATAGTCACTCATGCCTAGAAAAGCCTTATTACTCGGTTTAAATGCCTTTATAATCCCATTATTGAATTTATTTTGAATGTTTTTTACATTTTTTGATTAAAACAGATTGCTATTGATTGTTTGCCTCGAGAAACGTGGAGCGAAAGCCATCCATTATCAACAAAAGTTCATTTATAGTCACTCATGCCTAGAAAAGCTTTGTTACTCGGTTTAAATGCCTTTATAATCCCATTATTGAGTTTATTTTGAATTTTTTTTACATTTTTTGATTAAAACAGATTGTAATTGATTGTTTACCTCGGGAAACTTGAAGCGAAAGCCATCCATTGTCAAGAAAAGTTCATTTATAGTCACTCAAGCCTAGAAAAGCCGTATTACTCGGTTTAAATGCCTTTATAATCCCATTATTGAGTTTATTTTGAATTTTTTTTACATTTTTTGATTAAAACAGATTGTACTTGATTGTTTACCTCGGAAAACTTGGAGCGAAAGCCATCCATTGTCAAGAAAAGTTCATATATAGTCACTCAAGCCTAGAAAAGCCTTATTACTTGGTTTAAATGCCTTTATAATCTCACTATTGAATTTATTTTAAATTGTTTTTACATTTTTTGATTAAAACAGATTGTAATTGATTGTTTGCCTCGGGAAACGTGGAGCGAAAGCCATCCATTGTCAAGAAAAGTTCATTTATAGTCACTCATGCCTAGAAAAGCCTTATTACTCGGTTTAAATGCCTTTATAATCCCATTATTGAATTTATTTTGAATTGTTTTTACATTTTTTGATTAAAACAGATTGTAATTGATTGTTTGCCTCGGGAAACGTGGAGCGAAAGCCATCCATTGTCAAGAAAAGTTCATTTATAGTCACTCATGCCTAGAAAAGCCTTATTACTCGGTTTAAATGCCTTTATAATCCCATTATTGAATTTATTTTCAATTTTTTTTACATTTTTTGATTAAAACAGATTGTAATTAATTGTTTGCCTCGGGAAACGTGGAGCGAAAGCCATCCATTGTCAAGAAAAGTTCATTTATAGTCACTCATGCCTAGAAAAGCCTTATTACTCGGTTTAAATGCCTTTATAATCCCATTATTGAATTTATTTTGAATTTTTTTATATTTTTTGATTAAAACAGATTGTAATTGATTGTTTGCCTCGGGAAACGTGGAGCGAAAGCCATCCATTGTCAAGAAAAGTTCATTTATAGTCACTCATGCCTAGAAAAGCCTTATTACTCGGTTTAAATGCCTTTATAATCCCATTATTGAATTTATTTTGAATGTTTTTTACATTTTTTGATTAAAACAGATTGCTATTGATTGTTTGCCTCGAGAAACGTGGAGCGAAAGCCATCCATTGTCAACAAAAGTTCATTTATAGTCACTCATGCCTAGAAAAGCTTTGTTACTCGGTTTAAATGCCTTTATAATCCCATTATTGAGTTTATTTTGAATTTTTTTTACATTTTTTGATTAAAACAGATTGTAATTGATTGTTTACCTCGGGAAACTTGGAGCGAAAGCCATCCATTGTCAAGAAAAGTTCATTTATAGTCACTCAAGCCTAGAAAAGCCGTATTACTCGGTTTAAATGCCTTTATAATCCCATTATTGAGTTTATTTTGAATTTTTTTTTACATTTTTTGATTAAAACAGATTGTAATTGATTGTTTGCCTCGGGAAACGTGGAGCGAAAGCCATACATTGTCAAGAAAAGTTCATTTATAGTCACTCATGCCTAGAAAAGCCTTATTACTCGGTTTAAATGCCTTTATAATCCCATTATTGAATTTATTTTGAATTTTTTTTACATTTTTTGATTAAAACATATTGTAATAGATTGTTTACCTCTAGAAACATGGAGCAAAAGCCATCCATTGTCAAGAAAAGTTCATTTATAGTCAATCAAGCCAAGAAAAGCCTTATTACTCGGTTTAAATGCCTTTATAATCCCATTATTGAATTTATTTTGAATTGTTTTTACATTTTTTGATTAAAACAGATTGTAATTGATTGTTTGCCTCGGGAAACGTGGAGCGAAAGCCATCCATTGTCAAGAAAAGATCATTTATAGTCACTCATGCCTAGAAAAGCCTTATTACTCGGTTTAAATGCCTTTATAATCCCATTATTGAATTTATTTTGAATGTTTTTTACATTTTTTGATTAAAACAGATTGCTATTGATTGTTTGCCTCGAGAAACGTGGAGCGAAAGCCATCCATTGTCAACAAAAGTTCATTTATAGTCACTCATGCCTAGAAAAGCTTTGTTACTCGGTTTAAATGCCTTTATAATCCCATTATTGAGTTTATTTTGAATTTTTTTTACATTTTTTGATTAAAACAGATTGTAATTGATTGTTTACCTCGGGAAACTTGGAGCGAAAGCCATCCATTGTCAAGAAAAGTTCATTTATAGTCACTCAAGCCTAGAAAAGCCGTATTACTCGGTTTAAATGCCTTTATAATCCCATTATTGAGTTTATTTTGAATTTTTTTTTACATTTTTTGATTAAAACAGATTGTAATTGATTGTTTGCCTCGGGAAACGTGGAGCGAAAGCCATACATTGTCAAGAAAAGTTCATTTATAGTCACTCATGCCTAGAAAAGCCTTATTACTCGGTTTAAATGCCTGTATAATCCCATTATTGAATTTATTTTGAATTTTTTTTACATTTTTTGATTAAAACATATTGTAATAGATTGTTTACCTCTAGAAACATGGAGAAAAAGCCATCCATTGTCAAGAAAAGTTCATTTATAGTCAATCAAGCCTAGAAAAGCCTTATTACTCGGTTTAAATGCCTTTATAATCCCATTATTGAATTTATTTTGAATTGTTTTTACATTTTTTGATTAAAACATATTGTAATTGATTGTTTGCCTCGGGAAACGTGGAGCGAAAGCCATCCATTGTCAAGAAAAGATCATTTATAGTCACTGATGCCTAGAAAAGCCTTATTACTCGGTTTAAATGCCTTTATAATCCCATTATTGAATTTATTTTGTATTTTTTTTAAATTTTTTGATTAAAACAGATTGTAATTGATTGTTTGCCTCGGGAAACGTGGAGCGAAAGCCATCCATTGTCAAGAAAAGTTCATTTATAGTCACTCATGCCTAGAAAAGCCTTATTACTCGGTTTAAATGCCTTTATAATCCCATTATTGAATTTATTTTGAATTGTTTTTACATTTTTTGATTAAAACAGATTGTAATTGATTGTTTGCCTCGGGAAACATGGAGCGAAAGCCATCCATTGTCAAGAAAAGTTCATTTATAGTCACTCATGCCTAGAAACGCCTTATTACTCGGTTTAAATGCCTTTATAATCCCATTAATGAATTTATTTTGAATTTTTTTTTTACATTTTTTGATTAAAACATATTGTAATTGAATGTTTACCTCTAGAAACATGGAGCAAAAGCCATCCATTGTCAAGAAAAGTTCATTTATAGTCACTCAAGCCTAGAAAAGCCTTATTACTCAGTTTAAATGCCTTTATAATCCCATTATTGAATTTATTTTGAATTTTTTTTACATTTTTTGATTAAAACAGATTGTAATTGATTGTTTGCCTCGGGAAACGTGGAGCGAAAGCCATCCATTGTAAAGAAAAGTTCATTTATAGTCACTCATGCCTAGAAAAGCCTTAATACTCGGTTTAAATGCCTTTATAATCCCATTATTTAATTTATTTTGAATTGTTTTTACATTTTTTTATTAAAACAGATTGTAATTGATTGTTTGCCTCGGGAAACATGGAGCGAAAGCCATCCATTGTCAAGAAAAGTTCATTTATAGTCACTCATGCCTAGAAAAGCCTTATTACTCGGTTTAAATGCCTTTATAATCCCATTATTGAATTTATTTTGAATTGTTTTTACATTTTTTGATTAAAACAGATTGTAATTGATTGTTTGCCTCGGGAAACGTGGAGCGAAAGCCATCCATTGTCAAGAAAAGTTCATTTATAGTCAATCAAGCCTAGAAAAGCCTTATTACTCGGTTTAAATGCCTTTATAATCCCATTATTGAATTTATTTTGAATTGTTTTTACATTTTTTGATTAAAACAGATTGTAATTGATTGTTTGCCTCGGGAAACGTGGAGCGAAAGCCATCCATTGTCAAGAAAAGATCATTTATAGTCACTCATGCCTAGAAAAGCCTTATTACTCGGTTTAAATGCCTTTATAATCCCATTATTGAATTTATTTTGAATTTTTTTTAAATTTTTTGATTAAAACAGATTGTAATTGATTGTTTGCCTCGGGAAACGTGGAGCGAAAGCCATCCATTGTCAAGAAAAGTTCATTTATAGTCACTCATGCCTAGAAAAGCCTTATTACTCGGTTTAAATGACTTTATAATCCCATTATTGAATTTATTTTGAATTGTTTTTACATTTTTTGATTAAAACAGATTGTAATTGATTGTTTACCTCGGGAAACGTGGAGCGAAAGCCATCCATTGTCAAGAAAAGTTCATTTATAGTCACTCATGCCTAGAAAAGCCTTATTACTCGGTTTAAATGCCTTTATAATCCCATTAATGAATTTATTTTGAATTTTTTTTTTACATTTTTTGATTAAAACATATTGTAATTGAATGTTTACCTCTAGAAACATGGAGCAAAAGCCATCCATTGTCAAGAAAAGTTCATTTATAGTCAATCAAGCCTAGAAAAGCCTTATTACTCGGTTTAAATGCCTTTATAATCCCATTATTGAATTTTTTTTGAATTGTTTTTACATTTTTTGATTAAAACAGATTGTTATTGATTGTTTGCCTCGGGAAACGTGGAGCGAAAGCCATCCATTGTCAAGAAAAGATCATTTATAGTCACTCATGCCTAGAAAAGCCTTATTACTCGGTTTAAATGCCTTTATAATCCCATTATTGAATTTATTTTGAATTTTTTTTACATTTTTTGATTAAAACATATTGTAATTGAATGTTGACCTCTAGAAACATGGAGCAAAAGCCATCCATTGTCAAGAAAAGTTCATTTATAGTCACTCAAGCCTAGAAAAGCCTTATTACTCAGTTTAAATGCCTTTATAATCCCATTATTGAGTTTATTTTGAATTTTTTTTTACATTTTTTGATTAAAACAGATTGTAATTGATTGTTTGCCTCGGGAAACGTGGAGCGAAAGCCATACATTGTCAAGAAAAGTTCATTTATAGTCACTCATGCCTAGAAAAGCCTTATTACTCGGTTTAAATGCCTGTATAATCCCATTATTGAATTTATTTTGAATTTTTTTTACATTTTTTGATTAAAACATATTGTAATAGATTGTTTACCTCTAGAAACATGGAGAAAAAGCCATCCATTGTCAAGAAAAGTTCATTTATAGTCAATCAAGCCTAGAAAAGCCTTATTACTCGGTTTAAATGCCTTTATAATCCCATTATTGAATTTATTTTGAATTGTTTTTACATTTTTTGATTAAAACATATTGTAATTGATTGTTTGCCTCGGGAAACGTGGAGCGAAAGCCATCCATTGTCAAGAAAAGATCATTTATAGTCACTCATGCCTAGAAAAGCCTTATTACTCGGTTTAAATGCCTTTATAATCCCATAATTGAATTTATTTTGAATTTTTTTTGCATTTTTTTATTAAAACATATTGTAATTGATTGTTTACCTCGGGAAACTTGGAGCAAAAGCCATCCATTGTCAAGAAAAGTTCATTTATAGTCAATCAAGCCTAGAAAAGCCTTATTACTCGGTTTAAATGCCTTTATAATCCCATTATTGAATTTATTTTGAATTGTTTTTACATTTTTTGATTAAAACATATTGTAATTGATTGTTTGCCTCGGGAAACGTGGAGCGAAAGCCATCCATTGTCAAGAAAAGATCATTTATAGTCACTCATGCCTAGAAAAGCCTTATTACTCGGTTTAAATGCCTTTATAATCCCATTATTGAATTTATTTTGTATTTTTTTTAAATTTTTTGATTAAAACAGATTGTAATTGATTGTTTGCCTCGGGAAACGTGGAGCGAAAGCCATCCATTGTCAAGAAAAGTTCATTTATAGTCACTCATGCCTAGAAAAGCCTTATTACTCGGTTTAAATGCCTTTATAATCCCATTATTGAATTTATTTTGAATTGTTTTTACATTTTTTGATTAAAACAGATTGTAATTGATTGTTTGCCTCGGGAAACATGGAGCGAAAGCCATCCATTGTCAAGAAAAGTTCATTTATAGTCACTCATGCCTAGAAAAGCCTTATTACTCGGTTTAAATGCCTTTATAATCCCATTAATGAATTTATTTTGAATTTTTTTTTTACATTTTTTGATTAAAACATATTGTAATTGAATGTTTACCTCTAGAAACATGGAGCAAAAGCCATCCATTGTCAAGAAAAGTTCATTTATAGTCACTCAAGCCTAGAAAAGCCTTATTACTCAGTTTAAATGCCTTTATAATCCCATTATTGAATTTATTTTGAATTTTTTTTACATTTTTTGATTAAAACAGATTGTAATTGATTGTTTGCCTCGGGAAACGTGGAGCGAAAGCCATCCATTGTCAAGAAAAGTTCATTTATAGTCACTCATGCCTAGAAAAGCCTTATTACTCGGTTTAAATGACTTTATAATCCCATTATTAAATTTATTTTGAATTGTTTTTACATTTTTTGATTAAAATAGATTGTAATTGATTGTTTACCTCGGGAAACGTGGAGCGAAAGCCATCCATTGTCAAGAAAAGTTCATTTATAGTCACTCATGCCTAGAAAAGCCTTATTACTCGGTTTAAATGCCTTTATAATCCCATTAATGAATTTATTTTGAATTTTTTTTTTACATTTTTTGATTAAAACATATTGTAATTGAATGTTTACCTCTAGAAACATGGAGCAAAAGCCATCCATTGTCAAGAAAAGTTCATTTATAGTCAATCAAGCCTAGAAAAGCCTTATTACTCGGTTTAAATGCCTTTATAATCCCATTATTGAATTTTTTTTGAATTGTTTTTACATTTTTTGATTAAAACAGATTGTTATTGATTGTTTGCCTCGGGAAACGTGGAGCGAAAGCCATCCATTGTCAAGAAAAGATCATTTATAGTCACTCATGCCTAGAAAAGCCTTATTACTCGGTTTAAATGCCTTTATAATCCCATTATTGAATTTATTTTGAATTTTTTTTACATTTTTTGATTAAAACATATTGTAATTGAATGTTGACCTCTAGAAACATGGAGCAAAAGCCATCCATTGTCAAGAAAAGTTCATTTATAGTCACTCAAGCCTAGAAAAGCCTTATTACTCAGTTTAAATGCCTTTATAATCCCATTATTGAATTTATTCTGAATTTTTTTTACATTTTTTGATTAAAACAGATTGTAATTGATTCTTTGCCTCGGGAAACGTGGAGCGAAAGCCATCCATTGTCAAGAAAAGATCATTTATAGTCACTCATGCCTAGAAAAGCCTTATTACTCGGTTTAAATGCCTTTATAACCCCATAATTGAATTTATTTTGAATTTTTTTTGCATTTTTTTATTAAAACAGATTGTAATTGATTGTTTGCCTCGGGAAACGTGGATCGAAAGCCATCCATTGTCAAGAAAAGATCATTTATAGTCACTCATGCCTAGAAAAGCCTTATTACTCGGTTTAAATGCCTTTATAATCCCATTATTGAATTTATTTTGAATTTTTTTACATTTTTTGATTAAAACAGATTGTAATTGATTGTTTGCCTCGGGAAACGTGGAGCGAAAGCCATCCATTGTCAAGAAAAGATCATTTATAGTCACTCATGCCTAGAAAAGGCTTATTACTCGGTTTAAATGCCTTTGTAACCCCATAATTGAATTTATTTTGAATTTTTTTTGCATTTTTTTATTAAAACATATTGTAATTGATTGTTTACCTCGGGAAACTTGGAGCAAAAGCCATCCATTGTCAAGAAAAGTTCATTTATAGTCACTCAAGCCTAGAAAAGCCTTATTACTCGGTTTAAATGCCTTTATAATCCCATTATTGAATTTTTTTTGAATTGTTTTTACATTTTTTGATTAAAACAGATTGTTATTGATTGTTTGCCTCGGGAAACGTGGAGCGAAAGCCATCCATTGTCAAGAAAAGATCATTTATAGTCACTCATGCCTAGAAAAGCCTTATTACTCGGTTTAAATGCCTTTATAATCCCATTATTGAATTTATTTTGAATTTTTTTTACATTTTTTGATTAAAACATATTGTAATTGAATGTTGACCTCTAGAAACATGGAGCAAAAGCCATCCATTGTCAAGAAAAGTTCATTTATAGTCACTCAAGCCTAGAAAAGCCTTATTAGTCAGTTTAAATGCCTTTATAATCCCATTATTGAGTTTATTTTGAATTTTTTTTTACATTTTTTGATTAAAACAGATTGTAATTGATTGTTTGCCTCGGGAAACGTGGAGCGAAAGCCATACATTGTCAAGAAAAGTTCATTTATAGTCACTCATGCCTAGAAAAGCCTTATTACTCGGTTTAAATGCCTGTATAATCCCATTATTGAATTTATTTTGAATTTTTTTTACATTTTTTGATTAAAACATATTGTAATAGATTGTTTACCTCTAGAAAC